>NC_143403.1:14616428-15896785 GCF_052110815.1 Crocodylus siamensis | reverse complement strand
GCCTATGGCATCAATGAAAGTGCGGGGCTCGTGGCAGCTCATTGCTCACCCAAAACTTGTGGACTACTGGTAAACAAAGAATAGACAAGGGATAAAAACTTGTCACCACTTTTTCTGGGTTGGCAAAGGGTTTGAAAAATAACAACTAGATCATTTCTGAGGCTGGACAAACTGGCCTTTATAGAGACCCACATTGGCATGGAGGGCCATGAGGATAGATAAGGCTAGACACATCCTATGGAAGTTGCTAAGGCAATAAAGGATCTAGTCAAAGCACCGAGCAAGGGACATGTAGAAATGAGAATGTATTATGTGGACAGTTACTGGAATGTAAAACAGACAGCTAATAATTTATGCCTAGTAATTTAAAGAACTCTTATGCCAGGTTCAACCTGTGTTTTATGCAGGGACATTATGGAAGTTGTTAGGGCTCTGGTAAAACGTGCCAGACATCGATAGGATGCCACCAGTATGATTTCTCTTACCCTTCTGTGAAATACTCAGGAAAAGGCCAGGTTCTGTGAGGATCATCAGGAAGAAGCCAGTTGCTACGCGTGTTGCTTGGGCGACGAACGTGCTGTGCTTGCCTTTTCTGTTGCATAGCTTGGCTGACCCCAGCTACATAACGGGCAAACTCTGGGTCGGAGCCAACTGAATAATAATAATAATAAAAAAAAAAAAAAAGGAAGTAGTCTGACAGTCAGTTGCTGACATTCAGCTATTTCTACTGTAATTATCCTTTATTTAATCCTTTAAGCTTGGCTGTCTACCCCAGCAAAATAGAAAAACAAACACCAGTAATAAATGCCAGTCAGCAGCAGATAAATACTTGCTGAAGCAACAAACAGTATCAAATAACTAGATAAATGAAAAGTGACTTCTTGATGAATAGGTACACAATATCTAGATACACTGTATAAGAAGAAGAAAAAAAAAGAGAGTCAATAGGCTTTCATAACAGATTTCCTCTGGTCTCCAATTCACTATTTGTTGTACTTCGCTTTGTGCTAAAGGGTTGTACTGGAATCTTTTTTTTTTTTTTTTTGCTACCAACCTCACCTGGTTATGAACTGGCAGCTCCCCTTCATCAGTCCCTCATTAGCTGCAAAATTACAGAGGATAAACACAAACCCAAACTAAATATATGGGATTCAAGCAAACTGCTGGGCTGGACTGCTATACAGGATTCCAGCTACAGTTCCTAAAGCCATAGCAGGGTTCAGGTGTCCTCCCTCAAGAAGTAGGCAAACAGATTTCCAGGCTGGACAATTAGAAGTTTTTGTAGCTGTTTAGCCGTAATAATATAAAAAACTGAACACTTCCTTGAAAGATCTGTGAAGATCCCTTCCAACCCTACCAACTACGAAACCTCTCCCAAGGCCTCACAGCCTTATCTGTGTTGTTCTCCACATATTTACACCTACTGAAAACGATAATTTGGACAGTGCTTTACCGTTTCAAAATGCTTTACCATGATTAACACATGCAGTGTAAAATGTTTTCCAGCACGTAGGTCCCAATTTAATTTAAGTTCTGAGTGCTACACAGCAAATAACCTGTTTGAAAGAACTATTAGAGGCCAATATAAATCAGACAGACTTCCAAGACTGCTGTCTTCTCTCTCATTTCATGTCAGTCTGTAGGCAAGCTCTTGTCTGGCTAGCTTCACAGGACGTTCCTAGTTTTAAGAACTGTTGCCTTACAGACTGAGAAGTGGAATTACTGGATCTCCATCTGCTCCCAGGGGTAAAGAGGGAACATCTGCAGAGAGCATTGGTCCAGGTGCGCAGAAAGTATGACAATTTTCTTTTGGTGTTTGTGTTTTTCAGTACTGAGCTGGATGAAGAAAACTCTTCCTATTTCACATGCTGAAGGAAGAGAATTCTATTCTATTTATTCTGTCTTGTTGGATATAAACACCCTAACTCAGTTAAATCATACCAAGCTGATGTGAATTATTTAAAGAAAAATCCCTCAGTTATATGGGAGGAAGACATTTGCTGGTGAACTCCTAGGGCTACTGTGGAAACAAGTGACAATGTTGTTACTCTCCTCGGAAATACCTGGGTCTGTGCAGTAGGGGGCAGAGGAGATGGCAAAGAGCAGCCCTCCGTTTTACTGTGGAGTGCCCACAGTAGTGATTTTCCTCTGCAAATATCACTTACTGGTGGAATATTACAACATCATTTCAAGTGAATTGCTAGTGCAATTAAATGGCATGCTTTACAACTAAAAAGACCATTTTACTGGATAAGAACAGTTCTTTACTGAGTAAGGAGCTCTTTGCATTATTCCTTCACATCTACAAAAACAAAATCAGAAGGCCTGAAGGCATCAACATCCCTTTCAATAGCATCATGCTCTTCCTCTATGCGGCAGACCACATTGAAACCTGTATCATCCTCATTGACTGGACTGACCAAAGCTACCAGTCAACTTTTAGAAGTCTCTTAATTATTTTATTTGAAACATTCTCTCTTTTCAGGCTGTTTCAAGAATATGGGAAAAATCATCAAGTTCACTTTCAAAACTGACCGTCCAGGAATGCACATCAGTAACAGAATTTGTTGACCGTTCTAAAGTATGCTTTAAAACAAATTTCAAAACCACTCTCTCCTTTATCTACTGCACTAGTCAAAGCATGAAGGGTTCCTCTCCTCAGAACTTGCATGTTAAGAAGAAACCAGATTTTCCATTTTAAAGTCAGTCATTTATTACAAATTGTTAAAGGGCAAGTCAGTCATAATAAGTCATCTCTAACTAAAATCACAGGATAAACTGGGCTGGAAGGACCTCAGGAGGTCATCTAGTCCAAACTGTACTCAAGGCAGGAACATTCCTAGCAAAACCATTAGAGCCAAATATTTATTTAACCTCCCTAGGTAATCTGTTCCAATGCTTAGCTATCCTCATACATAAAAGTTTTTCCTAACATCCAACATCAATTTCCCTTGTTGTACTTTAAGCCTACTACTTCTTGTCCTGTCCTTGGAGACAAAGAGAACAGTTAATTACCATCCTCTTTATAACAGCCTTTTTTTGGGTATTTGATGACTTATCAAATTGCTGTGCGTTCTCTTCTCCTCCAGCCTAAATAATCCCAGTTCTTCCGGTCTTGGGTTCTATGCCATGTAGATCTTATTTACATACCAATTTATTAAAACAATGAGTTTTTAGAAGTTTTTCTTCTTCTTCAATTGTTTTCTGAATTTATTTTAGCACACAGAGAAAGTCAGTTTTACTTCTTCCATGCACACAGTACAGTAATGCTTGGGTTTCACATGTCACAAAGGATAAAACATCCTTTTAAAGTTCATGGGAAGATTTTAACCGTCTCAACTGCAAAAAGTCTTTTCAAGTATATTTTTAACCATTTTTAAGTAGACCGTATCCCTTTAGTTGAGAAACCAAATTTGATTGGTGTTTCTTTTAGTTTTTAAATTAAATAACTTCTGGACGGTACCAGTAATGTCTCTTGTCATTTTAATGCAGAGAAATACTGGTCTTGGAGAATTCTGTTTCTTTTTTCATAAGTAGCAGTACTAGCAGGTTCATTTACAGCTTCTGCCAAAACAATACAAAGCTACATGTATTTAGCAAAACTATCAGTTGTGTAAACGTTACATTATTTACACTAATAAGACAACCTTGAATACAGGATGAGCCACAAGTAAATAGGTTCTAGATATGGAAAAATTATAAATTTGTTCTAATTTTCCAGGTATTGAAACTAATTATTGGAGGTTTGCCGTGAATTTGGCCCCTTCCCACAGCTACAGCAGGGAAGATAAATCAAGTGGAGAGGAGAGTCAGGTGCCTCCTTGCCTTCTGCTCCCCCAACTTCTGCCCAATGTAGCCCCTTTCCCACCCCCCTTACTCTCAGACCCTTCTTCTCTCCCTGAACACATGTAAGTGAGGGGCAAATCTGAAAACACTGACTTTGAAATAAGCATGCTTTGAGTAATTTGCATATACACAAATTACTGTGGATACCCATAGACTTAATTCATCCAGAATTGAGGTATTTTACCATTTTTGAAACTGCTGCAAGTTTTAGCATGCATACTCCTTAAACACACTTTTAAGCAGCACTTTTGTACTGACTTTAGTACATACTATACATGTTATCAGTCCAAATGGAGCCCCAAACAGATCACCTGGAAGCCAAAAGGCTTCTAGATCCAAAGACAAAAGATGAACCATATAGTTCACTGGGCTGGGCCCTAAGAGTCAACAGCATATCAAGGCATGGTGACCCCACAGATCAAATGTATTCAATGTAGTAGCTCACAATGACTTGAAAAGGGTCAGCTCTAAGGGGGACTGAGCTCAGTGGGTGCTATCACATAACCTATGGAAATGGGCTGTATTAACCCATCCTCGTGCTAGGTTCCCATCAGCATCTTGGCCTTCTGGTAAAGATCAAGCACTGATGGCACCAAGGGGAAGGTGTCAGGATTGGCTCTGCCCTCCTCAGTGCTGGCTTAGTATTGCAGTACCTTCAGGACTGTTGCCAGTTCCCCATGGAGGGAACACCCACCCATTTTTAAGGGCCAAAAAGGTCCCCATTAGTATTTGTGCCCACTATGGGCTTTATAGTCATGCTCAGTGTTGACTTTAATGAATGTAATAGTTGGTTTACAGTACTGAGCATATGCTGCTTTTGGCAGCAGTGTAACGACAGACAGTGTATTTAATAAGGTTTCCCTGTAGGCAAATGCAAGATGAGGGACTTCCCCCCCCATACTGTCTGAGGGGAAAAAAACTTACCTTATATTAGAGTAAATACGGTATTTTATTATATATATTTTTATTGTTTTGCTTTGGCAAAAGCTGTAAATAAACTAATACTATGACTTCTTAATAGTAGGAAATACCATCTCTTTAGAGCACCACTCTCCTTTGGAAGCCCTTCTTGTTTAGCAAACTTAAAAGAAGAAAGGTTAGTCATGTTCCTGACAGAGATAAAATTGATGCATGTTTTTATAATGCAACAAGAAATCATTATTTAGAATTTTTTGCATTGATGAAGAGCTTCTGCATGCACCAAGAATAGCATTTCTACTTCCCATTCTATTTTTCTCCTACATGTACATATAAATCAGTCTAGCAACACTACTGGAAAGCATCATGCCATGCTTTGTCAAAGCAGGTGATAATCCTTAGTAGGAACCTGCCTAGTAAAACTCAAATAAACAGGGAACACAATCTAATTTGGCTGAATTTCTATTTGTCTTTACAATTTCATAAATTTCATAGATTTCATAGACATTAGGGCTGGAAGGGACCTCGGGAGATCATCGAGTCCAGCCCCCTGCCCAAAGGGCAGGAAGTCAGCTGGGGTCATAGGATCCCAGCAAGATAAGCATCCAATTTACTCTTGAAGGTGTTCAATGTAGGTGCTTGAACCACCTCTGCTGGCATACTGTTCCAGACCTTGGGGGCTTGGACAGTAAAGAAATTCTTCCTTATGTCCAGCCTGAAACGGTCTTGCAGGAGTTTGTGACCGTTCGACCTCGTCATCCCTTGGGGCGCTCTGGTGAACAGATGTTCCCCCATTTCCTGGTGGTCACCCCTGATAAACTTATAGGTGGCCATCAGATCACCCCTGAGCCTGCGCTTTTCCAGGCTAAAGAGTCCCGTGGCTCTCAGCCTGTCATCGTAAGATCTGTTTTCCTGACCTCTGATCATGCGCATGGCTCCCCCCTGGACTCTCTCAAGCTTCTCCACATCCTTTTTGAATTGTGGAACCCAAAACTGGACGCAGTACTCCAGCTGCGGCCTCACCAAGGCCGAGTACAAGGGGAGAATGACGTCCCGGGATTTGCTCGAGAAGCATCTATGGATGCACGCCAGCATTTTGGTCGCTTTACTAGCCGCAGCATTGCATTGGAGGCTCATGTTCATCTTGTGGTCAATGATGACCCTCAAGTCTCTTTCTTCTGTAGAGCTAACCAACGTAGCACTGCCGAGCCTATAAGGGTGCTGCAGGTTTTTCCTCCCAAGGTGGAGAACCTTGCATTTTTCGGTGTTAAACACCATCAGGTTCTCATCTGCCCATTTGCTGAGCTTGTCCAGGTCAGCCTGGATCACCTGCCTATCTTCTGGCGTGGATGCTTTGCCCCAAAGTTTGGTGTCATCGGCGAACTTGGCCAGTCCACTCCTGACTCCAATATCCACATCGTTAATGAAGATGTTGAACAGTATGGGTCCCAGGACAGAGCCTTGAGGGACCCCACTGGTCACAGGGCACCATGATGAGTGACTACCATCAATCACAACCCTCTGGGTCCAACCATGAAGCCAATTTCCCAGCCAGCGGATCGTGGTGGAGCCAAGGCCACAACTGGGCAGTTTGGCCAAGAGGTGATCATGGGATACCAGATCAAAAGCTTTTTTGAAGTCAAGATATATGACATCAATCTCTTCTCCCTTGTCCAGGTGATAGGTCACCTGGTCATAGAAGGAAATGAAATTGGTCAAACAAGACCTACCCGCAACAAACCTGTGCTGGCTGTCCCTTAGGATGTTAGCCTGGGCCAGTCCCTCAAGGATGGCCTCCTTAATAAACTTTTCTAAGATCTTCCCCAGGATAGAAGTCAGGCTAATGGGCCTGTAGTTAGCCGGATCCACTCTCCTCCCTTTCTTGAAGATCAGCACCACACTGGCCTTCTTCCAGTCTTCGGGCACTACACCAGAGCGCCAGGAGTTTTCAAAGATCCGTGCCAGGGGCTGGGCTATGACGCTCGCCAGCTCCTTGAGTACCCTGGGGTGCAGATTGTCAGGGCCGGCTGACTTGAAGGTATCCAGCGTCTCAAGGTGTTCCTTCACGAGGTCAGCATTGATGGAGGGTAGGGGATCTCCCTGTCCCATAGCAGGCATGGGCGCCCCATGGGACTGATGAAAGACTGACGCAAAGTACCTATTTAATAGGTTGGCTTTTTCCTGGGCATCAGTTGTCAGTTGCCCCATCTGGTTTAGCAGGGGTCCAACATTGCCCTTGCTTTTCCTCCGGCTCCCCACTTATCTGAAAAAGGACTTTTTGTTGTCCTTGATGCCTGAAGCTAGTTGGAGTTCAGTTGCAGCCTTGGCTTTCCTGGTTTGGTCCCTGCAGGACCGGACCAGCGCGGAGTAATCTTTTGCTAAGTTAGGTATATCGAAGAATACTGACCATCTTTAGAATAAACCCAGTGGGGCAGGGCTTGTCCTAGGTTATAAAGCTTGCTGAGAGGACAAAGTAGCTATATATAAAGTATAGTATAAAATAAGGGGCTGGTTGTTAGAAAATCTTTATGGTCCTGATGTGCAAACGAAGTGGGAAACAATTAATGGTTTGAAAAGAAGGTTCCTCTGCCATCTCCCTCCAAGCAATTAATAACTGCATAATTTCTGCAACAAGCATGCATATCTGTATCTATATCTATATAATTTTACAGGGAAGCGCCAGATCTAGATATGCATACTTGTATGTACATGTATGTGTGTATATATATTACAGAAACTATGCAGTTATTAAGTGTAAGTGTGTATATATGTAAGTAAATATACTTACTTACTTACATGCGAGTCACCTTTAACTAGGTTTCAGTGCTTGGTTTTGTCAAATGTAGTTCAGTCACTAGAGTTAATTTACGTTCTCAGATGGTTGCTCTCAGGAGTGGCTACAAATATGATCTTGTTTCCTGTTCAACAGTAATCCCTCTAACTTTACAATTCACTGGTGGTTCATGAGCAGCTGGATTATGGAACTGGCTTGCTTCCCTAGGTTTCCAGGCTTTCCAGTGTAAAGAGGAACTGAGAGGCCCATGCAAGCACCTGGAAATTAAGAGCCACTATAGTTGTCTTTGCAATAAGCCACTATGACAGAACATGGGAGCAGATGTTGGTAATGGAGGACAACTTTTAGGGAGCACGTTACCAACAGGAGAGAAATGGGACAAACAACCAGGCACCATATCTCCACAAGAGCCAAAGGAAAAGTAGAGCTAGGCAGCAGAAAAGCATGGCCGGGGCAGGGAAGCAGCCAACCAGCAGAATATGATGTACAAGGGAAAGAGAAGCAAAACACACAGAGATGTCAGGAAGTTAGGAAGTGCTACAGGGTAGTGTGAAATTAGGAGGGATGGTATCTACATTTCTGAGCAACAAGGTTATCACATTGTATAGGTTTAAGGACCAATTAAACTGAGGCTACAAATAAGGGCTCTACTCCCATGCCCATGACTTCCTGGATGTCTCTTGAACTCTATGACTCAGTTCACCTGCCCCAGAAAAGCAGGCCTGTCTACATTTGTAAATTCTCAATATCTACTGAGAAAAGACACCGGAAGCAGTAGCACTCTGTTATTAAACAGAAACATTTAACCACATTCTTAACTTGTTTTTAAAAAGCTCATATAAATAACATGCAATTAAAGGAAAATAGCACACACCTGCAGGGTCAAAAGGCAGAATTTCTCCCAGCATCCCAAAGACTCCATCACTTTGGTCACGGTTTGGCCACGTGTTATTTCTCGGTCCTTGAGGTTTCTGTCCTAACATCTCTGACATCATATTGTCCATATAGGTGCTCACAAGACCCAAGCTGTACAAATCAGAGCTCAAATCCGAAAAGCCGTGATTGTTCCATTGGTTAATATGAGACAATCCAGCCCCAACAGCCTGTGCTGGCTGTTGTGAAGTATTACTTAGCCACTTGCCAGGTACACGCTGTTGCTGTGGTCCAATAGGTTGGAGCAGATGTTGGTAGTACTGCATCTGTTGTTGTTGCTGCTGCTTTTGAGACTGCTGTTGCTGTGACAACCCTTGCTGCGATGGATGCAGAGACGCATGAGACACAGACTGCAGTTGCTGCTGAACAGCTCCTGATTTTTGTTCTGTTGCTGGAGAAGAAGCAACAGAGTTCCTTCTTTTCACCAATGGAGAAGTCTGCTGCGATCTGCCCATATTAAAACGAGACAGGAAGTCTATAACATCCTGCATTTCCTGGTCAGTGGGTAAATTCATACCTTTGTCATCCTTGCTATCATCTGCTTTGAAAAAATGATCATGTCTTTCAACAAGAAATCCATTAACTGTCTGACTACTTGTGCTCTGAGGTGGCTGTAATGTATCTATTGTCCTGGGGAAATTACCAATGTTCAAAATGCTTTGTAACCGTGTGTCCATGTGACTGGGCATTTTCACTTTCTCCTCTGAGTTGCTACCTGTAAAGACATTTTTGGAAGGCGTACTGGGAATAGAATAACTTCCACTGTTACTTGAACTGGCGCAGGAAGTTTTCTTTGTAAACCGTGAAGTCAGTTTTGAAAAAGTCTTTTGCAGGCCTCCTGATGATTTGCTTCCATTTCCTGATGGCATGTCAACTTGATTCGCAAAGTCTGAGATCTCCCGCTGCAATTGGATCTGAATACAAGGCAAAGCTTGTTCCCTGTTGCAAAAAACAAAACCTATTTCAAACCTCTGGGTTAAGTCAGAGCTGTTCGACTGGTGGTACATAGGCTGCTTGCAGCCCACAAGGAGTTACACTACACTCCCCTGAGCTCCTGCCTGGCTAGTGCTCCCTACCATGCTCCAGCTGCAACAATAGCCAGAGTCTCTTGGTTCCACCTCCCTCTTTTGGCTTCTGCTGCCTGCCCCTGCTCCAGGGGCAGGGCAGTGCAACACAGCATAGCTGAGGTCGGTGAAGGTGAGCCATACAGGTACATGGTGCAGAAGGGGACACAGGCACATGGTGTAGCAGTAAAGGGAAGGAGGGCCTGTGCAAGCATACAATGCAGTAGTAGGGCAAGGGCCATTGGCACGGGTGTATCAATATCAAGTACTAGTGAGAGGAGAGTGGATGCCTTGAAGATGAAAAGTGCAGGGTGGGGAGAAGGGGCGGGGATTGGGTTCTGGTGCAGTGGTGGGAGCAGGGACATCCACACATCACATGGCCCAGGGGGCCTGTAGCTTGCCCTGGAACAACCTGTGGAACAACCTGTAGTCACACAGCTCCTGCTGGTGTGGCCTCTGGTGTGTTTGGTCCCTAGCTGCTTAGAAGTGGGAATGCCGTGGGTTATCTATCCTTACATTATATCCCATTATTTCCTAATGTCTACAGCTTCAATCTGTGGTGCACTGGGAACTGAATAACTGGGCTGTTATGGCTAGTGGGTTAAGGTCCACAAAGTTTTCTATGAAAACCTTGACAAGACAAAGTATTTCCTGTTACAATAATGGTGCTGCCTAACTAGCCAATTTAAAAATAAAATAGTCTAGTTGACTTAAAGGCTTTGTATGGCTAGAGTGTCAAAGTCTTTGTGCATTCATATTTCCCCCACTCCTGCCAATATTTTAACAGTGCTCTGAAATCACAGAATCATAGAAAATTAGGGTTGGAAGAGACCTCAGGAGCTCATCTAGTCCAACCCCCTGCTCAAAGGAGGACCACCCCCAACCATATCACCCCAAGCAAAGCTTTGTCTAGCCAGATCTTAAAAACCTCCAAGGATGCAGATTCCAACACCTCTCTGGGTAACTTGTTCCAGTGCTTTACTACCCTCCTAGTGAGAAAGTTTTTCCTAATATCTAACCAAAACTTCTCTTGCTGCAACTTGAGACTATTGCTCCTCAGTGATGGCACATAACAAAAGAACAGTCTAGCTCCATTATCTCTGGAACCACCTTCAGGTAGTTTAAGGCTGTTATTAAGTCCTCCCTCAGTCTTCTCTTCCTCAGACTAAATAAGCCCAACACCCTCCCCCACAAGTCATGTGCCCCAGCCCTCTAAGCATTTTTCTTGTCCTCCTCCGAACTCTTTCTACATTTGTCTTCATTCTTTCTGCAGTGGGGGGCCCCACAACTGGACACAGTACTCCAGAAGTGTCCTCATCAGTGCCAAATACAGGGGAATAATCATTTCCCTCGATCTGCTAGCAACACGTAGTAATGCCGCCCAGTATGCTGTTAGCCTTTTTCGCAACTATTGACTCATATTCATTTTATTGTACACTGTAACCACAGGTCCTTTTCTGCAGAGCTGCTACTTAGCCAATCAATCCCTAGCCTATACCACTACATGCAACTGTTTCACTGCAAATCTCATAGTATATCCAATGACTGTAATAGGCTAGTAGGCACATTTGTTTCTTTACATAAGAAAATGTTATACCAAAGTTTAGAGAATCTACAGCATCTTTTCACTGACCTACAGGCTGCCTATACTGTCCTCATTTTCTAGAGCTATGCACTGCCTCAAGACTAGCACTTATTCTCCATGATGAACAGACGCTATACTAATTTTTGCAGTACCATATTGAATTGCAGTCTTCCAAATAAATCAGGCTTTTTATTATGGATAGAGAAGAGGACAAACAGGAAATTTACCTTCCTTCTTTCCACCTGTTAATGTCAAACACAGCAGTATAGAGCACATCTACCAGTCCCAAAGTCTTTTCTGGATCCAAACTCCTCTGTAATAATGACATTGTGGCTGGATCTTCTTTCAGACACCTACAAACATGGAAAATTCCAAATAATTCCACCATCTTTAAAAGAAAAAAAAATCTAAAATTTTGATGAACTGGGCAAACAAAATCTAAGGAGATTGTTGTTTATCTTGATAATCCAGTCTGAACTATGCCACGGAGAAAGGCAGCTACCCACTTAATTAAATCCAGAGTCCTTGCACATGTCCTGGAAGCAGGGAAGGATTTTTCCCCCACTTGGAGAAACCAAGCAGCATTCAGAATGTGTACAGAATTGAGCTAATATAAAATCCTAATTAATTTATTTTTCAAAGGGTTTTGAGGAGGAACCATTGCTTTCACCAGGAAGGGAGAAGTAAAAAGTTTTAACTATCATCAGATTTGTCTGGCAAGGAGCCAGAGTGAATAAAGTGACACATTAACATCTGGATTTTGTCAAATATTAGATTAGCATCTCTACAAGACTGAAATGACCAGGCTGTATCAGCATTTGTCAGTAGGGGGAGCTCCCCCAATGATTTTGAGTTACAACTCAAATACTCCACTCTTTTAGACCCCTTTACAAGTAGAACAATGTATACAACAGGCAAATCACAATGCCAGAAATGCCAATTTATGAAATGGAGGAATTAAGGAGTTTGTCTTCTTCTAGGGAAAGGAACCATTGATTCACACCACTTTAGGACATGCCATAATTGTACCAATATGGACAGGTTGCCTCCATTGAAGACTCAGAATCACCAACTCTACTGAATACTGAGAATCATAAGCTGCCTTGTCTTCAAGAAGTCCACAATATTGGGAACTTTGGAGAAGGAGGTACCTGAAAATATGTAGTCTTTGCTGGATAACATCTTTACTTAAAATGCAGGTCTGTCCTGGCAGTCTAGCTGCTAAACAAAAGTAAGAAATCCTTTAGGTCCACAGTCTAACACTACTGTGGGGCCACCAAAAACTTTCAAGAAAGCCTCAGTAAGTCACTCATTTCCAACCAGAATTCTGTTGGACAAGAAGGATTTGTTACTTTTTTCTTCCTGCTGAAAGAGACGGTTACTCTAAAGACCCTCTGAATGAGGGCCTTCCCTCATCTTCCATCCAAGAATGAGGGATATCTCATGCTGAACCTTCATGAAGCGTCTCCCCTGCTCAGGTACAGTGACTTAGCAGTTAATGCACTGAAGGTCTTTTGTAGAGGGGGGTATTTTTCCCTCTTCATCTGTTTAATTTTTTACATCTATTCTTTTTTCAAACCTCTTCAGTTTTCTAGCTGACAGATTTGCCTCCCTTCATTGTCTCCAAAATACAGGGTAAATGCAAAAAACTTCTAGATGCAGCTATAGGTCAGTCTTACAGCAAGAGCAACATCTATCCTTTGATCAAGAAGCCTACAGAGATGTTACACCTGAACATCATCAAATCTCTATATAAAAACATAAATCAAGCTTAAATTATGCCACATTATCAAAGTACAAGATATTTATTTACCACGTTGATGGAACTTGCACAACAATTCTGGATCCTTCTAAACTAATCTGAGGAGCATATGCTTCTTTATTTTCAATCTGCGCTGTATCCACAACCACCTAACAAATGAAGTGAAAATATTTAGATACTTAAAAAACAGGTTTTAGTTATTTTTACTCCCTGAATTTAGGGTTTAAAATCCCAACCTCTACTATGTTACAGATTCAAATTATAATGAAAATCAGTAAAACATACAAAACAACTAAATAGCTTCAACATATAAAAAGTGGACAAGATATACGTAGATTAAAAATATAAATATCCTTAATTCTATCCATAACCATACATTGTACTCCTGCATCACCACCTTTGGTATCTGCTATTATACAAACACTCCAGTAACTATCAGCGGTGCTACCCGAGAGGTCTGGAAGCATGAATATTAATTCTTGAAAGCTATAATTTTTATATTGTCATAAGCATCTACTTGATAAATTTGTTGGAAACAAATAAATGGTTCTTCAAAACAAAGACAAAGCTTCACGCGAGACAGATTAAAGGTATTTTAGTTGAACTCTACCACAACTTTTCAATTCTACAGTATTCTGGAGTTTTAGAAGGTATATCCACATTTCCTTCCTCTGCCAACTTCAAAGCATGTCATCATTATTAGGTTGTTTTACTTAAATGAGGGAGGGGACCTGCCCATTTTCAGAGTTCTCATCCTCATCTGACAAAAGGTTTCTGAAGCTGGAGGCTTTGGAAATTACCGTTCTGATCTTTTTAGGGAAACGAAAAGGGAATGGGCTTCCACTTCATATAAGCCTCGTTACCAGTGATACTGTGAGAAGGTTCCACATTTAATTCAAGGTTTCATTTGAAATCTAATCTAAATGGGTAGTCCATCTTGGTCATTTCTACAATTCTGCTATTTAGGTCATGCTGACCCACAGCTTTTGACAGTCACCATCAGTTCTTGCTTCAGTGATTAACAGATTAGCTATATCATTTAACCTTGAAATGGCATAGTCCTTGAGGGCAAACAAGCCTTAAGAGATATAACTGGCATGTCTGCAGTCACCATCCACTGGTTCTGTTTCTGTCTCATAGGCAGGAATCAACTCGTGGTGATGGACAAATGTGTCACATGAAGAATTTGAAATAGAGGGGCCTGAAGTCTATTCTCTCTTCTGTCAAACTCATTTAAATCACAGAAAGGAAACCAGTGCTGCCATTACCCAACTCTAGGGGTTTCTTCAGAGAGCTGATGACTTTCCTTTGGTTGTCCCTGGATATGTACCCAAGCCCATTCCCTCCTGTTTGTGACCAGTATCTGAGCACACCATTACAGAAGACAATTTTGACTGTTGTCTGTACTGCACTGTACATGCTTTTTCATCCGCGCTAAAGTAATGTCATTTTACTGTTTTGTTCTGGTTTTATTGCAAGTTTAGGAAACTTTGATTTTATTCAGGCAGTTGATGATCTTAGTAGCACCTTTACTATGAGTTTAATAGAGTAAGAAGGGAAAGATTTCTTCCCAGTATTCATGGGCAGAAGCTATATGCAACTTAGATGTTTAATTCAGAATCAAAGTCTTGCTCAAGCCCAAATTAACTTTTTAACGCAATTACTCCACATTTGGACAGGGTTCCAACATCCAGGGTTTAGAAAGTCCCAGGGGCTCCTCTGGGAGTGCCGTGTTAACAGTAGGAAGAACAGCAAGCACAGAACTACCCTAACTATAGCTTCATTTGAAACTATACCCATTTAAGAATGTCACAGTAACTATTTTTCCTGAATTAAACTGCAAACAAACCAGAAGACACCTTCAATCTGTGGTACTGATGTCTAAAGAAAGAGGTGTCATTTGATATGCTCCTTATTAACATCACCGTGTATGATAATATAAACATAAATGAAGACGATAAATGAACTTCAGCATTATTGCAGGAATTAGCAGCAGGACTAAAATAAATGCTTGTGTCAGGGACAGAAGGTCACACAAAGACACAAAAATATCAGCCTACTCCATGTGTACAAATAAACACAGTGGGTGTTCTTCAAGATAAGTTGTGATCTATATCTCAGTACTCCCAAAATAAACACTCACATTTTAACAACTAATGAAATAAAGCTAACTATCCAGGCTTCCTATACAAATACACTAGATTCATGGTTGCCTTGTGTTATTGAAGCAACACAAGACACGTGGAGTGTTCTGGTATATCTTCAAGGAGTCCTTACTTATCGAACCATGAGACACTGAATTCAGCACAGTGCAGCAGGACAAATCCTGAACTTTCTTGCTTTTGCTAGTGGAAGTCATAAACATGTTAAGTAGCTTTTACAAGGGTCAAGTATGATTTTAGAAGTATTGAGCAGTTGTAATTTCAGCTGACTTAAATATAAAATCAGGTTTTTACATCAGCAAGCTAAGACAAGTTATTTAGTGGTCTCTTATTAAAGACTTTGAGGATATGAAAAAGTTAAGTCACACCTAACTTTACTTTCTAATCTTGTTTCTGATAAGGTTCTTCTTAAAATATTCCACAGATTTCATAGACATTAGGGCTGGAAAGGACTTTGGAAGATGGAGTCTAGTCCCCTGCCCCCGGGGCAGGAAGTCAGCTGGGGTCACAGGATCCCAGCAAGATAAACATCCAATTGACTTAAGGAATCCAGAGTAGGTGCTTGCACCACCTCCGGCGGCAGTCTGTTCCAAGCCTTGGGGTTTCGGACTGTAAAGAAGTTCTTCCTTATGTCCAGCCTGAAACAATCTTGGAGAAGTTTGTGATCATGTGACCTTGTCATTTCATGGGGCACTCTGGTGAACAGGCGTTCCCCCAGATCCTGATGTATACCCCTTATATACATATAGGCAGCCCCCATGAGCCTGCGTTTTTCCAGGCTGAAGAGTCCTGTAGCTCTCAGCCTCTCAGCATAAGGCCTGTTTTTCTGCCCTCTGATCATGGATATGGCTCTCCTCTGGACTCTCTCAAACTTCTCCACATATCTGACAAAAATGTGCACAGCACAGGGCAAAGAAAATTTCCATGAAACTGTCCTATAATATTTAATTTGGGAAAATGACAAATTAAACCTATGAATTTCAACTAATGCAGAAAACTCCTGCATTTCTAAAAACAGTAGAACAAAGGGTGCATTATATCTACTTATGATTCACATTTATCTAAGTTCTGGGCAAAATAAATTCAAAATACAGCCAGTACACATTTCTCACACCCTGTCTGCTGGGATAATTAGAAATCAGCTTCCTGTTCATCAGACATCTATTGTTCTTGTTTTACAGGTGTTTCCTCCCTCATCCCCACCCAGAGTATGCTCTAGAAAAGGAATAGAATTTGTCATCATTACACAATGTTATGCAAGTGTATCTTCACCTTGCAGAATTCCTTATACAGAATTTCTTAAAAAGGCGTGCATAGATGTTCACAAACATGAAAGTGGCAAATTTTGGTTCTGATGAGATTACAGTGCAATTTAGCCAAAAAACAAAAGGATCACAAACCAAGCTACAAGATAGTATGCAAAGATGACCATACATCTTTCAAGAGTGAAAGATCGTAAGTTATGTTCATTGTTACTTATGCATCTTGTTAATGCCACTTTGAAGATAAATAGCTTCCACTTTTACATCATTGATGTAGGCAGTAAATTGAGTTACTCATGTTCCTAAAACTGGTAATTTCATTTTGGCTCCAACTATAATGAAAGGAGGCCCTTACCAGCAGCTCTCCCTGCTGCCAGCATGGAGCCCTCATGTTAGAAACAGCAAATGCTAGTGTGGCTGTTCCTTCCTTAGGTCCAATTTCTTATACCTTACTGCTTTTATTCCAATTTTTTCCACCAAATACTCCAGCAGGTATACAAACCACTTCACCTAACCCCTGTGGAGACCAACCCTATCCTTATTCCAACTTCTCTTGCATTTAAGTTTTTCAAGTAATTTCTCTTACAAAGGCACCTAACAGAGACTTTAACCATTCACTCCTCTCATTATCCTGTCACCAAAAACTCCCTTCCTGTGCCACAGAACTTGTTGGCTAGCCTTTCCTATCAACAACCCCTGTATCATGGTGAGGACCAGGACTGACAGTAGTTACTACTGCACAGTTAACATGGCTATTGTTGCCATGTTAGCAGGGAGGAAAGCAGAACTGCAAAGTGTAGTTACTTTCATTTTAACATTGCTTCTGTGGCAAGTCAGACTTACTATTATATTCTCCTGCATTAAAAACATGCGCAAAACCACCTTTGTCTGCACATCTAACAGTCAAAGAAACTAAGCCATCTAGTAGGGTACTTAAGATCAAAGTGATACTCAGATACAAGAGAGTGACAAATGCTTATGATTGCACTAAAAATGATCAACAAATGCAATACCAGAAGAAATAAACTAAGACTGGAGGGAATTCATGGTAACTTACTAATCAGCTAGACCTACTTGAACAAAGGCACTAAGGGCATTTTTACATGTGTTCCTGACGTGGAGCCAGTTGCTTTTAATTAGCAAGTCACGCTAATTAAAAACACCCATGTGTCACATGCATCAGCTGGGGCAGTATGTCCCTGCACTGAGAAAATGGCAGTGGGACATTTTGAACTAAAGCCCAAATGTGTTTTATTTCAAAATGTACCACCGCCATTTTCTCAGCGCAGAGACGTGCTGCCCCACTGATACACATGACACGCAAAGCTGCCAGAGCACATCAATTTCCGTCCTCCAGCAGACTTGATTGAGTCTGTTCCAATTTCCAGCATGCTGAAGCACGCTCCTCTCCTGTGTATAAGTGCCCTAGCTGACTTTTTTGATACACTGCAATATGCATCTTTTTCAGAGACTAAAAAACCCTGCCAAATCTTGATTACTTACGCTCACATTGCAAACAGTAAAATCATTGACAACAGATGATCCAATAACAGTTAGACCAACTTAGCACTGGCTTAAAAACAACTTGATTAAAACTCTTATGTACAATGACATAGCTCCAGAAGCGCACACATTTACTTCCTATTGCATTGCTGGTAAAGGAAGGCTGCTCCCATTTTATTAATGAACTAGACTATAAGTTCACAATAGTCTAAAAGAAATATTACTCCCGAGTAAATAGGAGCATATTTTGTTAAATAGAAAGGCTGCAGTGATTAGTTATGTTACCATAGAGGCATATTCACTTAAGAAGAAACAAGTAGTTTAAAACAAGTACTTTTATATGCTGTTTGGAAATCAAGGCAAAATAAATGCATCTTTTAAAAGTGAAGATTTACCTGTCATATAACCACTGTAGTCTCAGTTAGATATGCTATTTTACTGCTACTTAAAAGAACTGACTTTAGATGACTATCAACCAGAAAATCCAGCTCCCATTCAAGTATGCATAAAGGGTAGCAAATTCAAAGCTGTCAATTTTGAAATGTAGTTCTGCTATCGTTAGCAGTATTTTTCAGTCTTCCAATTTTATTACGTAAATGTTTCTTATCGGCATCATACTGTACAGACTGAAACTTCTGATTTAGTTTTAAAGCTTGTAGTGTTTTCCTTCACATAAGCAACTGGCCACAGTGTTCAAAATATACTGCATTACACTGTATCTTCCCTTTGAGTTTTCAATCACAATTAGTAATTCTGAATCTATGATCTTCAAGGAGCCATGCTGCTCATTAGCAAAACCAAATTCTCGGCAACAATGGAAATGGCAGAGCTCAAAGAAACTGCAACCCAACTTCCAAAATATTTTAATATCTGGAAGAAAGTTAGTATGGCTTTTATAAGAGGCCGGATAGTGAAACTACTAGCCAAGTTAGCAAAACTACAACGTTATAATACGCAGTGTATATGGTGCTGTACACTTATTTTATGACTATGAACTCTAGAGCTGAGAACAATAGCTCCACACCTACAAACAGCAGAAAAGCCTCAACTCTATCTCCTGTGGGGCCTTAGGATGCTCATCACCCTGCACACCAGTAGAAATGATTTCAGTTTTACTCCAACAGAAGAAGAGGTATTCTGGTCCAAAAGTAGTTTTTTAAAATAATCCTTTTATTGCTTATCTATCCTCCACCAGCCATAGTCACTTACCAGTCCAGCTTGGCCAAATAATAGCTGCACAGCAGTTTTGCAGGCTCCCCGCCAAGTAGAAGGGCAAACCTGATTTAGTACTTCAGTAACAGGAGAGTCATCATGAGGTGTAAGTCCGTTATGGCAACCAGCCTCTTTAATCAGTTGAAGCATTGTATGCTGCAAGTCACAAAAACCAGTTACATGCATTACTCAAAACAGGCTAATATGCATATATTTTACAATATATGTAAAAATGTTTAGGGTACAAAAAAGTCATATTTAACATACAAGAGATTTCCCAGCCTTAATTATTGCACTTGCCACCTGTAAACAATTTGTATAAACAAATGGAAAAGCTGAAATAATCAAAACAAAATTATTTTCTACCACCACAAAGCGCTCACCAGTTTCTGCCCATGGGAAATGGTTTAATCAACATATTAAGAAGAATACTGCACAGCAACCACTGAACTAAAATATAATAATTCAAATGCAATTAATTTTAATTCTTCCAGGAGGAGGAAATTCGCTTACTTGGGGAGTGGGGGGAGAAAGAAAACACTGACAAAAGCCTGACAGCTCACCTGTGAATGGCACTCTATACTCTACTAAGTTGACTCTTGTATCACTTCTAAAAGTCCATTTTGAATTCTTTTGGTACAAATTGTTTATAAAAATATATTAACATGAGCCTTGCTATACTCCTCTGAAAAATGTGCATTTTTAAACACAAGTGTTATGTCAAACTTCTCTATTTACTTGATTCTTAATTAAAAATTTAAAAGATGGTTTGACTTTGAGCCATTACCGTTTTCAGCTTCAGGTTCTCTGCTGCAGACTCATTAAAGGATATGCCTTTCAGAAAGTGGGATCCTATCTGAACAGGTACAGTTGGGAGTTCACACTGAATTGGCTGAGGTGGGGTTTGTCTCCTTCCTGTTTGCTGTGCTTCAGCTTCACTACAACAGCCCTTGAAGACAAAATGGAGATCAAGGAATAAAAAAGGACAGTAAATAAAGAGAGTAGAGAGTAAAAGAGTAAATAAAAGTTTTATAAAAAAGCATCGTTCTTTACCATTCATTTTTAAATAGGGAAGGGAAAGATATGGATCTTACCTGCAAACTTGCTTCAATAGCTTTTGGATTTAAGTGAAAGCCAGCCTTCATTGCATATTCACAATGGCCTAAACTCTCCAAAGCAATTTTGTAAGCCTGATGTTAAAAAGATTTAAAGATGCAAGTCAGCCAATAATCAATGATGCAAAAGCATACTTATGAATTTACACAGCCATGTTACATACACTGTGGGATCTTCTATAGAATCTTAAAATTTTACAAGATTCTCATAAGACTACAGAAGTCCCCAGTATTTTTCCAGCTGACTGCACTCCATGTTTCATCCCCCAATCTGACTGGAATAGACATATGCAAAAAATATTAAAGCATCAAAGAAATGAACCTGCAAAGCACTGTCAATTTTCATGTTCAGTTCTTTCAGTTGCTGTTCAGGGATTGCCACACTTTGTGAGCAGAAGAGCTGCTGAACCTCAATTCCAGCCAAACACCCATCACCGCCTCTCTCTCGCAGCCGAGATGTGGCCTTTAACATAAGACACAAACAGAAATACTCAAATAATTTTGGTCCAACATGATGATGGATCTAGTACACATGTAACTGAAATAAAAAAGTGAAAAGAACCTGGAACAGAATAATTGGTGCAAATATTTAAACCTTTTTGTTACTCTAAAAGAAAATATCACACTTCATATAACATACATGTGTATACCTCAGATAGTGAAAAAGTGACTGCTAGCAGCACAAGTCAATGCTTTTTCACATCTCAATTTCTCAATACTTTAGTGGATTAAGAATCCTGCTATCTAGGCCACAGTGGGTTGGTTATTACTGAATGGGAGTAAGAGTGGGGGAGGGGGAGGCTGAGTGCGTAGGTCACCTTTACATGTTTCAAGGTGGGGGGCACTTTAATTAAAGTGCTCTGAAAGCTGCTCTAATTAAAGCGCCCTCAGCATCTTGTGCATCTGCAACCCCGCGTTTCAAAATGGTAACAGGGGTGCCTTAACTAAACCTCACTGAACAGGCTTTAGTTAAGGTGCCCGTTACCATTTTGAAGTGCGGGGATGCCAATACATGATACGCAAAGGCTGTGGAGCATGCTAATTAGCGTGCTCCAGCAGACTCTGTTCGAGTCTGCTCTGATGCTCTATAATTACAGTGTGTTGAAGCAGTGTCCCCGCACATCTACAGGCACCCATAATTTCAATTGGAAGGATGGCTGTGCTCTCGCTGCACAACCAGGACTAATCTCACCAGCCCATATACATGGATATATACACAGAAAAGACACCATGTATGATTGAGGGAGATTATCAGGGCAGAACTTGGAAAAATCCATACAAAAATGCAAGGCCATCCTAGCTGAGTAAGAGTTACTTAGTAAATTTTTTGTCAAAGAACATTATAAATTCAAATATCCCTTTCTTTAAGTTTCTGAAGTGTACCCCCTGCAATACTAAACATACTATACAGTGCCAATTTCTTAAAAGTTCATGGGAGGAGTCTTGTCTGAAGTAAGTTGTCCTAGGTGACAAAACCATGATTTATGAGAGCTGCGAGTTAGTTTTGTTTTGTGTTGTTTTTAACAGATGCCTTGGCCATGACAAATATGCAGCCCAAACAACGTAACAGAAGGAGTGCCGCATACTCCAAATTCAATTCTTGGTTATTTAAAGAGCTTAGATGCTCACAGAATACCTTAAAGCCTTGCAATTACTGAGACAGGTGATTTAAGATAGAAATAGATTAAATTGTTTTGCTGTAGCTATGTAACAGGAGAGAACTTATGTTCTCTTATTTTCTACTTCTGTATACTCAACAGACTTAATTTTCCTTATATATGAATCTGCATTCACAAACAGTTATACGTTTTTTCAAAGAAATGGCTTAAGTGGGTCAAGATGCCAAAATACATACCTAACTTTAACCGTATTAATTGTGCCATTAAAGACCTATCTATCCAAAGAAAAATGTCTATGTAGCAACTTCCTAGAAACTAAGAGCTTTACAGATTGAACTTCATGAAGTATAAGATTAATTTATGCTCAACACAGACAAAACTTCTTGTCAGAACATCAGTGTTTAACATAATTTTTAAAACTGACAAAACTACAGCATAAAATTTAACAATACTCCAAAAATATAGGTAGGAACTTAAATTCCTGCTTTACTCCAACGAAAGATAAAATCAACTGAAGTAGCAATTGCAAGTCCTTGCTCTAGATTCACGGTTCCACAGGAAACATGTTTGCTGTCCTATACCTTGCAGATTTTACTTGATAAATGGAAATCCTGACAGGATTTCCAGTCAGGATGACTAACATGTCTGTGTGGGCTGCTAAATTCGACTTCAAAAGCACACATACACACATTACTTTAATTTTAAGGAAACTACATATTCAGAGTCTCAGTCATTTTTGATCTAAAGAGCTATTTATACATTTGAAATAACCTCCAGGAAGAAGAACAAACAATGCAGGTATATTAAGGCTTGTTAAACTATCCTCCCTTGAATGTATTTTTCCTTGCAGAGATGATATAGATTTTATAGAGCGTACATGTTTTTAAGGTATAAATCTACAGATAAGTAATATGCTTAGCCTCTGAGAGTCTGTAATTCAAACAATATTGAGTATTGCAGCTTTTCGACAAGAACTGTCATGACCAAAAACTAAGATACAAAACAATATGTTGACTCTACATACTGTATTTCCTTAAATAATTTCTCTGAACACTTAAAAAATAAATAAAGAACTACGTCTTCCCTAACTAAAACATTATAGCAATTTCTCTCTTTTTTTTCCAGTTTTCTTTGTCCATCTTTGTATACAGTTAATTCCTCTGCTTCATTACAGACTATTTCCCTTGTTTGTGGATGTCTTTCATGCAGCCATACTAAAGAGAAGAGACATCTTTAAATACCATATTTTCCACATACAACTTGCACCTTTCCCCTAAAATCAGCCCTCTCCAAAATTGGGGTCCATGTTTTAAATAGAAAAGCTGTTTTCTTCACTGGATAAGAAACCACCCTATAGACATTGTGCATGCCGTGCAGTTGCCAAGATGACAACTTGTCCTGTGTTAACTCTCTTGCAGCCACAGCTATTGACTGAGCGCAGTAGCTTTTGCCTAAAGCACAAGTGAGCTGCTGGTATTTTCCTGATAGGGCTTGGGATGGGGGAACACCACTTATTTACAAGAATTTATATAAAAAATTACTTACTGTAAAGAACTAACAGTTTCAAGGCCCTGGACCCTAACTTTATGTGACAGAGCCCCCATGATGCATGACATCCCAGGAGATGGTCTGGATGAAGCGGCTAGCACTAGGAATTTTCTGGGCCCACGCTTCCTGGACAGTCTGTTCCTACGAGGACCAAAGTGACATTCTGCCATGACTCTGGAACCATCTCCTCCCCCCACCCCCTTTACATATCCTGACTTCCAAAAATAAAGGGGCATGTTTTATTTGGGGGTATGTTGTATTCAAGAAAATATGGTAAGAATATGCAGTTGAAACACCACAAAAAGCAGCTCAAGTTTAGGCAACTGTACCAAAACTGGTTTTAATTTTTTAATATGGCTGGCTGTCATGTTTAGTGTTCCATCAAAATAAATATTAAGAAAGTTTTTCCTTATTAGGTCAACTAATCCCAATGTTGCACGTTACTAATATGAAGTTGAAGCAGCATCACTAATGAAAGATGCCCATACCTCTGCTGCTCCTCTCCATGATCGTACTGCATCCTCTAGCTCAGTTGTAGGGCTCAAATTGGAGGTCCCAGCCCCACTCGCATTCTTTCTTTCTTGGGAAACAGCTTCAGCAAAACAAGAGTGTGCTACTGGCTGGACCTTCTGCAAGGCTTGGGACAAGAACTGGAAGTGAACCTGCATCACTGTCAAGAAACATCGACCAAGAACCTGGAGAAAAAAAACAAACCTCGCAGTGAGTTTGGGTCAATGTCTGTGCATCTTTTTTTCAGAAGCAAGCCCTGAGGTGAGTTAAATGAGAGAGTTTCTTAACAACTTAGCTGGATCAATGAGAATCAATTTATAATGCTTCACAAATCAAGCAATATTTAGCTAGGTATTTAAAATAATGTTAAATGTCACTACAGAATTTTTAATTTTTTTTTTAAATGTATTAGGACACATTACAAAAGAAAATGCAGCTTTTTCTTTTTGGGAGGGGTCAGATTTCTGCTCAATATGGATGAACTGTCCTGAATTACATCTTCACATTATGGTTGTTTCAAGAATGAAAATCTAAGCTGACTGATATGCTAAGCCATATCAAGTGTAAAAATCAACATACATACAATGTGATAAAATGTGTTGTAGCTTCACACAAAAAATGGGACTATTTTACACTTAAACCAGTACAGCCAGTCACTAATTAGTGAGTGTACACTAAGTTCACGGCAATATTAAGAAGTTCAACAAGTTTACATCATCCAAGCAGAACGTTAAAGCAGAACGTTAAATCAGCAATAAACATCAAAACCTTTTGACATTTGAGAGAGCGAATATTATTCGTTTGCCCGAGTAATCTTGAATGCTCAGGAACAGATACACCTAGAGAACCTGCAGAGACTTGCATCTCAGTCTCTTGCATCATCATCTGTTATGAGGCCTTAGTTGACAAACATTTTAACTCTAAAATATTTCACAAAAATGACTCGTGTAATATTTACTGTTTGGACAGCAGCTGGGAGAAGAAAAAGCAAGAGAATGACTGCTAAAAAGCAAAGCCAAGCACTTGCTCCCTACTTCCAAACCCCCACAAACCCCAAACAAATGGGCTGAGGGGCTTGTCTCTATACTGCTTACCCCCTGCAAATACAAGTAGTAAAAGATGCAAACTTAGACCTACTACAAAAGGCTGTCTCTTGCCTTTGTGAATCTCTACTGCAACCAGTCTACTTTTGACCCTTCATTCTTCCCAACACAGTAGCTAATAAATACGCACAGCATTAGCACGAGGAGGCCACATCAACATGAGACACTGACTGTACATTAGCTTGTTACTACTGAGCTGTAGTGTCACATGGCAGGAAACGTGACGCTACTGCACAGTAGTAACAAGCTGCGCAGTAGCATTGTCGAATGTTTTTAGGGGATGCTGACTGCGCAGTAGCTTGTTACTACTGCGCAGTCAGCATCCCCTAAAAGGCATTCAATGATGCTAATGCGCAGTAAGTTCGGTTACTGCACAGTCACTTAGTACTTGTTTATACAATGACCGCACAGTCAGCGTCTCATGTAGACATGGCTGGATAGAATAAAAATCAGGATCACATACTTCTAACAGTTTTTGCTCTGCCCCTGCTATCAGAACTGTGGTACCAAAGGGGAACTTGGAGAAGATGGGGAAAGGAAGAAGAAAAGAATATGCCAAATTGGCTTACAAAAGTACACAGGCTTGCAAGGCATTATGGCAACAAATATTTTAAAAGATACTGTGGAAACATCTGAATAGGCTTCAGATAGCATGGACCAGTGAATAATGCACTCGACTAGGATTCAGAAGGTTTAAGAGTTCTGTTCTCTACTCTGCCCTTGACTGACAACAAGACCTGTGGACCAGTCATGTTCCCTCCACACCGTTTCTACTGAGACTGTCTCCTGTTCAGGGAAGGGACTGTCCCTATTGTATCTGTACCCAGTGCTGAAGACAAAAGAGCGCCAGCCTCACGTGAGGTTTCAAGATGTTACAGGAATATAAATAATTAAAAAAAAAAATTTAATTTGAAATACAAGATAAAGTTAAAATGTAAACTGTTACCTTTTTGTGTTTGGAATACGACTAAATTTACTTGTTGCAAATACCACTATGGATATACTTCCCTTGCAATGCAACTTATTGCAGTATTTTGTCACAGAGAAAGTGATAAAATACAAACATAAATTGTTTTCTGTACTTTACTTTTTCATTTGTTAAAAATAGCTGGTCAAAACTGAACTCTAGCAGTTAAGAAATACAGCATTGCATTTACATATAATAGACAAAAGGCATCGTGTCTTCAAGCACAAGAAATTATCTGGCTCATTTTCAGTTACATTCTTTTTGAATAAAAATATTCAGACACAATCATCTTACTGGCAAGATTCTGTAGTCACACTAACAGTCATACACATTCAACTATCTACTTTAGCAGAACTAGCAGTGGTGATTTTTTATTTTTTTTACTGCAACCAGTCTACTTTTGACATTCCATTCCAGTTCAATCATTTCCCCTCTTTGTACCAAGTATAAAATTAAACCTTTTGTAGTATGTCTGACCTCTACAAGTGCAGTGTGTCTGTCTTTAATAATAATAAAGATATATTAAGCAAGCAGTGAGGACAAAAACACCAGTTTTATTGATTACAAAACAAGAAAGTTTTTTTGTTTTGTTTTTTTTAAATGAAAAATGCAGGAAATAGAGGAGGAAAACTGGCAATGCAAATAGTTCCATCCATAGCAAATACCAAGGGCGATATTTCCAGAGGGGGTTGTGGTGAAGGGTAAAGCCAGGGCTCATGAGGAATTTCAAGCTTGTTGAATTTCAAAGGACATCAATGAGAGGTTGAAATCTTCCCTCCTTTGAAATAACAGTGAAAATAAACAATCAAAAGGGTAGGATCCCACAATGTTAGACAAGAAAGATGCAAAAGGCAAGGACTTCTTAATGCAATATCTTTTATTGGATCAACTATGGGAGTTGGAATAAAGCCAGACAAGCTTTCAAATGCAAGACATTCTGAATAACATCTGGACCACCACAGCTACAATATCACTTTTATACTATCTTAGACAATAAAAATAAAATTCTAAACCTGGCACTTAAGTCAAAGTCTGCTTCACTGAGCCTTTATTTTCTCATGTGTTTTAAAATCTAGATCTTGCCTTCAGTAATTGCTCAGAAATGTTTTTGACCGTTTAAGTAAAACATTGGGAGAATGTCACTCGGAGAAGATTGCTGCACTATTCCATCTTGCTGGACTAGAGTGTAATTAGAGGGGCCATACATACTTCCTTATAAGAATTCACTCTTCAGAATTTTTCTTCTGAAAAGGAAAAGCACACCGGACTTCTATTTCTTGCGGGATATAATTACCGCTGTCAAGACCTGGATAAACACCCTTGAGCGAGGTCAGGAGACCAGAGGGTATAGAATGCAGTACGATAATGATAGTACTTGTTGCACAATCTACCTGCAGGGACAACACACAAACATAGAGGTATGCTGCTGCACAACCTATCCATGCTGGGTAGCCACTCAGGTTCACAGCTATTCAAGTAGGTTCCAGCATCTCTTTTTCTAAGCTTACTCCTCCTGACTCTCATATTTCAACACTAAATTCTCTTGCAAGATACTACAAAGGGAATATTCCTGAGACTTACCAGAAAGCAGGGACCACCTTAATGCCCCCCAAATTTAAAAAAAATAAAATAAATGTCCTCTGCCTTCCTTTGCCTCCTTTCTTGGAAGCCACAGCATCCATCCCTGCAAACATTTAATTCCTGAGAAATACACCTCTGGCACTTGTTATGCTATTCCTGCTCCTTTATCAAGTCACCAGGAAGACAAAATTCCACTCTGTATCTCTGGCTGAATAATCTTATGGGGAGGAAACTAGCATCATGTTTGGACAGCTGGGTGTAACACGCCTGTTGGAGATGCCCTGTTGTCACCCGCCCTTGCCTCCCAAACTGACAAGGTTTGTAGAGACTGTTTCCTCTGTATGGTTTCCTGTTATTGGCTTGCGAGGAGTTATGTGAACATATTCCTTCCTAGCTAGTCTTAAAATCAGAGTTTTCCTTTTCAGCACATTCAGCTACTGTCTTCTTGAAGGGCATGTTTCAACAGTAGTTGCTGCTTCTCACATACACCATTTGAGCCAGCTTTAAATTTGCCGCTTTGGGTGCTGGTAGCAATGTAACTGCACCAATGCACAGTTCAGGGGGCAGCTAAGCATTTTCCCAGCTTCTTCGATGGGTTTTTGCTGAGTTTCCTGCTACCTGGACTGCAAGAAGTACTCACACTGACTAGTTTAAAAGCTAGCTCAAGAATGTCTTCATGAGCTTTCATAACAATAGTGACTGCAGACAGACAGATCCCCCAGGGTAATACACATTTGGAGCACAATAGTTCTAATCAGCAGATCAAGGTCCTTTAATGGTAGTTCACCACTTAGCACAAAGAGTCCTTTCTACAGAAAACTGACCATCTTGGTCTACAGCAACACAAACAAGTGGGTTAACAAACAAGGTAACAGTAAAACAAACACGGCTTTGCATAACAATAGTTCTGGGTGACCACCTGCCTAACCACTGCTCCACTGACAGCAATTTTGGGTAGTTTGACAGACGCAATGCATGAAGAAGGTTAAGGAAAAAATGAAGAGAATGCAGTTACATGATTTTGGGTGGAGGGGGGTGAAGCCCCTTCTCTCTAGCAGATCTCCTCTAAAATTGGGAAAATTTGATGATTCTATTTTATCTATTTTAACATTTTTAAACAGACTTTTCTTCCTGAATAAAACAAAAAATCCAAGTCATAAGCAGGAACCTTTTACAAAAAAGTGCACTTAGTTGCTACTTTGCTATGAGGTAGAAGATAAGCAGAGGCAGTTAGAATGCCATTAAATGTTCATTAGATTCTTCATAATCAGTTAAAAAAGGTATCAAGTCAGCTTTGGGATATGCTTACACTCTTGCAAGTTTACATACTTGGCCTCATTATAGAAGAATGAACTGAATCTAAATGCTTATGTCTTTTCCTAGGCAGATGGTAAGGTAGCACATCTGATATGAGCAATCATGACTATGCAACAAAAATAAAATGACACCTGTCACTTCTACTTAGCCTGGAGATGCCTGAAGGAAAACTGAAGCTCTTTGGTACTGACATATAGAGGAGGGGGGGAAAGAGCAACACTTCAGAAGATACAACTGTAAAACCAATTAAAGGGAATAATTCAGAGTCAATAACTTGTAGGTCTACTTTCTTTCAACATAGTCATTTAAAAACCAATTTAAGGAAAATTTTTAAAAGATTAACAAAGCAGACACTGCAAAGTAAAAAAGTTGACCCTAAGGTTGTTTAGTTTTAGAACAAGTCTCTTCCTGATGACAAAATTTCTATCAATAAATAGAGCAATTTTTATTTCCAATGAAGTCTGCCCTCTGAATGAGACTGTGCACATCTAGAAGCACTACATATATATTTCATTATGCCATTGTGGAAGTTTTGTTGGGAGTAATGAATATTTAAGAAACTTTGAGCAACTATTATTGCATCTCTTCAGTGTGAGGCATGACATGCCTATCTGGATGCAAAAGATTGATTTTTGCATTTTTTCAGAAACAGACCTTAAAATTTAACTACTTTGAAAAACAGGGAAAAATTAATCGTATAATCTATTTTAATTGTATACTAAAAACTATGCTTACTTAAGAGAGGAATAAGGATATCCCTGAGATATATGGTATATTTTAAAAGTGCTACACTTGGGACTATAACTAAAACTTTTTTTTTTTTGTAATTATTGTAGGTCAGTAGGACCTAGACACCACACCTGGAATCAGGACCCAACTGCACTAAGCATGACTGAACAGACACACAGTAAGAGATAATCTCATCTCTAAAGAGCATATATTCTACATGGAAAAGGACAGCCAAAACATGGAAGTGGAAACAGAAACCCAGGGTGTGTACAGCAGTTACATTTTTTGCAGAGTCCCCTGAAAGCACTCTAGCTGTAACACAACAAACATTCACAGCTGCAGAATACTTCTAAAATGGTGGATCATGCAAAAATTTAACCCTCATCTGATGTAGTATCAAACAGGAGTGCTCTAGGGCTTTTCCTAGGGCTAATTTTGGGCGATTTTGCCAGCATCCCATGAGGCTTTGCAGGGCTAGGCAGGTGCTTGCAAAGAGCAGCCCCTCTCCCAGGACTGTCAGAGAGGAAACAGAAAACCCGTCTCCACCCTGCGCAGCCAGAAGAGATGGGGAGAATGAGCCCCCCTTGCCACATGTGCCTCCCCAAGCTATCAGTGCTGGGGTCTTTGGGGGATAGGGCCAGGCCTGCAACACAGGGGGAGATCCTCCCTCACCCCCCACAAGTGTCTTTCCAGCAGCAGCCTTGTGGCTACTGCACCTGGAGCTGGGGTGGGGTGAGAGGGAAAATGAAGCCCCCCCTCCCCCACTTCATGGGCCTGGCCAGGCTATCCCTGCTGGGGCCTTGTGGGCGACCCAGGCTGGGCCCAGGAGGCAGGAGGTCTCTGTTCCCCCCTCCAACTCCGGGCAAGGCAGCCACAAGTCTGCCACTGTAAAGATACTTCTGCAGAGGGTGGAAGGGATGGAAGCCCCTTCCATACCATGCAGCCCTGGCCCAGTTCCCCTTCCCCCCCAAACACACACACGATCCCAGTTGGGGTAATTCGGGGGGACTGTGCAGCCAGGGGGCTCCATTCCCTTCCCCCACTCTATCCACTGCTGACATTTGCCAGCTGCGTGGCGGCAGGGCTTGAGGAAAGGGATGGTCTGGCAGCCTCCTGAAGCACCCCTGCCTGCTGGCCTGGGCCAACACAGGAAGGCTCTGAGCCCCTTCCCTGCCCCCCCACAAAAGGTGAATGCCTGTTGGGTTCAATGGCCCCCTAATTCATGAGAAAATGACTTACCTAAGTTAGCACAGCAGAGCAGTGACAGAGCAAGACAGAAAACTTCAGTCTCCAAATCCTAGCTAGAGCCCTATCCAGGCTGCTTAAAGGCCAAAATGTAGCTTACTGCCTTTCCTCCCGTATTTTAGCACTGACAGCAGTTTGAAGTCAACTGTTCACAATCTTTGTGGCTTTAGAAATGCCTCCTGTAGCTCAAAAATGATGAATTTGCTGGCTTTAAGTCTTAGAGGATAGCAGACTATTTAAGAGCCTGAGATCAAAGTGCTGCTTTGGCTGCAAGTGGCTCATATACTGTTTTTCCCCTCTGGATTGCTTTCCAATAGGTGTTATAATCTTGCTGATTAAAATGACTCTCCATGTAGTAGATTTTCAAACAGACTTGGGGATCAGGACACCAAAATTAAAAGACAACATATACCAGTGTAGATTACAAAGTATGCTCATATACTTCAAAGCTGACCCATGACTCATGTAACAATCCTGTCAGTATGATTTTTAGCTAAAAACACAGACCAATGTGCAGCTAGTCTTGAACTCTTGATAGCAGTTTTTCTATAGTCTGTTCCCAATGATATCTCATTGCAAGTTATTCTGCCTCCCTTCCCTTCTCCAGTAAAAAAAAGTGCTGCATCTCATAAAGGTAGCAATATTAAACTAGCCTGATACATTATTGAGAAGAACCTCATTAGCAAGGTACTATTTGGCTACAGGTGTATTAAACAGGCAACTAAGGTGACCAGATGAATTAGATGCAATATTTTAATTGTTCAATAGGATTGTTGTTTGTGACAACAGACTTTTAGATTTATGTTACCTTGTTCACTAACAAATTATTTACTAACTATACCAATACGCAACTTCAGAATGAAATTTTGTGAATGGGCACAAATACATTGTTTCAACTATTTTTTTTTTTTTTTTTTTTAAGAGGAAAGGAGGATTAGCCATATCCCCTGAAAACAAACAGCAGCAGCACTACAGGTCTGAATAAAAATCTGGAAGGGCATTGATTACTGAGGGCTACTCCAAGTGTCAGTTAAAAAAAATTATTTAGTCTTCCAGAGCATATTCAAAATCTACAGAAAAGGAAGGAAAACCTACAGTTACCAAGCTCTGCAGCATCATTTACATCAAACATGTTGTACTGAATGATAAGGTGTGAACCACTTCGCTAGGCTTCAAGTTGTTTTTAAAAACTACTCCCTTCCCTTTGCCCAGACAAAACTGAAATTCCCGTTAGAACTCTGGATACAATGAACTCAAGAGGTTACCCATCAGGACAAGATTTTTATTTTTATTTTTAGCAGCAGTGGGTTGTTCTGACACATCCGAGTTATATTTTCAAGCATAACTGAAGAAAGTCTGCATATGGGGATGCCGTTTTTCACCAAAATCCTTTCAGACGACCAGCTAGCAACATTGCCAATACAACAAAACCCTCAAAACTCATCTGAACTGTCCCCATGCCGTTTCAATAGCACATAAGAAGCACATAATCAGCTTCTTGTTTTCCTAGTCCCCTCTTGCTGCCCCAATTCTTTTCTTTATCTGTACTCTGAAGGCACATTTTTACACAAGTTTGAGACAAACTGCTATGCCTACAAAGCAGGGGTGTCCAACCTTTTTTAAAGTAGGGCCAGATCATGAACTTTTTATCACCCAGTGGGTTGGCGAGCCATATTCAAAGACCTCACAGAAAGCGGTATCACATCAGGAAGTGATGTCACGTGACCTTTGACACCAATGAAGCTGCAGGAAGTGACAATGAAATGGGTCTAGAAATGCGGTTTAAAATCCAAAATAAAAACAATATAAAAGCAACAATGAAATGATACCAAACACTTGACTAAAATAAACACTTTGGCTTCTACTCACTTCTCAATGAATGAAAGCAGCATAATGCAGGCTTGCCCTGGGACACCTGGGCGCACAGCACCAGGCAGAGGAAGCCGTGGAGGAGCAACCATCCAGCAGCAGCAGCGAGGTGGAGGAGGAGAAGCAGTGCCTCAGGATGCTGCCTGGCTCCATCGGGGACGAGGAGCCCAATCTTCACATGCAGCCGTGCACGCGCAGCCTGCCTCCCTACTTGCCCTTGGCTCCCATGGAGGAGGAGGAGGAGGAGGAGGAGAAGGAGAAGGAAGAAGGTGCAAGTGTGACCTTGTGCTTCCTCCTCACAAGTGCATGCACACGTGTGGCACCCCTGCACGGGCTCCTCAGCATCCCGCCCGGGGAACGCAGCCCCACTGACAGCTGGGCAGTTGTGCGTCACGCTTGAGAGCTCATCCCTGCCCTGCCCCGCCCCGCCCTGCCAATGCAGCATGGGGCTTAAAGGAGCCGGGGGGAGGGGGGGAGGGGGCGGGCAGTGCCTTGGCCCAAGCCCTGGGACCTGCCTGGTGCGAGCTTACCCGCCCTGGCCTCCATAGCTGTGGTTGGGGGAGCTGAGAAGGGCCCTGCTCCCCCTGGGGAGAGGGTCAGCAGTCACTGGGTAGCCAACTGCCTCATAGTCCATGTTCCCCGGTCACTTACTGAGGGGCTGGGGGAGGGACAAGGGATGGGAACGAAAGTAAACAGTGTTTACTTTTGTTTCCCATTGCAGCACCTCGGGCCTCAGAAAATGGCTTGGCGGGCCACATGTTGGACAAGCCAGCTATAAAGCATCTAGTCTGCACATTTACTTAAAACCTTGGCCTAAGAAACGAGATTTAACATTGAGTAGATACGGGTACTGTGTAGGATTTGATTTTGGATATCACTAATTTAGAAAGTGCCCAATTTACAAATAAAAAGATTACTTTGGCCTGGACTCCAAGCCAAGGTGGATTCTTTCCTTTAGATGCATCACCATCAGTAGCAGATTTTAATGATCAAAAGATAGCCTTTTCAAGTCTTCAACTCTACTAATCAGCTACTAGTTTGAATACCTACAAGTGCCTCCCATGCAACAGCACATTAAACTCTCTCAACCGAGGAAGTCTGACACAGTCGGCATGACACTAATCCTTACAGTGCCTTGCTTTGTTTTTATTTTTTATTTTTAAAAGGACACTTATTTCTCATACTAGAAACTAATTAAATCATCTAGCCAGTATCACTTTTTATGTGGCTTCCAAGACGCATCTTTTTTATGGCATTTCCTGAAAGTTAAGTCACCATAAGCTGGAAAAAAAACAGATTTAGCTCACTGCTGAGTCTTCAAATCTATGACACATTTTCATTAGACTTTCTTTTTATTGTCAAAGATAGGGGAATTCCACTTCAGCAGATCAGGTCAGATAGCCAACTCCCATGTTGGATCATTTCCTCTTGGTATTGTAACCAATCCTAGGAATTACAAGTTAGTGTGACCAAATCTGTAAAACTTCCCCTAAATTAAAAGTTTCTTCCATCTCATATCTGTGCAGTTTCATGAAGCTGATGTCCCGGCCAAGAAAGTCTAAGAATGGTTTACCCTTCCATGACTAAAGCCGGGGATCAAAGGAGATCCTAAAACCTCAAAGATGCTGGCAAAGGAAGAAGCGGCTGAGTAAATGGCCAGACACTGCCCATGGGGTGCCAGAAAAGACCGACTGGCTGGCAAAATGACACCCAGGGAAAGCAGTAAATGCTTTTAGCAAGACAGTATCTTCCTGCTGCAGATAGAACCAACCGTGCAGAGAGGCACTTAGCAAAAGGGGACAAGCAAAATTTAACATGCAAGACCCACCCAGGCATATGGACTGGTTTATCCTTTGTTCTCCAGGCTTTTTACTACTGGGAAATCAGTAAATAATGTTTTGAAGGGTGTTCATAATTTGCTTTAATTGGCACTCTGAACCCTGAAGTGAAAGGGCTTACAGATAACAAAATGAGGTAACATGATTAATAACCAGGACTATTTACAAAAGATCCAGTAGTTCACCCACAGTGAGAAACACAAGCCAGGACCATCAAAGGGATGCTCTCAAGAAGGACTAAATGTCCTGACAACATCCTATCCTAGAATTTCTCAACCAACCAAATGAGTATGAACAGCTGAAGTAAGAGTACACTCCTTTTTATCAAGTTAACTCTTATAAAAGTGAAAACAGAAGGGTGCTCCACCCCATCTTCTTTTCAGGATAGATAAAGAGAAGAGTTCTTTATGAAATGGTAAGATATGAAGGCACTTATATAACGAAGATAACAGAAGCTTTATAGAAACCAGTTTGAAGAGATTTTTCTGTGAGAAGAAATTGCTCTGGGTACCAACTAATATTGTCTTGTCTCTGCCTTCTGACTAGTGATGAAGAACAGCAAAACAAAGACTTCTGCAGACAAAGACACTGTTTCCAGTGTTCATAAGTGCCCTACCAAGAAGAACAACAGTCCCATTTGGTAGACAAGTTATTCTTCCTGGTTTCAATATTATACAATGTTGAAATTAATATAATGTCACTGAGGTGCTTAAGGACTTCATAGACAGCTAGTTAAACACCAGCATAAACCTTATGGAAAAAGGTGTAGTTCTTAGGCTTTTACACTAATATAGGTAAATTTATGTTTTTTAATAAGGTCTACTAAAACAAGAAACTCCACTGCACATATTTCCTCTCTTGGGGAAAGAACAAACCCTGCGACAGGTGTTAGTCATGTTGCTTAAAGAAGCATTTCTCAACCCATGGCCCACAACCCAAAAGTGAGTTATATATATATGAAATGGTCACAAAATTTAAAAATGGATTCTCCTTTAAAGGAGAAAAATGTGTGAAACCATGACTTTTCCCTTGCAGGCTGGCAGAGCTCCAGCCTGTGAGGGGCTACCCACACATCCACCACTTGCCCCACATGCTAGGGGGTTGGGGCCTAGGGGTGGGAGGGCAGCAGATTGGGAGCAAGGGGCACTGGGTTGGGACTGGCCATTGGTGTCTACAAATGGGTCCAGGTACAAAAAAGGTTGAGAACCACTGGCTTAAAGCACAACTGGGAAGTACTCAAGACACTACAATAATGAGTTTGGTAGAAGAACACAGAATCCAATATTTGCAGATTTGGAGCCATAGAACTGACTGCCTGGAATAACAGAAAAAGTGCTCATTTCCAAAGTCCCAGTCCTGAACTTTCATATAAAATAAGACACATTAAGGGCAATTCATGTTTTGAAAAGCAACCAAATATATTTAAAGCCTAATAATACAAGAGGGATATTTTAAATACTGCAGAAGAGATGTGGATAATTAAAGTTCTATTAATATGAAGAAATATACAGAGAATACACAACAGAATGTTAATATTTTCATCCTATCTACTGCATAGAAATCAATACTTTGGTGCACTTGATTAGCAAGAAAAGAGACTATGCAAAATAACTAAAAATTGCCCTTTCACTGTAAAAGAAAGACCTCACCTACTAAGATCTAGATATAAAATCATTTTAGAATAGGCTCCAACATGACGCATGCTGGTTTTAAGCTGTGTATTGTTCTTTATTTAAGAGATGTGTTTGTCTGATCCTGGTCAGCTGCGTAGCACAGTCTAATACTGTCTTGAGAAAAAAAAAAAAAAAGTAAAGTATCGTAGTAACTATTTGTCACTGAAGTTCATGCTTTAAAATGGGGATTCAACAGAACTGAGTTGATTGGACATGGTTATCCAATGTCAGACGTGACTCTACAGCAGAAAAACCTATGGTGTGGGCTGCTTACATAAGGTCAGCTGCACAAGGGACTGCAATTTCTAATCCAGCACTTTCCCACATGCCATAGGCTTAGAGAAAGTCACGATGGTAGAAGCTAGATTATATACTTCCTTAAAAAGAGAGAAGCATCTTACTTCACCCCAACCAACTCTGATATTCACAACTGTAATCTCCCTTGTGTAAACTGGAAAAAGCACCTCCTCCACTTCTCTTTCGCAGTCAAAACCAACCAAGTGGTTTTGTAAGCAACTTGAAGCTAGCTCCTGAATAGTTTTAATGTCAAAACTCCATTTAGTGAGCTTAAGACACCATGCCACAGTGACCTACAAGATAATGAAATAGCAATGACAGCTAAGCAGAAGAGAAGAGACCATCATTTTTCTTTGGAAAAAATAGAACTAAGCACATTTTATTTTGATTTCTAAAGATCTTCTATCCCATCGAAGATTTTCCTAATCTTCTACATTATTAATTTGGAATCTGTTTGCTGTGGGACTAATACAGTATTTTCTGATTCAGGCTAACTTGACTACATAATTGCTTGGATGGGTGTAATTGTAGAGAATGGGGAAAGAAAGTTTAAAAATTTTTAGTTTAGATAACACGACTCAAACCAGATAAGTCTGGTAAGGTAAAGCCACTATTAGGAAGAGACAGGACAATGAGGGAAGCATGTGGGCAAATATATAGAGAGACCCCACACCTGTTCCTATTTACAGAAAACCTGATTTTGCGGGTTCCATTGTTTCAAGCATAATGTCATTTGTATATAACTAAATAGTTCTATCACTATTATAAAAATAATCATGTATTTTCCTCATTCATTTTTATAGTGAAGTACTTTGCCTTGGAACAGATTCCACACATTTGGTCTGAAATGCTCAGTACTAGCGACTCCTAAAACACTGCACCTGTCTTCTTGCCTGGATTCCTTAAACAGGAGGGCTACTGCTTTGGGGAAGTACAGAGATGATTCAACAAACTCACCTCCCCCGCCCACCCCCCGCATAAAACCGTAGTCTTATTTCAGCATAGGGACCCAGAAAAAAATAGCAACAAGAAGGTACACTAATACTCTGAGATTTTTCTAATATACATGGCAGCTGTTATCTTGTTCTCTGAATCATTCCTTGTTACTGGTGTTTGATATTGTTGTCCATTTTGGTCAACCAATCTCAACAGAGCAGACTAGTCATCCTAGTAGGGGCTGAAAACATTAGTATGCGGTTCAGGATTTGCCGCCATCTGCACTTATTAGAATCAAATTGTAGCACTTGCTATAATGAGCACCAACAAACAGTTTTAAGTTCCTATATGTTATGAACTGGAAAGAGTAGATTCAAATGCTTTATGCTGCTGGAGTACCTAAAACTGTGAATCTCAACCAGGGTGCCCTGAAATCCATTCAAAGGGTGCCACAGGGTCCCACACTTAGATTTGCAAACACGATTCACAAGATACACTTAGAGATTTCAAACAAAAATCCATAGTTGTGGTTTTTCTGAGTTCATTGCAAACAAAAACATGGTTCTGTTGTTTTTCTGTAGTCAACAAGAGCAAAAACTAAGAGTTGGCATTTTCTGAGGAGTGCTGTGAGTCTATCCAGAGGTGTCTCGAGTCTAAAAAGGTTGAGAACTACTCACCTAAAGGAAAGGTGCTATGACACTGGAGTAACATATTGGAATTGTAAAGTTAAAAAGCAAAGATATCTAAGGCTGTTGGTTATAGCTGTGTTGGTCTAACGACAGAAGCAGACAAGGTTCTTTGGGCAAGTGTGATATCTTTTCTTAGACCAACTAAATCATTGGAAAAATGGTTCTTTGCAAGCTTTCAGCACAAGCACCCTGCAAAATGCAGGTCTGTGGAAATGCAAATACATGGCAAGGAGGATCAGAGGCCGTGTGAGACAATAGGTATGAGACAGGTAGTTGGGGAGGATGGGCGGAGGACATGGGGGAAAGAGAGAGGCATGTTGACCTGGTGACAGAATGTAGCTGGTAAAATGTAGAGAAGTTACGTGGGGTTATCAGATGGCAAGTATGTTAATGTGCCATAAATCCAATGTCTATATTTAGTCCATGATTTTTTGTATCCAGTAGGTTTATGAAGTGAAGTTGGTAGGTTCATCTATGAAAGGAGTTTTGTAAATTTCCTTTAATAGTTAGAACTGAGAGATTGGAGACAGGGTGGTTATCTTGTGAGATACAAGATATCCAAGTGTTTGTCACTAGCTTGGCTACTAAACACTGAAAGGATAATAATACTCCTACAGTGAATGGTACTTACTGAACAATGTTGACGTGGAAACAAGCTATTTCCTCACATTAAAAATAGTAGGTTTTGATTTCTGTTAGGCCCATTCAGTGCTTTGAGACGCGTCAATTTCCAGGGCTACATTCGCCATTCAGACCTCACCCTTTCCTGCTGTTATCTTTATGAGAGTTGTACAATAGGACATGTCATACTAAATTATTTGCACTGAGAAACATTACATGAATTTAATTGTTAAGCAACAATTTTATTAAGAATCCCAGACATGGAATTTTCAAGACAGATTCTGTAAAGTGCAAACTACTTGGCAGACACACTGATGCCAGTTTGCAACATAGCAAAATATGGCAGATAAGTCATATAACCTTTCAGTGAACACTGGCCTTAAGTTCTCCTGGAGCTCCAATTCTACTTTTACACAACTGGGAAAGCATAACTGGGAAGTACAATTACAGAAACAGATAATACTTACTGCTGGACAAGACAAAGACAAGTTTAACTTTTCACTTAAAAAATAAGTTCTTTCCTGTAGTTGAAGACCTGGCTCCTAGCTATTTTTACATTTTCCTTTCCTCAGCAGGTTTGTTAATAATTTTGGAGGTGGTCAATCTGCACACAGCCTTTTTGCCCATTTGTGAGGCCAGATGGAACCAGCTAATACAATTACAGAAACAGATCATACTTACTGCTGGACAAGAGTGTACAATACCCTCTCCCAAAAGCACTTTTGGAAGGTAAACACAACAATGTTCACTTTCATGGCATGCCAGTACCTCCCATACAATGCAAGCAGTTTAAAAAGGGAGTTTGTATGACCCCAAAGTAGAAATCAGTGGGAAGACATCAGTCTGCTCTTACACAATGGAGGATTACCTTCTTTCATTTAGATATACACATGATTTAGACCCTGTTTGAAGTTATGAGTGTTTAGTGTCTCACATCTGAAAGCCAATATGAACACACACATTCACATTAATGATCAAAGATTCAGTAGAATACACAGCAAGACAGTTTTAACATGCTATTGACAGCTATTACAAATGTTAATTGTTCCTTACACGTTTCTTCTAAATTAGCGTTAGGACTGCTTGCTGACTTCAAAATAGCTAGTAGTCATCATGTTAATTCTGAAGTATAATTGTAGAGAACAGGGGCTCAGGCAACTTGAAAAAGAAAGCCAGTAACAACCAGGCAAGTCAGAGTATTTGCGTTGCTGGCAACAGTTTCTCATCTGGATAAAGCCAAGAGTAAACTACCTGCAAATCATGGAAGATGCAACAAAACAGACAAGCTGGACTTCATATTTACACACTAGGTAAAAATGCATCTTTTCATATTCAGTGAATAAATGCTGAGCAGAAGTTTTATTCAGACAGATTTTTTGTTCTCAGAACCCTTTAATTTTACACAAAATCTTAAGTCTTTTAATGTACAGAAAGAGAAAATAATTCCCATTACATTTCCATGTTGCAGCTCAATTTCAAACCTAATTATTTTATACCTCAAGTCCTGTTTCCCCCTTGTTTATGGCCAAGGTGAACATATGGTTCCTGCCATCACCAGAAGTAATAATGCAATACACCAGATCCCTGTAGCGAGACTGAGATTTACATTCAATATTCCAGCAGCACGCATTATTCAACTTCAGGTTAATCTGTGCGTTTTCCCTAGTTTCATTACTATACTAGTTGATCTCCATGAAGTTCCAGCTTTTAGTATTCTTTATTTTTAAATCAGTCAAGTGGAGTACAATTTCACTGCACTGTCCTATAGTACTAGGGCTCAAGAGCAGAAATAGAAACTTAAAATCATTTAAAGATGCACAGAAATTCATCTGGACTTCCTTCCTCTTTCAATACAATCTGTTCCTCACCAACATAGGCACAAGACTCCTCAAAATTCTGGTTTAATTGTTTGAAGAGGGGAGGGGTTCAATATTTGCAATTATGCAACTTAAAAAAAAAATTGGTATCTGAGGCCAAATAAGCCAAAACTAATTCCAAATCCAAGAGACCAGAACCATAAGGGGCCCTACTACCAGCAAAAATCCTCCACCTGCACCTGGGGCTTCAGATGTTTCCAAAACCTTTGACAGGCATCCTACTTGCAGGCCCAAGCCCAGAGGCTTGGGGTTCAGATGCCCCTGAGATTTGCTTGCCCTTAGCCATCAGGCCCTCAGAGCAAGCAAGGGAGAAACTGAAGCAACTAAGGAAGCCTGACAAATCTTGCATGTTCAGTTCAAGCTCGGTGTCTCGCCAGTAAGCCACCCAGGAGAAGTTACCCTTTCATATACTGAGGGTTACTCAATCTGAGTGAACAATCTGTGTTCTGCCAAAAATAACTTGTGATAGTAGGAGCAGCAATGACTACTGTAGTTAAGGTTGCATAACTGTTTTCATTATAACCCAAATCAGTCAATATTAATCAGGAGTTAAAAAAGCTCTCCAACACCAACTGAGTCTAAGTCTACTACCCATATAAAAAGCACACCATGCCCTCATTGAGTCTTCCCCCCTAACCTGCATTCAATTTACACTGCCACGCCTTCATTGTCTCTTCAAAACAAATCCTCCTCCACTCCTAATGAAAATTAATCAGTTCACACATTCTTATATTCTGGGTTTTCCCCAAAAATACTAAATCCAAGATGTTTTCTCACATGTTTCTGTGTTCTCCAAAAACATGTAAAATGCTGAATCAGTAAAGCCATTAGCTGTAGCTGTGTAGGTCTGTGAGCATCCCAGTGAAAATTAAACTTAGCCAAGTTGTGAGCTGTTAAAAATAGTGCGTCTTTGCATGTCTTCCCATAAACTTGTTGAGCAGTGAAGTTAATGAAGAAGGCAACAGCTAATTTAGCAGCTTTGAGAAAAGCACTTGCAGATGCATGTGGATTGAGGCAGACTTGGTAAAATACAAAGAGCTTACAAAGAGAGTTGCTGTGCCTCATACAAAGTGATCACTGATGAAGACAAAGCCCTGCTTCAACGTACCGCAAAGAAATACTAAACTCTAGAACTCTTGGTTCAGAGATAACACCTTTTATAAAAGGTTTTGCATTTATTTTTAAATCACACCAGCAGAGTTACCAAATACATCCACTCAATATATCTCAGAAACTCTCCAGAAACCAAAAGCATATCATCACCACTTCGGAGACAAACCCAGGGCACTGGTAGAAATCAACAGCTGTCCGCTTCCTATTGCTCACCTCGGAAATAAGGCAGTAGCCAGTTTAGCATGGTCCTAATCATGCACAAGAAACACACTTAAGACAGCCTGAAGGCAGCTCTGAACAAGAGCAATGGGACAGGGCATGATTCTCAGTAACACCCATGAGCTCATCATGGAGGCAGTCAGTCTAGATGTGTCCTAAAATTTGAGAAAACAATTTCCCCTTGCAGACCTCTTGAAGCACTGTACGTGGAGCAGGGTGCTCAGATACCGTCTGGAACTAAGTAAGAGTTGCATTCTTACAAACTTGGAAGCACTGTGATCTTCCAAGAAATTGGCAACAACATGCTCAGCTTTTGTAATCATTGTGCATATCTACTATGAGTCTTTAATTACATGAGTGCATTTTCCTCTCTAAAAACCATAAACTAAATAGAATTGTGTACAACTTTACACTGACAGAAGCGTGTTCTACCATGTCCAGCAGGAAAAGCAAATTCTACCAAAGTACATGGGAAATCTGTTGGCATAACCCACCAAATTATTCAGCTAAACTTTAAACTCAACTGCTTCAACCTCTGACACATCTAGATAAGGCAGTGTTGCTTCTAGAAACAAAGGTGTGTAGCATATTGGCACTAAGAAAACCATAATGACCCTGAGGCATTAATAATGTAGACTAGACGGGAAAAAAACAGAGCTCAAAGGAGGTTGCTATGTGCAACACCATGCACATGCACAAGGCAGGATCTTCTCTGGCTAAACCATCACAGTCAATTTGTACATAGTAGTCAATAACTACAGTGAAACCAATACAAGTATAAAAGCATGCTTTCAGATGCTTCACATTCCTATCAGAGGGTTGCAAAACTTTGTACAGCATATTATATTTCTTAATAAAATGTAATTATGGAATACAAAATGTATTAAAATGCATAAGCACAATGAGTGTATTAAGGTTGGAACATGCATCAAAATGATAACATATTGGTTTGTAATACAAACACATTACCTGAGCACCGGTTGCTTTTAAATTAAGGTACTACTTCAAATACTACAATTGGTCTCATTTATTAGAGCACACATTGCTAAATTTAAACCATGACAAGAGTCAACCTGATGAAGAACAAAGTGGCAATGCCCAGAAAACATGTCTTAAGTTAACTTGTATTGTCCTTAGATTAGTAGACGCACACATTATAATTTACGGCAAATTAAATACAATAGATCTCTGATACTTTTACGAGTTTTCCAATGCAAGAAAAGCAACAGTAAAATAGTTTAACTTAAATAGTACTGTTTTACAGAGCATAGTTTATACACAGGATTTTTTTTTTTTAAATAAAATTCATTTATTGAAGTTTGGTTTAAAAATAGAAAACATATTTGCATAATCAACTAGATTTTTTCTGTATTTTCTTAGTTTGCATATGATTCCATCCATTAAAAAAAAGCTAGATAGAAATCCTCTTTTGAAAACATTAATTTTTCCATTTTTCAATTAATTCCATTAATGAAATGGAACAGCTTTTTTGGAGCCAGCTGAGGGTATAGTTCCCAGAATACTGGGAAGGTTTATTTTTGGGTGGCGGTTGTACAAGGCTGGCTGAGTTCCTTTTTGAATTGTCTTAAGGCCGCTGGGATTTTGTTGCTGTGCTAGTTACATTTTAAGATGCTTAGAACCTTGCCCTAGTCATCTTTACTTTTCAATCTAATATAAATAAAACAACAATGCATGTCACCTTCAACAAGCAACAAACAAAAGATGGCACAGCTTGCTGTGAATCGTTAAAACAATGTTATTCTTAATGGAACAGTGATCCTGTGATCACTAAATAAAGCAAGCAGCAATATATATTTTTTAATAAATGCATAAAACATCGCCTAATTTATGATACAAGAAACAACAGAAAAAGACAAAATTGACTTTCTAGATTATGGTAGCTTAACTTCCATGCAAATCTTTTTTAAAGCTAACCGTTGGTACAGGAGAACATCAAAAGATGCCTTTTAACATACTCCAAAATTAAGCAATGCAAACAGCCTTATACCACTTTGTCCTCTGAAACTTTAAATGAACACTATACCTATACATATCTCCACACACGCAGACTCCCTTTCTTGGTGCGAGAAGTACTCCCCACCAAAAAAAACACATGCCGAAGGTAGAGTCTTAAGTACAGTGCAGATCTCACAAAAATAGGCCTAAGTAAAAGGATGAGAGAACTTCACCACATGCAAAACAGTATCACCTATGGTAACCTACCTCAATGTCCTGTAGGCTGAATTCCTTCTGATCTTTGAAGTTTGCAGCTCCAGCGCTCAGTTCCATCAGCATTTTTGCTATTTCTGGTTTTATTGCTGCTGTGAGTCGACTTGCTGCTTCCATGACATGTTCCTGCACGTCTTTCAGTTGCATAGCTGCCTTAGAATAGTGCGAGTTCCTAAATACGCTGCTGAAAAGGTCTGTAAGGAAAGTGCTCGCACGGCAAAACACATTGAGTGCATCCAGATACTTGGAGATTCCCTGCTGGATGTCTGCAATTGGAGTAGTATGGGACACAGGATGGTTGCAGCTGCCTGCAGCAGCTGAGGGGACCAAAGGGGATGCTGGGGTAGTAGATGCCAGCGGTGCGCTCAGGGTCCTGCCTAGCTCAGGCATTTGATACTGCTGGTGTTGCTGCACTTTTTGCTTGGACCCGCCAAGCAAAAAGCGCCGCTTATAGTCCATTTTACTTTCCTGTGCACTACAGCAATACATAAGTGAGCAGTTGTCCAAAAAACTCTTGGATTAACAACCTGTTGTCAGATTTCTTCCTCAAAAAAGTAGTTACGTGTAGTAATAGTGGAGGACTGCGTATGCAGGTTTCATAAAAGGCATTTCAAAAAGGCAAGCGTCTATATAATCTGTATCAGCTGTGAGAAAGGCAGCAGATTTGCTGACTCAGTATTTTCAATGTTCAGTGCAGCCCTGCTGCAGTTACGAACTGTCCTCAAAAAGCAAGCTGAAGAATCTCAGAAACGCTGTCTCTGGGTTGGTAATCTCCTCTACACACTAGATGCAACTAAGGAGCAGAAAAAGATTTCTCTCTTACAATTTCTTTGACAGCATGTTGTTGAGACCTGATGTTAAAGTTTATAAAAGTTATTTTTGTCAATGTAAATCATCTTTTGTTAGTAATACCAAGAAAGAAGTGGAACAAAACCACTGATCAACAGTGATTATAAAGCAGTGCAGAGGCTCTTCCCTTGAAAAAGCAAGACTTATGTCAGCAGATCAAATATCTTCAAGGTATCGTCTGGACAGATCCAGTCTGTCAAATCGGTTTACTTGTAGTGTCTCTTCGTAATACTGAAAGGTTAAAAAAAAAATCTGTCTTGTTTTCTGAAGAGACTTTGCAAGGACAAGTTATTAAAAATTTAGTGTTTATTATTGCAAGCCTTTGCCTCCCTTCCTTCTGTTTGTTGAGGTAGTTGTTTCTGTTGTAACCTTAATAAGTGGTGCTTCCAGATTGAGTTTGCCCTCAATTGTAAAGCCTGAACAAGAATGCACAAATGTATTTGTAAGGCCTCTAGGTCATTTCCTGTCAGGAAAAAAAAATAAAGTTAGAAAGGTTAGGAAACAATGAGCAGTTTTGTTAAGATTTTAACTCCTGCTGCATCCTGATATATTTTTCTTTGGGTAAGCTGTCAACAATACATCTGATCAAAAAGGAGAAGGATTTAAATTTTTTTGAAGGCACATTACAATTTAATACAATCAAATTAATAGATTCAGGACTACTGCATATTCTCTCATGACAGCTCTCATCTTTAATAAATAGTATCTTCTAAATTGCTGAGTTTGGGATCAGCAGATAACCACGGGTTTCACTTCACCAGTGTCAGCAACAGTAAAGGGCTGTGCAATAGGCAGGGCTCTAAGGTTTCAACCCATCACGTTGTCAGGACAAAAATTTTGTCAATCTAGCAAAACAATATTTATTAACTACACTTTTAACACAATATTTAACTCAATCCAATTAACTCAATATTTAAAGCAATACAGTTGCTGGTTTCCCCTACCAGAGTACACTTGTGAATGTGATTATGTAGAGCTACCACAAAATATACTATTGTTTTTCAGTGCAACTTCAACAGTCCCCATGCTGTAAGGAGTAGCACTTGAGTTATTCAACAAAGAACAAATATTCCTTTCTCTATGTGCCTAATTTAGTATATACAAGCCGGGTTAATATTTCAGAGATGTTTCCTTAAGAGCTAATCTTAAAATTAATTATTCTGCTTCAGTACCCAAATTCAACATTTCAATATGCACCGACTTCTGTTTTTAAGGAATTCTCCCAACAGCACTTTAAATGTCATGTGCTTAACTGGAAACTTTTAACTTGCTGGACAAGTTTAAAGTGCCCTGGGGAAAACTTGACTAAACGTCAGTTTTCCTGATAGCACATATATACAGACAGCGAGACAGCGTTGGTTATCAGTTTGTATGCAGGATACTAAGAAGTAAAATGCACTGCAGTATATTTGTCAGAATCCTGTAAGTTTTATTTATTTATTTGAAATGCATTACCAATAGCTATTTACTTTTCCCCAAAATTTAGGGGTTCTATTTGCTAAGGGGCCCAGAATTTCAGAGTACAACAGAAACATCAAGAATTATCACACCCAGTATCTTAAATAAAACTAGGAGAGACATTCAAAGGTCATGGTAAAGATTGCATTATTTAAAAAATATACAACATATAAAGTAATAACATCTGAAATATAAAATACAGAACAAATTTGTGTTTATGCAGCATATTTTTATGTATTTTGCTCAGCTTGAAGTAAGAAAAACAGGCTAATCGCTAACTTATTTTTAGGTAATTTCACTGTCATATCTGCATGGGTTAGCTTAAATTTAAACATGACGTGTTTACACTTTGCTGTTCTGAACCGTTTTTGTAGACAAGGAAACAATAATCATGCTCAGGAAAAAGCTTGCCTCCAAGAAGGGAACTGAGTTATAATTTAAAATCGAAATTTCACAAAAGGAAATTGTTCATTCTTCTTGATTTCTTACAACAGTTTGGTCATGGGTATACCCAAGAGTAAAAATATTCAATCGTGAGAACATCTGAAATTCCTATCACTCTTAGGGTCTCAGCACTCCTACAAGCCATACCATTTGTTATTCTTGACCTTGAGCATATATATTCACCATAATTAAATTTGCAACATAAATTGCGCAAAGTGATCTTTCCTCTGCCTTTTCCCTCTTACTTTTCTTTGAACTTTAATGTGGTTTTCATTCTTTTCTCATGCTACTTTGAGTCCATGAATCCAATGCAACTGAAAATCTGTAGCTCCACATTACAGCAGTTTGCCTGTATTCTAGCCAACTCTTGCCATTTAAGAGGGAACTCAAAGGATTTCATTATGTTGATGCAAGAACAGCACATTATCAGTCACAAATGTAAATGTGTGGTTCCTTCTACATTTTGAAGACAATGGTGAAATTCAAGAAAATCAGGCAGAGGAAGCTAGTCCCAGAAAAATCCAAAGTACTGTAAATCAAAATTATATTCTTTCATGTATGTTTTTATAGTAAGATGACTTTGCCTACATGACAATAATTATAATGGCATGTGAACCTATGCTACTAACAAATGAACCTCTGGGTAGATACCAATGAACCAACAAAGCTATCTTTGGTAAAAATCTCAATATTGTACAAAACATATAAAATATTGTTATAGCATTGAGGGCGTAGTTTTAAGAAACAATGTTATTTATTTAATATAGTTAATATATTTTAATAATATATTATAAATGGTAATAGCATTTTAATTTAACACTGTTAAAGTACAGTCTGAGAAAGCTGTAAGACAATATAGCTAAAGTAATACAGGTACCGATGTCTGAATTTCCCCAAATTTGAACAGCATTTATAGGAGCGGCTTTTCTTTTTATCTGCATGTACAAAAAATTATATGTACATGAGTTTTTCAATCCACCTGTACAAAAGAATCCTATGCAACTACTCCACAGAAAGCCTCCATATAGCAAACCTGACATTCTTGTTACAAACATGTAGTGTTAACCTTCTTGGTACAGTAGTTTAAAGCAAGAAACCAAAAAACAGACTTACTCTCCACAGTGTCACAACTATGTTACCAGTCATTCAAACCAATGAAGATGGGAGATTTATGAAGACGTAATCCCACTGTTTTAAAAAAGAATGGAAGCTGGGTGCCCTGCATCCCTTCGGTTTGATATTCGCTCCATAAAGGCTTAAACAAAACAGGTCTGAGTTGAATATCCAACAGATATTGCCTCGGTTTGTATTCTACATTCATAACTCCACCCTAGCGGAGGAAGAAAAGCTAATTCTCTTCCTGTAAGGTCCTGAATGTAGAAGAGTTTTGCTTTTGATAGTTAAACTGTATTAAGTTTGAGACTGACCTCACACTGCAGTCAAGCATGTTATCAATTTCCTTTCAGTGATTTCCACATATTACACAAGTAAGAAATTTACGGGCAAATCTAGTGAAATCAGTGTGTTATTCAAGTGACATTCCAGGCTTTAAAAAAAAAAAAAAAAAGACTCCGACTACTGTTCTAAAACTGTATATGAGGGTGTTCTCAATGAGGTCTATTATCCTCTCAATGCGTAGGCCATAACTCATACATAACGATGGAGATAATGTGAGAGCTAAACTTTGGAAGTTTCTTAAGAAACCCATCACAGTTCCCAAGGGTATGCTGTATTTTTCAATCCTTATCTATAACACTTGTATTTCTCAGTTTATGAATGCATTTACTAGAACATAAAAAAAAACCCCATCACAAAACCCACAGGTCTGAAAGTAACTCAGATCAATTTACTCTTCAAAAAAATTGGTAAGGGGTAGAGGAAGAAGGGAAGGACAGAGAATTCATTACTTTAGTCAGGAAAAACCTGAGCAAACAGAGCCTGCTATAAGGTCTACAGTTCAGCAAGCTACCGGAGGCCAGATACAAACCTTCAGTTTCCACCAGACAGATTGCAGCTCTCCAGACAGAAACTCAAGTTCTGCAGATGTTCAAGCTTTTTCCTCCCAAAGCAAAGATGGCTGCTCCAGGCACAAGTGCCTGGAGACTTTGGGTTTTGCCAGTAGGTCTCAGTAAGTGGATCTCTTCTCTGCCCAGCCCCTGGCCTGATTACCCAAGCCCCTAGAATCTCAGCTGCTACCCGCTTCACTTAGCTTTCTCTTTCCCTGGTTGGCCTGGTCCTCACAGAGTATCGTCCTGGCTCCTCCGTGGCTCCTTCACTCAGCCATCTTTGTCCCATGTCTCCACATGAATCGCACAGCTCTCCAGGGGAAGCCCAATTCTGGTCTGTCTTCCAGCTTGTTCTTAAATTTCCTGGCTAGCCCCAGCCAATGAGAGCAGGCTTCTCCTGGCACATGATCCCAGGCCTCCGGACGAATGCCCCTCTCCCAGGCCCCGGACTCATCTTCTGGGGTACTGGTGGCCACATGGCTTGCGAGTGCTAGGCACCTAATTTTTTTTGATGGGTGCTCAAGCCCTGGAGCACCCATGAAGTTGGTGCCAATGGCTCCAGGAGAAAAATAATCTGGGCACAACCCTGGTTAACTTGGTCCCAGGAAAATTTCTTCACGCTTTCCCTTTGCTTAACTCCTTCCAGGGACCATTAGGAGCACAGCTATAGAAAAGGCTCCCATGTCTTTGAGAGACTGGGGTCACTGGTCTATAGCAGTCACAGGTGGCAGCTGCTCCCTCTTCCTGTAGATGAGAGGAGTGGAGGAGCAGCCACCAGCCACTTCCACCTGCTTCTCACAGCCGCATACCATGCGAGAAGGCTCGATCTGCCATGTGGCTCCCTCTGCTCCACTCCTGGGCATTAGGAGCTGAGTGTGGGAAGCACTGCTTCCTGCCTACTTCCCCTTGATCCCCACCTCAGCTGAGCAGCAGGGGCCGCAATTGAGAAGCTAGTACAGCTAAGCAAGCCAGGCTCTCAACCCTGCTGTTTTCTCTTGCCTCCCCTCCATCACTCACCTGAGCAGCAAGAGGCAGCAATTTAAAAGTCCTAGGGGCTGGGAGCTGGACTTAGGGAAAGCCTCTGCACACCTGGCAACCAGCCCTTCCAGCTTCCTCTTACCATTGAGCTGACCCAGGGCAGTGCAGGACAAAGCAAGCTGTTGTGCTGCAATGGTAAGCCTTGAGAGATTTGCTGCAGTGGTGAAACATGTCTGCCTTGCCCCGCACTATGCTGAGTAAGCCCAGAGCAATGCAGGGTGAAGCAGGCTGCTGTGCTCCTGTGGCAAGGCTCCCACAGCCTTGCTATAGTGGACAAGTGGTCTCCCCCATCCCTGTACTCCTCCAGGTTAGTCTGGAGAAGTACAAGAAGTGGGGCATTTTCCTGTGGGGAGAACCAGAAGGGTTCCCACCACTGAAGAATACCCCCCTCCTGCCACTCTGCCCCTCCCCAACCGCCATCAGTTTTTTCTTGAGGTGGGAACTCTCCCTGGCTTTCTGTGGCACATACTGCTTTTCAGCAGCTGTCAACCACATCATAGCTTGCCCTCTGCTTTGACAGGGGAGAGGACAGGCTGTCATAGTTTCATAGTTTCTAGGGTCGGAAGGGACCTGAGCAGATCATCGAGTCCGACCGCCTGCCATGGCAGGAAAGAGTACTGGGGTCAAACGACCCCAGCAAGGTGTTCATCTAACCTCCTCTTAAAAACCCCCAGGGTAGGAGCCAGCACCACTTCTCTCGGAAGTTGGTTCCAGATCCTAGCCGCCCTGACATCTAACCTAAACCTACCCTCTGCCAGCTTGTGACCATTATTCCTGGTCACTCCTGGCAGTGCTCGGGGGAACAGTGACTTCCCCAATGCCTGCTGATCCCCCCTGACTAGTTTGTAACAGGCCACAAGATCCCTCCTTCAGCCTTCTCTTTTGGAGGCTGAACAGGTTCAGGTCCCGTAGCCTCTCCTCATAAGGCCTGCCCTGCTGCACCCGATCATGCGAGTGGCCTCCTCTGGACCCTCTCCATGCTGTCCACATCCCTCTTGAAGTGCGGCGCCCAGAACTGGACGCAGTACTCCAACTGTGGCCTGACCAGTGCCACATAGAGGGGGAGGATCACCTCTTTGGACCTGCTCGAGATGCATCTGTGGATGCATGACAAGGTGCAGTTGGCCTTCCTGACTGCCTCCCCACACTGCCGGCCCATGTTCATCTTGGAGTCAATGATGACTCCAAGATCCTTTTCCGCCTCCGTGCTGACAAGAGGGGAGTTCCCTAACCTGTAGGTATGGTGCCGGTTGTTCCTCCCCACGTGCATCACCTTGCACTTGTTTGTGTTGAATCCCATCCTATTCTCATCCGCCCACCCTTGTAACCTGTCTAGGTCTGATTGTAGCCTGTTGCTTCCTTCTAGTGTGCCCACGTCCCCCCACATCTTAGTGTCATCAGCAAATTTGAACAGGGTGCTTTTTACCCCCTTGTCCAAATCACTGATGAAGATGTTGAACAGCGCGGGCCCGAGGACCGAGCCCTGCGGAACCCCACTGCCCACGTCCTTCCAGGTTGAGAAGGACCCATCCACTACCACCCTCTGGGTGCGGCCCTCCAGCCAGTTGGCGACCCATTTGACTGTGTGGGTGTCTACACCACAGCCCCCCAGTTTCTTAATGAGAACGGGGTGAGAGACAGTGTCGAATGCCTTCCAGAAGTCCAGGAAGACTATGTCCACTGCTACCCCTGCATCTAATGAGCTGGTGATCTGATCGTAAAAGGCCACCAGGTTGGTCTGACAGGACCTGCCACTGATGAACCCGTGTTGGTTGCCCCTAAGCATGCAGTCCCCTGCTGGCCCCTCCTGGATGTGTGCCAGCATAATTTTCTCGAACAGCTTGCCTAGGATCGAGGTAAGACTAACTGGCCTATAGTTTCCCGGGTCCTCCTTCCTGCCTTTTTTGAAGATGGGAACCACGTTGGCCCTCTTCCAGTCCTCCGGCACACTCCTGAGCACCACGAGTGCTCGTAAAGTTGTGCCAGGGGTCTTGCAATGACCTCTGCCAGTTCCTTTAGAACTCTAGGGTGGAGATCATCCAGACCGGCTGACTTGAATATGTCCAGTGCCTCCAGAAGCTCCCTAACTAAATCCTCACTAACCCTTGGCCCAGTTGTGCCTCCCCCGGGGCCCAAGGGGGGCCCAGCAGGGAGGTGGCTGTTCTGGTCCCTACTTAGGAAGACAGAGGCAAAGAAATCATTACACGTTAGCTTTGCCGTCTGGTGTGATGACCAAATTTCCCAACGCGTCCTGCAAGGGCCCCACATTACCCAGGACCTTCTTTTTACCCCCTATGTATTTAAAAAAGGACTTCTTATTGTCCTTAATCTGGGAACCCAGTTCCATCTCTGCCCTGGCCTTCCTAACTACCCCCCTACATCCCCAAGCAACTACAGAATAGTCCTCCCTGGTGATGACCCCTTCTTTCCATTGGGTGTAAGCCTCCTTTTTAGCAAGGAGACATTCCCAGATGCTTTTGGTGACCCATGGAGGCTTCTGTGCTTTCCTGCTTCCTTTGATCCTGGTTGGGATTATCTTCCTTTGGGCTTGGAGGATCGTCTCCTTAAGGAGCGACCACTCTCCTTAGACACCTGGCTTCCCCCCCTCCGGGACCTCAGCGCTTCTCCAACTATCCTCCTTAGCTTGCTGAAGTTTTCCCTCCTAAAATCTAGGGCCGCTGCCTTACTGCATGCCTTTGCCACCTTGCGCTGGATGGTGAATTCCAGCAGGCGATGATCACTGTCGTCCAGGTGGTCGAGCACCCGCAGCCCTCTCACCAGGTCATCACCCGTGGCCAGCACTAGGTCCAACAAGGCGTCTTCCCTGGTGGGGCTGTGCACCTCCTGGGTTAGATGGAGGTCCTGCACTCTGTCTAAGAACCTATGTGAGCGGTCAGACCTGGCTGACTGCTCTTCCCAGCAGAAGTCCAGGAAGTTCAGGTCCCCCATGACTACCACATCCTTAGCCTTCACTACCTCTGTGAGCTGACCCAAGAATTCCTGGTCAAGCTCTTCTCCCTGGTTGGGAGGTCTGTAGTAGACTCCCACTGTTAAGTCTCTTTCCCCTCGACTGCCTTGTACTCTAACCCAAAGCACTTCAGAGTGCCCCTCCCCTGACTCCTTGCTAATTGATGAGGATGTGTATTCCTCCTTAATATAGAGCACCACACCCCCACCTCTCTTTCCTATCCTGTCCCTCCTGTACAGCCTATAGCCCTTGACATTCACCACCCAATCATGTGTTGAGTCCCACCACGTTTCTGTGATCCCTACTATGTCCGGGCTGGTTTCAGCCAGCAGGAGGGTGAGTTCCTCCTGCTTGTTCCCCATACTATGAGCGTTTGTGTAGAGGCATTTGAGGCCTCCCGTGGATGTGTGTACTGACCCCCTAGTCCCAGTGTTACCCTGGCCCCGATCTCTTACCTGTTTATTTGCTTCGCTCATTGGTTTGGGCTGGGCTGTAGTTATGGGTGCTGTTTGGGCTGGCAGTCTGATGTTTCCTCTGCCATTAATGTCAATTAATGGGTTCCTCCAAGACAGCAGACCTTGCCTATGAAGTTCTCCAGTTATGGGGCCTGGGGAACATCTATACAGGCCAGCTCCTGGGCTGTTTTTCTATGGAAAGAAATTTCTTCCGGAAGACATGAACTTACGTATGTAGCTGGAGTCAAACGGCTCCCCGTCAGATACACTAGACCAAATTCCATCTCATAAATCCTGTTTCTACCCAAAGTCACCATGCTGACAGTCACAGAATTACTCAGGCTTCACCCACTCACACCAACTCCCACCATACACTGAGTATGCCAATATAACCAAGGGTGAGATGAAAAAGCAAAATCTTCAGGTGAGTATAAAAGTCAGTCTCCAAATCAGATGTATAGGAGTTGTTCCTTTTGCTTACCCCTTCCAAATGGGTTAGTAGTAGTTGAGAAACCAAATAAATTAGTATGGACATCTACAAATGATTTGCTCTGAATTAAATCGGTAGGCTGCTGGAAAATAAGTAAGTTAAAGGGAAGGAGCTCTAAACAAACAGCACTATTATGCTCCTTTTATACAAATAAAAGTATAAAAGTAAAGGATGCAAAGAAAGAGCCTCTACTGAAAAATCTCTTCTGGAAAGAAAAATCTGCATGTTTTACACTTAATGGTTTTGATCTTTTGTTGTGCAACTGGATTCTCTTTTTCTATTTTTAGCATTTCCCATGGTAAACATATGCATTAAAACTATAGATAAAAGGTAAATAGAGTCTCTATAAAATAGATACACTCTAATGTTTTGAAAAGGAAGTTAGTATCAACATGTACCAGAAGTAAAATGGAACATACTGATGTTCAAAGCAGCAAGTTTCAGCCCTATTTATTTGTTCACTGATGCTATTTCATTCTACCTCCAGTCCAAACTGTGCAGTCCTCTCTGGGTAAAAGCAAGTAGTTTCAGCAAAATTACAGTTACACTTTGTATCCCAAAATAACAGAATTTCTGAGTAAGTAATGCATGTATTTCTAAAGAGGTTGGCTGGCATAAAACTATGCTGCAGAGCCATTCAAAAATAAGAAGAAAATGGTTTTCAAAAAATGTAACAGAATTAAGTTTTAAAGGACTGGCTCTGCATTGTGCATTTGATAGCTATGGAATAAAATACATAAGCAGTCCTGGGAAGAGGATGCAGAACCCAGAACAGAAGGATTACCTTACTAAGCCAGACCAAGGGGCCACTTGGTGGATGTAGGACACCCCCCGCAGTACACTTGCGCATCTCATGTGAGTGTTTCAATTACTAGGCTATGCAGTAATTATTCCTCCCTCTCATTTTTTTAAACTACACTAGCACTTTCTCTTAAATTCCCATCTGTACTGTGGCCCAGCTTCAACAAGAGGGTAGGGTAGTCTTGCCTGAAACCTGGAAACTGGGGCCCTCACCTGGGAAGTTAAAAGGTACCAGTTAGAACCCAATAATCCAATTTAATGGGCATGTGTTCTAATGCATAAGCCAGGGTGGGTTTGATTTAAATCAAACTGATTTAAATCATTATTTAAATCACTGGTAAGAAAGCCTTGATTTAATCAGTATTTTCTACAAAAAGTACATTCTTGTTGTTTGATATCCTTTATTCATTTAACTTCTTGAAACTTTACGTTTTTAGAAAAAGGTAGGGACTTGACTGTGTGTACACAAACTCAAAAAATGACAATAGGGCTGATGGGTGGGCAATCAGGTCTGTTTTCTCTCATCTCCATATACTGCTGTTAACAAGAACCTTATCTTGGAAAACAACAAACTCTCCCTAGGCCTGAAGAAGGGCATTTGTGCCTGAGAACTTGCAAAGAACAATTTTCCAACTATTTAGTTGTTCTAATAAAATATATCACCTCTATCCAAAGAATAGATAACCTTGCCTGCCTATGATTTCTGGAAACACCAATCCACAGTTTAAGAAACAAAACTAAGCATCACAGAGACACTTACTGGGATCTTGAGCATTGAGTAGAGTGGTTTTCTTTAATCTTTACTAATCTATAGAGAAGCTTCTGGGAACACCAGAAGATTGGGCCTCTAATATCGTCCATAGCCCATTATGACCTATTTATAGCACTTCTTAAAAGGTTACATGAATATATTGTCTCAAATAGTATATAATTAGAAGTTATAATCCCTATTCCATGATGACATCTTTGAGCTTTAACATATCTTAAATTAAAACTATATTTATACAAGTTTATTTTTTTAGAGCATCTTAACAAAAAAATACAATTCAATAAAAAATACCTGATTTAAATAAAATATGTTTATTTTTTTATGGTGATTTTTATTCACCCTGTCCTAAGCTATGCCGTACCATCTCCCCACCCCTCCACCAGTGGTTTTTAAATGGAAGATGGTGGCTGGAGTGCGTGAAGCTCCAGGGAGCCATGTGGAAGGGCACCTAGTTTATAAGGTTACAAATAAGCTTAGCCAGGAGACAGGCACCAAGTGTCTCTGCACTGCCATGGTGGTGGCAGTTTTGGACATGCAAATTCTAAGGGCCCAGAGAACTTTTCTGGCTAATATTTGGGAGCCTTTGGCTAGGTGAGGGGGGTTGAGAATTGTACCACAGGACTTAGGCGCCATTTAGGCACTTTCTTTCTTTTGTGGATCTGGGCTTTGGTAAGTTTCTCCATAAGCCAAATATTAAGTCAACTCACAGACTTTTGTGACTAGTTCATTTGTTCATATTCTAAAGTGTGACAGTACTGAGAAATTATCATATGCCATAACAGCATTAGAAACAACATTTCATAGATATTTGGTTTAAGACAAGGCAAGTAAAAGTTATTAGTGCCCTTACCCTTTAACAGAGACAAGCAATACATATCACATTGCTTCTTTCTTGTGGTAAAATGTGTTACATTCATCGAGGCTAAGTACAGACAGTCAAAAAGCCTGAGGCTGAATCAATTCAGTCTTAGCAGCTTAATCTAAGCTACACTGAACCGATAAGCAAGTGAACAGTTAAGTTTGATTCCAGAAATGCAGCCACATGCCTGCAGTGGCCCAGGCCAGTAGCTGGGGGTGTGCTAGAGCACGCCTCCCTCCTCAGCTGGAGTAGACAGTTTGGGCCAAGGCTGGCCCACCCACCCTATAAAATGGGAGTTTGCAGGGAAAGTGTAAAGCATCCTGAGACACTGAAAAACTATGAGTTCACTTGAATCTTAAGGGGATCTGGGACAAAAAAAAAACCCAACCAAAACCAAGCAAGCCAAACCAAACTAAAACCAAACAATAAACCAATTTAACCTAAATCAGTTAAGTCTGATACTACATACATCCAGGTTTATCTTAAACCAGTTTCAGCCATTTTTAAAGTGGTTTATGTGCCATAAACTTCTGTTGCGTTACAGATTTAAACCGTTTTCCGATCATTTATAGTCGTTTACGTACAATTTCTCTCTTTAGCCCTAGAGTTTGACCATATTAATTGTGCTTGAAATAACAACTTGTATGTAATAACTGATCAGATAAGACCTGGAAGGCATGAGAATTTGTGACCAAATTTTGCAGTTTTTTTCCATACTAAAAAAGATTAAATGATCCATTACATTTAACTTCATTACTGACAGGACAGGCTTCAGACCAAGCACTTGTAGAGCAGCAGATCAGGGAGAGAAAGGGGATCAAAGTAGCACTCAGGGAGGGTTAAGAGTTAAATTTATGGCATGCCTGCCAAAAAGGCTGGCTCCAACTATTTTAGATTGTGCTCCATTAATGGCTAAAGAAAGCAAAAAAGAAAAATAACTCTTTACTTTAAAATGTTTATAAAACTCTTGCCAATAAGAATAATGATTTTTCTGTAGTGGCTGGTCACAACTATAAAACAAAACAAGTTCCCATATAAAGGCTGTTGGTCTAACTGTACTGATGAGTCAGGGAGACAAAATTCATGAAGTATTATTAGTATTTCAAGCATATTACTGGTTTTGAAATACAGTTAAGTGCTTTCATATAGCTTTCTCAGCGTTAGACAGCCATGCAGTAAATGGTTTAATTTCACAGTTCTTGCGGAAGTTTGATCAACTGGTTATTATCCTACCAAACCACAAACATTCTCAAAAAGTCTCATTCAATTCAGTGAACGTACGAAAAGCATGGAATCAGTGACTCCCATAACAATACTCCAAATCAACTTGGTTTAGAGCATGAGGAAGTTGTGGAGCATGAGAAAGTCCATGGAACATAAGGGAAGTCTTCTAAGGAAACCATCAATCCCAAAACAGTAACATACAAACTTCTTAAATAAACTACGGATATGTGACCCGTGTCTTCCATTTTACATTACACATGACCATCCCAAAAGTTAGACGCTGCTTTTTGACTGAAAAAAAACAAACAAACAAACAGAGCTCTCACAACTAGAACCAGGAGCTAGTATATCCTCTTAATAAAGGCTAATGGCCAAGTTACTCAAAGACCCTAAATTAAATATATTTTTTCTTCAAAACCAAATTAAGAAAATGTAAAGATGACATCTTCAAGACTTTTCCCTGAGTTCCTGTGGACAGGAGTTCATTTCCATACTAACAGAAGCCCTACTTGGATTTCCTTGATACTGAAGGATTAGAGGACTAAATCTCAATTCAAGTCAAAGTTTACAAATAGCAGGGAATGCCAGTGGCATAACTAGGGTGAGGTGACCTGGGCAGCCAGCCTGGGTTCTGACTTGGGGAATGGAGGGGGAGGGGCTGTTACTGCAGCCACACAATCATACACAATGCAGCAGAGGAAACCAGAAGCTGCCTTGCATGTGGCAGCTGCCCCAGGCACCCGGCCATATTGTTATTAGGACTGCACAAAATTTTGCCGAGCGTTTCATTTCAAAGCTGTTTCGACATGTTTCAAGCTCAAAACAGCAAAATCAAAACAAAACAAAAGCACTGAAACAACTTCGAAACAACATGAGAGCACTCGAAACATTCTGAAAGGTTCAAAACATTTCAAGTTTCAAAGCCGCCCAGTGGTGGGAGGTGGGGGAGAGCCAGGGCTGCACTCCAAGTAGCTCCGCAGCCTCCTGTAGCTTAGCCCGGTGGAGAGTGCAGCCCTGACTCTCCCTGCCTCCCAGCTGCGCTAGTCAGCTCCACCAGTCCCATGAAGCACAGCCCAGCAGTGGGAGGCTGAGCACAGCACCAGGTCTGCCCACCTCCTACTTCCAGGCTGCACTCTGTGGGGCTGGCAGAGCTGATCAGAGTGCAGTGCCAGCTCTGCCTACCTCCCACCACCGGGCTGCACTTCAATCTGCTCCACCAGCTCCATGGAGTGCAGCCTGGTGGCAAGAGGCAGGCAGAGCCGGCACTACACTCCAATCAGCTCTGCCAGCCCCACAGAGCACAGCCCGGTAGCAGAAGGGCAGAGATGGGGCTTTGCTCCACCTCCTGCTGCCAGGCTGAGCTCCATGGAGCCTGGCGCTGGGCGCAGGCTGCACCCATTGCCAGTCCCAGACAGCAGCAGCAGCAGCTTCCTGTCTTCCTCCCCTGGGAGGAATGCAGCACAACCCCACAGCCCTCCCAGGGGTGCAAGCCCTCAGATCTGCACCCGGGATGACAAAAGGCTCAGGCTGCCTCTCCCACCTGCAACCAGCACTAGGCGCGGGCTGTGCGCAACACCGGACAATATTGCTGCTGCTGCTGCAGCCTGAGCTGCCTCTTCCAGCATACAGATCTGGGGCTTTGCACCCCCAGGAGGGCTGCCAGGCTATGTCAGATTCCTCCCAGGGGTGCAGGCCCACAGATTTGCGTGCCAGATGAGAGGATCCCCAGGCAGCAGCAGCAATTTTCTCTGGTGTTGGGCACGGACTGTACCCAGCACTGGTCCCAGGCGGCAGCAGCAGCCTCCTCTCGCCCGGTGTGCAGATCTGGGGGCCCACACCTCCAGGAAAAGGAGTCTGGATCAGCCCTGCAGCCTCCCAAGGGTGCGAGCCCCCATATCTGCCCACTGGATGAGAGGAGGCTGCCACTGCCAGTGTCATGAACAGGGATCCTGGTTCTCCAATAAAAAAATTCCCATTTTTTGGTTTTAAAAAAAAAAAAAAAAGTAACCCAAAATCCACATTTTTTCATAATCAAAATGAAACACTATTAATATATAGATGTAGATTGTAGTGATGGTTCATTTTAAAATCACAGAAAAATGTGGATGGGGGGTGTTAAACTGAAAATTGGGGATTTTTTGAAGAGAGTTGTGCTTTGAAGAGTCTGAGGTGCAATTTTCCAGAAACCTCTGCACCCATCTCCTTGAAACTTGGCAGGTGTCATTCCCTCAGAAGGGGCTACCATCCCTGCAACTTTCACCCAAATGAGGCAAGAAATGACAAAGTTTTAGGCATGTTTATGATTTCTCATTATAGCCTACGGGCAAAACAGCCAAACAGTTTTGACTGAACGAAACAGGACAGTGCTTTCAAACAGCGAAATGGATGTCAAAACAAAACAGTGGCATTTCGCACTGCCCTAGTTATGCCTGTAGGGAATAATATTTGCTCATGTTGTGCTTGGAGGCCCAGTTATGGTAAATTTGCAAAAGTACTTTCTTGTAAAGGAATTTTCACTTAAACCTAACTCCTGAGACAGTAGATATCCTTAATTCCTTTCTGAACTACTGAACCCACAATAACAATCTAGGTAGTGGTAGAAGATAGAGAAAGTGATCTCTTTCCTGATTAATTCTGAACTGGCAGTCCAAAGAAGACAGAGTACAGAATGGTTTCTCCTTGCTAAAACCTAAATAAGGCTGAAAAAGCAACAAGTAATGAAACAAACTACTGGTCTCAGCTTGGTGCCTATGAAGACATGGAACCGAGTACAAGGATTACAGAAAATAAATGGGTCAAAACCAAAATAAAAGGGGGGTTTTTTGGGGGGGTTTTTTTTTTATAGCAAAAAGCCTCCCTGTAGTCTATATAAGGTATGCATTTACTAATATCTAGTAAAAAGATAGGAAAACTAATCATCAAGCAAAAACGATCACTATTTCCTCATTTTCCAATAATCCAACAAAAATTTTTTGATATAGTCAGCTTTCACAGGGACTATGACATTGGTACTGAAGGCTACACAATTTGCAATATCATATTAGTCACATCTAAATATAAATGAGATCACTTTCCACAGTGGCCCCAATTCAGCACTGGATTTAAGACTGAATTTCTGTTAAAGCCAATGGAATCTCTCATGCGCTGGGTACACCTACACGTGCAATTAATGCAACACAAACTCTGCAGCCAGTTCAGCTAGAGGAAAACTGCTTCTTGGTGCAGCAATCTACATGCGCGCCCAGGATAGAAGCAATTTGAGCTGGGGAGGAGCAGGGCCCCACTGACTGGGATGACAGTGCAATTTACACCCGCAGTCAGTGTCCACGTGCGCATTTCAGCACAGTAAATTACTGTGTTGCAAGCCAATACCGCACCTGACAGTATTATCTTACAGTGGAGTTAGTTAATTTACTCTGCCCTAATACCCATGTACACAGTGATGCTTTACTGTGGAGCTAATTAGTCTAATCCACAGTAAAGTGCATGCATAGACAGACGCATCCAAGTACTTTGCTGAATCAAGAACTAAACTTGTTCAGTGTAAATTAATGCCAGATGTATGTCTCAATACCATCCACTGGGAAGTGAAACATTTAAACAGACAAACACCACTACATTTCTGCTATAATAAGCATCTCACTTAAAACATAACTAATCACACCCATGCTTGCAAGCCAGCAGAGCTCAGAAGATTAAGCGCTGAGTTCAGTCTCTGCACTTCAGCTTCCTCATGTGTACACACAGGAATGATTCCTACCTTTGCACATCCTTCCAATGCTACGTAACATTAATAGAAATGCTTCTCCTCACAAACTGTTAATTTCTTTTAATGAAACTCTTCATTACACCAAACAAGAAATATCTTAAACAGGGAAGCGAGAAAATACGATTGTGTGGAACAAACAGCACAAGTCAAGCACCAAAGTATTTAGCTTTGGTAAACTATATAAATAAAGACAAAATGTGTGAAAGCAATTCCTTGAAGTTTGAGAAGCCCAAGTATTTACAGCACTGAAAGGCTATGCAAAATCAGTTCTACATACTGCTGTGATGATCTTACTAAGGTCTGTGTTTTGATAACTGCACTCACACTAAGGTCATAACACACTCTAAAAGTATCCCATGTACTGAAATGGGACTACTTATAAAGCAAACTGTATTCAAAATGAGTGTCACAGTATGTGGTCTTAAGATATGTTCCAATGTACCCTGCAGATGCTGGAAACCCATCATGATTAGAATTGCATCACCTGTAACCTACCTGTAACTAAAAGAAGGAACCTTAAAATATTTAGAAACCTGTACAGAATTCCACAGAAATAATGAATGTTATTGTTATTTTATACTTTCACAAAAACTGGGCACAGCTGAGAATCTGGAATTAAAATGCATTATGCATGGAAACTAACCTAGTTTTATATGATTCTGATGCTAATGTTTCTACAGCAGGTAGTCCTAAATTCACTTCTCTGGTAGGGAATCTGAAGTTCTGCTCTTGAAAGGCCTTTTCAAAAGGGCAGCCCTAGGTGGCAGGCTGCATCAAATGGCCTCTCAGGACACACTTCGCAAACATCTGCCCTATGGGATGCATGTAAAGTTACGAATTGGCCGAAAGTATTTATACCGACAGTGACACTTTTGTCTTATTTTGTGATTTTTATTAGAAGTAAAAAGTTCTGAACACTGGAAATCAAGGAAGATAATAATAGTTAAGACAGCACTTTAAAATACTTACTATTAATGGAAATTAATGGTTCTCATTAAAAACTGGGGGACTGTGGTGTCAACACCCACACAGTCAATTGGGTCGCCAACTGGCTGGAGGGCCGCACCCAGAAAGTGGTGGTGGACGGGTCATTTTCGACTTGGAGGGATGTGGGCAGTGGGGTTCCACAGGGCTCAGTCCTCGGGCCCGCACTGTTCAACATCTTCATCAATGACTTGGACAAGAGGGTAAAAAGCACCCTGTTCAAATTCGCTGATGACACTAAGATGTGGGGGGATGTGGGCACGCTAGAAGGGAGGAAAAGACTACAATTGGACCTAGACAGGTGACAGGGGTGGGCGGAGGAGAATAGGATGGCATTCAACACTGACAAGAGCAAAGCGATGCACCTGGGGAGGAACAACCGCCCATACCTACAGGCTGGGGAACTCTCTTCTTGTCAGTACAGAGGCAGAAAAGGATCTTGGAGTCATTGTTGATGCCAAGATGAACATGGGCTGGCAGTGTGGGGATGCAGTCAGGAAGGCCAACCATACCTTGTCATGCATCCACAGATGCATCTCGAGCAGGTCCAAAGAGGTGATCCTCCCCCTCTACGTGGCACTGGTCAGGCCGCAGCTGGAGTACTGCGTCCAGTTCTGGGCACCACACTTCAAGAGGGATGTGGACAGCATGGAGAGGGTCCAGAGGAGGGCAACTTGCATGATCAGGGGTCAGCACGGCAAGCCCTATGAGGAGAGGCTACGGGAACTGAACCTGTTCAGCCTCCACAAGAGAAGGCTGAGTGGGGGGATCTAGTGGCCTGTTACAAACTAGTTAGAGGAGACCAGCAGGCACTGCGGAAGTCCCTGTTCCCCCAAGCACTACCAGGAGTGACCAGAAATAACCGTCACAAGCTGGCAGAGGGTAGATTTAGGCTAGATGTCAGGAGGCGCTACTTCACAGTCAGGGCAGCTAGGATCTGGAACCAGCTTCCAAGAGAAGTGGTGCTAGCTCCTACCCTGGGGATCTTTAAGAGGAGGCTAGATGTATACCTTGCTGGGGTCGTTTGACCCCAGTACTCTTTCCTGCCATGGCAGGCGGTTGGACTCGATGATCTGCTCAGGTCCCTTCCAACCCTAGAAACTATCAAACTACGGAACTCAAGGAATCAGAAGACTGGTCTAATAATTTTTCTTCCAGCACAGAGGAGGTACCTGGCTGAGCACTAGTCATCCAAAAGTGTACCTACACAAGGCGACATATTGTCTTTATATTACACTGCATCCCAATCAGATACTAAAATCTGATGTTTCTTTAAACTGTGTAAAACATATTATTTCTGATGCCAGTTGGTACAAAAAAAATGGTCAAAAATCCGTGTGCAAATTATTCACTTCCTTTTTATATTAAGTAGTCATTTAGATTTTAATTATCATTATGCCAGTATTTTAGATATTTCACTTATTTTATCATTTTCCTCTTCTTTTGTTTTTTAAGTCCATCCTCAGAACCACCACATTTTCATCAGGTATGTCTTATGCCTAGTTCAGTAGGAGCTCTATATTCTGAAATTAGCACATACTTTTTTTTAGTTCTAAAAATAAAAAGAGGAAAACATTGTATCAGGAAAACTCTGACCTCGGCACATACCTTGGCCAATGGCCTCATGACAGTTGTGAAACATGAGCTTTTTCTCCTCGAGCTAAACACAGAGATTCATGTCTCCATGCTGCAACTCTTGTGTTTTGACAAGCAGACTTTCCAAACAGTTTATAGGCTTACTCTATTCAAGTGAACAGGGAGTTTTTGCCTGGGAAAACAAGCCATATTCTATACTGGAAGGATAGGGACATGGTGATCAGGTTCTTCACATCATCTTGTTAATATGGTAGTATTCTGTTTATCAGAAAAACTGTAATCATGCCAATATAAAATGAATGAGAAGCATATTTTGACATTAGATGAACATATTTTATATATGCTCATGTATCAAAACCAAAACACAAATGCAGACTATAATACTATTGCAAGTGGCAAATTCATAAATAATAGCAACAGATCAACTAATATGGTTAACTAAAATTTCAAAGTAGGTATTTGAACTAATTCAGAGAACTTTTCAAAATCATGTAGTGCCTTCACGTGGGGGACAACTTTTTGCTTACACTAAACTGCCTAGCATTGTTTTTTGCAACTAAAGATACAACTGACCAACAAATAATTTAAGATTACAGGGATTAAAACCTTGAACAAATAGTATACATTTCCTCTCAACCATTCTTCATTTTTCATTACAAGAAAGCTGCTTGCTTCTCCCCAGAAAGAGCTAGAATTTAAAAAGTGTTATATTAGACAAAGTGGAGATTTTGAAAATAAGCGTTATTTCAACCATATAATGGTCCCTCCAGATTCCAATGACAGAACAAAATAAAAATGGAAAATCCAGTCATCAACATATTATTTTGCAATACCATCATGTCTCCCTTCAAAAATCCCTAAAGCTTTGTGCTCATCTGATCCCTCTGCTTGCTTTCCAGCAGATAACTAAAATATCCTCTAAGAGCTGCTCAAATTTCTGCAAACATGACTGACGGTATAAATAAATAAAAAGAGAGAGAGAGAGAGAGAGAGGGGAGAGGCTTGTCTTTTGACTTTTTAAATCTTTATTATAAAATTACTAAAAGCAAAAATGTGCAAGTGCAAAAACATGACAGTGCAAAAGTGTGCACCTCTTCTAGGGGCCAAGGACAAAAGTTGTCAGTGACAAGTACAGCATATCACCAGAGACAGCCCACCCCCGCCCCCACATGCCCTTCATGGCGTTACACATTAAGGACTAGCTGTCCCTTTTTCACCTTGCAGAGTGTCCCCTCAATGGCCCAACATGGTATAAACTGTTCTACATTTTGTTGTAAAGTGAAGTGTCCAAACTCAAATGTAATACACACCCAGACCAAGAAGAGAAAAGAGCTAGAGGGCATCAGAGCCAGCCCTTGCAAGCTGGTTTCTTCAGCTTTTCAAGGTCACCATCTTGGCCTGGCCCAACAGGAAACTGGCCAGGCAGATCATGCTCCCTTCAATTGCTTGCTACGGGAGAGAGAAAATGTAGACAGAATCAAGTCCAAGTCCAACATACCAAAGAATGCACCAAGGGGAGCAAAGAGTGGCTGGGGGGGGTGGGAATTAAAAAGGCAGTCAGTGTTTTCCACTTCATCTTTACAGAAAAGGCAGGCCACTGTTGCCACCAGGTCTAAAATGGAGGACAAAGGTATCCACAGTACAGCCCCGTGCAGTAGACACTGGAGGTCTCCAGTTCTCTTAGCAATGGGCAGCTTGTACAGGGATCATCAGACCAGGCAGGCTTACTCTGGCGTAGCTGCCACTTTGTGCCTTCTCCAGGTCATATTGCAGGTAGTGAGGACCACGGGCAAGTCACACTTTGACTGTTCACATGCAAGTACCTGTCCAGACACTTTCAAAGCAGATCCCATGACTGTTCCTGTTGGGCACAGGAAGGGACATAGGGTACTGGCTTGCCACTCATCGCTGTCCATGGCCAGAGAAATAAGCAGTGATGGGAAAGTCTGTCCAGTGAGCTGCAAATGGGGGATGGGGGTGTTTGGAGGTGGTCCTCCAGAGCAGCAAATGCATCTGTGGGGTGGGTAGCTTTCACTTCAGCCAAGAAACATAAAGCACAGCATACAGAGTGCTGCCTGAAAGCTTTTGTTGAGAGCCAAGTGGATCTGGCTGAGGCAAGGAGGTGGTTCAGCTTGATGATGCATGACTGGACCAAGAAAGCAATGAGATTTCCAGAGGTGATACTCAGTGCCCCTTGATGCCACACCAAGTTATGGACCAGGGGCTCCTGCAGTAGGTCTGGAAAATGCAAACACCTGCCTTGGGGTTTCAGTCAGAAGTAGGCCTGGGCCAAGCTGCAGCAAAAGGGTGGGAGACCATCCCAGCCAAGGCAATCAGGATCCAAGAAAAAATGTTCCCAATCAAGATAGAGGTCCCCCACCAGATGCAAGAAAGCAAAGGCCAGCTGTTGCCAGGGGAAGGGCTCACCAACAAAGAGCACTCAAGGACTCGCAGGCAGAAGGCAGCCACCCTGCTGATCAGGTTGATCAGGCCTTGACCCCACTCCTGGCAGGGTCACTGGCAGGTCCTGGATGGCACACCTGTGCCAGAGCTGCAGCTGCCAAGTTGTTAATGACCAGGAACCTTAGCAAGAGAGGCTGGGATGGCACCAATGCTGCTGCTGTATTAATTCCTCAGCCTCCTCCTTGAAGCCCCCCCAGTTCTTGCTAGTTATTCCAGCAAGTCTAGGAAAGTGCCCAGGTCTTTGAAACTATTGTGGCACAAAGATTGGCCCCCAGATAGGTCTGCAGGCTAAGTGTTGACCCAAGTGCCCTGAAAAATGTATCACTTTTGGCCCAGGTGCTGAGGGCTAGGCCAGGTGCCCAGGTGCTGAGGGCCTGTCAGGCACTGCTGCAGTGTGTGGAGCAGTGGCTCAATCATAGAGCACTGGACAGATATTCCTGCATACAGGGAATAGGGCACACAGTTCTTCAGATTCCTTATTATATACATAATAAGGAGGCTAGAGATGTCCCAGTACAGAAGCCGTTCACCTTCAGGTGTCTAGAGATGTCCCAGTGCAGGAGCCAGATGGCTGAAGCGAAGATGGGCCCAAAACCAAAGGCTTCCAGAGTCTATAGTAAGTTGTCACACCAGCATGTCACACAGCAGAAATAGGCAGTCCTGGATGGTTTTGCCTGGCATGCAGTCGCTCTGTTTGAAACCTGTAACCCAGGCTATGACCATTTTGAGCCAGCTGGCCATTGTTTTGATCAGGTTTTGTAATGAGCACACAGAAGCGATACCAGTAGCCAATTCTTAAGGTCACTGAGAAATCCCCTTTCTTGGGCAGCAACATGAGGACAGCTCACCAGCAGCTGACCAGTACGATGACATCTTTGAGTCTCCCCTGGAAAGTGCAAGTCCCAGCCAAGGAGAGGCCAGAAAGTCTTGTAAAATTCAATGGGTCATCCGTCAAAGCCTGTGGCGAGGCCTTAAATGTAGCAGTTGGCTCTGACAAGGACAGATCCTGTTCGAGCTTGTCCGTTTTAGATGTGGAGAGCTTGGGGAGGCCTTCACGCAGGTGTTGAATTGCTTCTGGGCAGACAGGCTCAGCTGCAAACAGCTCCACACAGAAGCTAAATGTTTTCGCTCTATCTGAGAGATCTCAGCAGGGTCTTAAAGTGGCCAACGATCTTTTGTTTTGCACAGTTCCTCTAGGTTAAAAAAGAACCAGGCCAAGGCATCAGCTTCTGTGAGTTCTTAGGAGTGGGCTTGAGTTTAGGCACCCCATGCTACACCCCCTGCCAGTTCTCTCAAATGCTTTTTTTCTGGAGCTTGAGACTCGTACAGCCCAGGGTCATTACTGGGATCCCTCAGCGAAGCCTCAAATTCCAGAGGGAGAGAAAATAAAAGTTAAGTGTTACAGAGCAAAGGACACTCTCTTAGCATTCTTGAGCAAAGCGTGGTTTTTTGAAGAGCTTCATTACATGTTTATCATAAATGAGGTAGATTAAATCTTAGAGACTTCAGTAAGTACCGTCTCCTATTAATAGTTTCAGAAATACTGTTTCCTATTTTACACCACGGCATTAATTTGTTATCCTTTGCCCATACTGTGCACGCCAAGCTGCGCTGTGTTCCATGTGAAGTTAAATACACTGGTTTATGGTGCTGGAAGAACTTTTAATTCTTTCTATCAATAATTATTCAAACACCTAAATGTTATCTACATGTTTTTACTAACTTACGTTTTGATTATTTTCTTTTTAGGAGCAATCTGTTTACATGTTCTCTGTTGTTTTGATTCAAATTATTTTCTTGAGTTTAAAAACAAGCTAAATGTTACATTGATAACTAAACAGTATTTAAACAAGTCTCATTTTCAGAGAAACATGAAAGCCATACTTTACAAATGAAATCTCCTAGTCATTTTTATAAAAGACTAAACTTAGATTGTAGTAAAATGAAAATTATTTTCCATAATTAGTACAGATCCTAATAAGGAATATGAAGAACTTGAAAGTACAGTATTTATTATAACAGCTGTTTGCTTACAAAAGCATACATGGAATTCAGCTGACATGTCTAAGAAGTATGCATAGCTTTTCTAGCTTTAGGCTGTAAGCTACTGCATAAAGTACTGGGGATGGAAATATATCCCGCCGTCATTAAACTACCACTCAGAACACTGCTAGTGGTTTTGGGTTTTTAAACAAATTAAAACTATTCTAGAAGTCAAAGTCAATACTTAGTGTTTCATTTGCCTTCCACTGAACTCCCCAAATACTTACCTAGAAATTATAAAATATTTACAGGTAATAGCGCACTATGTCTAAAAGTTAATCAGTTTTCTTTCCTAGCTGTTGTAATTTCACAGTTCTAATATAATAAAGGGCTTAGTCTGTCTGTGTGTCTGTCACACTTTTGGCCAACTATTCATGCACCACTGAGAGGGTGGGCAGCAACTGGCTACATAGGCCCAAATATGAGCTTCTGCTGGGGAAGTTTGTGGCAGCGGCAAACACACCGCAACTGCCCAAGTAGTGGGGCTTCCCCATGCCCCCCTGCCTGAGGGCGAAGCGGGGGTCATGATGGTAGTGCCACCCTGCTGCCCCCCAGAGTAGCTGGCAGGGAGGGGAGTAGGGCAGGGGGGAGGTGAAGTGGAGGGACGTCACAGTGGTAGCTGTTGCCAGGGCCAGGCAGCAGGGAGGGAGGGAGCAGAAAGGAAGTCCCAACAACAGCCAGCAGGGAGGCTGCATGGGCCCAGGTGGACATGGGGCAGGGGGAGACAAAGGAGGGGTCGTGGTGGCAGCTGTTGTCGGGGCCAGGTGGCAGGGAAGGAAAGAAGGGAGAGAGGAAGGGAAGTGGGGAGGGGAGGAGAGGGCCCTGCACTGACAACAGTTGGCAGGGAGGGGAAGGCAGTGGGGAGACAGGGAGGAGAGGAGAGGCAGGAGGAAGCCCTGCTGCAAGGGGAAGAAGCCCCTGCATTGGAGGCTGGAGGAGGCTTGAAGGTGAGGCGGGGGACATGTTAACACTCCCTGAAATCCCTCATTCTTGATGGGCAATTAGCTAGTAAATAATAAAAATGAATAATGTAAACAGATACATGGCTAACAAGTACACAAAGATGATCTCTTTCTCTAGAGAAGGATCTCAAAGGTTGGCTCTACTCTCTCAAAGAAGGCTATTTAAAAAAAAAAAAAAATCATTTTGCCCTAACAGATATATATTAGATTATATTCAGACAGGTGATTTGTGTGACAAAAACAAGTTTTTATACTTTTTTTTTCATTATTACTGTTAGCCCCTCAGAGGCGATATGTCAGTAAGAGAAGATACTGCATTCTACTCCTTTGTTCATCCTCAGTAAAATTGTTTTTTTAAGTTTCTTTCTGTTATTTGACTTGCACAAACACTGCAATAAAAGATGTAAACTAAGGGCCTAACATGGCTTATAGAATCTTGAAAAACAAAGTTTGCACAGGCAAGCATTCAAAAAGTACCAATATTAAAGTTACCTCTGGCAACCTTTATTTCCCGCTTTCCTACATTAGCGCTATGATACAATCTTTTATTACACGATCATATATTATTTTTCCACATAGAAATCCTGCTTCATACAAGGCACAGACCAAAATGATACTTACTTAATAAGCTGCTACAAAATATTTTGTTTTTTCCTTGATGGACATGTGGTCCATACATTAGCAGCTACCCACTACCTCAGGATAGGCTTTTCTATAGCACTAACTACTATAGTATCCAAGTGCTTCACAAACATTAACAAATTCATTTTCATAACACCTCAGTCAGAGCTCAGATAGAGATTCTAGTCACAAATGTCCACTAGTTGTGAGATAGTTGTGCACCTGATTTTAGAATACTTGGTATTATAAAGCACTTAATAGCTTCAGAGTACTGGTCCCACTGATTTTGGTTGCAGCTCTGCACAAATAGCCTCCGCAAACCAGACCCAAGGTCTTAGTTTTCCATCCAGAGAATGAGAAACACACAGTTAATGATCACTTGTGAAGTCTAATGTCTGAAGTTTTAGCGTCCTGCCTAGCATCACACAAGGATCCTGTGACAGCAGAAAGAACATAGTAGAATTCTCCACGGCAGCGTTAAACAGTCTGAATGAACCACAATACCAGTCTGCCTGCAGCCCCCTCCCCCTTCCACTCTGCATTTTCCAAATCCAGTCAGAAGAGAGGCAGCCTCCAGACAGCCTCCTGCAGCATACAACCCTGATTCATCCCCAAGCAGAATGGAGAATATATTGTGTGTCTGTGCAATTAAAGATTACATACAATGCATCAAAACTGATGGGCCAAATTAAGGTTTCCCAGGAAAACTTAAATCTTGCATTTCCAAATTTTTGAGGGCATGTACTTGCAAACTAAAGAATGTTCTTTGAATAGATTTTTCAACTAATGTCCTGGGGTTCGTAAAGAAAAAAAATTAAAAGACCCCAGAAAAATCATCATAGCATCATGTAGCAGAATATTGATTGTTGTTACACCTCCTGCACAGACCCCTACCACCTAATCTAACAAGAATAATTGATAACCAGTATTACAGGTTTTGTTTCCCCGCAGGAAAATGTGGATTTTCTCCTTTAAAAAAAGAAAAATGCAGATTTTTCCACTTTAAAGGGAGTAAATCATGGGAAATTGCAGGTACAACCTGCAAGGACCTGCTTGGGACTGCAAGGGGGGGGGGGGCAACTGGAGGCAGGGGGCACTATGTGTATGTGTGCGCACACACATGGCCAACATGCAGGCTGGCAGGGTGGTAGGAGCAGTACTGGCAGCTGGATACAGGTAAGTCTATGGGGGTTGGAGGCCAGGGCATGTGGAAGGGATAGGTGTGGGTGGGGGGCGGCTGCCAGCACTGGGGAAAGGTGTCTACTTACCAGGGCTGTGACAGGACAAGGGCTTAGACAGCACTGGGTGCAGCCAAAGAGCCCAGCTCTGCACTGTTGCCAGTGGGGTCCTCCTGGAGGGGCAGGGTCCTCCTGGAGGGGCCTGCCCCTCCAGCAGGAGAAGGGGGTAGGGGTCCTTCAGGGGCAGTGGGGAGCTGCGTAGCCATTACCAATACCCTCAGGGTTGGGGCAGGCAGGAGACTCTGCCCAGGGCAGATGTGGGGAGTGGCCAGGCTACGTGGCATAGTACAGGAGTCCCAGCCTGGGTTGAGGTAGGCGGTGGAGTGCAAGGTACCACAGGCATCCCCTCCTCCTTCCAAGCTATGCCAGGGCCAGACTCACTCCACTGCCACACGCATAAGCTGGAGGCACTGCACTCCAGCTCGAGCCTCTCACCCTCCTCCTGCTGCCCGCAGCATGGCCTGGGACAGAGCCACACTTGGCTTCATACTGCTGCTGTGGAGTGTGGTGCTGGTCCACCCCACTGCATATAGCCCCAGCCCCAGCCTGTGGTATGGGGCCATATGTGGTGCTTTTTCATGAGATGTACTGCACACATCACCATCCTGTGACTCTGCATGGAGCTAGGCAAGGGGCTGCAGATTGGGAGTGAGAAGCGTCTGCAGAGCTAGACGGGCTGGGGGGCTGTAAATTGGGAGTGAGGGACACAAGCAGGGATAGGGCACTGCAAGGCAGGAGTGAGGGGCACCAGCATGGCCCAAGGGGCCAGGGGACTGTGGGTTGGGAGTAAGAGGCATCAGGAGAGGGGAGGGGAAGGGCTGCAGGTTGGGAGTGAGGAGCACTGGCAGGGCCGGGAGAAGCGGGAGACTGAGTCACAAGTGAGGGGCACCAGCCGGGCTGGGAAGGTGGGGGCTGTGGCTTGGAAGTGAGGGGCAACTGCATGGGCAGGACACCAGTATATCAGGGCTGCTCAATGCCACAAAGCAGCAGAGGGCAGGGGGAGGAGGGAGGACAGCTGCAGCTGGACCTGCACCCTAGGGAGTAAAAGGGGCAGGGGGAGCTCTGATTTTCCATGGTAAAAAAAACAAAATCAAACACCAAAATATACAGGTATTTCGAAAGTATTCATTATAATCATTAAGGCACTGGTAAGCCTCCAAATTGCTTTAAAATTATTAATATATCCATAAAGCATTGTGTTAACCTGGTACCTGTATATACAGTGGCATTTCATTTCAGTTGTGGAAAAACATGGATTTTGGAGGTTATAATCAGTGAATTTGGGGTTTTTAAATAGAGAAAAGCAGGATCCCTGCTGATAACCTGATAGCTGTAGAAAAACAAACAAACAGTGCTTTACTGGAAGAAGAATTGCATCAATTTGAGTCTGCTTGCCCAGCATCTATATAGCTCACGTACCTCAGTGAGGCTTTTTGGTGATTTTACCTGATGGCTAACTCAATCAGCTACCAGATAAAAGCACCAGAAAGGCCCACTGAAGCCCATGAGCTGGGGCAAGCCGGGTCAAACTGACATAAGTACTTTTCTGGCACGTGCTATGCTTGGCAAACTGAAAGTAAAGTACTGTTTTGTTCTCCCCCCCCCCACCCCACCCCCCGACATATCTGTAAGCACCCTGTAGTGCAGTGCTTCCCAACCTTTTCCTCAGCATGACCCCATTTAAAACACTGGAAATCTTTTGCAACCCCAAAATGAGGCAGAAAAGATCAATGCCCCTTTCCCCCGCAGATGACATGGCTCAAGTGGGGCCTGTGGCAGGCAGAGGATGCAGGCTGCTGCTGCGGACTCGGGCTCTCCACATTTGTCATGGTGGCATAGCCAGCATGGGGCTCCAGGCAGCAACACTGAGCCTCCCTGCCCTGCTCTGCCCTCCCATGCCGGGTCCTGCCCACTGGGCCTTGGAGGCCCCGCAAGGGGAGGGCAGCAGGGCAGAGAGCCCCAAACCTGCAGCAAGAGGCCCACATCTGCCCCCATTCTGTGCACAGCCACATACCTCCCTCCCTGGGAGTGCATGCAGTGCTAGGGACCCAGCTCCCCACACCCACAAGCTGCCCATGGCTCCATCCTGCTCCCTCTGCCAGGCTCTGTATTCCTGCCTTGGCCCTGGGCCCCATGCACTGGCATGGCTGGACAGCGCCCCCAGCTCCAGCCCTGCCCCACTCCCTTCCTTCCTCACCATAAGGGCCTCAATCCACCCTTCCCCTACCCCCCACAGATTTATCTGGAGGAAGCTGCAGGAGCTGCTCTCCACACTGCCTGGCTGCCACATGCATGTGAGCATGGGCACATGTGCATGGCACTCCTTGCCTGATCACCCTCCTCCTGCTCCCCCCAGCCCCAAGGTTGGGAAATGCTGCTCTAGAGCAGATAAGAAAATTTGACAGTCAACTCCATTGATATCTACTGACAGCAAAGGAATGGCAGAACACAGCTATCCTGGGCTCCGTTTCAGATGCCGAAAGGGAGTGTACTCCAGATGGCACGAACTTCTGTCTCAAGCCTGTCCCTTTCCACCCTATCCCCCTCTCAGCTGTTCCTATCCCATAGTTCCTTCTACCTCTTCAGCTACCAGATTGATTCTGGTCCCAATCCTTGTGTAAGTCTCCACCCCTCAGGGATCCAGTTCCAGTCTTGGTCTCTGTTCATCAGCCTCTAATCTAGTCTCAGCCTCCCCAACACCACAGTTCTGAGTGTTGTTCCTCTACACACAAGTCAGACAACCTCGTCTTCATCCTACCCAGCTGTTAACGAGGAAAAAGTCACTCAGAGTACAGGATAAGCCAACTCCATGAGCAACTATACATGAGTGCAGAGGTTGCCCTGGAATTCCAGATTAATTGAGTCTGCTGGAACGTGACAATTATGATGCTCCAGCAGCCCTCCTGCATCTCGTGTATCAGTGTCACTGAACTTCAAAATGGCAGGAAGGGCACTTGAAGTAAAGCTCATTAGTTCAAGTGCCCCTGCTGCAATTCTGAAGTGTGAAGACTCTGATACATGAGACAGTGCAGCACTTTAATTAGAGTGGCTCTCAGAGCCGCTCTAATTAAAGCACTGCCCTCCCACCCCCAGAGCACATGTAAAAGTGCCCCATGGTTTTAGTTCCAGTGTCTACCCCCACCTCAATCCCAACCCAGAGCAGCTGTTATGGGAAAAGCTAAGCCCTGTAGTCCAGTCCCGTCATACCCAGAGTCTCTAAGAGGACGGTGCAAGCACAGTATTGTCAGCCCTGTGAGCAGAGGCCAAGTCCTTTGGTCTAAGCTCTTTGAAACAACAGGAAACAGTCTGCCCCCTTCTTCTCCAGCCCACCTGATCTCCGCCCCTCCCGCAGCATATTCCTAACAACACAGGCCTTGGAAATGGTGGGAACCAACACCACTGTGAAGGCAACCAAGCCCTGAACCATATGCAAATAACATCTCTTCACATTAGTATACCTTTATTTCTGGCTGCAGATGTGTGACAAATTTTCTCTCCATAAATTCCGTAATAGGATACTTGTGCTAGTATATTCCATCTTACATTTTTCATAGGTTAGGCCATTGTAGTAACAATATGTGGTCTATGGATCAGATATTAGTGATTAGTGATACAAAAGCATCTGAGCATATTCTGTAAGCTTAAACTTATAATTATCATCAGAGCTTGCTTAAAACTAAGATCTATTTCCCCCCTTGAAGTACATAACACCAGTATTATAAGGAACCATTTATACATGCACATACATCCCTCCCCCAACAACAGAAGACCAGGACTGTATATTTAATTAGTTAGATATATTTAACTGGAAAACATTTTAATATTCACTAACAAAACTGATTTTCATTTACAAAAGGAGACCACGCAGAAACATAAGAAAATTGCATCTGACCCCAGCTAAAACAAAACAAAAAAAATTCCAAGCAGTTTTAAGCTGAACTAGCAAAAGCACTTTTTTACCATGGTAAAATGTGTCTACTCTGGGTCTTTCTTGGTACAAAAGTTTTAAAAACACTAAACACACTTATTATACTATTACTAGATCGTTGTGTAGCATCTTCAGTGTATACCTGACCTAAACTGTGTTTTAAATGATTAACAATTAGATTTAGCAAAAATAGTCTTCTGGCTTCAGGGATTATTAATGTTGAGGAAGTACCGAAGGCCCAGCCAAGGTTTTAGTCTCCTCATGCCATGCACTGTGCAAAATCATCAGTAGGCTTCCGTCCAGGAAAGTTTACAATATGAAGAGAAAACGACCAACAAGTGACAGAAGGAAAAGAAATACAACACATGAGAAAAATATTCAGACTGATGATTGGTAAACATCTTTTTGCTGTTGTTTTTTTAAATCCCCAACTGCCTCCCAGCTTAGCCATTGTTATTGCTTTTTTCCTCCACTCCTCCCCCCTCATACTACAGACCTTGAAGTAACCTTGTTCTATTTTTTTCCCTGGAGATCAGAGAAGGCTCCATGTCTGAAACATAACCTCTAATCTTATTTTCTATTTCTAGCATACATTTCATGAACTGTCTTTCATTTTTTTAATTAAATATTCTCCCATGTTGTGGGTTGTGCTTACTATAATTAAAATAAGAATATATTACCCTACACTTACAGTTGAGGAAACTCCTATTTTAATGTTTTAAAATAGGATAATAGATATTTTTTCTCTGTTCATAAAAGATTTAAAAGGTTTCTTTACATAGAGATTTTCAATCAAATTGTTCAGCACTGTGTTTAGCTAAAGTTTCCCCCAAATAAAACTGAGAAGACTAAATTAGAACTTTATGAGATGCATTTTGATTTTGCAAACTATAACTATTCCTAATAATTCAATATAGTAAGGTTATCTCTATATAGCCATATAAAATGCTATTACAATGAGATTCTTCTACTCTGGCAGTCTCTAATAAATTCCTAATGGAAACTTAATTCTTTGGCCAAGCTTGACATAAGATTTTCTATTTTTTTAATAATACAAAGAGCACTATTTTGTGTGCTGACCATCTGACATGAAGCATGGAATTTCTTCCATTATATTATTTTGATTGCATTCCTTAATTGAGCACCGAGCTGAGCATCATTAGCTAGTCTCAATCAGCAGTACTTAACTTGATATGTTAAGTCACCGAAGAAATTCCTAGGCCCTCTGTACCGAGGCCAGGTGAACTGGCTTGGTGCAGGACTGCTCCCCAAGAAGGTTACAGAAGCACAAAAAAAGAGCTGAAGCGGTTGCTACTGCAACCTTAAGACTACACAGTGTTTCATAGGCAGAGGTACCTGAAGAGTTTGGCTGGTGGACTTGCATAGTTTTGAGTTCACCAGCCATATCTCAACACTTCCCTGTGCTGGGGGTGAAGGCCCAGAGAGTACAGCCCCACAAGGCAGATCTGTCCCTCACTATGCCACTTCCTGCAACTGCAGAGAAAAGGAACAACTTGTCCATTATGCATTAATGACTGGCACAATAATCACATTTCTATTGAGTAATACAACAGACTTCCACTGTACTAATTTACATAGCTTTCTGAACTCTTTGATTATCCGGAGGCACTTCTAACATTCCTGTCACCCAAGTAGCCAGGGACTCAAAGCTGGACCAATTTATATCTACACCATTTATTCTTGTGTTGCACCACAAGTTTGATTAGCTCATTTACTACAAATAAAAAAAGTGTCCCTGTTAGCTCACAATCTCACTTTCTCCTGCTGTATTTTAAACACAACTGAAAAACAACATGACAAGGAAAGGATGAGCACCTGGTTCCCAGTTCTCATAACAAGACATGAAGAGTTTAACAAAAATATATTTAGAAGTTATATATTTCATTAACACAATATATTTTATATAAAACTACATTCACAGCTATAACGTCTTGATAAATACATTAAAACTGGTTCTATTCTCCCTTCATAGCTTCATGTTTCTATCCCATTCTGGGTATGGCACACTAAATCATAGGAGTGATTTAAAATAGCTTTTAGAGTGATATTACAGCTTCAGTTCCCCATGTGAGGTGGGGGAGGGTGGGGAGTTGAAAAAATAACCAGTTTAAACTCAATAGTTTACAAAAACCTGGTAGCAGAACATTTTAACTTAGTTCAGGCAGGTAGGAACAAAAAATAAAAATTTGCCGGAAGATCCGACAAGGCTGAAACTTCTTCAGAAATGGAATAGTGAGAAAATAAGTTTCCAACAGCAAAAGGTAAGGAGGCCAAAGCTGAGTGGACGGAGCAGCCTGGGTTACAGCCTAGGAAATATCATTAGTCTGGAGAAGGGCAAGTTGATGAGAAGTCTGAAAATCCCTGTAGCAGCTCTCAGGTAGATTTGGAAATGGACTGGAAACCAGCCAGTATAAAAATTTAGAAACAAATAGTAACAGCTTTTAAATATAGCAATGACAATTAACTGCTCAAAGGCATGGGTAAGGCACCCAAAATAAGAGATTTTAAAAATATGTTTTGATTTCTTTCTATTTGTCTTCTGATTCATGAGCTATCAAGTTCCACATTTTCAAGCATATTTCCTTCAGCCACCAGGACAAAAGGACCAAAACAGATTCTTACAGAAATGGCAGGACTAAAGCAGCCGGAGTTTTAAAGAAAAAAAAATAAATCTCAAGACTCATAATAAAGCTGTGAGTTTTTAACAGAGCTAAGAAAGTATTTGCTAAATGAGAAAATCACTGGGGGAGAGGGGAGGAATTTTTCCAAACTCTGAAATCAGCCTCAGCATACTTATTAAGATGCAAAATGAAACACAAACTCCCACTTTCCAGTGATTCTCCAATAACTGCCCCCAAAACATCTCATGTTATAAAACTGTTTAATTAGTCTTATATCTAACACACTATTTAATAGCAAAAATATTTGGTAGGTACAGCTCATATATTTGAAAAAAATGTTTTCATGGCCCACGTTTTTACAGAAAGTTAAAGAACTGAGCAAATACCTTCCAAAGACCTGGATTATTTAACAAAATGGACTCTGTTTACTTTACCCCACAATGTTTCCATTCACAAAGGTTTTAGTCATGAAAAAAAATGTTCGTTTTTCACTTGCTGACTAGAATGAAGTCCCAAGTCCAATATCATAATTTTCTACATTAGTATCTCTGCTTCTCTATAAAAGGTAATTTGAGGGGTTTTTTCTATACATAAGGCAGCAGATTTAACTCACTGTAGTTGAGTCACTATACCAGCTCACAGAAATGTCTCTTGTTTCTAAGTGGTTCAGTTTATGAAGCCAGACTTTCTTGGCAACTAAGCAGAGTTATGACAATTAAACACTGGAGATTCTGGGCCATTAGATGAACTAAGCCTTCAGTAGTAATACAAAGGTACAACTTCAAAAAAGTTTAAGAGAGTGCTGGTACAAATCACTGGTTGTTGCATTACATACCCATGATAGAAACCTAGGGCGCATCTACACATTCATTAACACACTTTAGTTAATGCACATTAAATCTAGTACCTCCATTGTGAGGTACCAGGAAAATGTGCATTAGCCTGCCTTAATACCCATCTTCGCCTGTCATTAACTAAACAGCATGCTTTTTAAGCAATGCTTAATGTGCATTAACTAAAAAGCATGTTTTTAAGTGATGCTTTAAATGCGCATTAAAGTGCCCCTGTAGACACACCCTTAACTTCAAAGCTAACCTGGCTCACTCAAAGCAGTCCTTACAGTTATGAAGGTTTTTTCCCCTCCAGAGATTTCATATAAATCTGCTTTACTGATCTACTGTCAAGTATTTCCTATTGACTAACTAGCAAAGCATATTCTGATACACTAGCTGGCTATGCTAAGCTTTTGTCTACATAATGACCTAAGTAAAATGGGAGGGAAAGACAGCAATCAGAAGAACAGACTGGGGTCAAGTCCAGACATTCAGGGGGGTTAGGGGAGGTTAGAGTGCATCCAAAATGGCCACCAGATCTAACTTAGTTTGCCCTGGGTGTGGAGATCTTGCACCCAGACCAGGCCTCAATGATCAGAAATCAATTTAAACCCATATCAGTACAGAAGTCCTCCACACAGACTAGTCTAAAAATTGTGGAACTCGGTCTAAGTTAGACCCGGATCGATGCAGGATCAGACTTACTCAGTCTAAGTTAGAATGAGGCAAGGAACTTCTGTACCTGTGCAGCCCCAGGGCTGGGAAAGCCCAGCTACCAGCCCCACCCCTAGGGCTGCATTTTTCCCCACACACCCCTGCCCAGCACCAGACTATTTTTAGCCCCTCACCACTGTCCCCCCTGCCCCTCCAACTCCCCTTCCTGAACATCGCTCTGGGTGCTGCCTGGTTTTATCTGAGTTCGCTACTACCAGGAGCCAAACAAGTAAGTACTGGTGGGAGGAGGGGTGGAAGAGAAGAGGATGTAGGTTTGCCAGGAGGGGTTGGGGGTGTGTGCTAAAAATAGCCCTTAGTACCCCCACAGACCCTGCAAGTCCCCGCTATCCCGCCAGACCCTCCCAAACCCCAGAAATGCCTGCGGACACAACCTGCTCCCCATCCCTGCTGAGGATGCCACCTCCCCACCCCACATCACCCCAATCCCTCCCATGGACCCTTCCTGTCCACTGCCCCGCAGACACCCACCTGCCCCCCATCCCCTTGATCACTCCTGTGGACCCTGCCTGCCCCCCCAATCCTCCCATGGACCCCCAATCTCCCCTGCCCCAAGCCTGCTTGCCCCTCCATCCCCCCACTAGCCCCATCCCATCCTACCTGAGAATGGATAGCCACTTTGAACCCGGTATAACATCCCCCACCACCCTGAAATTTCTGCATTTAGCCTGGGTGAAAATCCTAGTACCATTTGAAAATGCTAATTTCTTGCTCTGTAGTTAATAGTTCCCCAGACATACCATATGCAAATTGGGGTGACTACAACAATTCATGTCTTAATTTGGTTAAAAATAAATTAAAAAATTAAGCAGTCTCCTAAAACAAAATTGCTCTTGCAAATGCCAATATACAATTGTATACAATTCTAAAAAATGAAGCAGCAATTCTCTGAAAGAAAATCTCACTGAAAAGGGGTTGTTCTAAATTCTTGTACAAGTAAATCTGCGAACAATTAATAAACAGCTCCAATTTATTTCCCACAAGCATCATCAGCTGGTATCATTGCAATTCTGATGATAATATTCTAATAGCTACTGTCTGTTGAGGAGCACAAAACAGTCACTATAGCCCACCAAAATGGAGGCTTTCTGAATGCTCTGTTGCTGAAAATGTTTTAAGTTAGACAAGTGGGATGTTGTTAACCTTATCTAGAAAGATTACATATTGAAGGCCAAATATGTGATGAAATAGATGCTACATTAATTTTACAACCCTTCAAAAATGCATTATCAATCACTGCATTACTGAATACCTTTAAGAGGGTAGAAAATAACTGTGATTTCAAAATAAAACCATTTTGTATTCAGTGAGTGGGAAGCTACACAGCAGGGAACTCTGATGGCAGTGTTTCCGGATGCACCCATTGTTAAAGACTCTGTAGAGAAGTGATGTGGTCCAGTAAATGATCATTGCACACAAAATGGTTTTATTTTGACACTGCCATTACTTTCTGAAACACTCTAGTAATTCCCTAATATGCATCTCCAAGTCAAGTCAAACCACCCATCAAGGAGTTCAACATCGAATACTGTAGTGAAAGAATCGAGAATTGCTAAAAGTCTGAACCTTGGGCTTTCTGTCTTTTCCTATCCCGACAATCCTGCACATCCTCCCTTTAAAAGTATGACAGGGTTTGAATAGAGACTTTGACTTCAGCCAAAATGGTCCTGATCAGGATTTCTTCAATACCCGGCATCTCTCTCTAAGCAATGCCCTAGGCAAAAGTAATTCTCTGTTCTCCTCATGTTCTTACAGGGTCATATAATGATGCCCCCAGAAAGTCAGAAACCAAAATGAAGCTTATACCTTCTGCTCTGCACACAAGGCCATAGGGTTAGCATTTTATTTATTTCTATATAGTTCTAGAGACTATATAGAACTTCCATAGTCCTCCCACTACTTTCAGAGACTGCATGCCTGTTCATCAAGAATCTTATTTATAGGAGCCTTGAATGATGCATACAACCTAAACTGAAAAAGCAGCTAGAAAATACAGCCTTAAAGGCTAAGCTGAAAAAAAAATCATTAAGCCAGCTGTAAGGATGTTAAAACTGGTTCTATCTATTTTAAGTGTGGCTGAGATGTCCTGGAGTTGTACTGCAATAACAAGAGTCTTATCCTGCATTAATCAAAATCTTTCCATTTCAAACTAAGTTTTTCTTTGTATTTAACTTTTGATCTACAATTAGTAAAACCCTATAATATTTTATGTGACTATACATATAAATAAAACATTGCCTTCTTTACATGTCTGCCGCAACTTGGCAAATCTTTTCCAGTCATATGCCAAACAGTTGTGCATACTTCCAGGCCTATGTGCAAACCACGTTTCTTCCAAAAACTCCTTTTTTCTTTTACTTTGTTCAAATACATTACCTATTCTTTCCTGGAATAGAAGGGGGAATGCTAGTATCAAGGGAAACCTATACACGAGCACCAAGGCTGCTTCAATGCGCTGTAATTACAGCACATTGGAGCAGACTCTGTTAAGTAAGTCTGCTGGAACATGGTTAATTACCGCGCTCCAGTAGACTCCAACATCTCATGTATCAGTGTCCCTGTGCTGAAACTGGTGGTGGGGGTGCTTTAAATGAAGCTTGTTTGATGAACTTCAGTTAAAGCATGACCCTGCCACCACTTTTAAGCAGGGGAGCCACTCTAATTACACCCGCCCGACACACACTCACTCACTCACTCCCAGAGCATGTGTATAAATGCCCAAGAACAGCAACTTACACAACCTGTTGCCAGGTGCAAGAACCCTCTTTTGCTGAAGCTTCTTTACTGCTGAAGGGACCTCTCTCTTCTCCCCAAACTGAAAACTCACCGAACAACTGATTTTCACCCATGGGCCAGGACAACAGAGTGAAACCATTTTTCATGCAAAAATATCAGGCTAGAGATGCACAAAGAAAAATATGGCAATCACATTCTCCTATAGAACAAGCGGTGCTTGGGAACAGACAAGCACCACTTTACTTTTTAACACTAGAAACAAGGAATAATAGTACAACCCCACATGTACGTTTTTATGGATTGTAAGAATTGTGGTTTTAAACATTTTCAAACAGTATTTAGAAGCATTTAAAAACCTTCAGCTACTGGAAAACATATTTAGAAACAACAAACAGAAGGAAGTCCCAACTACATCATACTACTTTGTACATTTAGGGCATTATTTTAAATGGCAACAATTTGGACTTGTATTATCATTAGGCTACAAGTGATCAAAATGTTATAGTATTATGCATCAATGCCTTCTCTACCTCTCTAAGACAAAAACCCAGTTTTGGAAAAGCTGAAACAATGGTCCTAGTTAGAAGCTACCCCCAATATCACTATTCAACCTGGCAAAATCCTCCCACCATTTCAGTATGGTAAATTCTGCTTTGTATTTCGCAACTACTGTTTTATCCTCCCTGTTTAATAAATAAATCGAAAGAAAAGTGATCAGTAAAGTTACTGGTGAACAGCAGTGTGGGAATCACCCAAGCAGTTCTGAGTCCTATAACAGAAGAGATAGATTAGAATTGAGGAGCAAAAGCTGTCAAGAAGCCTTGAAGAAGTCTTTCCTCCTCCATTGAAGTGTGAAGCAGGTTTATTATTAGTAAGAGGAAAGTGCAAGGAAACACAGAGGGGCACAGGAAAATGAGTGCTAGATGCAGCAAAAAATTAAAAAAAATAAGGAGGGGAGAGAAAGAGTGGACTTAGCAAGTAACGGGAATAACAACGGGATTTCTACTGGCATCTAATCCGGGTAATTAAATTATCTTTTTAGATCCTCACTATAAACATGCATGGGGTATTCCGACGCATTCTGAATTGTAGTCAATATACAATTATCTAAAATGACGTGGTTGCTAGGAAAATGTAGAGATATCCAGACTTAACTACCATATTGCCTTCTGCACAGAAGAATCTTCCACTGGCTTGTCTTTATGTCTTTCAGATGATTTTGTTGGCACTTCTTTGTCTCCAGGCTGAAATATGTAGATTCCATTTAAGTACACATTCCTTTGTCCACTTCTTGGACAAAACAGCACATTTTTACTGGTAAGGGTTACTTAGCTACCTCTAATAAAAAATTGTTTTCATATTGCATGGGAGAAGGGTGAAGCGTTTTAGTACAAAGGCAGCAGGCAGGCACTTCTGTTGCAGAGTTTGCAACTGACCATTTGGGCCTGACTCCAGCGAACAGGAATGCAACACAATCCATCTGGACAAGTTGGGTGACAGCAGTTCCAGAAAGAGCTTCATTTCATAATTTGTAGGGGGAACAAATCTTCACCTTGCAGCAAGCCACAAGTCATCTAAGTTTAATTATATTTGATATACAAAGCAGCTCTTGCCTAATAATGGAGACTTATATTATCAAACAAACAAACAAACAAACCAAACAAACTTATTTTGGCTTATAAAATTGTTAAGATGGTATGTATCTATGATACAGGGGTCCTTGACAGATATGAACTTGCTGCATGTGTGTTTCAATTACCTTACCCTATGATTAGAATTACCCATCATTTTCAGAAGCCAGAAAGAATAAGGGTGTCATCCCAAGGTCATCAGATTTAGATGATTTCAGACCCAACGGTGTTCAAGCAGTCCAACCAATACATAGGACCTAGACTTAAAACACCAGAAGTTAGTGTGCAGCTCCTAGTATTTGAGCAAAAGCAAGCAACTTTTTGATATAAAACAACTGGAAGCAACTGTGGCATAAGCTGCCAGGCACACCAGTACCAGCCTTCTCTACCACTGACTCTAGGAAGACTTGCTCATGGGATACTTAACAAAAAGTTTTAAAATACAAGAGAAAGCAAATACTTAATAGTATCTCCCCCCCACCTAGTAACCTACTGTAACAGGGAGTCGGAGGCTTCTGTTACTTTAAGGGAGGAGCCACAGCAGGGATGTCCCCAAGTGAGGACAGCAGCACATTATAAGCCAGCCATTAGGCCAAAATGAAAACCCCTGTGGGTGGCTGGAGAGCCACCTGCAGGAAGGGGTGAGGCTTTAGAGGCACATAAGGCAAGTGCTTGAAAACAGTCAGCCTGGCCCTACAGACAGCAAAGAGTAGCTTGTGTACAGGATGGCTGCACAGAGGGACTGACTGGCACTCAGGCTATCCCCAAGATACAGGTAGAGCGCTAAGAAGGACTTATAGCCTGTGGGGGCAATGACTCAGTGTGGGGACTGATTTAGTTATACAGCCGGTGGGCTTGCATTTTTGTTCTGATTAAGTACCAATAGACCAGGTGTAGCTATAAGAGGTGGAAAGGAAGCCACAGGGATGCCTGAGGGGCACGTTATATTTCAATCTCCACCAGGGGCAGAGGTGCAAGACACAGGTGGTCTGAGCCCGAGAGGGCTGGAGCCAGAGCCCAGAGGGGGTGACCAAGGTGGCCAGGGCCCACCAAGAGACTGAGACTGAGACTGAAAAGCCAGACCAGAGCCAATGGGCTTAGGCTACTAGTCTACAGGTGGAGTAATCTGTAGTAGCTGTAAAAGGAGTAACTGGCAACTGAGTGACATCTGTGAGGCATGGGCAGGGCTGTAGGGGTAGAAGGAGGCCATGAATAGCCCTTAAGGCAACTGGTGCCCTGGGGAAAGGACAGGGCTGGGAGAGCCCCCACTTACTGCTTGAAGGGCAGTTCTGGGATCAGCCAGGTCCGAGAGGCACCCACTGGCTGAAGAATAGATGAAGACTCACTCTGGGACTCTGGGGCAGTCTCCCTTTTTGCAATCAAATAATCCATCAAGGTATGGCAGGCAGAGGAAAGAGAGGGTGTGGGGGGGGGAAATAGGAGCTGTGTGGCCATTAGGGGGCATCACAGCTGCCCCTGGGGTCTGGTTGTAAAAATCCCAGCTCTAAGCCAGAAATAATATCTTCCAGAAAGGCATCCAGAGTTGATCTGAAGAATTTACAACATTTCTAGTCCTTTTTGCAGGATTTAAGAATGCTACAGTAGCAACACACTCAGCTCCAACAGTTCTAAGAGCACTTCTTGTCATTCAAAAGTAAATAAATAATAAACAAACAAACAAACAAACTCCTATGATCTAGAGGACCCCCTACCAGCCCTCAGCTAAAAATATGGTCACTCTGATATGGAAGAGAATTGGGTGGAGTACAAAAGAGCCTAAGGAACCTCACTAACGTATGTGCAGGAGCATAATTGGGGGGTGAATCACTTTCTGGTACACATTTTTCTAAACTGACAGCATGTTCAGTGTTTAATCAAATGTCAAAGAAGGGAAGCTATCCCAGAAACTAAAATGGGAAAAAAAAAAATCTTTCCTGCGATGCCTTCAAAGGAAAAGAAGAAAACCCCCACACTGTCTTTTCCCTGAAACATCTCACTAAATCTACTGTGTTGACTACAGATTTACTCTATCATACCAATCTGTCACCACAAAAATGTGCCATTCCTATACAAAAACAAAACATGTATCATTAGTGGTTTAGAACAGATTTCATATCCAGCAACATCTGCAAAGCAATAGATTTCACTTAACCATACTAAAATCTTTTTTAGCCACAAAACCAAACAATAGATTCATTTCAAAATAGTACAGGTCATATGTAATACCTTTCCACAAGGATAAAAATAATAAGTGCTTATGACCAAGGATCACCGCAACACATCATTTTCAATCCCCAAACCCCTAAATCATACTTATTTTAAAGACTAACTATTAACGATCATATGAAAAAATAAGACATTACTATTAGTGTGGATAACATGGATTTGCAAAATACACCTGCTTGCTCAAATACATTTAAGTGAATTTGAATTTAGCACAAACATTTAACTTGTTTTTCACAATTTTGTACCAAATTTGCTAGTTACCAAATGCGTTTGTTTAAACAACTGACTCATTCTTTGCAGTCCTCCCCCACTTTGAGCCTGAAATGAGGTCAAAACACTGACTTTAATATCATAATCTTCTGCACTGAAAATGACTGGGATGTAGAAACAAAATAAAATTAAAAGAGAATTGAATAAGGTTGGTAAGAGAGAAACGTTTATATCCCCAATAGCTGCAAAATAGAGATAGAATGATAGTAATATCTTTGAAACAGAGTTTCTTTCCAGAAAGGCTCAGGCAGCACCATGCACACTGTATGCATCTGTAAGCAATGTAAGTAATTTGTAAGCAATGCATCTGCTTACCAGTATAAGCATGTATTATTTAGATGTTTTAACTGGACATTTTTTTCCTCAATTTGCTCCAGCATGGGAACCCTCTGTGAATACATACAGATACTTCAAATACCCTGTGGAAAGGTTGGGCTACTAATATATTTTCATTTTGGAAATGCAACTCAACACTAACCTAACTCTCCACTTTGATATGAGCATATAGCAGTTTTTGCTCAAGAATGTGAGTACAAGCTGCAGTACCATTAACATTTCCAATGTTTCAGGGGTATCGTAATTGGTCTACCTAAAATGAGTACTCTGTGAGCTCAGAAAGGGAATTTCCTTATTCTTCACTGAAAAGTGGCATAAATAAAAATTATGTAATGAAGCCTCAGTTTGTTCTTTAGAGGCAAATAGTAGTTCAATATGCCATTTGCTTCTCTGATCAGATTACCAACAGTGGAGGAACTTGGATGAAAAATTCAGTTATAGTAATAAATAACTTAACTGAGGAATCAGAGAATTTTAGTCACCCACACACCTTGCACACAAAAATAAAAGTCAGTATGTGCTGGTTTACTTCCAAAGCAATCTTGCTTCTTACGCAAAATGAGATACATTTTCCTTCTTCAAAACAACCAGCAAATGTCCAGCTATCTTATGCAGGTCTCAAGTATCAATTAACAAGGATGCTGAAAAAAAGGTTCTTCTGAATGCATTTAATAAGTTTTTTGCTTTGCCTAAAGATGCACTGTGTTTTTAAAATGTTTGACTATTCTTTCAGTCATATAATAGAGCTTGTGTATATTGCCAGCTTGTAAAGGTCTGCTTCTTTTAAAGGAAGACAAACAAAAGAGCTATTAGCTTATTATATAAACAGAAGCAAAATTCACTGCTCCTCCAAATACAGGCTGACATAAACACTGACATATCTTTAATTGTAGTCTGCAGATCAACCAGTTTCAACCAGAGTGCTATGGCATCCTAGGCTATGGCCAGATTCTTCCAAGAGTGCACTGAGATGTGAGGAAATAAGCAATCCCTGCCTGCCTGATCCACCCCCCCCCCCACAGCCTGGTCCCCACTGCAAGGAGATAAACCCTGTAATACATAATTTTTTTTTGACAGTGTGCCACAACTTGCAAAAGTTACGAAGGGGAGGCTTGAGTCCAATGAGGGGTGCCTCAAGTCCAGAAAGGTTGAGAACTACTGCTCTAGACACTTTATTATGATACCATGCAACAAGCAATGACAACTCTATAGCAAGTTTGCACGATTCAGAACTCCTCCAGTCTAACTAACCTGCACAGTAGGGCATGAAAACATCATTTAACTCAGGTGGGCCAAATACGGCCCACAGGCCTGATTTGGCTTGCAAGGTGATTAGAAAATTAATATTTCTCTGCCCTTGGTTCCTGTCAGAAATGGCAGTAGGACCCAAGGGAAGCCCAGTGGGCTCCCACAACGGCAGGGCCCGCCCAGCCCACCAAAAGCCCCATGAGGGGCTTCTGGCCTGGGACCATGCAGCTGCCCTGTGCCAGAACCGCAGGTAAGAGGGTGGGGAAGGAGGAAAGGCAAGGATGCAGCCCAGGGAAAACCTGAGCAAAGCAAGGGGGAAGCAGCCCTTCTCCTGCCCTGTGGCCAGCACGCCACGCTACAGCCACTTACAGCCTGCCTGGGGCTGCCTGTGCCTGCACCAGACAGCCCCACGTGGGCTGTGAGCAGCTGCAGCAGAGAACACTGGCTACGGGACAGGCAAGTGTCCACTTTCCCCCCCCCCACGCTCAGCTTTTCCCCGGGCTTCTTCCCTGCTCCTTCCCGGCAAAGAGGAAAGCAGCCCTTCCCCATCCCATGGCCAGCGCTCCCTGCTGCAGGCACCTGCAGCCTGCGCAGGGCTGTCTGGAGCAGGCACAGACAGCCCCAGGTGGGCTGAGAGCAGCTGCAGCACAGGGTGCCGGCCATGGGGAGGTCGAAGAGCCACTTTTCCCACCCCCCCACACTCAGCACCACCTTGAAACCCAGCCCCGCTGCCAGCCTGGGCTGCACATGGTGACAGCAGCTGCAGCCCCCTCACTTGCTGCACTAGGCAGTGTTTGCCACGGCCACCTGTGGGCTGCCCAGTACGCGCTCTGGGTGGGCAGCAGCAGCCAACACTGCCCGGGGCGGCATGCAGGGGGGCCACAGCTGCTGCCACCACATGCAGCCCTGATGGGCGAGCCCAGAGCTAGCGCAGAGCCCAGGCTGGCAGCAGGGGCAGGTTACAAGCTGGTGCTGAGCGTGGGGAAAAGCAGCCCCTCACTCGCTCCATGGCCAGCGCCCCATGCTCTAGCCACTTGCAGCCCACATGGGGCTGCCTGTACCTACTCAGGACAACCCCGCGTGGGCTGCGAGTGACTGCAGCAGAGCGCGCTGGCCATGGGGTGGGAGAGGGACCACTTTTCCCCACGCTCAGCACCAGCTTCTTTCTTGCCAGCGAGCAGGGGGTCAGGGCTGTGCGCTGCCCCCTGCCTGTACCGCCAGGCTGGGAAGCACTGGGAGTGAGTGGGCGGGGAGCCAGTGGGAGCACAGGGCACACATCAGTGTCCCAGGGCCAGGGCCAGGGCCAGGGCCAACAGGGCCCAGAGCAGGGTGGCAGGAGTGCAGGGTCCTAGCTGGCAGGGGCTCCATGGAGCCGAGCCAGCTCCCCCTCTCCCTGATGGTTCAGCCCAGCCCAGCTCCAGACTCCTGCCAGCCTGTGCCTCGCTTTGGGCCCCACTGGTGCTGGCCCTGGGACATGGGACTACAGTCCCAGTGCCTTGGAACCAAAGACATTGGGACACTGGTTCCAAGATGGTGACCAGGCGAGGGGCACCTGTCAAGGGGTGGGGCTACCCATGCAGCCCTTGACAGCCTGCCAAAACTGGGCAAGCGGCTCTCTGCCTGAAATAACTGCCCACCCCTGGTTTAACTGGTGAATACAGTAATAACCAGTGAGTTTACCAGTTACCTTTAGCTCCAGGCAGGTGTAGTCTGGCAGGGAGGGGAGAAAGGGAAATCCACAGTGTGCCAGCAGGAATCAGAAGGCAGCATAGCTTCTGGGAGGGAAGAGCCAGAGGGCAGGGAGGGGAGAGGGGGATTAGTACCCATAGCCTAACAGGAAAACAGAGAGCAGCCTAATGATTCATCAATTAAGCAATTAGCTGCTCCTTCACAGGTGCTCCCTCTCTCCTAGGGCAGGGCTTCACATGGGCTGTGTTGTCTGGTTGGGCTTGCCTCCTTCCCCCTCCCCAGGAAGTCAGAGTAGTTCCCAGCAGCAGCAGTGTCCAGGCTGCTGTGTTATTGGTTAAACATTTGATTGATACAATTAGACCAGGTTAAACAAATATTTTTTAAGTGATATTTACATCCCTACTGCAAACCATGCTTGGGCAAAGGATGAGAAGGCATTGAGGTAATTAAGATGGCAGACATTTTCTCAGGCATTTCCCACCTGCAATCTGCTGCTGTCCATCCCTTAGTAACCATGGCTGCCCAACTATGGCAAAAGAGCTGCAACTACTTTTAGAGTACTTTTGCTTGATGTACATAATAAATCTAAATACTTAAGCAGGGGAAAAATAGCAGTCCCAGTATGTACTAATATTACCCTAGGGATGCATGCAAAATCTACAAAAGTAATGCTTAGACCTGGAGAATATTTATTTTCCAATACTTTTCTTCTGTTTCATACAGCTGAGCTGGTGTGAGGTTTGCTTCAGAGGACATTTTTTTTAATACTCCTGAAAAGACAGTCTATCTTATTTCTTTTTCATGCCCTTTGGTTTTTGATTCAGGACTGTCCTTTGCCCAAGCAGAGGAACTGTGTTTCTTCTGATCTTTTTGGTCTTAGTTTCTACAGCCCTTGAAACTGAAGGGTGTTTTCAACAAGAACATGTTGCTTCTGTGCGTCTCTTTTGGTCTGTCCTTTCTGGTTGCTACAGCTTTCCTATATTCTAGTTTTCTGTTTGGCCCAATATCAGATGGCATATCTGGTACCCTGATGATTAGATTGGCAATCTCTTTAGCTGGTTTTAAAAGGTGCTTTTTAAGCTTTGCCTTCCGCTTCAACATGAGGTATAGAGGGTTATAAACATCAGAGACTTAGTTACAGGTTTCCCTGGAGTGAGCTCAAGATAATCAGGTGTTATAATTTATTTATTTCTAGGAAAGTTCAAATGTCTTCTTATTCTCCAGCTATATTCTTCCAAGACACTACTACCTGAAGTCTAGGATCGACAGCATTTATTAAACAGGAACTAGTTGAAGAAGGAAATTTGCAGAGACTATTTCTCTTAGCACAGCGTACCAGCGTGAATTACCCTTAGTCTGTCTGCAGGTTTCTGGATAGTACCAAGAATCCCCAGAACAGGATTAAGTGTAGTATCAGGATGACATACCCTACTTAAAAATAAACTATCTTTTGTATCAGCTCTGCTTTCTGAATGGATTCAAGATATAATGCACTACAGTGAGCTAGTAATGAAATGACAAAGGCATGAATCGCAGTAGTGACATCTTCACTGGAAGAAAAAGGTCACTGTGGCTCTTTCTACCCTCCTCCTACTCTTTGGCCATGGGAAGAAACTTTGGCATTCCACATATCTCTTTTTAAAGAGTCCCCAAGATACAGCATGTTAGAAGAGAGCATTGGAGATGCGGAGCATTTTGAAGCGATAAGGAAAAGATAAGTTTGCACCTAATGACAAGTTTGCAAAAGATATAATCAAACAACAGTACTCCTCTCTTTCCTGATTATTCCAAAACACATCAGCTGCAGCCCACAGGGAATATTCCCTATTCCATACCATTGAGATATGAGCTTTGAGTGTACTTCTGAATAACAAGAGTCACTGGTACAATACTGGAATTAGGAATTTAATCAACATTCTTCCATCACACAACTAACTAATGTGTTAACCAGGTGTTCGTGAGAAATCATAATGCTACAATGTAACGCTAAAGGAAAAAAAAAATCCCAAAGCAATTTATCCAAAACCCCGAGAAAAAGGATATTACAGGTCGCCTAGTTGTCTGAATGCTCCAGACAATCAATGTTCTCCAAACTTACCCTACAGAGATATTTACAAAATGAGGAAGACTAGTATCACACAAATACCACAGCGAAAAGCGACCAAAGGAAATGGGGACAGACTTCAGAAAAAACAATTATACCTATCCAAAAACACAAAAAAAATCCAACAAGCAATTGGAACAGCAACAAACAAGAACAAAAACCCACAAGAAAGGCTGCCCACATTCCAAACAACACAAATTATGTTGAACTTTCACTAAATTTGAAAACACAAAGTTGTAATTTCAGGGAGCAAGCAGCAAGCCTAACCTAAAAGAACAACATTGTTTTTAAAAAACAGCCAGGAAATAAAAGTACTGTTAAATTGTAATTTTAATTTTCAACACATCTTTCCTGGTTTTTCTCCCTTCCACTCCTGAAACAGTGGGTGACCTTAAAGTTTTTTCTTGAACATTTTTACTAGTATGCAAAAATGTTAAAGTTTTAAAGAGCACCCACTACATCCCAAGGACTTATCAAAGCTTTTATTTTTAAATATTTTGGCCTAATATTTATTCAGTCAATACTAAGGTGCTCTCATAGTTTCTAGGGTCGGAAGGGACCTGAGTAGATCATCTAGTCCAACCCCCTGCCATGGCAGGAAAGAATACTGGGGTCAAATGACCCCAGCAAGATCTTCATCCAACCTCCTCTTAAAAACCCCCAGGGTAGGAGCCAGCACCACTTCTCTCGGAAGTTGGTTCCAGATCCTAGCCGCCCCGACTGTGAAGTAGCGCTTCCTGATATCTAGCCTAAATCTGCCCTCTGCCAGCTTGTGACCGTTATTCCTGGTCACTCATGGCAGTGCACAGGGGAATAGCAATTCCCCCAATGCCTGCTGATCCCCCTTGACTAGTTTATAACAGGCCACTAGATCCCTCCTTCAGCCTTCTCTTTTGGAGGCTAAACAGGTTCAGGTCCCATAGCCTCTCCTCATAGGGCCTGCCCTGCTGTCCCCTGATCACGTGAGTGGCCCTCCTCTGGACCCTCTCCATGCTGTCCACATCCCTCTTGAAGTGTGGTGCCCAGAACTGGACACAGTACTCCAGCTGCGGCCTGACCAGTGCCACGTAGAGGGGGAGGATCACCTCTTTGGACCTGCTCGAGATGCATCTGTGGATGCATGACAAGGTACAGTTGGCCTTCCTGACTGCCTCTCCACACTGCCAGCCCATGTTCATCTTGGAGGCAATGACGACTCCAAGATCCTTTTCCGCCTCCGTGCTGACAAGAGGGGAGTTCCCCAACCGGTAGGTATGGTGCCGGTTGTTCCTCCCCACGTGCATCACCTTGCACTTGTGAATAGGATAGGATTCAACACAGACATCTGCCTACCTTTGTAGCCTGTCTAGGTCTGATTGAAGCCTGATACTTCCTTCTAGTGTGCCAACATCCCCCCACATCTTAGTGTCATCAGCAAATTCGAACAGGGTGCTTTTTACCCCCTCGTCCAAATCACTGATGAAGATGTTGAACAGTGTGGGCCCGAGGACCGAGCCCTGCGGAACCCCACTGCCCACGTCCTTCCAGGTTGAGAAGGACCCATCCACTACCACCCTCTGGGTGCGGCCCTCCAGTCAGTTGGCGACCCATTTGACTGTGTGGGCATCGACACCACAGTCCCCCAGTTTCTTAATGAGAACGGGGTGAGAGACAGTGTCAAAAGCCTTCCAGAAGTCCAGGAAGATTATGTCCACTGCTACCCCTGCATCTAATGATCTGGTAATCTGATCATAGAAGCCCACCAGGTTGGTCTGACAGGACCTGCCACTGATGAACCCGTGTTGGTTGCCCCTAAGCATGCAGTCCCCTGCTGGCCCCTCCTGGATGTGTGCCAGCATAATTTTCTCGATCAGTTTGCTTAGGATCGAGGTAAGACTAACTGGCCTATAGTTTCCTAGGTCCTTCTTCCTCCTCTTTTTGAAGATGGGAACCACTCTCTTTTAAGGGTTTTTATTAGTAGGGATATTTATTTCCTTCTCCAGAAATAAGTATTTCTTGAAAACAGAAGGCCAACCATACTACATATAAATCTCAAAAAATATTTAGCAGACTTGTATAAGTGATTATTCTGACCAACTCTTCTATGTTTCATTTGATTGCAGCTCATGTACTGTGAATGGCGCACATATCAGTTTGAATATTTACATCCCACTGCAGACCATTTTGTGTATATATGAGACTTAGAAGCCCAACCACGAGCTTCTCCTATTTCCACTCCAAATATACAGGAACTCTTCTCTCTCCATCTCTCTCACACACCTTAGAAGTTCTTCAGTATCAGATACAGCAGCCTTTTCCTTTCATCCCTCCGCATTTTAACAACCACTTCTTCATAATCTTAATAAAAATCATATACAAGAGGCAGCATACCCCAAGCTTTCACTATACATCCCACAGTATCAAACCTCAGTAAATATAATAGAACAATACAACATTTGTATTTCTAGAGTGACCAAGTCATTTCTAAGGCTCCTGGTACCATTTAATGGCACAATAGGATCTTATCCCCCATATGGATGACAGGGATCAGATCCCATTGCACCATTACAACTTGCCAGTGCAGGGGAAACCAGGTCCAGCCAGGGCTGACAGTCAGGGGGTATGGGGCTGGAGGCAACAATCAGCTGACTCTGGTCTGCCCCAGACCATACCAGGGCCATTTCACAACACCACCATGGTGAGCTGACAATTAGCTGATTGTCAGCCTCAGCTGGGGCAGCTCCAGGTGCAGTCTGAGACAGAGATAATTCAGGCCATCCTGAAAAATCAGATGTCTGTCAATCCCTCAACATGCCTAGAAGCTGTGGCCAGGCTGCCACGTGTGGGGGATGAGACACTCCAAACTTGGGAAGAGACCTGTCCGAAGCCTCTGATCCCCCATGCCCCAGAAGCCCAGCCATGGCTGCCAGGCTCAGGGTTACAAGTCCCTGGTGGGAAAGCCCACCTCAGTATGCTTTTCAAAAGTTCCCTATGTCAGGACCCATGGCGCAGGTCAGGGGCAGCCGGAAGCTCCTGATTAAGCATTAGGATCTGTCATATGCCGGCTACATGACACATGTCCAATACAAGCACAATACAAATGAGTCACAAAGATGTTACATATTATATGTGAAATGTCTTTGTGGCATGTCTACAATACATTCACACCATAATATGTTTTTAAATGTGTGGCTGGGTTATTTATGGTGCAATTAACACCTTAATAATGTCCTAAATGCAATGTATGCCAGGCAGGGCCCCAAGACATGCCATTTTTTAAAACTTTCCCATGAAACTAAAAAGAAAACACCTCTCTCTCTCTCTGTTTAAATACAAGAGATTTTTTTCCAATTTGCTTCAAGTTTATCAGAAAAGAACAACTTTAATAATAAATTTTAAGACAGCCATCGTAAAAAGGGTTTTCATAAATTCTCTGGCATCTCGTCATGGTAATTCAATAGTCAACCTGCAGAGTAGGATTTCTGGACAGAAGCATTATTCCAATAGCCCCTTTAGAAAAGGAGAGCAGTTAAGACACTATTGCAGTAGAAGCCAACAAAAACCACAGCTCTACATACACGAAATTATGTACAAATAATGTATATAAACAAGAAAAAAAAGGAAGGAAAAAAGGAACAATAAGACAATAGGTAGCTTCATATAAGCCTAGAGACCACCTCCACCTTTCAAATTTTACAACAGTAAAAAGTTAGTATTCAGTCAGGCAAGATTCTTATGTTTACTTAATAAAATGATATCTAGGCTGCAAGTAATGCTATTTGTGTGAGAAATGCTACGATCAAAACCTTAGATTTTATAAAGTCCTATCACTTGCCCTCTGACCCACCAAATTGTTTCTTTATGGTATTGCCCAGGTTGCCACCCTTCATAACATTTAAGGTCCTGTCCTGACTAACATCCAACTCTAGAAATTAAAAAAAAAAAAAAAAAATCTACCTGCCTACAATTAGCATTAGAAGACAACCTATGATCCTTGCCCCAAGATGCAGCATGGCCATGCACCGTTTAAGATTTACGACACATCACCTGAGAGGTCTGTATTTCCATTGTAAATTAATTTATCTGTGTATAGAGCTTGTAAAACACCTTCAGAGCTCTTCAAATACAGAGGAACTTTATATATGATCATATTACTATCATTCCTGATGTGTGTAGCTACTTGGAATAGGAAACCATATTCAGCACCTTTTGATATGCTGTCATGAATAGTATTTCTAACATCCTCATCTCACTTCTCACAGCACCAGAAACTGTCACAAACAACCTCCTGGTTAGTCTGCTGCCACACCGTAGATCGGCAGCTTCAATGTCCATATTTTTCCACAGAACATCTATTTTGTTTCACAGGGAACAAGTACAAAAAGAGACACGTCCACTGCAACCTGTAAAGGGAGGAGTGGGCACATAGCTTATACAACAGGAAAAATATGTTTTCTGTGATATGCGGTAGAGGAAAAAAAATGATGACCACTGGTGCATGTTAAGTGGGAAAAGAAAATGTGTTGCCAAGTAATAGACATTTGGGGAAAAAAAGACTGCTGAAATTTGGAAACAAACACAGGAACAGTACACAGAGATGAAGCATGTGGCATAGAGATTCTGGAAAGGATGCAAATCAACTATTTCAGTGAATCTCAAAAATTGAAGAAATTTAGATGATTTTGAAAATGCTGGTAATTTTTTCTATTACTTTAGAACCACAGACCAAAATGCTGAACCTCTCAGAACATTGTGGCTAGCCCGACTCCTGCACACATCACTTCTAGTTTCCAAGCCCCCCTGCTTGTCCTGATTCAAAACTACAAACAACAAAATATTGATAGGAAAAAACAATTTTTCAGTATTTCCGGCCTACACAGCAACACCAAAACGATGCTTTTGGGAGATTTTTCCCACCAAGCTCCTCTGGCGTTCTCCCCGTCACCTACAGCCGACACCCCTTTTACCTGTCACAATTTTCAATTCACTTGGACACTAACAATGTAGAAGCAGAAAAAGAAAGGCCAGTGAAAGGGCTCCACAGTTTTTTTTGGCGCAAAGCTGGGAAGAACAGCAGACAAGCGAGGTCTCTTCCAGCTTCAGCAAAAAAAAACTGCAAGCCGGGGCTACATTTACATTTTCACAGCCAGCCTTCATGCCTCGCACCTACGCACTTACTTCACCTATCGGGCCGCAGCGCCCTTTATCTGCTGGCTACAAGTCATGCCACACCCTGGTATCCAGAGACACCCGGGCCAAGCTCTTCCACCCGCCCACAGTTGATAGTTTCCCTCGTGAGGCAACAACTCACTCAACACAGCTGGCAAACTTGCACCCCGCCCGAGCACCGGGTCTTCTTCCTTCAGAGGACCACACTCGCTGAAGGCGACTGAAAAGGTGCCATGAACCCAAGGGGGGTGGGGCGGCGAGATTTTTTTTTTTTTTTTTTTTTTTTTTAAAGAGTCTTTAAGGTGATCCCAGCTGAGGCTGCCTCTCTACGGGGACGGGGCTGAGGAGAAAGTTGAAGGACCGGGACCGGGACCGGGCCCCGCACTCGGTTCGCCCCCCCCACGCAGCAGCAGTATGGCCGGGCCCGGCGCCCCCCGCCAGGCGACCAGGCCTCTCGGGCGCCGAGCCGGCACCCCCGGGCTGCTCCCGCGCGCAGCTCGCGGAGGGGAGGCGACCGGGCCCGCACTCACCTGCCCGCCACGGTCGCCCGCACGGCGCACTCCGGAAACGGCGGCTCGGCTGGGCTCGGCCGGGCGCCGGGGGAGGGACCAGGCGGCGCGGGGCGGGGAGGAGCCGCGAGTGACAGCGGGGGCGGCGCAGCGGGCTCCGGGCCGGAGGGAGGTCCCGGCCGCCTCAGGGCCGGACTGAGCGCGAGGGCCGTTCCCGCCTCCTCAGGAGCTGCAGGGTCCGGAGGGGTTTCCCCCACAGCGCTGCGAGGGGTGGGGGCGCTTCTTGGGGGTCCCCCCACTGTATGGTCACCGTGCCTGGCAGGGGAAGCTGGGTCCTGGGGGCCTGGCCGTGTCTTTGGGTCCTGGGGGCGCTGCTCTTCTGGCGTGAGGGGTTGGGGTCCTGCGGCTGTGTGCCCGTGGGCAGGTGAAACTGCGGGGCACGCAAACCCCTTGTGCGCAGGACGCCTGCCAAAGGATTTGGAAATGTGGGCAGCTTTTTACTTATGGTATTTTGAGTTACAATGTTTCGTGCTTGCAATGTTTATAATTGATTTCGACTTTACGAGGCTTGATCTGACACCACACCACGCCAGCGAACAAGTTCGCTGTGTCACCCGTCTCCCACCTATCCAAGCTTCCTTGGACGCTTTCTTTGAGAAAGCGGACAAGGCTCCAGGAAAACCTGCAGCCGAGACTCCAGCCAACAACCCCTCAGAAAGTCCAACCAGGACCCCTTCAGAAAGTCCAGCCGAGTTACCTCCAAGAAGTCCTTCCAAATCAATATGATTGCCATGTACCATATAAATACGTGAATGTAGCTAGATTACTCATCTATAATTGATTGAGGACAAAATTTTGGGTTATTTTTGGCGAAAACAGGGTATCGGGCCTTGGTTCAGGAACCAATCCCCCATTTATAACATTGTTTCCTATGGGAAAATCGGTTCTGAGTTGCAACGTTGCCACTTAAGACGCAGTTCTCAGGAACCAATTGTGTCGTAAGTCTGAGGACGCCTGTATCTGAAGCCCCTGGTGGGAGTGGAGGATGTTTGCTGGTTGTAGGAGCGCTTATGGTTCTGGGCTGACTCACCGGTTTGGACTTGATTTGGCTGGGAACACACAACATTTCTTTAAAAAAAAACCCAAAGCATCAGCAGGATATGGACAGGGCCCTTGTCCCCATTTCAGCTGTGGTACATAAGGGTGCTCTCGGTGCCCCACGTTGTTATGCTGGGGAGCTGGTGCAAGGAGTTGCTGGTGCAGCTGTAAATGTGGGTAAGGCAAGCGCTTGTGTAGGACCCAGCCCAGTGGCCCTGATCCTGCTTGAGCAGGTGGATGCCCTCCTGAGTCCTGGCTCCCATTTCCTATGATTGGGTGAAGTCATGAATACAGAGCCTGGGAGGTAAGAAAACAGTTGATACATGCTTTGAAGTATTAATTAGATCAGTCATTCTCCTGTTTAAAACTTGGGTCAATGGTTTTTCTTCCTTAGTGTGGACATTATTGTTTTTTATGATGGAGGTTACTGACTATTCCTGTCACCCGTTTTGTTTATCTTTTGTTTTTTTAAACTGCTGACTGAATTGCTTGGCAGAGTTCAACACCATTGTTAAATGGTCTTAGTTGGGCATTAGAGAAATTTCAGTGTAGCATATCTGAAAATTGGCTTCTCCAACTAGTTCGTCACTGTGTATTTACTAGTAATTGTATGTAGTCCTCTGGATATTGTTTGAAATATGGTGACTCCATTTACACACAGTTCAGATGATGACGAGATTTGTTGTATGACAGGAAATGTGATTGCAGAAGATAATACATTTTCAAATCCAGTTATAGTTCTCTGTTAGAGAAGGTAGCTAATGAAGCTCACCCTAGAGGGCTTGCTCACGCATCCTAAATGTAAATAGGAATGTAATGCATCTCGGGAAGTGTTGACTGGGGGTTGGAACAAAAAGTAACATTTGGGTAATCAGAGTGGAATAGATAAAAAACATTATAATAGGCAAACACTTTGCACCATGGGCCTGAAAGCCTGATGGGTTGACACATGATACACCCAAAATACCAAAAACACTGTTAAGTGGAGTGGAATTAAATATGTATCTGTTTCATTGCAGCTAATCAGAGTAGTGAAACTCAATTTATCAGACAGGTTCTAGCCAATGGCTACAAGGCAGAGAGAGTCCTCAAGCAGGGTCCAAGGACGACTGACTCAGTGGTAGAATGCCCCAGTCTCCCTTTCTTTTTGGCAGCTAATGGTGACCAAAAGTCATCAGCTTGTTGCCCCCAGATTATGTTGGTGTCCTCATGTCTTCTGCGCATGCCTCTTGCTAATGGGTTTGGAGTTTTAACTAATAGGAATCTGGGAAATTTTTCAAATCCTGATGTATGCCAAATGGGCCAGAGGACAGAAAATCCTAGTACCACTAGCCTCTTTATCAAAGTGAGGAGTTGGGGAACACAGTGGCTGGAGCAGATACTTTTGCTTAGAACTCTGCACTTAGCTTGTAGGAGTTTTTGGTACTAAACAATCTACATGGGTAAGATCACAGTTATGGGGTTTCACCACGACAACTGTGGCAGTCAGGAACTGCACTTTTTTCTTACCTTTGACTGGCAGGTGGGCTGGCAGGTGTCTGCTCTGTAGACAGGTATGCTTACAGATCAGTACAGAATACAAGCTGTAAGATGTGTGGGAGGCAGAACTAGTTGGCTTTATCCTTTGAGTAGGTGTCAGATAAAACTTTCAAGCTCTGCTGTAATTAATAAAAATATTTCACAATAGGGAGAAAGGAAGGGATAACAAGAAGGGTTATTTTTGGGACAAGGACAAGCATTGCTATTTGAAAAATTAAAAAATGTAATGTTCACTTTTAAGGATATTGTTAGGGAGTTTGATAATGTTTTATAGGCACATAAAACATTATCAAAAGTTTTATGTGCCAATATAAACAATATACCACATTGTTTCTGTTTTTCCTGCTTCTTAGCTCTTTTACTCCACTACTTTAGGCCTTGATCCTGCAAACACTTAAGTCTACTGAGATTACTTGTGTGTTAAGCCCATACTTATGTGTTTTTAGAATCACAGGTGTAATCGGACATGTTACTCTGCAATGCACACATACTGAGGAATATATTGCTGCAAAAATAACCCCATTTAATTCAATGGACCTAAAAAAGTAAGGTGCTAGTTAATAACTGTGAATGTGGAAGAATCAAGCCTAGAATTATCATTTTGACTTTGATTTCCTGTGTTCATGTCAGCCTACAGCTCTTACAAAGCTGCTAGTAATGCCTCTATGATTGAATTGGTCTATAAGGTGCAAATCTGCCTTTCCTTTTGCCAGCAGTTATTTTGCATGTAGCTATATATACAATCATAGAAAATGAGGGTTGGAGGGGACCTCAGGAGGTCATCTATTCCAACCCCCTGCTCAAGGTAGGACCATCCCCAACTAGATGCATCCTAGCCAAGGCTTTATCTAGCTAAGTCTAGCTAGCTACAACTAAAGTTTGTATTGACCACTGCATAATAAAACACAGTATTATCGAATAAGGATGAGACAAAATGCTTAAAATGCGTTGGTCCCCTACACAGATACCTGTTGTAACAATTCTAATTTAAGTCGCTTTTCTTTATCTACATAGTCCCAGTATTTATGTAGATAGATAAATATACGCCTAATGTAGTCAGATTTATTTTTTTACTTTTGTAATTCCCCCAGCAATGTAACAACATACTTATTTCCCTAACTTTTGAGAAGGAGCAATAAAATCAGCGATTTTTTTTTTTCAAGTGATTCAATTTACATACAATGAATGTGTTCAGCGATACGTAATCTTTTCCTATGAACATTAAGTATATCTGAGAAATAGTTTCCAAAAACTCAGTTGAATAAGAAGGGAAGGAAATCTGCACGCTAGTGGAACAAAGAATGCAACAATGCTGTTGAGAGAAAGGAAGCTAGCTTTTAATAACATTAAATGTACTATGAGCGCTACTGATCTCATGGGTAGTAAGAGGAAGAAAGCTCAAAGAAAAGACAGGGATTTGGCACATACCTATTCTGTTAAAATTAATTAGGGTATTCCTATCAACAAGGTGTGAGATAAGATTAGCAGGATGAAGGTTGCTAATAAAACCACCAAAGACTGATTTGTCTTTTGTGCATTAAAGGAAAAAAATATTTACAAGGGGTGATCTTTTTTTTATATGACAAGGATGTTATATTTCGGGAAAGGAAGTGTGAGAAATTCAGGGTAATTTTGGAGAACAGTGTTTGTCAGTAATATTCTATTGTATCAACAGTGATTTCCACTATGAGAGTACCAGTTATTATAATCTAGAGTAACATAAATCCTGTCGTTACAGTATGTTGGAACACAGGAACACCAGCAGCATTGTAGCACTGATACTTGGGCTATGTATTTGTGGTTTGAACATAAGAACTACTAAAGATACAGTTTGAAATTGTAATATGCTGTACAAAATGTTTAGCCTATATAATTATGTGGGGCCACATCCCTCTAGTGGATTGTAGCCAAACCTGCTCTTGCTGTCTATGGATCTTTAACAAAGCTGTCGTACATTCAGACCAGTAAGGCTTCTAAAAATACCATTCACAAATCATCCATTCCAACTGTCAGAGTGGTAACAGTCCTTTTGTCCTGCAGCCCTGGACAACCAAAATCCCATTTCAGACAAGTGAAATTTAGTTATTTGCTGCCTGACAGGAAAGCTGCTGACGTACACTTAAAGCCACTCAGTGCACTGACCGACTATTGTGTCCAACCTTCGGCTTAAAATGGGAACTGGCCTTCTGCCCAGCTGCTTTATAAACATTCCCAAATGGCAGAAGAAATGAATTATTTCCCCAGCCTGCTACTTTGCACATTTTTCCCCTGCCTCCACTCAGCCAGTCTCACTTTGGGAAGACTGAATATGACTGACTATATAATTACACAAAGAAAGTGCATGTGGAGGGAAGATGGAAGATGGGATGACCATTGTATTTTCTGGTTAGACAAACACATTTGGGATCCAGGTCACCTTAAAAAATATCCTACGCTGCCAGCCAAAGATACTGATGCCCGTAAAAATAAAAATCTCTCTTAATCTTATAAAGTCAATCCAATTCTCACTGATATCTTGGGGAGCCTTTCCATTGACTTCAGTGAAAGTTGGGTCTGCTGCATGTCCTGCCAGCTAGAAGTCTCAGACTCCCCATATTGCTCTTCTCATAGATGGCTCTGATGTCACCTACACTATGAAAAGCAAAAAATGTCACTTGATTGGCAATGAACAAGCTTTCTAAAGAGCAGCCAGCAAGTAGGAATGTTTTGGAAGAGTTGCATGTGAGCAGACTCCCTGCAATCCATTTTTGTTTACAGGTAGTGGAAGAATTTCAGTTATTTTTAAGGTCAACATCCTTAGTCCAGAGATATAGCAGAAGTAGTTTTTAAATGGTAGACATAATTACTGAGCTTTATAAAAGTTTTGCTAAGAAAACTTGTCTCCAAAACAGTGGGCAGAATTGCAGGCCTGGATTCCTAAGTAAATTAATCCTCCCCTCTGCCTCCACAAGCCAGACAAGGAGCAGGCATGAAATGACCCCAATTGCACACACCAAATAGTCATCTGAATTTTATATTTTTAGTGCAGAAAATCAGCTTCTTAAGCACAGCATCATTATTTTGAATGTCTGATGATTCAGATGTCTGGGATCTTACTGCTTATATTCATGAAAACGTTCACAAAAGGAATTAGCCTACAAAGCCACAAAAATGCAGTTTGCAGCCAGGACTCTGGTAAAGTAGTTTGCATGTCTTCCAAAATGTTGGAGAAGTAGATATATTTTAGTAAAGCATTAATACATTAGATATATTTAATAAACTAGTTCAAATGTATTTTAATAATTTACCCTGGTGTCTAATACATTATTATGGACTTTTAAATTTGTTAGGTATCCAGGTTGTAGCCATATTGGTTTAGACTAGAGGAAAAGGCAATCAGGACTCATAGTAGAGATGATATCTTCATTAAAGAATTGCAGTTAAAGAATATTTTTTGCAAAATTGTTGTTGGTCTAATAAAAGATATCATCTCTACTATGAATCCTGATTTCCTTTTTAATTTGTTAAGCACTATCAATAGGCTTAGCACTATACCTAGTAGAAAGGAAATGTGAACACATTTGGGGCATACTCGTAGAAGCCTCCCAGTCAAACAGGTATGTCCTGCATGTGTGAGCGGATTAGATATAAAATAGTCTGTGTGTTTAGAAATGTGCATGTAGTGATTCGGGGGTGTAGACTTTAGCCATGTAAGTTGATCTAATAAAAGATATCAGATTTGCCCAAAGAACCTTGTCTGCCTGCAGTGATTCAGTACCTTCCACTGTAATATTCTTTGTCAGAGCAGAGTTAACTCTCCATAACTATGACCCGTCTGTTATTTTGACATATAAGCAGGTCTCAGATTGCAAAGTTCAAAAACACCATTTAAGGAAAAGTGGAAAGAACTTAGAATGCGTCCTGCTGCAACATTTGGAGAGAGGTTTAAGCAAGTATTAGCATAAACTAGACTTTAGATTTGTTTCCAAAATATGTTGAAGACACTTAGTGCCAAATCATACTCTCGTTTCCTCATGACTAATCCTAGTAAGACTACTCACATGCGTATAATGAACAGGATTTAGCTCTAATTAATTTGCATCAAGTATTGGAAATTATATGAGATATTTTAATAATCTGTTATTGATACATATTCCAACATTAGCTGTAAATCTTAAGGGAATGTTTTTTAAGAAGTAAGAGCCCACATTTTTAGGAAATAGTTTGTTAAAGCTAACAAAAAGGGTCCTTTCAGGAAAAAGTGTCTATGTTGTGGTTGCTGCAGCAGTGAAGACAATGTTTTGTAGTCCATTACCTTTGGAGGGCTCTGTAGCAAAGGCAATTTTATTGAAATAGACTTAGAGGAAGCATTATCACCCTATTTTATTTTATTTATTTTTTTACAAAACTGCCAAATAAGGGGTAGTTGTTTCATAGATTCATAGATGCTAGGGTCGGAAGAGACCTCAATAGATCATCGAGTTCGACCCCTTGCATGGGCAGGAAAGAGTGCTGGGGTCAGATGACCCCAGCCAAATGCCCATCCAACCTCCTCTTGAAGACCCCCAGGGTAGGGGAGAGCGCCACCTCCCTTGGGAGCCCGTTCCAGATTTTGGCCACTCTAACTGTGAAGAATTTCCTCCTAATGTCCAGTCTAAATCTGCCCTCTGCTAGCTTATGGCCATTATTTCTTGTGACCCCCAGGGGTGCCTTGGTGAGTAGAGCCTCACCAATTCCCTTCTGTGCCCCCATGATGGATATATAGACAGCCACAAGGTCGCCCCTCAACCTTCTCTTGCGGAAGCTGAAGAGGTCCAGGTGCCCTAGTCTCTCCTCATAGAGCTTGGCCTGCAAGCCCTTAACCATATGAGTGGCCCTTCTCTGGACCCTCTCCAGGTTAACCATATCCCTCTTGAAGTGTGGTGCCCAAAACTGGACGCAATATTTCAACTGCGGTCTGACCAGCACTCGATAGAGGGGAAGTATCACCTCTTTGGTTCTGTTTGTCATGCATCTGTTGATGCATGATAAGGTGCAGTTAGCTTTTCTGATGACTTTGTCACACTGATGACTCATGTTCATCTTGGAGTCCGCTAGGACTCCAAGATCCCTTTCTGCTTCCGTGCTACCGAGCAGGTAATTTCCTAGGCAGTAGGTGTGCTGAACATTTTTCCTCCCTAGATGCAGCACTTTGCATTTCTCCTTGTTAAATTACATTCTATTGTTTTCTACCTATTTGTCCAACCTGTCCAGCTCTGCCTGTAGTTGTTCCCTGCCCTCCGGTGTGTCCACTTCTCCCCACAGTTTTGTATCATCCTCAAACTTGGACAGAGTACACTTCACTCCATCGTCCAAGTCACTGATGAAGACATTGAAGAGTATCGGTCCAAGGACCAAGCCCTGCGGGACTCCAATGCCCACGCCCTTCCAGGTCAATACATACCCATCCACTACCACTCTCTTGGTATGACCTTCTAGCCAATTTGCCACCCACCGACTGTATAATCATCCAAGTCACAGCCCCTTAATTTGTTCATTAGTATGGGGTGGGATACCGTATCGAAGGCCTTCCTGAAGCCTAAGTAAACAATGTCAACCCCTACTCCTGTGTCCAGGTGTTTTGTAACCTGGTCATAAAAAGAGACTAGATTAGTCAGGCATGATCTACCTGCTACGAATCCGTGCTGGTTTCCCCTCAGCATAATTTTTCCTGCTGTGCTCTCACTTATATGAACCTGAATAATCTTTTCAAAGACTTTGCCAAGGATGGAGGTGAGACTGACTGGCTTATAGTTGCCTGGATCCTCCTTCCTCCCTTTCTTGAAAATAGGGGCCACATTGGCCCTTTTCCAGTCCTCCAGGACCTGTCCCATGTGCCACGAATGCTCAAATAGTCTTGCCAGTGGCTGTGCAATGACATCAGCCAGTGCCTTCAGTACCCTTGGATGGAGCTCATCCAGGCCTGCCATGTGTTCGAGAATGTAATATTGTAAAAGTAGTCCAAAAGATGGCAAACCTACCTTGCTTTCCAGGATGGTTTGGTTAGGGACCAAAGCCTTAAGTGAAGGACTGGACTAGATGACCTCAAGAGGTCCCTTCCAGCCCCACTTTCCTATGATTCCTTACAAGGTTCTTTGATAATATACAGGAAAATATTGTTGATAAAGCCATTGTAATATGTGCATATGTATTTTGCTAGTTCTACTGTATTTACTCAAATCTAAGACAACAGTTCCACCCCCGCCCAAGTCAGCATAGGGAAAAAGGCTCGTCCTCTTAGATTCACACACAAAGCAGGAGGAGGGAAAGGCAGGCAACTGCTATAGGTCTGACTCTGGCCCTGACCTGTGACCCAAGACAGACTGATAGTAGTTGCATGCCCTGCCCTCTGCTTGCCCTCTGTCATCTGCGCCCCCTCCCCACCCACCGTCAGGCTCAGCTCGTCTCCAGCTTGGGCCGGATTCCCTCCCAGGCATGAAGCACATGGAAACTCTGTCCCCCACCCAGCCAATCAGCAGTCACAATACTTGTGTGTGGCCTGCAGGGGCCACACATCCACGTGCTGTGCTCTATAACCTGGGAAGGAATAGAGCCCAAGCCACATCTGATATTAAGGGGAGGAGCAGAGAGAAAAAGGCAAAGCTTGTGAGGAGTGGCAGGAAAGAGAGGTAGGGAGGGTGCAGTAGGCTGGCAGGGCATAGGGAACAGGGGCCACCTGACACTCCCAGTCACCTGATCCCACCCCTGCCTCCCCGCACCCCTTGCCCCCTCCCATTGCTTTTGTTGCTGTAGCAATAGGGAGGAAGAATACATTTATGACAGCCCTCCAATAATTAAAGTCTATACCTAGAAAATTATAACAAATTTATACATTTTCCATACATAGAATCTAATTGTGGGGGTGTCGTCTTAAATTCAGGGTCATCTTAGATTCCGGTAAGTGCAGTATTGTTCTGGACAAACTCTTAACAGATGCTTGAAGTATAGTTTATAATCAGGACTTGAATGATGCAGTTGATATATCAGTCTTTGTTTTCTGCCGTGGTAGATAAATAGCCATAGTTGCAGGCCTGGTGACCAGCAGCAACATGCTGACCTGGGGAGACAGAATACATATCCAAACTTTTCCTAGAAGACAGCCTTAGGGACAGTTCCATCTTGCCAGGGAGATGGAACAAAATGAAGACTCCTAGGAATGCCATTTGTGTGCCTCTGTATTCAAACCAGCAATGCCCACTTTGTTCACCACTTTCCAGATTCCTGCCCCTAGACCACAGAAACTCTCTACTGTTGTCTGAGAAGTGTGATTTGCCACTACCAGAAACAACTACCTACAAACATGCAAAACTGACCCTGGTGTCCACTAGCAAAAAACTCAGGGCTATTTTAGTAGAACGACTCCTCTGCAGATTTGGGATTCAGTATGCCTTCTTGTCATGCATATTTGGGTTTGAGGGGTGGTTGTTTTCTCTTATATGGGATGATGACTGATAGGGAACATGGAATACACCTGAAATTTGCTATCACCCTATTCTTTCTTTTTTATCAATCATTTTAAAAGATGTGATGCTGATTTTGCAATCAGATTCTGGGATTAGATCCCTGAACAGATCTCATTGAGGGTTGGGGCCTAAAATTATATAAAAGGAACTTAACTGCTGAATAAGTTCCAGGATTCATTTCAGTGGCATTGTGACTATCTCCAGAGTTAGTGAACTAAAGATCACATTTACAGTTGGGTTCAACCTGTCCTCTGATAGAAAGTTCCAAAACATGAAGTCCTCTGGAGTTGAAGGTGATCTGGACTACATAACTACCAGAGTTTAGAGGGATTGGATGCAAATTTCTTGCAATTATACTTGTAATTAAAGGATCTGAAATTATTTGCAGTATAACAGTTTGGATAGCACCTAAAATGACTGTAAAAATAGTCAGATAGTCAAATAATATGGGTAGAGTTCAAACAGAATCTGGAAAAGGAGTGACAGGCTGAGATCAGTTTTACACTGCCCCATGGAAGAAATGCAAAACTCTAGAACTCTTGTTTCAGAGAGAATTTCATAGTTAGTAGGGTCAGAAAGGACCTGAGCCGATCATCAAGTCTGACCCCCTGCCATGGCAGGAAAGAGTACTGGGGTCAAACGACCCCAGCAAGATGATTGTCTAGCCTTGTCTTAAAGACCCCCCAGGGTAGGAGCCAGCACCACTTCACTTGGAAGTTGGTTCCAGATCCTAGCCGCCCTGACCGTGAAGTAGCGCCTCCTGATGTCTAGTCTGAATTTACCCTCTTGCCAGCTTGTGACAGTTATTTCTAGTTCCTCCTGGTAATGCTTGGGGGAAAAGGGATTCCCCTAATGCCTGCTGGTCCCCTCTAACTAGTTTGTAACAGGCCACTAGATCTCCCCTCAGCCTTCTCTTGTGGAGGCTGAACAGGTTCAGGTCCCATAGCCTTTCCTCATAGGGTCTGCCCTGCTGCCCCCTGATCATGCGAGGGTCCTCCTCTGGACCCTCTCCATGTTGGCCACATCCCTCCTGAAGAGCGGCACCCAGAACTGGATGCAGTACTCCAGCTGCAGCCTGACCAGTGCCGCATAGAGGGGGAGGATCACCTCCTTGGACCTGCTTGAGATGCATCTGTGGATGCATGACAAGGTACAGTTGGCCTTCCTGACTGTGTCTCCACACTGTCAGCCCATGCTCATTCTGGCATCAGTGATGACTCCAAGATCCTTTTCTGCCTCTGTGCTGACGAGAAGGGAGCTCCCCAGCCTGTAGGTATGCTGCTGGTTCTTCCTCCCCGGGTGTATCACCTTGCACTTCTCAGTGTTGAAATCCATCCTGTTCTCATGCACCCACCCCTGTAACCTGTCTAGGCCCAATTGTAGCCTATTTCTTCCTTCCACTGTGCCCACATCCCCCCCATATCTTAGTGTCATCAGCAAATTTGAACAGGGTGCTTTTTACCCGCTTGTCCAAGTCACTGATGAAGATGTTGAACAGTGCAGGCCCAAGGACCGAGCCCTGCAGGACCCCACTGCCCACATCCCTCCGGGTCGAAAATGACCCGTCCACCACCACTCTCTGGGTGTGACCCTTCAGCCAGTTGGTGACCCATTTGACTGTGTAGGTGTCAACACCACAGTCCCCCAGTTTTTTAATGAGAATGGGGAGAGAGATGACACCTTTTATTAGACCAACTGAGAAATTGAAAAAAAAAAATCTTTTTCTGCAAGCTTTCAGGCACACATGCCTTCCTCAGGCTCAGGGAAAAATAAAGATGGTAAAATGTCCCCATAGGTAGAAAATAAACTTCATTTTTGCATAGAGGAAGCTGAAGGTGGAAGTCTGTTCCTCTGGGTCCATGAGAGTGTCTTTGTGAATTGCTCTTTGATGTACAGATAAGAAAGCATTCCTTCCCTGGTGGTGTCATATGGCAGAAAGGCAGAGAGGTGTAGAAATCTTTCTTGTTGTTCAACAAGGAAGTTTAAATCCAAAATCGGCTAAAATTCAGCACGGCTACCAAATACATACCTAAACCATGGAAGAAATACAGTTTGAAAAGGCACTCGGAGGAATACTCCTGGGAGAAGAGCAAGAGGCTTTTTTTGACATGCACATAAAAAAAAGTCAAGTTAATAGGGTCTTCCTATTTCTTCTTCTAAACTAGAATTATGAATTACAGGGGAACCTCCTTGAAACTGAAACTAGACGCAGGGTCAGTTGCTGTATGCAATTCCCGAGAGGGTTTTCTGCACTATTTATAAATATATATATTCTTTAAAATTGTGATAGCACTCACGGTCTTATACTTTATGGACCTAAATGCATTAAAATGCAATGATGGTGAATGATGACCATGTAATATCAAATTTTATAGATGAATATCAAAGGGATTGTTTCTGTTTTGTAAAACCCAGAGATTAGTTTGGCATGTTGCTGAACAATCATTTATCTTTGCTGACAGTCTGGTTTACACTGCAAGGATATGTGCTGTTGTACAACAAATGGTATAGTTCAATTGGTTTTTATTTTTAGATCCCTTTTGTAGCAGACCCAAACTGGCCCATCATTGTTTACACCAGCGATATCAGTTACATTCCCAGTGGGACCCGCACTGAGAGAAGAGGAAGAAGCCTGGCAGTGGGAGCAACAGCATTGCCAAGCATAAGCCTTATCATTTTTAACTTCGGTGGATCAGATACCAAGATTTACCACACCTGGATGGTGCTGCCAGGCTGCCATTGCTCCCAAATAGGGTAGCCTCCTGAGATGCTAAAAATCAGAACTAGGGAATTTGCTACTGTTTGGAATAATATGCACACGACTAAAATGCCATCCATGGAAGTCATCTCTCATTTGATCTAAAGAAAACCTTAATCCTCTCAATATGTATACTGTTCAGCACTTAAAGCAGGAAGCATGTTTTTGAAGAATAAATACTCATGGCTTGGTTCTGCCCCTTTTGAGATGAACATTATTCTAATTGTTAATTTTATTTGGAATAAGATTAGAATATTACTTTAGAGTGTGAAAAATGTTTTATTGCTAGCAAACAAAACAGCTCTTGAAGAAACTTTAATATAACTTTTCATTTGTAAAAAGTATGCTTTTTCAGGAAAGTATTACATTTTTTTCAAAATGAAGTATTTTAAAAATCGTTATTCTTTATAGTGTAAATATATTCCTATAATAGGCATAGGAAAGTAGTTATTCCTCCAATGTAGCAGGCACCCAAGCTTGTACTAAGGGTGAAATCCTGGTTACACTGACAGCAGTGGGAATTTTGCATTGATTTCAATGGAGCCAGGATTTAATGTGATTGGCTAATACTGTTTAATTGAGAAATACAGAGAATGTCTAATCACAGGACTGTGAGTCAGGCTTTGCCAATTGTTTCCTCTGTGGCCTTGGCAAGTCATATAAAGCATGTGTATGGTTATAAAAATATAAGAAAAAGAAACTCCTTGAAGGATCTGCTCTGTATGGGCTTGTAGAGTCCTCTGCTTGCTTTATAGATACATTATTTTTTATTTTATTTAGCTTTGTTTGCATGACAGAGGTAATGCAGCTGGAAGAAACTGGTTGCTTCTGACAGATGTATCATTAACAGAATCATTAACTTAGTTGTGATTTATGGATTTCTATTTATTTCTACATGCATGTCAGCTTGATGTTGAATATCCAAGGACAACAATTAGTAAGAAATGTTCTCTTGGAGAATTTAGAAGCTGACAAAATGTGATCTGAACACCAGAGAAGGGGCAAATGGACATTCATGAAGCCATCTTATCAGAATTATTTTTTAGGATAGAACCTTTTTTTGTACCTGTGCCTCAGTTTCCTTTTCATTACAACAAAAAACAATACTGGAGGAATGGAATAGTTACTGTTTTTATGTCATGTCTGAACAAGTTTCAGATAAACAGCATCCCTGAATATTGATGATGCAACAAAAGCATCAGGCAGAATCTCCTACAATAGAGCTAACATCTCATGGGAAACCATAAGAAGGTGTGTGCATAGTTAGTTTTCTTTTGTCACTGGGGAATCTGTATGGCTGAGAACCTGAGACTTGTATTGTCTTCTGGAAAAGGGACACATCTTAGCACAGGTATAAAATGAGAGTGAGAAAATGCAGCACTATGTTGCTCTGCAGTGTCATCTGCTGTTTAAAAAGGAATATTACATTAAGGCCTATTCTATCCCATTAAAGTCAATGGGTGTTTAAAATGTTTGGTTGTGTTCAAACAATAATGTTTACAGCAAGATTGCCAGGACCAGGAGATTCTGGCCTGGAGGCAGACATCTAAATCGGAAGAAATTTTGTACCATCTGAGTAAGTGTTCTTGACCAGCATTTGAACCTGTTATTTCCATTGTAGCAGATGCTATTGAATATTCAAGGTTTTCTGTTGTTCTTCCAAAAGAAAACCCATGCTTTTTGCTGTATGTGATTTAAGATAATGGAAAACAGCAGGGTAAATTCTTCCATCATGAAACTCGTGACTGTAGGGGAGTTGCACCAGAGGTTAATTTGTCCCAGTGACACTAGAGAAGAGGATGTGAATCTAGTAGGGGATAGCTTCTAGTGAATAACTAAAAATAATGGTCTTTGTCTGAAATAAGCCATCCTGAAGACACTGTGACCTGGCACCACTAATAGGACTGTGGTTAAAAGAAGGAAAAAAACACGTTTGATAAGGTACCATGATCCGCACATGCAGGAAAACATCCCTTCTTAAAAAAAACGAACAACAACAAAATGTACACTCCCCCCCACCCAAGAAACTTAAATTCTATTATCATTATGATATTCCAAAACCATATCAATAGTCCCTCAACACAAATATACAATTCAGCTACATATGCACCTTGAGGGAAGAAGAGATGCAATAGTGACAAAAATGAAACTACTGTCATCTTGTAATGTTTGATTACGGCTTTAGGCATAAAGCTTTTTAAATGACAAATGTTCAGTGAAATAGTATTTTGCCATTATACTGCAGTGCACCATTCATCTGAGGATTTCAAGACCTTAACAATATTCATTAAGTATTCTTCTACAACTTTGAAGGGACAGTATTATCTTCATTCTATAGATGAATAATCAAGGCACTCAAAGGTCAAGTTCTCCTTTTAAAGGCCTTGAACAGGCAAACCCATTCTGTTATTTGGAGTTATTCTCTTCCACATGGATCTCTAACTACGTACATGTTGAGATGTTATTGTCTTGCTCATACTGATCCCCTTGCCCAAGACCCCCATGAAAACAGAGATGTGTAGAGATTTCCAATGTACAACAGAAAGCCAAATTGACTGTTAATGCAGCTCAAGGCTCTTTTAACTTTTCCAGAGTTGCCTTTACCTTGGAAAGCCAAGATCTCAAAGACAGTAGCACTAATGCCACAGTCAAGGGGAGGCCAAGGCTATTGGAAACACTTGGATCTATATAGGAACCAGTGGCCACAATTTGATTGCTGGCTAAATGTAGATCTTTGGGTTGGTCAGTTTGGGTTGGTCAATTTGTGGCTCATTCCATAGGCAAGCAAGTCTTTCAGAAATGTCACGATGCTAGAAAGTTGGGACTTCCCTTAGAGAGAAAAGGAGGATCCAGGCCAAGATGGCTTGCCAAGACCATGCACTGAATCAATGACCGAACAGGACTTCAGAGACTTCCACAGCCACTACAAAATACTGCATAAATACAACTCCTACACATTCTTATCACCATTATGCCAAATTTGTGTCAGGGAAGAGTGACTATCTGAAAGCAAAATTTCATCATTGTTTTATACAGATGTGACACTAAGTGTGTTTTCCCATAAATAAATAGTCCAGTTGTAATTGCAATATATGATGAATAATCAGAAAACCACTATTGGATTTTGATATGTATCTTTGTACAAATTTGTTAAACATCTAACTTGTGCCTCTAGAGTCACATGCAAGTGTAATGTTTGCGGGTCATGCTCAGTAGGCCTACCTTTCACAGTAGGCCTTACTGGGGACCAAAGAAATGGTCATACAGGATCAGTCTGGGGTCAGTCTAGTTCAGTATTATGTCTCTAACGAGACTAGTACACAATGATTCAGATGTAAGGACCACAAAACAGACAGATGTTAAGTAGACTCTCCTCCAAAGTTAGACCTTATGTTGAGCTCTAGTAGAAACTAATTGAATTAAGTTTTGAGATAGGAGATTCATATGCATTCCACATTTTTTGTTAATATTAACAACACTGACTTGGTGCCACAGTGACAGTTTGGGATTTTATGATTGTGGAACGCTGTTCCAGGTTAGAGGCTTATTGGGAAGAGATGGCAGCCACCTCACGGCAAGGGGGAAGAAATTGTTTTCTTCCATGGGACCCTTGCAGGACGCCATGGGAAACTTGGTCATCACATCAGACGGCAAAGCTAACATGTTTAACGATTTCTTTGCCTCCATCTTCCTAAGTAGGGAACAGAAAAGCCACCTCCCTGCTGGGCCCCCCTCGGGCCCCGGGGGAGGTACACCTGGGCCATGGGTTAGCGAGGATTTAGTTAGGGAGCTTCTGGAGGGGTTGGACGTATTCAAGTCAGCCGGCCCGGATGATCTCCACCCTAGAGTTCTAAAGGAACTGGCCGAGGTCATTGCAAGTCCCCTGGTACAACTTTACAAGCACTTGTGGTGCTCTGGTGAGGTACCGGAGGACTGGAAGAGGGCCAACGTGGTCCCCATCTTCAAAAAAGGCAGGAAGGAGGACCCGGGAAACTATAGGCCGTTTAGTCTTACCTCGATCCTAGGCAAGCTGTTCGAGAAAATTATGCTGGCACACATCCAGGAGGGGACTGCATGCTTAGGGGCAACCAACACAGGTTCATCAGTGGCAGGTCCTGTCAGACCAACCTGGTGGCCTTTTACGATCAGATCACCAGCTCATTAGATGCAGGGGTAGCAGTGGACATAGTCTTCCTGGACTTCCGGAAGGCTTTTGACACTGTCTCTCACCCCGTTCTCATTAAGAAACTGGGAGGCTGTGGTGTAGACACCCACACAGTCAAATGGGTTGCCAACTGGCTGGTGGGCCGCACCCAGAGGGTGGTAGTGGATGGCTCCTTCTCAACCTGGAAGGATGTGAGCAGTGGGGTCCCGCAGGGCTCGGTCCTCGGGCCCACACTGTTCAACATCTTCATCAGTGATTTGGACGAGGGGGTAAAAAGCACCCTGTTCAAATTTGCTGATGACACTAAGATGTGGGGGGGACGTGGGCACATTGGAAGGATGCAACAGGCTACAATCAGACCTAGACAGGTTACAAGGGTGGGTGGACGAGAATAGGATGGGTTTCAACACAGACAAGTGCAAGGTGATGCACCTTGGGAGGAACAACCGGCACCATACCTACAGGTTAGGGAACTCCCCTCTTGTCAGCACGGAGGCGGAAAGGGATCTGGGGGTCATAATTTACTCCAAGATGAACATGGGCCAGCAGTGTGGAGAGGCAGTAAGGAAGGGCAACCGCACCTTGGCATGCATCCACAGATGCATCTCGAGCAGGTCCAAAGAGGTGATCCTCCCCCTCTATGCGGCACTGGTCAGGCCGCAGCTGGAGTACTGCGTCCAGTTCTGGGCGCCTCACTTCAAGAGGGATGTGGACAGCATGGAGAGGGTCCAGAGGAGGGCCACTTGTATGATCAGGGGACAACAGGGCAGGCCCTATGAGGAGAGGCTATGGGACCTGAACCTGTTTAGCCTCCAAAAGAGAAGGCTGAAGGAGGGATCTAGTGGCCTGTTATAAACTAGTCAAGGGGGATCAGCAGGCATTGGGGGAGTCACTGTTCCCCCGAGCACTGCCAGGAGTGACCAGGAATAACGGTCACAAGCTGGCAGAGGGTAGGTTTAGGTTAGATATCAGGAGGCGCTACTTCACAGTCAGGGCGGCTAGTGTCTGGAACCAGCTTCCAAGAGAAGTGGTGCAGGCTCCTACCTTGGGGGTGTTTAAGAGGAGGTTGGATGAACATCTTGTTGGGGTCGTTTGACCCCAGTATTCTTTCCTGCCATGGCAGGGGGTTGGACTAGATGATCTGCTCAGGTCCCTTCCGACCCTAGAAACTATGAAACTAGGATGGCTGGCTTGCTGGAAAGGGCTTTCAACTAGGTGAATTGGGGGATGAGTGTGCAGATGAGAATGCAAGCCGGGGCACAGTCAAACAGGAAGGACATAGAGAGGGCGGTCAGGGAGGTGTCAAGAGGCTGGAATGACAGGGTGGTAGGAAACTGGGGGTTACCAATGAGGGACTTAAGTCTTTATACACAAATGCTAGGAGTATGGGGAATAAGCAGGAGGAACTGGCACTCCTGCTACCAAATGGGAAATATGATCTCATTGGAATAATGGAGACCTGGTGGGATGCCATGCATGACTGGACTGAATGCATAGAGGGTTACAGGTTGCACAGAAGGGATCAGGTAGGGAAGAAGGGTGGAGATGTAGCTCTCTTTGTAAAAAATTGGTATGCCTCCTCAGAGACCCAAACTGGTTTGAGAGAAGGGTGACTTGAGACCCTGTGGGTCAAGATATGGGAGGGATGAGGAGAAGGGGACTTGATGGTAGGCATCTACTACAGACCACTATGTCAGGAGGAGGAGCTGGATCTGGAATTTTGCAGAGAGCTAATGGAGGTTGCACATGACCTCAGTTACCCTGACATCTGCTGGGAAGAGCACTCAGACAGATCTGACCAGTCACATAGGTTTTTTACCTGCATGAAAGGACTATATTTAGTACAGAAGGTGAACAGGCTGACCAGAGGGAAAGCTTTGTTGGATCTGGTTCTAGCCCCAGTCTGAGGATTGAGGGTAATCTGGGAGATAGTGATCATGAGATGATAGAATTCACTATCCATCATAGGGTGGAGAAGTCAGCCCGTAGGGCAGAGGTGCATGACTTCAGGAAGACTGACTTCAATGAGCTTATGAAAATAGTGGGAGAGAACCTATGGGAAGAGGGACTGGAGGGGAAGAGAGTTCAAGAAGGGTGGTTGTTCTTCAAAGGAGTGATTCTCAGAGTGCAGAAACAGTCCATTTCTGTATCCAGGAAAGGTGGTAAAGGGGCCAGGAAGCCCTCTTGATTTACCAGACGAGTCAAGGAGTGCTTAAAAAAGAAAAAGGAGGCTTACGGAGAGTGGAAACAAGGGGTAGTCACCAAGGAGGAATACACAATTATAGCCTGTATTTGTAGGGAGAGGATAAGGAAGGCAAAGGTGGTGACCGAGATCAGGTTGGCAACCAAAATCAAGGACAATAAGAAGTCCTTTTTGAGGTATATAGGGAGCAGGGGGAAGACCAAGAGAAATGCGGGGCCATTGCAGAATGGGACGGGACAGCTGACAACAAACGTGGAGAAAGCTGAACTATTTAATGAATACTTTCCATCAGTGTTCCTGCATACAAGTTGTGGTTGCCCACCTGGTTGGATACTGGATGGATGTAGGGGAGCATTGCCAACCAACAGGCAGTTTTGAACTGGTGAGAGAGCACTAAGAGCGGCTGAATGTCTTCGAGGCAGGACCAGATGGACTACACCTAAGAGTGTTGAGGGAATTGACTGAAGTCATTGTAGGACAGTTGGTGAAGGTATCTGAAGACTCGTGGTGCTTGGGAGAGGTCCCAGAAGACTGGAAAAGGGCCAATGTGGTGCCAATCTTTAAGAAGGGGAGAAGGGAAGATCTGGGAAACTATAGGCTGCTCAATTTTGGAAAAAATGATCAAGAATTCCATTTGTGAGAGGCTGGCAGAAGGCATGGTGCTAAAGGATAGTCAACATGGTTTCATTGCAGGCAGGTTGGGCCTGACCAACCTCATCTCCTTCTATGATCAAGTAATGAACAGCTTAGATGTGGGAGACATGGTTGATGTCACATACTTGGATTTTAAAAAGACCTTTGATATGGCCTCCCATAATGCTCTTAAATAAAAACTGGGGGACTGTGGGCTGGCAGAGTCCATGGTTAGGTTGGTTTGGAACTGGCTGAGGTCAAACCCAGACAGTGTTAGTGGACGGGTCTGTATCATCTTGGCGGGAGGCAGCCCGTGGTGTTCCTCAGGGTTTAGTTCTTGGCCCTGTGCTGTTCAATATCCTGATCAATGATTTAAATGAGGATGTGGAAAGCATGCTGGCCAAGTTTGCAGGTGATACTTAGTTATGGGGAAAAGCGGTCAGACTAGGGGATAGGTTGCAGATCCAAGCAGACCTGGAAAAGCTGGAAAGGCGGGCAGAGTGGAACTAGATGCAGTTCAACAAGGATAAATGCAGAGTGCTTCATCTGGGGAGAAGTAACCAGCAACATGAATGTAGGTTAGGAGGCTGACAGAGACTTCACAGTATTTCAGATAAGTCTGTATCCTGCATGTGTATAAAGACATTGTGTTCTTTATATTACAGTAAAATCTGGCCAGCACGATGACTAAAAGGGACCTCAGAGTTATAGTTGATCACAGTATAAACATGAGCCACCAATGCAACGCTGTAGTCAACAGAACTAATAGTATACTGGGATGCATTAGCCAATGCATTGCGAGCAGGGCTAAGGAAGTGATACTCCTCTCTACTCGCTGCTTGTGAGCCCCCAGCTGGAGTACTGTGTCCAGTTCTGGGTGACACACTTAAAAAAAAAAGATGTGGAGAATTTTGAAAGGGTCCACAGAAGGACCACAAGAATGATTAAGGGCCTGGAGGACAAACCTTATGAGGAAGGACTAAGGGATCTAGGACTGTTCAGCCTGGGAAAGAGAAAACTGAGGGGGGACTTGGTGGCCATCTATATATGTAAGGGGTGAATATCAGGAGCTGGGATAAAAGCTATTCGCTAGGGCATCCCATGGGAGGACAAATAGCAATGGACGTAAACTGTTAGAAGATGGTTTCAGGTTGAATGTAAGGAAGAACTTCTTTATGGTAAGGCTGACCAGAATCTGGAATAGACTTCCCAAGGAGGTAGTGCAGTCCCCAACCTTGGAAGTCTTCAAGAGAAGACTGGACAGACACCTTGCTGGGATCATTTGATCTCAGCAGTATTCCTATCCAGAACAGGGGGGGTTGGACTCTGATCTTTTGAGGTTCCTTCCAGCCCTTCATTTCTATGATTACTTAAAACAATCCTAGATATGCTTGATCTCCATATCCATATAATACTTTTTTAAATCTTGTGGAATTCTTAAGTCTCAATGGTTTCCTGTGACCATGAGTTCTGCACTTTTCCATGTGCTGCATTAATAAAGTATTTATTTTTCTTAGGCTTAAATTTACCACTTTTTAACATTATTAAATGTCCCTTTGTTTTTGTATTGCAAGGCAGGGAGACTAAAACAATGTAAAGTTTTGTAGTCTTCCTCCTCTATGCAATCTATAATTGTATGTACTTTTTTCATGTGCCCTTTTGTTTGCTTCTCTTAGAAGGGAAACAACCTCGGTTTTCTCCATCTTTCTTCATGTGAGAATTCTTTTATTACCTTGGCCATATTCCCCATCCTTCTCTGAACTCCTTGTAGTTCTGCATTATCTTTTTTGAGATGGGCTGGCAAAGACTTCACAGTATTTCAGATAAATCTGTATCCTGCATGTGTATAAAGACATTGTGTTCTCCATATTACAGTAAAAGCTGCATTAACTGGCATTTTAGTAACCGGCATGCTCTACTAACTAGAATTTCCAGCTGGCTGACCAGATGCAGGTGGGTCATGCGGCCACTGTCACCACCCACCACCCTGTGCTGTCTCCACTCCATATGCAGCCACCATCGCTCCCACACCCCGTACTCCGTATATGGCTCCCATTTCCCCCCCAGCTCTGTGTCCAGCTGAAAACCCCAGCATTTTTAGATTACCGGCACCCCCCATTCCCCACTCATGCCAGATAACAGAGCTTTTACTGTATTAATCATCCCGTTCCTTAAGTATCTGAACACTTTGCTTTTCTGGTGATAGCTGAAATTTTAATCACACTGTCTACTTTGACCAGGTTTTTTCTTGACTCAGCACAGTTATTTCAGAATCCTGAAAATGTTATTCATAGTTCAATTAATCCCCTTCAACTAGCAGTACTCTGCATTTATTTGCAAACATGCTTTTGTTTGGTTAGGCTTTCTGAAGTTCCTCATATTCTTCACTGGTCCTAACTAACATGGATAATTGTGTCAATCTATAGATTTTGTTAATTCACTACTCGCCCTTTTTCTGAGGTATTAAACAACACAGGACCTAGTACAAAATCTTGAGACCACCTGCTGTTAATCTTTTGACACAGTGAAAATTGGCCATTTAATCCTACTCTTTGCTTTCTGTCTCTTTTCTAGCCAGTTTTTTAACCTTAACAATACTTTACCTATTATCTCATGACTACTTAGTTCTTTTATAGTTTCCTGCATGAGATCTTGTCAAAGACATTTTGAGACTCTAAATAAATGATGTCAAATTGTTTTCCTTATTCCCTAATTTTTGTATACTTTCTAGGAGATTAGTAAAATGTGACCTTCCTTGGCTAATTAAGCCCCATCTCACTGTTATCTTCTAAGTATTTTGTTATTCTGTTTTAAACATTGTTTCTCAACTGATTTTTTCCAAGCACAGATTCATTAATTTGTAATTCTTCACATGACCTTCAGTGCCTTTTTTTAATTAAAGAAATTGGCTACCTTTCAGTCTTTTGGAATGGTGGCTATATTTCATGAGACTGTGATTTTTGTCCCCTAGCAGCCCAGATAGACCATACATAATTTTTTTGTAGCTGTTTTGAGGATGTTTATAAATTGGCCTTGGTTACATAGTGCTTTAAAACATGATTAGCACTTGGAATACAACTTTCCAACATACAACAAAGAAATACATAAAATATGAGAAACTCACTGTGATACATACAATAGGCTAAACCAGCTGTGATGGAAGAAAATACAACTTCCATAAGCCTTCACTAGGATTTTTTTTTTCAAAATTTAATTTTTATTGTTATCATTAACAGTGTTAACTTCATTAACATTAACCACCAGGGTTAAGAGTGTTGGAGCTCTGGTACAGATAAACTGATGCTTGTCTCTGGCACGTCAAACTCCTTGTCATCTCACCCTGCTCTGAATAGGTCAAAATATTGGATACTAAAACACTGGTGACTATCTGAATCCCTGTGTGCACTAATCCTCCAGTCTTTGCTGTTGTTTGTTGTTGTTTGTTTGCTTTTTGCAGTTAAACTGCTGTTAGCAGGAGGAAATATTTGGAGAATGTCCCTTGTATGGACTATGCCACTGATACAATGGGAGTTGTGCTTTCTTGAGATCAGAGTGGAATTGTGGAACAAAGATTTGATCTGTGGTATATTTGCAGTTGCAATTTCCCAAGTCAATAATTTCTTCATGCAGGAAACATGATACTTTAGCAGCTGAGGATTTCCAGAACCTTGGAAAAGTTCAGACTAAGATCCAAGACAAATCTGAACTTGGTGATTTGGAATACACCTCTAGTATTTTTAGGGTGGCAGTTTCAAAAGTGCTGATTATACACAAAACACTTTTCCCACTTAAGTTGTTGGAACTTTTACCTTTAACTTCAATAGTTACAGAATTAGTCCAGCACTGAGAGAAACTGAAGGTCCTACCCTTTGTGGTTTTTTTATTTGCTTTGTTTGCTCATATACTAATTCTTTGTCTAGTGGATGAGATTGGGAAAGCATTAAAAAGAGCACTACATTTATTCTACTGTATAATTAACTGTGAGGCATGGAACAAATATGAGAATGCTATACAGGCAGTCTTCTCAGGAGTCTTGGCTTCAGGGTTTTCTAGAGTCTTGTCTGCTTTCTTAAAGGAAGTGTCCAAGAAAGTTTGGACAGATGTTCTCCAAGGAGATGGGCAAAGCAGTGAACTTGTTTGCTGGCGTGGTGTCGCATCGGATCAAGCGTTGTAAAGTCGAAACTGACGTCATAAAGTTGAAACAGGGTGTCAATTTATAAACGTTGTAAGAGCGAAACGTTGTAACTCAAAACGTTGCAAGTCGAGGACTGCCTATATTATGTACAAATGCCAAATAATCAATGCAGTACTGCCATCTGTTGGCGGTTGTGATTAGCAATGCTGCAGAAGAAATACTTGACAATCTTGGATATGGTATTTCATTTATCTTTGAACAGTCACATAGAATGTCTGTACACTATTAAAGTAGCTACTACTTTCTCCTTTACAAGAAGGTTGTATTTTACTAGTGCCGTATACTGTGTTAAATCAGAGAATATCCTTTGTAGACCTGCGTTGCCACAAAACAGGCAATAGATGCAAGAAAGCAAAGCTAACTGAAGACCCAGAGCTACTATCCAAATGGCTTTGATGCTTCTATGGGTTTCCTCAGAATCTGCTATGTCTGGAGATGATTTCTACTCTCTTTTCTTTGTGAGATGTCTAACAGAATTATCTGGACAGGATCTCTGCAAATGGTCACCAAAGGTAATCCCTACACCAGAGCTGCTGCTTATGGGTTTGTCTTTAGGACTGGATGATCCAGATCAACATGAATAATTTTACAGAGCTTTCTGAGTCAAGAAGAAAGAGATATGTAAATAAGATTCAAAATGTAAGTCTACATTCTACCTAATAGGAATTTCACAACTTAGAAGTCCAATCTCTTTCCCACTGAAGTCATCAGTGCAGTGAACTAAGGTGGAGTGGATATAGTTCAGGACTGAAAGTTAGCACTGGGAGTTCCAGTTCCCTTGTGCCTTCCTCCTGCCCCTGCAAGTCATGTAGGCCAACATTTTCTAAAGTGTCTAGCTAGAAGTAGCTGTAGTCCAGTTTTCAAAAGTGCTGAGCATTTGCACAGTGGAGTATATCTGAGGCACTCAGATGGATACACTGGGAAATTTAGGCATGACTGATGGTTGCAGGTTCACTATGAAAGTCAGTATTTATATCTGAATACAGGAGTTCTGAATTAGTTCTGTGCTTTGCCACTACAATATAGTCCAACTTGCAGTGGTGAAAATGAGCATGCTGGTTAACTTTAATGAGAACTGGATTGGTCCTGATTCTGTGAGTCCCCAGGAGGTTTGTCTGAGTAATGGGTGGTAGACCAGGTCTCCAACTGTAAACAGTGAGGCTGCTGAAAATTTGGCTTTATTCAGATGTGCCTCAGAGCTGAGCTTTTTAGAAACCCCTGAATCAACCACTGTGTTTCTTTGCTAATGCAAAAATATTTTATTTTCTCAAAGGAAAAAGTCTTGATCTCACATAACTAACACAAGACCCCATGCAAAATTATTATACAATTTTGTTTTCTAATAAGAAGTGATTAAAATGCGTTTTAAAACCTTGCTAAAAGACTAGTTCAGAATTGCAAAAGACGACAATAAGGAGAGAATGCTGGGAAGCCTGAATGAAGGGAAATCAATTGTTTTTAGCACAAACTTGTTCACTCATATAAATTAATCATAACACTTACCTTTCAAACTTGTCATCTAGCATTTTTGGTATATGTAAAGTGCTCTTGACAGCTTGTGTAGGCCCGATAACCCTCATTTAAAAAGAACAATTCTCATTCAACAGGACTGTATTACTATTTTTCCTTTAGTATGCAGCTTCCTTCTAATGTGGCAATTTCATTCATCCTTTTCATGAGACACACAAACAGGGCATTCTGAAGCTGCTATTTTTGGGGCAGGTCTTTGTAAAGTGATGTCTTTCACGTATCTTACAGGGAGCGAAATCGATCTCTTTTTCAGAGGAGTTTCTATAAGAGGAGTTTTTTTCCCCACTAAAAATGCCTTCTCTGAGCCCTGGCACAGATCCTAGGGTCTGTTAAAAATAGGTCCTGATGTCTGTGCAGTCAATTGATTGGGCTTTGGTCAGTTACTTGGTATCAGTTAAAGTACCACTGAGTCTACACTTGCCATTGTTAGTATAAGGTTTTACCCTGCATCTAGATTCAGGATGCCATAAGCTGATTTGAGAGTGAGTAGTTGGTGTGACAGGTGTCAGCTGTCAAAGACAACTGTCTCAACTGATGAACCTCCTTAGTCCTAATTCTTTTTTTGCCTTCAGTGATAAAATCAATTGACCTCTGTAATGTGGACAAGGCCTTACTGTTTTTGTAGAGTACAGCAGTTGTGGTGGGTTATGGAGCCTTAGTCCACTGAATAATGTAAAGTTTAGCAGTAGGATCTTGACCACTGCATATCACTCCTATGCCATAAAAGTTTGTTTCGTATGTTACAAGACTATTTTTAATTCTGGAACCCACAGAGGACTTCAAACAATCTAAATAAGGAGAGAAAAGGAAATGGTGACAATTGAGAAGGCAGAGTAGGAGACATTAAAGGACCATTAAGAAGATTTAAAAAATCAGTGTATATGGTATTGGGGAGAATTTTATTTAAAAAACTTAGAATAATGTAGGGTATTACTGTAGGTAGTAGAGTATACATAAACTGTAGAATAGGAGAGCTATGAAAAGATAATAAAATAAGGTTAGAAAGAGGGATGTGAAAGCAAGAAATGAAGTTGCTGTCTGTACCAAAGATCAAAATAATAAGGTTCTTATTTGACTCCTGATCATTCAAGCACCTGCACACAAGCTTAATACTGTGCCTAGCACTGGTGCAGAATTAGGTTCTGAACTTTACTTGGCAAGTTCCCATTTTCTTCCTCAGTGGAATAAAGATGCAGGTTTGGCTTTGGCAGGGAGAAAAGTCAGACAAGTATGAAAGCAACATGAAAAAGGACCAGGAAGAAAGAGACAAAAAGAGCATTACGCTAAGGAGGGATGACAGACTTTAGGTGGAAACAAGAACTGAGATGCAAGCAAGAGCACACTGATGGAGCCCTGTAAAGGTAAGAAGTTCAAATATGATGTGGGAATGTAAAGAGAACCAGTAAGAGATTCAAGGAGCTTGTATCAAATGGTCAGAGCAGTGAGACATTAATGCTGATTTACCTGTCGTATATTGCATAGTTTGGGAAGGAGTGGTTGGAGCCAGAGAGGCCAGAGAAGAGGGAGTTAAAATAATTCTGGTGCAATTTCACAAGGGGAAAGAATGAGTGAGAGTTTGGATAAATTATGTAAGTCAAGGGTGTCAAAAATGCAGCCTGCAGGCTGGATCCAGCCTATGGAGTCATATCATAAAGCCTGCGGTACTAGCTGCTGCATGCTACCTGCTTGCTGGGTCCAGGGCCGCTCTGGATCAGGCCTGCAGATGGGTTGTCCATGTTGGCTTCAGCACACATGACCTGTCTGGCCTGGGCGTCATTTGCAGCATTCACCCCAGCCCACCCCTGTGCATCCTAGGCTGCACCAGGCTGGAGCCAGCACACACTACAAGCAGCAAGTGACTTACATGCACTCATGTGACTCTAGCCCTGTGTGCTGGATCTGGGGCTGGTTTGGATCAGTCCAATAGACTGGAGCCGTATGCCAAATCCAGCAAGCAGGGCTGGTGTGGCATGAGATCCACATACAGTGCACGCCCCAAACCAGTACTGTGTATTGTGTGCTGTACTATGCTGCATGTGGGGCTGCAGTGGGGTGTGTGCTGCATGTGGCACCAGCACCAGGCTGGTCCTGCACGTTGGTTCTGGGGCTGGTCTGCAACAGGCTCATAGACCAGCCCTGCATGACAGAGGCAGTATGCAGGGCCAGTCTGGTGCAGGTGCCACATGCAGCATGTGCCCCAGGCTGGCCCCACTCATTGTCTGTAAACTGCACCCAAGACCGCTGTGCTGCACACAGGGCCGAGGCCATCATGTTCTGCATGTGGCATAGGGCTGGAGCTGGCATGTGCACTGCACGCGGCCCACATAGCCAATTCAGAGTGTGTACTGCATGCAGTGTCTGCACTGGACCAACCCTGTGGGCTGGATCCAGCATGGGGTCTGATCTGGCCTGAAGACTGGTCTTGCATCCTTGTGGGCTGGATAAGTTTGACGCCCCTGATGTAAGTCAAACTGCAGCATAATTTACATCAGATTTTCCTGTGTAGCAAATTTGCTGCATAGAAAGGAGTGGACTCTTGACCAGCTTTCTCAAGCTTGCTGCCCATTGTTGGTGCTAATAAAGGGCCTGGCCACTAGATGGCAGGGGAACCAGTTTTCATTATGCAAAGGGCTATACTGAATGGACCAACAAGGCATTATTCATAGTAATTTTCCCATATAGTGAAGCTATTATACATTTGTCAAGAGGCAACTTTAATCTAGATTTGAGTGATTTAGGGCTGTCTGTTGTGTCCGCTCCATTTTACTACAGAGGAAAGTCAGTTGTTACACAGTAAATATGTGCTTCATCTGCACCATGAAATAATACCTACTAGATCACCTAGATGAGTCAGGAACACTTAGGCTGCTTACAGATGTGAAAAAGCCCCCAAAATGGCACTTTAAGCTTGGCATATCAAGTGCAGTGCACACCCAGAAAAGGCATCACGTTAGTTGGACCTGGCTTTCCAAATGCCTATATAGATTGAATCAGCTTTAGATAAAAGTGCCAAAAAGCCCCGCTGAGGCACCTGATCTATACAGATGCTGCAGAGCTGGGTCAAACTAATGCACTGCCTCTTCTAGTAAAACACTGTTTTGTTTTTTTTCATGTCTATCAGCGCCCTCAATGGTTAACTGTATCAAATGCTACCAACACATCAAACAATGTTAAAATGGTTATTTGTCCTCTCATCATGCCTAAGAAGAGATCATATTCTAGAGTTGTGACCATTCTGTATCCTGGACTGAAACTTGACTATGAACAGATGGTGACAATGATAAAGATGTATAGCCCTTGGATTCTGTTGCTCTATTAATTTCTCAGTGACCATGTCCAGGGAAGAAAAATTGAAGCTAAGTGGTAGCACGTTTGATTATTTGTGGTCAGTGGCTTCTTTATGTCTTGCTGGACATGTGTGTGTGGGGGGGAGTGGTGGTATATTTCCCTCTTCGCAAAAGCCATCTTAATAGTCCACTCAGTCTTTATCTTTGTTTTCTTTCTGTGTCCTTGCCTAAGGGGATGGAGGCGGCCTATGGTTGAGGCTGCAGTCAACAGCAGGTGATTAGACAGGCTCAGGCAGCTGCATACAATCAATTTTTGCCTTGAAGGAACTGCCTAAGCCAATGATTGTTAGGTATGATTCTGCCTCTGAAGACTTATTACAAGGTACTATGGTGAAGGAAAGCATCTGAGTTGTTGAATAGTCATTGCAGGTTTATGGAAACCAATGACAAGAATGTGAAATGCAATGTGAGATGAAGGAGGCTTAGGATCTTATTTTCAGGATAGGAAAGGAGATTATATGCTTGCTAGTATGGTTAAGGTTCAGTGAAGCACTGAGGAGGAAGGATGGTCTAGATGAAGATTTGGACTGTGACTCCCACTATAGCACAGACTCAGTGTGTGATTTTTGGATGATTTGCTCTATCCCAGGCCCACAGAATTTTTTTTTTTAATTTAAATTTTTCGTACTCCAAGCAAATTAGTCAAAATAAATTCTAAATCCATGAGTCAGTCCAGAACCATAAGCAGCCCTACTACTGGCAAACATCCTCCACCCTCATCTGGGGCTTCAGATGTTTCCAAAACCTTTGGTGGTCATCCTACTTGCAGGCCCAAGCCCAGAAGCTTGGGGTTTGGATGCCCCTGAGTTTTGCTTGCCCTCAGACATAAGGACACAGTGGCAAGCTAGGGAGGAGTCTCCCCTTTCCATAAAGGCCAAGACCTTCCTACTTCAGCGGCTAAGTGGGAGGTTAACTATACATTACCTTGGCAGGTACTATCCCTGTGCCAGGAGAAGGTCTTCCACAGGTGTGACTAGGAAGACCACCTCAGTGACCATGGTGTTTCCCTTGCCAGGCAAGCATAGGACTATGCTTGATCTGAGCCCACAAAAGGCCAAGAAGTGATCCCAAGCCCACAGAAAGTCTTAAGTGTGTAAAGTGGGGCTTAGGTGAATAACATGTAGAGTCCAAATTGCAAAACCCCACCTAACCCATTAGATGTTTCAGTGCTCATGAGTAAAGTTCCCTGAGGGCCTAAGGTTTGGCTTCTGTGCATGCCCAGAAACACTATCTTTGGACAGGGCTGAGAAACTTTGGAGTCCCTCCAGGGCCAGTCCAACCATTAGGCAAACTAGGCAGTTGCCTCTGGCACCAGAATTTGAGGGGCACCAAAAATTATATTCAGAACAAAATAACAGGAACATCATTCTAAATAACAGCCCTGGCCAGCTAAGGCTCCATCTTGGTCTAAGACTTTTGGTTCGGTAAAGGGAAAAAGACCTCTGAAAAGATCTCAGAGGAAAGTTCACTAGAATTGCAACTCCGACCATTTCAACTCTCAAGTGGACTTATGACAAGAGTATACTGCTGGCAATGTCATCCTAAAAGATGAACCCCTACTCCTATATCATCTTACCGCTCATGACACTGATTTCATACACCTTCTTTCTCCCTTCCAATCACCCTCTTTTAAATCTAAAGCACCCTAAATTTTGTCAGCTGCATTTAAGATTTCGTCAAGAGTAAGATGACCAAAATTCGCTGATTCTGGGAACAGATATGTATTGTGCGTGTAATTCAGGAAATGGGCTTCAAGGTAGGAATGTTTTAGTTTGATTTTGTAAATCTCATTCAATTTATATGATGAAAAGTGTGAAACAATCCTTCTGTTTGTTTGTTTTTATTATTTTATTGTTCATTTCAAATATCAAATAAGTACATGTAAAAGTTCATGCTAGACTTCTTTATCTTTCTCTATATTGGAAGTAGTGGGGGCACTGAGGTATACGGTTGCCTAGGGTGCCAAACCGGCCCTGAGTCCCTCTTATGCTCCTGCCCATCTGGACTCTTCAGACTCAGCATGCTTCTGCATAGGTGCCCCAAGGGACCCAACCACAGCCTTGAGAGAGCGCGGGGGCATCTTAAACCTCATCCTAGGGATTTAAATACCTTACTCAGCACTGCAGAAGGCAGCTCTAGCAGCCTGGGATTTTCAACCCTGCACTTTGTTTTGAAGGTAGGCACATAAGTTGTCCCTTTCCAGGGGGATCAAGTCTCACTCTTACTTAAAAATGCCAGGATGGTTGTGCCATCCCTGCTTTTGTACACTGTGCCTTGTAGAACCCCCCTGCTTTTGTGTAATACCTCCACAAGATGCCTCTGTGGAGCCATCACACCTCTCTCTCTCACAGGAGTGTTGTAAGGATAAGTACATCTATAATTGTGGGATGCTGAAGGCCATGGATGAGGAAAAAGAGGAGCACTACAAGACAGGAATGTTTATCTGCAATAAGCTAAGCTTGTTTGTTACTCCTTGAAATATTTTATCATCTCTTTTCCAGCCAGCTATTGCAAGTGCTAAGCAATGGTCAGTCAGTGTCTGCCTGTCCTTCCTGACCCAGCACTTTCTCAGGTATTTCAATCCTTTCTGTGAATTTTAGGTATGGCTGAGACATCTGGATGCACATGGTCCCTTCAGGGGATGTGAGTCACCAAGTCTGGGTTTCTCTTTACCTCATCTCTCTGTGAAGGCCTTGCCCTCCTCACCAGGAAGGGGAAAGCTACTTGAAGCACAAAGCTTGGGCCCTTTCACACATGCCCTTTGTTGTTCTGAATCCCCTGCCCCATCGAGTGAGACCGAAGAAATCTTCTCGGGGCTGGAACGTATCCGAGCCGAGGGTACGGCTGCCCCTGCGAGCAACTGTGGAGCCTCCCAAGAGCTCAGTCCTGGCATGTGCTGAGGGGCTCGGTCAGACCAGGAGACGGGTCAGACAGGTCTGACCAGCAGGTGCGTGCTCCCGTCCTCAGGGCACGAGAGGAGGGCGCAGGCCCCCGAGGTCTGGTACTGCGTGAACCTGGCAGCAGACCCCGCAGGGTTTGGCTGTGACCTGTGGAGCTGCGGCATTGTCAGGTCTTAAATATGAAATGATTGTATTGGAAGCTCGAAATTATCATATTTGCTGAAAAACTGTTGTGCACTGAAAAAATATGCAAATAAGCCGTTGTCGTGTTTACTTTATATTGCTCACTGTAAATCCCCAGGGAGGAAGGGAGCACCGCTCATGGAAGTTGAAGCATTTCTTTATTTCCAAGCAAGCAGCTGTCAGAAAGGCGAGCCCCAAAGTCAGCTTAGACTCCCTGAGTGACTTGGGTTTTGCATGTGCTATATCAATGAGTTGTCTCGAAAATGACCGAGCGTTTTGAACAGGAGTTTTACTATTCCTGACTGCACATCCTACGCGGGTGCAAGCGCCCGTGCGAGCAGCATCGTGGCCTGCGCCTGGCCCGCCCCGGGGGACGAGCTCCGCGCGGCGCGGCGCGGGGCGGGGCGGGGCGGGGCGGCCCCGCTCGCTGCTATAAAGCGCCGGCGCCCGCGTAGCTCGGCCCGCCGCTCCTCGCACCGCAGCTCTGCCTCCGCGCCTGCACCCGCACCCGCACCATGGCCCTCTCCAGCGACCCCAGCTTCAAGAAGCTGCTGGAGTGGCACAGGGCAAACGCCTCCAAGCTCGTCCTGCGCCACCTGTTCGAGGCCGACAAGGACCGCTTCCACAAGCTCAGGTCAGGCCCGCGGGCGGCCCCGGGCGCCGCGGGGAGGTGGGGGATGCACGTGCGCCCGGGCCCGGCCCCGGCCTTCTCCGCCCGCTTGCCCTTGACTCCTCCTTGCGGGCGGCTACGTGCGGGGAAGCACGGCCCTGCGCTTCGTCATGGCGAGCGCCGTGCTCGGGCGGCCCCGGCCCGGCCCCGCGCCGCGGCGCCCGAGGCGGAAGGAAGGAGCGAAGGGCACGAACGCCCCTGCCGCCTGGGCCGCCCCGTGGCTCTGCTTCAGCAGCTTCTGCTTTTGGGCTTTCATAGGGCTTTCTAGGGTCGGAAGCAGGAGAAAGTGCTGAGGACACGTAACCCCAGGCAGGTGCTTGTCTAACCTCCTCTTGAGCACCTCCAGAGTAGGGGAAAGCATCACCTCCCTTGGGGATCCTTTCTGTATTTTGGCAACCCCTTTCCATAAAGAATTTCTTCCTGATGTCCAATCTAAATCTACTCTCCTTCAGTTGGTGACCATTGTTTCGGGTAACCCTGAGGGGCGCCCTGGTAAACGGAGTATTCCCTGCTTGAACCCCTGGTGAGTTTGTAGACGGCCACGAGACCACCTCTCAGCCTTCTCTTGTGGAGGCCCTGCGCTCTGTCGGATAGATATAGATAATATTCTGATTGCTTTGCAACAGGAAAAAGAAAAATTTGGGTAGCCACTGAAGGTAGAGTCCTAAGGGACTGAATAGAATAACTTCTAGTTGGGACAGGGACAGAAGTAACAAAGAGATTGAGAGGTCTGCATAGGCCCCTCATGAGTGGGCTGTGCAACGGAGAGGGGGTTGATGAGGGTCTGGCAATGGTATGATTTGAAGGTGATTTTTGCTAACTTTGAAATGATGAATAACCAATGACTCTGCTTTTTGCTATTTTCATTCCTTCTCTTCCCGGGGCATATCTAGGTTCTTGTCCCAGTATCTCCTGATAAACCAGTACATGTGAATGTCAAGTGACTGGCAAATACTGCTTTGCCCCATTTGAACATGGTCACAGAGCCGAGTTTTGGTCATTTCTTCCTTTCTAACAGAAATGGCTCTGTGCTGGTAAGGGAGTGGTCTGCACCGTCAGAGGACTGAACTAGGGAACATGGCAGTGAAGCACCACAAGCCTCTTCTACTTTTGCACACCAGGACGATAGTAACAATGTTGCCGTGTGAGCCATAGACTCTGTCATGGTCCTATTCATTGACATATGACCAGCACTGTACTCGGGTAGATACATTGCATCCATTTCAGGGTGTCACACGCATGGAGCGGATGGACTCCAGTCCCACCTTGCTCCTTTGGAGCTAGTACTGTTTGGGATTTCAGCTGAATTATTTGGCTGCATGATTGCAGAATTACAGATGGAGGCTTTTGATTCCAAATGGAGGAGCACAGAATGAAATTGTGACTGTGTAAACATGCCTGCTAACGTGCATGGTAGATAGGGAAACTCCAGAATGTAATGTTTAGAAAAATTCCACCCAGAATATAATTATCTTGGGTATTATTTAGTAAATGCCTCAAACTTAAGTTACCCAACTGAGTGCCTCACCCTTAATATAGTGTCTTACATAAGTTAGGCCCAAAAAAGACTTTCATATGAAAACTTGCATATCCTAGTTCTCGCCCGCTTCAGAGATCTGATCAAGCCTTAAGGGACACTTAATGAGACCCTGACACTGAAACACTAACTCTGATGCTGTGACAGAGCTAGTTCTAGAAGCATGGGAGTGTTCAATAAAAACAGCCTGTTGCCTGCTGTAGGGGATCTTGCACCAAAATCAGTGGCTATCACACACAACCCAGGAGATACCCGAATTCTAGACTAGTGATTTCTACCCTACCCCCCAGAAGCCAGTAACGTAGCGCATGGAGTGCTGTGGGTTTTATGTGTTCGAAGCAGCTTGCCCTTCTCCGGATAGGCCACTGAAATCTGCACCAGCTGAAGGGGCTTTCTGTTCTAACCCAGAGTTGAGTGCATTGCAGTAATCTGGACTTGCAGTTGCAAAGATGTGAATGATAGCAGCAAGGCCTGTGTCCGAGAGAATCCAGAAGTGCCTCCAGGCTAGCTGCAAATATAAGAAAAGCATTACATGTCACCAGGGAATCCCTGAGCAATGATGAATCCAAGGTTGTACACAGCTTTTTATATTTAATGAGGTAGAGGGAGAGGCATATTTTGCCTAGGTCCATGTAAATGGCTTCACTGGAAAGGGTTACATCACTTAAGTGTGGATGTGCCTTACGTGACAAGCCCTTGTTTCCGTCTGGGTACCATAAACCATTAGATGCCGCATTGCAGGATGAACAGTATAGTATAACATAATTGATTTGTGGGTCTTCTGGGTTTCCTTTTAAAGGAAAGGACATTGGAGTCTGCAGTAAGATTTACATTGTACCCCTTCCTACGTCACCTGAGGTAGTGGTAGTTGGATGTGTTACTGTAGCCAATGTAGCTCTCTTGTGTGGAAGGTAGGCCTGCGATGTCAGCCTTCAGGTGACAGAATACTCTCTGACATTAATTGCTACTAATTTTTAGTAATGAAAAATTAATCTCAAACTACTTAGTTTCCTGTATATTGAGATTGGTTTGTCCTTCATTTGAATAAATAAAATATGCCTGTGGAAACATGGAGTCCAAGTTTGTGCAATGGAAATAAAGTTAAAGGAATACATCACACAGTAAGTGTTGCCCTTCACAGTAAGGGGTGCCAGAATCTGAACTGGGCTTCCAAGAGAGGTGGAGCTCTCCCCCACCCTGGGAGTCTTCAAGAGGACCCCGGCACTCTTTTCTGCCCAGGGCAGGGGGTCGGACTCAATGACCTACTGAGGTCCCTTCTGACCCTAACATCTATAAATCTATGAACCATACAAGGAGTAGAACAAGATCTCTGTGACTGATTACTTTCTGCTGCGTTGCAATCTGTGATCTTTTTATTTTTGTGGGGTTTTTTTGTTTGTTTGGTTTTTTTTAACATTCTGAAAAAAAAATAGGGAGGGCGGATAGTTCATCAGTACAATGGGATCAAACTTCCATTGCATGAAGCTTGTTTGCTACATTAAATATCTGTGTCATAGCTGGTAGGGTCAGAAGGTACCTGAGCAGATCAAGTCTGACCCCTGCCATCTGCTTAAAGCTTTTAAAAGGGGTTGTCTGTGCATTGCTTTTGTACAGCTTTAAGTAAGACTGTTTCTATACTTCAGTCAATGTGTGCAAGCAGCTCCTGCAGTCATCTGAGCTAGTTTGAAGCTAACTGGGTTGGGTACCAGTAATAGCGTAACTGCAAAGAGCAAGAAGCAGCAGACCAAATACTCTCAAGGCAGTAGTTCTCAACCATTTTAGACTCTAGGCACTCCATAACTCTTGTGAACTGATCAGCACCCCATTTCAAAAACTATTATGGTGCCTGGCTCCTTGCAGACGAACCAAGCAGTGGTGTAGAGGAAGTGGCCAGGCAGGGAGGATCTTGAGCCTGCATTTATCTCCTCACTCCTCAGGTACCCTTCAAAAGAGCTCTAGGGCCATGTTGTATAGTACAGATGGATCTTAAATCAGCGCACAGTTCATCTGTAGTGTGGATGTAGCCATTCAGCAAGCCCGGCCCTGTCTTCCTTACCCTCTTCCTTTCCATACTCCTTATCCCTTCTTTCTTTCTCCTAGGTAATCTGACTCCACTTTAACTATTGCCCTGCTAAAATCGCAGAACTAATATGTTATTTGCTGTTATTTTGGTCACTCTGCATGTGAACAAACACATTTTGCATATTGTATTTTAGGCAGATCTAATGCTATAAATGTGCATTTTGTGAGACTTCAGACTATAGCCTCCAAACAAAGATTAGTTAATTTGGATAGCTCCACTGGACGGTGAGGATTAAATTATACAGTTTGCAAGTGGGATTAATACTGAGTGGTGTGTGCATCCTGATTGCTTTTGTGCTTGGAGCTGTAGGCTATTGGTCACCTTTTTTGAGTGAGAATGAATGTGGGTATTTGATATGCTTTTTTTTATATTGTTGTAATTGTTAAAAAGTAGCCTCACTTTGAATATGACTTTTTTATTTCCATTAATGTTGGATAGATTTCTGCCTAATGTGAAACAGTTACAAGTAGAAAATGGAGGCTATAATTCACCCTATTGAAAATTATAGTCTTAAATTAAAACTACCCAGTAGAAAGCCTAGTAAATCCTCTTGAGAAACCTGTGGGCAAAACTGTCCCTTAAGTCACTCTTATAGCTGTTACAGAACTATGGCCCAAATTATTTGGGTAATCTTCCTGCTGGTAATTTCTCTTTAGGGAGGGTACAATTAAACAAACCACACTTCTTTTGGCAGCTTGACTCTGAATACTGATCATGGGGATATCTTGGTGGATTATTCGAAGAACCTCGTTACAGAAGAAGTCATGAAGATGCTGATTGACCTGGTAACTTCTTAAGCACCCACAGTATTAATAAGAACAAAATAAACCCCATACAAATGTAGAAGGTAATCCTCCGTGGGAGAGACTGTTCTCGCTCGGAGGACCTGGTTCTTTTCCATTGTTGCAAAGATTTGATGTGCAGCAAAGATGTGCCATAATGAGGTGGGATTGCTCACAGAGCTGAGGGAGGCAAGACGCTGTAAAAGATGGCTGCTGTCTGTTCTGTTTCTCTAGGTAGAGCATCCAGCAGAGTGGGTTTTTGTTAAATTTGGCAGGAACAAATTTAAAGTTAAAGTTGCTTCTATGCAGCTAGCTATTCTGTTCCCATGTGCTTGCATTAGCCATTCTTAGCTGGGCCGTTGTGATTTAACTATCCATAAATAGAACCATCAGGTACTTTTAAAGAGCAATATAAGTGCGTTCTCTTTTTTCTTTATGGATTCAAACCTTTATATTCTCAAAAACAAGAGCCAAATTCAATTATTACAGGTGATGTACCCTTAATGCTATTTCTCGTCTCACTTAAGTCAGGGCTGTCCAACTTCAAAGCGACTGGAGGCAGCACATCACACCAGTCCAGTCCTGGGCTACAGGCTGCATGCTCCAGGGGCTGTAAATCCTTCAGTCTTCCAGTTCCCTGTCCCATGCAGCCCCCTTGCCCCTACCACACAAGTCCCCAGCCCTGTTCTTTACCCTGGCCTGCTGTTGCTGCACAGGCAGCAAAAGTCCATCCCCTCTCCTCTCCTCTCCTCTCCTCCCCACACTGCCACTGCTAGTGCAAAGGCAAGCCCTACAAGCAGTATGAGCCCGCACCCCATCCAACCCTGCCTCTGCCACCACCGTACAACTCCCCTTGTCCCCTGCTGGTGTGTTCATGGAGGCAGCAAGCTTCCCAGGTCCTCTCTGGCTCTGTTTCTTGCCCCAGAGATCCTGATTGCTGTGACAGCAGTAGGTGTGATGAGGAAATGGTGGCCAGGTGGGAGCCCATGGGCTGCACATTAACTACTCATGGGCCATGTGCAGCCTCTGGGCCACTTTATGCAATGCTTTATGCTTTGTTGCTTAAAGAATCTGAAAGTCTGAGACTGTCACTTCTGGTGGGATATATTCTTTAAAAAAAAGAAAAGGTTTGCCTGAATAACTTCCATGTAGCACCCAGGTTTGCTGTCCTTGCTGGCTACCCATGTCACAGATGAGGGGAACCTTGCATATTTGGAGAAATTTAGGCCAACAGTAATGTTTTGTTTTCCCACCCTACTGTCTTAAAAATGGGGGGTAGCCTAGTGCATTGGTGGTGCTGACAAAAAATTAATGAAAAATAAGTTGTGAGCCTCTGTGTATTCACTATTGCTAACATCCCCCCCCCCCATGAAGAAACACTTGAAACAGGATCATGTCTTGTCCCTGGTGGGCCATTTCAAAGGGACAGTTTTGGGTGCTGGCCTGTATCGGAGGCTCACAATGCATTTGGCACACTAGCCACACTTTGGGAACCTCTGGTAACTGTTTAAAAAATACTAATGGGCTGCATTTGATGCATGGGCAATGCTTTGGGAACCCTTGTTCTAAAGAAGCAGCTGCAGTCAAATGGGAGAGTGACTCTAAAGCTGCAAAATCATGGATCATGTCAGCCAGTCGCATTTTTGATGTAGCCCATTCAGTATTTTATGCAGCTAAGGGGTCCAACTGCAGCACAGAGGATGTTCCTTTGGGACATTATGGCTTCTTACTATCCTTAAGTGAACAGTCTATTTTTATACTTCTCAGGCCAAGTCCCGGGGCGTTGAAAATGCTAGGGAACGAATGTTCACTGGGGAGAAGATCAACTTCACTGAGGTAAGGCTATTTCTGTCATGACTCTGTCCTCACAGTTATGCATATTTGTGCTGGGTGGGGGAGGGGTCTAAAATATAGTTGTGGTGCCCTGAACTAATGAACATGAGGCTACTATTCGTTTCAGTGCTTACTGTACATACATACTTTAGGGAGGAGGCACGAACAAGCTATGATGATTAATAGGCGTTGAAGGGACACCTTTGCAACATACTGGGTCCCAACCTGGCACAAGCATGGGGAACTGGACTAGGAGTTGCTCCCACAGTCCCTTCAAGAACTGATGCAGTGTGGGGAAACAAGTGTTTTCCTTTTTTGTTCTTGTGGTGGGAAGGAGACTGAATTGCCCATTTGCAAATTTAATATGGGAATGATTGCAGGACTAGTCTTAAGCAGAAGCAAACCACAGGCCTAGCAGACTGCATGCAAGATATTCTATAGGAGCTGACACCTGTAGCTCTCATCAGCGGGCAGTATTTATCAGTGGAGGTTGGTTGTAAACGCAGAAATCAGTACTACTTAGATAAGAACATGAGCATCTTCCCCTTTTTCTAGTCTAAACACCAGCATTACCTTTTTAGAATGCATGCTGTCCAAATTTGGTGTGGGTCTTGAAGACTGCAGAAGGCAGGACAGGCTGGCACCTTGGAGACTAACTGGTTGAGAGGCATAAACTTTGTAGGCAATAGCCTGTTTCATCATACCATCCAAAGTATGATGTTGTCTATGAAAACTTATGCCTTTCTGAACTAGTTAGTCTCTAAAATGCCACCTTGCCCCACCTTCTGCGTGACTTCAGACTAACACAGCTTTGTGTAAGATTTAGGCTAGGTGGTGTAAAAAAATGCATGTAGCTGCTTATTTTGTTGGCTTTTCTTCTTTCTTTCTTTCTTTTTTTTAGCAAAAGGAAAGGGAAACAATTAATTCTAGCAGAAAGAGTTCAAAAGCATGGAAGGACTATGAAATAGTAGTCCTTTCATGCTTTTGAACTTTTCTGCTAGAACTAATTGTTTCCCTTAGCTTTTTTGTTCACACAAACTGAGCTTTTGCACTAGCACTGTTTGCTCTGAGTAGCTCAGCAGTTGCTGGAGTATTTGCAGAGGTTGTCCACTATGCAGGGTTAGAAAGGCAATTCCTTTTCCTTTTGTATTACTTGTTTTCACTTTATAGACGCAACTGACTCAGCCTTAGCCAGTGTATAGGAGGTCAGGGAAGAGAACAGGGTAAAAGTAAAATAAATCCTTAACTGGAGACAAAACTGTCCTCTGCCTTTTGAGAGCAAGCAATTAAAGCCTCAAAAGTGAAACTTCTGATTTTTAAATTTATGTCTAGCTATTGTCACCAAAAAATGTGCCTGCCGCTCAGCTATAGCTGTGTAATTGCCTCCGTACAGACATTGATTTTCAAAACATTGAAAAGTATACCTTAAGGCAATTGAAATCTTCCAATTCTGAACTCCCATCCCAGACTCAGCTCTCCAGACAGTTGATGAAGCAAAAGCAAGCTTCTGTGGGACAGAGCAGTGAAGCCTGTTGAAGCCTGAGAAACAGGAAGCAATTCGGGGAAAAGATCCCTGGTCCTAGTTCAGGCAGGAATTGCTGTCTCCTCCTTTGGAACTACAGGTTTCTTGCAGAGTAACTCTTCAGCCCTCCCCACTGTCACCCAGGTGTGAATATCCTATTTCTCAGGAGTGAGTTGACTTGGCAGGACAGTACTCTGTCCCACAGTCCTGCGGAGCTCCTGCTTTATCAGCTGCCTGGAGAGCTGAGTCAGGGTTGGGTTTCAGATTCCATCTTTTCCAATATAAGCATGAAGAGTGTGGTCTGTTGCAGAACACTCCCTTGGGGTTGCCCTCACTTCCCTGTCTGGGAACAAACATATCTGTCAAGGTAATTGTTTAATCAGAAAATGACACTGAGATGTTTAAAAGTAGTTTAAGCTGCGACATGCTCAGTCCCACAGTTCACTCCCTATTTCAGTGCTGCTAATGCGAAAGAAATAGCATTAAAAAAGTTGCTTTCTGCCTGGGGCTCTTGTATATATTGAGCAGAACTATGGCAGAAGGCTTCTTTAGAACTAAACCTATATATTAAATTTGCATGCTATCAGGCCATACAGAATATCTTATCAAATGAAGAATTTATTATAAAATGGAAATAGCGTCATGAACTAACACAGATATTGTCAAACATTGATAGGCTCTCAGCTCATACTGGTTTGGGTTTTTTCCACCCCCCTAGAAGGTAGTTGGTAGTTTTGAAATCTTCTACCCAAGGGAGCAAACGTGCTGATAAACTAGATGGTGGGTAGTGTCTGCTTGATCCTTCTATGTGTACCTCTGTCTATCTGTGTGGCATGCCATTCTGGTGGTATGCCCAACTAGGGAATAATCCTTTCCTTCACCCCCAATTTAGAAACAGAGAATGTCTTCATAATTTAGTTCAGGAAGTTCTGGTCTCCTGAGCCACAAGCTGCAGCACAGTTGGTTTGTATTGCACACTTGGTGGCTAACTCATAACATTTGGCGGTTCATATCTTCCTTGTCTTTATCCTACAATGCTGTTCATTGTAGTAGGGAGTAGCGAGGCATACCAGACTTGTTCTGTTTGTTAATTACTGCTAGCTGTAGCTTTTCAACCCTAGATTAGAGCAGCAGTAGCCTCTAACAATCCATGGACTCCCACTGTACGTGGCAAGGGCCATGTTTTAGCACCTGACTTTCATATATTAGTTGGAAGTTAGGGAGTTGGTGTGCCTCTGAGAACAGAACTTGTCTGTAGTTCAGGGTGGACAAAAATCAGCAATTAAAACAGATTTTTAAATTTTAATTTGATTTTTTTTTTTTTTTGTTAAGATGCTTTAAAAAATAAAGCTATAAAGATGGTTTGAATTTAAGATATGTTTAAGCTCAAAGATACCATCATGGAGTAGGGATTATAACTTCTAATTATATACTATGAGACGATACTTTCATGTAACCTTTTTAGAAGTTTTAGAAATGGGTCACAACAGGCCGTGGACTATATTAGGGGCCCCATCCTATGAGGTTCTTAGAGGCTTCTCTATAGATTACTGAAGATTAAAGAAAACCACTCTACTCAATGAGACTCAGTCTAAATGAACCCATTAAGCATCTCTGTGATGCTTAGTTTCAGATCTCAAACTGTGGATTGGTGTCTCTAGAGATCATAGGCAGACAAGGTTCTTTGGGTAGATGTGATATATTTTATTAGACTAACTAATAGCTGGAAAAAATGCTCTTTGCAAGCTTTTGGGCACAAACACCCTTCTTTAGGCATAGGGAGAATTTGTTGTCTCCAGAGAGAACATCCTTGTTAAAGGCAGCATATGGAGATGAGAGATAAGACCTGATTACCTACCCATCACCCTTACTATTGTACTGCAAGTTTGTGTACACACAAAGCCCTTAGCATTTTCTAGAAGTGCAGCATTTCAAGAAGAATAAAGGCTATCAAACAACAAGACCGCATTTTTTTTTTTTTTTTTTTTTGTAGAAAGGAATGATTAAATCAAGGCTTCGTGACCAGTGATCTAAATCATGATTTAAATTGATATGATTTAAATCAAATCTACCATGCCATACCTTAATACAGTGGTTCTCAATTTTTTTTGTACCAGGACCCACTTGTAAAAATCAGTGGCCAGTCCTAGCTCAGGACCCCTCACTCCTGATCCTCTGTTCCCCGTGCCCAGGCTCCAGCCCCTCAGTGCGTGGGGCAGGGAAAGCCCCAAGCAGTCCCTTGCAGACTTTCACTTGCAGGTTGGCAAAGTTCCAAGTCACAGTTTTTCATGTTTTTCTTTTTTAAAGGAGACTCTATCTTTAAAGTTTGTTCATCTATTTTTAAAGTTTGTTTGCAACCCTTTCATATGGTCTTGCGACCCACTTCTGGGTTGAGAAATGCTGGCTTAATATGTTAACACTGCATCCGGGTATTAACTATGTGAGCATTCGCAGAGCAATTTTATTGAGAATAGTAGTATAGAATAGTACACTTATCACATCCTTTCCTATGACATGGCTTCTATTAATATGTGCTTATCTACCTATTCCAAAGTAGTTATTGATAAACTGCTGAAGAACGTTCACTCCCTTAAGTATAATATCTTGAGTTGATTATAGAATCAGCCCTAATTGTTCTTTTGTTGCATAACTTTCACCTACTGAGCTCAAAGTTGCTATACCTCCTCGAATGTTGAAAAGCGGTTGTAATGCATCTTACATTTCACAAGATCTTGGACTTCAGTTACACATTTTATTTCATTATATTTCACTACAATCCATTATTGGCCTACTGGACAGGTTGCACACCTCCATAGAATGCTTTTTTAGACCATGTTTCACTGATTCTTACAAATCGAGTCAGGTGGTTGGATGCCATAATACTAGCTATGTTGGGAATATGGAGAGATGCAGTCTACTGTTAATAGAAGTCTTTCACTTTAAGAACCTAAGAGATCCTTAGGTAGTGTTCAGGGCACTAACGCCTGCCTACACTGCTGCCTTTTAGATGTGGTGGTTTATACATCTGCACTGCAGAATTGCTTCTGTTAACATTTTTATATATCGACAATGCTTTCTTATTTCAGAACCGGGCTGTGCTTCATATTGCCCTGAGGAATCGTTCCAATGTTCCAATATTAGTTGATGGCAAGGATGTCACTCCAGAAGTGAACAAGGTGTTGGACAAGATGAAACACTTTTGCCAGGTATCAAGCACCAGAGTTAATTTGTTTCAACACTTCTACTTGTATAACTCTGCTCTGTTGCCTCTAATATGGAGCACTGCACTGCCTAACTTTAGAAAGAATGAGGGGCAATAGTAGCTTGTACTAATGGATCCAGATCTCACTTGAATTGTTCTTTGAATGACTGACTCACCTAATTCTCAAGGAAACACTTCCCTGATTTCTCATTTAGTAGAGGAGAGGGCTTGCAGTGGGGGAAGCGCAGGGGAGACCATTCTGCCTGTCTCCTGCCGTCCCCAAGCCACTCCTCCCCCTTCTCCCCCCACACGAGGGCAGGAGAGGCAGCATGAGGACAGGCACAGGCATGGAGATGCAAGGGGTGGGGAGGGCATGTGGTAATGGGTACAGGGGCCAAGTGGCAGGGGACAGGCATGGTGGGGAGCAAAGAGCAGGGGGCAGGCAGGAGTCTGGCTTCTCACCCTCCTGTCCCCTACCATTCTTTTCCCCGCCACTTCTGTTGGGGGGGGGGGTAGGATTTAATTTGAGATGACCCTCCAGTACTGAGATTCTATATATGGAAAATTATAACAAATTGATAAGATAGAATATAAGTACTGGGTATTCATCTTAAACTTAAAGTAATCTTGGATTCAGGTAATTATGGTGTATTGGGGGGCATATTTTTATGGCACAGATGGCATTAAGGCACACAATTACTGTTTTTTTTCTCTCTCTAACTTTTTTTAACAACTTGCTCATATCAGATTTGCTGGAGAACAGTTATCTACAAGAAACTTCCCCTTAAAGTCATTATTCTAATCTGTGCATCAGTCTGGAGGTTCCCAGCTCACTTACCACTTCTGCCAGTTGCACTGACAATTCCAGAATGTTTTATCCAAGAGGAGTCCTTTTACTATAGATTACTTTTTATAGTCTCTTCTAGTTATACAGTCATTTCTTGTGGTCTTCTGTTAAGACATCTGTAACCTTCAACTGTACTTGCAATTTTAACTATATGACTATTCACTCTGGTTAGTTCAAACATTTACTCCAGTCATAAATAACTGCTTTGGTTTGGTATAGCATTAGCTTTAAAGTGTAAAAGTCTGTTGGATTAGTCCTGGTATCTGCCATAGGCACAAAGAATTAGCACTCTAGGGACAAGTGATACAGGAAAAAATATGGATACCAAACTGGGAACTGGCTTGTGACTCGGTGAGTTTTATTTGCCTGGGTGCCAAACTTGGATGCTAATGAGCTCTTGTCTGCGCTTGGTAGTTTGAGAGTGTGAATCCTGCCCATGTGGTAGTAGCCACTGCCTGACAAGCATGTGGTTAGTCTATGCAAAGTGAGTTTGGACTAGATCCAGTTCCCAGTGGATAAATGCCAAAACCAAAATAATTGACACTAATTGGTACCCATGTTGGCAGTCTTAGTCTAAGCACTGAATAAGCCATAGAAATCGTACAGCCTCTTTATACCCTAGAAGTTCTTCCTCATGGTTAGGATAAGAAGTATGGATGGTGCAATGTGGGGAAGCTGCCACTGCTACTGTCTTTGCTAGACCTGTTAGGTAGGTTGGACTTTGGTCTTCAGAGCTAGCACCTGGAAACTTTGTCTTCATGAAACGTGCCCATGTGTGTTACCAAAATAATTGTATTTAACTAACTTGTTCTGTCCTATCCCAGTGTGGACATAAAACCTGGGGTCACTTGATTTTAGCTGAGGGTAAAACTCAGCAGGTAAGATTTAAAAGCGTGGTCTGTAACTGAGGTTGCCATAACTACTACCATAACCATGTGTCTAAAGTTTTTCTTTAGTGGAGTCATTTTAACTTAAAAAGGCATAGCTGAAGAGAAAGTGCTATTGGAATAATCTGAAGTGACTTAAGCACACTGCAGGAAAGTTGCGACATTAGAATTGGGGAATTTCTTTAGAGATCTCTCTAATTTTAAATTTTGGTATTGGTATTAGTATGCAGAGCTTTGGCTGGAGTGGTGTGGGGGAGTCCCTTGCATACTGAACAGCATGAAGCTTTTAATATTCAGTACTGCCTTACAGTAAGGGGCACGTTCTACCTTGTGAACATCAGGTACAGTTCTCACTAGTTTCGAGTAGAAACGTGCCTAGGTAAAATCTGATTTTTATTTTTATTTTTTAATTTGGCCCTTTTATAGGGCAGTTCCTTTCCAAATTATCAAGCCCTGTTTCTTATGTTTCTTTACAGACTTTATTTTCTTAGCTGTGCATTTGTTTATTCTGTTTTCTTTTGATTAATAGGAGAGCCTACTTAGAGCCTCTTGGCAGGAGTTGATAAAAATAAATATACTGGTAAATTTCTTATAATTTAATCATAATTGTGAAATAAATATATATATATTTTTATATATTTATTGTAGAAAGTTCGTAGTGGAGACTGGAAAGGCTACACTGGAAAGTCCATGACTGATGTGGTCAATGTTGGCATTGGTGGCTCAGACTTGGTAAGCTCTGTGGTATTGATTTCCACATATCCGTGTGTGTGTGTAAGATGCTAACTATTTTGCTATTTTTCAGGGCCCCCTGATGGTAACTGAAGCACTGAAACCATATTCCAAGGGAGGTCCCCGTGTTTGGTTTGTGTCTAACATTGATGGTACTCATATGGCCAAAACCCTGGCTGAGCTTAATCCTGAGACTACACTCTTCATCATTGCATCTAAGGTATAGCAAATACACATGCTTGTCTCTAATTTTTCTTGACTTGTGAAAGGTTTGGCCAAAATAAATGCCCATGAATCGCAGAGCATGCAAAAAAGAATTTCCCATTGTTTAAATTATGCTCAGTTTTTGTCCAAAAAAGGTGAGCTGTATCCAAAAAAGATTCTGAAAACATAACTTATGATCCTTCTGGCACGGAGTCCTCAACATCATTAGAGTTGGGGCACCTCTAAGAAAATGCCAACTCTTAGTTTTCACTTGTTTTTTGACTAGGAGAAAAACTAGATCAATTCTACTGTTGCAGTAAATTCAGAAAGACCATAACTGAACTCGGTTGAACTCTCTGGGGTTTTCTTCTGAATCTTGTGTGTGTTTGTGCACCTAATATTCTGTGGAGTCCTTAAAATTCAAAATGAGGTTTAACTTATCCCCGTACTTTTATTTTGGGCACTTTCCACGTTTACATTGTAACTTTTATTTTAGACTCAGCTTCTTGAGCCGTAGGTTTTTTAACACAATAACTTTAATGCACTATATAGTACACCCAAGCTATCTTGAAATTAGGATTTGGTAACATATGTCCTAAATTTGTTGTTTGTACTGTGGTGCTGTCTGAGACCTTTTCTGTGTACTATGTAAGCACATAACAAAATGACAATCCTCTCTTCAAAGAGTTTTAAAATACTAAGCTATTAACTAAGCTACAGTAAGTCTTTTTAATTGCAACAGGGGAAGAGCATTCTGCTTTTCTCAGACTTACTGGAGTTAGCTCTACCTTCATTTATTAATATAGTTACTGAGTGTTTTTTTGTCTTCCTCTTTGGGAAATACAAAGTAGACTGTTCTGCCTGCTGTCTTGTCTGAAGAAATAACAAAGACAGAAATGCTGTAGTTCTATGATTGGCCTCCCTTCACTTTGAGACCAAAGGGGTTCTGTTGTATTTTACAAAGGCACAAATTCCCACATGTGTAAAGCTGACCTTGATTTGCTTATTATCTCATACTGGCAGTAATATAGAACAGCAACTGTGCATGGAGTAAGACGAAAACTTCAAAATGACCAGTTACATTGTTTTGTGTATAATTGAGTTCAAGCATCACGGTTCAGAGCCTTAAAATATTGCCACGTTAAAAGAGTAACACTTTGATTTCTATTTGTCAGACTTTAGATAATTGGATATATTTGGAAGTGAATGAATGGCATTTTTTCCCCTCCTAACAAACTTAAGTTTCATAATGAAATAATTCTGGAGATGGATGGGAGTAGAATGAACATTATGTTCACCCTCAAAACTAAATTTTGATGGTTGAGTAAATCAGAATGGCTGTGGATGATCTTTGCAGGACTGCATGACTGACCTTCTCTGCACACTTCATAAAGCAGGAAAATGGTCTCTCTAATAAGCAGAATGAAGTTATAGGAAGAGTCAAAGCAGAAATAAGGAGAACAAAGTGTCCTGAATATGAAAAATGGAAATTAGAACCAATAGGAAGAGGGGCAACAACCTAACTGGATAGTTGTCCTGGTTGGACACTTTTAAACTTTTTTCTTTAGTGCTGATGTCTAACTGAAAGTCTTGGAGTAGCTAGTCTAGTCCCCAGTAGCTTCAGTTATACAAATTGAAACTGATGTCTCTGCAAACAAACATCATAAATACCCATTAGGTGTCCAAACCTATTGTAGTATGAAACCAGGAAGCTAAACATGTACCTAGAAATACAAGTTTCTGCAGGCCTGATTGTGTGCTCTTCCTTGAAAGCTGTTTGCTGTTGTCTCTATCTCGTATGAAAATGTAGATTACTCTGCTTGAAGCTGGAATAACTTGATTGGACATAGTTTCACAGACTGAACTAGTCTTGCATTTCTCAAATACAGTTTGTACTTCCTACTCGTGACTATTGACATCTCTTTTTTTCTTTTTCTGCTGCGCAGACTTTCACCACCCAGGAAACTATTACCAATGCAGAAACAGCCAAAGAGTGGTTCCTCCATGCTGCTAATGATGTAAGTGTAATATGCTTAAGTTATACAACAGAATATAGTATCTGCTAAGTAGAAACTGCCCTTAGTCATTCTGAGGAAGCCTTGGAGCAGAGCCAATAGGTGCTCAAACACCAGCTCTAGAGTTCAACATGTCCCAAGCACATTAAATGCTGGTGCATCATCATTAAAGTTGCAGGTTGTCTGTCTCCTTTAAGTTAGTGATAAAACCATTTTAGTTTTTAACTTTAGATGGTCATTTTGAGTTGCACCTAAAATCCCCTGTAGAAAACTATTTGGCTTTTAAAATCATGAGTAGATGTTTGTGCCTCTCAACTACCCGATAAGATGGCACAACTGTCAGGCTTCTGTGCAGAGGCAACTTGAGGCGATGCTGCCTCCAGGGATTGGCCTTCCAGTACTTGGCAAAGCTTTCAAAGCTATAAAAGAAGTTGTAGCTGATGTGTACACTAGCATGACTCCAGCAGATGCCCGACCTATGATTTAGGAGTCTTCTATCTCGCTCTTTTCCTACCTGCCTATGACTTACTCTTTTAAATGCAAACCTGTTTCTGACCTGTTCCCATGAGCATGGCTGTACTTGCTATCAATCTCAGACTTTGAGGCTGTTCCTCACTTTACTATCCATACAATGGCACTTCCCTGTCTCTACAAGTTCCAAAAGGCTTAAATGGCCAAGTGAGAGGTTGGAGTTCAGACCTGTAACTTGGAGTAGTGCCACTAAAGTAACAAGGAAAGGATCTTCTTGCCTCTCCTGACCTTTTGATTCTAGTCTCTCTCTACTACTTCTGAAAGAAATCCTGGCTGCTCCAAAATCTGGTCACCAGGACTAGCTATATACAGTGATAGGCAGCACTGTTTTTGAATGTGGAGTATGGTTGCTCCAAGATATTTAGTACCTGCTGTATAGAGAGACTACCTTTTTATATTTGCACATTACTTTGAATTGGTTCCAGTGTGCTACCAAATCTCTTAAAATAGCCATATGGTCACAGGTTGAACTCAGGTTCATTTAAGAATGCAAATATAGCACACGTGGCAATGGTAGTAATGTGTTCAAGTACAAATGACAGCAAATCTAAAAGAGATTATTAATATTTCTATTGGAGCTATGCCAGCTTAATTACCTGTAATGCAAAATATTGGCACATTGTATGTGTCTAATTGCTTTAATTTTTATTTTATTAAAGCCTTCTGCAGTGGCCAAGCATTTTGTTGCCTTGTCTACCAATGGAGTAAGTATATTACTTTAAATCCGTATTAAAGGCCATGGAGTTATCTCATGTAAAAAAAACTCATGTCTGTTCAAGACAAAATCCTTCTTGGTTTCCAGATTGTTCCCCTTCCAAGAAGGAAGTTTTCTTGTAGATGAAAAGTGAAAGATTGTGACTGGTGGATTAGAAGAAGAGCTGGGCTGAAGGGGTGGGGAGCGTATCTAGTATGAGAGAACCTGTTCAGAGATCCTGTATAGACATGAACTTTCCCCTTAGTTGAATTTACACTTAAAGTAGCTTTCCCATTCTCACAAACAGTGTTTCTTACTGCTTAAATAGTCATATCCTGGATTTTTATACCTGTTGAAACCTCGGGGATAAGTTTCATAGACATTAGGGCTGGAAGGGACCTCAGAAGATCGAGTCCAGCCCCTTGCCCAAAGGGCAGGAAGTCAGCTGGGGTCATAGGATCCCAGCAAGATAAGCATCCAATTTGCTCTTGAAGGTGTTCAATATAGGTGCTTGAACCACCTCCAGTGGCAGGCTGTTCCAGACCTTGGGAGCTCGGACAGTAAAGAAATTCTTCCTTATGTCCAGCCTAGAATGGTCTTGCAGTAGTTTTTGACCGTTCGACCTCATCATCCCTTGGGGCGCTCTGGTGAACAAACGTTCCCCCAGATCCTGGTGGTTACCCCGATAAACTTATAGGTGGCCATCAGATCACCCCTGAGCCTGGGCTTTTCCAGGCTAAAGAGCCCCATGGCTCTCAGCCTGTTGTAAGGTCTGTTTTCCTGACCTTTAACCATGCACGTGGCTCTTCTCTGGACTCTCAAGCTTCTCCACATCCTTTTTGAATCGTGGAGCCCAAAACTGGATGCAGTACTCCAGCTGCAGACTCACCAAGGCCGAGTACAAGGGGAGAATGACGTCTCAGGATTTGCTTGAGAAGCATCTATTGATGCAAGCCAGCGTTTTGGTCACTTTAGTAGTCACAGCATCGCATCGCAAGTTTGGTTTGTTTGTTTGTTTTTTGGCTGTGGGTTGTTTTTTTTTTCTTTTCTACTGATGAAAATAGCAGTATAAGCAACCCATTGTCTGAGAGTTATGTAACATACACTGATTTAGCATTTTGATTTGTACAGGGTGAAAATTTGCACATATAATGACAATAGGGTAGGAAAAACTACAGTGATTGGGAAAGAGGGCCTATAATATAGAAGAGGCCTCCTTTTACCTTAAAACTTCGTTAGGTCATTTAAAGTCCCCTCTGCCATCCCCAGTCCTCTTGTTTGGCCTAACCCTTCATGTGGCACATGGCTGAATATTAAATTAATTTGCTACACTGCGTTGCCATTTGCACTCACTGTTTACATCACTGAATATAGCTCTAGTTTCTCAGGCGTCCTGGAGTAGCTGTTTATGATGAATATATCCTGTAATTTGAATATTGTTGCTAATTTTTATTTTTCATTCTAGCCTAAAGTTAAAGACTTCGGAATTGACCCTGAGAACATGTTTGAATTTTGGGATGTAAGTAACTAGTTAGCACTATGCAATAGTTACTAACTGTTAGAACAATTGTATTAGCTTTGGAGAGCCCCAGAACCAGCCAGTATCATGTGAAAGATTGGGAGATACTGCAATAAATACACATGTGTTTGTTATGCAGTAGATAAACTGCATCACTAAAGGAAAATCAAATGAACACTGGCCTAGTGAAACGCATAAAAACCTTACCTCAGGGCCATTCAGTTTAAAGTCCTCTCGTCTATGCATTGCTGTCTAGGCAGCTGTTGGGTAACAGGAGACAGCGCCTTACTCCCAGTGTATATCTTATAAGTAGTTATTATAAGCTGTGACATTTGACAGTTGGAGGCCTACTGTATATAATCTAGGTCAGTAAAGGTCAATATCAAAAGAACAGGAGTCTAATCTGATATTTAAAAGGACACAAATTGTAAATTCAGTGGCCCTTATTCTCTGACTTTCTGAAGAAGTAATTTGAACTGTACCTGAAAGTGTTAGCTAGGTCAGCTCATGGCTCCTAATAATATGCCTGACAGATTAGAGGTTTGGAAGCTGCTGTTACCAAAGCCACAAAAGCTGTGTGTTTAGCATTTAAATTGGTTTATCCTTTAAACGGTTTCTTAGCTTGGCCAATGCCCCAATGATTTGTGGAACACCTACTCTGCCTGTACGATGTGAAAACTGTGATTTATGTAGGGAATAGCTACATGGAAAGGGGTATACTGTATTAGGAAAGCACTTAATGCATATTTAGCTGTCTTGTATTGAAGTTTAGCAGCTGAAAATGAGATGGAGCCAGTACTAAGTGACCTGCCAGTTCTCTGGATAGTAGCAAATGCTTGAGAACCTTTGCTTTAAAACATCAGGAGAGGTTACGTACTTAATGCCTAAGGGAGCATTGGCCAGTGGGATCACCACTTTGTGCCTTACACTTTGTGATGCAGTGTTACAGGTGAAAGCTTCATAAACTTATTAGCTGAATGGGGCTCCGAACATATGGTACTACATGTACAACATAGTCTTCACTAGCCAGAATAACTGCCAGCCTTCAGAACTGTTTTGTGTCATGTCTTGTTCTTTCCATAGTTCAACCTTTTTAATGTATTTTTCAAGCTTGTTAAATGTTAGAGTCATGAATAGACAGTGAGCATAAGAGTTCCATGTTTCCCAAAAGTTTCTGTAAACATGACTTGGAATTATATTTTGGGTTGAATACTCCAGCTAGCTTATTTTGGATTCCATAATAAAATAGTGCAAGTGTCTTCTGGGTTTGTTTAATGTTAAATCAGCCTTTTCCCAAAGAGGCTCACTTGTTTGATGTGTATGTGCAGAACATGGAAGGATGCTAACAAATCTCCCCCCGTAACATCTTGTGCTCTTGAAAAGATGGAATGGATTAGAAAAAAAATCAATTAATGGTTGGAAAAAAATTACGAAAGAGCAGTGTAAAAAGAAGTATCAGAATGTATTGCTTGGAGGTATGTTACTGCTGTCTAAAACAATCTTTTATTTGCAGTGGGTTGGTGGCCGCTATTCATTGTGGTCAGCCATCGGCCTCTCCATTGCCCTGCATATTGGTATGTATCTATGTTATAGAAACACAGTCATTACAGTCTGCGTGATATTTTTTTTGCTTCAGCAGTACTAACCAGATTCCTGCTTGAGTGGGGGGGTCAGACTTTCATATTGGTGTGGGAGGGTGGGGTCGAGATGTTAAATTACACAAACTCTTCTTCCACTAGCTGGATGTTTGTGCTAAAAGGCCAACCGGTGAAGGAGCAATTTCAAGTTTCAACACCATCTTCAACAGATCTGTACGTGGTGATAAATGACTACTTGCATCGGCAAAATATCCCTGATTTTACTTGTAGTCACAACCTTTCCAAAAGCAATTGTAACAAATACATTTCAATTGCATTTACTTTTTTAATGTTTTTAAAAAATGCATTTAGCTGTTTCTGTAGACACACATATTAAACATTGAAATACTTCAACACACTATCTAAGTCAAGATACTATATTCAGGACTAAAACAAGGATGCTACCCTGTAACCTCCCTCTCTGACTCTCCACTTCCCTCTCTCTAGTACTCCACATATGTAGGCCCTAATGACTGACACTACCTTTTTGTGTACTTTTTCACATGCTTACTTTGTCAAAATTAGGTTTTCAAGCAAACCATAGCATGACTTTTGACTCAGTTTTACAAATGGAAGGAAGTCTGACTGGGTACCAGTCTTGGTTGTTTTGCAGCCCGCTCTTCCAAGGAAATCAAGCGTCAGCTGGGAGAGTTAAACTGTATTTTGGTTTATTCTTAGGTTTTGACAACTTTGAGAATCTGCTTGCAGGAGCCCACTGGATGGTGAGTCTGAGAATGTCACAGATTACGTTCCAGTTAGCTTGGTCCCATGTTGCTATTAAAAGACTGGCACACAAGACTGGCTTTTAAAGTTCAGTTGTGGAAAAGTACTTGTCTTCCTCTTGTTCCTCATCCCTTTCATTGCTTGTAAAATGTCTCCACCTAGAAAGCCTCCCTTGTGATTAATTTTGTGGGGACAGTTGCCTTAAAACATGCAGACGATCCAAATTCTGAACCTAAGATTCTGACTCATGGAAGTCCGCTGTTTTATCTCACTGTAGTTTTTCTTTCTGTGTCTTCTCCTTGCAACATAATAGGACAACCACTTCCGCACTGCTCCCCTGGAAAAGAACGTGCCCGTTCTGCTGGCCATGTTGGGCGTCTGGTATATCAACTGTTACGGAACTGAAACCCATGCCCTTCTGCCCTATGACCAATACATGCATCGTTTTGCTGCCTACTTCCAGCAAGTAAGATCTCGCCTGAGGGGAAGATGTTGATAAGTCCATAAAAGATGGTCCATAGTTATGCAGTCAGGTTGTTACTTACTGATTTGATGGTAGCCATTTAGAAATAAATGACTTTTGAAGGGCTCTTAGGAGTGTGAATACCTTGCTATAGACAGCTCTTGTTTACTGTAGTTACAACAATTGATGCAAGCCCTCCCTTGCCAAAGAAACAACAGATTTTTATCCTCATTCCAACCCTCTGGTTTTGTATAAACCAAACACAAGCAAAAAAAATACAGTGTTTAAAGCAGGGGCAGGCAGCTATTTTGGGTGGAGGGCCACTTACTGAGTTTTGGCAAGCCATTGAGGGCCACATGACAGGCAGCCCAGGGCAGATAATATTAATTTTCTAAATTTTTTTAGGGGCCCCGTGGGCTGGATAGAATGGCTTGGCAGGCCACATCTGGCCTATGGGTCATATTTTGCCTACTCCTGGTTTAAAGCATAAGGCAGTCACTATTTAGACCAGCCCTGCAAGAACTGTAAGGGAAAACTTGTAGAATAGTCAGGTTGATAAACTTTCATCCTTCATGCTTCTAGGGTGACATGGAATCCAATGGTAAATACATTACCAAGAAAGGCACTCGTGTGGATTACAACACTGGCCCTATTGTGTGGGGAGAACCTGGAACCAATGGGCAGCATGCCTTTTATCAGCTGATTCATCAAGGTATAACCAGACTGCTTTGAGTATGTTAGCAGCATGGGTTTGGGGCAAGTTCTCAGTATCTGATATCAAAATGACCATAGACCACAGCACTTGTGCTGTTAAACCAGGGGAAGGATATTGGCTAATCTGACCTTTCATGGTCATTGAACTACTAGTGTTCTAAAGCCACTGGTTAACAAGGCTGCTGACTCTGATGCAGTCGCTGTAGGATTAGATTTTTTTTTTTCCTAAAAAAGACTCCTAAGTAAGGTTAGCCATAAACTTCATGAAACTTTTCTTGCTTTCTGTAGCTGGTTTAGAGTGTCTGGAACTTTTGTCATAATATTGCAGGGGAAGGTAGCAAAAGTTTTCTGCCTCTTTTTACCTGCTCTCTTGTAAAGTATATCTAGGTGACTAACAGTGTTTTCCTGGTAGGAACTCGCATGATTCCCTGTGACTTCCTAATCCCAGTCCAGACCCAGAACCCAATCAGGAATGGCTTGCATCATAAGGTAATGCAAGATGCTTTTAATCAATGGCAGTCTATTTCCTCTTACTATTGCTGAAGGCACTAGAGTTCATTCCACACTGTAATATGCCTGAACATACTGGTAAATAGACCATGTATTTTAAATGTACCACTGTGATTGCACTCTTAGGGTGTGTCCCCACGAGTGGAAACATGTTTGTTGTCAGGAAACACCCATGCTTGTGTGCTCTGGCGTGTGGCACATTGCCCCGTATGGAGTAGGGGAGAATGGGACCAGCATCTGTGCTTGCTCCAGCAGCCTCGCATGGGGTTCTCAGGGCTTCCAGGTGCTGCTGCTGTGGCAGTTCAGCAGCATAGAGCCTGGCTGGCAGCCATAGTATAGCTCCATCTGGCTAAGCTCCAGTTTTTGGTGGTACATGCTGCCAACACATGTACTGCCCCGCTTTTTTAAAAGCATAGGTTTTTTTGACACCAGGATCTTCCCCTGCACTGCAAACTTAATAGTATGGGGAACGCCAGCATGAATACCACATGAATGTCCACGCTTGTCTAGATGTGCCCATTGAGCGGGAACATGCAGTTTGTGGCACCTCATAGGGTTTTGAGATGCTTCAAAATGCATGTGGTACATGTCAAAAGGTTTTCTGTGCTGCATATTTTCAGTGCACAGCCAAAATTAGATGAAGTATCCAAAAAAAGCAGGGCAGCACATGTGGCTGCAGCATGCATTGCCCAAAAGTGGAGCTTGGCCAGCTGGAGCCCCAAGACCCTAGGTAAGGCTGCTGGGGCCAGCCCGGGTGCTGGTCCCAGCCTCCCTACCCCACCCAGGGCAGTTTGCCATGTGCCAAAGCACACGTGCAGGGGTATACACGGGAACAACTACCAGAGGCACAAACATACGGGGATGTGCCCTTAGTCTGTGAGCAAACAAATTTAGGTTTTTCAGCCACATATATTATAGCCTCTGACCTTGTACCTGGTGGAGGTCTTGTCTTTGCAGCTACAGTTTTAGAGGCAGACTTTGACAATGTGGCTTCTTGATTATGTTATTGGAGAGAGGCAGGTATTGGAGAGAGCTCCTGCAATCTAGAGTGCATACTGATCCTGAGTGTGAAGAGTTGAGTTCTCAAAGCAGATAAAACTCTCCTGACAAAGTACTGCTGAGCATAAAGCTTGAACTTCCTTCAGCCCAAATTAATGAAGTTAATAAGAAACTGTCTATGCCCAAGGTGGTAGATTTTGAGTCTGGATTCCTTACTCAGGAAAGATTCAATCTATCCACTTTATTTTGGCCCATTCTTAACAATCAAAAATTAAATGAGTTGACACTGACTACGCACTGCAAGTGTGAACTAAAGATTCTTCACAGGGCAAACATTTGTCAAGTGTGACAGAAACCTGATGCCCACAGCTAATATTTCCTGTAGTACCAACTTCAGATGTTAGTGCTGTTCATACTGTACTCTGTTAACACCTTGCCAGAGAAATCTGACACTGATTACAGGCAGGAATTAAAAAAATGACTTGCAAAATGGAGGACAGGTGGGAAGCAGTTTTACTGAACCATTGTTAGAAATAATATAGTATTGTGGTAACTGTGTGGGCCTAACCAAAATAGAACATGGTCTCTGCCTACAAAACTTTCCAATAACCTTCAAGTCAGGGGGAGAGAGGTGGTGGTTAACTTCAGTAAGTGTACAGGGTGAGTTAGCAGGCTCTGGAACTTGGCACATTCTTACAACTTATTGTCTCTCTTATTTAAAGTAAATGGATGCCTGGATTAGCCAGTTTGGAATAGGTCTGACTTCAGCAGAGCTAGGAATTTATGCCAAAGCTTTAAACCCTGCTTTGCATATATCCAAGAACCTGAAAGTACTGTAAATGCTCGTTAAAGACTCATGACATACCATGACGTTCCACTCTACAGATAGCTACTAGGTGCCTCATTTTAAGCAGAAATCCCAGTTGGTCCTGAGCTGTAACGTCTAGACAACGTTCCCATCCTTTAGCTAGAAGAACAGTAACTTTTGCTGCTTGTTACTATCTAACACCTTCCTCTTAGATCCTTCTGGCCAACTTCCTTGCCCAGACTGAGGCCCTGATGAAAGGAAAGACTACTGATGAGGCTCGTAAGGAACTGCAGGCTGCTGGCCTGAGTGGTGATACTCTGGAGAAGCTTCTTCCTCATAAGGTACCAGGGTTTTGAGAACTGTCTTAATTTCCTTCAAGTTGCACCTCCATTTTACTCCCCTCGGTATGTGCATTCCAAATTCTCAGGGGTTTAATGTAGTTGCGAGATGATTTATTAGAAACAGATGGGAAGTAGTGTGCCCTCTGGTGGCTATTAAAATGAACAGCAGCAAGCTATAAATACTGAACCTAAAGATTCGATGACTAACTTGGCTGTGTTTCTCCATGGGGCAAACTCCTTTCTTTAAAAACAAACTAGGTTACTGTTTTACTAACAGAACAGTGAGCAGGAAACCTTGCAGTGCTTATTGGGAGAGATTAGCTTTTTGCTGTCTAGGCTTATTTGCTGCCATCACTAGAGCTGAACCTGTGCATGCGGCTGGCATGTGGACGTGACATTTTGCTATTATGTTTACAATAAACTTCTAAATATGGCTTTTGGGATGACCAACAAATTGAAATTACTGTTCGTTTCCCATAGGACACTTCAGATCCCTCTGTGTATTGTCTTTTAATGGAAATAAAATGTGGGTTTGAGGAGTCTTCTGATGCAAGAAACGCTGTGTAATATTACTTTGGTTTGTTTTAAAAGGTCTTTGAGGGAAATCGCCCAACCAACTCCATTGTGTTTACAAAACTTAACCCATTCATTTTGGGAGCCCTAATTGGTAAGTAAATATGTTTCTTTACTGTTAATGTTATAGTGAAGTTTTTTGATGAAGCTTACTGATAACTTGGTCTATTTTTTTTCCTCCCCCCCACCATGCACATAGCTATGTATGAACACAAGATCTTTGTTCAAGGAGTTGTGTGGGATATTAACAGCTATGACCAGTGGGGGTAAGTCTGACCTGTTTCCTTATGAGCTATAGGACACTATAATTCACTGCTCCTTTGGAAAAAAAGATTAGGATGATGAAGAAAGTTTATGCACTGCATACATGCACATGCATATGCCTTTTTTGGATAAAGCAGCTTATCTCCCTACATAAACCTGTGCAAGGCATCACTCTAGGGAGGATTAAAGGACCTTAGTCTCTTTAAACAAATAGCAATATATAGGGAGGAGAGAGAGTAACTGAAGCTTTTGGGAATAATAGAGGAGGAAAAAGATACTTCCCGTTTATAGAAGTAGTCCCCTAAAAGTAAAAGGCCAACCTAAGTTACCTCACACCTACAGGAACAGTAACAATGAAGCAGCTTTGAAGTGAAAAGCCAACTGCTTTTTGATTTCCTTTCCTGTTTCAAGCAGATATCCACAGGGATAGTCTCTAATCCAGAAACTGTAACTCTGATGTAGGCTGCCTTTCAGATGATGCATCTGTGTAATACTATGGAGGTTTTTGATATGCTCAGCCCCAGATTTTCAAAAGCAACTAATAATTATTAATTCTGGGGTGTGGGGCTGTCTGGGTATATGAATCCAGATGGTCTAATTATGTCCCATTGAGGGCTTAAAATCACTAGACTCTAGAAAACCTGATCTTTGACTTATTCCAAAAACTAGACAAGTCCTCCAGTTTACTTAGTGATTAATTAAACCTTTACTCTGCCACACACCGGCACCATGGACCTCCTATAGGATTTCTGCCCTGTGAGGAATTTCTCACTTAGTCTCTTTCCACCAAACGAAGTCAAGACTTCCTCAGGAAACAGTCAAGTGTTGTTCCTTTTAATCCTGTTCTCACGTGCTAGGAGCAGTGTTGCTTTCCTGCATAAAACCTCACAGGAGGCAGCGAAGAGGCTGGGGAATGCCTGACTGTTCTGGTGAAAGCTGTGTCTTCCTTTTTAAGTAGCCAGTGGAAGGTGATGGGACCCTGCAGAACCTGGGTATCCACAGGAGTTCTGGTCATCTCAGTACATCCAGGAACCTGTTTGCATTCAGCGTACTAGTGCCTCTTTGGCCTGGTTCCTAGAGAACTGCGCTACCACCGCAGTCTTCTCTAGCAGCTTTATAGCAGTTGAACCAGGGGTTTCTGGAAGGTTGAAACCTGTCCAGAACACCACAGCTCCTGCTACAACAACTGAGGTCTGAAAAAGAGCATGACCACACATACTTAAACACTTCAAAACCAAAAAGGGTCCCTTCCATCCTATATCTGGTAGCAGGAGATCTGAGGTGACATGCTACGCAGCTGGGATTCACCGCCTGTAGGTTTCAGAAAATCGTGTTTTGCTTTTGTTCTTTCATTCCTAAGTTCTTATTGCCACCACAGTCTCTACTAGCTTCCCTGGAAAGCTGGACAAAGTGCCTTGCCCAAACCTATGGGGTTTTGTGGGTTTTTTTTCCCTTTGGCTGAGGATGCCACAGCCTGGTGTTCTGAGACAAGAACGTAAAACATTAGTCTGTAGCAGTGGTGCACAACCTACAGCCCCTGAGGCAGGTCTGGCCTGCAGTGCCATGTCATTCAGCCTTTAGGGATCCCCATAGGTCTGAAAATTTGGTGGCAGGGGAGTGATTGACAGCATGTGGTCTGCAGCTGGCTCTGCCATGCAGGGTTGGGTCAGAGTGTGTAGCACTGATCTGTGCCACGGCCTACAAGTTTCAGTATTGACTAATAGCAACATTTACTAAGTGGTTGTTGTTTTACTTTAAATTACTTCTTTATTTCTTCCTCCCTCTCGCTCGCTCTCTCTCTCTCTCCCTCTGTAAATGCAGAGTTGAGCTTGGAAAGCAGTTGGCCAAGAAAATTGAACCAGAACTGGATTCTGATGCCCCAGTGACATCTCATGATAGCTCAACAAATGGGCTCATTAACTTCATCAAGAAGCATAAAGCCTGAACTGAGAGATGCAGAAGACACCGACAATCTATCCACCGAAAACCCAGATCAATGTTGTAGTCATTGCTTTCTTGTTTTTTAGCTATTTTTAACCAAAATAGCACTTCACAGCTGTAGCTTCTTCACTTCTTGCAGTTTAATCCTGTTCTGTCAAGTGCATTATAAAGGAAAGCTAGTTTTGTGAAACTCAGAGATTGTATAGTTGCTATTTTTGTGATCGTTAAACTGTAAAGTGCAGCTGGTGTATCCCTCACTTCTGTCTCCCAGCTCCCTTTAAAGATGATCACATGTTGAAATTAGAAAATAAAAGACACAGTGGACAGTTAAGCCTCTTTACTCTGTATTTGAATAGCGCTGTCCTAACAGTGCTAGCCTTGTGACTATGTACAAGACTGGTACCGAGTAAACTAACTTCTGGTTGGTGTGTTTTTTGTTTTCTTTTTGAACTGGTGTTACTATATGCCTGGGATTTAGTATGAAGGGAAACTTAGGGAAATCATACAATCCAACATGGCAGAATTGCTCAGATTTGTAGTATGTGATTCATTGACATTTTGTGAGTACTGCAAGTGTGTTAAAGAGGAAGGGAAGATTGATAAGTGTGGTGAAGCCTTTCTTTTAGATGCATATTTTCTTCCGAACACTAGGTGAACAGCTACTCTAAATTGGTGGGAACTTTTCCTGATGTGTCATTGATGTTTCTAAATCTCCAAACATGTTTAAACGCAAGTGCACCAAGCATCTGTTTCTTACCAAGCTGCTGGAGCTTAACCATTTTCAGTATCTGTTCTCAGCAAGATCTTCACAAGCATTAATATTTTCTCTCTACAATAAGAGAGCATTAAAAAAATTAAATATTCCAAGCTGCTCCTTGACTAGAAAATAGTCTTGTCAAACATCTTAAATCTGTTACAGAAATTTTAAATTGCTCTTAAAGAGTGAGTCTTCTGTTAGCCACAAACTAGATGTTTCTTTTACAGTCCCCATATTTTTGCAGCCTATGAACGTACAAGTTGATTCTCAAAAATGGCAATGCAGGGGGAACTTGCTAGATATTAGGATTCATTAACTTAGAAGCAGACTATATGCTTAAATATTTTGAAGAAACAGCTAGAAAAGCTTGTAACTCCTAGTATGCCTCCATGAATGCCTTCTTTCCATGCTGTCTGAATGAGGCATGTGAAACTGGATCTTGGAGACCTAATGCAGTTGTGGCTTGTAACACTTACAGGATTATAAATAGTGTTGTAAATTTAGGTTATAAATGTAGGCCAGGACAGTATAGTTACTGTCCTGGCCAAAGAACTTGTGTTCCAGGATAGCAGCTGCATTGTGATATTCTCTCTCATCAGGAAAAGTAATAAATGCTAATCCCAAAACACTCCAAGAAATTTGTCTGGCACCTGTGGATGCATTGTGTATCTACAGTAAGAACACACCCATCTGATTATGAAATATCTACAGGCAAAGATGAGGTCAGCCTCACCTCCCTGGAAGGCTCCAGCAATTAGTCTTTGATGTCAAGCACTCCTCTCCACTCCCTATATCTTCACCACAAAACCAAAAAACTGCTGAAGGAAGGTTCTGTGACTGGGGACCTATCTGAGTCACGGTGAGACAATAGGGGTTTTTTGCAGCCCCTTTTTGAGATGCAGAGCCAGTTCAGGGGGTGTTTTGTGGTGGCCCCACCCCTTACTGCTGGTTGGCGGAGGGTGCCTTCACTCCGTTTACATTGCTACCGGGGTATGCAAAGCCGACTGGCCCTATTCGATTCGGATTTAGATTTGGCCCAAATTGGGGACAGTGATTTGATACGTTGATTTGATTTGGCCAGATCTGAAGACTCGATGTCGATTCGGAGAATCAGCAATTTGGCCATAGACACAACATTAAATGTTTTTTCTATATACTTCGGGGTACCAGCACGGCTTGTGAATGCTGTGATGCTGGGGCTCATGGAGTTTCCCGCAGGAATGCGGGGGGCCATCCACGTGCTCAGTGATGAACCTGGAAGTACTCCTGGTTCACTTCCGGGTTTGCTGGGGAGCGCACTGGGTGGCCCCCTGTGCCTCCCTGGCTTGGCAATAGGCTGCAGGGGGGCCCCCAGGTACCTTCCCCCACCCCAACCCAGTCACAGAGCCGGGGGGTGGGGCGGGTCCAGTGTGTTCCCCAGCAGACCCGGAAGTGAACCAGAAGTGATTCTGTTCCGCTTCCTGGTCTGCTGCTGAGCACGCTGGGGAGCTGCACCTCCCGCCCCGCCCTGCCCGTGCTCCTGTGGGACGCTCCATGTGCCCCACCATAGCAGCATTCTCAAGCCGCCTGGTACCTAGAGATACGTAGAAAAAACACTTCAACCTCCATCTGTCTGAACCGCCAAATCTTTCCGAATCTCTCCAAATCAATTTGGAGGGTTTCAGTTCAACTTGGAGAGATTAAAGGGTCCTCTGGTTTTTATTTGGATTCAGAGATTTGGCCACTGAATTTGGGCCAAATCTCCACCAAATCAAATCTGGGACCAAAGCTTCATACAGCCCTAATCACTACCACTTTCTTTGCTTTGCTTCTTGCCACTGATTAGCCACTGACTTCACTCAATCTACCGTGTTACTTTTTTGCAGTTTTGGTGGGTTTTTTGGTTGATTTCGTGGGAAATCAGCCGGTGCTGGATTTTCTGGTGATGGCAGGTGACACTGTTTGCTGTGGTTTTCGCAAACTCTGCAAAACCATGATTTAGGTAAGTCCCTATCTATAATACATTTCTTGGGTTTAAATTTGTAATATGAATTCTTTCAATTGCTTGAGCAAATGTTGGAACGGGGATGCTAGATAACGAAGTCCTTCAGTTCACTTTTTTTAAACAGGTGTGAAATAGCATTTCTTCCTTTAGGTGGGGGGGCTCTGCCCTTACATGAGCTAAGCTACTAGCAGATGTGCTTTGGTAACCACCAGGTCTTTCCTCTTCAGAATTCCTTGGTGTGGTTTTGTTCTTTGCCGGTGCACTTTCCACCTGACCACTTACAAATCCTGCAAGCTTGCCAAGAGAAAATTTAAAAACAGTGTGTGATTCAAAGACTTTAGACTTTGTTCCCCAATCATCTGCTTCTCTCTTTTCAGTATCTTTACTGACTTGGCCTTGGGAGGTATTTTATTGAGTGTATTAATACAGGAATGGCTGCTACAGAACCAATTTGACAGCACGAGGCAGGACTGCAAGAATCTGAGCTATGTCTTGCTTAACTGTTTGCCTTGAAAGAGACAAAGAGAAAAGAAGTGATCATCCAGCAGGGGATATTTGCATGAGGTTGGGTTTTCTGATGTGGCATGTTTTGCTCCTATTGGAGTCAATGGGTGTTTAAAAATTGACATCAGTGAGAGCAGAGGGAGGCCAGCAGTGGGTGCTTTGAAAATCCCACCCGCAACGTTCATTCTGGAAGCATTTCAGAAGTGCCTTGGGAAGAGGACTAACAAAACAGGCTGTCAATAGCGGTTGTCTCTCTTGGATATTAACTACTGTGGTTACTTAATTTAATTTTTACAAATATCCCCCCAAGCACATACAGAGAAAGCAGCTAGCAATCAGGAGAGCTCGAATTAAATTATTAAGCCGCCTGATCCAGACTTGCTTGCAAGGCAGACAACAGTCATTTAACCGCAGGATACAGAATAATTTAACCAAGCTATGCTTTGTATGTAGCCTACCATATTAAGTATTTAGAGTCACTGCCAGTGATCAACACATGCTAGCAAAAGATCAAATGAGATCTGTCCTAAGCTGCTGCTGGTTGGGCTCTGGACACTTTATTGAGAGACAAGCTGCTCTGGTTACCAGCACTTTCTGACAATGAGCAATCTTACTTCTCTTCCCTTGGTATTTTAACTAACTTTGAGCTTATCTAAAAATTAGAATGGGTTTGTGCCATTGCAACCAAGCTGGCAGCTAGGTCACCAGAGCCCCCGAGTGTATGCTGACAGGAGGAGTTGCTCTGTCCACATAATATGACTACTAGGGCTATGCAAAACTTCTGCAGCTGTTGTGTTTCGGAGGTGTTTTGGCCTGTTTCAGTGCCTGAAATACCAAATCTGAAATGAAATGGAAGGTTCCAAAACAAAATGAAACCATCCAAAAAATTTTGGAAAATTTCAGTGTTTCAGAGCCAGGCTTGAAGGGAACCAGAAACTAAGAAGAGGGAGGGGGTGAAAAGGGGAGGTGGGGAGGACTGCTCTGATATGGACATCTGTAGCTGGCCAGTGTCTGCCATCTGTCCCTGAGATCCCTTCCAATGCCAGTGCTCTCGGGCAGGGATGGCAGCCTGCTGTCATCCCGCGCACCGATCTGGGGGCCCACGCCCCCTGGGAGAAGTTTGGCACAGCCCTGTAGCCCTCCAGGGGGGCGCAAGCCCCAGATCTCTATGCAGGATGACAGCAGACTGCTGCTGCTGGCAAGTGATATGAGTTTTGCTTTGAACAGTTTGAGGTCCAGTTTCACAGAAACCCCTGCACCTATCTCCTTGAACCTTGGCGGGCTTCATGCCCTCAAAAGGGGACTATCATCCCTGCAATTTTAATGCAAATCAGGCAAGAAATTACAAAGTTCTAGGCATTTTAGTGATTCCCCATTATAGCCTATGGCCGAATCACTGAAACAGTGTTGAAACCCTGAAACAAATTCAGCCAAACTGAAATGGAACAGTGATCCAAAACACTGAAACGAATCACTGTCCCTCCAAAATGGCCAAAACTAAATCCAAAAATAGCTGTTTCACACACCCCTAATGACTACCTTCCTGAACAGGTTAAAATAGGCAGTGTTTTTTGTATAGATGCAGTCATTCTAAGATAGGGCTGTGCTGGAATAGTTATGGCAGCATTGGGGGTGTAATTTATTCATGCTCTGCTACGTTGTGGCAATGGCAGAGAACTTCGGTCTCATGACACTACTGTTATTTACATTACTGTCAACATTGCAAATGTGCCTGAACAACCCCTTCTCTTCTCACCTGTACAGAATATAGAGACTCCACGTGTACGTGTAGTACATTTCTCCGTCACCCGATAGCATACTGGTGATAAGATGTCTCTCTCATATGCTCTTGCATGCACTTGGGAGGATGCGTTCCTTAAAAAATATGCAATGGCCACTGAGATAGTTGTGCTTTTAGACGGAGGTGCCAAGTCCAGCTCCAACGATGGGAAGTGTGCTTGTACTTAGGTTTTAATATGAAAATAACTTGTCACAGATAAAGAGTCCTGAGTCTGAGGTCCCTTCCGACCCTAACATCTATGAATCTTAATTAAAAATCCCTTGGGGCTTGATATTTGCAAACCTCTGTTCACTGGTTTCAACAAATATTTATACCAGTAAAAGTTGGCAGGACTGTGCGTGGTGACCATTGGTAAACTCAACTGATGGAGATATTTAGGGAGTTCTCATTTGATGCCTTTTCCATTTCCTAGTAAATGAATCTGGACTCTAAAATTTATTTTTTCATAATCAGACCCACCAGGGTGTGAGGATGACTACTCCCTGATGTGTGCAGTTACATACAGCATCTGTTGTAGATTTCTGCTCCACAAGAAGGAAATTGGACCTGCAGGATAAATTGTCTTTTTGTTCTTCCACAGACTTGAGCTCAACTTTTTTATAGCCATGCAGATCAGCTTTCTATATTGCAAGTAGAAGAATTGGATTGCAGGCAATTGGAATTATCATCAACTTTCACCATTGGGAAATTTTTCTGTCTGGAAAATGGAGGCCTTCTTGGTTTAAATAATGTCAGTTGGTACTTGGTTTGAATAATGAGCTTGTTCTTCTCTACTCCCTGATTTGCACAATTTCTACCAAACTTTGTAACAAGCTTCTATGCATTTCCTTTTCTAGAGAATGGCTATCCGTTAATGGCTTTTGTGGTATTAGGCATTTTTATAAATACATTTTAAAAAAAGTTTGCTACAAGAGGACACCTGATAACCATAGCACAGGCTATTCACTGCCAAAAGGACCAGTTTCCTGCTGGTATGCAGAATGGAACTAAAAGAGAACAGATGCAAAAATAGCCATAATCCTTCTGGTTTATTACTCAGCTCTTACATGGGCCTGTAGCTTTAATGTTACTTGGTGAGGAAGCAGATGATTTTGTTAATTTTTTTTATTGGAAAACCGGAATTAAGAATATTAACACTCTACAAATATGTGATTTAATTAAGAAATAGCCCCTGTCACTGCTGGTTTTATTGCCTGTTAAGTGACTGCAGAAGAAGTTGGAAGGGCACATCTGGAGTTTAATTATCTGGGAAATAGGTGTAGAGAAGGGTAATTGAATATACAGGTTTGCAAATTTGTGAAGCAGGTTCTTTGTTGTCATGTATCCATACAACCCACTGACTTTATTTGGGTTGCTTGAGGTTGGGGGGCATAGGCAGGCAAAATACTTAGCTTATTGATTTGAAGTGATTGATGGTTTTGGACACATGTGACTTAAGAAAAAGAGAGAACCCCTGTCTCTGCATAAGCTGAGTAATGGAATCTATTGCCTCTTACATAAATGGACCACAGGTTTCTACCATGACTTCTATGAGATGAAAACCGACCGGTTGTTTGTAGTGCAGAGGGTGCTGATAGAGAAAGCTTGGAACTTGGCAGTGGACATTGAGGAGGAGGCAGGACAGATTTGCTGCTAATAGACTAAATTACAGACCTATCTATAAAACACAGGCTTTCATGAGCTGGAGCTTACTTCATCATCAGATGCTGAGAAAGTGAAGCATCTGATGGAATAAGTTCCAATGCACAAAAGCTTGTGCTATGTATATAACTCTAGTTAGCTGATAAAGTGCAAATGCTACCCTGCCTCTTGCTTGACTTAAGACTAACACAGCTAACTACTTCCCTCTGTCAATGGGCATCAACCCAGTCAGAAGGTGGAAAATGAGGGCTGCCAACTGATTTATCAACCCAAAGAAGCACTGATTTTGACTGCAAAGTGAGAGGCTTGCACCACTGAAATGAATATAGCAAGCTCCAGAAAGCTCAACAGTATTATTGCATCTCTGCGTGCACCTAGTGCATTGATGCTTATGTAAACAAAAAGCAAATAAGGACTTTTACATGTATAGGATGATACAGTTTTTTTAAAGGGAGATTATTTTGTTGCTGTATCAGATACCCAGTGGCAGGAAGACAGAGAAAAGCATGTTCCAGCAATGCAGGTTTGAAACAGAACCAAGCCTGGCTTAACCAACTCCAGTGTGACCTTGGAAAAATAATTTAATTCTCTGTCTTGTGTTCCCCAGTGGCAATGGGGATAATAATGTTTGGCTATTTCACTCTGCTGTGGAGGGGAAGTGCCCTACTTTATAGGTACCTTCTCCAAAAGCACCAGGAGCTCTGATACCTCTTATCTGCCCCCATTGTTAGTGGGGACCAGCCCTTCAGACTGTCTTTGCCAGCTGCTAGAGCCTCCCTTGCCTGCACATACACTACTTTGCTGATCCAAGGGCCAGCTGCACGTACTGATGAAGGCAATCCCTCTGTATTTCAACAGCCCGGTCCTCTGTATGCTAAGAATTGTGCTGGAAGTTATACGAGAAAGTGAGGCCCAGATTCCTGCATTCATCTCTCTCTACTTTTTGGTCCTTTCACCCTAACGTTGCTCACTAACATGAGATGCTAAGAAAAAGATAAATATGCTTAGAATGGTTTGTGTCGGGGTGGTTCCATGCCCTTTCTGTAGGGTCCCAAAAGCAATTTTACATCATTAATTTTGTGGTTGGGGATATATCAAAGGATACAATGGCCTGGGAGCATTTGGAGGCACCTGGCCTCAATTCAGTGGACTCTAGAAATCTCCTAGGGTTATATCAGATCCAAATCTGCTACGGGTCCATGGCGGATCCATATTCCATCTCCTTGAGGTTGTTAGCATTGCCTCAGAGCCATTTTCCAGATGAGGTAACAAACAGGTTGAATGTTTTAGATCTTTGCATTATCTAAAATGCCTGATATCCAAGAAATTACTGAAGCCTTGATGATTGCTGTTAGTATTGTTTTGAGAAATGAAGTCTCTCGGAAGATTAGACTTCTGTCTTAGTGCTGTGCCTATTAAAAATGTCAGGTTTTCAGTACTGAGAAAATCCAATGTAGTTAGTGGATTAAGTCAGTTTATCTTGATGGTTTGCATTGTGCTAAATGTTCGTTATGATTACATAGGTCTTCAGCCAGTTAGTCATATGTTTAACTTTGACACGTATTAAGGTTGAATGGCAGAGCTGAAAGTTAAATATAGAAGGACCACAAGCATTGAACAGATTGTGGTGTTAAAACAGTGAGGCTCTCTAAGTGATGCAGGATGGTAATTTTGCCGTAAAACCTTGGCACCTTTTTCCAAATCAAAATTCTAATATGAAGAAATGTAAAAGTTTGTGGCAATATATTTCCTTAAAAGGGAATAGCTTAATATCCCTAAGGGAAATAAAGCAAGGTTCATCCTGCATTCCTGCCAGACTTAGTGTACAGGCTGAAGGTGTGAGATTAAAGGGGAAATATGTTTGTATCATAATAGGTCTAAAAAAGACTGACATTAAAAGCTGTGATTAGAGTGAAGATATGTTCTTATGTTTACTGAAAATTTGGCTGGAATTATCAATAACTGATCCCCTTTGGCACAACTTCTAGTGATCTGAAATAACTAGGGTTATTATATTCTTCAAACTTTGAAGCAATAAATACAGAATTCTGACAGAATTACATTCTAGTCATAGCAGACTTCAATGATCTTAATGGCCTGAGCTCAGACTGCTTGGAGGGAGCTTATCTGAGCAAAATTCCCCAGGCTAGACAGACAGCTTGAGCTGAATCTGCCACTGTTTTTTGGAAGACCAAAAAGTAATTATGAACCTGCAGTCTGAGAAGTTAGAGACAGCTGAGCCATGAATTTATATAAATCATTTAAATAAATGGTGTATTGTTTAGCCTTATTCATTCATTCTGCCTGGAAGAATGAAGAAATTCTACTGTTTAAAATTTAGAAGTCCTTCAGCTCACACAGTTCCAGCGGTTATTCCTAGGGGAAGGAAATCGAATGTGGGGAGACTTCTGCTAGATAGATTGCTACAGTAGACTAATGAAACCTAAGGCATTAATGTCTGACAGAGCCCTAGTTTTGTGAAGTTACATTAAGATGCTGGACAATGCGTCTCTTGTCCTGAGCTGGGCTGGATAATGTCATATCAGAGAGAAGAACATGCGAGTCATAATTTCTTTTGGAAAACATAGGCTATCAGAAATAAGATGCAATGTTGTTTACACAGAATTGATAGGATTAGTTGAACTTAATGGTTGCCAAAAATAAAACTCAATATGGGTGTTTTGTTCAGCAGGTAAGCTGACAAGTTAGTGTACTCTGTGAATCCTTTCTTCCCTAAAAATATTATTAGTTTCACAATGAGTAGAGTTGGTAAAATTAAGTTACATAAAATTAAAAGTTGACCCAATAATCTATACAGACTCTGAGCCAATCCTCTCTTGAGGAATGAAAATATGGAGATAATTGTGCTCTCCATTGATCCGGTCTTTTTCCTTCTGGGGTACCTCTATACTTTGGGGGTACTGACTGAAGAGAAACAGCATTTTGACAGGACGCTTTCCTTGTAATGTTCCACGCTTTGCCAAAAGTTGAAGTACTGGAGAGATTTTTAGTCTGTTCTCAAATCATCCCCAGCCATTTTGTGAAATCCAAGGTGCATAGGTGGCTTCTGAAAGCTTTAAATGGCATGCACATTTCTGAATGCCTACCAGAACTGTAGTCTGTGGTTTTCCCAAGAGATAATAAAATAGATCTTTAGAAACTAGTCTTAGATGGAAAAGAAGTGACCCTCTGTGGATTTTAGTCACTGTCCACTCAACCCCTGAAACTATGGAGGAGGCTCAAGGGGTCAGGAGTGAATTGTTAGTTTGGATTTGGAGGTAGGCTGCAATGTAGATTCAGGAGGTCAAGACAAGGCAATGAAAATCAAGAAGTGTGTAAGAACTGACAGTGTTCCTCAGTGTGCAGGAATCTACCTAGGGTCTGTGCGCTTCAGAGAGCGTGTGAAATAGAAACTCTCCAGCACTACTTCACTTCTGCTGTTCCTAGTATAAAGCCAATACACTGTGTTAAGAGGCAATATCTAAAAGTCAGATCTACCTCGTTATGAAGGCCTGTTTTCTAAGATGTACTGAGTTCTGCTGTACTTTAAATAGTCTATGGCAACAACTCCAGTTCTTTTCTCAGAGTTTCTGCATGTCTCTGAACTATAGAGCAGCACTGCTTTGGCATGAGTCAGCTGAGAGCAGGTTCACAATACCTCTGGACAATGTAAGTGAGAACTCCTGGCTTGGGTCAGTACAAATCTTGAGTACGATACTTTAGCACAGATTCCAAACAACGTTTCTGAAAAGCAGCAGCGTCTCAGTTGGTCTTAGGTCTTGGCATAGACTCCTGGAGCAATCAGTGTCCCCAGTGTGCCAGCAGCACTTTGGGGTTGTTGGTTGCAACTGTGTTGTCTAAGGACATAAGCAGACAAGGTTCTTTTGGCAAATGTGATATCTTTTATTAGACCAACTAAATAGTTGGAAAAAATGTTCTTTGCCCAAAAGCTCTCAAAGAACAATTTTTCAACTACTTAGTTGGTTTAATAAAAGCTATCACAAAGAACCTTGTCTGCCAGCAGCACTTAGCACTTTAAGACTGCATCAGAAGTCCATATAAGAACTACACTCACACCCATAAAAATCCTCAAGCCGTGTGTCATTTTACAGGTCTTTGCATCTATTTCATTATACATTTCTTATCTTTTAGTTTTTTCAAGTAAATTCTTATATGCATAAAAATAAACCACTAAAAGATTGTGGCATTGACTTCGTAGAGGGTTTGGATGGGGAGGCTGATTTGCTCCAAAGGAACTATGTATGCTGGAAAATCCTATTCAGAGTGAATAATCATCATCTGGTCCTCAAACACCAAAATGTCACAACACTGAATTGTGGATTCATTATCCTCGCAACCCATCCAGAGCAAGAAGCCGTGCAGAGCTGTACTACCCCAGAGTAAAGCTGTTAATATGAGAGACTAGTAGGTCCCCTCTGCTCTGAAGAAGTTATATGCACCAGCTCTTTTGGCATCTGAGATTTCTTACCCCCTTTATTTTCTTGCTCTGCAGGCTAATTGTTGAGGGAGGAATGGAGTTAAGACAGTATTAACTCTCTGCTTCTGCCTGTTCACTCCCCACCTGTCCCTGCACGGCTGTTCTTCTCTCTCCTATCTGCAGTGTCCAGCAGTGCATGAAGTCCATGTCAGAGCATGGTAGGGACTTCTTAGCTCCTCTTACTCCTATGTATGGGCACATGGTAGGACTCTTGACTCATCACAGAATAACTTGTGCTGGTATTCATCTCCCCTGATCAACGGCAGGGGATCAATTGGTATACACCTCCCCTGATCAACAGCAACATGTATGCCCAGTCTGTGGCAGAAAGCATAAGTCACAAATGTAGCTCTGCAGCCATTAGTAGTCAGACCCCACCATCTGAATAGTCACAACATTCCTGAGCTGAGAGAGAAAGCTGGGAGGCTTACCAGCATGAGCAGGGCAAGGCATCAGAGGCCAAAGCATTCCTTGAGGCCAGCACTGGATGGAGAACCTTTTATTTCTGTGAATTGCTTAGTGATTCTTAACTCTGTTCATCTGGGACCTGCTCCAGCTCCCACTGACATCAATGGAAAGAGTTCCATTGACTTCAATAGGCATTGGATAGGGTCCTTGGTTATTAACAGCAATCACAAGAGAATTCCTGTGGCCTGGAAACTCAGCATCTACCGAGAATGTATTTTGAACCATCCTGGAAAAACTGAGCTAATGCATAATGCCTGGCTGTAGACGTACCTTTCCTTCTGCCAAGGTCAGAACATGGAATATGATGTATAACAAAGACCCGAAATGAGGCAGACACGCATGTTATTCAGGCAGGAAACTTAAAATGCTGCAAGAGTTCCTTGTGTACATTACTCTTTTTCTAACCTAGTTATAACTTTATTTCAGATGCAAGTGATGTTCAACAAAACAAGGAGACACTAAATTTGGGGGTAAAATGAAAACCATTGGAGAGCTATGATTCTAGATATTAAATTCTACTATGAGGGAGCCAGTGCTGACACTTAATTCTACATTTCACCAGGAGTATTTATCTTATTTAACAGGCTAAAGCAAAGTAAATATGAATCTAGGATAAAGCAACATTTATATGGAAATAAAATTAACTTTGATGGATAGGGACTTTATTCAGGAAAAAAAATGCCATGTTAAAGGAAACTTTTTTCCCTTTTCTAAACCCACAAGAATCCTATTCCCAGCTGATATTGACATTCCCTTCATGTTGGATGGATTTATCCGCAAGGAAAGCTATAAGAAACTTAAAAGTGTCCGGTTTTATTTAAAACCTTGGTGGTCTTTAACGGCTGCCCCACTGTTCCAGGCTGGTACAAACTTAAACAGAGCTCTTTGTTGCTCTTGAATGTGACATAATCCTTTCATCTGGCATGGTGAATGAAGTATGCACATGGCTTTTTTGCTAGCCCTGCTGGGCTGCCTTGTTACACCTTCAGAGCAAACCACCCCATAGTAAAAAGCTGGAACTGTGTCGTCCACCCTAATTCCAATAAACAATTGATAACTATGGCATCTTTCAGCTTTAAAAATCTACCCACAATTAAACCTGTGTGTTGAGGAAGGAAGCGGCTACTCAACCTCATTGTTTCTTACAGATTCAGGGCACTATATACATTTTTTTTGTTTGCATGTTTGCTAATTTGAAGCTCTTTGAAGAGTCCTACAGGGAGATCAAAGACAAAAGATTAGAACATTTTTAATAAAGTGAAGAAGGATCAGGTTAGATCAAAGGGACCAGCTGACAGGAAATAACTAGGTGCCATTGTTGGCTGACACTTGCATGCTGTAGGGTGATTTCTGTGTTAATGTGAGGTCAGGAGGAGGATTGCTTTACATCTTATTGTCTCCAGACTTTGCTAACTGGGTGTGTCTTTGTGGTTTGCTTAAATCTTAAAAATTAAAGCACAATTTGGCTCAGCCACATGATTTTTCAAGTTATTTAGCTTACTTAAAAAAAAAAAAATCAGGTTTTTGACACAATTCACCAGCTTGTGAGAAAATTTGAGTAAGGGAACGTTCAGTTGTCAAAAATACTGGGCTACAGTTATTCCCAGCGTGTCTTCGGTGGAATTACACCCAGGATGGGTCTGGCCTCATTGTCGCACGCATGTATGTGTATGTTAACACAGACGCACAAGAAGACTTTTTCTACACAGGTAGAACTGCTCTAACTATACCACTTCAATGGAAGTGGTAGAGACCATTTGAAGTAGATGCAATTTTGATGGTATGAAGGTGCTTATCAGGTAAAGTGTACTCCCGTGTGAAGTTACGATTACACCCCTAATGAAAATAGTTACACAAGCACAAAAACTGCCTGTAGCTCAGGCCTAAGAGCCTTACTGTGATCTTTAGCATGTAAGCACATGAAACTGTAAAGATCAACAGAAAGGTTCCCTGTATGATGTTTTTTCCTTGCAGTATAGAAATTGCATCAATATATAATGCAAAATAGTTTCTCTGGCTTAATGCTTATTTTTAATTGCTTTCTGTGGACAGGCACAAAGAAACGGCTGTGTTTTACTGAATAGAATAATTATGCAATTTCCTAGATGTATATGACACAGGATTTCACAGAGCATGCTCACCCATCTTGTCTTCCCAACTGAAAAAACCCAAAACCACCTTTGAGGGGGCCAGTCCTGTTGTTATCAGAAGGAATTTTCCATTGCCTAAAAAGAGAATAGGTTTGGGCCCAACATAATGACGTTAATAATAATATTCATTATAATTTGTATTGCAGTGGCATGTAGTGGACCAGCACCCAGTTATTTTAGGTGCTGTAGAGACACCTTTGGTTCCTCCTCCTTCATCTGGAATTCCTTCTGATATCATTCGGAATTAAATTATTGACAAGGTTATGTTAGGATACACAGTACACACAGAGTTTACATTGTATTTTTATATGAATAGAATAACAGTCACAATTCTGTGTATAGGACACCAGACACAACAGGCTATACCAGACAATACTAAAATACAGATAGCAATCCTTATCTAGTACAATAATTGAAAGGGTTTTTTTTCTTATTGATCATACTGCTTAGTAAAATAAATAAAACCGTAACTGCTGTACAAAAATCAAAATGATTAAGTTTGCTAAAACAAAGGTGAATACTCATGATAGGTGAAGGGAAATCAGTCAGGAAGAGGCTGAGGGAAAAGTCTGTATGCTTTGTGTATACTTCAGAAATAATCCAGCATTTGGGAAGGCACACAGATGGGGAAAAAACCACTAACGCGTCTATTCTGGTGATAAATAGGCAGCTCCTATCCTCAGGCATTTGCAATTCCTAGTCAAAACATCAGGTTGTGTCCAGTGACTCCTCAGGGACTCACTGCCTGGCATTTTCAGTGTGGTATAATGCCTGAAAGAGTGCCCAAAAATTCTGCTGTTTGGGAGCCTCCTACATATACGTGCTTGTGGGCAGTTTCAGGTGTGGGGACAGCAATCTCCTGGATAAGCAGTGCTAAGCATGCTGCGTGGAACTGGGATGGTGGTAAACTGAAATTATGTTCTCATGTTTCTGGGCAGGGCAGCGCTTGAGTGATGGACCCTACCGGTCTTTTTTATCCTCAGCAGGCCTTTCCGCTGCTGGCCTTTGTCAGATCTGAGTCAACTGCTGCCCTAAAGAAGTGGGCATTTCCCGGCTGACTGCTGCACTTGCCTCTCCTCCAGCTAGTAGGAGAAGCTTGTCACACTGCTCTATTTTTCCATTTCTTATTGTGGCAGGCAGGGCACGTTCTTATGCCTGCAGTAACACAGAAGTGCAGGCACCCTCTTCTCGTTAATTTATTTGTCTTGGATTATAACCACGTCCAAGGGCTTAACAGGTAGTCACTAATATTTGTGTCATGGCAGTGCATAGAAGCCTAAACCAAGATGAGAACACAGTTGTGCTAAGTGACACATCAACACTTAGTGAAAGACACTCCCTGCTTTATAAAGCTTGTGACCTACCTAGTTCAATGTTGTAACTTCCAGACGGTGGGGATGGGTCCGGTGAGATCAGCATGGTGAAGTCTGAGTTTTCTCTCTCAAGGCCATGGCACAAGTTCTCAAGGGCATCTAGGCATCCCACTCCTGAAATCATAACTCTGCCAGTGCACTTCAAAGCATTTCTCACCCTGGGCCCTTCCAGAGAAGAGAATATTGGTCTACAAAGTGTGCTGTGATTTGGACAGCTAGATGTTGGGAAAAGGATTATGACACTTTGTGGTGGGGGAAATGACCCCACATAGGCTGAGCAAGAGAGGGCCTGATAATCCTCATCTCAGAACAAGTAAGCAACCCTACACTGAGATTTCAAGAATCAGTAGATTTTCAGGAAGGTTGAGATCCCAGAGACTTGGGTGCCACACAGTCGAGTACTGCATTCAGCACTTGGCACTGCAGCAGAATTTGGTTCCCTGAGTTCAGTACCCATAATAACACAAGGTAAGTGGTAGGTGCCTCCGAATGGAGTCTACAGTCCCTGATCTGTGTTTAATGTGAAATAATGTACAACTATTGGGGACTAGTACCCAGGACTCTCTCTCCCAGGTGAGTGTTATAGCTACCAGGCTGGAGTCATGCTCATTTCTGATCTCTTTCCCACAACAAATCTTTAATGATTTTATGTGAAGTGGGACAGCTTCAAGAGGAAGACATGAAGTGTCCCCAGACAAAGACATCCTGGCTAGACATTCCTTTGTGTGGTAGGAAATACGCTCTCGAATCCCCTCGGGCAGATAAGGGGATTGAATCTGAACCTCCCACATCCTGGGTGCATGTTTTAACTACTGAGATAGGGCTGATACCATTGCCTTCTCCTCTGCCTGGGTTTCAAAAAAAAAGGCAGTGATTGCCATGGTTTGTGAAGAGCCCAGTCTGGCAGGCATGCTCAACAGTCCGCCAGGAGAGATGGGCAGAGCAATGGTGGCTTATGAATCCTGGTGGGACTTACAATTGTGTCAGTTAGATGCTGAGTTGCTCTGCCGTGCCAAGGCTGAGTTGCGTGTTGGCGTGCTTAACAGCCATACTGCTTACAAGAATGCCAACAACTCTGACCAGCAGGAGGTACCTGAACCCCACAGATACATGGCCTCATCTATGCCAGAGAAGTTGGTGTTTATTTAATTAAATAGATTTAGCTAAAATCATGTTTTCTTCTACTTTATATGAAGCCATGAATCTACAAGGAAGGTGCTGCAAGAGATGGATAGGACTGGAATATTGCAGAGATTGGAGGGCTCACCAAACAATAAGACAGAAATGGGACTAAGGGCATCTCCTTAACAAAGTCATTGGGACAAATATTAGCTAACCAAGTGCCAGGAGTGACAGTGTTTGCAAAATGCTATTAGTCATGAAAAAGCTCAGTGATCACAGCACAGCATTTCCAGAGGGAGTTGTCAAGAACTTTTTAGGTTTCAAAGACCACATTTTTTAATGTATTTTGGTGCCCAAATCAATGGTATAGCACTCAAAAATCTTTAAAAATAATCTGTCCCTAACTTTTTTTTGTATTAACTACTGAAAAAAAAACCCAACAGGTACAGACATAGCCAAGCAGAGCTCTGAATATTTTTCTCAGCCCCTCACAGAGTAAAGTATTTAAGCATGTATTAGGTGCATCAATATATTAATGGTGAATAAATTATGCAAATTAATGGCACTACCCATGAAGTGAAGCATATATTTACTGCCTTTGCTGGATCAAGGCTTCAATGCTAAGGGTACAGTGCAAATAATTAGGGCAGGGCCAGCTATCCAAAAAGTTAATCAAATGAGCACACAGGAGGAATAAGGCTACTGATACCGGGCAGTTGAAATATGGCAGTTACAAAGTAAATGCGAAACATTTTCTGTCCACTAGGGGGTAATGCCGATTGTTAAATCCTACTTTATCACCATCACATTTCCTCAGCTCAGAGTCCTATGTTTGGACTTCTTCATTTGTTTTCATATGGGTAGAAAACATTAGCAATAAGTAAGGACATTAATGAAAACTACAAAATGACATTTTTCTTTCAAAGGTTTAGATCACAAGAATTGTGGATGGATGAGTGTTAATGATATCTTATTTGATATACACATGGTGGTAGTGCCCTGTATCTTTAGCTACTGTATGCAAAGTGATACTGTATTTCTCTCTACTCAGCGCTGGTGAGACCCCAGCTGGAGGACCGTGTCCAGTGCTGGGCCCCGCATCCAAAAAAGATGTGGAGAACCTTGAAAGGGTCCAGAGCAGGGCCACAAGAAGGATTAAGGGCCTGGAGGACAAACCTTATGAGGAAAGACATGGGGATCTGGGACTCTTCAGCCTGGGAAAGAGAAGACTGAGCGGGGTATTGGTGGCTGTCTACAAGTATGTAAGGGGTGAATATTGGGAGCTGGGAAAAAAACTGTTCCGGGCCCCCCAGGGGAGGACATGGAGCAGCGGCCATAAACTGCTAGAGGATGGTTTGAGGCTGGCTGTAAGGAAGCACTTCTTTACAATAAGGGTGACCGGAACCTGGGCTAGACTTCCCAAGGAGGTGGTGCAGTCCCCAGCCTCGGAAGTCTTCGGAGGAGACTGGACACTAGGGCTGTGCGATGCTTTGGGTGGTGATTGATTCTGAGGAGATTCGGCCCGAATCTGAATCAAATCGGGGGACCAGTTTAAAGGTCCAAATCGATTCAAAGCTCTCCAAATTTTCAGAAAAGATTCAGAGAGCTTTGATGATTTGGGCAGTCTGCGGTGGCTGCCGCAGGAAGCTGCAGCCGACTCCAAGCTGGTAAGTAGTAGGGGTGGGGGAATGGGGCTTTGGGGAGTGGGCCAATGGGGGGGACCCCTGTCAGCCCCCCCATGGCTGCCCCAGCTCCTGGCCCTTTAAAAAAAAGCCCCTACTCACCAGGTGCTGCCGGGTGGAGGTGGGCAATCCCTGATGCCCCCCACTGCCCCATGCTGCATGGGGGGCTATGCCACAAGACCCCTGACCCCCCCTGCTCCCCCAGCCCTGCCTCATGGCTGCCCCGCCTGGGCCAGCTCCATCCCTTTAAAAAAAAAAAAAGGAGAAAAGCCCTGGGACTCACCGCTCCTGGGCTTCAGGGGCTTGTGCAGAGCCCCCCACGTGGCATGGGGCAGCAGGGGTTGCCCCCCACCAGCAGGAGCAGTGACTGCGGGGGGGGGGGTTGTGTTTTTCCTTAAAGGGCCAGAGCTGGCCCAGGCAGGGCACCCATGAGGGGGCTGGGGGAGCGAGGGGATATCAGAGAGGCTTGTGCAGAGCCCCCCATGCCGTGTGGGGTAGCAGGGGGCAGCAGAGATCTCCCCCCACCCAGCAGCACCAGGTGATTTGAGCTTTTTTTTCCCCCAAGTGCTGGGAGCTGGAGCGGGCTGGAAGAGCAGGCAGGGGATGGGCCTGGCCTGGCTGATTCGGAGATTCAGCCGAATCGATTTGGGACAGTGATTTGAATCACTGAATTGAAGCACTGTCCCCTGAATTGGCCGAATCCGAATCTGAAGCAAATACTACCCGCTTTGCACAGGCCTACTGAACACACACCTGGCTGGGATCATTTGATTTCAGCAGTATTCCTGCCCAGAGCAGGGGGGTTGGACTTGATGATCTTTTGAAGCTGCTTCCAGCCCTTAATTTGTATTATTCTATGTATCAAGATGCTGAAAAGTCACTGGTAGTTTTGGGTGCTTAAATTCTGAGATACTCTTAACAGACCCTCCCTCACTTTCAGAAACTGCAAAGCAATTTCATATACAGGCACATAAAGATGACAGATTAGATACAGAAATGTCTTCCCATACTACTGAAATGCAGCAAGGTCTAGGGTAAAAACATTATGGCCATGTCCAGATGAGTGTGGACATTTGATTTCCCAGGGACAAGTAGCAGCTCCACATCTTGTACCATTGCTGCTTGTCCCTGGGGAATGCCCATGCCATGCATGTTTTGGTATGTGGCAGGTTACCCCAAGTTGGGTAGAGGAGGATGGGGCCAGCAACTGTGCTGGCTCCAGCAGCCTTACTTGGGGTCCTGGGGGCCGAGGAAGCTGCAGCTGCAGTGTCCCTGTAGCTGGTAGCTGGAGCGTGGCTGCAGCCAGCCAGGTTCTGGGTTTGGGTGGCATGCACTGTCACCCTGTGCGCCGCCCTGCTTTTTTTTTTTGGTATGGGTTTTCTGACCCTGGAATCTCCTGAGGTAACTCCCTCCTCCCCTGCCTGCAAGGTAGCAGTGCAGGGAACACTTGAATGTGCAGCGTGGCACTGCAGACAAGTCTGCATTGCCACGTGGCCAGACTCGTCTGGACATGGCCTATATGTTTAAGTGCACAGCAGGGCTTTGCAACAGTTCAGGACAAGAAGGAAGAATGCCAAAGCTACTTGAAATTGCAAGGTAGTTTGGAAGGGAAAAAAAATGATTATCTGAGCTTGAATTTGGAGCAGTTGGAGTAAGAGAAGTGCTGTTGAATTGTCCCTGACCACAGAAACTCAGCACTGCTGGAAAATGGAAATTCTGGAAAATATCAGTTTGGAATTATTGGGTCCAAAATATTTTGTTTCAACATTTTCAGTCAACATAGAACATTTTTATATTCCTGAAACTGCAATCATCCTGTTTTGGTTCGTTGAACTGACCCCAAAACCACTGCTATACATTCTTTATATGTTAAGGAGCGTGAGAGGTATACTGGGGAGCTTAATCTGGTTTTGTGCTAGAAAGAAACTGAATGAGGACAGCAGGTGTAGAGCAAGATGGTTGGCTTGTGCTGTCACTAGTATTTCCTGAGCATTAGTGGTAAAACTAATCCCATGGGATGATAATGAGTAGGGAATAAATCACTTTATATATACCCAGTTCAATGCTGTCCCTGTAAAACATCCACACCTGCCACTGTTGGAGACAGGATATTAGACTAAATGGACCACTGGCCTGCCTCCATATGGCACTTACGTTCCCCATAGAAGAAACACATGTTGCTGTCATCACATTCTTCCAGTAGGTGTCACCTGTACAATAGTTAAAAAAGCAGGAGGGCAGTTTCTCCTTGTTTGACAGGGTAATCAGTGGCCCCAGGGCAGTCAAACTATGTGACTAAGGTTTTGGCAAATCTATAGAAGGTACAAAATTGCACTTGAGAAGAAATACCCAAGAGCACAGCAGTACTGTAGGATAACGTAGCACTTTTCTGTGGCTTTTGTTTTTGAACCAGATCAAACATGCTGAGCACTGGCAACTCTCATAGTCTTGTCAGTTTGGATTGGCTCTTTTATCTAACCTTAAATATCAGTGTAGATAGTGAGGTCTCTGGGGACAGGAAGGTCAGTTAGGTCTTAGTCCTGACTGTAGTTTCTAAGCATGTCTGAAATACTGTCCATGTGGATTATGGACCTAAGCTATGTTTATGTTGTTTTATTGTAAACAGACAGTGAAGAGCAGATGGTGCATGTCTGTTGTTTGGCAATGTGTATTTTTGACATACTCAAATAATGCAAAGTGCATATCACTTTTGTTTTTCTCAGTTTAGCTCTCATGTCAAGCTTTGGTGTATAACATAACTTTCCTTTACTAAATCTGCCAGACCAGCAAGAACACATCAATAATGCCAAAAGCTAATGCTTACTGGCCTGATACTGTGATTGGAGTCCTGGTTAGACTGTGGCATCTCTATGAAGGCTATCAACTTCAATACAGCTCTATGCAGGTGCAGATGTTCATCTGGGCAGACCAGTCGTACAGTTGTGACTTCATTTATTGGCTGGGTACAGATATCCCTTGATTAGGGGGAAACATACCAGTATGCTTGGAAAATTTCTCTTATATATAGATATCCTTGTATTTTTTGCTTTGTCTGCTAACCAGTGGGACTGCATTTTCACCCAGCTACTTACAAGGTACCATTCATCCTTCCACTGACTCATTTTTTTTTCCTTAAATATACACTTTAACAAAAAGCAAGATGTTAATTGATACACACCTTTTATCCACTTTTATCTTTCCTTTGAATTGTCTTTAATATAAAATTCTTAAATGATTGCTCTTTTAAACTGCTCTGTCTGCATGCCTGCAAAAATAATGCTGTAGGTAAATCATTAATTTATTATGGCATTCTCAGATTTTTTTTGGTGCAAAAAATGTAAAACATTAACTTAATACAGCAACCTAACCTAATTATTTTAAGTATGGAGGTAAATCATTAGCTTATTAAAGTATTTAAGAGTCAGGCTTTTAGAAAATAGTTGGAAACGCTCTATTTTAGAAGTTTTATGGTGCGGTTCCAGGGTTTTAACATCTATTTCCCTATTTGCAAAGTTTTATATTTAAACAATATGACCCGAGTCCTGCAAAGACTTACAGCTGTTATGTGAAAAAAGATTGGATTTTTACTTCCAGGGTAAAGCTAGTTATAAACACTAAATATTTCCAGTTTGCTATAGAAAAGTTATGAACAGTTCATAATTTTTCCAAAAATCTCTTTTAAAATATTTTTAATGGATATTTCAGCTTAAAAATCAAAATTGGGAAAATATATACCTGCACTACTCCAAGGCTGTGAATATGACACTTTTTTTGGATTGCTCAGAGAAGTTAAAACATGCCAGCTGCAACGTAGAATAGAAAATACTTGTCTCAGCGGGGTTAGTAATCCTGGAATAGGCACAGCATATCCCATAAATGTGTCAAGTCCCTCTTTATTTACATGGGATGAAATCTAAAGTGGTGCAAAGGACTATAAGCCACTTATAGCAGAGGATCTGAAGAGAAGGGTTATCATAGCTGAACACATGGGTGACTGGTGCCGCCTTAGTGGGGGGCTCATGCCCCTTAGCCAATCTTACTCATGGGGGGAGGGGTTCCCCATAGGAACAGCTGTGCAAAAAGTGTTTCTGTATTTCTTATAGAAGAAAAAGTCCCTGCACAAATCCCACATAAACTATTCAAGAGACTCTGCCACAGATCCACATGTACACACATCTAGTAGCCCCAGTAAATTGAAGAGTTATATGGAGGTGAGGCTGGGAGCACTTGCAATAGAAGGAAAATCATTTGCAGGTGGGAACTGAGGGAGGGATCCCTGGATTGGGGAAAGGTGTGTTTCTCACAGAGTAAGAGCTTCTTAAACACTGCAGGTGTGTTGCACTTCTTTGTCTTGATTCCAGCTGGACTAGGAAGGCTTTCACCTAAAGAGAAGGAAGTACTCCAGAAAGCCCATTTCTTGCAGCAGACAAGGTTCTGTGTGTAAAGTTTCTTCTAGCAGCTTTTCACCAGACTGCACAGGGAAGGGTGATCTCCCAAGTTTCAACTAGCAGCTTGCTTATAAGCTTCACTTTATTTGTTTTGAGGACGGGAAGGAACTTGTTTTCAGTCTGGCTGGAGGCTACACTTTCTTCTCCTTCAAGAAAGGAGGGAATTGCAGAGATCCTCTATTTACAGCCGTCCCTTTACGTTCCATGGAAAGGAAAGCAGCAAAAGGGCTTTTGGAAAGTAAACTCAAACAGGGGTGCAACTCAACAGGTGTTCCCAAGAAGCTCCCTCACCCAGCCAGCAGGGCCCCCTGGTATATACAGCTTAGCTTTCCTAAGAAGCCTGCCTTCTGCAGTAGCAGCTGCCAGCTTTCTGCGGCAGCAGCGGATGAGGAAGACGTGCGCACCTTGCTCTAACACAGCCCTCAATCCTTGTCTTGTTTTCCTGAATCTGAACTAAGATACTCATACTGGAAGTGTGGTGTATGCTGCATACTGAGTCTTGATGTTCTACTGTGAGGCCAAGTCTTTTAAAAACAGCAAGCTAAAAAGTAAGACATTCAAACCCAACAGTTTTTGCATAGGCATGTACCGTGTTGATGTTTTGTGTGTGATCTCAGTAAAATAGTTTGAAACTTTTCTACAATGATATTGAAAAGACCACAGTGAGTAAATGTCAATTTACCTTCACATTTTTTTAAATAAAAGAAGGAACTTCCAACTTGCACAGCAGCGTCTACATAGCTGGAATCTGATGTACATCCAGAAATATAAGAAATGCTTATCTCAATATCCTTTCCTTTTCATATGTAACTTAATTAGCATGACTTCCTGTTTCTAAAGACTCCTGGTTATCTCTGACTTCAAGGCAAAAATCTGTTCACCTGGGCCTAGATCTTATGTATCTGTTTCTGTGCGCTATGTCAAAAGGATATACTACTATTGCGCCATGTTATTTACATTGTGAGAAATGAGGAGCCAGTGATTTAGTCATAAGAAATCGGTTATTTCCCTTTGACATAGTGTGTCGATACATAAATCATGTTAAGACAGATTTTCTTTCTTTCCCCATTACTTCACTTCATTCTCAAAACATCCTCACAAGACATGTTGGAAGCACGAAAAAGTATTCGCTGGATGCGCTTTGTTTAGTGGGTGGGCAATTCAACCAACCAGAAAGCAACCAGCATGCTAGACAGCTGCCCAGCATAACAGTGTTACCACGGTTTTCCTGAAGCTTATCAGTTTGATTTCTATGATCATTTGCTGCTTTTTGGAAAACACCATGCAAATGTGTGGTCTTATGGTATGTGTGGAAAGGGTCAAAGACAAGACTGGTTTCCCAGACATGACAGATTACATTCTTGCCAGAATCACTTACCCCTTACAGAGTCCCATGCTGCCACTGCTAGATGACTATAGTTCCTGAGCTACCTTATTTAAAGTTAATTTGGCTATTTCTATATGTTACACCGCAGTCACAGAAGGCTGCAGTGCAGACACCCTGAAGTCTTCAACTGAAACCCGTTCAAGTCAGTTGACTTTTGTTGACTTCAGTGGGTTTTGCCTAAGGCTGTAAAGGTACAGGAATACATTAGAGAGAGACACCAGCTATACAGACACTAGGGTACATAATCATCGAAGCTGGACTGTTTCCAGGAATATACTCCAAGAAAAGGAGGGGGCCTGTTTGTAAGGGGTGGCATGAAAGAAAGTATAAGAAAAATCCTGGAAGTAGCTGCAGTATAGAGAAAGGAAGAGGAACTAGAGGAAAATAAGTGCAAAATGAAAGCTAGAAATGGAGAGTTCTGATGGCGATGAAGACACCCTTGAACACTGTTTGCAAGTTAGGAGGCCAGTTCACTGAGTCAGATATGGGCAGGGATGAAAAGTAGCCTTGAAGCAGCCTTTCTGGAGAGATGGGAGATGAGGAAGAAATTGAAGATAAAAGGTTTCAGTGGAGACGTGACAAAATACTCCAGAGGTAAAACGTTTGGTGGAGGAAGAGACAGAGGAACAACACTGGCAGGCAATCTAGTAATTCTTCCCCTTGTATGTTTAATGAAATGATGTGTTGTGAGAATACCTCCTTAGAGAAATCTAATCTGACAGGAATTGGGGAGCATCAGGTGAGGCCGGGGAATTGGGAGCAGGCATTTGTTTTTCAGGTTGGTGGAGAAATGAATGTGCTGAAGGGACGGCCCGTACTCTTGAAAAAAGCCTAGGAAAGCATAGCTAGCATATTTCAGAATGGGATGGAATGTTTGCTCAATTAACTAGTCCCAACAAGATCTCTTCATTGCACCGCAAAGAACAACTTTTATGAGAATCAAGTGCTTAATTTGTATCCTCATTACCCCACATGTATTAGCTAGCTTTACTAGCATTAGGTGATCCCAGTCTGTACTCAGAGGTAGGTAGTTACAGATAGTTTTGAACTGACAAGATAGGGAAACTTGAGGCAGAGGTCAAACAACTCACCTAAAGCCAACAAGGGACTTGACATCAGCCAAGATCAGAAGGCATGAGTGCCTGAATCCCTATGCTGTTCTCTGGACAATAGACAGCATCTCTTTTTATGTGATCCAGGAGAAGCAAATGGAAGAGCCTAGTTTGTGCAGCCCAGGGGAAAGAAGTAGACAAGGTGGACTGCATTAAAGGTCATAGCCAAGACAGAACCAAGTAAATCAAATTTTTTCAGGGGAGTTATATTTGTTAAGTAAGCTACCTCATCACTTTGCATAAGAATGTCCTAAAAAGCAAGGACTAACAGCCTAAAGCTAAAGCTACAAGGTGAGAACGAATTAGCTGAGGCACACAGAAAAATATTTTAAAACTCTAAACAACTTGATATTGCAGCAGATAACCAGCCCAGGTGAAAAAACACCAGCGTCCAAGAAAGGACAGATTATGCTAGAAGTAAGAAACTCCCTTTCATAGGACTGAATACCTCAAAGAGTAATGTCTGGCCTGAGGAGGGTCCTTATCCTGATTCCTTTTTATGCGATTGAGACTCATTAAAGCTGCTGCTTTATTTACAAAGGCTGGAGCAGATATGAGCATTCTTAACATTATTCTGGATACCTTTTTTGCAGCTGAGAAAAATGTAACCTCTTTCACTTGTCAAGTTGCATTCCTCCTGGCATCCATTATCTAATGAGGATACATAGGTCTTGGCATCTCAGTTGTAATCCTTGGTTCTTCTGTTCCATGGAGACATGGTGAGATTGTGCCCCTAGACTGTGGCAGCTGAGCTCCTGCGATTATCACAGCTGCCTCATCTAAGTGTGCGTCTATACTAGAAAAAACAAATGCTGCCATTCTAGAAATGGTGCACTTGAACTGACATAATCTACCGGTGCAGGTCTCAAATGCTTACCACGGTGTGATGAAAATGTGCTCTCAGCAGGCTCTCTTAGATTGCAAGACAAGAAGGGGCTATTGTTCTCATCTAGTCTGAGCTACACCACACAAGCTATAGCTTTCACTGACCTGATCCTTGTTTCAACTGAAGCATGTTTTTGAAAAACATCTAATTTATTTTGAATGTCTCCCATGATGGAGAATCCACCACAACCCTTGCTAATGTTGTTCTCATGGTTAAATACCTTCATAGTTAAGGATTTGTCTCAATTTCTAATCTAGATTACCTAGCTGAAATGTTCAGACATTAAATCACAGCACATCATTAGCTGATAAGCAGAACTTTCTAGTACCAGATTCTGTTCTTAGTGATCAAGTCTTAGCCCTCTCTTTGATGAATTGAAGAGACAGTTCTTCAAATCGCTCACTCAAATCTCTTGTTACAAAACATGTTTAATCATTTTTCAGCCACTTATTTGATTAAAACTTCTCCAATTTTTCATCAGCCTTCTTGAACCATGAACACCTGATCCTGTAGCATCAGTGTCAACAACAAAAATACCATCATCTCTCTGCTACAGTTTAATACTCTTCTGTGTATACATAGCCAAGGATTGCCTTAGCTCTTTTGATTCCAGTTGTCTTGCCTATGCCAGGGCAGCAGCATGTTCTGGGACATGGAGATGACCCAAGTTCCTGGATGACCACCAGAACCAGAAGTTTACCAGTAAGGCTGCTCTCACCTTGTGGGCAGCACTCATGGGAGACCAAGGGTCTAGAACTAGGTGCTGGGTATGAGCCCAGATCAGCTTTGCTGGCAAACTTCTGGCTCCAGAGTTTGTCACTGGACTCAAGTAGGCTGCTTGGGAACAGCTTCCTGCTGCCTGGGGCACGCTACTGCTACCAGACAAACCCCAGAAGCTCTGGATGCTCATGTCTAGCTGATTGCCCATCACAACAGTCTTTCTTCCTAGATACATTAGTGTACATCTGACTATACTGAAATGCACTTTCTCTGCTCAAACACAGCTTACCAAGTGAGCCAAATTGCACTGTATGGTGATCTGTCCTTTCCCCTAACCTTTGTGCTAACTGCCAATTCATTGGTTGTTCTAGCGCTGTACTTAGCTTGAACTGTAACTACTTCTTTCCCGGACCTGATGAAGGGTACTTGGAGCCTGACAGCTTGTCTCCTACATTTACCAGCAATACAGGGTGGTCAATAAAAGGTACTACCTCACCTCACAAATCCTCCATTTATTGTATCTGTAATGATTTTATGTTTTCTTCCAAGGTGCAGACTGAAATCTTGAATGCAGCATGGCCAAGAACTGGGATCCCACCAGATACACACCTGTTCCATGATGCTGCCTATTAGCAATGGCATTTTGAGGCCTATCAGCCAGATGGTTAAAAACACCTGAGCCCTGTTTATGCTGGCACTTGAGCTTTTGCTGTCTATTGCTGTTGCAGCTGCCTTATTTCTGGAATAGGAGTCCACAAGTTTCTACAGCAGGCTTGAAAAGTCAGTGTGTCTATCTGCTGCTCTTTCCTCTAGATTCCTTCTTACTGATTGCCTTTTACAGTTAAGTGATACAGAATACATCGTGTATTCTGCTGCTTTTTGCTAAAATAGTCTTGGATCACAACTGAGATCCCAGTGTCAGGAATCTGGCTAGGTTTGGGGCTGGGATCAAGGCTCTGCAAATCAGGTTCATTTCTCTAATGGCCTCAAATGTGGCAAGACTAGTGCAGTCCATGCAGCTTGAGTAATGTGCCTGACCTGGCCTGGTAGGACACAGTTATTTCTGTTTACTGATGAGGACAGACCTAATCAGCTGTTGGCTTTTTCATTGCTGATTGCTCAATAGTGATAACAGCATTGTGCCTCTGCATGTCAGGCCTTTCATAGATTAGGGGAGAAACACTTTCCGTGCCCAAGTCAATAAGCCTGTCCTTCCTAAATATGATCTAAACAGAGACTATGTATTCCCATTATGTAGGCTACATTAAAACCCCTGTGTCCCTATGGGCTTACTGCTTTGTTTGCCACCTTTGCCTCTCTCAATAGTACCACCTCCTGCTTCCTCCTCACTTCCCTATAGTTTCTATTGAACTTACTGCTTTCTATTTAGAAGCTCCTGCTCCCTGCAGGTCCATTTATGGCCTCTGACAAAGTAGGCTCCTGCTTCTGAAAGCTGATTAGTTGAATTAGTCTATAAAAGGTGCCAGTCTGTCTTGCCTTCTGTCTAACTTCAGACTACCAGGGATAACTACAGTACCTTTCTTTTTTTAGTACAATTCATGTATAGCTTGGAACATGGGTGCTCTGAATGCCAGTGGAAGAAGTGAGGCCCTTGGGGGGCGGGGTGCAGTTTCTCAGTATTAGTGTTTAGATACTAACAAAAAAAAAATAAAACTCCAGGGGCTGCTTTTGTTTCAAGATAGGCCCATGCACCAAACTCCAGTGCAGATGGCAAATGCTGGGAGCATCAAACTTCAGAGTTTTGGTTTGGCCTATGATGGAGACAGGGGGCAGCAGTTCAATTGTGATCCAGGTAAGGATTACAGTCGGGAAGAACCTATAGGAACTATGCTGGCATGGTCCCTGTGGTTTGGGTGTGACCCTGATATTCAGGCCTGTTCTGCCACAGACTTCTCCTGTGTGGTCTTGAGCAAATCACTTAGTCTTTCAGTGCCTGATATCTCCTGTACAAAAGGAATAATGTCCCATCCCTAAGCCACAGGCAGGCTATGAGACTAGGTGAAAGACTGAGCTGCAGATATCTGCCATGCAGGGGGCCAGAAATCCCAGCTCTTTAAGCATTCCTCCAAGACTCTTGTGTTGTCAAGGTCTGAGGTTGTGGCTATGTCCTTTGACACCAGTGATGTCGATGTGGAACAGGCCTAGACAGGAAGTCAGTGGGACTTTGCAAGATGTGAGAAACTGGCCTCTTAACTTACACTTCCTGGATGTGAACTCTGTTACCATAAATAAATGGCAATTTCTTAGCATAGCTCATCACATTAATTCAGCTACTACACAATCAGAGCTAGGGCCACAGTCCAGATGTATCTAGATCTGAAATGGTTACCAATGCCATGTGAAGCCATGAGGCTGAGGCCTGGTGTTGGCTGCTGACTGACACGGTGATAATCTTGTTGCTGTGGTTACTACACAGTGGTAAAGAAACAGATTTTTCAGTGTCACTTTGGACTACAAAGAGCCTAGAGAGGTACAGCCCCATCTGAGGAAGCAGCAAGCAGCCGGGGATAGGCAGAGCCCCTTGGCTTGTTTTTCGTGAGCAATGTGGCTTTTGACTTTACCCCAGTGAAAACATTGGGTGCCTCTGCCAATTGCAAGGGAACAAAATGTAAGGCATCTGCTGTGGCAGCACGAGAGCGTTGGGTTAACCCTGTGTTTCACCTTCTGATGCACTGAGAAAGGGCTGGCCAGCAGAACAGAAAAGCTGAGTTAACTTTGCAAAGCGGGCAGAAGGGAAAACGCGCTGGCGGAGCAGGTGGGAAGGCAGTCAAAAGAATGTAGCTCCTTTGTGTCTCTCTCTTCCTGTCTGCTTCCTTTCTTCTAGCTTCAATTCATGAATTTACAGCATTACAGTAGTGAGATACCCCTGGAATTCCACCTCCCCCTCGCCCGGCTGATGCAATCAGTCTGGCTGTCAGGAGACACTGAGGCTGGGGAGGATCAGGAAGGAGGGAGGGACCTCTGCCCTGCTTGGAACAATATTCGGGCTAGAGGTGCAATAGGGACAGCGAGCTGTTCCAGTCCATATGAGCCAGACCACTGTAATTCCAAGCTGCGAGGAAGGAAATGGAAGAAATGGTGGGCCTGCACGGGCTGCTTAAAGTGGAAGGTTTGTGAACAGAGTGCAGCAAAACCCCTGGGTCCAGTCCTGCTACCCAGTCTTTGCAGAAGGGAAACTGAACAGTCAAGTGAAGCTGTAAGGACACTAGATTAGACTTTTAGATGGTACTGTGGCAAAAAAGCATGGGTGCCTTTCATTTCCTGTGACATCCTTTTTGTTATGGGGGGGGAGGGGGGAGGAGTTACTGGGCTCAGATGCTTAATGTTCATACCTTGCTTTCCTCCATCAGTCTGACTGCTAGATTTTTAGTGCTGCCGCTTACAACTCTGTGCCCAGTTCCACCAGATGAGGCTGCTTGTTGGAAATTAGGAAGGGTGTGATGACTTATGGTATCTATAGACAGAGCCCCTACAAATTCTAGCTGGGCTTTATGAACTGCCTTATCTTTGTATCTAAGGAGCAGGTCTTTGATCTACAGATCAGTCACAGACCTTATTGAAGCCAGTGTGAGTAGTAAGCACCTTCCTTCTATGCAAGGAGCAAACAAATGCTTCTTTTATATAGTGATAGCTGAAAACAATAGGAGGCCCAAGGCAATGGACTTTGTAGCCAGCCCAGTCAGAAGCTAAGCTGTGTGGGCTGAGGAATTTCCCTGGCAAGGACTGAAAAAGATAGATTGTTTGCAGCTGTATGTGAAAGGCAGGAAGCGCAGAAGCAGCCATAAGTAGGGTAATGAGAAGAAGCAGAGAGAGAGAGTGAGAGCTTTTTAGGACACAGTACTGCTCCTGAAAGGTAGGCTTGGAAATTGTTGGCCAGGAAGTTGCTTGCACTTTGTTTATCCTTGTTGTGTTCTGGGAAACAGGAGTGTTGTGTCCCTTCTTTGCAAATAGACAGAAGTGTACAAACTAAATACCTGATTAAAACTTGGTAAGGTGCCAAATACTAGCTAATCAATCATTCAGCTCAAAAAAAGAGCAACAATCATTTCAAGTTTCAACTAAGTTTTGCAAGTAGAAATCAGGAACAACCCAAATAAGTCCTCCGGAACTAAGCAATTGGTTTACTGACCTGGTTCTTCAGAAACCCCTTCTAACATCAGACACATCTGTATCCTTACCCCCATACCTACGTGCACACAAATACAGAACTCAGTCTGAGCCTTCACTTTAAACTGAAAGAATTCATCAAACCCCATTAATTGCAATAAGTAAAATACTTAAGATTTCCCCATAATGGTTTATTTTCCTTTGAAATAAAGTACTGGCATTCTAGATTATGAAGGTACTTATTTATAGCCTTAATTTTAACATTTTATTTGAGAGCTTTAATTTAAAGAAGCAATTTCATGACTTCAAAGTACTAAAAAACCTGCTTTAATTGTGGCCATTTTTTGATGAGTGATCATGTTGCTTGAATGCTGTTCTATTGTTTCATGGATTTGAAAAATCCTTTTAGACTAATTAGTGTTGAAAAATCTTTGCTGCTTTAGTACATCTTGGTTTCCTTCTGCTTCACATTCCTTTTGATGCCGCCCTGGCTACCTTTACAAACATCTGAGCAGTTGCTCTATTTTCAAACACAAAGAACAATAGCACCTCATGCACAGTGTAGGATATTATACCAAATATGGATCTGAGACTTGAATGCCAGAAAAGACCAGCAGGAGGTACACAAGATATTCCTGAAAAAATATAGCTTATCACCTGCAGACCTGGAGATTGCTGTCTATTATTACAAAGATTTGTGCTGGGGGGGTTTACTCCAAGGCTCAAATGTCCTCCAGCTGGGAGATATTGTAGCTCTTCTGAGGGAAAAGAACAAGAAAAAAAACCCTGTTTGCTCTGAACCTATGCCCTGTATCTTTCACCTAAGTTTACAGAGGTGCATAAAAATCTACCACCCACGGTGATGCAGCTTGATCAAAACTCCAGAGCAATGGCAGGTATTGATAGCTAAAGGTTTGTTTACACCCTTGATACCTTTGACTCTCAAGCTAACTTCATGGACTTGGCTAGGGCTGGAGAATGTGACCCTTAAGCACTTAATAATGCTTTCATACATGTTTGGATTCATGTTAAAAAGCCAAACATTTTCTTTCCTTTAGTGTTGTATTCAGACCTAATTATTTGTAACCAGCTCAGCTGACACTAACCCTTTCCAAAGCTTTTCCACCCTCCATGGGGGGCACCCGTGACGCTAATTTTGTTACGGAGCGGGTCTGTTTCCTCCCCGTGGGCGCAGGCACTGGTGTAGCGTGCGGTCTTCTGGGTGTGCGTGGCAGTGGCGCTGGATTGGAGTTTCATGCAGGTCTGACCTCTGTTCAGATGTCATGACCTTTCCCTGGGTGTCAAGCAACAGGGAGGGGAGTTTTATATTTCAAGCAAGGCTTCATGGATGCATTGAATTTTCTGCCCAGTTAACTTCCCTGTTCCCAGGCCCGCTTTGTCCCAGCCTGAGGCTAGCCAAAAGGACTCCAGGGCCCTAATTGAGAGTTGCTTGCCTAGATAAGATTCTGCTTCTGGCATGTTAGCGTCCCTGCAACCTGAATTTTCTCCTTTCCTGGCTGGGAGTGAACCTGGGTTCTCATAGTAACAGAGTTATAAAGCTTGTATCTGAATCCAGAGCTCAGGGACATTCGGATCCATGGCTTGAGGCTCAAGTTGTTATAAAAGGAAGTCCCTAAAACCTGGGTCTAGATCCCCACACCAGTGCGCTATAGAGATATGTAGGTGCAAATGTTTCAAGGGATTGCAAGATCTGCCTCAAATTATACTGAAAGTAGCATTTTGGAGGAAATATTTTCTCAGCTTGAATCATAAGGTGTGTCGTCCCTGCCCCTCAAGAGCTGCATATATACCAGGAGCAGGTATCGAGATGGCACTGCCTCTGCAGTGAAATGATACAGCACAAAGGTGGATGTGGGCTTAAACTGCACCTAAAATAGTGGAGCTAGGATGCGCTGCACCATTCCTACGTACACTATCAAACATTCATTCTTTACTGTCTCCAGCCAAAAACTAGTTGATTTCTCTCTGAATGTGTTCGGTTTGTTTTTTCTCGGCCACATTTTCTGGGGGTGGGGAGGAGGTTGTGCTTGGGCTTCTTCTAGTTCCTTTATATTCCTGCTTACTGTTTCTTCACCCTGAAGTATGTTCAGTAATAATTTCTTTCAGTTTACTAAAATGAATCGCAGTACAATGTTAGTACTTGCAGTCAATTCATTCCCTATTTTTCTTCTGTAAATGCAGATGATAACCTCTGATGGCTCTCAAGGGAGGTTGCATTTAGTGGAAAGAGGCTGATCACGGGGGTTGCATACATTCATTTTGCTTTCATGTTCATGTCTACTATGGGTCACTTCTGCCTGTGCTTTGGGCCTTGCCAGAATCTCAGCCGTGTACAGGGAGGAGGCAGATGGCAAAATGTTCCCTCTTTGACTACGTTTTAGGCCACATTCTACTGTTGGGACAGGAGGGACTTTGAGATTAGAGTAATTTATATCAGTTTCTGTTTGTTTTGTTAAGACTAAGAAAAGAAGAAAGTGCATCCACCCCTGAGCCTGATGCGAGTGAAAACGGCGATAATAGTTTTCTTGCTTAGACAGGAGTGGGCATGTTTTAGTACAGAGCTCTTGGAGTTCAGGAAAAGGGCCCAAGCATATCAGTTTTGGTAAAAGAGTCCTTTGTAGCAGATCCAGAAAGGAGATGAATCGAACATGAGTCGAGGTGTATCTGTTTAGAACTGCAGATCCTGAAATGACGAGCGTGATAGTGGCCTTTGGGGACTCCTCCTTGTAGGAAAGAGCCTTAATGTTCAGAACAAACCAGGGATGTTCAGAAGGGAATGAAAATGCTGCATGGTTTAGCTATATTTTTAAAAACTTTCTGGAAATAAATCTTTTCTTGATCAAGACAACTGCATTCAAGTGCAGTGAAGTACTAACATTTTTTTACTTTTATCCCTAATTTAGGATCATCATTCACATTGTACCAGTGACTGCCTCATTAGTATAACATGTATTTTTGAGGCTTATTAGTAGGTGTCAGATGCATCAGATTGTGGGTGTTACTTGGCATAGAAGGCAACCTAGAGAAAAAGCAGTTGAAGTGTTAAGAGTGGGGGAGGATGCATAACTGTGCCATAGCTGGATTGTAGCAAGGTTTCCCTTTTAAAGTTGAATTTTCAGACACATTAGCTTTACTCAGTCTGGAGTTCCTTGCTTTTAAATAATATTCTTTATGAATGCTGTGATATTTAACACATTGTACTAACACTAACTTAGTTATAACTTCTGTCTCATGGCTGAAGCTGGTTAAGAAGTTGTGCTGAGAAAACTGTGAAACCAACATTATCTGCTAATTGGACTAGCTGCAAGAGAGGGAGTTGCATCTTAGGGAGGCAATTGAAATATTTTATAGGGACATTTGTGAGAGTTTGGAGAAGTTTTGCAAGGTTTCAAAAAGTTTGAACTTTTTGGCAACATTTTGCAGGATGAATGCATAGAACCCATGTTGGCCTCTGTTTGAACTGGTGAATATATTTTGAACATGTGCTGAAATATATTTGACTTTTGATATAGGTCTGCATCCTTGTTAGCCACAGAGTATAACAGTTTTACCTGCTTTGGGTCTTTTTTTCAGAGCAGAAAGTTAAAATATATGAAACAAAAGCCAGGCCTGATTTTTCTATTTTGGGGAAAACAAAACAAAAGTAGTTCAAGCAAGAATTCATTCAGGGGGTCCTATGGGCTCTGTAGGGTGGCCATCATAGAGGACCGTCTGGTTGTCCTCTATTAATATGAAACCAGATGCCTTTATGTCCTCTATTTTTTCTCTGTGGCCAGGAGCCCTTTTTACAAGCCACTCCCACCCGGTGCTCTCTGGCCACCTGTGTTTCTGGCCCAGAGCAGTCTATGGTGTGCTGGCACAGCCCTCTCTTGAAGAGAAAAATAGAGAAGAGAAAAACAGAGGACACAAAGGTGTCGGGTTTCAATAGAGGACAGAGTAGCAGAAAATCGGAATGTCCTCTATGATGACCGCCCTTCAGGCCATAGCATACGTGAATCTAAATAATATATTAAACTTAAGTTTTAGTGCTGGTGGATAGGGGTAGAAAGACCTTTCTGTTTTGTGGTCCTATCTTACTCGGTGAGGTTGAGGAAGGAATGGAGGCATGTTGAATTGAACTGGGTTTTCCCACTGTATGAAAGTTTGAAGTCCAGGCCTAATAAAAGCAAAGTAGTTTGGTCTCCCTCTACTGCTTATAGTGAGTGGGTGCATCTACATGTGCAATTAGTGTTATATGGGTTTACTGCACAGTAATTTACTGTGCAGTAGACCCACCCTGGGCAAGCATTTATATGTGCAGGTTTGTGGGAGCAGACTTGCTCCTCATGGCACTAGCCTCTTTCTGGCCTTCTCCAGCCCTGTGCTACCCCCATGCAGCAGCCTGGAGCAGCTGGAGGCTCCAGCTCCAGCTGTCTGCAGCCAGGAGCCCCTTTTTAAAAGCCAACCCTACGTAGTGGTCTCTGGCCACCTGTGTTTCTGGCCCGGAGCAGTCTATGATGTGCTGGCACAGCTCTCTCCAACTATGTTGCTAGAGCCTGTGCCCGCTGTGTGATGGCTGCTCCACCCCTAGGCCCTGAGAGCGACAACCCATGCCCCAAGCTCCTGCTTGCCACCCTGCTCACCACGCTTTGCTGCCACAACAGCTGCTGCCTGGCCCAGGTCAGTCTCAGCCCTGACTGCCCCCCTGTGCTGTGTGGTCGCATGGCCAGGCTCTCTGCAGTGTCCAAGGCCCACTGCAGGGATCCCAATGATGCCGATGTGGATGCCACCAGTGGTGTCATCCACAGGCTCCTGGTGGTCCAGCCCCACTGCCTGTGGGCCTGCCCAGCCAGCCAGGACTGGTGGCTACACATCGTTCAGACCACCTGGGATGATGAGTCCTTCTGGGGCCACCTTCCTCGATTGGCTCCATTTACACCTGTAGCTGCAGACTACCACCATGTAGCTGCCCTTCCCTGCAGAGACCCAGCTTGCCATCGCCCTGCTCACCAGCCTGTGCTATTGCCCACCTCTTCAGCGTGGACAAGATGACTGTGGGGGAGGCCATCCTGGGGGTCTGCATTGCCCTGCAGGATGGGCTGGGGCATGCCATGCTTTGGGTCCGCAACCCCTGGAGTTGGTGATAGGGTTCTGTGCCCTGGGTTTCCCCCAGTGTATCGGGGCTCTGGATGGGACTCGCATCCTCATCACCTGCCCGCACTACGCAACTGCCCCTACTATAGCCAGCGGGGCTTTCACTCCATTGTGCTGCAGGTCATTATCAACCACTGCAGCACCTTCACCAACATGAACACCATCTGGGTTGGTAGTGCCCATGATACCCATGTCTTCTGCAACTCTGCCCTGGTGGAGGACAGGTGCTTTGGACCAGGGGTGTTGGACCTCCAGCTGGGCAAGGTCATGGTCCCACCCCTCCTCATAGGGAACCCTGCCTACCCACTTCTCCCCTGCCTCATGTGGCCCTAGAGTGGCCAGCTAGACCCCCACCAGGGACATTTCAATAGCCTGGCCAGACCTGCGTGCTGGTGGAGCGCGTCTTCAGCCACCTGAAAGGATACTCATGTACCCTCACCACCTGCCTCAAGGCCAACATCCCCCAGGTCATTGTCACAGCTTGTGTACTGCATAACAACATATGCAAGGCCTGGGAGGAGCTCTTCTGTGAGGCCTGGACAGATGAGGCACAGTGGATGGAGGATGCCTAGCCCCAGCAGTGCTAGTTGAAGCGACTAGCAGGTAGCCCTGGGTGAGCCACATACCCAGCAGTGGGAGCTAGGGCACCGGGTGCAAGAAGTGCTGGTGGGCTACCTGCTGCTGCGCTCTCTGCCGTAGGCCACCTGGATAACCAGTCCCAACCACTCCGCACACCCCCAGCACCATGCTCACTACTGAGAGTTTTGTGGAAAGCTCTTTATTCCCCTCTACAGACACAAATCCTTCTCCCAGTTCCTGTTTAACACAAAACTGCCTCCCTCCTGAGCCACAGAGTGTCTTCACCAACCACCCCATCCCCCACCAATAAAGCACCCTCTTTCTCAAGTAGACTATGTACATAATGCTTTGTGTGGCCTCCTGGGGTGGGGGGACAGTGAGGTGGGGATGCCTACAGGGCAGAGCCCAGGGACAGGTGCCTAGCACTTCAGCCTCTGGCTACACCACTGCAGACATGCATGCCACAGTGAGGCTGGCAGAGCAAGAAGAAAGAGGCTTTGTGAGACTTTGCAACATTTCTGAGCTAACATGCACTTTATCAGGGGGCTATGCACTGTTGTGCCTCAGATCAGCAGTCATGCATGTACAGGTGCCCAGGGACCATGGTAAGCCAGCCAAGCAGGCCCTGCCACAAGCATCGACCAGCTGAGCTCCACCATCCCCATTTGCTCTGCCAGGGGCAGGTTGTTGCTGGGTGCTTGCCGCAGCCAGCCTGCTTTCCCCACCCCCTTCCCAGGCTGGGACAGGCCTGGCTCCTGGCAGCACCAGCTGTGGCTGCTCCAGACCCACTCTCCACTTTTCTTCTTGCAGGCTAGGCCATCTCCTCTGTTGCTGCTAGGCTCATGGTTCCCAGGCTTGTAGCTCCCAACTGGAAGGTGGAGCTGGTTGCACCCCTGCCAACCCCCCAGGTGGCCTCTCCCCTCTAGAGAGGCACCCTGGGGCTGTCCCCCCACTGTGTGTGTGCCTTGCACCCCAAGTTTATCCCTCATGAGAGTGTCCTGGGTGGACTGAGGGGTGCCCAGTGTGCTGTTTGCATTAACTGAAGGGTGCCCGACCCTCTATGGCCTGTTGCTGCTGATTGCCCTAAACATACCTGAGAACCTGGCGAGGGATCCCTAGCTTTGATGGTACAGTGGGCAAGCCTGTGTTTCCCTGCAATGTTTGCCACCACCTGGAGGGCTACGTGCACCAATACTACATGTCCCTGCCCCCCACAGCTTTGCCACTGACAGCAATGCATTTCTCTGCATGTGCAAGGTCCATGCCTGCCTGCCTAGCTAGGCGTGGCAGGTGTGCCTGGTGGCCTGAGTCTGCCCCTGCTGGCAGTGATGATGTGGAGCTCCCAGCGGTGTCCTGGGGTGCAGGGGCTGGGGGCCAGCACCAGGGTCCAGGCAAGTGCTGCAGCTGGCCCAGGACCACTGCTGGTCACCAGAGGCAGACCTCCGGGGTCACTGCAGAGTCACTGCGAAGAGCTGCCCCACCTCCCGGGCTGGTGAAGCTCCAAGACCCGTGGCCTTGGGGCTAGGCCAAGGGTAGCCCCCCTGGCAGTGGGGTGGACCAGGAGCAAATTTGCTTCCGGTTGTCATCTGTGTGCACTACCATGCAGTATCTATAGTGTGGTTAATCTGCAACCTGCATTTGCAGTAGATGAATTGACTGCACAGTAAATGCCTGCACGTGTAGACAGTGATGGTTTATGTCACAGTCAATTAGTCAACTGCATGGCAAAGTACCTTGTGTAGACGCGCCCAGTGAGTAACTTTTTTTTTTCTTTCAAGGTTAAAAACGTTATTAATTATGTAGTAAACCTTTAAAAAATCCCATTGGTTGTCTTTTTGTACTTCGTTTACATTCACATTTGATTTGGTAGATACATAACCTTCTACTGACCTACTGTTACAGAATTTTGCCTTGCACATTATGTTTATTTGTGATGTTTAGAAAAAGTCACTTTAATTACTGCTGCCACTTAGTTTTTTTGGTCCTTGCTAGTGTTGTGGTTTCATTTACTCTATTCAGTTCAATATACTCACTGATCACATGCAAGGAGCTTCATTCAAATGATAATTCAATCAAAATGTGAGCCTGAAGTGCCTGTCTAGGTCTAGCTGGAACATTGAGTCAGATTTATCTCTACTAAGACTGTACTGAAGTCAGTGGGTTAGCACAGGTGAATTTAGTTTATTGTGCTTAGATACTGTCATTGAAAAATGGTGATGAAAGGTTGTTGAAAGTGCAAAAGATGATGCTCAGAGCAGCTGATGAAATATAAGTCTCTAACCTCCCCGCTTTCTAAAGTTCAAAACAACCACACACTTATCTGTAAAATACCATCTAATTCTTCTGTATTTTTGGTGTAACTTTAGCTACTGCATTTTGAATTTTCTTTTCCTCTAACTCATAATTTTACTTTGCTATATAAGAAAGGAACTGACTTTTGTATTGATCTGATAATGTAAGTCTCTTTTTTTTTTCACAGCAAGTGAGAGCTTTAAAAACCTCACCACACACACCACCTAATGGAAATACATTTCAGAGGAAGGTCAAGCCAGCCTGAGACTCCCTGTCTCAAGCATTTCATTGATTGATTCTTGTAGCAGCAATTCAGTAACTTTGGCCTCCTTAATTGGAGTCATTTTTGGAAAACCCAGTATGGCAGGGTCTTGCTACTGGTGGTAATGTCTCACAGGTCCAGCTACTGTAGATGTTTTTTCATTAAAAAGGCTTAAAATCACTACCTGTGTAGGTGGCAACTTCCATTTGAGTTCATATTGAACCTGGTGTTTTAAGGGGAATGTTAATTCATATTGATTTAACTTATATGGTTAAATCTGGCTCAAAGATGATTATAAAATGCCACATACAACAACGTCAGTCTTTCTTCCAGGTCACTGCATGGCCTGTGCTATGGTGGAAGGAAGGCTGGTCAAGAGGTTAAGATGCCAGAATAACATTTGGGACCTTGTGGTCTGAATCTCCATAGACTTCCAGCATAGCATTGGTGAAATGAGCACTTCAGCTTCCCATTTGTAAGCAGGATAATAGCACTGCCCTGCTTTGCTTTGGTTTTACTAGGTAAAGTCCATTAGAGGTGGTGGGGTCTGAGATACCGTGGGATGGAAGTCCTGTGGGTACTTCAGACCAATGTTAGGTCTTCCCTTCAACATCCATCATTAGTAGCTGGTTCCAATGCACCTGTCAGGAGGCTTTTTTAGAGCACATGCCTGTGTGAACTGCTTTAAAGAATTTGGCATTTTGCTAACAGATAATTTTGATCAGGACTTTGGTAGAAAAGTGTCATATTAGCTAATCTGTTTTTAAACTCACAGTTGCCGTTGTTCACATTAAGAATGAAATGTTGTTTACTTTGTGTTAGTCTAACGATGTTACTTCAGGCTTTTCTTTTCAACAGTGTCTTTCCCTTTATGTGCAAGACCACAAAGAGTCTGACTTCAAGAATTTGTTATGTGGTATGGATTAGAAATGCCAGGAGGCCCTTTTTCAGCCCTCCAATGGCAGTAACCATGCTAGATAAGCAGGGTACTTTTTAACTTGCTTCATATATCTTTAGTTTTTGGGAGACCATCTCTGCCATATCCAATTAAGTGCTACTTTTTCTTATAAATAATGTTTTAATTATCCTTCGCAGCACAAACTGTGCTAGCATGAGAAGCCTGCATTTTGCTGGTGACTGCTTCTCTTAACAAAAAGCATTCCTGCATACCACTGTGTAATCTCTGCAGGTTATGTACTATTTTTTAGTCATGAAATTTTCTGAAGAACAACATGGTAAGCACCTTTATTACAAGGCACATTTGCATCTTGTAATAATTTAGTAAAGTGTCACCTTTGAGCGGGAGTGGTGGTCATACAACTTCTTTTGTTATTCTGCCAGTACTTGAACCAGTAAACCTTGGTAACATTGTCCAAACACCTGCCATTCGGGGTGATGATGAATCCCATAAGAAAAATGTCTCTTAATTATGTACCACTCAGCTTTCATAATGATCATGCAAATTATGTGGGCATTTCGAAAATGTGGTCTGCCTTGTGCATTGAGTCACATGAGCAGTGAAAAGAAATTAATGTAAAAGATTAGATTGCATTTATTTCCAAAACCTTTTCCAATATAGCAATAGTTGGTTGGGAGGCAATCAAAGGTTTTGTGGAATTTCTATCCCATAGTTATAGTTGCATACAAAGTTTTTGCTGGCATAGCTTTATTTGCTTGATTAGTATAATCTTTATTGACAAAACTGGTTATGCTTACTCCAGGAAGGTTTTTCCTGTATGACTATACCAGCCAACTTTTGTACCTGGACTTTTTTTTAGAGTTACTTGGCAATCATAAAATACGTCCCCTTTCTTTACGTAAGATGAGGAGATGCATTGTATGTTACCAGCAGGAAATTCCAAAATCCCACTGAGCCCAGTACTACAGACATTAAAAACAGTGGCTATACTGTATGTGCCCACAATTAGCCTAAAAATCGCATGTTTGAGACCTGAGCCAGACAGAACCTTGTACAGTTTCTACTTGAAGTCAGTGAGAATGACATATGTTGTCCAAGGGCAGAATTTGGCCCTTATGGATTTCTATTTTATATTTAAAAGCATGACAGGTTCTTGGTTCAGCTTTACACAACATGCCTATATGGATTCTTTTGCTATACAGACATGCACTCTGCACCACAATAAACACACCTAAGCAGTCATAGTTAACTTGAGCTATTTGGGGAGAACAGGCCTGAGCCAAGTAAGCTTACTATGCCTGGCTAAGAAAATATTAATCTAAATGGCAGTTTCAATAGGATAAAAGCATACAAGGGCTTTCATACACTTTCCCCCAGTCCTGTGTGTCCCAAAATAATTAAACTGCAAATCAGAGTGATGGTAACAAAGAAGAGGCTGTTTTTTTTGAGGACGGGTTCAGTGTCATTGTAGAGAGGGCTTTAACTATACATTAAAAGTAAGCAATCCCCATTTTGACATCCAACATTGTACTATATATTTTAAATTCACTGCTTTATTGTAGATGATTCAGCTTTCAGTTTAATAATACAAAGTTTGTAAGGATGTTAGTGATATGACAAGTGTCTCATGAGCATCTGCCTGCATGTGCAAAAGAGATATTTGTTACATAGCTACTTACAGTCATTTGTATCATTTATATTTACTTCATTATTTATTCAGTTTCCATAGATACAACCGTATTGCCAGGCTTACAGACAATAAATATTTAAAAAACAAATAATAATAAATCCAAGTTGGCATAGCCTGACCCTTTTTTTTGAGTAACCTTTTAAAATGTGTTTTGTAAGCACAGCAACCTACAACCTTACAGAAACACTGGACTGAGCAAAACCCATATACACAACCCCCATCCAGTACCGGCAGCCAGAACAGGCTGAATGCGGAAAGGCCACATCGTCAAGATTCGATTTGATGTAACAGGCTATTGATAAGACAAAATCAGATTCTCTTCCCTTGTTGTGGCCCTTTTGCATCACCTGAGCTCTTTGGTGTGCCAAGTCACTGCTGACGTTCAGAGCAAGCTCTAGGGGATATTGTAACGTATTCTGGAGGTGGGGCAGCTATAATGAACTGCCAGAAGACCTTTCCCTCTCCCCTGGCTGTGCAAACTATGTCTGGCACAGGAAAAGATCTGGCCTATCCTACTTCTCTAGCAGCTGTTAGGAATATTCTTGATATTATGTCCTGATTTGCAAACAGTCAAGTGCATCACTGGATACTATCTTGCTCAAGTACGTGTTGTGAGGTGGAGATTGGGCATTCTGTACTTGTGTACAGCCATTACATGGCAAAGATTGAGCACATTTTTGACGCAGGCTTTGAGGATGCAGAATTTACAGACTTGGAAAATCAGTCAGATTTATCAAAAATATTCCTTACCACATGCAGTAAGCTTAAATCTGCTTGTAGCAGGTTACTTTGTTTCTTTGTTCCTGGCTGCATACAATTTTCATTAATGCTTACATGCCTAATCCCCATTCAGGCAAATCTCCATTAACCAAGATTTGAACATAATGGGCACGTCTACATGTGAAATTAGTGTGACAAACTCCAGTGCAATTTGCATTGGAGTTTATTGCTCCTGGACGTGGTGTTTACACATGTGCCGGGGACCATAGTGCATTGAGCTGGGGTGGTGCATCCCTGGCTGGCAGGGAGCCCCAGAGGTCGGCCTGTCAGCCTGGAGCTGCTCTGCCCCAGCTCAATGTGCTGTGGAGGGGCTGGCTGGGGCACGAGGGTGCTTCAGTGCAAGGCGAGCTGGCAGGCAGCAGCCCCTGTGCTGTAGCAACCTCATGCCCCAGCCAGCCATAGTCACCATCTACATGTGCATTGCAGTGAAGTAAATAACTCCCCCACAGGATAGTATTTGTGTTGGGTAGTGCTATCCTATGGTGGAGTTAGTTAATTTATTCTGGCCTAATAGCACCGCACATGTAGATGGTGATGCTTTACTGTGAAGCTAATTAGTCAGTTCTGCAGTAAAGCATCTTGTGTAGAGGTGCCCAATAGTAATTATGGGCCTGAGTCAGCAAAGTACTTACATACATGCCTGGTATTTAGGACATGGAAATGATCCTTCATTTCATTTACCAAACAGATGGATTTTTATATTGGTTGCCCTTGTGGTTCCACTTTTATATAAATTGCACTGTAAATGAAGAAAGAGCAAAATTTAATCCTGTATTTAATCATTATTAATATCTTTCTGGAAGAAGGGCACTTGATGCCTGAAAGCTTGTCCAGCAGCTCTCCCAACAGTCAGTACAATGCAAGATATCACAAAAAATCCTTGCCAGCCTTAACAAACGTTTCTACTTTGGCAGTCAGTAACTGTATGATATAGAGCGTACAGGAGTTATGTATAAGTCGTACGCTGCCTTGCTTTTGAAAGACTTCAGCAAGGAGAAGGCAAACAAATCTCTTAGGCAAGTCCCCGATTTTAACAACTGTAGTGGGTAAAAGGATTCACTGTGGAAAGACTTGAACAGTGAAGATGAGGTCAATTCCTCAATGACCATGGATGTGGAAGGAAATAAATATGTTGACAGCCTGTCTCCATGGCTGGTGCTTTGTTGTGGGAAACCAAGAGCAAGTCTGTATTTCAAGTGATGTTAGACAGTGCAAACAAGCTGAGTCATCTACTACTAATTGCAATCTATTACTAATTTACTAACTTGTACATTCCTCATCCCAGGGACCTGGTCTACTCCATGCTCTATGGGAAGCTGGGCTCATCTATACATTCATTAATAGCCATGGTTACTTTGCCTTTAGTACTTACTTAACAAAATACTAATTGAAAGTGCAGTAACTACATTTACTGTACAGTAGTGTCGGTGTGTGGGCTTTTTGTGATGCTTATTGTGCAGGAGCCTAATAACACTCCAGTTATTAGCACTGTGCAGTGTTATTAGGTTACAGCATAGTAAGCATCTTGTGTAGACGCACCCACTGAGTGCATAATAATATTTTTTGAAGGCAGGGCTGATCAATACTTTTACCATAATTTTTCTTTTCCTAGGAGATCTTATCCTTCATAAATGCTCTTTAATAATATTTGGGCTCTTCATCCTCAGAAGGCTATACAAGCCAATTAACTAATACTCCCAGTACCCTGGGATGTAACCTTGAAGTGTCATCAGAGTTGTCTCTTCTACAGTCCTGTATTCATTTAACTGTATATATTTCAATCAGTGTCTTGACAGCATTCCTCTGTATACAGTTCTTAGTTTTAAAGAGTACAGTAAAATATTTTGATAGTAATGAGGGGCCAGTGTGAGTGAGTTCAGAACAGGAGCCTTGATAAACAACATACTGAAAGAAATGTACTTCTTAGTGCCCCTTCAGAATACAACCAACTGTTCCTTTTAATTATCTCTTAAAATTCCCATTCTTAATAAGTAGTTCAATTTCTTTCAGATTGTCGGGGTATTTCAAAGTATGATTTAAAGTCAAAGTTTATTTCTTCATATGACCTTGGTTTGTTGCCTTTTGCATAGCAGGCTTTTCCTGTAGTTGACAAAAGAAGAAACACTTGTGAATCCTTTGTAAGGAATGGTTTCAAATCTAAATATGATGCAGTGGTTTTATTCTCTGCTCTGATAAAAATGTATTGTCCCCCATTGGTTAATTTTCTTTTGTGTTGTAGGATATGGATCGTCAAGAACAAGCATAAATAGAAAACCGAAGGGAATGCACATACCACATTTTGACTTGACAAGGTATGAAGTGCTAATGTCCTGCCCTGGGGGTTGGATGCATCTAAATGCTGTAAACTAGCATGGTGGAGGGAGCAAGGTACTGGACTGAGACTCAAGAGAGCTGGCTTCTACAAAGAGCTGTACTGCTGATCTACTCTGTGATCTGGGGTAAGTCACTGTCCCCCTCTCTTGCTCTGTTTCTCCTCCCACCCATTCAGTATGTCTGCTCTGTCTCCAGTGTAAGCTCTTTGGAGCCAGGATTGTCTTTCATAATGTGCAATGTACAGTTCCTAGTTCAAGGTGGTCTCAGTCTCAGTTGGGACCTCAAGGAGCTGCTATTAATACATACATCATAAAAAATTATTAATAGATTAAGTGAAGTGGAAGAAGTTCTTGATCTTGATCTTCAGCCTTGGCAGGTAATCATTAAAGGAACAGACATGCTTCAGAAGGAGCGAGTATAAACATTACTTCATCTCTGGGCTATGATTACTTGGTGGGGCTCTTTTTTTTTTTTTTTTTTTTTTTTTTGGAAGGAAAGGGAAATGTTTTCTCTCTCTGAATAGGTGTAAAGCACTAGCTTGTTCCAAGAAGCCTGGTATTTGGCCTTCTCACATGCTCATGGGATATGGGTTGCATGTAAAGCAGGAAGCGTGTAGAAAGTTGGGACAGAGAATATTGCAGGCATTGCAGGGAGACAGAGGTTAACAGAAAATAATGGCAAGGGAAGGTAGAATGGCAGGCCTCTGTTATGTACAACAGCAAAGGTTTATTAAGCTGAGGACATCTTGCCACAGCTTTTCTGTGGCACTGTGGCAAATGCATAATGAATTTTATGGGAATCTTAATATTGATGCTTGACTTTGTAAAAATATTAGTACAATGACCATATTTTGGACTTTGGTTGATCTTAATTTTTCTTCGGGCTTTTGTTGCCTTTTTGTTTCTACAGAGTGGGGGGGGAGGGGAAATAGATGATCCCGTAATATACAGCTCCTGCCTTTTATTACTCATTTGAAAATTTTCATCTAATCCAGAGAACGCTTCCTGTACATTGAAGTAATTCAGACTTGAGGCCAACTTGACTGTGGACTTAAAAAGAAATAAATCAAACTATTTATGGCTTTCTGCAATAAATAAACACCCAATTTGCATGCACCTTTGGATTGGTAATGAGTTCTGTAAATCAACCCTGGGAGCTGTGATTTGGCTTATATTCAGACAGCTCAAAGGCTCTTTGCCTGTCATCTCTTCTGTACTGTTGCTTCCCTCATGGTATAGAGTGGATGTTGCGCAGCGTGGATATGCTATGTGGCTCAAAGATCATCTTTAGGTGAATACAAGAAGGGAAATTAAGTCAGGGGCTTTCCTGATTTGATTATTTTTAAATGCCATCAAGAACACAGAGGTTATTGGGACCGTTTGAGTATTTTCTCTCTCTGCTTGATACTGGAAACTGTCTGTGTGTATGTCAGGTTTCACACACTTTTTGCTTTTTTGTGGGGTTTATTTGCCTTCTCTGTTGTGCCTTTCCCTTGGGTTAAATTCTTAGCAGTGGTAACAGGACTACAAAATAAACTTGTTTAAACCTTGATGGTTCTCTACTCATGTGAAAGTCCACTGAAGCAATGCACTGGCTACTGCCCAAACAAGCCAGCCTCTTAAATACGGACTCCTTTCTAACAGAGTGGCTGGATCACCTGATGGAGGACTTTGACAAAGCTTGTCAAGGGACACCCAATAAAGAGTGTGACATTTATAAAGGAAAGAAAGAGTGACTTAAAATAACATGTATTTTGATTCTACCTCATTTTATTAAAAAAACAAAACCCAACCATGACTGGGAGCTACTACTGATGACAAACCAAAATATGATATGTGTTTATACTTTCAGTTTGTGTTTGTAATGATAGAGTTTAACTCTACTCTGGTACCTGTTTCATAACAACTCCCCTCAGAATTACTTTGATCTAGAAAATAATATGTTTCCATTTGTATTATGGAGCAGCAGCCCTTCATGTTTTGAAAAATATCGTTTTTTACTATTCTGTTGTGAATACCTTGTCAGAAAGGACTATTGAATGCGACAGCGTTAAAAATAAATAATGAGAAAAACATGAAAATACATAAAAAACATCAGATGGAAACATCTTTCAGAATTTCCAGTTCATAGGAAATAGTGAAAATATTTGTCTTTAGAACAAGGGACTCACAAAACGCCCAAATTTCCTGCAAGGTGGAAATTCCAAGTTTGAACAAGCTCCCCTGGAAAATGCAGTAAACAAGTGTTAAAAACACCTGGCTGCTAAAAATTGTTTTGGGAAACAGGGAAGAGGCACTGAAGATGTGGAACTAGAGACACCCTATCATTATTGGAGATTTGTCTTTAAGGCAAATGTTGATCCATAGCAGGGCATCAGGTTTGTAGAAACAGAGAATTGGGGATAGGTGTTGTACATACAGGTGAATACCTGATCTAGACGTTCTTTAAAAGAAAATAAGCAGCTTATGTCATATTGAGAGAGAACAAACACACGAGCGTGGGGCAGAGAGCGAGGACAGAAATGGACAGCGATGTTTTTACAAGCTTGTTTCTTTTGAAGTGGCTGACGTCATCCTTTGTTCCAGCGCTGCGCAGGGACACATCACCATGCTCCAGGCCACCTAGATTAAGATTGGGCGGAGGGAAAGTCCTAGAAACCACTTTTTCAGAGATCAAATGGGACAGTACTTAGAAAAGCTCAGCTTGATTACAAGCAACCAACATAGTGCCAGGAAATGAAGGTCATGGCTCACTAACTTGATGGAATTCTTTGAAGATATTAGTCTGGCAGTAGGTATGTGGGGGAGGGAGCGGTACAGCGAGTGTCTAACACTTGCTATATGTATATCAGCCAAATGAAGATGCATGCAAGTTGCTCTCCCGGGCCTTGCATTCCCTTTATACTATTTTAGATTGCAAGCATGGGTGGCTTTATAAACTGGGCAATACAAAGCACAGCAGAAGACAGTAGGCACTGAGATGCAGCCCGCGGCTCTGCCTTCATTACTGTTTATAGACATGACTAAGGTGATGTGCTAAAAGCAAGTTTGCCTGGTAAATGTTGGGAGAAAATTGAAGCCATTTGACTACTGCAATAAGTAGCAACTAGCACTCACGTGCACAGGAAAAAAGAGCTTGAGATAAGCAACCCGGGGAAAGGAAAAAAAGGAAATGGAATAATGTCAGGGGCTGCACTGTCCCCTGTGCTAAGCAAATGGATGGACCTCCTTATTCCTCCTCAGAGATGTGGTAATGGAGGAGCTGTGACACTGCATTGCTCCTGCCCCCGGGAAGACCCCTAAGCAGCTGTTCTCTATCTGTTGAAAGGCTATCAGGCCCTGGGGACAACAATTCTGTGCAAAACTGCTCTTAGCAACCTCCCCCTCTTTACTCCCCCCATTTTTAGGCTGCTCTAGCATAAGCGAACATGGACACAGGCAGTGCTCTGTGGTTTCAACTAGTCTGTCCTATAGTCTCCAGCTGCACTCTGGCCTGGTCAGGGTTACCTACCAGTGGAGAGGCTTGCAGGAGCAACATTTCTGCGGGAGTAATGATCCTATGAGGAGTGGGAGGCAAAGCAGAGATACACGGCATCTTGGGATATTGGGAGATTTGGGGATGTGAACCCACAACCAAGTCCATGGGGCAAAAGTCTGATTTCCTGCTGCATACTGATGGTGGACAAAAGCGAAGAACCTCAAGTAGGAAGTCTGTGTTTTCTGTTTCCTCTGAGCAGTATTTTTTCCTGTGGAACATATAAAAGAATTTGGGCTATAATGGTGGGAAGATTTTAAACAAAAGTGATGCAAAATTCAGAGAAGGGGAAAATGAGATTAGGTCAGACAATGATGCTTCCTTCAGGCTGTGCAGGGAGGGCCTTGGTAACTGTGTGAATATAGTACGTCTGCCCCATCCCTTCCACGCTCTGCCACCTTATCAAATACTGTAGTCAGGTTTGCTAAAAAATTGTACCGTGCAAGGACACTGGCAAAGGTAGAAGGGCTGGGGTGATGCAGAAAAGAAACAGAGAGGAAAAGGAGAGAAACTGGCTCTAATGCACAAAAATACCAACCCATATATTTCAGAGGAACTAATTATAACCTGACATTTATATTAGATTTCTTTGCTCCAGATGCATATTAAGTGTAGAATGACAGCAAAAATTGTGATGCTTATATGCTACATTTATTTAAAAAGCTGCCAAGCCATATGAGATTGGGGAAAATCTATAAAGCTCGTGCTTTATATTTTAGAGAAATAGCACTGCTAAGTAATTCAGGGGCTGAAGGCTAGACTCACTCCCTTTTTGCTGATCTATTAAAATATGTCCCTCTCACTAAAATTATTTTTTACTCCTTCCATATGCAAGCTAGACTTTCTTCTATAACTGTATTCACTAATTCACCATTTATGCAGACATCAAATGCGTATTTTTCTGTGCAACTGAGATCTACAAAGCAAGTTTGAAGAAAACTTTTAAAAATAATTTGGAGCACGGAGACATCACAAAGTCCATTGACCTTGAGCCTACAAGCACTATACATAGGCTTACTTTTGCTACCAAACTGGAGTTGCTGGTTTAAACTGTGAAGAAACAAATGATAGGAATTCTGATTTTCCTTGTCCTCTGTGAAGGTTTTTATTGTTTTTTGTGAAACACAGTGCTATGCTAATGGGACTAATCTCAGTGGGGCTGCATTTGGTACTAATGTTAAACTTGTAAATGTTTGCAAGAGCAGGGCCTGTGTGGATTTTAGGGTCGTGCCACACGTTATGTTTAAAGCATGAGTGACCTCACATTCAAGCAGTAAAATGCATGCTAAGTGCAATCACATCAAAGCAAAATTAGGACTTTTCATTGAAGGAGCATCTCCTGAACATATTAAATAACATGTGTTCTGCTATTGTCGGACAGCTCCACAGAGATAATCTGAGTTCAAGTATTCCTAGGCTGGGCACATGGTAGGGAGGGCATGGGGGTTGCGCATCCGCATCGGCAGAGCCTGGTGCCTGAGTCAGTGATTGGGGTGGAGGGGCTCAGCTGACTCCAACCCTGTCCGGGCAGGCTGAGATCATAGCCAGCATTACCATGCGACTGCTCTGAACGTGTTCTAACTTTGAATACAGTGTACTAATGACGACTACAACCTAAATAAAATACATGCAACATGTCCCTTGTGACAGGCCCTTAGGTGAATTCAAGCTGTTGCAATTCAGAATCCTTATTTTAGCCCCAGCTGAAATGCAGAGCACTAGGAATGATGCACAGCATCCATTGGCGACGTGTGGGGGGTGCATGCAGGTGCATGTGCACCCCCTGAGCGTGGTGGTGCATCCCCTGCGAAAAGGCACCGCTGGCGGTACCTGCGGGCAGTCGCTGTTTGCCACCTTCCCGCCTCGCCACCGACACCGCCGATGGTGTCTGTGGGCAGTCCGCGGTCGCTGCTGGCCACTGCCAACACTGCTGGTGGCATCAGCGGGTGGTCATGGACCACTAGTTGATGCTTGCCACCACACCCCTTCTGCCACCAACAGTGCTGCAGCCACCTGTAGGAGCTCCCTGCTTGCCGCCAACAGCACTGCTGCCGCCTGCGTGAGCTTGCCAAGCCCCCCCAGCCTGCAGCGTTCATGACGGCATCCTCAAGTAAAGGTGAAGAGAGGCAAGGAAGATGCCCACTTTAGGCTGCACTTACTCCTGATGCAAGGGCCCCGTTCCTAGAAGCCTTACGGCCCATTTGCTGAGGGACTAGACAGCTGAAAGAAAAAAAATGTGGACACATTTAGAAGAAAACATTTTTTATTTCATGAATTGTGAATGGTAGGAACGATGAAGACAGCTGAATCTATTTCTTGCAGTTCTGTTTATGTCATGAAAAGCACATGTAAGCAGTCTCATGAATATCTGTGCAAGGGGGAACGAAGTGTATCAGACATAAAACCTGCACTAGATTATTTAAAAACTAGGAACCATTATCCTCCTTCTGATGTCAATTGGGGTTATTTTTAAGCTTTCATATTAGCAGTGAATAATAGTTCTGGGAGGCTGAGAGTTTTAGTGTAATTTTTTTTTTCTCTAACCAGAGCCAGCCTTGGATTTGTTGCATTGCTCACCTCACTTAAAATACTTTAATCAGGAGTGTAATAGTGAAAGGGAACAACCATTAGGAGGAGTTATTAGGCTTGTTTACAAATTTGGATTAGCATAAGGGAGAAGAAATGTTCACAGTTATGCTTTGAGAATCAAGCTGCTGCAGCTGGATAAACATTTGTTGGCTGTCTTCAGCCCCTTTCCCCCACCTCCAAAGAGAGAATAAACCAAATGCCAAATCCAAGCAAATCTGAAAAAAATAACAGAATCTTTCAACAAAACCTACTTATCTGTCAGGTGAAAAAGCCTTGGCTTAGTTATAGTTCTAGACTGACTCTTCTTGACAAATGTCATCCTACTATCTAGGAGGGCATGAGTCACAGAGCTAAAGACCACCCAGATTTATTGTTCTCAAGGGGAACTGATAATGGTGGTATGACTCTACTACCTATAGATTCAAACTAACCTGCAAATTACTTGAGTAATCATGGGAAACATACTGAGGGGTTTTACATTTAGTTTAGTTTTTTGTTTTTCTTTGTGAATACACCTCTATTCTTGGAGCCATTATAGGCATCAACAGAACCATTTTGGCATATAAAAACTAATGATAAAAAAACAAAGCAAAAAATGAGCCAACAAAACACTTCCCGCCCCCCCCCCCCAAAAAAAATGTAGCTGAAGGAAAGAAACAGTGAAGCAAACTGCCTGTTGGCTGTGAGGTGTGCAGAGACTATGACTTAGAGTAGCTGTGATTAGCAAATACACCTTTTTTAGTCTGTTGTATGACTGACATTATAAAGTTGTCAAACTCTTTGAAGGAGCATTATCTCTGGTCAGTATGGCTAGGGACTGACATTACACATGAACTGGTTTAAGTGATCAGAAACTAGTTTAAACCTGTTACAGAACAGAAGTTCAGTGCACATAAACCAGTTTGAAAATGGCTGAAACTGGTTTAAGATAAACCTGGTTGAATGTAGTATCAGACCTAGCTGATTTGGGTCAAACTGGTTTATACAATGTCTGTCCCAGACCCCTTCCTGGTTTAAGATAAATGAGACTCCCCCAGCATCCCGGCATGCTCTCTGGGCTGGGCTCTCTGCTCCAGAGAGCAGAGCTGGCTCCGCCTCCCTGTTCCCTGGCTGGAGCTCCAGCAGAGACTGCAGGTACAGCAGGGTCTGCCTGGCTTCCCCCTGCCCCAACCCCCCTTGCTGCTCACTGCTCAAGCGAGGAACCCCCTCCCCCTTCCTATCTCCCACAGCACAGATCCCAGCCCCACGGACCCTAGGCACGTGATATGCTAGGTTATGCTGAGAGTTGTCTATGTGTGCGTCTCCAATTTTACTGGGACAGGATGACAGAATGTATCCACTTAGGGCTTTTTTGGAGCTAATCAACAGGTCAGCTGGTAATGTTCCTTCTTTGGAAAAAGCTGTTTAAGAAGAGCTTGGAGAGAAGCTACTGTTTTGATAATAGGGTGATAAACACTGTTATCAGTCCCCTGCTGGCTTTCTTGCTTATCAGTTTGCTGCAGACAGTAGAACAAAGCAGGGACGGAAACTGAAAAGCTCCATAGCGTCAACAGATGGATGCACTGCACCCCTCTCCTCCTTGCCTCAGAGTGTTTGCCTGGGGCTGCAGTCTGGCAATGCTCTTGCCCCTTGAGCAGCCAGTGGGGAAAACCCTGGGATGGTGCAGGCAGACCTCCCTGATCAGAGGTCCTGCCCAGGCTTGGCCATGCCCCTCCCCCCTCAGCTCAGCACTGTAAAAGGGAAGGGAAGGCTCCTCTAGTGCCTCCCCCCCCTCAACTTCTAGCCTGAACCACTACAGGCATGTGTCTGAATTTCCTCAGTCCAGAGAGAATGTATTTCCAGTTACAAACTGGTTTAGCCTAGCCAGGTTAGACTAACTTGCAAAGTTGACTCAATTCAGGTCAGACTTTTTGAATGCCTATCCCTACCCTATATAACTAAATGGCATAGGTCTGTTTCTTCTGGAATGTATTGAGGATCCTCATTTTCAAAGAAATCTCAGTTCAGCATCTGAAGTTATAGATATACTTTTTTGAAGATTTTTGGATTTGGGAGTGCAAGCTGTGAGGTGTCCTGATCTGATTTGCATGAGTAGTTCTCCTCAGTAGCGGCTGTAAGGGAGGACAAACTGGGCCACTGCCCCCACACTTTAGGGAGCCCCAAAATTTTGCAACAATTTTTTTGGGGGGTGAAGTTTTTGCAAGGAAGTGGCTCTATTTGCATTTTTAACACTTGACTATTTATCTAATTTCCCCAAAGAATATTAAAAAGATCCACGATACATAGGTCATCAAAATTAAGCCTCTAAGGGGCCCCAAACGACTCTCTTGCCCAGAGCCCCAACAACCCTAACGCCACCATTATTCTGCTCAGTCAAGGTTATGGGATTGATCCCCAGAAACATGCTCAGGTAGGTAATGTAAATTCAGGCTGTGATCTCCTAGTTCACGGGCATCCAAAAAGATAGGTATGAGAACATGTAATTGCAGTCTTTGGAAATTTCCAATTTAAAATGAGGAATACAGTCTTGTTCCTATTTTAGTCCAAAGAACTTGTGCCACTGGCTTGAATGGGATCAGGGTCACAGTAACAGTGTCTTTCCTTTTCACAGGAAAAATGTAGATATTTGTACAGTAATATATCAAGGGCTGTGCAAGCCAAGGCACTAGACTTGGACGGTTTGTGGGGGCATGAGATTGGTGGCCTCTGCTCCTGCAAAAACTGCTTGTTACAGCTCTTTGTGCACACTAGATGAAACACTAATTTAAACATGTAACTAGCAGTTGCATAAGTAAACACACTTAAGCCCTACTGTTTGCAGATACTGTATCATTTATATTTCTGCTTTTGCCATACTAATTGAAATTGTTTGGTGGATTTACTCTCTCCTTGCCGTGCAGCTCTCTTGTCCCTGTTTCTTTCTTTACATTTATTTGCATTAGAGATTATTGGCTAGATAACTGTTGTTAATGGATTTTGTGTATGAGCACTCCAAGAGTTTTCAGAATTCAAGATATGTCTGATGAGAACTGACTAGCAGTTCCTGTTTCCTATAAGTGGCTGACTCTAACCCTTCTGTCTGCCCTGTGTTGTGTGGGTTTTCATTCTCTGCCTATAGAGTCATGGAGCTCAGGAATGAGAGTCCTCCTTTATTTTCACTTGGCAGCATGTGACTCCCTAATGACAATTAGGAAAAGGCTTATAAAAGCCTTGAGCAATCCCAGATGCTTCTTGGGAGACCTGAGGCTTTGGGCTGTGATGTTCTTTCCTTCCAGAGTAGACTACAGAGGATCTTCAGAAGGGAACAGAATCATCTCTCTCGTTCTCATAATTCATGAAGGAAGAAGTTATAGTTTTTAGGCAGTACTTAAATGGCCTTTAAGGCAGGGGTGGGCAAAATGCAGCCTGCGGGTTGAACGCAGCCCACCAGGCCATTTTATCCAGCATGCAGAGCCCCTAAAAAATTTAGAAAATTGATATTTATCTGCCCCTGGTTGCTTGTCATTGTTACAGGATCTTTCCCTGGATCTTACCACAGATCACGAATAGGCAGGAGAACAGTGAACAGGCTTGGTAGCTTTTATTACTGAATATCAATGTAGCCGCGCAGTGGCTAGAACTCACCACGCCTCACGCGTCCTAATGGTGCAGGAGACCAATGAACCTGGCTGGTGAGTGGTTTCTGGGGGTTCAGGTCGCTGGGATCAGGCGGGTCTCTGCGTCCTCCTTCGGTTGGCCACACCGAAGGCCGAGCCGTGTCCGTATTAATCTACCGTGAATCGTTCCGAGTCCGTTGGACGCAGAAAGGACCCTGACGATCAGGTGCAGGCTCCTTTTATAGCTTAGGTGACGTGCAGTGGTGTGATTGTGTGAGGCACCTTTCGATAGGCCCATGGCGCTGACTGACTGGTGCTGGACTCCGCCTTGCGGAAAGTTCTAGCTACCGCTTATCTCTTGCATTGCTGGCAGAAAAACAACTATGGTCTGCCTAGCAACTGTTACAGAACTCTGTGTAACTTTTCTGATTGGTGAACATGGCCACTTAACAAACATAGTGATCACAACAGTCATGTGGCCCTTGATGGCTTGCCAAAACTCAGTAAGTGGCCCTCCACCCAAAATAATTGCCTGCTCCTGCTGTAAGGTCTCTTAGGTTGAACTGGGTCCACTTTGATATTATGCTTTGGGATGTACAATGATATCAGACGGAGTCCATTCCCAGTTTTGTGTAGCTTGTCTTGCTGACTTCTGGCCAAGGGAACCCTGTCAGGGAATGTCCTAGCACCCTCCTACACATTGGCTATGTGTGCTTCTGCCCTTCTCCTGGCTTTCTTACCCATGGAGTCATAATCCTGGTGGGTGCCTGGAGCATTTAATACACATGTAACCATGTGTGTGAATTTTTTTTTTCTCAGATCAAACTGGCTTTTGAAAAGCTTTAAGGAATAAGAATGTTTTCCTGCATGCAGTGGTGCTGCCCATGATTCATGCTAACCCTGTTTGAGCAGAGAAACTAAGCTGCCTATTGTGAATCCTTCTTTTTTCTGCAGTGTAGAAAGTGTGCATCAGGTCAGCCTCCTCCAGGGATGCCATCGCAACACAGCATTGCATTTTCCAGAGTGAATACCCAACTGGCAGACCCTACAAGGAGAGGCTGAGGGACTTGGGACTCTTCAGTCTGGAGAAGAGAAGGCTCAGGGGGGCCTTGGTTATATATGAGGGGTGCATCAGGACCTGGGAGAACAGCTGTTCACCAGATAACAAGGTCTAATGGCCATGAACTCCAGGAAGGCTAATTTAGACTAGACATAGGGTAGCAGGCTTACCTTTCAGAGCTTGGGTTGAGTCCCAGGGTTGAGATCCTGCTGTTTTGATTGGTGGAGCCCATCCACCAATCAGGAGGTGGCAAGAGAAATAACATCACACCCCTTTCCTGAGGGGAGGGAGAGAAGAGCTCCCCCAGACCTGACTGAAGTCTGCAAACTGTCAGGTCCGGAAGACTTCAGGGGCGGAGCCCTGGAGCATATAAAAGGAGCTGTGTGCCCAGCATGAGGGCGATGCTTTGGGGACGGAGAAGAGAGAAGAGCGGGGCTTCGAAGAGCTGAGGGGAGCTGCTCAGCAGTAGCCCAGGAAGAGTCCCTGGAGACTTCTATTGGCAGGGAGTGGTGGACAGCTCCAGCGGTCAGGCCGTCTGTGCGCAGCACGGTGTCCAGACCCTGGGAGCTGCGTGAGGCAGCTCGGGTCTGCAACCTCTGGCATGCGGCCAGAGCAGGATCTTTGGAGCCCCTGGGACGGCTCAGGTCCTCAACCCCCAGGACAAGGCTGGGAGCTCGGTGTAGGAGGCACTGCATGGAGGGAGAGAGACCCTGGGAGCCACTTCAGGTGGCTCAGGTCTACAGCTGCTGGCACAGGGCAGACGATGCTGCACAGAGGGTCTGAGAGCAGACAAGGCAAAACGCCCACTACACACAGCACTGCATGTGGCCCTAAGCCAGGACTGCATCAGGAAAACCCGCTGGGGAACAGAGCTCGACCTGGAGAACAAGAGGCAATGCTCCGGGACTGTGGAGTAGTAAGTTACCCTGGTGAGAGGGTCCCCCCACAGGGGAGAGATCCCCCGAGGGTTGCAAAGGAGCATCACGTGGGCCGCTCCTGGGTGATAGCAGGGGAGCTTAGGAGTCTTTGGGGTCTTCCTTTCCTTTCCTTCCCCCCCCCACCTTTCCTATAGTGGTACCTTGAGAGTGGGGCCCCTGCCCTGGAGGGCACCCAGGTAGTCTAAGGACTGTTGGTTATATTTGTGGACTGTGCCTTACAGTTTGTGAATAATTTGAAGTAATAGTTTGTATATGAATAGGGTCATAAGATTACCCAATCAATATTCTTTGGTCTGATTTGTTCTATTGTTCATCTGTATTTTTAAATGGTGTCTCTCTGTCTCTGTGTGTACACCAGGTGGGGGAAACGTCCTAGGGTTGCCGTGCTCTCCCCTAGCGCCCCCTACCCTGCCAAGTTTGGGTTAAAGCACCCTTGTTCTCACCCGCCACATCTTGATCTTGTAAAAATTAAAGGGAGGTTACCTCTTGTCCTCCTGGTCACATTTCCTGCTACCCCGAGCCTTGTTTATATAATGGGGGGTCTGAGCACCCCAACCTTATGGGCTATGTGTGGTTCCAACCACTCCCCAAGCCTCGCAGATGTACCGGACGTTGTTCGGTCTTAGCCGCAGCCCTTGTCACTCTCGGCACCCTCTGGCACTCGGGCTCCCTGGGGCCCCTGTCACTCTCGGCAGCCTCTTTGCTCTGGGACTTCTCACGCCGCCCCCGCTTGGGGCTGGGGCTCCCACACTATCGCGGTTCCCCTATGAGGCCTCCTTCTAGCCTCACCTCGCCCTCGGTCAAACAGTAAACAAAACAGAAGCCCCTTGGCTATGACTTAACTCTAAGCCATCTGGCTCCAACCTTTCTCGCGCCACATCAGAGATGTTCCATCCGTCCCCAGTCTCAGGCCGTACCTGCCATTTGGCCTCTACTCCTGATTCACTCCAGCCGGGTTCGTTCCTCCGGGGCTGCCAGCAGGGAACTGCCTGCCTGGCCCCAGCCTGGCAGTTATAGAAGAGCCAGGCCCTGCCCCTTCCGGTCAGCTGACTCCCCCTGGTTACCCTGGCAACCAGCAGCTGGGCTCCCTACTTATTGATTCACCAGTAACAGGCACCTCAGTGCCCTGCTACATATTGTATAGGGTTTATTGTTTTGTAAATTTGTACACACACACATATATATATATATATATATATAATCTATGTCCTTACCCTTTAATGGTTTTGTTGTAATAATAAATCTGTATATAGTTGAGTAACTGATTGACGGGGCTTGACTCTATAGGGATGGAGGCGGCCGCTGGGCTGTTGTGTCCCTCTGCAGCACGCGGCCCTCCAATAACTCCCTCAGTTGGAGAGGGAAGTACAAACCCGTGTACGCCCGGGCTGTGATAGGAAAAAAGTTCTTTACAGTGCGAGTGTCCAGGGCCTGGAACAAACTCCCCCAGAGGTGGTGCAAGCACCTACTATGAACTCTTTCAAAAAACATGTGGATGTTTTACTTGCTGGGATCACTTGATCCCAGCTGACTTCCTGCCTATGGCTGGGGGCTGGACTCGATGATCTCCCGAGGTCCCTTCCAGCCCTAATGTCTATGAAATCTATGAAGCTGCTACACACACATCCTGACAGTCCCACGGTACGAACATAAGGGCTCTTGCTGTGAGAGGGGTTAAATTATCACTGGGAAAACACATTAAACTCAACCTTTTTTACCTTTGTTTTTTCTGGATCAGCTTAGTTTTCTCATATCCTCTTATTCTAAGTATAGCATAGCGCATAACTGGTAGAACCAGCTATTGGCTGTAACAGAGCCCTGTTTTACTAAACTGGAAAGAAAATAAGTTTGTGATCCAAACCAAGGTTTTGTGGGTGTTTTTTAACTAAAAAATGATTGAATTTATTATTCACATTTCATCAGATGCAGAAAATATTTGAAGTATCCGGAGAGTTGTTGATGTTTCGTGGAGCTTTGGGACCTATTTTATTCAGAAACCTCTCTGCCTCTGAGGTTAAGGCACGTCCGTGGGAATCAGGAGTTCTGGGTTCTGGTCTCGGCTCTGCCCTGTATTTCTCTGGGGATGTCTCTTATCCATGCAGTGATTTCCTCATTTGAGAAAATGGAAGAATATTTATCTCCCTCGGATGGTGATGATTGAATTAAGAATTGAGATCCAGAGCTAGAAGAGAAGAATATTTTCATCATCACCACCGCCATGCATGTATGATCATGCAGATGGTCACTGCCAGGAGTGGTTCAGTGAAAACAAGATTGAAGGGCTCATGCGGCCTTTCCTGCATGTCTTGCATGTGAAGAAGTCCCAGCAATTTTGTGAAGAGAGTACTCTAGGAATACCTGCCCTATGTGGTGGTGTGTCCGAATGCACTGGTGGATCTGTCAGAAGATATCTGCCAGGAGCTCTTGTAGCTAGTCCCTGCTCCAGGGTGAAGGAGATAAGGCCAAGGGTGCTGGGTGGTCTGGAGCAGTACAGGTTGTAAACGAGTAGAAAGGCTCCATATGTTTTTTCTTTAGCTTTTCCTCACACCACAGCCCCACACCTCCCAGCCCAGCCCTGGCCCATGTAGAGCTTTCCAGGTAAGCTTCCTGTCCTGCATGGGAAAGGGTAATACAGCCCTTTGCTGGGAAGATTATTTGCCCCTGCTGCCTGCTGCTTATTTCTCACCTGCAGACTCAGCCTGTGTCCTAAGTATTGACTGACATTGCAGAGAGAAATGTAGCTTCACAGAAGGGTTTATGACACCAGGGGCACAGACAGATGACACATTTACTCTGATGAACTCTGCTGTTACAACAGTGTAAACCTGGAGTAGACGGACAACAGAGCCCTGCACTGCATGACACTCCACTATGGGCAGCAACACCTTGGAAAGTCAGGAGTAGCTATACAACAGGCTCAGTTATACCAGTGTGCAGATAAATGTCTGTGTCACGATTCAGAGTTAGTGAACTAGTAAGGAGTAAGGGTTGAACACCGTTATCCCAAATATTAAAATGTAGGGCAAAAGAAAAGCTGACATATGAAAATATATGACTTTCAGGTCAAGCATCAAAATCCTCCTTTAAAGTTTTTCTATGAGGCATCAATGAGTCTCCAAAGACTAAAATACTGTGCTGCTTCCTGTGTTCAAGGATAATAAATTCTTTAGCTTTCGGTCCATAAAACATAATGTGGGCATTGAATGTTACTGCCCCCTGGGCACTTTAACATGGATGGTGGGCTTTCTTTACTGTCCCCATTTAAAGCAAAAATATATCCTCTGCCTCTTTACACAAGCCTTTTAATTAATGTCATTTTAAGAGGAGTAACTGTGTGAGACAGGCTTTCTGTTCTTCTTAAGAAATTAGCGTGAGCAATGGATATGTTTTTAATGTGAAATATTTTGGTATTAAATTTTCACAAAGTTAATCTCAAAACCTGGGACAGGGACCTTTCTCTTCCAAAAACTGCTGTGTGCATGTTAGAATCAGGGTTTTGAAGTGCCTGTTGGGATATATGCAAGTGCTCGAGAGACTTTGCAGTGAAAGAGCTTTCAGGATTTTTTTTTCACATTTTATTCTAAATTAGAATACATTCCAGTTTGCTGAAATGATTTCTGTGTTCTGCAAGTTGTGTTTAACCAAAACAAGTCCCGTGCAGTTCAGTCTAGTTTTTGAGTAAAAATAGGCCTTTTCTGTGAGCAAAGTTCATAGATTCATAGATTGTACGGGGCTGGAAGGGACCTCGCAAGATCATCAAGGTCCAGCCCTCCACCCCCTACTCTAGGCAGGAAGACAGCTGGGGTCAAGTGACCCCAGCGAGGTGACTGTCCAGTCTCCTCTTGAAAACCTCCAGGGTAGGTGACCACACCACCTCTGGAAGGAGTTTACGCCACAGTCTAGGCACCCTGACTGTGAAGTTTTTCTTGTTATTAAGCCTGAAGAGTCCTTCCAGGAGTTTATATCCATTGGTCCTGGTCTTCCCTGGGGGTGCCCTAGTAAACAGTTGTTCACCGAGCTCCTGATGCACTCCTTTGCTGTAGTGGTACGCCATTGCCTTTGCTGTAGTGGTACGCCATTGCCAAGTCCCCTCTCAACCTTCTTTTCTTTAGGCTAAAGTGGCCCAGGTCCCTCAGCCTTTCCTCATATGGCTTGTCTTGCAAGTCCCTGATCATACAGGTGGTTCTTTTCTGGAGCCTCTCAAGTTTTTTCATGTCCTTATTGAAGTGCAGCGCCCAGAACTGGATGCAGTACTCCAACTGTGGTCTCGCCAGTGCTGAGTAGAGTGAAAGTATCACTTCCTTAGTTTTACACAAGATGCATCGGTTGATGAGTGCCAGAATATTGTTTTCCCTACTGGCCACTGCCTCGCTCCGATGGCTTATATTCATGTAGTGGTCAATGATTACCACTAGGTCCCTTTGAGCCATGGTGCAGGTCAGGCTGTTACCTCCAAGCCTGTATGTATGTTGAGGGTTGTTTGCCCTCAGATGGAGTATCTTACACTTGGAAGTGTTAAACTTAATCTGGTTCCAGTCTATCCAACTCTCTAGCCTGTGCAGGTCTGCCTGTATCAGCAACATATCTTCTGGCGTTGCCACACTGCCCCATAACTTGGTGTCATCTGCAAGCTTGGCCAGCAAGCTTTTCACTCCCCCCATCCAAATCATTGATAAGCATCGTCCCAAACATGGACCTCTGAAGGACACCACTGGCCGCCTCGCGCCACGATAACACAGATCCATTCATGGGAACTCTCTGGGTCCTATCCTGTAGCCAGTTTCTCACCCGCTGAACCGATGAGCAGCTGAGCCCACAATCTTCCAGTTTTCCCACAAGGATATCATGGGATATCAAAAGACTTTTGGAAGTCTAGGTATATAACGTCTACCTCGTCTCCCATGTCCACGTGGCAAGAGACCTAGTCATAGAAGGAGATGAGATTGGTAAGACAAAGCCATGCTGGCTGTCGTTCAGAACATTACCTTCTGCGAGCGTATCGCACAGAAATTCTTCAATGAGTTTTCTAGGATTTTTCCTGGGATGGAGATTAGGCTGATTGGTCTATAGTTGTCTGGGTCTTCCCCTTCTTGAAGAGGGACACAATACTGGCCCTCTTCCGATCCTCAGGGATTTCCCCTGTACACCACGGATTCTCTAAGAGCTTTGCCAGGGGTTCTGCAATGACCTCAGCCAGCTCTGTCAGCACTCTCGATTGCAGTCCATCCAGTCCTGCTGGCTTACAAATGTCTAACTTTTCTAGCTGATATTGCACCCACTCAGCATCCACAGTGGGGAGGCTGTTAGTCCCAGCATGACCCCTATGACTTTATGTCGCTTGACTTTCCCCATGGCCTGGTGAAATACCAAAGCAAAGTGGGTATTCAGGAGTTCAGTTTTTTCCTGAATGTCGGTTACCAGCTGTCCCAAGGTGTTAAGCAGGTGTCCCACACTTACATTTGTTTTACTTCTACTGCCTTCATACCTAAAGAAGGACTTTTTATTGTCCTTGACTCCCGTGACTAACCTAAACTCAGTTGCTGCCTTGGCTTTCCTGATCATTTCCCTACAAGTGCTGGCTACTAAAGTATAGTCCTCCTTGAGGACCGTACCTAGCTTCCACTGTGCATATACCTCTTTTCTCTTTTAAGAGGACCTCAATGTCCCTATTAAGCCAGGAGGGCTTGCCAGCCCCCTCCTACCTTTCCCCTTTGCAGAAACGGTCTTCTTTTGTGCTTTGAGGATCATATCCTTAAGTAACAACCACTCTTCTTGCACCCCATTTGCCTTCCCTTCCTGGTCCTGCGTTGCCTCCCCTACTGATGCTCTGAGCCTGTCGAAGTCAGCATTTTTGAAATCCAGGACTTCAGTCCTGCTGGTTGATTTGTCGACCTTGCAGTGGATGGTGAATCTGATAATTTCATGGCTGCTGTCGCCCAGGTTACCCTCAATGTTCAAGCCACACACCAGATCTCCCTTGGCCATGACCAGGTCTAGGACAGCGTTACCTCTGGTTGGCCCTTGCGCTTCCTGGGTCAGAAAGAGCTCCTCGATCACAGTCAGGAAACAGCATGAACGATCTGACCTGACCAAGTATTCCTTCCAATTACCCCAGTCTGGGTAATTGAAGTCACCCATGACAACCAAGTCCTTTGCACATGTGGCTTCTGCCAGTTCTCGAGAGCACTCCAGATCCAGCTCGTCTCTTTGGTTCGGTGGCCTGTAGTAAATGCCCACAGTTGGGTCTCTCTCGCCCCCCTGTAGCTTGACCCAGAGGGTTTGCAAGCTGCTTATCTTTGGAGCCAATGTCAGCCTCCAGTAACTTTTTAAAATAAACTATTTGAAATTCTTATTCTTCACTCTCACATTTCTGAGGCTTGCTGAAATTTGCCTTATTCTCAAATGGTTAGAAAGGTGGCTTTGATGCCTAAGAATTATGATTCTAGTCCTCCCTTCCTATTATCGTGTGTGTATTTTATCTAGTAATTGTAGTCAAAGGAACATGGCGCGGTAAATATGCCACTGTGTGTTCACCCATGCACAAGAACTGGTTTCCTTTCAAGTAAATGTATTCAAAGCATTATGGCCCCAGGGAGTGTGGAGAGAAGAAAAACGTTAAGGTTAGAATTAATCAGAACACGTTTCCTCCAATAATGACACCTCAGCTAATACACTGTTTCCAGCCGTTCATTTTTGGGGGTTCAGGGGGAATGAACAGGTTTTAAAAAAAACCTGGCATTTTTACACCCTGAAATATGGGAGACCAAGATTCAAGTTTCAGCTTTGGCAGATTCAGAGGAGTTTTTCATCCCAGATCACTCTGAATCAGCATTTGAATCAATCTGAACCAGAGGCTTGAACTGGATCTTGTGTGCCAGGAGAGTACTTCCACCACGCACCACCATGCACCTATTTTTGACAACTCTTCCTAAATTGAGAACCTCAGGCTTTCAGCTGAAAAAAGATATTCCAATGTGATGCCAAGAAAACTTCTGAAAGATCTCCATTGCAATCTAATGTAGAGTGCACACACATTTTGAAACCTCAAAAGTTGCTGCAAAAGAGCTCCTTGTCCTCAGGCTAGCTGCAGTCATAACTGCACTAAATGCATCATGGAGTCTACAGCTGGATCCTCAGCACTTGATCACAGAGACCTCCACCCCAAGTGAGAAGTTCTTGGAGAATAACCCTGGGTTTGATCAGTCATTTGTTTCTGTTCCAGATTTAATGAATAGGTGCTTTGTCTTTCTCCCTTTCTCAGATTAATTCTACTTTCTTCTGATGTCATGGAAGAACCTCTTCTTCTTGTCATGTTATAATGGTGGAAGGAGAGGCGGGGGGAACAGGACTGTTGGAGGATTTGCCAGGTTTTTAAAGAGAAAGGAGAACAACGTAAGGCTCGTGAAGAAAGAGCACCTAGCTGGAGAGGGGGGCAATGATGAATCTAGGCAGAGCATCCGGGCAGCAGTTAGTTGGTCTTGAGGAAGAACTTGCACTTTTGAGTTGCCTTGCCATTCCCAAGTGAAGGAGGAGAGATGGGGGTGATGAACAGGACATACCCAAGCCTATTGTATTGCTAATTATAGGCTGCAGAAGAGACTCCTAGGTAAAGAAGTCAGAAGCTGTTGCCCCAGGCATTCATTTAGTATTTGCTTATTGTTCAGTTCAGTGAGAAGGTTCCCTTGTAGTGCTTCATTAAATTATAACTGCCTTGGAAATTACAGTAAACGTGTCTCAGTATTTTGTTACTTGGCCAGCTTTCAAGCCTTGATTATGCTTTTCAATGGGAAAGCAGTGCTTTGTACTTGTGCGTGAGAGCCAGCTGCCAATGGGTGGAGGTTGTCAATCGACATCTGTGAACCACAGCCTTCCCAATCCAAGCAAGGGAAGGCCAGTGGGACAGAGTGTGAGTGCCACCGCCTGTCCCTGATGCGGAGACCAGGTTTGTAGCTTCCCTGAGTGCTGTTGGTGCCTGTATTCTCATAGCTGTATTGCTTTTACCATTTCCCTGTGCTGCTGTAATGTCTGCTCCAACACCCCTGGAGCTGCTCCCTTCCTCTAACCATTCAGCCTTCTCTCTGGCAGCCAGGAAAGGAAAAATACATTTCAAATTCTTCCATCACTATTTGAGCTTTAAAAAAAATCCTTTTAACTGACATGGCCTTTGTGTGACTGATTATTAGGCATCATTTCTATCGCAGCATTGCCTTTACCAAATATCATCCCAACATAGCCCAATGAGCTTACAGTCTTAGACCATTTCCCACTACTGTCTGCCACTGCCTCTCTATTCTGCTAAACTCCTGTACTTTCTCACTCTCCCCATCCCCACGCCTTCTCTTTAGACCTCACAAAAGGCTTGGTATCTATTCCCTGACCTCACCAGTTTCCCCCAGTATTCCCCCTCTGGCATGGACATGTATGTCCTTTCTTTCATCTGTGGAGGATGCTACTTGACTTGCCTAGCTAAATGAGTTTAGCTATTTCTAGATACCGAAGTGGACTGTGATTTCTGACACGGAGAGGAAGTCTCTGCTCCGCATGTGTTAATCTCATCTATGCTGCTAGCAGGGACGTAGCGCTCATTGCAAAGAATCTCCCAGCTCTGTTTTCCCAGAACTGCTGCAGTGGACTTTTTCTTGGAAAGTATATTCCTCTCTCACTTTCCACAAAGAAACTCCATAGAAAATCTATACAGCTCCTTCTGGGCTGGTTTTACTGCTTTGTGAAAGACTCTGCTATGCTGAACGGGATTATGTAATGGTGATTTATGTAACAATTCACATACTTATTTATATGAACTTCATAGAAAGATTTATCACCAGGGTCTCCACATGCTTTGCAAACAGCAACAAATTAATATTTGAGTTTTCTCCGGATGGTTCGTGTTTTCTCCACAGATGAGAATTGAGGCACTCAGAAGGAAAGGGATGAGCTCAAGGTAATTGGGTGCATCTACATGTGTCCCTATGGCACTGTGCCATCATTTAGTATTGCCAAAAGGTACTTCCAGAAGGAAGTACTAAATGATGGTGCAGTAACAGCCTGTATGCAGAGGCGCCCAGTGAAGTTGACCTGCGGGGTAATAGACTCCAGGTCTCTGTCAAACTGCAATTCACACTCCAAAAGTAAAAGTCTCTAGCAAGAAACATATAACTAGAAAGAAAGCCTCTTGTACTTTCAGCCTTTACTAATAGTTAAAAGTCTGTTCCCATGAGAAACTCCAGCTGCTTTGAGTAGAATTGGAGATGGGCTTATATTCAAAATCCAGTTCATCATCATTCGGAGGTGTTCAGGTTTGGGGTGTATGGGTCTGACTGTAGTGATACTTGGAAAGTGGGAAACACCAATTTGCACGTCTAGACAAAGGTTTTGTGTGTATGATAGTAGACTGCTGATAGTAGACCAGTCTTTTCTGTGCATCTTTGGCTAACATACTCATCACGCTGAGACTCCTTTGCGATGTACCTGCGATTGCTATCCCAGTCATGATCTTGGCTTCCGTTTTGATTGTTAACATGACCGAAAATGTCAGTGAATTCAGACTGATGAGAGAGAGGGCGTTTTGTGCTCAGCTTTATATTATTTGTTTAAAAAGTATCTAGACAGATGCTCCACTGGTTTCTGTTGTTACTGCATTGAGACCAAATAGCCCAGTATGTTAGAAACAAATTGCATTTGCTTCTATTCTGATCCAACGCATCATTTGCGTCACTGAGCGAGGGCCCGTGGGGCGCGTACTCTTCTTACAGGAACGAGCTGTTCTGAGAGTACAGTACGTATCCCTGATGCACACCCAGAAACGAGACTGAGACGATGGGTATGGGGCAGAGGCATAACAACATAGCCAGGCATTTGGGGCAGCAGCAACTTCTGGCTGCTCCTGTGCTGCTGGTATAGCCATGTGGCTGCAGTGGCAGTGTGTTTTTTTTTTTTCTGCCCCTTCCCACCCCCCAAGTTAGCCCCAGGGTGGCTGCCTGTGTCACTTCACCCTAGTTATGCTACTGGTTGGGGAAAGGACTTCTGGAGCTGCTCGTATCCTGTCTATATGATCAAGACAGCTCCTTCATAGAGCTCCTGACCCAGTGATTTAGCTCCCAGCAGACGGGGGAACTAGGATACTTTCCTTAAACATCTTCAAGGTAGGCTGTGGTCATGCAGCCTGAATGCCCTGGATAATGGATATATATATTTTTTTTAGTGCCTGGTTCTTGGCAGTATCTTTCAGAGTCCAGCATGTCTCAGCTGTCATAAGCCCTCATGGCTTCACGTGCTCTATAGCATTAAATATCCCAGTGCCAGGATAACCCTATTTTTATATCAGGTGAATAGGAAATGTGTGTGTTGGTTTTTTTTTTTTACCTAGGGGAAGTATTGACTAGGATTTCAGGGGGTTTCAAAAACACTGCAAAGTTTGTGCTTTTCTTTGTAATTATGTTCTGCAACTTTTTTTGACTTAATAGCTGGAGTGAGGCACCTCATGTCTTTCTCTCCCACTCTTGCCTCAGCAAATGGTACAGCTTTTAGACTTCATTCCAGTGTTCGAAAACTGGAAGACTAAAATGACTGCGTAGCATGAATGCAGAGTAATGTTGGGAGCTAGTAATTGGATTTCAAGTTTATTCATTGCAGGAAGAATTAGAGAGGGGAAAACTCAATTGGTTATGAAATACGAACAGTCACTGGAAGCGTTGGGAAAATGAGTGAAATTGCAAATCCATTATTCTGGGCCCACGTTGGGAAAGGTTTCCATAATCTTAATGAAAGGATTTGCATATAACTTGCTTTAGGAGAGCGAAAATCCCCTGCTTGTGATGGAAACAGGGTTTGTTACAGCTTAGCTGGTGAGACAGTGTGCAGTGGAGCAATCTGCAGAGGGAATTATATGCAAATCTACAATGAGTTAAGGCAAGAATGTATTCAAATAAGCAAATTATTCCAATTCATCAGTCATGAACCTTCTGGAAAAATCAGGTGTGCAAGTTACTGCAGCTCCTGCTGGTCTGACTTGTCTGGCTGACACTTACTTGGCATATTGCTCACCTGGGCACAGCTCCAGTGATTAACACTTCTTGAAAAGTATGTCCAGGCCAAGCACAAACAGGCTTTCTTTCTACATCAGGCATATGTGTATCTTGTTCCACCTCTTCCTTACTTGCGCATGTTTGCAGATAGTATAAAGTTATTCATCTTGGCTCAAGCACACATGGTGAAGTGGTAACAGATAAGAAATACATAGGAGTAAAACTTAGGAAGTGGCCATCTGTCCACAGGTTTGTGGAGCTCTGGAAACCTCCTTAACAGCCAACATATCCAAACATCCTGTCAAAGCGCTGCTGCAAAATGTCCATTTGCCCCTGTTGCACAGACCAGACACATTTTCTTTGCCTGTGCAAATGGAAAAAGTGGTCCTTGAGGTATAACTTTCAATCATTTCCTTTTCCCTTTCAGCAGTCAGGAATCCATGAATACAGCAAGAAAAACTTAGGGCTCGATTTCTCCTCAACACCCTGGCTCGTCAAGGACCCACATCCCTCACTGCTGAGCCCTTGGCAGTGGTCTGAGCCCTTGCGGCAATGAAAAATTTACCACAAAATACTCTGCAAATAGCATATCAGCACAGGGCTGTCAGCACTGCTACACCGGAGGTGAATGAAGGTCCCCACAGGGACTGAGGCGTAGCTGCAAAATCCTGCAGCGAGTCAAGTGCATCCTTGGGGTGTGTGGCTGGCTTCCTGCAGTGAGGTGCTTGCGAGGTCTGTGCCATCAGCGTTACTCACCTTAGTCTGAAGTCATTTAACTGAAAGCAGTCGTGGAACAGTGGTGGGGAGACCCCGGGCAGAGATGCTGACTTTTGGGGCAGAAAGAAACAGCTGCCACTGCAGCCACGCAAGCCCAGTGGTGACGTGGCAGCGTTTGGAAGTCTCCACAGCCCCAGATGCCTGACTGTCCTGTTAAACCTCTAACTAAAAGCAGCAGTAGCGGGCCTGACCTTGATATTTTTATATGGAAAATCACAGAACAGCAGTGTTTTCACAATGCATTAGAAAAAGACCATGACCATCCATTTTAAGTCCGACTTAGTGCTGTCTACAGGAAGCCATTTAAGACCTGTTTGGGCTGCCAGCCTACTGTGTGTAACTATAGATTTCTGGGGAAAGGCAGGTGTTCATGTTTCTCAGGGAAGCTGAACTAAAGAGTCAAGTTGGAGCAGCCCTGCTTTCTGCGAAGGTGTCCTACTGATTGTGTCAGGACTGCTTATATAAGACCACAGGACTGCCCTTAGACTATAAATTCATCAGGTCAACAACACTGCTTTAGTGAGGACATTGTCCAGAAATCACCTAGAATATCTATGATTATTTGATGGCTCCGCTCTTCTAAAATTCTGTTTGGCCAGTAGCCTTGTTTGTGATACGTCGCAAAGTTCATCTTTCCGCTCTTACTGGCAAAAATACTGAATTCGGAGAAAAAGAATCCCAGCCAAATGATTGTGACCAGAATACAGGCCCTGATCTCCGCTGCACCGGGGTAAGTCCAGCCATAGGAGAACTCCGCATTTACATAAGCGTAAGGGAAAGTGGCCTTTAAGCGCAAGTTACAATCTGCCTGTGAATGCTGACGGTATTTCATGCTGAATTGGACAATCTCATCCTCTTCTTATGATGTCTCTGTCCTCAAGAGGAATCGCTGGTGCTGATAAACATATTCTCTTGCCATAAGCATAATCATAACACTGTTAAGGATACTGGAAATAAGGTTTTTCCTAACACGGTGGTCCAGAAATAATACAATGCATGCTCTGTCTTTGCATTTGCACCTCCAATTTATTTTGTTTTGAGTTTTAGGGTCGTGATGAAAATTTCCTGTTAGGCCACGAGGCATATGATGATTTGTTCCTCATATAGCAACAAAAAAGCATTGCTTAGATCGCATGAGTCAGCACTGGCTTGCGGTAGTTACTACTGAGGGGAACTGACTATTCCTACGTCGTCTTTCTGGTGAGGAATAATAGCACAGAGGATTCACGTTCTCTTTGCTGGACAGGTCTCTTTTGTACCCAGTTTCTCTCTCTTCTGATGGACAGCTGATCTTGGAAGCAGTGACCTAAAAAGTGATGAAATGACCAGTGTGCTTGGGCTTCAGTCTCGGGGCCCGGGGCTGGACGTCATCCTGTTGCTTCTGGACTGTAAAGAAAGAGGGGCCCACCAAAAGCAGGCTAAGTGGGTTGCCCAGTGGCAACTGGAGGCTTGAGGTGTCTGTCGTTTATTCTGTCTGCATAAGACCTTTTGGGGAGGAAGGCGGAGGACAGACTTCCTGCAAGAACGACAGCAGCGCCCGTCTTCCAACATACAGATAGCGATAGCAGAGGGTCTCTCATCTGTGAACATAAAGATATTTCACAGGCATAGTTCGGAGAGTAACCTTCCCAAAGTTGGCTTTAAAAACTGCTTTATCTGCTTTCTAAAAGAGGGACGTCCAGATTGTTTGGAGCTGAACTTATGTAACCGTATCTAGGAAACCGGCCTTTTTCTGAAATAACCATAGAAAATAAATGAGGAAAAGGCTGTAATTCCTGTGGGAAAACACTGGTGGGTATCTCTTCCCCCCCCCCCGCTAGCCCATTTTGAATGAGAACTTTGGTAGTGGCATTTTCATTCAAGCCCTATAACGTTTAGCATGACTCTGAAATGCTTCCGATCCTTTATCTAGAGGAATGGCGTGAAGCGAAGCTATTACTGTAAACATCGAAAACATTTAGCAATGTTCCCAAGTACAGATTTTTGGCAGTGGCGAGCCCTCCCCAGATAGCTGCTTGGGAATTTACAAATTGGTCACATATGAATCTATTTTGTGAACTTTATTCGGAACTGCACCTGCTTCCCAGAAACACAGAGAAGGAAGGGGAGAGCAAGATTATAGATGCATTATCCCGTTTGCTGATGCCTCATTAAACAGCCCCGTGGTTCATAGTAATTAGACACCTTGGGTGGGAAGACAACTCCTCCACTGGAGACTAGCGTGTTTGGTGATTCAGAGTCGGTGGGGGAAAGGTTCTTGGTGCTGATGCTGACATAAAGAGGGCAGTAGTGAGTCACGGCCTGAGAAAAACAGGTAGAGCTGAGCGCTCCTGGGACTGTCAGGAGGGCCATAATACGCTGCAGACTCTTTGGAAGGATTAAATTCATGTCTTTTTGTAGCATGAAGTAGCAACCTTCTTGTCTGCATTGGATATCAGGCTGTGTTGTTACATTTTCACCTAAAACTATAAATGGCATTGATTTTTATAATTGCTGTGGTGGTAAAAGTAGGTTCTTTATCAAGAAAAATATTTTACAAGCTTTTAAATCATTTTCAAAAGAGTGCAGCGTAAGATGTTTTGACCACCCACTTGTGTGGATACTTTTTAATTAGTCTCAACTACAAGCTTTGAATCCCAAGTCACCTAAGACTAAGGGAGTTAGCATTAATGAACAAACTCTGCATCTCTGGACAGTTAAATCCTGTCTTCACTTCAGTCTGTAGAATTTTTCCCATTGACTTCAGCAGAGCCTGGGACTTGCTGAGAGGCCTTTATTTCATGTCATTTGGAGAGACCCTATAACATTGCGCATGCTGCATAATGGTGTGTGTCAGAGCCTCAGATTCTGGGATCATTTTAATTACCTGGTTTTACCACTCTTTTAATACAGACCACTAACAACTACCTGAAGATCCTTATGTCCTGATTTTCTGAATATTTGTGCATGAACTCAGCTTTACACCTGTAATTAGTGCCTTTGGCTTCAGTGGAATTCATTGCCTGCATATGAAGGATTTAGTACAAGGGTATATGTTTGCAGGATCTGAATCTAGAGTTCAAGGGTATAATGTCCTAGTACCAATCCCATGAGCTATTGACTTGCTAATTTTTTTTAATTTTATACCTCAACAATCAGATGTCTTTACCTATTTCTATCTGAACATTGCAAGGGTTTTGCTGAGGTTGGAAACAGGATGGCAATGGAATGTCTTTCTTTTTCTTCATTACTTGATCTTACCGATTGCTTCAGTTCCTTCAAGCTTTGTTCCCTAACCCAGCAATATCTCCACCCACCATTATCTATGAAGTCTAACAAATTAACACATTGCTTTATAAATACTTCATTTAACTGGCACATCTGTGGGGTTGTTTTTTTTAAATGAACATGCGTTTATTATTTTTTCCCCGCTAATAAATTGCTGGACTGTATCCATTGGTCTCCTGTTTTATAGCGTGAATGTTTGGCTGAAAAATGTTGACTAAAGATAATTGTTTAGAACAATGAGTAACAGAGCATGTCCCCCGTGATGTATTCTATCTTCATGGCAACTTACAACAATACCTTCTTTTTTTCTTGTTCATTCTTGCTTAAGTCTCCTGATAAAGGCCTGCCTCTATCTGGGAAGGTATGAATAGCATCTCTTTCACACCTCAGCTAAATAATAGTTCACATGGCAGCTTTAAAAGCCTCTGGGTTTATCGGTAGAAAAAATGCATGGATAGGAGAGACTTGGTACTTAAATCAGTTTTATCAGCACATTTTTTGGCTGGAACTTGTTCTCACAGAACTATGAGCTGGAGTATTTGTGTTAAACTTCCTGACTGAATTCCAAACAAGTCATCTTTCCCCACAACTCTGACCTTTAGCAAAAGGCCAAAATAATTTTAATTTGTTTCAAGTTTCCCTTGTAAGCAACAGAGGAAGAAAGAAAATCATCCTGCTGCCCTTACAAACTCAAACCTGGTTAGCTGAAATCTATTGGTAAGCCATTTTCAACAGCTAAGAGAATAAAATAATGTAATCATATAGGCTGAAGAGTACAGGTATCTGAATGTCGTTAGCCCTGCAGCGTACCAGGCACCCACACAAACTACAGAACGTAGGTCACCTGCAAAAGCACTGGCCAACAGTTTTCCTAATATGATTGTTAACTATGACTTCGCATCTGGTCTAGTTAGACAGGGCACATTAAAAAAGGTATTGCCTGACTGTGATCAGCCATCAGTAGGAACCGAGGGTGACATCCTGGAATCGGAGTCCAACAGTCTGAGGGGCCTGGAAATTGCAAAAAATTGGAGATAAATCCAGAGGGAATTCCACTGGGGGGGGGGAAGGAGGGAGAAGTATTGAGGATTTCAGAGAGGGAGAGTCCATTGAAGGAGGCAGGGGATAGTACAAGGGGATAATGAGCTGGGTGGGGCAGGAGGCTGTTGGAAAACCCCTGAAGTGTTGGTGCATCCAGTCGCTGCCTGGTCCTGCAGGCACGGAGGAGCTGCGTGTGACTATCAGTCATTGGTAGCTGTGTGACTGACTATGCCTTTTTGTTCTCTGCGCCCCCAGACTTGTATTTTTCAGAGCTTTGCCTGTGTGCAGAGTTCATTGGCTGCTTCATTCTCAGACTGACTGTTTTGCTGTCCAGTTTCCGAGCTCCAGGTGGCTATGTGATGTCCTGTGGCATTTCACTGGTGAAAGACAGATGAGGCGCAGACAGAAGTGCAACTCCCAGGTCTAACTCATGGCACCTTACAGAAAGCTCCATGAGTTAGACCGATTCTCTTGACACAACCGACATGAACTGTTGGCTTGGGAGGGTGGGGGAATCTAGCTCCAATTTGGAGCTGATCCAGGGACAGAGGCTGCATCTCAGCCTGGGGTGGGAGGCAGTGGGTCGGGAGTGAAGGGTACTGGCTCGGGACTGGCCATCAGTGTTTACAAATGGGTCCTGGTACAAAAAAGGTTGAGCACCAGTGCTGTAGAGTCACTCCTTGCTGTGTCCCCAGGGTACAGTCCTCGCCTGCAATGGCCCAGGGGGCCCTGCAGCTGATCTGAATTGTAGTGGGAGATCTGCTGGATGCTAGGATGGACCAGGACTTGAGAATATAGACTCAGTTTAAAGCTAGTGGTGTGCACATGCATCCTCCAGAGCAACATCAATCACAGTGGTGCTGTGGCTAGGGGTTTGCCCTCCTGTGGGAACTTCCAGAACTTTTTATAAGGTATTTCTGGCGGTAGTTTGGATTTTCAGATCTACTGCTTGTGCTATTTCCTGGCAGCCCCACTGTGCCCATGCAGAACCTGTTGGAGGCTGCACGGCAGGGAGCTGGCTAAGTCCTTTCTGGATTAGAGCTTCAATGATAGCAAGCTGGTATCCCCTGCAGTGTGGTGCTTCCTCAGGAGACTTCCCTTGTCCAGTGATCAGCACGTACTAAGAACTGGGCAGATAACTGACCAAACACCACTATGTAATTTAAACAAGAAAATCTTGAGATGTGGGAATGAAGTAACCTCTCCAGTTTCACAAAAACATTCTGACTTGGGCCAGGTATTCCAATGAAGCAGTGATAAAAACCTGCATGATTTCTGTGTGCCTCCACACAGTCCCTTTTTAATGAAGTCCAGCTCTTGCTAGTGATTTGTCTGTCATAAAAAAAAAAAAGAAAACTCAGCTTTCTTTTCCCCGTTGCTCTAACATCTTCGCTTTTTGCCCTTTTGTTATCCTTGATCTAGCCTTTGTATGGTTCAGTGCCCTGGGGTGCTCTCATTAGCAACCGAAAATAAGAGAGAACTGGGTTTCAGCATAAAAGAGAATATAAAATCCTTCTGTACATAGGTTATAAGACTTACATATGCATAAAGTCTGATGAGACGGTGCTTCAGCGGTATTCATGGTGCCTTGCAGTTATTGCTCATTAACTGCAGTGAAAGCGCCTCTCCTAACCTGGATCCTTTTCGGCATTCCAGTATCCTCTCCTGACTATTTTAAAAGTTCCTGGAACTTCCCATTTTTCAGGAGCTCTCTGGAGCTCAGCTCTTACAATTCTTCATTGACAGAATAAAACGTATCTCTTCTGGGACTCGATGGCATCATCAGTTTAAGATGATGACTGTGCTGATGGGAACAGAACTGGTTGAAGTTAAGAGATCACATGGTGATGGGAGTCACTATTACTGCTGAAGATGGGTTACTGATAAATGAACAGAGCTAGAAATTTAGGTGGTGGTAATATGTAAGTTCCCCAGTTGTGACCCAGCATTTGTACAGTGCCTAGCACAGTGGGATGGAGCTAAAAGTCTTAGCTCCATCCCATTGTGCTAGGCACTGAAACATTGTCCATGGCTGCTTTGCTGGAATGTGTAAGTGCTGTGAAGTGATAGTTCCCTTTTGTGCTTGCTTTCTATGCACAAAAATCCTCAGGAAGTGAATTTAGAAGTCAGATGCATGGCTGTTTGTACCACAGGTGCTGGCTGCTTACCCAGTCAGGAAGCAGGCACGCTGGGAGCTGACAGAAGTGACATTTTTTGTGCAACTGGCCCTCTGATGGTGCTCTACAGCTGTGCTGTGACGGAAGTGCATGGCTGCAGAGTGCTTTAAAAAGTTGCCGATCACATGACAAATGAACCCTCATCTATTGAGGGATCAGATGAAGGCGCTTCGAAGTGGAGTGCCTCAGGGAACTTCTGTTTCCTAGGGGTGTTCAGTCACATCCTTGGGGTGGGGCTGATGCATCTCACCCCTGTTGCTGTCTGCAGGAAGGGAGTGGGGGGAAGGAGCTGCGGGCCGGGGTTTTCCTGGCCTACGTTGGACAGGGGGTGGGTGGATTGGAGCCCCCCAGCTCCCCCTTCCAGCTCAAGCTGGTCAAACTCCACCTCACAGCTCCCTCCCCCTCCCTTCTCCCCCCTCCCTTCCTGCAGACAGCACCAGAGCCGAGGTGGGGGGAGCAGAGCGAGGGGAGAGAGGATGCAGGCAGGTTCCTCTACTCCAAAATGGATTTCCCCCCTACCCCCTTCCCCCAACCCAACAGTGAATGTCTGTTGGGTTGGGCGGGGGGTCACCGTAACTTATGGTGCTTCCTATGAGGTGCCATGAGTTAGAACGGGGACCTGCACATCCGTCAGCACCCGCTGGCACTACATATCTTCCCATTTACCATTGAAAAATAGCTCAGCCCCAGAGCATTGAGTCATGGGTACTTGCAGAGAGCTTCTGGAGTTTAATCACAGTGATACAAAACTTTTCAGCAGAGTTGATTGATACTTCTGGATTAAGAGAGATGAGAAAACTGTGACTTTAAGGACTAGGGGAAGAAAAAGGAATGTAAATGAATTAGGTTAATTATTGTAGAGCTCCACTTAGATAGCATTGACTGAGCACTTCCAAAAATATAGAACTGCTGCAGGTATGTGAATGCTAAGACTTAGGATGTTAGAAGAGCTTAAGCGGGGTTTGTATGAATGAGTTGGGGTGTTTTGAAATCACAGTCCTGGGAAGGCCCATGACAAAACCCCTCTTGAGTTGAATGGAGCCAGGATTGCAGGCCTGAGACTGTTGAATGTGGTGGTAGCAGTATTGTTATAGCAGGATAGTGCTGAGGGGGTGACTACACCGCAGTGACAGTCTATCCTTACGGGGTGCTCTGAGCGTGCCCTGCCAATCTGCCCCCACTCCAGGCCCTAAAGTATGCTGGCATGGCTACCGGCCAGTGTCTCTCTCAACTACTCTTAAGTGCTTTTTGTCTCCAGTGTGCTTGTGAGCCACCTCTGGGGACATCTCTAGAGTGGCCTCAACATATTTCTGCATTTGGAGAATGTGAAAAGGACTGAGTAGATGGTCGGGTTGGGACAGGCTGCTGCTGCATTGTAGATGTACCTTAAATGTCCTAGTCACCAACCTGCTTTGCTAAGCACCAGGGAAGGCTTCACAGCCCACGCAACCATGTGTGATGGCAGCAGATGCATTGAGAACAAAAGAGCCAGGACCACAGTGACACAGCCAAGTTGCCATGCCACAGAGCGGTGCCCTCAAGCCTGCTGTGCTGGTCTGAGGGAGCTAGTTCCCAGCAGTGTGGCCATGGCTGTGAGGCATTTCACATAGCTTAATTAATACTGCTGTGTGATGGTGTCTGTTAGCATGCCTGGACACCTGTTAGCATGCCTGGACACCTCTCCAGAGCACTGCGTAGCTGTAGCCAAGTTAGGCAGATTGGGTCAGCAGCAGTGACTGCATAGGGACTGTGTAACAATTCACCTTTCTGTAGGCAAAGGAGAGCGTTACGGAGGATTTAGGAAGGTTTACAGGGAGCTCTGCCTTGAGGAGCAGCCTGAAGCACTAAGCTCACAAGTAAGAAATAAGGCTGGGCATGGTTAGATTTGATGTGGCCACTGCTTGCTGTTTCATCTCTGCAAATGGACCACTCGGTTCTGATGATGCGAGGCTAGCCCATTAACCCGAGCCTTCCTTTCCCTCCTCCATAGCAGGCTTCATGTGTGACCTTGGGCAAGTCACCCACATCCCTCTGACTAGGGATAATAGCCCTTCCCCAACCCACTTGGGTGCTGGAATCTTGCTCTGCATCTTCCGGGCACTCGGATGCCACAGCAGCGGCAGCCCTACGCGTATGGCTCGCTCAGCCAGGCAATTATAGGATTGCATTTCCGAAGCCTATTACAGGCAGGAACTTAGGGGGAAAGTTGTTTGTTTTGAGTTTGATCTTTTGCAAAACAACTCGGTTTGTTTTGCATTTCTAATTTGGTATCGAAAGGAAATTTCTCATTTGCCCTCTGGAATCAGCGGCGGGCTGGAATGGGTCTCTGGGGGCAGAGCGGGGCTGGCCGGAAGCACCCTGGCAGGCCTGCTCTGGGATTTGTTTTCTTTTGATTATGGGAAAAATAATCCGAGATATTTCTGTGCGTGCAGAACATTCTTAATGACTGAAAAATCTGTTTGCTGTGTGGGGGCCAACGGGAAGCGCCAGCTCCAAAGGCAACGCAAATATATTTGGCTTAGGTTAAAAACCGAAACAAGTTTATTTTTAGCCACTTCCAGCAGTTTCTACTATAGAAATACTGAGCCAGTTACGCAGCTCAAATCTGTGTGGCGTTGAGGTGGACTTACAGCCGTGTGAGCAAGGGGGGAATTCCAATCTTGTCTTTAAGATCAATATTTACTGCTCTCTTTCAAAAAGAAATATGGCACAGGTGGCATCAGGCCTTTTATGGCATGAGCGTGGGTCTTCCACAGCACGTAGGGTTTCAGACCTGCCAGCCTCTGGCTTCACAGTCATTTTGAAAAACAGAAGGTGGGGAAAAGAACGGGCCTATTTATGTTGGCCAGGTTGTGCTACCCTCCTTCATCTTTAATACCTTACCTCCCAAGTAGGCCAGTCAAATTAATGGGACCATTCACAGAGTAGGGCACTCAATAGCAGTGAAGGAGGCAGAATCTAGCCTGGGAACACCTGTTGGGAAATGGGCATGGTATTTCCATTTGACGCTATTCTGCTATGTCGCTCTAACCGTCCTTGTGTGTGCTTTGTACAGGAACTTGCCCTCTGCATAGAGAGGTTCCCCGGCCCACGTGGGACATGCCCAGGGTTGCCTCTGCGTCTAGGATTGCTGGAGGGAGGCAGAGCTAATCCTTGAGATCTTTGAGTCTAACCTCACATTAGCAATAATTTCTGTTCCTATTAAATTCATACCTCCTGTTTGGCCTTGGGCCTGTCACAAAAGGCCACACAGCTTAGAAAATGTCTTTCACTGCCGATGTGGGGAGGCAGAAGGGCTGGGAAGCACCAGAGGCTGCTGATTAGCAGTCCACAGTGCAGGAGACGGTGCCCTGCAGTGGGTCGTGAGCCCGCTCTGGGCTCTGCTGCTCTGTCCTTGGAAAGACAGGTGCTGAAAACAAGGCGTAGGCAAAGCAATGACCCATTGGTAAAAGACAGTGTAAATGAACCTTCTTGGGGAGCTTCCTCCCCAAGATGCCTACACCACTTTTTTGTTTTAAATTTGTTCTTTATTTTTTGTCAAAAGCAATGTAGGGATAGGTCAATATGCTGTGCAGCCCTCTGCCAGAGAATCGCGTGTGTAGCTGGCTGGTCCACCTGCTTTGGGAGCTCCCTTGCACTGATCTGCCCCTCAGCTGCTTTGCTCTTCCTTGTAGTTGTGCATGTTGCACCTGTGATCCACACACCCTTTCCATGTGAATGTGAGGGTCTGGATCAGGGGCGGGCAATTATTTTGGGCGGAGGGCCGCTTACTGAGTTTTGGTAAGCCATTGAGGACCACATGACAGGCAGCCGGGGCAGATAAATATTAATTTTCTAAATTTTTGGGGGGCCCCATGGGCTGGATGGATAGAATGGCCTGGCGGGCCGCATCTGGCCCATGGGCCACATTTTGCCCATCCCTGGTCTGGATCCTCTGGCTTGGCTGTCCTGAGGCAGGAGCCTGAGAGCAAGAAGCAAAGGGGATGTCTTACCTTTTGTGCTCTCCCAGTTTTGGGACAGCTGGAGATCAGCTCCACCTGTGGCATAAAGTAGATGAGCCCTAGGGCTCCTCTGGCTTCCTAGGAGCCATTTTGCTTGTCCAGGATTAGACCACAAAGTGCTTGTCCTGATATAACCACCTACACCAGAGACGAGTGCTGAAGCATTGGGTCCTAGACAGGCCGCGTGTGCTGTTCCTCGTGCTCTACCTTAGTGGTCAGATGTCGCAAGTCAGACTTTCCGAGCGCAAAGTCTGTTGCCAGCATTGGCTCCGCTTAGAAGCGGCAATGCAGGAGCGCTATGGAGGAGGAAGAGTGGGTGAGAGGGAGTCCGAGATACCAGGACCGTCTTGCCACATGAACAAAAGCACCACGAGGCGGGGGCTGGAATCCGTAGCCCAGGTTGCCTGGGAGAGACGAGAGCTTGGATCGCTGAAACCAGGCAAGGACGACAAGAACCGTGCTTCCCGAAGGCAGGGAACATAGTGCCACAGCGCAGGCCATCTGTATGGATGAGATGTCAGGAAGGATGCAGTTGAAATGAGAGCTGCAGGGCTCTCTCCTTTGCCTTTCCTCTGCAAGCAGGTGTCAGCCAGTAGATCTAGGTTGTCCTGCTTTTGCCACTCCCCACAAGCACCACTGGGATCTACGCTTCCTCCAGAGCGGGAGGAAAGGGTCTGGACCAAAGGAAATAGAGAAAGGCAAATTGACTCCTTTGCTTCAAATTCCTGGGTTATACCTGCTAATATGCCAGAGAGCTAATTCTTCTGAAGCTTAAATCTTGGATGTGAATGTGGCCTTAAATAATTTGGGAAGGACCTGATGGAAATTATTTGCTGTGGTACACTGGAAGCTGGGTTTCAGACTATCATCTGTCTCATCAGCCTGTGAAAAACGCCTCCGGCTTTGAAGATATGATGATTAATGCAAAGAAATAGCAAGTCTGAGATTAAATTAGATCATGTGATCTTGTATCAAAATATCGTTTGGCAGTTGCTAGGAGCATTGATTTAGCAGGATCCCCTGGTTTAGATTATGGAGTGAAATGCGAAGAGACTTAAATGAAACTCTTTGGTGAGTTGAATTGCTCATCTGCCTCTTTATTGTAAGTCAGTGCAGCTCCCTAGTTACCAAGGCATTTTTTCTGGATGCAGCATGCTTCATCAAAACTCAGGCCTACTTTGGGTTTATGTGGAGTATTTTATCCTAGATATTATCTTTCAGCCATTGCTGTACAGTCCCAACCCCACCAGCCAACATGCTAGCTACATAGAAATCTGTCCTTCTGTTGGCCTACCATTGCTCTTTTGCTGTGGAGGTTTGGGAAGCACTGTTCACACAAAAAGGGGAGTAATGGAAAGGGCTGGCTGAAAAGAGAAGGACTTTAACAGAAATTTCCAAATGATATTTAAATGGTAATAAGCATAGGGCTTTTTTTCTATCCCTAGCCCAAATCCATTTCTTATTAGTGCTCTTGCTTTTGAGGTGTAATTCTGAAAATCCTGTTTTCTGAATGACCTAACATAGAGCTTTGAAACTCATGAAGAAAGGAACGAACTTCAAAAAACCTTTGCTATTAATAATAGCTTGTGCCTTGGATTACTGTGAAATATAAGCCCATGTGTATGAGGATGCTAGATTTGTCGCAGTGACAGAGGGGATGAAAGGTCTGAGAAACAACTGACCAATAATGGGTTTGTACTCCTCTACCCTCCACTCTCTAATCTGGTACCCGAGTGGCCGTTTTGTGTCTGGGTAAGGAACCTGGCAAAAAGCCCCTCTTCTGTGTACCATAGAAAGGGGCCCAAGAGCAAGGGCAAACAGAGACCTCCTGGGGTGTAGTAGCCCCATGTGAGGGCATGTGGAAATGGAACAAGACAGCGTAATTCTCTGGCTTTCAGGAGGGGACCCCGCAGGAAGTCCCAAGACCTGTCTAGGTGCCATTTCTCCAACAGCTGTTAGTGAAAATAAATTTCAAGATGTTTCTAAGTGTGGAGCTGGAGCTTATAGAATCAGAGAAAGTGAGGGTGGGCAGTGACCTCAGGAGGTCATCTAGTCCAGCCCCTGCTCAGAGCAGGACCAGCCCCAACTATGTCATCCCAGCCAGGCCTTAAAAACCTGCCAGGATAGAGATCCACACCCTCTCTAGCAACCCAGTCTTGGCTGTGAGGGTGACAAGTTAAGTGTGTTTCTAGAGGGTGACAAGTTAAGTGTGTTTCTAATCCCCCTCGCCTGAGCTGCATCTTTCCTTTTTCTTTCCTAGCCATGCCCTGCCGCCAGCTCGTTCGGGTGTTCGGGTGCCTTTGGCAACCTCTATCAAAGGTGCTTAGGTGAGACGGGAACCACCCGGCCACTGACCTCTGCATGTTAGAGTTTACTGCAGCCCTTCAACCCTATTTCCCCTCTTGATAGCTGGCGTGTTTGACCTTGGTTCATCCTTCTTTGCGGTGATTCTAAATTGTGCAAACTTGATGCCCCCCCATACCTGCTGGCAGAAAGTACTGAGCTGTTGTGGCTCGGTTAACTGAGGGTGCCAACACACAACACACGGACTACATCGTAAACAGACGTTGTGGTAAAAGGGGAGCAGGGGTGTACTCAAATCCAGAGCGAACGTACACCTGGAAAAAGGTCTAGTAAAATTATCACGTGGCAACATTACTCCATAGGATATGTGGGGTGAGGCACTTGCTCACTTTCGTCTCAGGACAGCCATTTCCTCAATGCAAACTGGCTCCCCTGCCAGCTGCTGGCCCAGTGCTGTACCTATAGCACAACGGCGAATGGCTTGGTTTGGAGAACTGGTTGCGTCTGCTCCAGCGGTTCCCAAACTCTTGACAGCATGCACGCCTCCAATTTAAAACGATACAACCTTAAGTACCACCAGCAAATGTTTGTTGTATAAAGTAATTATGATAAATCTGTTAATGTGTACCACTGAGTACCACTGGCGGTATCTGTAGCACAGATTGGGAACCGTTGCTCTGCTCCTTATGGAGTAAAATCTGTGCTGATGTACACCACAGCAGTCCCATGGTGTGACACTGACTTACCTCCTCGCTACACTGCTGCAGGTCACCCGACTTCAGTGCAGCTCTGTCCATTTACGATTGCTGTGGACTGCCACATCGTTAGAAAGGAGCATCTTAATTCACTTCATTTCACTGTAGCCTCCCGTGGCTGGATCATTTGGATGTTTTCAGTTAAAGAAAACCAATCCATTATTTTGGGTAAGTGGCAGTGTTGAAAAGAGACTCCATGTGTAGCTTTGGTGCATGTACCCACTTGAGCTGCCTTAGCCAACGTGGGAATTGTACTGCAAGGTGCTTACAGGTGCAGACAAGTCAGGTTTTCTGAAGAGCTTTCAGCCATTATGCAGGCTTTTGAGATTCTTTTCTTAAATGTGTTGCTAGCTGCAATTTATTGTATTACAACTGCCAGTGTCGCTACCCACCTCGAGTGCATGCTGCAAGGTTTGCATACACTGCTGCACACGGCGTTACACTGCAGAAGGAAAAGTGAAGTCTTGTGTTCTGTAGTTACTCCTGATATGCTTTCTCTTACACGGCGGCAGTCACAAGACATACCAGTGCAACAGTGCATGGCATGTGTTATCGAAAGTGCTTGATGGACAGGCTGAGCCATTTTTCAATTGAAGCAATACTATCAGAAGACAAAAGGTGACAAACAGGGTAGAAGAAGCAATATTTTTAAAATGAGAATGGGCTTCTGCATAGCCTCTGTCTTGTGCTGGCTTCAAACACTGGTCCATTTTTTTTTTTGGGTGTCAAAAAACTACATGAACCCAGTGGCCTTTAAAAATGTTCAGGGCCTCTGTGCTGCCCTTGTCTTGGTGTGGCAGGTGAACAATATTTTCTCCCAGGCCTCGTTTGAGTCTCCACTCCAGAAAAGTAGCGTCTTATGCTTGTTGACCGGGTGCCCGCTCCATGGTAAACTGGTTCTCTCTTTCCTGGCCTCCCGCTTTATAACTCCCCTGTGGGATATATTTGAACCTACACTATGTAAACTATAGCTCAACTCTGAATGACTAGCTTGCTTGAAGATTTTGGCTGGGGAGGGTGAGTGTGTTTATAGTGCTCTCCCCCCCAGCTCTTTAAAAAGACTGTACTTTCCTCCTCCCAAAAATCCTACGGTGACATTCAGTGATGATCCCTAAACAAAATTTGGGGAAGATGCAGACCAAAGTTCTGAATCCACAAGCATAATTATAAAAAAAAAAAAAAAAAAAAAAAGGCCAGTGGGGACAAGGAACTGGCCATGGCACAAAAAGGAGACTTTAAGAGAATGCTAGAGGATGGGATCGATGGGGAAATGGTATGAATACATTAAATAACTGGGAAAGTCTATATCCTGCAAAGCCTGCACCAAGAGCAGGAGAGAACTGACCAAGTGAAAGGAACATGGCCGTGGTATATACGTAACGGTATTTTTTCTGGGTATACAACACCCTTATAATTATGCGCTTGATTTCTGGTTTTGTTTATGTGCTGTATGTCAAAAGTTCAATTACTAAAGCAACCAGTAAAGGACATATTATAGGTCATGTGGAAAGACTAATAAAGCCATATTCCCAGACTCCATGCCACTCAAAAATCCCTGTAGTCTCAAAGTTGTGGAGGCAGCAATGATGACTGCTTTAAGTAAGGATTTGCTCCATTCTTGAGATATATCCAGACACCCACGTAACCACAATATACTGCTGATTCCTGGGATTGAAGCACAAGTAAGCATGTTTGGGTAGCAAATCCCTGGTGAATCAGTGCTGATTAGGTTAGGCAGGTGCCAGCAGCCACCAGCACGTTTCCTAACAGATCTTGCCACTGGTTGCTGTTGGCACTGAACAGGTGGTTACAATGGTGGAACAGCTGAGCAGCAAACATGTGGTGAGCAGCAAACAGACCTCCTGAGCTTTCAGCACTGCCTTGTTTCCTCCCTTTTCTTGTTCCTTGCTACCTTGCACTCTCCACTTGTTGCTTTTTTCTCTAAAGTGAATGGGCTAATTTGTGCATTGGAAAATAGCTAATAGCTATACTGCAATCAGTGACAGGGGACAGGGATAGCTGCAACTCCAAACACCACTGAGGTCCAAGTTGCCTTCGTGCGGTATTGCCTGGCACACTGCTGCCCTCCTGTGCTGGACTGGCTCCCAAATACAGCTACCTGCACTCTTTCCTGTGGGTGCCAGTCTCCAAGATGGCCCAGCAATACCAGGGAAAATGAAAATTAACTAGTCCCTTTTTCATAGTACAGTCAGTGCTGCCTGGCATTTAGTTCACATTTATTGAAAATATTCTGTATGCCTTCCAGCCACAACCAGTTACTTCTAGCTGGCATTTGAGGAGTACCATTCACATAAGCTCTCATCTGTAGTCAGCACTGAGGCCTAAAAGTTGGCACTGGACAGGTAGTAGCTGAAGGGAGAGGTCCCCCCTTGAACAATGAGGAAGCTAGAAGTGCATTAGCAGACTAGCTTTGACCTCCATGCCATGAGGATTTCACAATTACAATCTGGCCCTGCCCATCAGACAATACAGCAGAGGGGTAAAACATTACTGTAAAATGTTCTTAAAAGTAAAACCATGACACTTCTATGGTTTGAGTTAGCCTCTGACTCATTCTTTTCCCATAATGTACGTATTTGTGTTAATTTTCTGCATGTGGTTTCTGTAAGAAGTCCACATGGGTAGGTTGCTGTTTGAAGTACTCTGTTCTTAACAAGGTTAGCTATGAATAGGCAGAAATGTTTGCTGTCTTGATCCTGGTTTTCTTGATTGGGTGTGTGAGATGTCACCCATGTGGTGCTTTTCTGTTGTAACACTTCTGAGGATGACCAAATTCTTTTCAAATGATAATTCATGTATTTACATATAGCTTTACAAAACAGCAGGAGATGCTTCCATCGGGAGGACACGAAAGTTGGTTTCAAGGGTGGACACACTTTCTTTTTGTAGCCCCTTGTAGTTCTTGAGATGTTCGGACTGTGTTTTTTAAGGGTGCATCTACATGTCACCCTACATTGCTGTAGCGATGCACTATGTTGCCATATGACATGCTATGGTGACATAGCGATCATGTGAGTCTACATGTGACCGGCAGCTACATCACTGTAGTAGTGCGCTCCCCCGTTCCACTATGTCGAAGTAGCAGCTAAAACTAACTGTGCGCCATGCACACAGCGCAGTACAGACAGTTACTGGGCTGTGCTTTAGTATGTTTAGATGTGCCCTAATGGTCTCAAGTTTGTTACTGGTGTTATGTATTTTGTGGTTTGATGTATGTAGGGGGAGCAGTAAAGATGTTCTGTGGATCCTTCTGGACTTAACTTGTGCTATGTAGTTGCCAGTGATTGAAGAAGAATGGACACACAATGGCTTCTCACCCTGTGAATAAATGGTCCTGCAGCCTACAATATATATGGTGAGAATTGGCCTTCCCATCATCATAAATAGCGAGGACATGTTAAAATTCTGACAGTAAAGCAATTGGTTGATATTGCTGTGTACTGCAGTGTACAATACAAGGCCTTGAACCTGCAAAAACCTTTTTGTAAGAAAATTGGTAGCCTGGGCCATGATCCTACAATGTGGAAACTGTGAAACAACAGAACTCTTAAGAAGGAAATATTTATCTCAACTGAATTCTTTATATAATATATGGACTAGCCGGATGGGTTAATTAAAAATTGCCAGAGTGGCTAAATTCTTTTCTAAATGGAGCTGCAAAATGTTAGCTGTGGGCATATTTTAGATCTTAATTAGTAACACTTGCACCAGAAAACCCAAACTTTCATAAATACAGCTGCAGTCAATCGACATTAGCTGGCATTTCTACTGGCAATGTAAGGGTCTCTTAAAATGTGTCTACTGGCAATCTAAATAAAAGTAACTATTTACTTACAAGCAACACACTACAAAATCAAAGATAACTACAAAATTCTTTATTGAAAAAAAGCAGATTATAACATCTAAGGTTAAATGATACTTCTGACTTTTAATATTAAATAACTTAAGATGATAGGAAGTAGCTTCTTCTTTAGATAAATAAATCTACATTTCCCAATCTTTTTTCTTCAACAATCAAGGGAATCAAACACTGAAACACAAAAACCACAAGTCATTCTAAGGACTAAAAGACAGAGAAGCACATTTAGAGGTTTTACAAGGATATATACAAAAATAGTTAAACTAATGTATATTTGCAGCATGTAAACTAGTTACATGATATACAAACTGGGCATTTATATATTTCCTACAAAATAAAAATCAACGTTGGTCCAAGTTCTTGGAAGAAAACTATATTCTTTTAAAGAAAATGAAAATATTTCTTAAAGGAAAACTTAATTTAAGTCAAATTATATACTCTAGTTACGGCATTAGTTACAGGATGAATCACAAACTTTTAAACTTTTCTTGAAACACAAGAAAGCAGCTTTTGTGTGCCTCCTTTAGAGCTTTGGTTTACTTAACTATTCTGGAATTTCTTAAAGAGCTCCTCTATCCATACTTTAATTTTGAACCTCCACCTTACAAAATATACACCAAAGAAAGAAAAGGAGAAAAACAAACCCCAAGCAAACCCTTTTGAAAGCTCAATTAGCTGAGATTTTTTTCTTTCCAAATCATAATTGTTTTGGTCTCTTCTTTGGAACTTGTCTTCCAGTGCACTAGGGACCCAGTGAATCTCCTAAACCAGCCACGTCCTGTCAGGACACTACAGAACTCCACTCCAAAATGAAATGTAGAAGGTGAATTCCTGAGTTCTCGCAATGCAAATGAGGACAAATTGTTAAATTGTTGCAATCTCAGAGTTCTGGAAGTACAGAACACAGCAGAGGCTTCCAACAGATTATCACAGATCAAAACGAATGTTGGCAAGTTTACATCTATGTTGAACCGAACAATGCAAGAATACTCCCGAAGGAAACAATTTCAAGGAGATTTCACTTAGGCAGTTCCCCAGACAGAGGAGGTAAAAATGCACAGGAAGTATCACTAATACTAAGTTGCACAACATGTTATTTGAACTTCGCTTTTCGCTTTCCTTGTATTTTTCCTTAACAGCGGCCAGTAAATTATACTCGAGCCCCAGTTCTGTACTAAATGGTGTAAAAGCAAGCGGTACCTTGTGGTAATGTAACAGAATGACCCTGTATGTAGAAAATACTGGAACAACAACTGCTGCTTTCTGGTTTTAAACAAACTGCTCCCTCTACATTGAAACAAACGTTCAACATTTTATCATGACGATACTTAACACGTATTGGAACTGAGTAGAGCTACTAGAAAGACTGAAACGTTAAAATGTGGAATTAAATATTATTCTGTTCTACAGTATGATAGTTTTCAAAGAAGTAGTGTATGTACACGTTTGATACTGTGCTGTCCACTGAAAAGTACTGCAGCAGCGAATGTGGGGGCTTGCCGTTGAAATCGGGAAAGCGCTAGGTGTAGGATGGTGGCTGAAGGAAGGCCCGACTGACCTTTAGTCTCTTGTCTTCAGTTTCTGGGAAGTCCGAGCTCCCCGTCTGCTGGACCTGTGCACTTTTCAGTAGAAAGCACCGTTCTGAGTTGACTTGCTCATGTGAACAGACCCAAATCTTCTGTATGGTTTAGTAACTGTTTTCTTTACTTCGAGTATTTCTTATACCTACGTTAAACACCATGAAATGCTCTGAAGCCAAATATGGCCCAAACTGTTTTGTGACCTGAAGAAGCATTGTGCTATGGCTGATGCTAAAAGTGTACCCTGATGCGCTGACAGTCTCCAGCTGGTATCTTCCCTGGTATCAGGCCAGCCCTTTGAATTAATGCAAGAAATAAATAAATACAAAGATAATTTTTTTGCCGTCACAGAGCTTGCTCCTCAGGACCCAAGCATACATTTGCAAGGTTCCTTGGCACACGTAACTGTGGTAATTGTATACACCAGGGCTGTTCCCTCGCAAGGGGTTAAACTGCAGTCCACCCAGCCACCACTACCCTCCTTGTTCCCTGCAGTCAGGGTCTCCAGGCTCCCTCTTCCTCTGGCTTCATCTTCCCCCCTACTGGTGTGGTCTCTTCTAGTGTGACTCACAAGACATGTGGCCAGGGGGTTCTTAGAAGGTGGACAGCTCTGGTGTACACAAAGGAAGAGTGCAAATATATGCACATGGAGCATGCATGGGCCTCTGTGTTCGTCTTCCTGAAAATCAGGCTCTTGGTGTCCAACCACTGTAGGAACAGGATACAGACAGCATCAGCAGTCCTCCACAATACAGCCTTCCCGTTAACTAACTAGGCCAGGTATTCATTGTAAAAAAAAAAGGTGGATTGAAGTTCAGCAGAAATTTGTGAATTGCTGCATTTGTCTCCTCCCAGCAGGAAAGGATGCAGTGCTTTAAACCATAACGATACTTTTGGCGATCAAAAAATTCTATTAAAGGAATGAGAATCTCATGAACTAGGAACACCTATTGAGGAATTAGTCTACTGGCTGTCTCTTCTGCTTTTCAGCAACACCAAGAATCGCTTTAGTGAATCAATGGCACCTTAGAAACTGCACTTGATGCTTTAATGGTATTGCTAAGTAACAGTCATTGCATTATTTTGTTGGACTCAACACATGATGATTTTAAAAGCAATGGGTCAGATTGTCAGTTGGTGTACACTGACCTTGTGTTTTTGCAGTCCATTTACACTTCCCAAGAACCAGGCTTGACATTGCCACCCAATTTACAGCAAAGGAATTTTAATTTAATTTAACTTAAAATACAAAATACTTTCAGGGAAAGGAATGATGGACACATTTCAAACCATAATTTTTTTGGGAAGGGCGGATCAATTCTCACGAGAATGCAAGGAACTGTTGTTTAAATTTACGGAGATGTGATTTGTGTGTAAATCATCAACATGCAGTAGAAAAAATATATAAAAAAAAGTATCTAACTTCCTATATGGAAGAGATATATTGCCCCAGAGTTCTGAGGTTATTGTAAAAGCTTATGTAAAATATGAAAGTGTGTACATTCTATGTACATCTAATACTTGTTATAAAATGTCCATGTTTCAGATGCCTGAATCTCTAACTTATTTCTGCTAGACTTTGTTTGGTTTTCATATGTAGGTGACCACTGTAATACGTGTTCTTTTCTCAGTTTATTTTTTAACCTAACTGAAAAAGATAATACAAAACTGCTGACCCTTTTTATCCCATGATAACATAAAAATGCAAAGCTGTTGGTAGCAAATGATGACCTCCTGAGGTCCCTTCCAACCCTACTTTTCTATGATTCTATGTCTTGTATGAAAGAAATATTACAGAGACACAGAAGTATCCCTTTGCATAGCCCCAAAAGGGGTGCTAAACCTGTTAGCAAAAAACAGGTTTAAAAGATGAATTGCTTCGTAAGTGCCAAATCACCAGAAGAATACGAGAACTGCCTTTGAAACCACGGCTACTCTCGTGTCACTGTGAACTCTACAAAAACCAAATAGCTAAGTGGCTAGTGACCCTGGGGAACCATAATTTTCTTCATGTCATAACCCTGCATGTACCAATCTTAAGTCTTCAAGTAGATACGTTCTTCTCTAATGAGCTTCCTGTAGAAGACACCTGCCATGTTCCTGCAGGAAGCCAGACATGCTATTGGATCACTATGAAAATCAAATAGTGTGGAAAGCCTGGCTTCTGCCTCTTCACAGAATGCCATCAATTAACCCACGTTTGAAATTTCTGTCACTAAAAATAAATGGACTTTGCTTCCTATTAACTACTTCTGGGAATCTAAGTATTCCAAAAATGTGAGAGTGTTTACTGTCTCAGACCAGGATGTAGCGGGACTAGCTAGACTGCTAGCATTTTATCTTATCATGCTTGCCGCGATATGATAAGGTGCTAACTTTGGGGGATTCATTCTACACTCCTTACCCAAGCAAAACTGCCATTGAAGTGAAGCTAATAGGGAGTGCAGAACAGAGCCCTTTGTACCACCGTATTGAGAAATGCTGCTGCTTACAGTTAGTGGTGCATTATTTCTTTCAAGTAGCCGGTGTCTCAGTGAAAATGTCTAGGTAAGCAAAAACATATGTACATGATCATAGAGGCCCCCTCACCTCTAATTTAAAAAAATAAATAACTTAGCTGGTTTAACTGGTTATTAGAGGAATTTCATCTTTAAAGGAATGGGAAAGTCATTTTTTGCTTTTCCATCTTCTCCTCTAATGATTTACTGTACTGCTGAAGAAAATGTCTTTCAGAGTTCTGTAACATGCATCGGGTAACTTGGAGGAGGATGCGGTGGTACTTTAATATTGAGGCGCCTAATATGACAGCCATGACAGAGCAGATGGCCCTCTAAAGGATAGCAACGATGGCCTTCTTCATCATTGAGCTGGAGACCGCAGTCCTAAAAGAAACATATTTTCACAGATTATTTAGTAATCTTTACTATTAGTTACTAATGCTTTACTATTCCTTCTTGCCAGCCTCTGAGGTTGCCCTGGCGCACACACTCCCTCTCTGATATGCTGACTATAATCATCTTGTGAGTACTTTGTAGATTAATGTTGACTATAATCTGTTAAGCAAAGAATGATGTCACCAAAATCTACAGGAACATGGAATTTAGACATGGGATCGCAGTATGTGTGGTTGGTTCTAGTACTGGTTTTCTTTGGTCTGTGCTATCCTGGCTCCTGCACTGATCCAGCTATGACCAGGATGATGCAAGGATGGACACCCCTAATCATAGGGCTACACAACACAGGCTGACATCGCTAAATGCGGAATTAGTGAGATCAAATGAAACAAGCTGGACATGGAGAGAGGCAGAGCAAGCTAGCAGAAGTGCAGAGATGGATGGAGAATCAGAGAACAGCTAAGTAGAGAGAAAACATTGTTCAGGTGAGAAATGAGCCAGAAGGTTTGAACTTTGGGGCAGAACTGAACCTCCTCTAAGACTGGGGGGTCAAACATGGCACTCTCTGTAGGATGCATCTCAATCAGATGGTGCAAGTCACAAAGGTCAAGGGGCTACAAGTCCAGTGTTTCAGTTCAGGCCTACCACCAAGTAGAAGTGCCTAATATGTGCAGTACGTATTAGGTTACTCTTGCATTGGATCAATATGTTTTCTGAATTTTTAAAGGGGACAAGTTTCCCTGATGAAATTATAAGGGTCTTGGCATGGAATGGATGCAGTAAGGAAGGAAACTGACTTACTTATATACCCAACTAGGGAGCTAAAATACCTTGGTGGAATGGTGCACAATTACAGCACGCAATGGTATATCTTAGTAGTGAACAACAGCAGAGTAGGAGTGGGGGGGGAGAAGAAAGCAACCCAAGCAAAACAGGTATCCCATTTGGTGATGATATTGTGTGCTGCAGCGCAGTTCACAACACTCTCTGCACTCTCCAAGCCATTTGAGGCTAGGAGTTTATGTTTGGATTCCTGAATTTTGAAAGAGTGGGGCATAATTAAAAGTTCTTTCCAGTGGCAAATCCTGACAGAGAAGCTGGAGACACTGAGGTTTCATGTGCTTAGTATGGAATACAAGTTGAACAGTTTGGGCAAACAGGCAGTGTTGAGTGCTTCTAAGCTAGGTGTCTTGAACATCAAAGAGAAAACAAAATTTGATCAGATTTGAGGTGTGATCCATTTCTTAACTTCCAGAGTTTTAAAATGAAATTCTCAGCTTCCTATAGGAGAGAATGATGAATTAAATATGCTTTCAGGCAGAGCAGAAATACTTCATAAATTGCTTTATGGACCATCTAATCAGGCATTTTAGACCAGTCAGCTATATTCTTACTCAACTTTGTGCTCAATCATTTAAGAGATTGTAGAAATATAAAAGAACAATTTGATCAAGGGGGGGTCATTGTTGGGAATGTTGTTTTTTTTCAGAAGTTGATAAGTAATTGAGGAAATGCAAAGTAACCAATGATTATACAGCAAGGGACTTGAGATTTTACGATGAGTTATTAGCTTTTGTCACAGTTCACAAATTAATCTCACAAATTCTTTCCCATTTAATTAGGTAGGAAATTCCAGCCGGTTCAACCATGGAGCCCTTTCTGAAATCTGCTTCCTTCCTTGTAAGACAATCTCCATAGCTGGAATATGGCAGCTCTTCTTCACCTTGTGAACTCCCATACGTTAACAATATTTCCCACAGGATGTAAGCACTACACCGTAAGCCATCAGCCTCAAGAGCTTTTGGTCATTAGACTCATGATGACAGACTAGATAGTAGGCATATAAAAACGGAGGGAGTTGAGAATGAGATTAACCAGCAGTTGGATCTGAGAGTTTGGGCTCAGGCCTCTTAATTGCTAACCCAACACAGTATCAAATTGCAGTTGTGCCAGCAGGCATGCTGCCTGCCAACAGCCCTGTTTAGCCAGGCCTTTCTTAGGACTTTTAACAATTTGAGATTAACTAAAGATATGCCAAATGCTAACAGCTTGCCTTGCCTCTCACCCATTCCATCCTCAGTTTGCTGTGCAGTAACAGAGCCTGTCCTCCTACTTCATTTCAGTTTCTAAAAGGGCCCCCACTGATTTACCAACTGCTGTTGGGTTTGCAGTACAGGCACTCTTGCATTCCCTTTACATGTCGTTATGTTTGTCCACTGAGCTGGAGGGCCAAGGCTTTTCAAATCAGCTAGTGAGCTTGGGTGCCCAACATGAAACACCTGTGAAAGGTTTTACAAGTGCCTGTCCAGCACTTTCCGGAGATTGGGGACCTTGTTAAGGTCTGAACTCTGGAAACCAAAACCAGAGGAATCCAAACTTATTAGTGACCTGTGGAAAGCCTGGTGGCTACAAGGACTTGAATTTAGCATCCCCTTTTTAACTGGCTGTCAATCCAGCCTGTAAAACTGAGTTCCCAGCTTGTGGGAGCATGTGCATACATCAGGTAGATGTCTATTGACTCTACCTCTGCTGTTTGTGGTTCTGAGGAGAAGCAGAGGCAGACTTGCCTCAAATTGGAAGGAATTTGGAGCTCAGTCATGAGAACTGAAAATAAACCCTTGTTAGGACATTCTCAGATACAGTCCAATAGGCAGAGAAGCAGGGGGATGGAGCTGCCATGTGAGCAAAGTCTGCACAAAGCAGTAGATGGGTGACTGTGTTAACAAGCAGGATATAGGAGCCCTTCTAAGGGACTCCCTCAGTCAGTCCTCGTAGAGCTACTCTACTTTGTGCAGCAGACTTAAATACGAATTAAGCCAGAGAGTGAATGACTCAGTATACTGGTGGTGAGAGAGGTGGTTTAGATCCTTGCTCTGTGCTGGCAGGCGGAAGGGCCACCATCACCACCTCTCCGTGGCTGGCTAATCTAAACCCCAAACACTCATGGCACTCCATCTTAGTGAGTGTTCCTCAGTGTTACACAGGAGCAAGGGATAACTTGGCCTGGGTCCAGGTAAGTAATCCAACTATAGGTAAGAAAACACCAATGGAGCTGTAGCATGGGGGCAGTGCAGAGGTGCTGCAGGCTTACCTCGCAGTGATAACATTCCACATGATAATCTTTGTCCATCGATACCACTCGAATGGTTTCCTCGGAGCCCTGGTTGAGAAAATGGAGGGAAAATGAGATGGGACTTTAGGGGTCATTTTGTGCATTTTCTATGTGGAACATTTCCTACAGTCCCAGAAAGCCCTATTTTCACTGCTGTGAGACTGTATTCCTTGGCTTTGTTCTTTCTTGAAGACAGCCAGGGCCTCTGATCACTTAAAAGCCTTAAATGTTCCCTACTGGTACAATACCAGACCTCTTTCATGCACTGCACCAGGGAGATCCCTATTTTGAGGATTTAGAAGAGGCTTCAGTGCACATGTGCAGCTTCCTCTGTAATCCTTGGCAGACAGCTCTATGTCTAGCCATCAGAATTTGGCCCATAACATGGAGGCTTTAAAGGTTCATTTTTTCCAAGGGAATCCAACACATAAAATAACTGCCAATAAGACACTTAGCTATCTGTTAATCTACTTGTTCTTCACAGATACTTTGGCTTAATTTTCCACTTGCACTAAGCCAGGAACTGTGCAGCTACTTTGTGTGGGCAGATGTGCACTCCTAAATGAAGCTTGCTTAAACATTTGGACCTGCCTCTTTTGTGTAATTCCAGGTGTGGTTTGAACATCAGATGTGACGCAAGCTGTACTGAAAGGACCTACAGGGCAAGCCATCACCTGCATGGCTAGACTTGAACTAACACAGATGCCTTCCATGGGAAAGCACCAGTAATCTGCCTAGAGAAAGGTTGCTGCAACTCTTGATAACTGTCAGCTGACTCAGAGGTAGAACAGCCAAGGCTTTTAAAGGAAGGGCAGCTGAGTAATAAGCAAAACACAGGGAAAAAGGAGAGGACACGTACTCAGGATGTGCTATCCTGCCACTTCCACGTCACTAGAAGGAGGGTCTGCGTTCGTGTCACGTGCAGACAAGAACAAGGAGGTGTGTGTACGATAGATCTTCTTAATGTACAGATGTCTTATTGTGCCTAAGCATAACTTCCAGCCAAGATACACATATAACATATCAGATTCCAAAATATTCCACTGTTTAGTCGGAGAGAATTTAAAGTCTCAACTTTGGCTTTGCTCTCTTCCATCTTGTTACTGGCTGCTCACTGTTGGCCTCACTTGGCCTCATTCACAGATTGGGGTACTTTCCCTGGAAATCAGTGGGGCCATGCTCATAGCAAGGCACGCACTACTCAGTAAGGCTACGGCGGGAGAACACAACCCTACATAGTTGCAAAGGATGGAACTGAAACACCAACTCTTTCCAAAAAACTGAACTTGCTACGTGCTCAGTGCACCCAGTTTCCTCTCTTTTCCACGGCAGTGGGGGATGCCCTGCAGAACCCGAGGGCATCAAGGAACCATCTGACTGGCTCTGCCCTAGCTAGTACCCAAGCCCTTCTACAGTGTGGGTTCCCCAACAGCTGATGCCAAAAATACAGATACAACAAATAAGGGAAGGTCTTCAATGAATGGGAACTAAAGAGAACTAATACCTGTTCTTGGGCCTCCATCCAGGGCCTTGAATTAAATCAGATCTTTAGCAGCAATAGCTAGTACCTGTGAAGCACCAGACAGACGTACAGTGTTATGCTGCATGAGCCCAGTGCTTATTTCCACCTCTGGGAACATCTGGGAATTAAGTTATTGGAAATTTTGTTTTTGAAGCATTACTGATTTTGGAGGTGGGATGGAGCCTGCTGCTGTAGCTGAGGTGTCTAAATTATCCTGTCTGAGCAAATCTTTACAAGATGCTCCTATGGAAACCCCCATGTTATCCAACGAGCTGTTTGTGCAGAGCGTACATGCGCAGTCCATACCTGTGCTGGTAGAATCGGCTGATTACAGGAAGCACATTTTGGTGCAAAAACCCTAAGATTAAAGAAGAGAAAGCATTCAAATCATATTTAAAAATCTGGGAACACAAGAGCACTTTAACTACAGCCCATCTATAGAGATATTGCTTCAGGCCGCAAAATCCAGAGATCCATTTTGGGACGTTTGAAGAGGAGACTGATTCAAACATACTTGTGGCCTTTCTGTCTCAGGTCCCTTACACTAAGGTATTGTTCCCCAGTGACCACTTCTGCCTGCAGTTTGTACACATGGACTTCATGAGCCTACGTGAGAGAAGTGACTCTTCACCTGGAGGTTCTGACCCACCAGGTGTCAGACCAGCATGAGACTTGTCCTTCCCATGTTGCTAACATGGAAGGAGGGTAGGGTCTAACAAACAGAGAAGGGAATTTCATGGGACTCCTAGTACAGAACAAGTGGGAATCAGTAAGACACTGACTGCAGGGCTACGTGTATTCTGGCCTTCCTTCACCTTAGGACTTGGAACAACTTTCCCTAGCAACTATGGCTCTAACAGTTACAAACCATACTCCCACCCCCAAAAATCATCTGCTCACAATAAAGGTCAACTCGTCTTGATCACAACTGTTATAGCCATTATGCTAATATTCACTCTTCTCCTGATCAATGAAGCTGACCTGGGGAGAACATGTAATTTATTCAGGGGTGCTATGGTCTATTCTAGCTGAGCCCATGCAGGATTTGGCCCGTGGTTTGTGTTATCAACTTAACATCAACTAAGAGCATTCACCTTCTCTTTGACCTGGAGCAGAGGGGAGTCCCCTCAGAGGAATTCAGAGTTGACATAAGGATGCTGATAACGTAATTCTAACCCTAGCTGTGTCATTACTTCCTCCCCGATCAGCCAAGCTAGATAAAAAGAGACATTTTTATAGTTGGCGATTTTTCTGATTTATAATTTTCAAATGTTTGAAAAACATTATTCCTAAATGCATGCTCAGCATGAGACTCATCACTTATTCAGTATAGATGGTCCACGGGTTAGAAATTTGGAAGGAAAATAAAAATATATTTAATCAGGAAATACACCCAAATTATGAGATGTGAGACCTGTTCAACGTGTGGAGCACAGCAGTGCACATAAACACTGTGAAATGCGAGACTGGACTGCAGCAGTCTTCCTGTTCACATGTTCTGAGATGTATTTTAATTCTGATGTATTTTAGGTTATCTGAGGCCCAGGCTCTGGATCTGTTTGTTTGTAAAGCTGCTAAATCAGACAACTAACACGGCACTTGCAGGCGAAAAAAAGGCCACCCTGTAATGAGGAAAACACTGTCCAGCCAAGATTCAGTCACACTGCCGGGGACGAAGGCAAGGGTGGGGAGAGGGGCAGCAGTATTGCTGACAATGTTTTTCTATGCTTTTGTTTAATTCTAACAAGGGGCTCTTGAACAACCACCCTCACCATGTACCACATTCTGATCTAATACACAATTTCCTCCCAAAGAATGAATAGATAAGCTCCAATGTCATCGGCAATGGCCAGAGGCAGTTTCCACTGTAGAAACAGCTTCTGTCAGCAGTGCAAAGGCTACTGCTAGGCCAGGTGCAAGCATCAGCAGGTACATGTCCATGCAGTCCATAACCTGCACAAAGTATCAGAGCTGGGGGTGAGAGGACTGGGGACACAACTGCACTGGCCCTCCACAGACCTTCTGTATTGATTAAAAAGAGGTTTCAACACAGGCGCTTTCCAAATGCAGGGACTGGATCTATGCTTACGTGTGATAGTCTTTGACACAGTAAATGTTGTTCTCCACGTCTACAGTAAACGGGACTCCATCCAAACATTCGTTACATACTACGCAGCGGAAGCAGCCAGGATGGTATGACTTTCCAAGAGCCTGTAAAATCTTAAGGAGAGGCAGACAGCATAATGAGCTGGTGCATGTTCAGCATGACATTCCCCATACATAGCAATCACCTGACTTTCAACCAAGGCAGTGAAACGCATGTCAGGAGGACACATTCATTCTGCAGAACCACTAGCGAAGGGGCTGCTGCAAAGCCTCTTGAAGTTAATGGAAAGGTTCTCTTTGTTTTCAATGCATTTTGTATCGGGGTTCTTGGTGGGGGGCGGGGGATTGCAAGAACTGGGTTTATAACAGGAAAGCAGCCTCTACCTGAGCTACAGATGGATGAGTCTGAGGATGGAAAAAACAGAATGGATGTGCTGATAAAGTAAAACAATGTAACAAATTCAAATGGAGACTGAGAGCCTTTCTGGAAGATGCATTTCAGCCAAACACAAACTGTTGGGCTCAAGAGCAGGGAAACTGAAATTATGGGCCCTATAATATACAGGAGGTCAGACTAGATCTAATCGTCTCTTCCGGCCTTCAACCTTAGGAATCTATGAAAAAGAATGACTCAAACACAAATTTAGTAAACTTGACTCCTTAGTAACGGTTAACAATTACATTATCTGCTTTTCTTTACCGGCTGTTCAAGTTTAGTGTTGATTTTTGTTGACCAAAGACTCTTACAGGCTTGGGAGACTGACAGTCAATCAGGCTTTAAAGTTTTTAGTAACCCAAGCAAGTCCTGGCAAATAAATACCATATTTTCCTACAGATAACCTGCACCTTTCCACCCCAAACCAGCTGGGGAAAAATTGGAAGTGTGTATTATATGCAAGGATAAGGGCTCCTCGTGCGAGGAACTTCGGAGGTTGCATGCATGTGTCGGGAGCAGGGCAGATTGGTGGCAGCATTAATTGCCACAGTTCTGGGAACCATGGCAATTGATGCTACCACTGCTCCCTCCCTTTCCTTAACCCCCTGCCACCAGATTTCCAGACCTGTGGGCAGCCCTATCCTCAGCTGTGTGCCAGAATGGGACAGCGTATGGGGCTTGTCCACAACCAGACCCAGCATGCACAGGCTGGACCCCAGCTGTAGTCTTTGCAGTAAGGTGCCAACACCAGTATGTCAGATTGAGCACTGCATGCTGGATCAGACCCTAGCCCCTGAGCCCCCAACTCCAGGGATTTCAGACTTCTGATACACCCTTACCTCAAGATATTTTTTCTCTTTCTTGGGGTCTTGTGTGTGCTGTATTTTGGGGCATATCATATGTAGGAAAATATGGCAGCTTCAACTCTAGCTCTAGTGTGTTGAGCAGGAAGACTCAGTTATTATGGAACAGCCCTGGGAGTCTACACATGATGCCTTTAGCTCTCATGTTACATAACGCAGGGTAAAATTCCTTGTGTGACTATCACCTTCTGAAGGTGACTTCAGATAGCGTCTGCCAACACATTCATTTTAGCTCATTCTGGAGCTGCTAATAAGATGAAGATTCCTCCAGGTCTGTGGGTGAACTGTTCAGATCCACAGGAAACAAACAGCAGGGCACAGGAAAAATTATGAACTACACGGGAAAAACTGTCCATCCAGTGACTGGGTGTCACATTCAGTCTGACCTGTGTGGTTAGAAATGACTCAATCTCTCTGTTAATCTGAGTTTCTATCACAACTCTAGATGACATACATATTAGACCTATTCTGAAGATATTTTATACACAGGACTACAACCGAGTCAGCTGCACTTCAGCTACTGAGCTGCTTCAGTACTGGTCCCAAATTTGGGTGGGATCACAGTCCTGACTGTTCTTTCACCTGTGGCCTCAGTCAGGATTCTTACTACTGCACAGGCATGTTCGTCTGCTTGTTCATTAGTGGGGAGGGGCACAAAGAAATCAGCAGGTGAAGACCACTTAAATCCTAGATCTTGCAGCAATATTTCCCTCTGTTCATGGAAAAGGGCTGATGATCATCTGTCAAACTCCCAGCTCATGAACTCCACCAAACTAGATATTATGGACTCCTGCCTAGGATGCTGCAATTAGCATGCAAATCAGACTACCCCCTCCCTCCCAGCATGAGACAGTTCTAGGAATTTGCTCCTGGGCTAAACTGAACAATATCCTTGTCCAGCTAGTGGTACCAGGATGCAAGCCAGAAGCCTCAGTAGCTAACTTTCCATTCCAACTCCTACTGAACAACCGAGTTTGCAAAAGCTTTTTGTTTACTCAGGACTACTAACACTAACATATATTTTAAAGCTAGAAGAAAATACCAACACACCAGAACCTTATTAATACTATTTGACAGAAGTCTTTAGCATGCAAATTATCGCTTGCTTTTTTGTTTTTGGGCTTTTTTCCTGAAGGAGAATTGGCCAAATTCATTCATACCCTGAGTTGCATCAAGGGTGTTTGGCTTGTACTTCTTTTTTAAACAGCTTCTAGCCAGTCTCCTCCCACAAGCCACAGCTGCTAAGCCAAGCTCATTAACAAAGACATCATATCAATAGATGACTTCATGGACTGTGCCATTCCTGTCTGTGAGTATACAGAATAGAGGCTTACATAAGAAACTAATTTATTTTATCAGAGGCAACGGGGAAGCAGGAGCCTTTCAAGGGTCTGCAGGAGAAACTCTTATTGCAGTTCCCATCCCTCAGAAAACAATTCATCTTCTTTGGCCACTGTCAGGGCTGTGCCTGAAGAAGCATTTTTCCTCTTTGGGAGTTTCTCTCTCTAACTGGCAAAAGTAATAACCTACATCACTACTGGTTGTTTTCCAGTGCTTTCAGACAGTAAACACAGCCTCACCATGCTGCTGTGAGGGAAGTAGTGGTATCCCATTTTACAGGTAGGGAAACTGAGGCACAATGCCAGCAGCAGAGCTGGGAATAGAGCTCTTGTTCCCTGAACTTCCTGCAATGGCCAACAGATTATGCTTCCTTTGACAAGGCAGTGCTCCTGCTGCCTTGCTGGCTGACAAAGCAAACCTTCATTTTCTTTGACTGCTTTTTCTGTGAAATAGTTCTATATTTTACAGGCTACAAAAGTATATTAAAGCCTACAAAAGTTTCCCGCTGCTTCACTATCAACATTTTCCCCATTTCCCCCAGACTTGGTGGAACTCTCAGTCAGAACAGCTGCTCTCTGCACGCAGGTTAACGGGATTGCTGTTGTGAATTCGTTGTTATTTGAACTGTGATGCTTCCTTGATAAAAATGCCCTTGGCAAGATGGGGAGAAGGGTATAGCTTGATTATGGGGAAAAAAAACAAAGAGGTTGCAACATTGCAACACTCAAAATACATCAAAAGAAACATATCCCACAATTATTGAGTTAGCTTTCTTACCATTTCCATTATGAGGTGTCCACATACAAAGCACTTGTCTGCTGTTTGTTGAAAACCTGAATACTGTTCAAATGACATAAAGGAAGGGATTGTTAGTAACTGCTAATTGCCCTTTCTTGCTTTCTAAAGTTATACTTGTCACACAAATGCTAGGTTGTTTTTCTGTCTAACCTAGGATGAAACAAACCTTGCCACACTGAGCTGGCTCCAGTACTTTTTTATGGCCTGGTGTGAAATGCTCTTGGAAGACTGATTCAAAAGCTTTCACACTGAACTTTGAACATGCTCAGATTCTGTTCTCAAACAGCTGGAGCTAGTTTTGCCTTCTGTTCAGAGCATGTAGTTAACACAGAAGATAAGGAGGATCTGGGCACAAGTGCATGCATTAAATTTGAGATATTATATATATTTAGTGTTCTCTTTGGCATGATGGAATCTACTTACAAAAAGACAGATGTCAGGTAAAGCTGTACACCTCCCCATAGTCAAACTCCCCTTGACTTAAATGGGACCAGGATTTCATCCTACGTTGTTTGGGCAACAAAAAGACAGGAACAGGGAAGCAGATTTGTAAAGTAGACCGCCAAAGTTCTTGAGCCTGCCAACTGACCCGTTAAACATTTGTCCTATAGGCAATGGGGCAGAGGGTGCCAGAAGGACTGAAGCTTTGTAATTTTTAAGCTATTATTTGCAGTAGCCTGGCACTTTACCATGGCCCTTTGCAGCCACATGTCAATGGGCCACTGTGCGTGCATGTTTTCCACCTCACCAGGACTGGGTGTCCAGTTGTTTACATGGTGTTGCAAGATGGATATTTGATTATTTGAACTACTGGGGTTATGAAAAAAGACTGATTGAAAAGTGTGGGTATCCTGTAGGTGCTGCCTGAACCAGAAGGCCAAACCACAGCTTCTCTGCCAGAGCCCAGGTTTGCTACTTTGGCCAGCCTGATGCCTCCTTGCATCCAGTCATTTGTCTGACAGGCCCTACTGGAGTCAGTGGGGAAGTTCCACTGATTTAGGGGTCACAGGGTCAAAATAATCTAGCAAACATTTTCCCCTTTTAGTCATTTATTCCCTGATTTTTCCAGGTAGGTAGCACACTGGTAAGAAGGTCATTGCTACTGCCTATCAGAAATGATTAGAAACTGAGATCTGTCCCATGCTGCAATGGACATGCAACATGTTATTTAATAGCAAGCTATTTCAATCCTCACAGGACATATTAACACAGGCAAGTTGGCCTATATACTGGATAATGCAGCATAGTATCTTGACTGTGCATGCGCGTGTGTGTACACACACACACACACTTTAGAACTTAAAAGTTTTAAAAATAACAAGCAACCCCCAAGGCATTCAGGAACATGCATGGAGAAGCACATGCACAAGAGTTATGCTGATGTTTCTGCACAATGTTTTGCTACCTTGAGTAATGGCAGTTGTGTGCAACTGCCTAGAGTACTGAGCACACTGGTTAGGATCCCCCCGCCCCCATGTTTATTCCTTTAATATCAAAATATTTGTTTTTCTCATTCAAGACCCTGCTACCCAGGGATGCTCCCTTCTTCCACTGTATCTAAGTGACCATCTGGCCAGACTGTTTCCTAAGGTTGTGACCTTGGGGCTTCTGGAAACAGGTGGGGAGGTCCTGGCAGAACAGACAGCTGAGGATTAACAATAGCATAAACCCAGCTAATTCTCCAGTCTTGTCAGCATGAATCTACCAGGACCATCTGGCTGTCATTTGATAAGGAATGCAAAGGAGCATTTACCCAGTTATTGATTAACAAGGAACAGTATTCCCAAAGAGCCAAATAGCTTAGCGGTCTGGCTAATGTCATTTATTGCAGGCTGGATTGCCATAAATTACACTGTGCGCCAGAGGGAAGAGTTTTGTTGATACAAAAATCACTCTTTATATGACTAAACCCATTAAATTAAAACCATTGTTCATTTTTAAACGGGAGAAGTTGTGCGCTGAAAAAACACATGAGCTGGATTACTCGATTTAAGAAAATGCTGCCAAGTGATGCAACATTTTATTGCCTCGGCAAAGCGACCCTTCTTCGCTGCTATACTGTACATCTATCTGATTGCAGCATTGATCCAAAAAAGCCTGAGAGCTTTTGGTTCAATGAGAGTTGGGTTTTGGATAAGTCTCTCCTGGTGTTCTGAATCTTGATGGGATGGATCAGAGGGATAGTCCTTTGATCCCCACAGCACTTTTTCTACATTATACCAGCGCAACGGAGGCTGTAATACCCTTGAACAATAAACAGGTATCTCCAGGCGTTTGTGCATCAACCATTCAACTCCATCCTGCAGTGTAGTTTCTTTTGTTCCTAAACTTGGAGAACTCCAGCCTTGGTTGTACAAAGTTTTGAATTTAAGAAGCATAAAGTAAAAAATAAGCAATCCTCTGAGAGATGAATAAGAACTGGCACTCACCCTCTGCTCTCTTCAGAGTGCTTTATATAGACGAGGGGTACTCAATCTTTTTGCCCTGGGGACTGGATGGGCAGCAGCATGGTCTCTCCTTGGACTAGATCCAGCTGCATGGAGGCGGGTAAAAGGCAGTGCAGCCCTGAACCGACCACGTGGGGGGGGGAAAAGGGTTGTGGCCTGGCCCCTCGGCCCAGCTGCACAGGGCTTGAGAATTTGACAGCAGGGGAGGGGTGGTAGTATTAATTGCCACTGTTCCCCCAACTACCAAATTTCCTAACCCTTGGGGAGCTCTATGGGTTGGATGCACTGGATCCGCAGGTTGGATTTAGCACATGGGCTGGGGGTTAAGCCGCCCTGCTACAGACTAGGCATCACAACCATCCTGTGAAGTAGTATTACCCATATAGTGCAGGTGAGAAAACAGAGGTAGAAAACAGCAGAAAGAGAACAAAAACATGGTCCCTAACCCGAGGAACTCAGATAGGGGACTACCAGGAGACAGCGTGATAGGCAATAGCAGGCAATGGTCGCAAAACACCAGGAGCTTAAGAGGCCTCACATTTTCATGCAGACAGTGTGGCTTCTGCCAAAGGCATATTTCAGGACTGGCTTATCTTGGCTCTCATTGAAGTCAATAGTTCCCAAGGGAGCAATTAGACCATTTCCAAGTGTTTTTTTAAACCTTATCCTGCATTTGCTTTCCTAGCTGTGAAATGGGGACAGTTCCTGTCTCACATGAAGGCTGGAAGGTTCAATGGCTCAGTTTGGTGAATCACTCTGGGATGATGGTGCTGAGGCTGATATCACTAGGTGATAGTGAGAGGGATCCAAACCCCAGTCCCTGGCTCCTCCTACTGCCTAGGCCCGTCTGAGATGCAACCGATCTCTGGGCCGTCCCTAAAGAGGCAGTTTTTACTTTGCATTTTCTTTACCAGTGAATGATAACAGTGTCTTTTTTACCATCTTAAAACCACTGAACTATTTTGTTTGGGTTTTCTGTGCTTGCCAGTGAGGTTTTTAATTACTGTTCCCTAGACAAATAAATAATATACATAATCGTTTGGCGCTAGAAATGTACTTCCAGGAGCCTACAAACAGTATGTGCCTAGTTTTACTAGAAAGAGGTTTTAAAACAGTGAAGTGTATTTGCTTTTCACTTTTTTTTTTTTTTTTTTAAATGCCAGCAATACTGAATAATTTTCAACCAGAGAGAAGTTTTGCCATATAAAGCCCAGACTGAGGAATGATCCTTTATTTGTGATTTTAAAATAAGACACCAGGTACCAAAGTACTAAGAAATCAAATGGCTCTTGGCCATTTAACAGGTGACTGTTCTGCAGTCTCGGTTGTCTCAGGCTTTTTCTCCCATATTTATCTCCTTACTGACTGTCAGCTTTCAGGATGTTAACAGCCTTTGTAACAGTCAAGAGATTATTTTAGGAGCCTAAATATGTAGATATTTTAAAGGGAGACTTGGAGATGTAGAGCTCAAGGTTAAAAGTAAAAGGTTTAGCTAGCTGAACTCTGTTGTTTGCCCATCCCAAGACTATGATTCCTAAACAGGCAGAAATCTCCAATGATTTTTGTCCAGTTGCTTTTCTTTAGATGGGGAAAAAAAATCAGATCCGTTAGTGCCCCCAAATGCTGATCTCCAGTTTAAAGGACTCTTTTGCCTACTGTGCAATAAATACGTCCTAAATAAATTAGCAATGTATTTTGAGCATATAATTATACATGAAAGATAATTCCACCAAGTACTGTGACAACGTGTCTCCTTGCTGCAATCAGTCCTTTAACTCAGCTACTTTGGATCCTTTAAGCTTAGATACTTTCAGCACAAGCTTCAAAAGACACTGTGTATATCTGAAAAAAGCTTCAGGACCCAGTTTTCAACCTTAGCCTCTCTGTCAGGTCTTGGTAAGGACTTGCTGCTACTTCTTAACATGCCTAGCCATGCCTGTGGAGTGGATGCTACTGCTTCCCTGCTGTTGTGTACTTGAGACAAAAAAACCCCAAAATGCTTTCCTCCTGAAAACAAAGCCCTCACAGTCTCTTACAGACCTATTTCCTCTTTGAATGGAGATCTTAAAAACCTGGTAAAGGCCTGTGCTAACAGGTCCAATGGGTTAGGTTTCGGCAGATACTCTGGGTGCCTCGTAGTAACATCAGGAGCTTTTTATCACTGGCGCTTTCTGGTTCAGTACCGTAAAAGTTGCTTACATTGAGTCACTGGGCCTGGACTTGAGATTCCTCCTCTTTCATGCTTAAAAGGCCTTTGAGAGGAGAAACCAGGAGATTTTGCCAAGATGCTTCAGGCATTTAAGTCTGAAAACTCATTTCTGAATTGGGTGCTAAGCTAATAATGTATTCCAACCCCAGGCTGCCTGTAATCCCTCACAGACTCTCTTCTCCTTGGTTTCCCATTAGCAGAGCATCTGTCTTCTCTCTCCTTTATTGTTTGCACTCTGCATGGGACCCTTAGTACATGGGACACAACAAGGCAAGAAATTCATGGAATCACGTCAGGAGAGGGAAAGAATGTAAAATTTTGCTTTATGCAGATGGCCTTTATTTCTACACAACTAAACAAAGCTATTAAACTGGGCTGAATGCACTGAGGACCTCTCAGGCTTTAAGATGTTTGTGGCAGGTGGCAGAGATTAAATACAGGCTGAACCATCTGGAACAGTGTCCTGAATCTTCTGTGAGGTCCTTTAAAGTGCCTGGTGCCTTATCTCCATGGCTCATGTTGGGGGCTCATGCTCCCACACTCACATTGGCCCCTTTCCTTTTTTTGGCTTCTGCCAGAAGGACACTGGCAGGGCAGGGGCGGGCTAGGGTAGAAGGGAAGCTAAGCGCTGCTCAGAAGAGTATTGGTTCAAATTGTGTGTGGACTTTTGCAGAAAATCAGGAATTTCCTGGGTGGTTGAATTTTGCCTTAGCAGTGAGGCCACTTACGAAGCGGAGGCCGGAAGAGCTCTGTGCACCAACAGATTTCTTCCTTCTTGGTACCAATAACAGTTTTGCCTGAATAACGACTGTGTAGAAATAAAATTAGGGCCAAAGCTTTTGACCCGGGAGTATTTTCTGACAGCCAGATTGTCCTGTGTTCATAAAGAGTGAATAACCTCTGGCTTCAGCTGTAGACTCATTTTCTTTGACTACCCAGCTGCTAGTCGCATGTTATTTGGGCAATTAAAAACAATCTGGATCTTATTCAAAACAGGGGTCAGGAGATTTCAATTAAAAACCTACTGCAGCCAACATGAGCATTTATTTTAGAGGTTCAATCCATTACTTTCTCGCTAGCCTTTCTTTTGACTCCCTAACAGAAAAATATGATGAGTAATGATATACTTACAAGTGTCTGGCATGAGCTAAACACAATTAGAAGTGCTGCAATTCAGCTTGTGAAATATAAAGTTTGGTATAATATTAAGACCAGGAATAGATCAAGGGAGGGTTGGTGAAAGGACACAAGACACAGGACAAGCTTGACTTTACACTGTCCAGCAGTGTCTCAGAAATGTATTCCAGTGCAGGACAGCTATAAGAACCATTTCATAATGATGGTCTTTTCTGCCTTTTCCCAGAGGATCATTCCTGGGATCCCCCTTTAAATATTCACAACTTTAACGACCATGAGACAAGCTCACTATGGGATATGATGGATGGCAATCAAATCTGAGGACAATTTAACAACTATCTTAATTCAGGCAATGCTGAACTCGTCTTGGTGAGCTCTAGCTCTTATCGACATTTATCCCTACTCATTTACCATATTATTCAGATCAGTGCACTCTGTGGTTACTGTTCTTGTACAGATTTAGGAGATTTTGCTGGACTGTAGTTGGTCTCAGAGTTCAAGGCTCGGATTTCAGTTAGCAGGCATGCAGTTTGCTACTGGTGAAATGTTGTCAGTGTCCACCACTGCCTCTCCCAGTCGCAAGGCCAACGCTCTGATGTGGACCCTTGTTTTTTTGTTTTTTTTTTTTTTTTACATATAGCACCCTTAAAACAACAACCACCCCTGTCCTCTAGTAGGTATTCCTTTGATGCAAACTTGGTCTCTTTAAAGTTGATGGACTTTTTGCCAAAGACTTCAGTGGAATTGTAACATCTTAACGTGCCATCTTCAAACCACAGTGCAACCATATCACATGATCACTAGTAATGATGACCCCAAACAAAAGCCAGCTCTGCACAGACTTGAATTTTGGATGAAGAAACAAATCCACAGTTCCTGGACTGAATCAGAATAATCACTTCAAATACTCCAAGACACTGAAGACTTCTACAGTTTGGACCAAATCTCCAGATATGACACAGCCTTCAAATTCAAAATACCCTGATAATTCACGTCACTGCATTCAAATCAGTTCACAAAATAAAACAAGGACCACTGGCACCTTGCAAGCTGTTAACAAAAAACCTGGACAGTTTGGAGGGGGGAAGTATAAGTTATTTTACCACATTCCCTACTACAGAGAGAACACCAAGGTATCCTACTCCAGTTTTCCTTGTTTCAGTGCTATAACGATACTTAACCCAAGTGCTGTCTTTTCTTTGTAGTTCCTTGAACATGCAATTGTTTGTGTAGCATACAAATCATGCTCCGGACCCTGTAAGCATCTTCTGTGGAATTGCCACAGGGCTTCAGGATGCTTACGGCCTCCACTGTTACACTGATTCCACCATTACATGCCAGGAACACTGCAGCAAATCTCCTCTCCAAGCCCTCTTTCCATTACTCTGTTGAAGATATCAATAAACACCCGTGTCTGTCTGCTTTATACTTGGAATGTTCATTTTAACAGCACATTTCCTTTTGAAAGGCAGCATTTAAAAGCAAGTAAGACAGTCTTAAACTTATCGAGAGCTATGTTTATTCCACTGCTCCCATTAGATGGGAAGTTAACAGGCTTCAGCTTTTACCATTTACCTTTTCAAAAGGAGTCTGTTTGCTGCGGGAGAGTCTCAGTTAACAGAGATGGGGCTTTCTGACTAATGCACAAATCCAAAAGCTCACCTCTCAAGGGACAGCTAACAACATTTAGCCTCACTGCGATGGAAAAATCAAACCTCTGACTCCAGCTGACATTAGCTTCCATTACACTAAATAAAAACTATCTTCCTAGGGCCCCAGCAAGCAGGATGGGCCTTTTCTCACACTGCCAGGCTTGGAAAAGAGCATATGCAAAAGCTGCAAAGAACAGTGTCTTATTATATCCTGATATTGCAGTAGTGCCCAGAGGCCTAAATTAGGGTTGGAGCCCCATTGTGATAGACACCGTACAAACAAACGACGTCACAGTCACCGCCCTGAAGCATGTACAGCTGTCTGGCTGTGCCTGGGTGCGAGTTTCCATTCTCCTTCTCCCCATCCCATGTTGGCCTTGCTCAGCCAAAGCTGCTCCTTTTGAAGCCAGTGGGAGTTTTTCCACTGACTGCTGTGGAAACAAGCCTTCATCTTGCGTCAAACTGTTCAGTTACTGCCTCATGCATCTATCTGTTTATGAATATATGTATAGCATGCTTGGTCTTAACTAACCCTACATATGACAGAGTCCTCTGTTCTTTATTACACAAAAAGCCCTACTGTATAGTAAAAAAACATCCCTGAAGTTGCAAAGTCAAACAATCCAAGGTTAGGACGTGCCAGAATTGTAGCTGCTTTTGCAAACTGAAACTGGTCCTCTTGTGCATTTACTCCACCCAATGTTTCTCCATGAAATGTTGGTAAGAATTTATATTTTCGCCCTAATTTTGTTCATAGAAATAACTGAACTGCTTTAACTGAAACTTTTCAAGAAATTCATCTCGAGGCAGAAACCTGCCATGAAGGTACCCATCTTAAATGCTTTAAGCTTGGCTACATCATGAGCAACTGAAAAAATGGTCTTCTGATGGGACATGTCAGGCAACCCAAGCTTGGGCAGTGTTATCTGTGCTGCTTCCAACCGGCTTTTCTACTGCTTTCATTGCCATAGTGTCTGTACCCTCCTGGAGTACATTAAGTCACATAACTAATATCTGTCACACGTGGTTTTCCGTCTCATCTCCCAGGAGGGAAATTTTCTCATTTCTTAGCTGCCACAAGATCTCCATGCAATAAAATAAGCAGGGCTACCTCAGGAGAGAGAGGGGAGCACTATCTGAAGGAAGGCAAGAGGACATAATCCATTTCAGATTCTGAATGCACTGGTGACATTTTTCAACTCTTTTTGCCAAGAACAACAATTGTTCATCTAAAATTTCTCTGTGTGTTATTTAAACACTGAAAGGGAAAGAAAAAATGGTCGTGATTAAATTATTGAACTATTTTCCTTCATCTCTAATTATATAGCAATTTATCAACAAAATAGACCAAGGCCATCTGACTCAAATTATTTATTATAGAGGGAGGCATTGATTTTTCACTCACTTCACCCAGAACAGTGTCCCTGATCTGCCTTGTTAGCCACCTGTGCCCCAACAGCTTTCAGGAGGGGATTAAATGGTCATTTGTTTTGTTTCCTTTCATGGAGTAACTATCGTAAGAGGAGAGAGGCAAGATTGGAAACGGCTCAGCTTGCTACCACAAAGGAAGAAGAAAGTAGGAACTGCATCTTCCCTGGAAGCAAAGGAAAATCAATATGAAAGAAAGTTTAAAAAACTGTGAATTTACAGTAAAATGCACCTTGCATTTATATTATAGTGGTTCCACTGGAAACTGGAGATTAGTTCATCTCTAGAACACCTTCTGAGGAAGTAGAAGCATATACATTTTTCATCCAATTCATTTACTGAATTTAACCAAGATGATACAGGCTTAAGCTTTCACCAAGGCAGCGTGATGCAGGTTTGCAGTGAAGGGCTGCAATCAGGATGCTGCGCTCAGAAGCTGAATGAGGCATTTGGTAGGGTTTGCCAGTCCTAGGCTTGGCACAGGACACATTACCTGCTCTAACATTATTATTCCCCATATCATTCATCCATGTTCTATTTAACCCCCCACCTCCTCTCTGCCCAATCAGCAAGTCCACTCCCTGTAGGCAATGGTGGCTTCTCGCACTTCTTCAATGGAAGGAATGAGCAAAATATCAATTTCCAATTCAGAAAAAGATAATCCAGGACTTTGCTCTGACCAAACATGTGGAGAAACTATTTATTAGAAGAATGTGCTTTGCTAAATTTTAAGCTGGGTGTACCTATGCCCTAGCTTCTGTTTGGCTGTGCAACAGAGTCTGCTCAAAATGGCTCTAATAATTAATGTCTACATTTCTACAGCATGCTTTGCACACTATTAGCTGGCTTTTCAGAACAGCTCAGGGCCAGATTTTCAAACGTTCAACTATGAGCCACTCCCACTGCAATGCTTCTTGGACAGACGTTCAGAGAAGCTTAGCACCCACCATGCCGAACTCTTCTGAAAACCTGGCCATTTATTTGCTTCTTCCATAGGTGCCAAACTCCTCTGAGAACAGGCCCAAGGATCACAGCAGCCCTGAAGTGCAGCTGCACAACAGCACTGGAAATGCCAGACTGGGAATGCAGAAGCTGCTTGCCCCGCCCTGATGAGAAGTTCCCAGTGCTCACATGGATCAGAGAGAACGTCAGTATTTATGGTCTCATCTTCATAATCCACAAAGTTGCAATAAACTCTATTTATCAGCTTTGGAGAACCAAAAGGCTCAGCTGTCTCTGCTGAAGGAGGGATAAGGAACTGAACATGTTCAAGTGGCCGGTTTGTGCAAGCCACAGATTCTAAGAACTCTCTGCTTCCAGAGATGCTGCTCTACTTAAAAAACACAAAGCCAAGTACATGAGGTGAACAGCACCATGGCAGCATCCACACTATTCCAGTTACTTTAATTTTCTAAAGATTATTACAAAAATAGCAGGCTACAACCAACCTCTCCCAGAGGGTGTCTGACTTGGGAGGATTGCCCTAAGAACTGTTCCAACACCTTGAAATCTCATTTTTCATTTACTATTTGCTGTGGCTACCAAGAGGGGCACTGTTTCTTAATAACCTCTTACTCAGGGTCTATTGCCTCAAAAGATCTCCATAGTATGGGACAAAAAGAAGAGGAGGCATCTGCAGCGGCTGAAAGGGGCGTGTGGAGGAGATGACAAGAGACAGGCAAAGCTGCACAGGAATTACAGCCCCCTCTGCTCCCCTGCCCTCCCCCCATGCTCAGGATAGAACTGGGATGGGTTCTTCTCCAGGTGGCAATGAGGCTTAAATCACTTCAACCCTTGACCCTAATTTGCATTATATTTGTAAGTCAGCTGCTTCCCATCATTGTGTCTCTTGCTGAGAGGCCAAAGGAAAGGGTCATTTATACCACTGCTACTTCTGAGGGACTGCGGGCAATGAAATATTGACGTGCCGCATCTGTCTCTGGGAGACAATGGCAATACTACACTGCTGTCCATGTGCAGGCTGCACGATGCCAGGTTCATCTATTACTATGTGAATTTTACCGGGCCCCAGAGTGGCGGGCGCTCTTCAGACACCACCCCTCGATTGCTGCAGCTGCGGTACCTGTGCCCTAGGATACGTTCAGTTTGTAGTGCATCAGGACAACGTGATTACAGAACTGCAAGGTGGCAGCTGGAGGAAGCTGCAAGAGGACTGCCTTGTACTGCATCATCCTGTGGTGCTGTTCAGGCTGCAAACAAAAGCGGGGTTGAGCGAGGATGATCGTGGCAGACAACATTTGGCTGCCTTGGTTAGAATTGTAATATAGGCTCTTTGTTTGCTTGCCCTGTCTCAAGCAACCTAAAATAATCTCCTTTTAAACATCTATTTATAACACAGGAGTGGGGACAGACTTTGGCTAGATCTGCAGCTCTGGGTCTCACAGTATTTAAGGGAGAAAACCCCTATGCAGAAAGCTTAAGGCAGGGCCAGGATGCTGGGCTGCGGCAGCCTGCACGCAGTTGCTGCAGGGCAGCCATTAGTCAACACAACCTCTGGGGCTACACCACCTGCCTCTAGGCTGGATTTCCCATGCTGAACAGGGCAAAGGGTGCCCCTGAAATCTAAAATATTTTAGCCGTAAACCTCAAAATGGCTCCCAATTAGTTGGTTATTCCAGATTTGACAGCCGATTTCAGCAGGATGATGGGAGGCCCCTCCCCTGGCCCATCAACACCCATACTGGGCCAAAGAATTGCACGCTGGGAGGGAAGTGGAGCAGATCACCTCACCACGCAGGGTTTGCCCTTTCCCTAAGTGCTCTAAAATCACTCTTGTGGAGGTAGGAGGAAGGAACTCATAGTTAAGGCTGCTATGAGACTGACATTTACTGTGGAGACTACATCTCTGAGTTAAGTATAAAAGCACTGTGTATCAGTGTCAGACTCAGGGCTCATATTCTTAGAGAAAAGACTGAGTTTTCAAAGCAGTTAGGAGTAAATCTGTTCAATGGTTTAAGAGACTGCAGCAGTTAAAATGACCCTTTTTGCAAACAGACTTGAAGGCTCCCCTTTCCTTTGCCTGCCTCTGGCTAATGTCTGTGCTGTAACACATAGCTTCAGACCTAGGCAACTTTAGACTAAACCACACAACGAGGTTAGGCCTTTTCACAGAGAAAGTAGGGCAATTCCTTGCATTCCTGTTGTGATTTGTGCCAAGGGAAGCTGAGGGAGGACGCACACTCTCTGAAGCAACAGGTTTACAGCACAGGCAGTGACAGGTTCAGAGTGCCATTCCTTCTGCTGCCTCCCGAGCTCTTTGGCAAGGCTCTTAATCTGCCTCCCCTTTCTCTCCTGAGACTCCTACAAAACCATTAAGGGTCAGCAGAGCTGACAACTTAGTAGCCTTGAGTAGGCTTCAGCTTGATGGTTGCAGGAAGTTGATCCCCAACCCATCTCCTACCAAGCTTACCCCTCTTTGAATTGATTCTTGGGACATGGTGGGGGGCAAATGGTTGATGGAACGGGCAGAGCTCAGTACAGCTAAGCCAACTTTTTTTTACTGGAAAATTGCAATTTGCTGGGAAAAAAAACAAGACTAGAAGTAACTACTGCCTGCTGGAAACGTCAAGTTTTTCAAATGAAAAGGGTTTTTTCTTTTTGTTTTTTTTATACTAAAAAATTTCAGGTTTGGCCTGATTGTAATTTTCTTTTTTAACATGGCACATTTTTTATTATTACCAAAGTCAGAATAAAGTATGTGTCTGAGTCTGGATAAGTAAATGTTTGGACTATAGGAGAAGAGAATCTGGGTGGAATTGGGGGCTGAGACTGTAGCTGGCTAACATTCTCAGCCCAGAACAGAAAAGTGAATGAAAAGTAGCAATTTGATTGAATTTCAGTGTTTTGCAAAAAGTAACTCAGTTCCTCAAAAACTTTCTTATTCAAAACAAAAACATATTTGGTACCACTTTAGAATTTTTGTAAAAGGTACTGAAATGTTTTGTCTCCTTGTGTTGGGGAAAATTCCTCTTTCGGAAAATGGTGGAAATGACAGGAAGAAGGAATAGAATTTCCCCCCACCAAAATAAAACAAACAAACAAACAAACAAAACCGAAATGTAATGAATTTCAAATGAACACATTTCTGATCTTTTTTAATTATACCTGTTTCTTGCTGACTGGCTTTACTTGTGGTGATGTAGGATGGAAGTGTGGGAGTTCACTGATACATGTAGAGGCCTGATACAACTATCGTAGAGATTTTTTAAACTTCAGTGCATTATCGTGACGAGAAATAAATCTAACCAGCCTAAACTACTTGTTAAAAAGCTTTTGGTGCAGGTTTTTGTTGAAAAGATACTAATACATTCAATCTACTCATTACACACGTATCTTCAGCCCTTGAGCCTGCAAAAGGATGCTATTTCAATAAATCAGGTACCAGATATTGCCAATCCAACATCCTGATTCCTTAACTTGTCATCCCATAGTCTAACATTTTGCAGTCCTCTCCAATTTTAGTTCCAAAACATGCTGTCCTGTTATAACTGCGATTACATGTAGCTTGTCACTATCAGTTCATTCCCTTTGTGTGTGAATTAGTACTAGAATTCTCTCTTTTAACAGCAAGAACATTTTCATTTTGGAAAAACAGCTCAGCAGCGTGCTCCATTTTTTGTGGCTCAGCCACTAATGCTGTACGATGCTTGTAAAAATGAGAGAGAATTAGCTCCTCGGCTTTCAGCTAATCGCAATGCAGCTCCACACTGTTTGTAGCAGTTATGATTAAAACTATGCAACATTCTATGCAGCCGTGACATGCTGCAGTCAAACAAGTCTCCCTTCTAGTTATGATTGGTATTCTCCAGATGTTTGAGTTTGTATTCAGGCTTGGCAAGTTTGTAGCTGCAATTCGAACTCAAAATCTGAACAGCTCCAGTGTTTATTCTCAGAAGGAACACTTGAGACTGCTCACAAGCTGTTAGATGCTTGCTTTCATGGATACCACTTCAGAGTAAGGGGCCAATCATGTCCCACTGAAACCAAGGCAGAACTCCCACTGATTTCAGTAGGACCAGAAACTGGCCCCAAGGTGAATCAACCTTATCAGCCAGCATAAGAGAAACACATTCAGTTCATAAACAAACGGCAACAGTGCTTGAAACCTTACTTACTAGGAAGTCTTCTTCACAGTACACTTTACCATTGACGTTGTAGAAGGCTTTTCCTCGAAGTCTTCTTCCTGTTTAAAAAAAAAAAAAAGTTTCTCATTAGTACCTCACACTCCATTTCCACACTGAGCACCATCCAATAGGCAAAGTACAAGTACAGAAACGTTGTCATTTTATGGCTGGGTGCATTAGAGCGTTTGAGAAGACATAATAATGAGCTTTTGAGAATGACAGTCTAACATGGAAAATCTTGTATCTACCCCATCTCTCTTTTCTAATTGTTATTAGCAGTCAATGTTTATCTGCAAATAATACCCAAAGCCTTCAGTCAGGGTTGGAGGCCTGCTGGGCTAGGCACTGTGCACATGGAAAAACCATCTTACTTGAATGGTTATTTATAGAATATTTTTACACAACTCCTCACACCTCTGCCTTTGCTAATATCCCAGGTTCCTGCTTGCTCCTGTTCTCTCTGCAACGCTAGTGCAGATACCTACTTGTGGTCAGTGGTTCTGGAGGCTGAGATTATTTCAGTACAAAGTTATAGCATTATAAATGAGAAGCACACACTTTATATTTTTCTTCTTCCATTTTTTTTTTTACTGATAAATTAAGTACATTTGATTTGGAAGCCACTGCAAAGCAAAGTCACACCTGATCCAACACCAGTGTGGTTAGAAGTTACACCAGGAATGTATTTGGTCCAGAAGGAAAATAAACATAGTAGTCATTTTTCAAAGTATATCTGTATTTAAAAAAAAAAAAAAAGAATGACATACCAACTTGCACCAGCAACCTACAGCCATAAAATACATCAGTATGTGTGATGGCCAGGGGCGGGGTGTTTGAAAAGGACAGACTTCAGTTTCAAATTCAGAGAATTTACTATGTTAGTAGTATTTAACTATACCTATAACATATGTGCTCACCATATAAGCTGAGGGTGCATTTCTAGTTCTAGATTTAATATATATACATCCACACATAAATCAGACTCCAGATAATCAATCAGTCTCAAAATATACAATAAATCAAAGGAATTCAGAAAAAAACTACTTCAGCCAGTTGTTTAGATGCAACTGGTCTAGGTCTCGGACTTAGACTGATGTAAATCCAGAGTAACTTCTGAAGCCCATGAATTATACTAATGTAAAACCAGCATAAGTGAGAGAAATAGATCTTGACAGCCAAACTCATTCTGACACAACTTGCTCATCTCCAGTGAATTTCATTTATATCCCTAGGGATTTGTTTGGGCCAATTTACCAATAAAGCTATTAACAGGTGGCAGTCTGGGTAAACAGATGGCACCTCACCCATTAAGAACTGCATACACAAAGCCAATTGCAGTGCACAAGTCATAGCCATGCAGATTCAGTGGCTAAATGCTTGCTACCAAATAACTTCATTGAAACCACAGACCTATTAACAATGCAACACACCCTATGCCTACCCAGCTATAGATGGTCCCTCCTGGAAAGCATCTGTGTAAATGCCAACTTAAAATATAGAATAAACCCTATAGTAATATGGTACAACATAGATAACTATATCGCGCTACAGATTTACAAATTCTCTCTGTAAAGGCCATATTTAGGCGTACTACATATGCATGTGTATAATAACAGACTGTCACAGGCTCAAGGATGGAACAAACTTTGGGGGTGAGAACTTGCTGAATCTACTGAGCCTGCAGCTACTGGGAGTTTAAATCTTAGGGCTACTGACTGTGAGCTGCTGAGCAGTGAGCAGAGTTCTCCAAAGTCCCCACAAACAACAATAAAAGAATAGGATTTATTTAAAATGGTTAAAAGTTTCCTTTACACATTGCCACTTGTACCGTGATCCTGGGAAACTGTGTGTGGCACACACAAATTGGGCTCTGGGATGACCTTTTGGGAAATCCCATGCTGTATGTGGTTGTCTGGTGGTTGACTGGTTAGTAGAGGGAAATGTTTCCTTGAAATGCAGACTGCTGAGCTGTAGATTTCCCAGGCTGCTTTGTCTCAGGGCTACTGGAAGGTGGACTCAGTTATGCTTTTTTTATATGCATCTGTTGTATTGCGCCCTAGCTTTGCATCAGGACCTTCTTAGGTAAAGGTGGTAAGACTCCTGACACTTGTTTGAAGTCCCTTCTGTAAAATGGGTCCATGCAGGCAAACAGAATCATGGGATGATGACAGAAAACACTGGGTTGGGACTAAGCTTGAGTGTCACTTGTTCCCTGGACCAACACGGAGTCCAGATCAGGTATACCTGGGCCAGGCCCACTGGATATTTATCCAACCAGCCCTTAAAAAGCTTCCAAGGAAAGAAATTTCACAATATTTCAGGGGTGCCTGTTCCAGAGCTTAAATACCCCGCTCCTAGTAAAAACTTTTTCTTGATACTAAACCTAAATCTTCTTTGCTGCACATTAAGCTGATTTCCTCTTGTCCTTCCCCCAGTGGATTTGGTGAACAAGTCACTCCCCTGAACTGACTGTTCCATAAACCTCCAGGCTTTGAACAGAGGCACAAACCAAATGTAGCTGCCTGTTCTGCACTCACACATGCCTTCCAGTGACCTCTGAAGATCTGGTCCAGAATATAACCAGCTCCTATGAAAATGCACTTAGGGCAACTGGCAGGAGGCACAACATGGTGCTCTGTGAAGGTTGGCAGTCCTTTGGGAGACTACTGGGATGAAGACACAGCCCTTTATTCTCAATTTAAGGAATGAACTCTGCAGAATGTTCTCACCTGACATTTAACCCTTTGGGCTAGGGACAAAAGTTGCACATAAACCAGTTTAAGTGATCAGAAACCTATAACAGAACAGAAGGTCAGTGCACATAAACTGGTTTCAAAATGGCTGAAACCTGGCTGAATGTAGTATCAGACTTAACTGATCTGGGTCAAGCTACTGTATGAGACCCCTGTCCCAGACCCCTTCCTGGTTCAAGTTAAAATACAGTCCTCCAGCATCCCAGAATGTTTTGCAGCCCTGGGCAGGGCTGTGCTGTATGCTCCAGGGAGCAGGGCTGGCCCTGCCCCTCTGCTCCCTAGTTGGAGCAGTGAGGACTGGCTGACAAGTGGGTGGTGAGGGAGGGGAAGCCTGGCTGGGGATGCAGCCCAGTCTGCAGGGGCCCCCCCATGCAAATCCCGGGTGGGTTCTGACGCCAGGGAGTGGGGTTAAACATCCCTTCCCCTGCTCAGACTTACTACTGGCTGAGACTGTGGACTACAAATCCCAGAGGCACATGGAAGCAGAAAGAGGAAGCGATAAGCCACCCTGAAGAGTCCTGCTGATATGATTATGGGCTGCAAATCTCAGACATCTTGGGGGCAGCAGGAAAAGAAAGTGATCACACAGCCCATGCTGGTTACATGCCAGAGAGCCATGCTCTAGCATCACCAGCTTCTGACCTGAGACACTTGGAGACATGTGGATGCATTTCCTGAATCAAAAGTTAATGTTTGTGGACTTCTGTTTCAATTTAATCTCTGCAGTTTAGACTAACCTGAAAAGACTGAATCAATTCAGCCTTGGGCTTTTTGACTATCAGTACTTAGCCTTAGTGCCTGCATATGAGGCCAGCCGCAAATATGGCCCACTGGCACGAGCAAACGTTTGTCTAGGTCGCACTCAGTTCCCTGCAAGGCTCTTCAGGTCTCCTAATCACCTTCTCTTCAACCATTCATAGCAGTCATTATTCCAGCCTTCCTCTCCCCCCTGCCTGCAGAGCTGCCTCTCAGTTGCCCCTTTCCTGAACATCCTGACACCGCCATTTTTTGCAAGCTGCATCCTTGTGCCTCCCCACTTATCTCCATCCTCCCTTCCACAGCCTTCATGTCATGGCTCCCTCTCTTCCAGGATCCAGCATTTTTTGCCCTATCCACACCCTCTAGCTGTCTTCCCTCCACCTGGCACTGGCCTCCCTTTCCCCTCAGGAAAGTATCCATGTTGGCCATTGCCTCAGCCATCCTGAAATATCAGGGATGAAAAGGTGAAACCATCCGATTCACCCTACGTGCAGGCTCCCCTACACTGATAGCCTGGATGACAAACGCTGCAGGCCCAGGTGCATCTGACTAGTGGCGCATCATTATCCCCTCATAAGCCGTGCATAAATGCATGCTGACCCTACATAACATGATGCAAGTAGCCACTTTGCTCCCTTCCCAGCAGCTAAGGAGTTGAAGCCCATCGCCTGCTGCAGCAATTACTCACCTGAGCCCTGACCTCAGTGCATCGTCAGTGAATAAGGCAGCCCTCCCTCCTTCCCCCAGCATGCTTTTGAAACCACACCAAGCATGCCAAAAATGATGATTTCTGTGGTAACATGAAAGCCTCAGCTTTGCTTCCATATTTAATCACCTACTAAAAGCCCTTTGTTGTCTCATCTACTGTACTCTGCTGTCAGTATTCGTCCTTAATCGTACAAGCCACAGGGAGATCTGGGCAATATCAAAGCCTTGTTTCCACAGGTCTCCTAAAGAGTCACTGTAGCTCAGTCTGAAAGGGTCCCACCCCTGCCCTTCAATCCTCTCCCATGCCCCTAAATACTTGTGGCTTGTGCCAGCATTTTAACAAGTCATACCCCATGCAGGCTCAGTAGCTTGAGGCAGGAAGCATGTGCCAATCTACAGTTACTGGGCAGAGGGGGTGTAAAGGCTGGCCTGGATATGAAGGCTCTATGGAAAGGAGGAAAAAAAACCAAACCAAAACAAAAAGTTACACTCTCCCAGACTAGTTTTCTCAGTTCAGATCCAATGGGAGAAAAAAAGGGCAGTGGGCAGCTCCTTCAGGATGTCTGCGATTCAGAGCTGTCACGGAGAGGTAACAGCCATTCATTTTCTTTCAGATAGTAGAGACAGACTAGTCACCCCAGACTCAGGAGCTTGTGCATGCCCCTCACTAATGCTTCTACACCCCCAAGCATCGCCAACTTGCTGGTCAGTGCAGACATGACAAAGGATAATTCTGTCATTCAGTCTTGCACTGTCCCATCACTGCCACCAGCTGCAGGGGTAAGGTTGCTCCTCCTGAACCAGGACAGCCTCTGCAACCCCCTGGTGCACAACAGGAACAGCCTGTGGATCTGCCAAGCTCCACGGAGACAACCTGAATGCCACCCCTACTCTTCCTGAAGCAATCTGCAAGCACTGGTCAGAGATCTCCAGGCTAGGAAGGAGAGGAATGCTCTTTAGGCTTGTATGAAGTGGCAAGAATTCGATCTGGATTCAGCTGATTCAGAGGGATTTGACCGATTCGGATCCAAAGATTTGGCACTGATTCAGAGATTCGGCCATAGACTAAACAGGCAGCAGTCCTTGACCACGCAGGACACAGCTGCCAAGTCTGTTGTGGTGGGCGGAGCAGGGAGACAAGATGCGTGTGGGGGGCAGATCAATGCCCCTCACAGCGAGGAAATGAGTGGGGGGGCTGGGGGCTGGAACAAGCTTACCAGCAGGGGCAGGGGGGCAGAGGACTTGGGGCGGGGGGCTCCTGCTACTGCATGCAACTAGACTGGGAGGGCATGCGAGCAGGCGTGTCCCCAGATCTGCGCAAGGTGGGCCGAGCCAAGCTGCACGGGGGCTCTGCCCTGCCAACGCTTGCCCAGCCAGGACAGGGGTGCGCAGGATGCAGATATGGCAGTGCTGGGAGCATGGGCTATACCCTGCTGCCACTTGCCCAGCCAGGGTGTGTGTGTGTGTGGGGGGGGGGGGGGGGTATGCGCGTGTGTGTGTGGGGGGGGGATGCGATGCAGGCATGGCTCGCTTTGTGCGGAAGGCGCGGGGGGGTGAGGGCTCTCCCTGCTGCTGCTTGTCCAGCTGGGATGGGGGGTTGTGGGATGTGGACATGGCAGGACTGGGATCAGGGGTCCGCTACAACCTCCCCATGCCTTTTGGACAAGTGGTGGCTTGGGAACAAGGGGGTGGCACAGGCACCTACAGGAGGCCTCAAATGCCTCTACGCAAATGTTCAAAGCATGGGGAATAAGCAGAAGGAACTCACCCTCCGCTAGCTAGCAAAAACCCAGACCTAGTGGGGCTCATGGAAACCTGGTGGGATTCTGCTCCTGACTGGGCAGTGGACATTGAGGGCTACATGCTGTACTGGTGAAACAGCACAGGGAAAAGGGGAGGGGGTGTAGCGCTATACACCAAAGAGCAACACACGCCCTCAATGATCAGGATGGGGTCAGAAGAGGGGCAAAATGAGGCGCTCTGGGTAAGAATGCAAGAGGTGTGGGGAAGGGACTTCATAGTGGGCGTCTACTACAGACCGCCTCACCAGGGGGACGAGCTGGACCTGGAAGTCTCAGGTCAGCTCACGGAGGCTGTAAAGTCAAGGGATGTGGCTGTCATGGGATGACCTAAACTACCCAGACATCTGCAGTCAGCCAGGTCTGATGGCTCACGTAGGCTCCTAGCCAGGATACAGGACCTCCACCTAACCCAGGAGGTGCATAGTCCCACCAGGGGAAAAGCCTTGCTACACTTGGTCCTTGCCGCAGGCGATGACCTGGTGAAGGGTCTGCGGGTACTCGGCCACCTGGCCAACAGTGATCATCGCCTGCTGGAATTTACTATCCAGTGCAGGGTGGTGAAAGCAAGCAGCAAGGCAGAGGTCCTCAACTTCAGGAGGGCCAACTTCTGTAAGCTAAGAAGGTTAGTAGGGGAGACATTGGGATCTTGGAGCTTCAATGAGATGGGAGTCCATGATGGGTGGTTGTTCCTCAAAGAGACAATCCTCCAAGCTCAAAGGGAGTCAGTCCCAATGCTCACCAAGGGGGACAGGAGTGCTAAAAAGCCCCATGGCTCAGCAAAGGCATTCAGGGATGCCTGAGGGCAAAAAAGGAGGCGTACAGACAGTGGAAGCATGGGGCTATCATCAAGGATTACACCTCTGTTGCTCAGGACTGCAGGGATGCTGTTAGGAAGGCCAAGGCAGAGATGGAGTTAGGGTTAGCAACCAGAATTAGGGATAACAAAAAGCCCTTTTTCAAATACAAAGGGAGTAAGAAGGCGGCACCAGGTAACGTGGGGCCCCTACAGGACAGGCGTGGCAATCTGGTGATTGCTGCTAATGGAAAAGCTGACCTCTTTAACTAATTCCTGAACAGGGACTGGGACAGTTCCCCCACCAGGATTATGGATGGAGCCAGGGGAGGCACCGCCATGTCTAGGGATGACCTAGTTAGGGAATTGTTGGAGGAGCTGGATGTGTTTAAAATCAGTAGACCCAGATGCTCTTCACCCAAGGGTGCTGACGGAATTCATGAGGGTCATAGCGGGGCCACTGACACAGCTCTATGAGTGCTTGTGGAGCCCTGGCCAGGTACCAGGATGCGGGGGCGGAAAGCACACTGTCCAAATTCCTGACGACACCAAGTTGTGGGGTGAGATGGGCATGCTGGAGGGGAGGGACAGCATCCAGCTAGATCCAGACACGTTACGGAAGTGGGCGGATGAGAATAAGATGCAATTCATCACAGACAAGTGTAAGGTGCTGCGTCTAGGGAGAGGGAACCAGCAACACACCTATGGGCTGGGGAACACTATTCTTGTCAACACGGTGGCAGAAAGGGACCTTCGGTCATTGTTGATCTCCCAAGGTCCCTTCCAGCCCTAATGTCTATGAAATCTATGAGCCGCCAATGCGAGGAAGCGATCAGTAAGGCTAGCCGCATCTTGTCGTGCACCTACAGGTGCATCACAAGCAGGTCCAAGGAGGTGATCCTTCCCCACTATGCAGCATTGGTCAGGCCGCAGTTGGAGTATTGCATCCAGTTCTGGGCTCCGCACCTCAAGAGGGATGCGGCTAGCATTGAGGGTCCAGAGGAGGGTCACTTGCATGGTCAAGGGGCAGCAAGTCAGGCCCTACAAAGAGAGGCTTAAGGGCCTGAATCTAGTCAGCCTCCACAAGAGAAGGCTGAGAGGGGATCTGGTGTTTACAAACCCATTAGGGGGGACCAGTGGGAATTGGGGGAGGCTCTGTTCCCCCGGGCTCCACCTGGAGTTACTAGGAATAACAGCCACAAATCATTACAGGGAAGGTTCAGGCTGGACATCAGGAGACACTAGTTAGGGTTGCCAGGCTCTGGAAAGGCCTCCCAAGGGAGGTGGTGCTCTCTCCTACCTTGGGGGTTTTCAAGAGGAGGCTGGACAGATATTTGGCTTGGGTAATATGACCCTGTACTCATTCCTGCCCGGGGGAGGGGGTCGGACACGATGATCTGTTTATAGTGTCATAGTTGGTGGGATCCGAAGAGACCCCAGCAGATCACCAAGTCTGACCCCCTGCCATGGGCAGGAAAGGATGCTGGGTCAAACGACCGCATCTAGGTGATTATCTAGCCTCCTTTTAAGACCCCCAGGGCAGGAGTGAGCACCACTTCCCTTGGAAGTTGGTTCCAGATCCTAGCCAACCTGACATTGAAGTAGTGCCTCCTAATATCTAGCCTGAATCTACTCTTGGTCAACTTATGGCTGTTATTCCGCGTTACTCTTCGTAGCGCTCAGAGGAGAACAGGGACTCTCCCATAGCCTGCTGGTCCCCCTTGGCCAGTTTGTAGATGGCCACCAGATCCCCTCTCAGCCTTCTTGTGTGAAGGCTGAACAGGTTCAGGTCCCGTAGCCTCTCCTCATAGGGCCTGTCTTGCTGCTCCCTGATCATGCGAGTGGCCTCCTCTGGACCCTCTCCATGTTGGCCACATCCCTCCTGAAGTGTGGTGCCAAGAACTGGACGCAGTACTCCAGCTGTGGCCTGACTAGTGTCGTATAGAGCGGGAGGATCACCTCCTTGGACCTGCTCATGATGCATCTGTGGATGCATGACAAGGTGCGGTTGGCCTTCCTGACTGCATCCCCACACTGCTGGCCCATGTTCATCTTGGCATCAATGATGATGCCAAAATCCTTTTCTGCCTCTGCACTGACGGGAAGGGAGTTCCCCAGCCTGTAGGTATGCTGCTGGTTCTTCCTCCCCAGGTGCAGCACCTTGCACTAGTCAGTATTGAAACACATCCTGTTCTCATCCGCCCACCCCTGTAACCTTTCCAGATCTAGTTGCAGCCTGTCCCTCTCCTCCAGTGTGCCCACTTCTCCTCACATCTTAGTGTTATCCACAAATTTGAACAAGGTATTTTTCACCCCATCGTCCAAGTCACTGATGAAGATGTTGAACAGTGCAGGCCCGAGGACCGAGCCCTGGGGGACCGCACTGCCCACATCCCTCCAGGGTGAAAAAGACCCGTCCACCATCGCTCTCTGGGTGCGGTCCTCCAGCCAATTTGTGACCCAACTTACTGTGTAGGCATCGACGCCACAGTCACCTAATTTTTTAATGAGAATGGAGTGAGAGACAGTGTCGAAGGCCTTCCTAAAGTCCAGGACGACACTTGTGTCCAAGGATTTAGTGACCTGGTCGTAGAAAGCCACCAGGTTGGTCTGACAGGACCTGCCTCGAATGAACCCGTGTTGGTTGCCCCTAAGCATGATCTTCCCTGCTGGTCCCTCGAAGGTATGTTCCTTGATAATTTTCTCAAAGAGCTTCCCCAGGACCAAGGTAAGACTAACGGGCTTGTAGTTTCCTAGGTCCTCCTTCCTCCCTTTTTTGAAAATGGGGACCACATTGGCCCTTTTCCAGTCCTCCGGCACCTCGCCAGAGCACTATGAGTGCTCATAAAGCCGTGCCAGGGGTGCTGCAACGACATCTGCCAATTCCCTCAGCACTCTGGACCTGGATCATCAGGACCTGGTAATCTGAAGGTCCCTTCTGACCCCAAGTACTACGATACTGTGGCTTCTCCCCGCCGTGCCTTGGCTGGGTGAGCAGTGGCAGGGTATGGGGGCGGGTACGTGCGCACAGATCAGGGCAGGGCCAGCAGCAGGAGCTATGGGGAATTTTAGGGTGGCTGCAGCCACCCCGTAACACCCTCTCCACTGTGCTCTGCAGGGCGGACGGAGCCAGGGCCGTCCTCCAGCTAGCTGCCCAGATTGCAGCCCTGGCTCCACTCACCCTGCAGAGAGCAGTTCTGGCAGCAGGTGGATGTGGCTAGCCTCCCAGAGCACAGCCCGGCCCAGCCTGCCCCACACAGATCTGGGGGCACATGCCTGCTCCTGGATTAGCAGCACGTGGCAGCGGCAGCGCACAGTGGCAGGAGCCCTGCTCCCCCAGTCCTGCACCCTCCCACCCTGGCAGGCGGCTTATCCCAGACCCAATCCCTCCCTCGCTATGGGGGCATTGATCTGTCCCTGCCATGCCCCTCCCTCCCCCTGCTGCCCACCACAACAGATTTACCAGCAGGAGGCAACTGTGTCCAGAGTGGTCAGGCGTACTGCTGCCTGTTTAGTCTATGGCTGAATCTCTGAATCGGCACCAAATCTGTTTGAATGGATTCAGAGGCTTCCGATTCGATCTGGAGCTTTTAATGAGTCTCCTGATTCGGTCTGGATTAGGAGATTCGGCTGCCAAATCTCCAAATCAAATTGGTTACTGAAACTTTGCACAGCCCTAATGCTCTTTCTGTAGCTCAAGGCAGATAGAGTAAGAATTGTTGTGGAGTAACCTCAAATGCAACCGAGTTACCGATCTCTTTTTTGGCAGCTGATCACCCTGTGAAACAAAACAGCCTTATCCCCTCAGAGCACAGGAAAATGGTAGCATTGCCAACTTGCACTGCACAGCCTGCAGATCTCTGCACTCTGATCAGACACCACCCTTCAAAAAGATTGTTCCACATACCCACAACAAAGGTGGCAAAGTAGACTTCCTTTTTTGAGCAGCTGACAAGAAAAAGTTCATTATTCCACATGACTTTAACCTGGTTAGACTTCTAGATACTGCTCTGCATTCAGACCAATCACAAAATCCTTCAATGCTATTATCCCCATTTCACAGGTGAGGCAATGGTGCCACAGAACAGTGAGGTGACTCACCTAAGGTCACAGAGCAGGTCAGCAGCATAGCTGGAGAGTACTTACTCATGTGGTAATTACCATTATTAATGATAATTAGTAAGCCTGGCAAGCCTATTACCTTGGAGGAAGGTTAGTCAGCTATAATATAATTATGAACAAGAAACAACAAGTTACCACACAAATACCACAAACTGCTACAGCATCATGTTTTAGAAATGTGAGCTGTGACATGCATTCCAGGTACTACTCTGAGCTATTCGCTAAATTAGTGAACTGAATCCAGTGAAGCGCCAACATCCATGAGCTTGTCTACACTGCCCAATGCAGTGCCATGACCCAAACCAGCTGTGTGCAAAGCTGCCTGTGGAAGGAGGACTAACACTGCTTCTGAGCTAGCATAGAGGCAAGTTCAGGTATCTTTCCACAGTACTGCTTCATGCAAGGCAGATGTACCACATTACTGTGTTTAAGGCACTAAGATAAAATGCAATACTAACTGCTTAACCAGCCAGAACGTGTATAACACCATCACATGGTCCAAAAAAATTGCTACTCAGTTTTCCTCTTAATGACTGTCTGGGTGTCTCTCACCACAGGCGGCTCTCCTCTTTCACAGTGCATTGTAGCAGCATTCTTGGAGTCAGACGCTCTAACAAAACCAGAAGCAATCTACAGACAGGTCATTAAATCAGCTCTAACAAATGTTCTGGCCTAGAGATCTTAGCTGCTTATAGGGCTTTCCATACCATCATGACAGGCGTATTTCATAAACACAGTGTTTCTGTCCTTCTCTAGTTTTAGCTTCACACAGACCCTGGCACGTCTACCTTGTCTGACTAGTTTTCAACAGCACAGAGGAAATGACTGTTTCACACCTGCCCAGGACCAGAGTAACAACAGGTCTGCCTGAAAATGCCATGCTGTGAATCAGCAGCTGTGTTCGACTGTGAGAGAAGCTCGAGCACAGCTTCTTCTACTTCTTCCAGACTTTATGTCTAAATTGTACATCTAAGACAAACTTAAAGTAAATATTTTTTAAGTAAACCTGCTGTTGTGAAAGGCCCATACATAAGCTGAATCTTGTTTCTCGAACAGCCAAAGAACTAGGGCTCCATTTACACTACAAATGCAAGATAGGGAAGTAGAATTAGGTGCTCGCCTCACACCTGATCCATGGTGGTAAGGTCCAAGGAAATGGCACCAATTCTGTCTAATGGAGAGCAGTGTAAGATGAGCAAAGGGAGAGGCACTGAGCACCAGAATTCGGACACCACCTCAGTAAGTCTGGTTGCACTAGGAAAAATATCCTTTGTCAACACTGGCTGTCAGCAGTCACTCCCTCCCATTTCTTCCAGGCTTCCTGTACTGAAAACAGCCAAACATTTATGTAAAAATGGGACAAAACTGTTTTCAATGCTGGTACAGAAAAATGAACTGGATGTAGCAGAATAATATGGGATTCAGACCCCAGACGTGCTTCTGGGTCCAGCCTTACTGAAGCACTCCATCCACTGGGCTGAAAACTGCCCTCACCAGTAGCACCTCAAGCAGTATTAATGCTTTTAAGGAAGAAAAAACCTGTTGCTGACTACCCCCATCAACAATGGGGTATCTGTCCAATGCAGACAGGGCAAGCAAGTTGCCTTTATCAAGTCAGAACCCCACCATAAGGTAAATGCTGGATAAGGAGTAACTGGAAGCAGAATCCATCCCAGCAGTCTTCTCCTGTATAACAGGGTAGTAATGTCTCACGCTGTCACAAGGCTGTAATTAGGCCTAATTACTGTTTGCAGACTGCTTTGAAGTTAAAAAGCACAAAGCGTTATATTATAATGTTTGCAAAGTGCTTTGATAACTAAAAACACAAGTGTTGGGTAATATTATTTACTAGAACTGTATGATGAGCAGGATCATGTGAGAGGTCTGAATTGCTTGCCTGACTGTTACTGTTTCTAATCATCACCCTGCCTGTTTCTTGTTTCAGACTTGCTGAAGAATGCTTCACGTTCAAAACCTTGTCGAAGTCGATCCCAACCGTGCGGTTGGTCCGATAAAAGATATCACCCACAAAAATCCTAGTCTCTCACATAATTCCTGGACCAGCATGGCTACAAAAATCACTCCAACATAGCCTGACTGATGGCAGTTAAGGAAAAACAGAGTACCCTTTCCAAAGAGTGGGGATGTCATGCATTGAAACTTTAGCTCCCTTGACAACATGCACCACCGCCAAGACTAGCTGCACATTCAGGCGAATACAGTGCACAGACACACTCCACAAGCAACAGCAAACACTTCCAGGACATTTTAGACATATGTGCCTTTCCTCCCAGGACTTGATGTTAAAGTGCCATACAGGAAAGTGCCAACGTTATTCAGAGGAGGTATTGTGGAAAGTGATTAATCATGTAATTTATTTCTCAGAATTTATTACAGAATCATGTCATTTATTTTGCTCAGAAATGTTTATTAATACCTCCTGGTGTGAAATGCAGTCAGAAAGGTCAGATATGAGTGCACCATTTCTTGAAATGCAGCTAGATTCCTTATTAAAACAAATCTGGTTTGTTCAGGTTATCAGTCTGAAAAATAATTTTGGGGTACTGCGGTCTCTGAGGACACACCAGGAGACTCCCAGGCTTGGGTCTGAGCACACAGCTACCAGAAAACTCCCCAAACTGAAGTGCTAACATCAGTTCTCCAGAAGGGGGCTTCCTGCATTCTGCGCATCACCCAGAAAGCTCCTTCAGCATCAGCAATACCAAGTGAAGTAACAAACAGAAGCACGGGGGACAGCTGTAGCTCCCCTTTCAGAGCAGCCAGCAGCACCTCCACCTGCTGCAGCTAATGACTTCAGAAATAAAGCAGGATTTACAGAAACACTCAGCACTGGCCTGCTAAAGTCAGAGGGATCAGGGTTATGCCAACACGGCACTTCGCAAAACAGTACCTGTGAATGAGTTCCCTGCTAGCCTTATGCTGGAAACATGAATATAACCAAGGTATCCTGTTTTTAACTGCTGCCTCTAAAAAGCAAGGTGTACAGCGATACTCTTTTCAGTAGGCTTCCTTGCCCTATTCATTTTATTTATAATTTTCACTTCTTATGAGACAGTGGATGGGCAATTTCTACTCTATGTGGAATTCTGAATTGTGATTCTTAAAGCTTTCTACACGCACAGCAATTCCCAGTGACTGATTAATGAATCGTGCATACTTTTAAAATTGTTTTTTTTATTGAATACTGCTAAATATTGGGCACAATTGCTCAAACACTGCTATGACAGCTTCAACCGTGGCCTCGTGCTGCTTTCTGAAGTGATCACATCTGAAAGCATGTGCTCTAACCTCATGTATAATCGTACACAGCGAGTGAATTTGCTGCAACAGAGAGCGGCACTTACGGAAACAAGCCCTACAGAGGGAAGCAAAGCTCTGGAGTATTGCTCTAGAGCAAAGTACAATGATATAAGATGGCACTTAATAGTAGTAGGCTTGCTTGGGCCAATTTAAATTTCAATTAGTATTTCCATTATAAACTCGCAGCCTATCCCAAGAGCCTAAGCCCTCCAGGATCATCTTTTTCCCCATATGTAGCCCAAAACAGCCCTGGGCATTAGTGTGGAGCTGACCTGGTAACCTTGCCCTCCCTATAGGCTATCTTGTTGCTCTGAAGCACTGAGCACTACAAACATGCATCCTTCCCTCGCAGGGCAATATGCTGCTGCGCCTGTACAGGAGGAATTCTTTCCCACTGAGCTTCCTCTAGGGTCCAGACATGATGACAGAACAGCATGTGGGATTAGATTAGGGACAGAATTGGGGACATGGATTGTAAACGCTTTGGTACAGAGGGTTTATTTGTATTTGAGGTGTAAGGCACCATGCAGTCCTATGGTGCTATGTAAAAATAGTGTCATGCCAGCCCTTAGCATTAAAAAAATCCCCAAAAAACCCAACCAATCATGAGTTAGTTTGGCAAATGGTTGGCTTAAAAATGATGCAATTTAAGAAATAAGAAATGCTGGGTATCTGTATTTGCCTTTGGGCTTTCAGCTTTTCAGGACACACTTTTAATATTTCTTTTGTGGTCCTCAAAGTGAGAAACATGCAATTGTTTAGGGGGGGAAAAACAAATGGAAACTAATATTCTCAAATCCTACATGACTCCTGGAGCTTGAGCCCTAAGAAAACACCAAGAATGGGCCAGATCCACCAACATATTCATCTCTATAAAAATATCTCAAGATAAAACTCAGTAGACAGACCTGCCAGAGACAGATTCTCTTTTACTGCATTAAAATCAGGACCATTTTTTCCCCCTGCTCTTAAATTGCAGAAAGGCCAAAAGAAAACAAAAAGGGTGCCTACACATGAGCAGAGAAGCTCTCTGACGCACTGTAATTACAGCGTGTTGGAGCAGACTTGTGGTAATTACCACGCTCCAGTGTCTTGTGTATCAGCAACCCTGTACCTTAAAAAATGGTGGTGGGGGCACTTTAACTAAAACTCATTTGATAAGCTCCATTTTTAAGTACGGGGATGCCGACACATGAGATGCCCTGGGTGCTTCCCCCCCACCTCCCCACTCTTCCACTCCTTCCTCTGGGTTTAGCACTAGAAATCTTCCATGGAGATTTTCTCAGTATGAGGTCACTGCTGTTTCCCCCAAAGGCTGTCTTTGGCCCTGGTGCACTTGCATTATAGGCACTAACAATGGGGGGACCACTTCAGTGCCTTACAGCTTGCTAACGATGTGAGAGCATTGCATTAACCCTCTCCTCAGGAATATGGGGAAATTCCATGAACCCAGTGGGACAAAAAAGCTGTGCTGGGGTGCAGAAAGGCAGAAACAAGCACCATGTCAGCTCTTTGGCTAGAAAATTAGCTGCAGAGGAAGCGCACTGCAATCATAGTGACCCTGTGGCTAGTTCTGACACAAATTCCATGCCTCCAGCCCCTTGCTTGTCCCCCCCCCCCCCAAAGCTCAACTGCTTAGGCTTTGTGCAAGGAAGGGGGAATTTTTAGGTCCTTTGATTTCTTTTTCTTTAGACAGAAAAAAAATAAATCAGTGCCAAATTCCTTTGAAAAGAAGATACTGCTTGTTGGCAGAAGCCAGTTTTCACAGACTTTGGCTGTTTGAAATCTGAAACACTGAAAAGTGGCTACTGTGGATGTGCTGTATTCTTCTTTTCAAAGACATTTGGCACAGAATTTTACTCCTGTTTTAGGACCCAATCCTATATTCCTTTCACGCCCAGACTCGCATTGACTTCAAGGAATGCAGGATCGGATCCTAAATGTGTGCTTTACTTACACAATAGCCCCTCATGGTTACAATCTATTGAGTAAGGCACACTTTAAAAACCATTTGGAATTGCAGGCTCATCCGCCAGGCCAGAACAGTTGTAAAGATCTTTCATTATTTCAGGAAAAATGCCTGGTGTGTGAATTATATGCACACACATTCCCATTCCCATGTTTTTTCTGTCTGCAAGCTGAAGGAATCCCACTGCTTCAAACATCAAGAAGCATCAAAATATTCCAGAGTCTGGTGCTGATGTCTAAGAAAGAACTAAATGCAACTTTGCTACTTAAAAAAGCAAAACTGCACATATGAGCCACTACATCCCAAGGATAGACAGAGCCTTTGGTAAAAGCCTTTAAAAAAAATATTGGGTAGAATAGACTAAGATAAAACAAAGTCTTGCAATGCTATTTTGGAGGATGCTGTATATGAAGTTACTAGGCTATTACAATGCAAATCTCAAATGTGCAAGCTTTTTACTTGGCCATAAACACAAAACAGTATACATTGTCCTTTCAGAATAAAAGGTTTGCTGCTAAAATAGCAGAAGCCCTACGTAAATAAGCAACATTCTTTCTGCCTGAGGTCACTGACTTGCCCTATTCAATTTCGGCCTAGTCTGGGATTTGACAGTCTAAGCAGGGGAGAGGCCGTTCCTTTTTTTTCAAAAGAATGCTGGGATTTTATTTGAAATTTAAACTCTTGCAAACAAAAGGTGGCATCGTATGCTGGAGGCCTATGAAGGTGGAGTACAGGATGTGTATTGTTTTCTCTCTTTACATGGATTCTTTCGGGAAAGATCATTCAGAGTCTGTGGACAAATTGTAATCAAATATCGTTATCAGGTAGATAGAAAGTGGGATATTAACAAAGGCGTTTTCGGAGCAGGATGATTGTAGAGATTTTTATGTGGGGGAAATCGGAACAAAAGCCTTTCGGTTTTTCTTGCCCCACCCCCATCTTGAATTTAATGAATCCATATTTTGAGGTTGCCATCTACAAATAGCATTATTATTTTAAACATCCATCCTTAAATCACAGAACTCTAACTGGCAAATTCAGTGTGATTTTTAGTAATAGAAATATTTTAAAAAAAAAAAAAAATCAGGATTTATTTTATCTGTTTTATCTCTCAAGTTGTTCTGCTTCAGAGGGTCAAATACTTGCTTTCTGCCTGACTGCTAAGAGTCTGCCCATGGCTATGCTCCTGAGTGCTAACAAAATGATTACATTCTTCAGAGCAAAATTCACTGCATGCAAGGCTGGCTGGATGCATCGGGGCACCGTCCTTCCTTCCACGCCAGTAAAGCAAGTGCACATTGCTGTCAAATCTAAAAAATGGTATCCCACACTGCCTTTGCACTGGCATAAACAGTGTCGTAAGCAAGGGGTCAGACCTGCAGATGGAGCACCCCTTCATTAGGTGTGTTCTTACTGTGTGGTGACTAAGGTATGGTAAAATCCTACTCCAGACAAGGTAGTTCATTGTTTTAGCACATCAGCAGGTCAAGGTAAACTCTTGGTTCCTCTCCAGTGTTTACCCCAACCTGTTATCATATTAACATGACAGACTGCCTTTGTGTCACTAAGATTTTGCTTCCTGATGATTACCATGTGTCAGGCTTTTCTTACCACATTAGCTTCCACCTAGCGTAGACATAGCCTACAATTATGTCCTCACTACCAAAAGAGGTACAATACACAGCAAAGTAACTATAGTAGGGCTCTGCAAATTTTCCTATGATGTAGGTAGGCCAGGCTGGGGGGACGTGTGGGGAATATAACCTTGACCTGGCCTAGGTACACTGTGATTAGAAGCTCCTTATCTCCACCAGGATTATGAAGCAAGATACCTAATGCATGTTAGCTGCCTCCCCCTTTAAAAATAAAAATAAAAAATTGGCAGTACAGATGCAGCCTCTATCATTGTTGACTTTAATGTGGAGAGAATGAATTCTTCCTTTTTCTCTCTCCTTTTTACTCTTCCATCAGGTTATTAAGCCAAACCAACTTACTCCTGCCAGAATAAAAAGAGTATTTTGGTCCCTAGCTGCAGCTGAGACAATGCTGAATGTCCAATATTATAAACCCAATAGATGTTTTCCATCTTTCATAAAAATTAGTAAACTGAAAAGCTGGCAGGTTTCTCTCTCTTCCTCATATAAGTACTTGTTCTCTTTTGTGCATCAGTTCCAAAGGACAGCAAAAATATTTCTATGGTTCTCCAAGGGAAAAACTTATTGAAAAGAAGTTTGTAATGTTTAAGTCAAACATGTATTTAAAAACAGAGAAGCAACAGCCTGAGTTGATTTCATACTGACTAATGGTATTAAACTATATAGTCCTCTGTAATTCCATGGGAAGATACGTCAACTAGGAAAGGTAAAATAAATCCTGAAATACAAGTTCAGTTCTGTTTTCTGTGGACTAGCTTTATTCTCACAAAGAAGATTTTTTAATAACAAGGACAAAGCAACATGGAACACATGGTAACAGCCACGAAAGACCTTTCCAGTACCAAAAAGCTGGTAGGAGATAGGACATGCCTGCCCGCTAGGTAGTTCCCACTATGGCAGCTGCTGTTTTTTTGCTTTTATAGACTCAACACCGAGTACCCATTTTATCTCTTTTCTTCCTTAGCCTGGGTCTTAACTAACTAGTTTCTCAGCCCAGCTGGAGTCTTGACTAGATAATAAGGAAGATGATCACTAGCAACAGCTGGATCAAATAAAATAAAGATAAGGAGCTGAACGGCATCTGTGAACTGCAGCCAACTCCACCTTACTCTCGCCACCAGTGCTTTATATATAATGCTGAATGAGGTGGGATGGTCAAAACCAAATCTTGTTGCAGCATGGAAGATGCAAACCTTGAGGCAGATGAGCAATGATCTAAAACCATCCTCTGAATCTTCTCAGAAAGGGAAGAGCAGATCTGTGCCTGAACAGCTCACTTTCTTCCTGCCAGTGGCCTTACATGTGTCAACACCTCACAGGGAATGGCATCCAAAGCTGTTGCTGACAAACCTAAACGACACAGCAAGGATGACTGATTTGAGTCATAGCCAAAAAGACATTACCAGCCAGCACCATCAGCAGAGTCTTCATCCCACGTATGTAAAACTGAAGTAGAAGAGATTGAAGACAGCTGCACAGTCTAAGTTTTGCTAGAGTTATCTGCCATCTCAAAATGTAGCTGCCACTCCCTATAAAACAAACACTAGCAACCAGCACTGACAGCTGGGCTTCACAGCATCCAGAAATAGTTTTTAGAGCAGTAGCCTAACCATTTTTTTCCCAAACAATCATGGCACCCCACAAGCAGAGGTCTATAGTCTCTGCAGTCAACAGACCTAATGAACCTCATTCAACCCTCTGATCAATACTCCATGGTCCTCATCCACATGGGAACGAATGATGTGGGCAGGGGCAGCGCAGACCACGTCATGAGAGACTACAAGGCTCTGGGGGCCAAGCTCAAGGAGACGGGGGCACAAGTGGTTTTCTCTTCTATTCTTCCAGTGAGCAGACATGAATGGCACCACAAGGCATGCACCGGTGAGGTCAACTGGAGGCTTTGGAGCTGGTGTTACCAGGTGGGCCTCGGGTACTTGGACCATGACCCACATTTCTGCACAGAGGACATGCTCGGGCAGGGCGGGCTTCATCTACCCCTGAAAGGTAAACATGTTTTTTTTCCTTCCAGGCTGGCTGATCTCGTATGGTGAACTTTAAACTAGGGTCGCCGGGGGATGGGGATGCAGAGGAACATGAGGACACTTCGCTGTCAAGACAGGTGACACACAGAAGTAGAACCCAGATAAGTGACAGGGGCCAGGGCAGGCTTAGGAACAAGGGGGTGGCACGTGCACCTACAGGAGGCCTCAAATGCCTCTACGCAAACGCTTGAAGCATGGGAGGAACTTGCACTCCTGCTAGCTAGCAAAAACCCAGACCTAGTGGGGCTCACAGAAACCTGGTGGGATTCTGCCCACAATTGGGCAGTGGACATCAAGGGCTACATGCTGTACAGGCGGGACAGAGCAGGGAGAAAAGGGGAGGGGGTGTAGCGCTATACGTCAAAGAGCAATACATGTCCTCAATGATCAGGATGGGGTCAGAAGAGGGGCAAAATGAGGCGCTCTGGGTAAGAATGCAAGAGGTGTGGAGAAGGGACTTCATAGTGGGCGTCTACTACAGACCGCCTCACCGGGGGACAAGCTGGACCTGGAAATCTCAGGTCAGCTCACGGAGGCTGTAAAGTCAAGGGATGTGGCTGTCATGGGATGACCTAAACTACCCAGACATCTGCAGTCAGCCAGGTCCGATCGCTCACGTAGGCTCCTAGCCAGGATACAGAACCTCCACCTAACCCAGGAGGTGCATAGTCCCACCAGGGGAAAAGCCTTGCTACACTTGGTCCTTGCCGCAGGCGATGATCTGGTGAGGGGTCTGCGGGTACTCGGCCACCTGGCCAACAGTGATCATCGCCTGCTGGAATCTACTATCCAGTGCAGGGTGGTGAAAGCAAGCAGCAAGGCAGAGGTCCTCAACTTCAGGAGGGCCAACTTCTGTAAGCTAAGAAGGTTAGTAGGGGAGACATTGGGATCTTGGAGCTTCAATGAGATGGGAGTCCAAGACGGGTGGTTGTTCCTCAAGGAGATGATCCTCCAAGCTCAAAGGGAGTCAGTCCCAATGAGTACCAAGGGGGGCAGGAGTGCTAAAAAGCCCCCATGGCTCGGCAAAGGCATCCAGGGATGCCTGAGGGCAAAAAAGGAGGTGTACAGACAGTGGAAGCACGGGGCTATCATCAAGAAGGATTACACCTCTGTTGCTCGGTACTGCAGGAAGGCTGTTAGGAAGGCCAAGGCACAGATGGAGCTAGGGCTAGCGATCAAAGTTAAGAATAATAAATAGTCCTCTTTCAAATGCATAGGAAGTAAGAAGGCAGAACTGGGTAATGTGGGACCCCTACAGGATAGGCTTGGCAATCTGGTGATTGTGGCAAACGAAAACGCTGACCTCTTTAACTAATTCTTTGCCTCCATATTCTTGAACAGGGATTGGGACAGTTCCCCCACTAGGATTATGGATGGAGCCAGAGGAGGCACTGCCATGCCTGGAGTCAGGGATGACTTAATTAGGTAATTGTTGGAGGGGCTGGACGTGTTTAAATCAGTAGTTCCAGGTGCTGTTCACCCAAGGGTGCTGCGGGAATTGGCAGGAGTCATAGCAGGGCCACTGACACAGCTTTATGAGCATTCATGGGGCTCTGGCCATGTACCACAAGATTAGAAAAGGGCCAACATGGTCCCCATTTGCAAGGAGAGAAAAGAGGACCCCGGCAATTATAGGCCAGTCAGTCTGACCTTGGTCCTTGAGAAGACCTTTGAGAAAATTATCAAGGAGCACATCTGCAAGGGCCCAGCAGGGGATGTAATGCTCAGGTCAACCAACATGGGGTCACTGAAAGAAGGTCCTGCCTGATTAACCTGCTTTCCTTTTATGATCAGGTCACAAAGTCCCTGGACAAGGGCGCTGAGGTGGATGTCATCCTCCTGGACTTTAAGAAGGCTTGTGACACTGTTTCCCACCACATTCTCTTAAAAAAAAAAACAACTGGTGACTGCAGCATCGATGCCCACACAGCCAGATGAGTGGCAAACTGTCTGGATGGTTGCACCCAGAGGGTGGTGGTGGATGGGTCATTTTCGACCAGGAGGGATGTGGGCAGTGGAGTCCCCCAGGCCTCAGTCTTGGGGCCTGTACAGGTCAACATCTTTATCAGAGATCTGGATGTGGGGGTGGAAAGCACACTGACGACACCAAGTTGTGGGGTGAGGTGGGCATGCTGGAGGGGAGGGACAGCATCCAGCTAGATCCAGACAGGTTACAGAGGTGGGCGGATGAAAATAGGATGCAATTCAACACAGACAAGTACAAGGTGCTGTGTCTAGGGAGAAGGAACCAGCAACACACCTATGGGCTGGGGAACACCCTTCTTGTCAACACAGTGGCAGAAAGGGATCTTGGAGTCATTGTTGACTCCAGGATCAACATGAGCCACCAATGCGAGGAAGCAGTTATTAAGGTTAACCGCACCTTGTCGTGCATCTACAGATGCATCACAAGCAGGTCCAGGGAGGTGATCCTTCCCCACTATGCGGCATTGGTCAGGCTGCAGTTGGAGTATTGCATCCAGCTCTGGGCGCCGCACTTCAAGAGGGACGTCAACAGTATGGAGAGGTTCCAGAGGAGGGCCACTCGCATAGTTAAGGGGCAGTGGGCCAGGCCCTACAAAGAGAGGCTTAAGGGCCTGAATCTAGTCAGCCTCCACAAGAGAAGGCTGAGAGGGTATCTGGTGGCTGTTTACAAACTCACCTGGGGGGACCAGCGGGAATTGGGGGAGGCTCTCTTCCCCCAGGGTTACGAGGAATAATGGCCACAAATTGTTACAGGGAAGGTTCAAGCTGGACATCAGGAGACACTACTTTACAGTTGGGGCTGCCAGGCTCTGAAAAGGCCTCCCAATGGAGGTGGTGCTCTCTCCTACCTTGGGGGTCTTTAAGAGGAGGCTGAACAGATAATTTGGCTTGGGTGTTATGATCCCAACACCTGTTTTTGCCTGGGGCAGGGGGTCGGACTTCACGATCTGTTTAGGTCCTTTCAGACCCTACGCACTATGAAACTATGAACCCCTGCAGGACACTGCCAGCCAGGTAGGACATAGGTCTAACTCCTGGTTGTTGTCACAAGGGATTCTTAAAAATGCCTAAAGATGGCATTTCTCCACTCTCATGGGGAAAGCTGTCACTATGAGGGATGGTAATCCAAAACCAAACAGCATTTTTCATTGCTAAACAGACTGAAAGTTCTTGCTTATATGAAAAACTCATCTCTTATTTTCAGCAGAGGCATCCTAGGGTCACTGGGTACTTTACAGCTCTGGACAGTTTCCTTGACTGCCATAGTTTCATCGTTAGTATGGTCGGAAAGGACCTCAGCAGATCATCAAGTCTGACCCCCTGCCAGGGCAGGAAAGAGTACTGGGGTCAAACGACCCCAGCAAGGTGACTGTCGAGCCTTGTCTTCAAGACCCCCAGGGTAGGAGTCAGCACCACTTCCCTTGGAAGTTGGTTCCAGATCCTAGCCACCCTGACTGTGAAGTAGCGCCTCCTGATGTCTAGTCTGAATCTACCCTCTGCCAACTTGTGACCATTATTTCTAGTCACACCTGGTAGTGCTCAGGGGAACAGGGATCAATGCCTGTTGGTCCCCCCTGACTAGTTTGTAACAGGCCATTGGATCCCCTCTCAGCCTTCTCTTGTGGAGGCTGAACAGGTTCAGGTCCCGTAGCCTCTCCTCATAGGGCCTGCCCTGCTGCCCCCTGACCTCCTCTGGACCCTCTCCATGTTGGCCACATCCCTCCTGAAGTGCAGTGCCCAGAACCGGACGCAGCACTCCAGCTGCGGCCTGACCAATGTTGCATAGAGGGGGAGGATCACCTCCTTGGACCTGCTTGAGATGCAGCTGTGGATGCATGACAAGGTGTGGTTGGCCTTCTTGACTGCATCCCCACACTGCCGGCCCATGTTCATCTTGGCATCAATGATGACTCCAAGATCCTTTTCCGCCTTTGCACTGACAAGAAGGGAGTTCCCCAGCTTGTAGGTATGGTGCTGGTTCTTCTTCCCCAGGTGCAGCACCCTGTACTTGTCAGAGTTGAATCCCATCCTATTCTTGTCTGCCCACCCCTGTAACCTGTATAGGTCCGATTGCAGCCCATTCCTTGCTTCTAGCGTGCCTACTTCTCCCCACATCATAGTGTCACCAGCAAATTTGGACAAGGGGGTAAAAAGCACCGTGTTCAAGTCACTGATGAAGATGTTCAACAGTGCAGGCCCAAGGACCGAGCCCTGCGGGACCCCACTGCCTACATCCCTCCAGGCTGAAAATGACCTGTCCACCACCGCTCTCTGGGTGCGGCCCTCCAGTCAGTTGGGGACCCATTTGACTGTGTAGGTGTCGACACCACAGTCCCCCTGTTTCTTAATGAGAACAGGGTGAGAGACAGTGTCAAAGGCCTTCCAAAAGTCCAGGAAGACTACGTCCACTGCTACCCCTGCATCTAAGGATTTGGTGACCTGGTCATAGAAGGCCACCAGGTTCATCTGACAGGACTTGCCTCTAATGAACTCATGTTGGTTGCCTATAAGCATAATCTCCCCTGCTGGCCCCTCGTGGACACGTGCCAGGATAATTCTCTCAAAAAGCTTACCCAGGATCAAGGTAAGACTAACTGGCCTATAGTTCCCTGGGTCCTCCTCCCTCCCTTTTTTGAAGATGGGAACCATGTTGGCCCTCTTCCAGTCCCCCGGCACCACACCAGAGCACCACGAGTGCTCATAAAGCCGTGCCGGGGGTCCTGCAATGACCTCAGCTAATTCCCTCAGCACTGGGGTGGTGATCATTTGGAGCACCTGATTTAAATACATCCAGTCCCTCCAGGATTTCCCTAACTAGATCCTCACTGACCCTTGGCCTAGGTAAAGATGGCCATGGTAAAGATGAAGCAAATTTTCCTTGCCTCTTTTACAAATGCTCTTTGTTAATTTAACAACCAAGCCCTAATGCTGCAGTCAGCCAGCTGCATACCATACCTTGCCCCATTAGTATCCCAGTCACTTTCCCTCTCTCTTCACTTTCATGGTACCAGCTATACATCCCAGTGACAAAGGAGACTTAAATGGAGTTAGCAGGGTTATCACAGCAGTAGTGTATGAAAGACCTGTGAGGACCTTGGAGTCACCAGTAAGCAACAAAACACTGCATTCACTCTAATCTAAAACTGCTTAAGCTTAGGAGATCTTAAACAAATTGGTAAGCTTTTAAAACACTACCGTGATCACAGAACTAGAGGGAAGCAGGGATGGAAAGAATCTCCAGGAAGTCCACCTAGTTCTCCTCAAGGCAGGAACATCCGTCTAAACCATCCCAACCAAATGTCTGTTCAACTGGCACTTAAAAACTTCACCGATCTCCAGGTGTTCCAGGGCATAACTAGCCTCACAGTTAGAAAATTCTTAATATCCAACCTAAGTTTTCCCTTTTGCCCCTTGTGGATAAGATAGATGGTAAAACATACAACAATGTTGCAAGCTTTCAAAAGTACACATTTCCTTCCTTTAGATCATTTACTAACAATTCAGTTATTTACTACTTAATTTGAATCTGTCTGGTTGGAGACAATGGCCAAATTATTCCCTCATTCACAACAATGCAAATTCAAAGTTATGTTGCCAAAGCCAATGGTTTTACTCAAGGTTTATCCTAAGTAAAGGAGAGCTAAACTTGGCCTATGATGTTTCATCTACTTTCATTGGTATTTTGAAGTGCTTTTCTGTAGTTGTAATGAGAGAAAACTATTCTTAATAAACTGTACTTTAAGAGAAACCAAAAGGGAGTCGAGTTTTCTGAGGCACCCGATTATTTAAAGCAGAGACTGAGTGGAAAAAATGACCAAGGAGCCTCCCTGCACCTTGCTGGAAGAGGTTATGTTAGAATCAAAATACTTTCAAGGCAAAGAATAAAGACCTGCACAGGTTGGACCCCTGATAGTATACTCACTTCTCTTGGCTTTCAGGTACAATAAGCATATTGTCTCTTTAATGCTATTCTTTTCTTTAAGTATGTAAGATTTCAGCCAATTCTCCGTAACGATTAGTTCAGGATGAATGTACTTAACTCAGGATTCAGCTGGAAAGAACCCAACTAGATGCAATCAATTTTACACTAAATCCACTTCCTTCCTCTCTTCTCTACCCAGCATGAGCCATCAAACCACTGCTAGCTATAACCACTCACTGGTGACTAAAACACTGAGAGCCTCTGGTTGTCTTTCAGCCCTTTATTTCTAGGTTGGTCATTCTTCCTTTTGATCTTCCCAGTTTTCCATTTTCTCATACCCTATGCACTAGTCCAAACCATGGCCTGAATGTAAAAACAGCAAAACACAGCGATTTAACAGAATTACAACAGCCCACAAACACTAAATTGAATGTTTGTTTTAAACCATGGGCTCAATCTTCTCAACATTTAGAGAATCAACTCCAGAAATTCCACTTGTACAGAGTATCTTTTTCACCTCTGTACATATGTAATTAGCACAGCACATAAGGTTAAGATGATACTGCTCTATTTTAATTCTTTACACAGCAGTAGGGAAACACTGTTTAGAATATACCACCATTGTCTTTAATTAAAAAAACCCATGAAACAAGAAGAGCCTATATATCAAATCTGATTGCTTACACATCTCCCCACCAGACCCTGCCCTTTCTGCGTAACACTGCCTGAAACAAGAATATTCATGGAGCCAAGGATGATTTGCAAGTAGTATTTATCTAGGAGTAATTAAACACGATCTCTGGCTCTCACCTACCCACCTTCCTAGGAGTTTAACTAGCTCACTCCCTCCCCCAGAGTGTGCTAATTCTCCTTCATTAAATAACCGACTCCAATTGCAAACCAAGTCCCAGTTGGCTGTGTATTCTTTAAGCTACTTTCCTTTTCTTCTTTTCGGAAGACGGCTAGGCTGTTAATACTGATCCAGCAAATTGTTTCCATAGGTTTTATTTCACATTACTGCAGTTCTTAAGGTCAGTAACCCACTAACTTCGTCAAAGAAATTATTTGGGTTATATCCAAGCAGAAATTTCTCAGGGAACTCACTAGAAGACCTGCAGTATAGAATACTGAGGCCGTAAGTTACATTAAGTGATTGAAATCTGAACACCATCTCCAATTTGATGCTAAAAAAAAAAAAAAGGCTCACTACTATTTCAAAGTTCATCAATTATCATTTAGGAGGTAGCTATCAACAACCATAATGAGGTACTGAAAATCCATTTCTATTTCTATTTTTAAAAACGTTAAAAGGGGCGGGGGTGTAGCTCTCTGTGTGAAGGAAAGCTACATGTCCCTGCAAGCTGATGTTGGCGACCGGCATGGACAGCTAGAGACCCTCTGAGTAAAAATTCGTGGGGAATTCGGCACAGGGGACACAACGGTGGGAGTCTACTACAGACCTCCCACTCAAAGTCCCGAGCTTGACCAGGAGTTTGCCCGGGAACTGACTGAGGCCGCTTGCTCCAGGACCTTGGTTGTCATGGGTGACTTCAATTACCCGGACATCTCGTGGGAAGATCACTCAGCTAAATCTGAGCAGGCGCAAAGCTTTCTCTCATGCGTGGATGACCTCTACCTGACCCAAGAAGTCTATGGGCCAACGAGAGGCAAAAGCGCTGCTTGACCTGGTACTGGCTATGGGGGATGACCTAATCGGCGACCTAGTGATCGATGGGAAGTTGGGTGACAGTGACCACGAGCTGATCACCTTCACCATCCGCCGTAAAGCTGGCAAGTCAGTCAGCAACACAGAAGTCCTTGACTTCAGAAAAGCCGACTTTGACAAGCTCAAGAGGCTAGTCGGTCAGGCCCTCAGGGACCATGACCCCAGGGAGATGGGAGTTCAAGAAGAGTGGTTGCTTCTCAAGGAAGCGATCCTCAGTGCACAAGCTAAATCTATTCCAACACGGAGGAAAGGCAGCAAGAAGGCACAGCAGCCGCCCTGGCTCTCCAGATACCTAGCGGACCTACTGTGGCTAAAAAGGAAAGCCTACAAAGGATGGAGGACGGGATTCACCTCCAAGGAGGATTACTCCGCGCTGGTCCGGTCCTGCAGGGACCAAACCAGGAAAGCCAAGGCTGCAACTGAACTCCAACTAGCTTCAGGCATCAAGGACAACAAAAAGTCCTTTTTCAGGTATGTGGGGAGCCGGAGGAAAAGCAAGGGCAATGTTGGACCCCTGCTAAACCAGATGGGGCAACTGACAACTGACGCCCAGGAAAAAGCCAACCTATTAAATAGGTACTTTGCGTCAGTCTTTCATCAGTCACACGGGATGCCCATGCCTGCTATGGGACAGGGAAATCTGGGTGAGGGGGATCCCCTACCCTCCATCAATGCTGACCTCGTGAAGGAACACCTTGAGAAGCTGGATACCTTCAAGTCAGCTGGCCCTGACAACCTGCACCCCAGGGTACTCAAGGAGCTGGAGAGCGTCATAGCCCAGCCCCTGGCACGGATCTTTGAAAACTCCTGGCGCTCTGGTGTAGTGCCCGAAGACTGGAAGAAGGCCAATGTGGTGCCGATCTTCAAGAAAGGGAGGAGAGTGGATCTGGCTAACTACAGGCCCATTAGCCTGACTTCTATCCTGGGGAAGATCTTAGAAAAGTTTATTAAGGAGGCCATCCTTGAGGGACTGGCCCAGGCTAACATCCTAAGGGACAGCCAGCACGGGTTTGTTGCGGGTAGGTCTTGTTTGACCAATCTCATTTCCTTCTATGACCAGGTGACCTATCACCTGGACAAGGGAGAAGAGATTGATGTCATATATCTTGACTTCAAAAAAGCTTTTGATCTGGTATCCCATGATCTCCTCTTGGCCAAACTGCCCAGTTGTGGCCTTGGCTCCACCACGATCCGCTGGCTGGGAAATTGGCTCCGTGGTCGGACCCAGAGGGTTGCGATTGATGGCAGTCACTCATCGTGGTGCCCTGTGACCAGTGGGGTCCCTCAAGGCTCTGTCCTGGGACCCATACTGTTCAACATCTTCATTAATGATGTGGACATTGGAGTTAGGAGTGGACTGGCCAAGTTCGCCGATGACACCAAACTTTGGGGCAAAGCATCCACGCCAGAAGATAGGCGGGTGATCCAGGCTGACCTGGACAAGCTCAGCAAATGGGCAGATGAGAACCTGATGGTGTTTAACACCGAAAAATGCAAGGTTCTCCACCTTGGGAGGAAAAACCTGCAGCACCCTTATAGGCTCGGCAGTGCTACGTTGGTTAGCACTACAGAAGAAAGAGACTTGGGGGTCATCATTGACCACAAGATGAACATGAGCCTCCAATGCGATGCTGCGGCTAGTAAAGCGACCAAAATGCTGGCGTGCATCCATAGATGCTTCTCGAGCAAATCCCGGGACGTCATTCTCCCCTTGTACTCGGCCTTGGTGAGGCCGCAGCTGGAGTACTGCGTCCAGTTTTGGGCTCCACAATTCAAAAAGGATGTGGAGAAGCTTGACAGCGTCCAGAGGAGAGCCACGCATGTGATCAGAGGTCAGGAAAACAGATCTTACGATGACAGGCTGAGAGCCACGGGACTCTTTAGCCTGGAAAAGCGCAGGCTCAGGGGTGATCTGATGGCCACCTATAAGTTTATCAGGGGTGACCACCAGGATCTGGGGGAACATCTGTTCACCAGAGCGCCCCAAGGGATGACGAGGTCGAACAGTCACAAACTCCTGCAAGACCGTTTCAGGCTGGGCATAAGGAAGAATTTCTTTCCTGTCCGAGCCCCCAAGGTCTGGAACAGTCTGCCATTGGAGGTGGTTCAAGCACCTACATTGTACACCTTCAAGAGTAAATTGGATGCTTATCTTGCTGGGATCCTATGACCCCAGCTGACTTCCTGCCCTTTGGGCAGGGGGCTGGACTCGATGATCTCCCGAGGTCCCTTCCAGCCCTAATGTCTATGAAATCTATGAAAGGTTTTAAGTTTAGTTTGTTGAGTTGGCTATGTTCTTAGCAGGTATTTATTTTTGCCTACAGGAGACATTTGCAAACCGGTTCCTTGTTCCCTTTCATCTGTTCTTGCTGTTTTTCCCCCACTTGAATTCATAATCTTACTACCGACATCAGAAGCATGTGATATTGTTATTACAAGAATATTTTACCTTAAGTTTCCATAATGCTTGACAGGCTAAGCTGTCCTTAAGAGTTTACAATCTAAGATATGTAAGCAAAATACAAGACAAGATGTGGCACTATAGTTCCAGGAAGGCAAAGTGAGGAAAATATGCTGTGGAGAAAAACAAAGAGAGGAAACAGTCCCAAGCAGAAACGAGTTTGAAGAAATAAGGAAGGAGGCTTAGAAACCAGAAAGTGGGGGACTGTTCCCAGCTCTGGAAGGCAGCTGGACTGAAGGCACAAAGTAAAGAGTGTATGAAAATAGGAAGGTGAGACTATGGTGAAGGATCTACCAGGAGAGTTCAAGGCTGTGCGCAGTACTAGAGTTGAGAACAAAGATTTGGAATTTGATGGGCAAAGACAGAGAGGTCTTATGAAGGGCTGGAAGAGTGGGAGTGGCATAGTTTGAATGAGGGGAGAGGAAATAACGTTTGAAGTAATCACCACCACCTCTGGAGCCACAAGATCACCATGACTTCAGGTGATGAATAAGCATATTCAACAGAAGACTTATGAAGCTAAGAGCCTGTTTTCATGCATTTGCCAGTAATAACACAAAACAGAGAAGGTAAGTCAAGGAAACACATACCATGTAAGCCCAGCTGTCCATAAACAGGATTTTTTTTCACTGGTTTCCAGTGCAATGTCAGTGAAACTTTAGATCTGGTCATGACAATATAATACTTCCCTCACTGTAGAGCCTTGAAGTTAGAGCAGAATCCTAGAGGATTTTTCCACAGGGCCCCTAATGGATGATTCAGCAAAACTTCAGCAACCACAAAAAATGGAATTTGTGGCTGGTCTTCAATTCTTGCTCAGCTCTCTTCTGGTTTATGCCCATATTTTGTTTCCAGCTACGAAAATCACTGATTCTCAATTCTGTTTGGCAATAAGAGGGTTAGTAAAGTCACTCAGGGAAACACAGCACACACCACTAAGAGCCACTTTCTGCACCACACAGATGTTTGCACATCTTCTCAGTCCAGACCATGGCATATTCCGCATTAAAAATTAAAACCTAGTGACAAGTGGGCACAATGGACCAGATCTTCAGCTGCTGTAAACTGCCACAACTCCTTTATTATCTCTGTGTACATCTTCAAAGCCTCCTGCTGCCTTGTATTCTTGACACTTCTGCCTTTCCCAGAGTTCATACATTTACAACATCCTGTGAGATGTCACTTTAAATCACAGCACAGTTTTTCTTTTGAGGAAAAGAAGCTTTTAAAGGGCCTATTAAAATCATCCTGTTATCTGAGTTCCTCAGGCTGATCAAAACCCCAGAGAAATCCATGGCAAGGCTCCCATTGCCTTCAGAGGGTTCTGTATCAAGACCTGTATTGTAACTTCAAGGTTTTTAAATTAATGGGAGACTTCAAGGTGGAGAAGCAGCAGGAATTATTGACTGAGAATTCAAATGCTGGCTGATTCTGTCACTGAGCCCCTGAGCTGAGTGCTCTTCCCGTCTCTCACAAGGTGCTTAGCCCTTTGCAGACTTGAGCTCTAATACATGATAAGACAACACAGCTCCATTCTCTTCTTCCTCAGGTGATGGGGGAAGGTGCAGCGGCAGCACATTCACATCCCCTTTGTCATTCTGGCTAGTACTATAATCATCTCATCAATGTGCCACTGGCTCCATGGCTGACACCTTAAGGCATGCATGCATGGCTCCTGGGTAAGCTGTTGGGAGTTTGATCTGAGTGAGGACTGCTGGTCTGGACAGGGACCAGTCCTTTGAGCCCAAAATATACTAAATATTTATGCATAAAGAAAGAAAACAGATTTGTATGTCAACAAGCTGCTGGATGAATTTGGCTGAAATTCTGATTGGGCTAATGCTGCAGACTGAGGAAGTCCCTCCTGCACTCCTTGTGACCTCAAAGCTCTTCTTGAAACGCATGAAAATTTGGGATATGAAAGGAAATATGAAAGGAATTCAGCATTATGTCCCGGACTGTTCATCACCTTTTCCTTATATACATAAAAATAATAATTTACTTTACTTTAATTTACCTAAATGTTAAACAAGAAAAATGCTACCCAGGCTAATGGCACCAAGCATGAGATTACAATGGCCAGATGGCGGTTTGAGGATGTGGCATGTAACATCCATGTACAAGGTATAAGCTGCAGCTTGTCAGAACGCTTTCACCGCACATAAAAATGCTAATTTTTACACATGCCTAGATAATGCAGTGTGTATCATATTATCTCCTTTGGCTGCCAAAACACGTTGGCTGAGTTAAATCAGATATCAGGTTCTGTTGCCTGCCAAATGCATTCAATAAACATACAGGCTGAGTGGTAAGGACTCAGCTCAGTCATGGAGGAGTCTCTCAGAGGCCAAGATAAAATTGGGAACTTTGCTGTAGGTTTGTTCGGACTATGTACTTTATGTACTTACCTGATCATAATGGAATTGTGTTGGTAAGTTTGGAGCTCTAATGCTCGCCGTTCTGGCGTGCCGCATCCATCGGCAGGATTCATCCAAGAAAACCCCCCAGGAGTTACTTCCTCAGTTATACCATAAAATAATTTCACACTATTGCAAGTGCAGATTTACCTCAGAACAACCCCTCTCCTCCATTACTAAATGGAAGAGGTCTGTCTAGAAAGAAACCTGCCATAAAACTTCAATTCTGGCCACGTTCTCTCATGGTTTGCTACTGCCCCATATATGTCAGTGGCAGTAAGGCTGGGCCCCAGCTGAGCAAATGAGGGGCTTGGTACTCGACCTTATTCCCTATGAAGTCAATGATATCTATGAATCTGTAAGTCGAGAGTTGTTCTGCCACTGACTGCAACTGAAAGAAGAGTTGGCCTTGAGTGATGAAAACTTTAAAAAGCCTCAGCAGAAGCAGGGCTTTCAGAAAATGAGATATTGACTTGAAGGAAAAAAATGCATTCTGGCCAAAATCAAATTTACTGGCCACCTTCTTGTGCTGCGATTTCCAGGAGCGTGTGCGTGTTGTAGTGGGCAGAGATGAATTCTTTCTTACCTAGGCAACAACCTGGCTAAAATGCTAAGAATGGAAACATGCACAACAGTTTCGCCTGCTGGTAAGTAACTCTGGACAGTAACCTACAGAAGTTGACTTTCCCAAAATCACGTTGCCCCTGGGCTGTTTTATAACAGTATGTTTAAAAGTAAACAAAACATTCAACTCATGTCAAATACCAGGGGTCAACTGAAGCACTTTCATTGGTGCCCAAGGACAGCCCACTGCAACTATAATTGGCCAATCCTCCAGAGTCCTTTCATTTAAATGAGAAAGAATTTATGCTTGTTTACGTAGGCCTCACGCCAAGCCTGTTTCTCTGATAAGCTGCTCTGGTGCATTCGTGTCTCACATCCGATTTAGAGCTCTATGAATACTGGAGACTGCATTCCTTGGATACTTAAAATAAATTAAAAACACAACCTTCAGCTTGGACACAAGACTGAGAAAGTTATTCATGTGGCTCAGGCGCTAGGACCTCTGGGGAGTGGCGCTGGGAAAATGGTCTTTCACAAACTTTATTCTTCTCTGTTAACGACAGAATTCTCAAGATGGTCCTTTATAAACTGTAAATATGCATTATTTGCGCAAGGAATTCTTTTCAGTAGCGTACTGTTGTGTCTGCAGGGTTTGGCTGACAGAGAGACTATGAATGTGCCCTCAAGATAATGCTACGATACGTCTATTTATAATTTAATAATATTACTAATGATTACAAAAACGTGTACTACTTTAGGGCTTCCATCCCATAATCTCCAAGCACTACAAATAACAAGAAGATCAACCTAACATCAACCATGTGCGGTAAAAAAGAATGATTATTACCGTATAAGCAAGATGAGGCTTAGTGTTTAAGTGATTTGTCCAAGACTACACAGGAAGTCTATAGCAGAGCTTGAAAGAAAACCCTGATCTTCTGACTCATGCTGTGTTTTAACCCTTCCTAACCACAAATCCATTATTTTTTTCAGCTAAGAAATCCTGAGAATTTGCAAATACTTTCCAACCCTACTAGAAAGTAGCACTGTACAACAAAATACTGAACAAACTTTTTTCATTTTTTCAGAGACAAATGAAGTCCTAGAATTATTTATTAATTTTACAAATCACAAACCAAAGATCACTCAACTGCTACCATCTTTTACCAGGCATCATTCTCCATGAAAAAATACTACTAACACAAAAGTGAGAACTAAAAATGCTTTTAAAGAAAATGTTACCATATAAAGGAACAATGGAAAATGAGTGACTTTTTGCCTGTAAAAATTTTTACAGTTATAAACCTATGTAGTAAAGCTATACCTACTTTCAAGAGGAGGGCATTAGCAAACTTTCATCTCCAAAAGGCTCTTTCTGCCCCACTCCTTGTAAAGAAGAAATAGTATGGATCAGTATTTGGCAGTGTTGGAGCAGACTGGACATCTAGTAATACAAGTAATTCGAGTTGGCCTGAGCAGGACTCATTGATGAGGATGGACAGAACAATACAAAATTCTTACGTCACAGACTATCAGAAAGAAGAGAATAGAATGATCAAGTTTAATTTTAAATAGTTTTTATATTTTACATAATTTTTATCCTTGAGCACTGCTACCTAACAAATTTTACAGAGAGAGCTGGTCATGAGGTTGGTTGGCCTTAGAGCGTGGAAGAGAGGTCAGGTTCATGGGGTAAGATAAGTCAAGACAAGCAGATACCATGAAGAAGACAGAACTAGTGAAAGACCAGCTCCATTATGAAAAGTTGTGAGAAGGAGCAGAGAGGAAGCCCAGACTACAGTGTACAGAGGCCAGGAGACAGTTTATGGGAAAAGAGCAGAAAATAGTTGAACAAATCCATGGAAAATCTGGAAAGCAAGGAGGTAAGCTTGGCTAATGGGTAAGAGCATGCGGATAGTACCAGAGTTGGGTGATACTATGGTCTTGTTTCCAGGGGATAAGTCAGCTCCAGCTTTCTGGGACTCTTAACCCTGGGAACCCAAGGATTCAAGGAAACCACAGAACATGCAATAACAATAGTCATAGTGGGAACGATTAGGGCACATTAAAGATGGAAACAATGCCAGGGTCAAGAGGAGAACAAATCCTGGCAATTTTCCAGAGAAACCAGTAAGTAGATTTATGGACAAGGAAGCTAAATTAAGGAAAGTTCTATATACATTTGAAACAAGGAACAACAGGATTTCTACCTAGAAATAGGACCTAATTCTTTGAATTATTCAGCAGTGGAACAGGAAACTGCCCAAGTTACAATATACAGATAGAGAAGGAAAGCAAACCAGAGAGGGAAATCAAAAGATGTGTTAAACTGGTATTCTCTTTATGGAAGTCATGTTTAAGGCGGAAACTGATGTTTAACACTCCAAAGCAGTAGCAATGGAAGAAAAGAAGGGGCCCAAGGAGAAAAGTCTGGGGCACTGCAGAGCAGAAATGATGACATGAAGCCTATATGTCCAAAAAAGGAAAGCCCAGGATGAATTGGGTGGGAGAGAAGAAGCATACCCAACATTCATACATACAAAGAACAGCTCAAACTGTACTAAGGGGTGTGCACGTGTGTGTAAGAAGTGAGTTTATCATCAGGATGGACATGAAAGAGAAATGATTAATTGGTGTGAGGAGGAAGAATTGATTTAATTTTGTTTGAAAGAACAAACTTTATTTCACTGATAGGTGACAGCACTGAATTGATTTACTGGCGAGGGAGTGATTGATGTAAGGTAAGTAGGGTAGCTTCAGAGAACCATGACTTGGCAAAGTTAAGGCCACACAGGTTCTTTATTCCCAGGCAATACACTTTGTCCTCAGATGAGTAAGAGGTCAAGGACATTTGTAAAGCCTTGCCCAAGGCACTTTTCAGAACATGTAGGGCCAACAAATAGCATAAATTTAGATCAATAAAAATCACATGAAGAAAAAGCAGCCTCCTGAGGCTGATCCCTTCTTATACTTTAGCAGTGCCTCTGCTTGACTCAGTCTGTCTTTCCTTTTGTTTTATACCTTTTAATAGCTATTCTTAGAATCTTGTTTTAATTTCTTCTGCATTTCATCCAAAATAACTTTTACTAAAAAATGTTAAGATTCCAAGATCAAACACTCAAAAGTAAGGATCTGCCAGAAATAAGGGTGCCTATGTAATTCATATTCACTTTTCTGTGCATGTGAATTAAAATGTCTCCTAAGTTAAGATAACTCAGGGTAAGTTATAAGTCACTGAAAGCTGGGGCTGATAATGGAAAGTATTAGATAACCTTAGCTATATGCATCACTAGTTAAACTTACAATACATGAAAAAAAAAAGAATATGAATGTCTACTGATAATGCAAAGTGTGCTGCATCAATTCTGCTATGAATTACCCACATCTCTTCCTCTCTGAGATGCAGAGAAAGGTAGTTAGGCGTGTTAGTCAAAAATCAGGGAGAAGACAGGGTAAGGCAGCACACCAGAGTAACTCATTTAGAGAGGCATAAGCTTTCAGAGGTGACGTTGTCCAATAGATGCTATGAATGGCTGGGCAGAAAGCAGGGGTTCTAAATAGAAAGGCAATTGAATAAAATGGTTAGGGGACAGGGATACAGCTGAGAGAGGTGAAGATGGGTTGAACAGGTCACTACAGATAAACATGACAATTAACCTATTGATATCTGAAATATAGGCTCTCCGTGCTGAAAAGTCCTCTCAAAGAAAAAACTCGAGTTCCCAGAAAAATATTTAAAATAAAGTTGGACAAAAAGGAAGAGCCATAAGAGAGGTAGGAGAAAAGGGCTGAGATTAGAAGATGTTGAAAAGGCAACAAAGTTTTCACAGAGCTTGCTGGACTACTTACAAGAGGTGACAATTCAAACAAATTATTTAAGGAAATTATTAAATTCTTCATGGCATTTACCATAATCCTTGAAAATAAAAACACAGAGATGGAATTCCTGTTAATCACAGCATGCTAGTTTTTCCTTTATGTGTTTTCCAAACCCTGGAAGTTTCATAGGGCCTTGAGGCAGTTGGCACCATGTTACAAGTACCAAAATACCAAGAGAAAGATACTTATATGGGTTAGTCAATGTGCTGAGAGAAAAGTTTCTATCATTAGCTGCTGAGCAATCTCCATCTATTAAAATAATCATCAAAAGCCAGACATCTAATGCTATACCAATTTCTAGCAGAAAACAATTAATAACAGGATAACAAGATGACAAAAGAAAAACCACCAGCCAACTGTAATAACTGTAGTACAGGCATCATTTCAGTCCTTCTTAGCTAACCCTGCACTCCCTACCCAAGTACTTAGCTTTCCACTAAGTCCTGCCTCAAGAAGCTGCCTCTCATGCCACCTTTCTAGGATGTGGCAAAATATATTGGCAGTGCAAATATATTGACATATATATGCAACTAGGTGGCCACGGGTAAAATCTGAACATGGGAATATTAGATGAACCAATTGTGTGGCTATACGATTACGGGCATCCGATTTACGGGCATCCAGATCTCATGCTTCAAACCATGGAGGTCAGGAAGGAATGTTCCCACATACACAAAAACTGAATCATCAGCCAGCGCCTGTTCCCCCAAGCATCAGATATTAACCAATGCCTCAGGATATCCGACTGAATAGCTCGGAGTTTTGGTCAGCTCTGGTTTGACACTGTTGTTGGAAAAGACGCACAGTCTGTCGGCAGTATGATCCAAGCTGTGAGGAGAGACCAACTGAAAATTAAGCATGCTGCTGACACGCAAACACACTCTGACATACATGCTATGAAGGGACAGGTCCTTGCAGATGTTACGGTTGCGCTGCTACTACCAAAAATAAACAATTCAATCCCAGTCACCTAATGTTCAAAGGTGCTTTTTCAGTGATACCAGTTTGCAAAAGGGTCTCTTGCACAGGTACAGCCATGATTATTATTAATAGATGTTTATACCATAGCAGCACCCAAAGGTTTCAGTCCGGATTGGGGCTTTCTTATGCTAGGCTGGGTACCAAAACACAGGTTTTCTCCCTAAACAATCTCTAGTCTAAAGTCATGACCCCACTCTCTTGTTTTACCACTCAAGTACACAGGCTGGTTCAGGAATGCATGTGGTGCCCTGGGGGGTAACAGTGACCACTGCTGTGGGTGGGCCCACAACAATCCTCTTGAGCTGCTGCCAAGATGGTGGGCTTCCGCCCTCCCGCAAGGTACCCCTGTGTGCTTACATGCAATTCCAGCAGCGAGCTTGCTGAAATCTGGAAACAGTCCTTGCTGAAGCAACACCAGTACCATCATGAGGTCATCAGCTGAGACTGTGATATCTCGCAAGCTGTCACTTACAGTAAATTGCTATACAAAAGCCCAAGTAAATGCTGCAGCATGATCAATAATAGCTAGGTAAGGAATGCACTGCATACTTTCGGATTATACAGTTTGCTGTAGGCTCCCTGATTGATCTCACTATGATTTCCTGTTCCTTAAAATCACTGGCTGAAGTGGAGATTAAAGGCAAATGGAATGTTCAAACATTTGCCTTTAAATAAACAAGAAGAATGTGTCACTGGTTTTCACAGTGAAACGCAGCTAAGTATTTAGGACAGACGGAAGGGGTTAAAACAGTGCTAGTTCCTCATAGCTCAGTTTCTCTAAATCTACCATCATCCTGGAATTAATGTAAGCATAATGCTGATATCCCTCATTATAAACATTTTTCCAATGGCTGACAATAAAATTGTTTTAATTACCCCTAGATTAAAACATCATTAACGCAACTTAACATTTCAGCCTGAAAACAGGATGCCAGGGTTGTACAGTGACTCGTTTTCTGAAACTTGGATAGGATTGATTGATGACCCTGAACAGTAACAGAAGGTACCATTATTTTCTGTAATGTGTAGCACTACCAAATATAGATAGAGTAAATATCTGCATCCAATCACATGTGCTTCGAGTACACCACTGCAATTCCATAGTGGTAATTATGCTTTCCAAGAGGCTGCTGAAATTACTATGACATGAAATTTCATGCTGAAATGCTAACACATGGTAGAAATACGTCTCTTGTTTTTTTAAGTGGTGCTTATAAGATTCCCCGGAATAGTTATGTTTTACAATTAACAGGAAGGACAGCATATGGCCTTGACACAACTGTTCTCTCTGCTGTTTAAGACCCTCACTCAGAAAAGCACCTAAGCATAACAGTAACCCTAAGCATATCACAGAATCATAGAAAATTAGGGTTGGAAGGGACCTCTGGAGGTCATCTAGTCCACCCCCCTCCTCAAAGCAGGACCATCCCCAGCTAGATCATCCTAGCCAAAAGCTTTGTCTAGCCAGGTCTTGAAAACCTCTAAGGATGGAGGTTCCACCACCTCTCTGGGTACCTGTTCCAGTGTTTACTACCCTCCTAGTGAGAAAATTATGCCTAATATCCAACCTAAAGTTCCCTTCCTGCAACTTGAGACAGTTGCTCCTTGTTCTGTCAAAATAAGTTTCCTTGTGCCTACCGGGGACCCACTTTCTGGCTGAGACTCTGGGTCCACACCCAAAGTTGGGCTCACAACCTTCCTACCAGGAGCTCAGCACACAAACCCCTGAGCCAGATGAGACCATATTCTTAACAGTTGGCTGAATCAAGGCCTGAAAAAAGTTTTACCAAGTGTCATACCTGAGAGAAGACTTTGACCCAGCAATTTTTTTAATATATCTTTCCAAGCTTCAGTTGTTTTCTCTGAGAGACTGCATATGAAGAACTATGTTGTGCCCTCACACACCATGGAAACCGGAGCTTTGGCTTCCACATTGCAAGAAGTGAGTTATTTGATCTATATAAAGCTGACCATAACTCTGCGTGTCCCGTTACAGGAGAGAACAGTTTGCTTCATTAACAGAGAGAAGCATACACAGGAAAGATAAACTGCCCAAAGGAGCAAGGGCCTGGCCCCTGAGAGATTATCAGTGTGCTCAACTGCCACTGATTTCAGGAACAAACATTTAATATTCACTAAAGCCACTGATTCCAAGTAAAGAAGCAAATATTGTGTATTTTATAAAATTATATTAATATATTTAAAGATATCGTAGGTGTTATATCCATTATATGGTAGAATGTCATGTATTTATATTTATTATTTCAATTAAAAATAATATCATTTCATTTCATTTTTGTTAATTGATTTCTGCCTCTAAAGACATTTCACACCCCGGTCTTATGAGGCCACATTTTCAGAAAAAGCATGCTAAGCAATTAACTCTTTTGAAAATTTGGCCTTAGATCAGGGATGGGCAAAATCCAGCTCGTGGACTGAATATGGCCCATGGAGGGACTTTGTCCAGCCTTGAGTAGGTCTGTTGGTCCCACCTGGCCCAGGTGCCAACTGACCTGTGGCCATGTCCCACTACCCACAGATGCACAGCAGGGCTGGGGCAGGTCTGCAGCTGAACTCTAGCCTCTGCCTCATGGGGACTGGTGGGGACCTGCATGCACAGACCTGGCCCTGGCCCAGGCTGCCCCACGCCTTTCTGGACCCACCCAGAGCACAGTAGTCCAGCTCTGAACTAGCTGGGACCCATGCGCGCAGCCCGGACCCTGGCCTGCCCTGGACCAGCTTGCCCAAGATGAGTGGGAGTGACAGCCAAGCAGAAGCTGCTGCCGGGCGTGGGGGAAAAGCGGCAGTCCTGCCATCACCATGGGGACCTTCTTGTTTTGGCTGCCTGGAGCCTGCATCGGGGCTGCCCCGCAGCTCCTCTCTACGGCCTTCACCACCACCACCACCAGCACCGCCTCCAGACTGCCCAGCAGGGCAGCAGTGGTAGTGGAGAGAAGCTACAAGGCAGCCTGGACATGGGTCCAGGTAGCTGCAGCAAAAAGGGCCCAGCAGCAGCAAGCGGGAGGAAGCCGCTTTTCTCCCATGCCTAGCAGCAGCTTCTGCCCAGCTGTCGCTGCTGCTCATCATAGGTGGGCTGGTTCGGAGCAGGCACAGGGCAGGCTGCAGTCAGGGCTGTGCATACGGGTCCCAGCTGGTCTGGAGCTGGTCCGTGTTGGCTGAGGCAAGTCTGTCACAGGTGGTGGGCTGGGGTTGTGCATGGGAGTCCCCACCGATCACCATGGAGCTGAGGCCCTTCACACAGGGCTGTGAGCTTTGCTGCTGCTGGGTACTGGTAGCAGTGAAGAGCTACAGGGTATGTGGGCTCCAGGCTGCTGCGGGGGAGTGAGGGGGTGCTGACTGGCTTGCAACAGCTCCCCAAAACTGCCTATGTGGCCCGTAGGCTCAAATAATTGCCCTCCCCTGCCCTAGATCCTAGTCTATGAGAAATCCTTCATTAATATTCTGGAGATTTCCTACCATTTACAAATACAGGTGTCTTTCAGGAAGCAGGCTCTCTTTAGATGCATCTTTGCAGATTTTTCCTGAGGCAACAGTATGTCTGTTGCCAGTAAAACAAGTTAGATTCAGGGAAATAGAGACTGCCCTATGCCAAATAAGGAAGCATTAGATTTTATCTGCATTTTTTTCCCCCATTTATTCATGCAATTACATTTGTCTTCCTTGTCAAGGTTAAAACATTCCCTGTCCACCTCTGGAATGAGGCCACTGGATACTCCATTGCTCAGTATCAGCCTTTGTTCAATCTCTACAAATTGTTTCTAAACAATATTTCCTGAGGGTTTGAAATACAGCTTTGGAATTGCAGATAGCTAAGTATTGGGCCCTTATCTAAACTAAATGAGTTCTGCAGTGTCTCTGTATCCAATAGTTTTCTCTCCTTTAGGTAACTACTGTATATTCTATATACCTATTTTGTTGTTAACAAGACTGTAAACTCCTGGAGGGAAGTTTGGATCATGAGTTAAAAACTGCCAAGAAGGACAATGAAGACTGACACTTAAACTTATGATACCCCAGGTTTGTTATAAGGTTATGTGTAACTGTTGTGTGGGAACTGTTTTAGATCTTTATCACACTGAGTTACTAATGCTGTAACTGTAAGCATGCACAGCAGTTTCTCAAAGATTCATGGAGTTTAAGGCAAGAAGAGACCAGAATGGAAAGAGTCCAGCAGAGAGCAACAAAATTATGAGAGGCTTGGGAAACATGACTTAAGAGAGGCTAAATAACTAGGATTATTTAGTCTGAAGATGAGAAGATTGAGGGAGTCTTCAAACATCTGAAGGACAGTTACAAGGAAGATGGAGATAGCCTTTTCTCTGTGGTTGTATGGGACAGGACTAGGAGAAATGGGTTCAAACTGCTGCAGAGGAAATTTAGATTGGAGATTAGGAAGAACTTTCTGACTACGAGGGTGGTCGAGCATTGGAACAGGCTGCCTAGCAAATTTGTGGAACCTCCATCCCTGGAAATTTTCAATAGCAAGTCCGACAGACACTTTACTGGGATCACTTTCTGTTCAATATACTGCTCTGTGGATATCCCTTCATAGCATCTGATGAAGTGAGTTCCTATATATAAAAACTTGTATATAGATATAAACTTACTAAATTCAGGAGATGTATAAGGTGGCAAATCTGACCTGCCTTCTGGAACAGTGTTTCTCAACCTTTTCCGTCCCACGGCACACTTACCTGGCCTTTTCTGTCCCACGGCACACTGGCTGAACACAAGGTCGGGGGAGGGGGGAAGAGAAGAAAGAGGGGTGGTGAGCAGCCAAATGCCAAGTGGGGGAAGGGAGGCAAGGGTATTGGTGCAGAGCCAACTGGGGCGCCATGGAGACAGTGGCTGTAGCTACGCCTCCCCAAGATTGTGGCACACCTGGACATAGCTGATGGCACACCAGTGTGCCGTGGCACACCGACTGGGGAACACTGTTCTGGGATGATCTTGCCTTGAGCAGGAGGCTGGACTAAATGTTTTCTTGAGGTCTCTTCCGAGCTCTACTTTCCTATGATCTCATGAAGAATTAATCTAGTCTGACCTCCTCTGTATCACAGGCCATTCAATTTCACTCAGTTAACCCTTTAACTGAACCCAGAACTTATGTTTGCATACTGTGCGTCTTCAAATGAAGACTCAGTGTTTTCTGGAAAACACCAAGAGATGGAAAATCTACTTTCTCCTTCCTTAGTTTGTTCCAACGGTTAATCATCACCCTTGTTTTTAAAAGTCTGTGCCTAAATTCTAATTTGAATTAAATTAGCTTCAGCTTCCAGCCACTGATTCATGTTACGCTTTTCAGTTACTCATTCTGGAGGTAGAGGCACTGTTCCTTGTTCTTACAATCCACTAATCTTGCCTCCAGTACTGGTCTGCCTTGTTTGAAGATTTCTTTTAAGCCATTCCAGGAATCCTATTGTCCCAAATCAAGTGTGAAGCTGAGAAATGGTTTTGTTTGTGTAAAAACCTTTTCAGGTCTCTTGCAAAGTCCAGGGTTATGGGTTTGGGATTTGGGCTCACTATAAGTAGCTGAATGTATGTTTGGATTAAATGCATTTCACCTGTGCTGCAATATCAATAGTACAGCTACCATTCCAGCACACAGTGCCAAAAAATAAACAAGTAAATTTACTGGGTCACTCGTAAATTTTGTTTTAAGGACTGGGTCACTCATAAATTCTGTTTTAAGGTTAATCCAGCAGAAATCGAGCTTGCAGACAGAATGTTCTTTCCAGGGCTTGGCTCCACTGCATTAGCATGAATGTAACGATAAGCTCAAGAGACAACACCGTGCATTGTTTCCTACATGGTGCATTGTGTGGTGCAGTGTCTCATATCAGCCGTGTGAATCATGGAGCTCCACTAGCACTCCTGGGGAGCTTGCCACGTTTAAGTTCTGCGGGAACATGTCCTAAGATACATCCTGTTCCACGGTCACTGGATGCACAAACACTGGGAGGCCAATTTGAACCGTTACTGCAATACTTGAACAACTAACTTTGAATTATATTTTGATAATAAAATGGTTTCCTTTACCTCCAAAAATCTTTTCTTCTGTTTGTTTGAGAATAGCATGACTTACAAACAAATCCTTGTGGAAGTGAGTGAATGTCTAGACTGCCTTTTCACCGATTCCTTCTTCCAGAGAGCTGTAATTTGCCCCATGTAATTCGGGTAAATTAATTTTGGCAAGGATGCACAGATACTATCTGATATCGTATTTTGTAATCCTCCATTTAGCAGGATGCCCAAGTACTTCAAATGTTTTGGGAGCCAACAAAACAGCTTCTCATCCAGCATTATGCTGGGATTGTTTCATGAAAACCAGTGAGCTTTAAGTTTTATAACAAATTTATTCCATACATTTATAAGGGTCCAAAGGGATGTATGAGGTTAATTACATTCTATATTCAGTTTTTTTTAAACACATATTTATCTATCTATACAAAACATGAGAGGGAAAGCTGCAAATTCTTTCATAAGTGAACTTTACAATGGTCCTTTCATTAGAAAGTTATTTGGCTTTGTGCCAATAATCTTTTACTCTTTTTCTAATCCTTAATTAATCCTTTTTATAAACAATTTACACTCAGCATATTCTGCTGAGGCCAAGTCTTTTGTCTGTGTATACGCATCACAAGAAGATCTTCTACATTTAGTCCAATACCATCATATAATAGGAATCTAAATCCATATTTAGGTACCTCGATAAAAATGACCTATCTTGCAGAGGTGCTGAGCATGGACAGCTCCTCTTGGAATCATCCACACTTTGCAAATGCTTCGCAGTTCTTAAAGCTAGCACTAAATAAGGATCTCATTGCTTAACTTCAGGCACCCACTTCTGAAAGTTCTGGCCTTAGTGCTCTAAAACTTATGAATTTCTCAGATAAAGTTAAAATATGCTCCTTGTTGAAATACATCAATATAAGTGAGAGGAAACTGAAAATACATTTTCTCCCAAGCAAAGCTAGGTCTTTAACTAAAAATCACAAAGAAAAATCTATCCCTTTTATATGCATGTACATTCAAAAAGGAATTATAAAATATAGTGTGAATTGCAAGAAAAATTCTGGACAAGGCAATGAGCTAACTGCACTGTTTCTCCAGAAACTTTAAAAAGTAAATACTGCAGTAATTTTAGAGCTAGTTTTTATACACACAGTATTCATTTGATCCTGCACATTCAAATACGATATGCAATTTTGGGACATTATCATTTGTACATGTAAATGACAAAAGTTGGCACATGCACAAATTAAATAAAAAATTGATTTTTCCTGGATACATTCTAACGTTTATATGTAGATCTGGTAGCACATATGCAGCTCCAAATATACTACCAATTTAAATATGGGAAGTATTAAGGAGGCCTTGCTGAAGCCCCTTTGAAACTATAACCCATAAAGTCAATGGAATTCTAGTTCCAAGTCCTCCTGTCCAAGAAAGCACAATTGGATGCTTATAGTTCAGCAGTTTCCTTAATCAGCAGCCTTTGGTGAGAATGGGAATTCTGCCACAGTAAGGAATGCAAGAAAACCACCCAGGTTGATTGCTAGATATTAACAAAAGATAAACAGTGGAGGAAGCTAAAGAATAATATACATTTGACTTACCACAAGAGCAGCACGTGAAGCAGTTGGTATGATAGAGGTTACCCATTGCTTGGCACGCCTGGCTTGCTCCATACACACCTTTTCCACATTTTATACAAATACCTACAGAGAAAAAAAAGACAACAAGCATTAGGATCCTCAGAAGTTCCCAAAAGCCGACTGATTTATAAAGGCAGCTGACTCCCTATTCCCTGCCTTTTGTATTCTAATCACCGTCTCCCCTGCAGTCCCTTCATGTCTGATGAAGTGAAGCCACTGCTTACAAAACCCGATTTAGTTAGTGCAAACCTATCCTGCCTTCTGTATGATTTAGAAACACTCCCTGGGCTCTCACTGGGCCCCAAAACAGTGACCCAGTCGTCTTGAACAGAACCCAGGCACCAAAGTCTGAGGCAGGCACCTCGAGTGAAACAAGCACATGAAAAGTAAGACATGAAGAAAGCAAAAAATCCTCAGTGCAGGTGGTGGTGAAACACAGCTCAGAGAATTGTGCTGGCTAAGCGAAGCAAAAAAAAAATAAAAAAAAAAAAATCCCAGGACAGTAGGTGAAAGTAAAAGGGAACAAGATATCCAAATGTCCTCACGAAAGTACTGACGTGCAAATAAATGAGTTGGTGAGATCTTCAGTACACTGCAAGTGACCTTAACCCAAAATGTTACATTCAGTATTACTAATAAAATTATCTAGTTGGTCAATCACATCAAAGAAAGATACTGCTAGATTAACACAAGATGAACAGTGGAAGGAAGCCACAGAATAGTGTAGATTTGACTCAGCACAGGAGCAAAAAAAAATATGTTGGGATTTTTCTCTCTCCATTAAGTAACTAACATATGAATGGTTTAATAACATTTCTTTTTTTCCATTATTAGCCATATGTAGCCATTATTCGCCACATGGCTTTTAGGATAATGAAAAGGCAAGCTCTTTCTAATAGGAATGGAGTGACTGTAGACATCCTGAGGCATCCTCAGTTGTTCCTCTAGACAGACAGTACAGTTTGATTAAATTTAAAGGGACAGTGAAAGGTAAAACAAAACAAACAAAACAGATATTGTGAAAGCAACCCCTCCCCACCAAGTTCTCCTGCCTGGGTTATAGACTGGCACACCAAAATGGAAAGTGTTTTATAAACTGCATTTGTTTTTCAGCCTTTACACTCATTATCACTGACTTCACCCATCTAAGATCATGAAAACAAACTGGTCGCGTTCATCTTTGTTATTTGATGTTATTACAGGAGCCCTAGGCTTTGAGTTTTGGATTATAAACATTGCAGGGGAATATTTAAACAATAACAACTTAGTTTTAATGAAATAATACAAAAGAGTAATAATAGAAGCTTCCCTATTGAAAACATTTTGTAAAACCTTTTACAGATCCCAGGGCTGCCTATACATGTGCTTTGGGGTGGGGAGAGGGCATTTTAATTAGTGGTTCCCGAACAGTCGGTCTAATTAAAATAGCTCACTGTCATGTGTATTAAACCCCAAAGTGTTTTAAAATGGCCACAAGACACTTCATTTGATGGGGTTTAGATAAAATGCCCCCATGGCCATTTAAAAACATGTGGGGGGCTTAATACATGTGACAGTGAGGTGATGCTGGAGCATTCTATTTAGAACACAGAGCAGACTTGATTAATCGAGTCTGCTCCGACACGTTCTAGTTAAAACGTAAGCAAGCACATGTATAGGCAGCCTAAGTTTTGGATCTCAATACTGTACTAGACTAGGTTCTTTAAATACCACCAAATGTCAATGCCAGAAGTTACATGTACGGTACAAAATCCATATAGACTGTCTTTAAACTGCCTGCATACAGGTCTACCAAACTGTACATGTAAGAAAATATTTTAAGTATGAAGTTTAATTTAATACAGTGAATGAGAACTTTTAACTTATTTGTTATCTTGTCAAAACTCCCTAACCAAAGGTTCTGAAGAGTAGGAACACTCTTATTTACTACCAGTTAATGATTCATTGGCTGATGAAAGTTCGTTATTGATCACTGTTGAACATTTTGATCCAAAAGTGCAGCATTTTACCTTACATAGTAACAACTGTATGACAGAGGCACTGTCAGGGCATCAAGTTAACCAGTGAAACCTCATCTGCCCAAACAGATACTATGAACTCTAGAACAAACATGGTCCTTTGTGTCCTTGCAATTCCATCAAGGCATCCTGGGGCTGCAGGGGTTACACATACAACACAGAGCATTTTTGAAATGGACAGGCTGTTATTTTAGCTTAAGGTCTTTCAATTGCTTTTTTTGGTAAAAGACCCAGGCAAGAACAACCCTTTCAGAGTCTGACACTACTGCCCACAATATGCACCCATTTTGTCCACCCTTTCATGACATCTGCGCACCTTTGAATGATTGCCACTGACATTTCATATGGAGGCAGACTATCCATGTATTAGGATGCCTTTCTTTTTTTTCTCCGATTATTTTTACCCCAGAAATTGCAAAAATCCACATTCTGCGTTTTCCTGAAATATGTGTCAGAAATCTTGCACACAAATTCTAGTCAACGCCAGACCTACTAAAGCCAGGAACCATTTGGGCCTATAAAAACTAATCGCCTCATTTGTCTGGACCAGGAGAAGCACGTGAATTATAGAGTTATGAATGCATTGCTTATTCTGCCCTCCCTACCAAATGATTCATTATGAGCAGCTGTCTGTTTGTTAGTTTGTTTTCTCTAAAAGATTGGTTGTTAATTGCAGGACTGAATGACCACAGAGATGACTGGAATTCTAAAAAGACTGCCTGTATAATTCCAATAATATATTTTGAAAAATATGTATGCAGCAAACATACATGCAGCTGTGGTGTGATCTCATAATGTTCTGGAAAAATCACTAATTTCATGGCCATTTATGATCAGTTTTTCCATTAATTGGAATCCAGGCTATATGCTGTTGTCTTGGTAAGAGGCCATAGGTAACAGCAACATCACTTATGTTTCAAGTTTATTTCCTATGCCTTTTTAAAAAAAAAGTGTAGTATTACAGAACAAGCATCTCTCTTTCCTATAATTTTCTTTTATGTTATTGTTTGAATCTGTTTTTTCAAGCCTTCATATAATTCATATGCTTTTCCTATACATCCTTCTCAGCAATGCTATTAGTCAAGATATTAGGTATAATCTTCATTGGTAGCCATGGAACTTTTAGTGCAGCTCATGGTGGAATGAAGCGAGAGGACAAAAAGTGCCTTTATGCTCTCTGTCCTCATACAAGGTCCACCCCAGTATACGTTCGAGCAGCTTCAGGATTGCTCTAACTTATGCCAGCTGCCATACTTCTTCTCTCAGCCCACCCCCAAATTCCCATCTCTCTTCCGCCCCTCAACCTTCCGGGCTGGCCAAAAAACAAGGGGAGGCATAGGAGACACTACACTGACTCTTCATTGCTCATGCAGAGGGCATCTTCCATTATCCAGATCTGGATTAGGAGTTGTTTTGCACTAGCAAGCTGCTACAAGGCCATTAGTTCCCAAACTGAAGCTGTCAGTAACCAGCTCCTTCTTTGGTAATCTGAGAAGCCAACAGTAAGGAAAGATAACAGTTCATTAACATGAAAACCATTCCAGTTGCACACACAAGAAATACAGACAAGCTGTAGGAGGATCTCAGAAGCCCTAGTAATTTGGTATATATCTTTATCTAAGAAGAACCTTGGCTGGTGCTGTGTAGAAGTGTTACTGCATTAGCATAAAGGTTTTGCTGGCATGGGATGGCGGAGTTGTGTGCCTAATGGGCGGTTACATATTCTTGAACTCAGACTAAGATATTTGACTGAAGATTAGCATAAAATTAAAGCAGGGAATAAACAAACCTATATGCACAATGGACCCCAGCAAAAACCAAAAAAAACCCCGAAAAACCCCACTGAAACAATTAATGCTGAAAGATAGGAAACAGAAACTTTCGACTGAAATTAGCAAAGCAAACTTCTCACTGCTCTCCAGATACTAGGAAACTAATCCAATTCATCATGTTTAATTACACATGCTTTCTCAGAGCTGTCTTACTGAGAAAGCAATGATCTGAATGTGACTCAGGCAAGTAACTGTAGGACATGGTCAGTAGTTGCTTTTTAAACACTCAAAACGGTGACATGTATCAGTGTAATTTGGAAAAGGAAAGTTGCTGAATGAAGAATCAGTAAAGACGAGCTCAAATTAGCACTATCCCAGGCAATGTTTTTAGTTACCTCCAATGATTCTTTAGTCCAAAGTGAAAAGGTAAAAAGATGCATGTAATGTGAAAAAGTACCAGCCCCAGACTGACAGAGCCCATGTAGACCGGGTAATTCTGCCCTATGCCCAGAGAGTTCCATACTGGAGCATGAAATCAAACCATCCCTGGACTTGGGGAAGATTCAGTTCTGGTTCTCAACATGAGATCTTTAGCTCAGTTCTGCTTCTGATGTGACCCACTCTGCTATCTGGATCACAGCTCTATACATAATACCAATTTTCCCAGGTTCCATAAAGTTAGAGAAAACAATGAGCCAAGATTATGCAAAGTCACTGCAGAATTGATGTACTGCTTCCAGTTCAAGTATGTGTAGATGTATGAACACCTTTAGGCCAAGCTTAGTCCTCACACACAGGTTTGTAACTCCACATGGGTCAAATTCTGTCATCATATGCACCCCTATCAAAATCAGTGGAATAGCATAAACACCAGAACTGGAGTGAAATTTGGCCTGTTGACTTCAGTGGGAGGTGCCTTTGTGAATTTAAGAGGGTAGAATCTGATGCTCACTCTCGTTAATTTGACAGCATGCCATGCATCAGAGTTGAGCTACAGGTTTATTTCCCCCCACACACACTGTATCTTGCTGAGATAAATGCTACATACTGTCTACAGTAGGAAATAACCATGGCCTGTCATCATGAATTATGACAAAGTTAGAATTAATGAGTAACACATGGCACAAATAAATCTCTGGCTGCACAGCTCCATTCACAAACAATGGAAGAAAGGTTGGGGGCACATAACCTGGACTTATTGTGATAACCTTCTTCCTCTTCCCTCTGAACAGGGGTTCAGCAATGAATCAGGGACTTTTCTATATAGAGGGCTATGGTCTCTGTGAGAAACAGGTAACAAAAAAAGGGGCAATCAAATATCTTAAATCAGTGTGCAGAAATCTACCTGAATGTGTCTCAGGGGAAATGGCAGAGAAACAAGAACATGTGCTCAGTGGCCAAGCAGTACACAGAGGACTAGGGAAGGTGTGAAGTGAATGCTTATAGTAGCAGTGGTCAACAACATATGCCCACAAGCTGGATCTGGCCCATGGAGCCGGAGGGCTTTGACTCTGCTAAGCAGTGAGGAACTGAGCTGGAGCCAGGCAGCTGGCGGCTGTACGCCCAATACAGGGCTTCTCCCTGCCCTTTGCTCCACAGCTGCAATTTCCAGCTGGTGGGGAGCCAAGCCACGGGTACGTCTACAACAGAGCTATACAGCTTCTGCAGATGCCCCTGAGCTAGGTTTAAACTAGTTAGCTTGATTACTGCCAGTTGCCGCAGCACAGCTCCGGGTGGCTGTAAAAGTCACTTGAGAAGCATGGAAAACTCAGGTGCTTCACCCACTACTGAAGTGGCTAGCAGGACCACTGCAAGGTAGTCTAAAGCTAGCTCTGGTTCCCGTGCATGCAGACACGTCCATATGTAGATGTACCCGCAGACCACAGAACCTAGAAGGGAGAAAACACCTTCTTCCTCCTAACAAACATGCAACGCACCTGCCCAGCAGGAGCAGGTAGAAGGACAAGCCCCTCTGGGAATACAGAGCAGGAATGCCCTTTGTCAGCTGGGCATGGCAGTGAGAGAGAGGGGGCTGGGCTGGGCTTCTGGAACTCCCACAATTAAGGACCCTTTTCCACGCTATTAAAACCTTACTAGAAGGGCGTAATCCTTCCATTGCTAAATGCCAAATCTTTCTGAGCCCTGAATATCAGTCTATCTTGAAATCTGTTGGATTTTTAACGGTGAAAATCCAAATCCGGACATGTTTGGCAGAAACATAGCCAACTGGATACATCGTGACAGAAACATGCCTGCGTAAAGGCACAGTACATGTCCTTTCATCACAGGGAAGATGATGTAGGAACCTTCTAAGATTATATGGCATGTCCCTCCCTAATAGGAGGGAAGGTCATTGGTGAACACAGATGTGAATTATACTTGACAACGTAACCATTCCTGTTAGTGACACAGGCTGGGAAGAATAGAGAATGCTTTCAGGTAAACATTTTAAATCCCTATTTAAAATCACAGACTGCTCATGCCAGGAATCTTGACTCCACTTAGCCTGATAATGGCCCAATTCCATTTAAAGAACGGAAACTGGCTTTGCATGATAATTTATGAAGCAATAACTTACTGTTAGTACAGTGACTAGAGAGGTTAAGGAAACAACAGCTCACATACCACCTAGGATACTACAGCCGAGTACAATGAGACATGAAATGCTGAGTAAGCCACATCTATACAGACTGAAAACTACTGCTTAAATAAAGTCAAAACTGAAATCAGGCCACACAAGGAACTGAGGAGGGTTTATTAAGCCTTTATCTCTTGTCACTAAGCTTGTTTTTTTTCCTTGTTGAAACAGGATAAAGATATTGCCAACAAAATGGTCAGAGCCTCAAGATATTTATCTAATTCACCTTCAGTTTACTTATCATCACCATCACCCTTTGTATGAAAAAACTAAGTGATTAGTTTATAGGTTTTGGAGTGCGTCTGTGTGCATATCTGTGTGTGCGTGCGTGTCTGCACATCTGTAAGGTAAAGTCAGTCACAGTAAGAGATGAGTTATCCATTCGATTCTGAATGCAGCAAGACCTCCCAGTCATTTCCTTCCTACTTCTGGAGCAAGATCTACGGTCCAGAACTAACTCTCCCCACGTTTCCTTCGATCATGAACCTTTGCCTACTTCTTAACACAATTTCGCTGGTCCAGTAGCGTGGACCTCTTGTGGGAGACTGTGGCTAAGGAGGGATAAAACAGAGCTATTTCCATGGATAGTTTTATGAATCAGGACAGAGAACCTGAAGCTTTTTACTCCATGCAGAATCAGGGTAGAGAGGCGGAGCACAAGTTTCGTTATTACTTTGTGGCTTCATCATACTCTTTGCTGCCTTCCCTGTTAACCTCCTAATACCCCAGTATCACCTAAAAAGAACTAAATCCAGCACTCTCATTTACTGATGACAAGGCAATTTGGACACAGTGAAGAACTTCAAAATCCACCTGCTCCTATCAAGTCTTAAGTGGCACATTTAGTGGATTTCACTTGCTTTGCAGCTGCAGTGGGTATAGGAGCAGTGAAGACAGGGGTTTTCAATCTTTTTGGGGGTACCCCCAGCGACCTACTGATTGGGGAGGGGGTCCCTTGGCGGCACACGGCAGTGAAACTGGAAATGCCACTGGCAAAACCGGAAGTGCCAGTGGCTTCTACGCGCTGCTGCCATGTACCCCCTGGGATCTTTCAAAGTACCCACTGTTGAAAACCCCTGGGTTAAGAGATCCTGAGTCCAATAGATATGCTTGGTAGCAAGGACAAAAGTTCAGTTTTGCACATATGCTCCAGTGCAGCTTTTGGGCATATTCCAGGTTTTGGCTGCCCGCCAAGATATTATGTGTATTGTACAGATATGGGGCTTTGATGTCAGAGAGCAACTAGCGTCAAGGAACCAGTATATCTGCGTACGTGTACTTTCAGCGTGAGATAACTAGGTTAGGCTACTCTCCAAGGAAACTGCCTTCATGGGTCTGCAGCCCTCTCAGAATCATTCCAGCAAGCACTGAGCGCGAGCTCTGCCTCTGCCCTGAGTCCTGAATTCCACTTCTGCTGTGTTCCCAGATCCTGCCTGCCTGAAATCCTGCTCCAGCCACAATTCCAAACCACCTCATCCTCTGGCACTAGAGATGTGTCTTTATCAAGCTGTCCATCATCTAGCTCAAGCTATTTATTGTGCTGCTCTGTACAAATATTTACCTGTCTATAAAGCAGTATCTAAGCCATAACTAAAAAAGTGACTTCTTTTCAGGGTTAGTGACTGGTTCCTCTCTGTTCTTGTAATCAGATATTCTCTTTTTGGTTTGTATTCCAAGCTATTTTTCTTATGGGAAACTAGCCTTGATTTGCAGCAGATCAGACAGTTCCTTAGCATCACCAGTCAGGATACTGGATCCTTTATCAGAGCAGTAGTTTACAAAGAAATCCCTCAAAGCTTTTTACCTTATGCAAAGGATACATACTGTTTGATACCCACTTCAGCTTCTGGAAGCAATTTGCTTGCAATGCTGACTGCATAAAGTATAATCAAGCTAAAGTCTCACACAAGATTTTATAACTGCAGACTTTGGTAGACAGCAACTCAGCATCACTTTAACTTTGGGTTGCTTTTGGTCCCTTTAGGTTTGAATCACTAGCAGCTGAAATAAATGCCTCCGCCTGGAACCTTGGTAGAAGTACACAGATCACATCGATGCAGCTCTCCTCTCCTGTTTCAGTACAGGGTTTTGGAAACAGTTGGCCATATATTGCTGCACTGCTTCTCAGCACTCTGGTAAGGCTGCAAAAGGGTATCAACTGGTGGTGCTCAACCTGTGTCAACCAAATCTGGCCCATGTCATCCAACCCAAGGGGCTCTTCCCCATCACTGCTACCACTCCCTCATCACATTTCCAAGCCCTGCAGACCAGACAACATGGATCTGCAGGTGGGGCCAGGGTTTGGGTATGATCTGGGGGCAGGGCACCATCAGGCACGCAGGGCTGGGGCCCAAATTGGGGTGGGAGGCCAGTGCCTGATCTGGTGCATAGAGCTGGGGCTATACATTGGGCCACCTCAGTGCACCGGATTGGGCCCAGACTGGATCCAGCCCATGGACTGCCCAGCACCAGTCATCTGGCCTATGGGGCCAAAAGGTTGGACACCACTGATATAAATGCACAGAATCATGTAAGATCACAGCTTCAATGTACAAAAACAATGAGCCTGAGATTAAAAAAAAAAAATGTAATACAGGGGACAAAAATCAGTCCTGGGCTAAATTCCCAAATGATTTTCTTAACTCTGCCTTTTTTTGCCTTTTATATTTGACCCATTGTTCAAATCACTGAGTGAGATTAATTTCTCATAGCTGTTCAAGGAGCTCTCCGGTCACTCCAGCGTCACTGGAATCTGTCACATTCCAAAATCCAACAAAATGTTCTTTGATTTTAATGCTGCCTTCTCTTGCTTCTTCTGAAGAAACAAATCTAACAAATCATTGTCATCTCCACTTGCCTACTAACTGTCTTTGGTGAAGTTCAGGATAACAGAATAATACTTGGCAACTTTCATAGCAAAGATAATTCCATTCTTGACCACATGCCCAAGATCTTGAACCATTTTCATTTCTGAATATTTTTGCCCAGGTAGCAAGCAGTCATGAATTTTCATTGTGGTAATACGTCAGAGATGTTCTTTCATCACACGGTCAGATTTCCCAAGAAACACCATGAATTTAAAACATTTCCCATTGCAGGATGAATAGAGCTTGTCTGCTGATCCCTGTAAAGGAATGCTTTCTATCCCACAGAGGCTGATTAGATCAAAAGGACCTTCTCAAAGAGCTTGCCAATGTTCTATCAGATAATTAATTTAGTGCTAGTTTTCTTTATCAATTGTACAACCTTGCTTCAGTTTAATTTCTCCACATATGATAGGTGCTCAGATGATCTGCCAATTTCTTATTTCTCGCTAGGGTAATTAGTATAATTTTTTCAACCACTGAACAGGAGTAGAAAAAACAATCTTGATTTACACATTTTTGTCTGAAGGCTGGTGTGAAAAATGGAAAGCTAAAAATTTCTTCCACTGTAATCCAAAGAAAAAGCCTTACAAATGTGCTTGCATCAATTCATGGTCAGTTTCCTCCTCAAATTTCTCTATATTCCATGAATAACTTGACACATTTGCATCAAATTACTGCCTGAAGGCACAGTCACAACTACACATGGTCTTTTCTGTAAGACCCATCAGAACTATGAGACGAAAGTAAACTTTTATTGCCAAAATTATTTTCAAAAGTAGGACTATTGACACTTAGTTGGTGTGAACATTCAAAACTAGCAGATTCCGATGGACTAGCTGGAAGTGAACCAGTTAAATTTCAGAAATCTTAGTCACTGACTGTTTTGCATCACTGGTTTTTTTCAGCTTTGCTTGTATGATATTGAGCTCCCTAAAGAGACTTTGATGAAAGGAGGTCTCTATCACTTTCAGTTCCAGCCATAATGATTTACACTATTATACCACTAGTTAATTACACACATACATGAATTCAAGCTAATCTAGAAACTTCTAAACAGCAAGTTTGAACTGGCTCATCCAAAAAAAGTATCATCTGCCATTGGCTGACAGCATCAGCACCGCTAAGTTGAACAGCAAACAATTTATTGATGACAAACTGTAAATATGTCATTTGAAAATTGATTGGCACCATGAATGAAATGGACCTGGGGTAATAATAGACCACAGTATGAATATGAACCAGCAGTGCAATGCTGTAGCCAGCAGGGCAAATAATACTCTGGCATGTACCAATCAATGCATCTCCAGCAAAACCAAGGAGGTGATTCTTCAGCTTTACTTAGCACTGGCGAGTCTGCAGCTGGAATACTGCGTCCAGTTCTGGGCACCGCACTTCAACAAGGACATGGACAAGCTTGAGAGAGTCCAAAGAAGAGCCACCCGTACGATCGGAGCCTTACATGGCAAGCCATATGAGGAAAGGCTGAGGGATCTGGGACTCTTCAGCCACAAACTTGTGGAAGACTGATTCAGGCTCAACATTAGGAAAAACTTCTTCACAATCAGGGTGTCCAGACTGTGGAATAAGCTCCCTCCAGAGGTGGTGCAAATCACCTACCCTGGAAATCTTCAAGAGGAGACTAGACAGTCACCTTGCTGGGGTCACCTGACCCCCAGCTATGCTTCCTGCTTGGTGCAGGGGGCTGGACCCGAGGATCTTCCAAGGTCCCTTCTGGACTTACAATCTATGAAATTTGGGGCTTCTTTTGCCCTCCCTAACTTGTTGCTAGAGTTGATGGACACCTATCTCACCTGCACTTGAAGCCTGACCAACTTGTTTTATACCACTCAGTGCTTCTTCAGGACACGTGATTTCAAGTCTAGATCTGGTAAAGATGATGTCTGAGAATCTGAAAAAGTTATCCAACTTAGAAGTGACCTCAGAACTTCTAACCCTCTTCTGATATGGCCCCACAGTTTAATACTGATAAACATTCATTCAGTTTTTCACTTCTTGGTCCTGGTAAGGCAGCTCTGATATGACTCATGAAGTGGCACAGCACCTGGAGAAAGTAATTTCTTTTGGGGGTCCAGTCCTTGATCTGCAGTCCTTTGAGTTGCCTTGCATAGATCAGAGTTTGGGGTTAGAGCTCACTCCCACAGTCAGCAGGCATTTGGACTGCTGCAGCAGTGACTCTTGCGATGCTGTGAATGAAAAAGGCCTTTGGGTGAGAATAATAAAAGCATGAAGACTCATGCTGGTTTGAAGGAAGGAGAGTCATGCTTTAGAGAGAATCCGCTCTCCTCTTTATTATTCCTTAAGCATCTTTGTGCTGCAAGCCTTACCACAGAAAGACTTGGAGTTACCCTTACATCAGTGCCATGTCATGCCACAATAGCACAGGTGATAATGACAATATATGCCTGCATGACTTCACTGCACAGTTCTGTCCTGAGCAGATGTGCAAAGTAGATGCATGAGGGGAGGAGCGGGCAGATGGCCCAGCTGTGACCACACAACATTTTGGGGATGGCAGCTTCTTTTTGCCCATTCTCCAAATTCAAATACAAACAATGCAGCAAAAGAAATGAGAATGTGCTGATCTCCATGGAGAGGGCTTTCCCAAAGTTTCAGACTCTAAAGGCACCAACAGATAAACAAAAGAGTAAAACCAAGCTTGCCTAATAATGTTTTAATTAATACAGACACCATAATGCCTTCCAGGGTTTTCAATCTGCACAACCTGTGGCGATTTGCAGTAACAGGAGCTGAGAGTTAAGACTACTCCTCATTTAGGATCCAAGGCTACTCCTTACTTAGGATCCTGCAGACATACAGAGGTATAGAGGCAAGACTGAGGGCAGAATTTGTCCTTTCTACATCTAACTTACATGGCTGTCTCTGGCTGAGGCAGTTTATGATCCTGCTTTCTGCTTCACTAAGCAAGGTGAACAGTGAGAAATACAGAGGAGATTAAAAGCATTCATTCTGAATTTCTTGACTCAACATGTGTTTTAGACCCTTCTAGGAGTGCAGAGTTTTACAATATTCCTGCCAATTTTGTAAGCCTATCTATTTTGCAGGCAGAAAACCTTTGCTATATAAGCAAATTTAAGGAAGTTTGCTGAAAATGTGGCCCAGTTTTCTTACTGTAACTACTCCCTTGTAAGAGTACATGCAAGGAAGGCAGCACAGATTAAGTCCATATGAGCGGTGCAGCAGTCGCGCCACAGGGCTGAGCTAGGTACCACATTCCAGTCCTCTTCCTGACACTGATTCCCCTGGTAATCGCAAGCAAACTTAACTTCTTTGTGCCACGAGGTCGCCAAACAGAAAACTGGAATCCTGATCCCTGCCCCGCTGGTGCTGGGGTGAGTACTAAGCAACTTCTGTTTGTCAGGTTCTTTGTAGCTGCTGAGCTCAATTACTAATGACTAAATATTAACTGCAAAAGGCTAGGATATTTTTGGGTGGTGATCTTTTATGGGACAACTGCATGGTTATGAGAGATTTTAGACAAGCTTTCAAGCACAAAGTGCTCGATTTTCCTCTCAAAAGGGGTTGTTGGAAAATGGAGCACAGACTCGCCAAAGAACAGCCAGCTAAACCTTTCAGGGGTAAAAGGTAAAGAAAGATGCATTCACTTTTCACAGTGTAGGAAATCTGTGAAACAACAGATAGGAAAAAGATACACAAGTACTAAAAATCAACTGATACAGTGTCAGGGGTTTTGAACTACAAGGCAAGTCAGAGATCCAAGAATATCAACCTCACAGTCTTCAAGCTGAGGAGATGTTTCATTATGCTCCTATGTCATTTTGTGCATGAGTCATCATTTTAATATGTGGCAGAAAAGGTCATCTATTACAGCTGCCTTACTTGACATATTTTTAAATGGGTTCATGATTAAACCAGGAGGCTAGCCTAAAAGTTTCCAGGTGCACTTTTCTATTTTCTTAGATAATGGTCTATTTCCAGAATGAGCATGACATTCTGAAAAAGGCATGTCTTACGTAACCATTTTTGGTTATAAATTAAACAGCTCGTTCCCTAACTACTACTCGAGAGTTACATATCTACAGCTGGCATGTAATTCTGACACCTACACTGCAAAGGTGCTAGACTCAGTGGCTTGCCAATACTCTGCAGTTTTATGTGTGGGCTTTTTTAAAATTTACAGAAATGTAAATAGGGTAAGTTTATATAAAGTTTGTACATATGTATGATAGACAAGAAAAAACAATGCATGAAGTACCAAGGAACTTCAAAGAACCTAACGGGCTCTGGCTGATGTGTAAAGGCTGTGAGGATGAACACAAGAAATACTGAATTTCTTCTTGCAGCACAATTTCAGGGAGTCACTTTGTCAATACTGAGTCCTGCCAAGTACAGCTCCCAAAAAATTTTCCTTCTAAAAGAAATGCCCTGATAAAAACCCCATTTCCCCCCTGAACTTCGGGACTCCTTACTGTAAATGAAACCATCTTTTCTGAAGTTTTATGGCCCAATCCTGCAAGATGCCCAGCACTACTTGGGTGCTGAGTCTCTTTCTATCCCATTGGCTTAAGTAGAATTGAAGACATTTTTTGGATCAGACCATAAAAAACCCTACCCTGATCTAGCAAGAGGAAAGCCCATGGGATATTAGTCAAATATAGCACTAGCAATAAGTAAACAGGATATACTAATTTTTCTTTTTTCTCTTGAGAAACAATAACATAAATTGCTATACGCACTGGATCATTTCCTTCCTACGGGTCCAGCTCTACAAAAAACCATACACAGCGAGTTTCCGAAGAATGGAAACGGCTTCCATAAACTCAGGCTGATTCCCATGTGTTTCACTGTTGCTGCTGTGGTTGTTTAAGTGAGACCCAAGAAAGATAAGCTGCATTTGTTGTTTCTTTATATCAGCCTGGTGCTCATGATAAAAGTCTCACTAGGGGGACAGCCTGATGTTCTGCATTGCTGTGGAGGGAGACAGATTCTGCTTTGGTTCTTTCTTGCTTGCTGAGTCAGCTCTGGCTGGAAGCACTGGTCAGCCTCCAAGGGAAGGCTGAGTCTCCTTGCTTTCAACAAAAACTCCCATGATCAAGGGTTTGGTACCTTGATTTTCTCTTGCCTTCCACACAGTGTTGCGACTTACACCAGGGCACAGTGAGAGCAAAGTGTGTGCAAAATGCTGGCAAATCCCCAGACACAAAGTTGTGTGCAAAGAATGCACCACTGCCTACTGTGCCACCAAAATCTCAAATTAGCATGAAGAGACAACTGTATAGGCACACTAGATCAAGCTGTAAAGACCTGTACCCTTCCTGGATCAGAGTTGGATGGGGAGCCAACATACATGGGCCACTGGATTATGTGCGGGAGACTTGTGAATGAGGAGACACTGCATGTAATGCATCTGGGTCCAGCTTTGAAAATGACCAGTTGTGTCTGTAGCCAAAACCTTGGCCAGTAACTTCTGCAACCTTCAAGCCTTCATCACAAGTGCTAAGTTGTTCCTATTAAAGAATGTGTCATGAACAAACAGTTTGGCACAGGGAGAGAAACAGTGAAAGAAAAAAGTGTTAGCTGTGGATTTCACAGCTAACACTGATGCCTATCTGCTATAGGGGAGAAAGGATTTCTCTTTAGAAATAAACAGTCTTTTAATTGAATGTAGGACTTATGCTGGACTAGCAAGCCACAAAAGGACTGATGTTCTTTCTCCACAAAGCAGACATCAAACATACAAACAGCACATCAGCTGTCTTGTAGCACAGTTGCCAATGCACCTTCCCAGTGATCTTCAAGGATCAAATCTAGAAGTCAGTGGGCTGCGTCTCCACTGACCCTCTGTTCTTGGTTGCTCTGCTCTTACTGACAAGGGATAAAGAAGCCTACTGTCCAGCTGAATTCTGGGACTTAGACTCCACACTGGTAACCTAGAGATGAACCATCAAGTAGCCAGACCAGAGGTTGTCCACTTTGGTGACTAATTCCTCAGACCCACCCACTGCAGTGGAAAGGAAAGCAAAGGAGCTAAAACTGTAGCAGGGCTTTTTCAAAAATACTGTTTATACAGAGTGGAGGAAACTGTTATTTATTTAAGCCATTTCTGGAAACAACAAAAAGCAAACTCAAAATTGCAAAACTAGGGAAAGAGTGAGAGGACCAGAAAAGAGTAACTAGAAAGATAGCCTTCCATTTGGCTGGTTCTAGTGAATAGCTCCTCCAAACGGATGTGATTTCATTCATTTTTTGCTAAAATTACCCTTTGCTGTTTTGAAAAGTTACGCAGAGTAGTGAAATGTTAGTTAACTTACGACTTAGAGGGCTTGGGGAAAAAAAATAACACAAATGCATAATCCTACTACCATTACAGAGTCAACACTTCATCAATATGAAGGGTCACTGTTCATAGCAGCTAAAAGGAGAATTCATTCCATTTTACATCACCCTTTGAACTTTGCATTTCAGTGCAATTCTCAACAGCAGGCAAAATCCTTGAAAAAGAGGGAACAGTATGAAAACTGTTTCTCTGCTTTTTAAAAAAAAATTAAAATAAAGGAATACAGAGGACTGATAAGGAGAGAGAACCCCTTCCACCTCAGTGTCTCTACATTCAAAAGAGAAGTTATAGTATTCAGCCACCTGTATAGAACCAGTTGAAAGTTGTATATGAAAGGTGAAGTTTAAGTGGACAATGCAATTATTAAGTCACTGATTCATATCCATCTCAGGGTAGCAGTCACATCAGCGCGTGTGTAAATCACCAAGCTATGTGATAGCATCCTCAGTGGCCAGGTTCAGTTCCTGCAACCACTGAACTTAGTCAGCAACAATGTGCTCCATGGTGTGCGTTTTGCCATGGCTACGGTATGGGTTGTTGCAAAGACCCCCGTGGTGGAGGCTGACTGTGCACGGACCTTGCCCTGTCTGGAACCTATTCAGCAAGGCCCACTGATGGTGTGGTAGGTGGGAAGACTGTAGGATTTGTGATGAAGAACTTGTTTGGTGGTGATGTTGACCTCCATTCCTCTCAAACTCCTCTGGGAGGTCAGATCAGTGCTATCAGCTCATTTCTTAGTAGTGAAATAACCAAATGACCACAGCCAACAACTTCTGGAACCCCTGTGAGCACAGTCAGCAGAGGCAGGCCAAGGACCACCTGGAAATGGAGATGGACATTGGATCCTCTCACTCCCCAGATATGGACTCCAAGTGGGCAGAGGGTGGGATGTTAGCCTAAACTACACTTATTTCGTGGTAAACGGAAGACCTGAAACCTTAAACCAGAAGAAATTCACCAAAGTAAAAAGTTAATCTAAATAATCACAATCATCACATATAGCACTCAGTTAGGATTTTGGTCCTAATCATGTAAGTCACTACAGCCCAAACTACATATGATATTTCCATCAATTTCAAATAATGTCATTTTTGACACTTTACACTCATTTGCTCTGCTCTGACATACATGTGCAAATGCCCCTTCTTTCCTTTCTAACAGAGAGTGCTCTGCTTAAGCCTTTTGGAAGACTTGGTGATTTTGTTACGGTAATTATGAGAGCAGTTGCCTCTATGTGACTTGTCTCTTCCATAATGATATCAATGGAAATAAAGGAAGCTTTTGCTGAGTCGATAAAGAAAACAGTGCTGTCTTGTTTCTGTACCAGTTAAAAGTAACATACAGAGAGTTTACTGAATCTGTGCCTACACGTCCTCCCTTCTTTTCTCCTTTAGGGTGTGTGATATTGAAGATACTGCCCTTTCTGGGAAGAAGCTGTTTGTCCATTTTACACAGCAGATCATTGTTTGATTCCCATTAACTTAGAGGCTATTTCAGTCTAGTACCAAGCACGCAGTCATCTCCGATTGTCTAGGATCCTACATGGAGACAGAGAGAGATCTCTTCAGGCAGGATAAAAAAAAACCTAATTGATCAGCAGAAAGGGTAGATCCCAGTTTGCTGGTGTCTAGTAGAACACCAAACTTTCACCATCCAAGCAACAGTCGAGAAGTAGTTGTTGCTGGTCTGGCTGATGACTAGTCAGCACCGTATTGCTGACTACTTCCTGCTGAATGCATCCCATGCCCCAACTTCTCCAGGTACAAACTCAAATAAAAAGGTGTACTGCCTATCTCTATCAAGTGTAGCTAGGTAGTTTGAGTCACACCTATGAAACAGTTGGGTTCTTCAACAGCAGGTTCAAATCCTGGCATAGACAATTTGGTCCTATACCTGCTACATCATATTGATTGAGATCCATGCACTAAGAGTGAGAAAAGTCCTTCAGCTTAGGCCCTGAACAGAGATTCCTGGAGGACATTTCAAATCCCAGGACATGCTTCAGAAGAGCTGGGGTAGGTCCTTTGTTGAAGTTTCTCCTTCCCCACAGTCCACATTAAGCTCTATCCATTGTCCTTGGATGCCTGCTGCAATTACTAAACAGCGTGTTGCAGCAGCCTGGGTGTCTTGTCAAACAAGCTTTAGTTATAGCACTCCTGCTACCATTTTGAAATGCAGGATACTGAATATGTGAGACACTGCAGGCACTTTAATAAGAGCAGTTCCCATGAGCAGCTTTAATTAAAGCACCTTCCCCCCACCCCACCTCCAGAGTGCATGTAAAGACTTCCAGAGGGCCTGTGCTGACAAGCACAGAACGCATTTTGGGATCTCCTGGAGAAAAAGATACGCCCTAAATACAAAGTAGCTTAATTTCTGTTTAGGATCACCCGCACAGTGCAGAACCCAGCATATACTTACACTGCCAATTCAGATCTGAAGCAGAATCTAAACCTCACTTTTTTTTCTTTTTTGTAATCTCAGCATGAATGTCCCAGCCCTGAGCCATGGCATGAAAGTGTACATGAGGTCATTTATGACAAAAGCTGTTACTTCTGACCTTGGAGATGATATATTCCAATTTAGATCTGGAGACAATGCTTCTACTGTTCTCCCAACCCAAATCCTTAGTGGAGTTTCAAACTGCATGTCCTGAAAAATGCAATAAACAATCTGTTTGTGGGTTCATTAAACACTGTCAGGAGATGGCCATTATTTTATTTTTGTTTGTTCCATAGAAGCAATGTTACTGGATGAAGTGATAGGTCAGAAAACTCATTCTGTAACCAAGATGAGCTTAGGTTATTCCACTATGGAGCTGTTAGTAGTCATTAACCAGGACTTTACGCTCACTAGAACCTTCCTTAGGGGGGTGGGGGGCTCTAATATATCAACTTGGGTAGATACAGTTTATATTAGAGGTGTTTCTACAGCACTTGCTGTCAGAGCACCTATGTTTCTAGCTTCTATCATAATCTTCACTTCATTGATGGGGAACTGCAAGTGACCAACCCCAGTCACAGAATAATGGCACAGAAAAGAAATAAGAGCCAGGATTCCTGGTTCTCAGACTCCTGGTGCTGTAATCGTCAAGACCTGGACCTGATCCAAAGCCCATTTAGGCTGGAGGAAAGACTATTCTTGGCTTCACTGGAATTTGGATTAGACTGCACAACCCCTTTTTTTAAATATACACCGGTAAAAGAGAGTGTGGAGCCTAAACTACATGACAGCAATTGTTTAAGCTGCACCTTTAACTGAGTATTGTTGACAAACTTCAAACTGAGAACAAGGTAGCATGCAGTTCCCCGCCCACCAAAAAAGTTTCTGAAAGGGGCTGGATGCAGCACTTGTACCATGATGGTCCCCAAAGGCAAAAGCAGCAGATTGTTATAGGAAAACCAGAACAAAAACCTCAGCTATGAAGTTCTTAGTGCAGTGGGGACACTTATGGTTCAGTGGGCTAGATTCAGCCTATGCAGCCTCTCTATCTGAGCCAGCATGCTACCAGAGGGCACCAAAAGTTGGTCACTTTAGCCCCATTGGGTATGGCTGGATCCCACAATCCTGCCACCTCCGCCCCCACTGGACCCTGTACATCCTCACCCCTGTTAAGCCCCGTGTCCACAGTAGACTCTGCGGTCCTACCACTGCACCTCGTACCGCCTCCACTGGACCCCATATTACCTGTGCGTCCACCATCATAGGACCAAGCAATGTCCCATCCCTGCCGAATCCTGCACTGCCCATGCTCCCATTGCCACGGGACCCTGCACATCCCCTGATCCAGCTGGATCCTGAGCATCCACTGCCTCTGAACCCCACACTGCTGCTGTGGTGGTCAGTGCAGCAGCACTCATGCTCCACAAGTTGGATGTGGCCTGGAAGGTGCTCTGCAGTCTGGACTCAGCCAAAGGGCCCAGGTGAGCTTGACACTCCTGTGTTAGTGGACTGGAGATGGTGAAGGAAAATTGCCACAAATACAAACAGGTGAGGCTGAGTAACAGGGATGAGGAGTACTTTGAAGTATTCACCCACCAAATAATACTGTAGGTCTGGCTCAGTCAATTTCAGATAATCTGATGCTTCATTCTGTCCACATGTGTTTTCGGTGGGCCTTGTACCAGCTATAGATCTCCTGACATGACAAGATCTACACAAACAAGTGATGCCAAGACAATATTTATATGCTACTGTGAAGGCTGCTTCCTCCTCAGATCCTTTAGACCCTGCTCAGATCTCTTTGCTCAGCTTGAGTCTGATTCTGATCAACTTTTAATTTCACAGATTGATCCAGAAGACTAAGTTAAAAATACCCTAAACACGTCTCACACCCTTGAGAGCCAACCCAGTCAGAGGTGGACACATAACTTAGATATTCTTGGAAATGTGCCTACGCAAAGGTTTCTGAAGAATTGTTCACTATACTGTTGTGGGCTTTGCCTTGCCTAGCATTAAATGAGTTGCAAGAAAATTAGGTGCAACCTTAGGAAACAGTGCACCTACCTAATTTGCATAAGGGGGGACATATGTCCTAGGAGGGTTTCTGTAGATCAGTGAATATGGAAACCTGCACTACAGTTGCCTGAGTGGAAAGCACAAGACAAAAGTGGAACAAGTGATGATAAAGAAAAATACCTACCTGGAAATATTCAAAAAAGCAATCCTCATCCGGTGCAGGAGAGAATGCTTAAAGAATTACTGTTCCCATCTTCAGCTGGTGGGAAGTAAAATCACTCGATGGACTTGGATGGAACTATGCCAGTTTATACCAGCTGAGGATCCTGACCTGCCTGAGGGAGCTGGAGAAGAGAGAGGCTAGGAAGGCAAGAATGCGTGGGAGGGAGCACAGAACATCTCTGTTTGTGCAGAGTGAAGAACCCATGTGATGTAGACAGGGGGAGGCAGTCAAGAATCTGCAGAGTGTGCCTCAATGGTTTTGGCCACCCACTCCCGACATATTTGTGGATCCAGGTCCAATCTAGTTTTGATGCACCCTGCTCATTCCCGGCCCTGCGCCAGATGCTGTGGTCAGTTGCAGTAGTGCTGCTCCCATTGATTCAGGTGCCTCGGGACAGGATTTGGCTCAGTTTTTGCCAGGGTCACTGATACAGGGGCACAAGAAGAAATTAGTGAGAGAAAAGTGAAACCCGCAGGGCTGAGCAGAAGAGTCTTTTAACTCCTCTTCTGTTCTGGGGCTGACTGGAGGCTTTCAGTTCCTCCACAGCCACATAATCGGGACATTCACTCACTTACCCACGGGTCTGTTATGTTCATCTACCAAGCTAGGAGATGAAAAGGCTCTAGGTGAAGTACTTTTAATTAGTGCAGCACTCTGTCAGGACACAGAACAAGCTCTCTTTCCTGTTTAATGCTAAAATCCCCCGCTTCTCTGATGCAGTATTGATGTATCATAGTGCTTAGGGTTGGAAGGGACCTAAACAGATCATCAGGTCTAACCCCCTTCCCCAATGTATTGGTACACAGGCCAAATCAGTCTTTAATTGGGCAAGATTCCTAGTCAGTTCAATGGAAATTCTGCCTAAGTAAGGACTTCAGGATTTGGCCTTAAGGGTTTCAAATGCAGAATCCATTTTTTTCCCCATAAGCCATAGCAATAAACTAGATGGAAACAGCCCAGGCTGGGGTGACCCTAGGAAAAGTTGATCGGGCCTGAGTTTGGAGCCATTGGTACAGACAGATTGTTGTAATGTCATTACCCTCCCTGCCTCCCCCTGCTTGCTTCATTCCCATCACGGCCCCAATGAGGAAGCAAAGTGACGACTCTGCAGCATGTTAAGGAGAGACTACAGGGAAGGGAAGCTGTGCACATGCATGGCTGGCAGAGGGACTAACCTGTGATTCAGGGCATCTTCAAAGTATTTTCTTTGTGAACAAATGTAAATTAGTCTCTGGAGATCACCTCTTTCTAACCCAGTTCCTCACCAACTGAGGTCCCTTAAGGAATGCAGCTGAGGTTGGGAAAAGTCTTAGGGCTTGGCTTTAGGATTTTTCTCAAAATATAACATGGTTGGCATATTCTGAAAGGGCTCTTTTAAAGGAGAGCGTGGTAACCCCCTGTTCCCACCCCACGCCTAACCGACCAAATTGTCTGATGCAGTTGTGGTCTGGCAGGACAGATTGCTCCCCCCACACATGGCAGGAGTGGGAAGGGAATGTGGCCTCTGAAACCTCAGAGCTGCACTAACTCCCCTGACCACCAAGGCCACCCCCCACCAGGCCTGCACCTCTTCCATAAAAGCTTGAGTGGATGGTTAACAAAAAAAAAAAAGAAAAAAGGCAGCAGCAAGGAATGACCCGGGCTTACCCTGCCCTGCCCAGTGATGCCAGCAAATCCAAGAGCCCCAAACAGCACTTGATATGCCAAGTTCTGGATTTTTTCTTTCTGAATCAGGCAATGACATGTTTAGAGGTTTCAGTGGGTGGTGCCAAACCACCCTGTTGAGTTTTTTCAGTCTGGTCAATATATTCCTCACACTGCAGCATTCCCTGACTGTTCATATTCATCATTCTCTCCTAACACTTCAGAAACAAACAGTGCCTTCAGCAATTCTGTCTGCTGGCCAAGCAAAGTGAGCCCCTATGCATTTGGCATGGTAAAGCCCTCGGATTTAGCAAGGGCTGGGACTCCAGGGAATCCCGATCCAGCGGGGAATGTGCAGAGTTCCTGATGGGTGCAATAAGCTCAGCTGACAAGCTAGAAAGTATGTATGTGACCCCTGCCCCCACCGCCACATCTTTAGTGAAAAGTTAGTGACCAAAAAGACCCCAGGGAGGACATGAGGGAAAAGCAGGTGTTTGCACGTCTCTTCTGCAACTTAAATCACCATGGAGCTGTAGCATGCTAATTTACACTGGCAAAGGACTCAGTCTGCACTACATGAAAATCCACTAAAAAGGGAGCACCCGTGAATCAGGGGGATACTGGATTTCTGAATGGAGAATCTTCTTAGGATTCAAATGCCCCATCTATAGACTGATCTCCGGTGAAAGAGGAATGAGTGGGAAACTGAACACTGAAAGCCAGCTCCGCATCAGCAGAGAAGTCAGAAGAACTTATTAATGCATTTGAATTCTTGTTTATAGTATATCAATCTGTTCTTTGTTATTTATGCAGTAACATTTAGGAAATTAATATGTTTATCTGCCAAGATACCAATTTCTTAGACAGATCTTTGCAATGCTTTTACTTGACGCACAGAGACTTTATATTTGAACCATTTCAGACTTTATACCTGGAGCTTGGTACCTGAACCTTTATACAACTGATCCATAGTGGATACATGTAGGAAGGTATGTACCAGACACCAAAACAGTATACAGGTAAGGCAGAATAGAAGATGAAAGAATCTGGAGGACGCTTTACTTAAGTCCCCGATTTCTTGCTGTTTAATAAAAAGTAAGAAAAAATTATCCCAGATTAATCCAGAAATCTCTCAAACTAGCATCAATGGCCTAAGAAAGTGACTCTGAAGAATCGGGAGGAGCAGTTTTAACATATCAAATATTTTCAAACCAAGGGTTTTTTTAGTTGGCATTACATATAGATTTTATTTTCTAACAGAATAGGATCTAGCCTGTTAAACAGACCATAGAGCAAAGTGGGAACCTTCCTAAATATGATTAATATGAACATCTGTGTTGCCATTAAACATATCATAATTGCTTAATTGTTGATTTCTCTCCTTTTTCAAAATCTTAATCTCTGATCTGGGACCTTATTTTTAGCTTCACTTACACGAAATTTGTATCCAGCACTTCAAAATGTCCACAGTAAAACTACAATTTCCTGAAGTGCTGCTGCAAAAACACATCATATATCATCCAGTAAAATACAGAGGCGGTGTTCGGATTATAGAAAAATGTTTCTGAGATGACTGGGCAAAATAAAAATGTGCCCAGATGAAAATATACTGCTCGATGCTCCACCCGTTAAAGGGAAGCTGCCCTGACCGAGAGGAAAATGTTACTTTCTTCCCAGCAGAGTAACGTAACTTAACTTCTATACGATAGAAGATGGGATGGTTCTCAATAACTTTTCCTCACGGTTTAAACCCTTGGTTGAAATGCCTAGTCCCAATTCCGCATTTCTTGCTCACCCAACACTTCTTCTGAAGTATCATCACTGCGATTTGGGGGTACAAGCAGAATGCAGGCTCATTCCTCCAAGCTGTTACTGGTTGGTGACTGAATTGTGTAACGTTAATTTGTAACCTCTGACGTTCACATCACCACAATGCGCATGTTGGCCATCGCAGCCGAGAGGCCAATGACTATAAACAAGGATGGATTCTCTCCCACACACAGCTAGTTCCTGCAGAGGAGGAATGGAGAAGCATACAGAGCATGAAAAATGTCTAGTCTATCACATGTTCCCCGTTATTTCTGAACAGTCCTGAGGAGCACATGGACATGCCAATATGAAATATTATCTGGCCATTAAAACAAGAACAAAACTGAGGCTTGTCATGCTTCTGGGCTGTGAAACAGACACTCTCCTCCCTTTCTCTTAAAAACTTTTTAAGCATATTAACCAATACATTTTAAAAATGTATTAACTACTTGCAAGTTCCTAACACATCCCAGTAAAACTCCCTGCTCATCGTGAAGCAAGCTGGCTGGGTGACACTACTTTTGGTATGGATGGGTATACTGACTGTGACTGCAAAGAAACCAGCTTGCACATCACAGATCCAATGAAGTATCCGGCATTTTTTACTGACTGCACCTCCATCAGGATTATTTCAATATTCTTTTAGATTAGTTTGAGTTCTGGGCCTGTTCATTTTGACAGTGATCCTTACCTGCTTTGTGTAAAATCATAGAAGACAACTGATTATCTACTTAAAATAATTATATTATGTTTGATATCTTGTGACACTTTTCATTAAGAATTATGAACAGTCCTCTGCTATACTGAGTGTATTCTAGAGCAGGGGTAGGCAATGTTTTTTGGCTGAAGTGCTGAAAAACACTGCAATACCTACCTTGGAAGATGCAGGAGTGCTGGCATGCCAGAAAAAAAAAAAATGAGGGTAGGGGGTACATGGCAGGATGCCCTGCTTGTGCCCCTAGCCCCCCACCCAAAGCCCCTTCCCCCAGCCCTGCTGCTCCTTGCCCCCCACCCAAAACCCCTGCCCCCCAGCCCAGGCTCTGTTGCTGTCAGCAGCTACCCCAGCTATGGGTAGCTGTTGGAGCCCAGGATGCTCCCAGCAGGGCTTGCAGCATCCCAGCTGCCTGCTGGGAGCAGCCCAGCCTCGAGGTGTGCGTGCAGTCGCCGCCAGCATGGAGCTGATGCCAGAGCTGTGGAGCCCAGCACAGCTGTTTGCAGCCTGCCTGCAGCAGCTGCCCAGAGCCCAGGCTGGCTACAAACAGCTGTGGTGGGCTCTGGAGCCCAGTCACCAGCTCTGTGCTGGGAGCAGGGGAGATAGCGGGGCTGCACTGCCTCAGGCCCCTTCCTCACTGCCTGCTCTGACACACGGGTGCATGCACTGGTACAGAGCTGATGCCAGGGCTTCGGAGCCCAACACAGCTGTTTGAACCCCCCCAGGGGCTGCAGCCAGCCCCTGCTCTGGGTAGCTGCTGCCAGCCGGGAGCCCAGGCTGCTCCCAGCAGGCAGCTGGGACACTACAAGCCCTACTGGGAGCAGCCCAGGCTCCGTCGCTGGCAGCAGCTTCTCAGAGCCGTGGCATGCCAAGCAAAATGGCCTTGCGTGCCATGCTTGGCACATGTGCCAGGGGTTGCCAACCCCTGTTCTTGACCCAGTACAATGCAGCACGAAGTCTGCTGTACCACAATTCAAAGTCACTAAAAAAAAAAATCAAACTTTTCAGGAGTTTTTTTCCCCAGACAGGCCACTAAAGTCAAATATATTATACCTGATCCTCATCTTATACTAGTTTTACTGGCGATACACTAGTAAGTCCACTGATTTACCTGAAAGTTTTTCCTGATTTACAGCGCTGAAACTGAGAACTTCGTTATTTTCTATTAAGACTAGATACAACAAACACACTTCACCTTCTAAGAATATTAACCAATGTGTACTTGCACATACTGTAGAAATGAGCATTTTTTTTCCTCAGACCAGTTCCAAATTTGGAACATAAATACACTTGACTGTTGTATAGCACTGTTTTCTATCAAGTGTTTAAATCTGGAAAGCATGGCTCTGATTAACGACCAGGCAGCACACCAATTACAGTGAATTTTCATATAACTGCCTGGCAAAAAAGTTACAGGAGTGTTTAACAGTCATTAAAACTCCTCCTTAGCGTCCCAGCAATTAGCTACTTCCCCACGCTACACCTGAGGATTGCACAACCCGCAAAAGGTTAACAACATGTCAACTGCAACAGCTCAAGGATAAACATTTTCTGAAAGCAGCAGATTTATCAATATTCAGTCAAGTGTGGCTCTTCCTGACTGCCTGCTGGAATAAAGCAGCAGTTGTATGCAGCTCGGTAGATTTGCACATGCTTTTGCTTCTTTACATTTGAATCCATTTGTTAAAAACTGGTATTCACTTTGGCAGGGGGGGGAAAAAAAAAACAAGAATCAGATCAGATCAGACAGGTGTGGTATAAACAGGGGGTCTAACCCTAGTCCTGTCAAAGTCAATGGCAAAGCTAGTAAGCAGCAACTAATGAGCAAATGGTCAAGAGAAGCAAGTGGCGTTTCTCTGAGCAGGATCCAAAGACAATAAGAGAGTCTACAACATATTACTCAGCTCCTCTAAATCAGTTTGTCGTGTTTGCTCTTTTCTAATTACATATACAGGGAGGAAATTTACTACTATGTAAAGGGATTGCAGTAGGAATTCCACAACAGGAGCAAAAATACATACCACTGAAGTCAAGGGCAAGGTTTCTACCAACTTTCCTGTGCAAAGGTCCAAGATACCAGCATAAATCCCTACTGCCCCAGTTCAGCAGGGACAATCCATGTTTTGTTTTGTTTTTTTTACTTAGTGTTTTCCTGAAATACCTTCTTTACAGAGACCTCGATCTAAACGTGACTTAAGAGGTGCTGGGTCTAATTTTGCTCTTAGCTACATAAATGTAACTACATTGACTTCACCGGTATAAAATAAGTGTAGAATTTTACCCATAGGCCCTATTTTTCTCCTCAAAGGTCCCTATTTCCAAAACACTGACAAGGCTGCAAAATACACTTCAGTTGGCAAAAAACAATATCACTGCATGTCCTGGAAGCCTTCAAGAATAAACACTTTGACCCAAATTTGCAGATGAGACAGCACTATATGCAAACACTCCATCTACCTTCCCTTCCATCTGCATGTGGAAACCCCAGGTGCATGCTTGAAACTGAGGTTCTGTATATGGGAGGACTAGCTTTGCATACAGAAATGCAGTGTACGTGCATGCACAGATTTTCTTTATATGCCAGTAGGTCTCAAATTACTGAGCATTCACAGACGTAATTGCTCTTGTACTAAAATCCAACCCAAAAGTTGTCTGGCACAGTGTTATGGCTACTCAGAGTTCAGGCCTCCCCTTGCTACTTACTGCTGCTCCTTTTGGTACTGGAGACCAAAATCCACAACAGGTACAGTGATTTCATAGACATTAGGGCTGGAAGGGACCTCCTAAGATCATTGGGTCTAGCAACCTGCCCACGGGGCAGGAAGTCAGCTAGGGTCAAAGGATCCCAGCAAGATAAATGTCAAAATGTTTCCCAATTCCAAAGCCCAAGTACATTGTCTCACAGGTCATGCAATAATGATGGGGAAGAGTACACTGCAGTACCTTCGCAGTCAAACCCTTAGCCCACAAGCCTTCCTTTACTAGTGGTGTCAGAGTGCTGTGCTTTGTCACAAAGGAAAAGGTTCAAACAACAGCTCTAGATTGAAAGGCTGGGTAGGTAATCCTCGGGTTTGGAGAGATCACTGGGTCTTCAGACTACAAGAAACATGATCCTTATGAATCAAATCACTGTAAAGCCTTCCAAAAAATGAATATTTTTGCTTTCTTTATTTTGCTGTCTTTTTTCTACTAAGCGTATTAAAGGAGAATTTTTGTGGTGTTCAATATGAAAAATTCACCAACCAAATGTAGACAGTGGTATAACTAGGGGAAATATAGGTTGGAGATGAGGAGGAACTTTCTGACGGAGGGTGATCAAGTACTGGACCAGGCTCCCTAAATAAATTATAGAATCTTCATCCTTGGAAATTTTCAAGAGCAGGTTGGATAGACTTGGCTGGGATGGTCTATTCAGGGATGATCTTGCCTTGATCAGGGGTTCTCACCGACGCCAATGCCATCATGAGGTCCCTTCTAGCCCTTTTCTAGGATGTCGTGATCCTAAGTCCTCCCCAGACCTAGACCCCGTTTCATAATTTTGCTCCAACTCTATGGATAAAAAAATATCACTGATCACAGCAATCAAAGAAATGGTACTTGTTCATGTGTTTGTAGCCACTGGTTTGGTGCTCAAGGCTGACAAAAACTAATGAGATAACTTGCTTCTACCCGCATCCATAATTCATTACAGAAAATGTTTCAGATACCCAAGAGAGATTTATCAAGTTGAGGGTCTTTAAGAATAAAAATAAATACAGTAGTTCTCGGTTGAATGCTAACTGAAACCACACTGATGGATTTTTTTTCTGATGAGTCATAGAGGCCTTTTCTAAAAGTTGCTGGAGCACATAACTTGTGACATTAGTGATTTGACAGAATCATTCCAAAGAAGTATGGGATTGGGTTTCAGCAGAAGTAAAATTTTCTAGTAGGAAGAGATGCAGTACTTGCTCTTCTGCAAATCATTACAGCAATGAATGCTCTATTATGTGGGTGTCCCACAGTCCCTCTGATCAGCAAGACACTGCCAAGTTGTGTCGATCAGACTTAAAAACAAACTAGGCTCAGGTTAACAGAAAAGGACAATGTGTGCTGCAGTAAGAACATCTGCTGATGGGTATAAACAGACACCAAGAGAATTTAATATTAAAAGAGAGTGGGTGTTCACCCCAGAACTCTTCTCCACCCATGCTGCAATTATTATTTCCAAACAACGCCTAATATTTTTTTATATCCAATGTCCATCCTGGGTGCAAAGGTATGAACACAAAAATGTACTTTTATTCTAGAGCTCAAAATGAAAATCTGGCTGCATGATTCCACTGCAAAAATCAAACAGAAAGACGGATTTTTTCTTATAAGAGAAAAACAAAGATTTAGAAGACAAATAGGTAGACAACACAACAAAATAGCCATGGCTAGAAATAAAGGATAAAAACAGCCATAAGAAAATGTGTCCAGGGGATTTTGGAGAAAATATACATTACTAATATAGGTGAATGTATAATTCACAGCTAGTATTATATTTAATTTTAAGCTTCTTACTCTCTTAATGAATAGACTACAAATGGATTGCAGACTTCTCAGATATATTCATTGTTAGACTACAATGAAACATCTTTCCATATTTTCCTGCTCTTAAATGATCCTGAAAATTCTGATTCTGAACTGTGCTGTTTATTTCCAATAGTAAGGCAAACGGCACGGTATTGTTTCCGTCTCCCAGACGGGGTGACTGTACAACCTCTTCTGGCCAAAATACGAAATTTGCTTTGTATAACGTTTGGGTTGCTCACACATTTGATGAGATGGGCACTATGCAAATCCCTTTAAAAGCCTAATCCTCACAGAGGTCTGTTTGCCACATTCAAGATCCTACTCCCAGTGAAGTTAACAGGATTTTTGCTACCTACTTAACAGGAGCTGATCACGCCCTTGGAATACTTTCAAGACATGCCACATCACACAGGTCTTAGGTATCAATTTCCTGTCAGAACTTGAACATTTCAGGCAGTTAAGTGCATTGCTCTTAAATGAACAGCAAGCATCTTTTTAAGTGGCTCATAAACCTTAAATCCACCAAAATGTTTGGCAACTCTTTCTTTTATGTTGTTTCAATTTTGCACTGTATAATTTATTATCCATTCTCATCATAAAGGTACATACGTGTTTTCTCCACATCCGGGATGAGTCAAACACAGCACCATATCAGTTTAAAGAGCATCTTTTTTCTTAGGCCACAAATTAAGAAACTGTATTGGACCCATCTAATTCAGAAGGCAGAATTGTTGCATCATTAAACGCTATAAAACAAAACATATGTGCTCTGAAAGAATATAACTACAGTTTATTTAAAAAAAAAAAAAAATCTTCTCTGGTAGAGCCATCCTGCATTCTCCTCAGACGTGGAATGCGAGAACATGAGCTAAAGGAATGCTAACAACTTTCTCTGGAAGAAAAGAGCAGGCAGCCTGGGAATACAAAGTGCATGGTAAAGCAGCCCACTATTCTGTGAAACAGCATGAATTCACAGGCAAGGGTGACCCTCTAAAACAGCCAGAACCTTGCCCCAGTACAGAAACAACAGTATACATTTCCTAGGAAATGAACACAACTTATACACCATGCTGCAGTGCTTCGTGAAGGACGCACCCTGGTTGCATTCTTCCAGGGAAGGCAAGGAAGGGGGAAGAAAAATAAGGTAGTACCTTTGATGCAGCTAAAAAAAAAAAACAACACCAAACAAAACAACCTTGTCAAGTTCTGCCCTTTCGTGCCTTTTGGAATATACAATGCACTATACCAAGCATAGAGCACACTCTTTACTCATAAAACCCCCCCCTATATTTTGGCTCATTGCTATCACAATTTTATTTTCTTTCCATTGTTTTGCACAACCCTGCTAGAAACTTGAACATGAATACATCTTTCCCAGCCAAACCTGTATTATTTGGCTACCTTGATTTTTTTAAATGGCATTTGAAATCAATATGGCTGTTTGTTTCCTAGGATTTATCTGCCTGGCATTAATGATAGAAGCACAGATTGGATGTAGGGCCTGTATGTTACCTGCTCTCATGGAACCAATGAGGGGGCAAACTGTATTTTTAAGGTGGAGCATTTATAAGCATTAGCTTTTGTTTCTGAAACGTACCATTTAAAGATTTCCCATCATTCGGCATTAGATTTGGTCTCATGAAACAGCCCATATATGATGGCGACACTCTGGCTGAGGGCTAGTCCTACCTAGTCCTGACAAAATAGTCCAAAAATTACTTACTTCAGCATGATCTCTCATGGGTGATGTAACACCATAGTGGGCAATGCACCCCTATGAATCTATGAGGGCCAGGCCTCAGGCTATGCAATAGGAGCTCAAGTCACATGGAACATAATTCTTCCCTCTGAGTCACACTGGGGGATGTTTTCTTGAGCCTTTGAGAGGGGAATTTCTGCTGGCTTTTAAGGAGTCTGAAATGACTGCTGGGAATTTCACTGGCTTTGTCTGTAGGAATATAATATAACCTAGTTTCAAACTTGAGATTGCATCCTAGGAATAAACCAGCCTCAAACTGCTCGGTGTTTGACAGAAAAGACCTTGTGGCTCAAGGATTACCAATGACCGAAAGCTTAACATGCTTCAGACCACAGCACTCTGAAGCATGGACTGTTCTTCAACATCTGTAAGCCTGGGCAGTCCAACAAGCAGAGGACAGTCTCTATTTCAGATATACAGAATGATATAGCTCATCTTCTCACTCCGTTGCCATATGGCCTGCATCAGCCTGTGGCTTAAAAAATAAATAAAAAATAATAAGAATAATCAGCTTTAATGTTCATAGAGGCATGTATGCTGGTAAATTTTTGAAACCACAGTAATTGTCAGGTCATAGTGGAGGGTGGCTGTAAGTTCCAAGAACTAAACCAAGACTGACTGCAGCATGGTAGCCTGCATGTTCATAAAATGCTAGTCCCAGTCCATCATACTGAGCCAATCACAAGATCAGAACCGTATCCACATGAGCACTGGTAAAATGCACAACTGGTACAGAAGTGATTGTCACTCTCAGTATCTGCACAATGCATACTCCAAGTATAGAGAAATAGACTGGAAGTTAGTAAAAGGAGACCTCGGGGGAGTGGAATAAAAGCACTGAGCTCAAACAGAGTTCTGACTCTAGCATGATTTTAATGACTTACTGACCAACAGATTGAATCTGGCTGGTGTCATGGAGCAGGGTGTGCAGGCACTGAGTCCATTCCCAAACCAGTTATGCTTTCACACCAGTATGCACATGGCTTAAAGAAAACAAAACACTTTTTGTATAGCTTTTCTAGGGTGTTTATCCCTGCAGTCTCAGAGTGTTTCATAAACACCAGCATAGCGAGTGCCCCCATGGTCTTGGAAAGTAGATAGGGAATTATGGCAACAGAAATGACTTTCCCAAGATCACACAGAAAGGCAGTAGCAGGGTTCAAGAGATGGCACAAGTCTCCAGCATCTTGCTTCAGCGCTTCCCACAGGACCATCTCGTCTCAGTAACACCTTGCTGGGATTTAGTCACTACCAAGTAAGTTCATAGAAATATACCAGGGGCTGAAAGATTCACCCAACACCCACTTTGCTGGACGAAAAATACTTGTCATGTGGCCTTCTATTCCCTGACAGCGCTAAGCTCCCTGCAATTAAAAGAACATCCTTCATTGATGATAATACTCTTAAATCCCAATGTTTCTCAACCATGGTGCCACAGCAGGGTGCAATACAATGCCATCACTGTTAGGTGTGCAAACGTGATTTACAAGACAAACCCAGAGACTTCAAATAGGAGTCCAGTGTTAAAAACATTCTGCCCTGTTGTGATCTTTCTGAGTTTCCTGTAATAGGAAAAAACTGCTCTATTAAGTTTCTTTAATCAAAAAAGGGGTAAGCTAAGAACTGGCATTATCCAAATGATGCCTTTAGTCTAACAAGGGATGGCTAGAGTCTAGCAAGGCTGAGAGCCACGGCTTCCCCTACTCAGAAACAAGATCAAGCATATCCAGTGTCCCTGCCAATGTTTGTCCAACATGTTCTTAAAAACCTCCGACAAAGGAGAATCCACCACCTCCATAAGGAGCTTGGTTTAGTAATTCTTTCCCAAGACTTAGAAAGGTTTCCCTAGTGCCCAACCAAAATTTCAATGCTCATAGGCCACATCAGTCCACAAAGGGTTAAATGCTCCTAGCTGGCTGCACTCTGCACCACCAGGGAAGGTGGCTGGGATCTCCAGGCTCTCCCTACCCACTCCTCTCACTTCTGCTTCCTATCCTTGCTCCTGGTGCCAGGCAGCAGGAGGGTGCTGGATGGAGAGTGGGGCTGCAGGGAAGGACCCTGGGTGGGGGCACTCATGGAGTTTGCAACCTGGAGGTCTGTGGCATGAGATATGCCCGCCCTCCCTCCCTGCACTGTTGGACAGCCTGCCATACATTAACCTGAGTTATGCCTGTCTTTCCCCACTACAACATGGAAAACAACTGATACACCTTCAACGCAAGAACCATCTTTTACATACTGGAAGACAGGTATCATAATCTCCCTCATTCCATTTTTTTTTTTTTTTTTTTTAAAACATAAACCCAATGCCTTTGATCTAGGTTATATTTCCTAAGCCTCTTACTTTCTTGCTCTTCTGTGGCAACTTTCCACTTTGCCTACATCTTTATTAGAGCAGGATGTCAAAACTGGAAACAGTCCTCCAGCTGGCCCAGAATAAGGTCTGCTCTTCTGCAGCAACATCCCACAGCTGACTCCGTTTTACCTCCTTTCTCTTCTGTGTTGTTTTCAACATCCATTCTCTTCAGCTTCTCTCCCCCTTAGCCCTTCCTCTCTTTTTCCCCGCATTACATTGCTCTGCTTCTTTTCATCAGTTTACTTCTGTCCTATTTCTCGCTCCCTTCATTTACCCCCTTTCTCTTCTAAGGCAGCCCTTCAGTCATTCCCATCCCAGGCTCTCTCCTTCTACCATGCTCCCTTTGGGGCCTTCCACAAACAGCTTCAGGGTCTCAGAGGGTGCTGCTGGAAGCTTTCCTAACCCATAGATTTGTACAACGGACCAGATTCTAGTCCCTTTCAGTGACAGCACAGGCATACCAACAGGAGCAGCAAGAAGAATTCAGCCTGTTGCAAATCCATGAGGAATCCACTGGCACTGCAACTCTCCACAGGTATATCTACTTAAAAGATTCTTTATTAAGTGTGAGGGCTGGAAACCCTTTTTAAAAGCAATGCGTAGATGCTGTAGAAGCTAACAGAACTCACCCAGAAACCTACCCATCAAGGATGAATGAATTTTTCATGCCCTGGACAGATTAATTAAGGAATAATCCCAGAATATACAGAATGGCTCATCTCTAAAAGGCAATTAAAATGTAGCAAGTGTTATCCTCCTTTGTTGATGGGAACAGGAGAGGTATAATATTTTATGGATAAAGCTTCAGGAAATCAAAGCCTGCAGAGCAACATTCTAGCACAAGGAAAAACTGCCTCAGGCACCAAGAGCATTGCCCCCACTTCACCCACCGGCAGGCTTATTTCCCAAGTTTTACTGAAACAGCATCCGAAAGAAACAGGTAACAACATCTGGACCCTGATTATCACTATGGTCTCAACCTGACCCCATCTTGGGTCCATACAGTTTCTGACTGCAAGCACAAAACTCTGCACATACAAGTATTGCCCCAGGCCCTAAAAAATATAAAAATAAAATTGGTATCATTTAAGTTTCAAATGCATTCCAATACTAAAATCTATCATGTATATTCCATTTAAAATCTATCAGAACATACAAAGTAAATATCATAGAGTCTTTCAGTCAAATGGGACCGCCCTGCCTAGCAAGACACAGGACTGCCAGGGTGAGGGTGTATTTATACTCAGCATCGGTATTGATTTAGTAAAGAATCACCTTGAGAGGCTGGACACCTTCAAGTCAGCTGGTCCTGACAAATTACACCCTAGGGTACTCAAGGAGCTGGCAGATGTCATTGCCCAACCATTGACAAAAATATTCAAAAATTTGTGGTGCTCATGTGAAGTACCTGAAGACTGGGAAAAGGCCAATGTGGTACCCGCCTTCAAGAAAGGGCGGAAAGTAGATCCCGGGAATTACAGGCCAATCAGCTTGACCTCAATCCCTGGTAAGATTCTCAAGAAAATTATCAAGGAGACCCTTCTGGATAAGCTGGCTGAGAGCAACATCCTGAGGAATAACCAGCACGGGTTGGTCTTAGGTAGGTCTTGCCTGATCAATCTCATCTCCTTCTATGACCAGCTGACATATCACCTGGACAAGGGAGAAGAGATTGAAGTCATATACCTGGACTTTAAAAAAAAGCCTTTGATCTGGTGTCCCATGACCTCCTCATGAAAAAAATTGGACAACTGTGGCCTTGGCTACACCACACAGTCTGATGGCTGGGAAACTGGCTTTGAGGTTGGACCCAAAGAGTAGTGGGGTCAATAGCAGCGAGTTATTATGGCGCTCCGTGACTAGTAGCATCCCCCAAGGCTCTGTCCTTGGATCAGATCCTCTTCAACTTCTTTATCAACTATGTGGTCACTGGTGTCAGAATCCCACTGGCCAAGTTCATTAATGACGCTAAACCTTGGGACATAGCATCCATACCTGAGGACAGGCTAGTGATCCAGGCTGACTTAGATAAGTTTAGTAAGTGGGCCGACACACAGCTGATGATGTTCAATACAGATAAATGCAAGGTACTCCACCATGGGGGAAAACCCCCCCGCAACATACTTATAGGCTCAGCAGTGCTTGCTAGCACCACTGCTGAAAGAGACTTTGGGGTCATGACTGACCACGTGATGAACATGAGCCACCAATGTGATGTTGCAGCTGGTAAAGCAAACAAAACCCTGGCTTGCATCTATGGATGCTTCTCAAGTAAGTCTCAGGATGCCATCCTCTCATTGTACTCGGCCTTGGTAAGGCCGCAGCTGGAGTACTACATCCAGTTCTGGTCTCTGCAATTCAAGAAGGATGTCGAGAAGTTTGACAGAGTCCAGAGAAGAGCCACACGCATGATCAGAGGGCAAGAGAAAGGCCTTACGAAGAGAGGCTGAGAGCCATGGCACTCTTCAGTCTGGAAAAGTGCAGGCTCAGGGGGGACTTGGTGGCTGCCTACAAGTACACAAGGGCTGTACATCAGGATCTGGGAGAACATCTGTTCACCAGAGCACCCCAAGGAAAAACAAGGATCAACATCATAAACGCCTACAAGACCATTTTAGGCTGGACATAAGAAAAAATGTCTTTACTGTCTGAGACTCCAGGACCTGGAACAGACTCCCTCCAGATGTAGTACAGGCACCTACTCTGGACCCATTCAAGAAACACTTGGATGCTTATCTTGCTGGGGTCATTTGACCCTAGCTGACTTCCTGCCCCTGGGGTAGGGGGCTGGACTCGATGATCTTCGAGGTCCCTTCCAGCCCTAACGTCTATGAAATCTAGTGCATTTGACAGCTTCATAGATTTTCCCTGGCTCTTTCTATATTATCACATAAACTCCTTAATGATACTGTAGACTAGCTGACAGGCTCCATCTAGTCCATTGGTGGAAGAAGATAGATGTTTGTTAAAACTTACTGCTGTAACACATACCTGTTATTATAAGACATCACAATATATTAGATGGCACTGGTGTACAGGTTTCCGCTACACGGACAATAAAAGAACGCAAAAGTGTTAGGACTTGTCTAGACGGGGACATTATATCAGATTAGTATGCCTGCTGTAAACGCTGTGAATTAACTATGTCAAACTGAAACGCGCACACACTGCTTTGTTATGCCGGCTTAAGGTACTTTCCTTGTTTATCACTGCATCCACACAGCTCCCTGCTTGTTTGAATGACTTGCACGGTATTCTGGGCAGAGAGCCCACGGTATGAGGTTCCACTGCTCAGCTCTATGTTCAAGGATTTTTCTTATGGGGTATTGTGGGATGCCTGCCAAAACCTGCAAGAGTTCTGGGAGCCAGAATCAAACTAACAAACTCCTATGATTCCTCATTTGGTGTCTGACAACTTATCCACATTTTGGCAGTGCCATTTTGACCTGCTGTCAGGCTGCATAAAGGACGCTCCCCTGTACACAATAGTGAAGGTAAACAGTACAAACCAGAAGATGCATATGCACGGACAGTCATGCTGCTGGAGAGAGCTAATTTGTCAGCATTATGGTTACAGGTGAGGGAGGACAAGGAGCATGATGTGGAGTAACTTCACCCTAGTTCTGACCTTGGTTAATGAGCAATGACCCATGGGGCAGGATGGTGATGTAGAACTAGGAACACTCACAGGGACTGTAGACCCTCACCATGCAGAAGGCAGCTTCTTGGAGACGTGCGCTGAGCCCGAGTCCAAAGCTGCAGGAGAACGCCACCTACACAGGAGTTCACTTCAGCACGGAGAAGTGTGACTGCTACCCACAAGAAGTTCACCATGCTTAATCAGTGCTAGTCAACAAGCACTAGCCAGTTTGGTACTAGCAGATCAACTCTTGGGGCTGTTGTCATGGAGGTCTGTGATCCTATTATGACGACACTAAAATCCTGTCACTAGGCTTGACAATGCTTAAGAGGTACATGGCTTTGTAGAGACAGGGTCCCAAAATGTGCAGGGACAAATGGATATGCCAACCACAAAGAAGAAATCCAGTACACTTGGGGGGGAGGGGGGGGCAGTAAGCAGCACTGCTGGAAGCAAAGGCAAGGGCAGGGTGGCATGGTACACTGGGTAAGCGGGCAGCAGTGCCTGCCTGGCACATCAAGCTGCTCCACCTCCCCTCTAGATTATGCGCCCACATTTCCGGGATACTCATTTTCTCAATGGCCAGCTGGGACAGGCTTCCGCAATCCAGTACTGTTCCAGCTAATCTGGGATGTATGGTCACCTTACTAGTAGAACTGAATCCCTAGAGCTTAAGCCAAAGGCTTTATCAACAGAAAGCAGTATTTCACCCTGGTGTTCTAGGATATGGCTGATCAAAATGGAAGGTTCTCCTGATTTATTAGGGGTAGTGCAGAAAGGTTCCTGATGCCAGAGTATTCATGCCCGATTGCAAGAATAAGCAGTGGAATTTTGTTACATGGGCCACAACAGACATTAAATTGAATTCCTAATGGAATCAGGACTTCTTGAGTCATTGAGAGACCCAACTTATCTTCTGCATATGAAACCCTTCACTGTACATCTCAATAAGAGAAAGGAGGAAGTTAACCAAGTAGCTGTAGAATAATAGTGGAGCATGCATGGTAGAAGACTGAAGTGGAGGTGAGGGGGCCTCGAGGAAACACTGGACATATTTCCACGTGAGCCACTTTGGTGCAATAACTGTTCGCTCTATCTGGACAGCTTGCCTAAAGCAAGGGAGAGACCCTACAGTTTATGTGGAAGTGGGGAGGGAAGGGAAGAGATGATGAGGGATGGCACACATTTTCTGTGGTCATGCATTACGGCAGCCAAAATGGTGCCTGGGAAGAATGTCCTAAAAAGAGTCAAGAACACAAGGTTAGGTTGGTGCAGGGTGATGACTGAGGGTGGTTGTATAGTCACGGAAGAGGACTGAAACGTGTCTGCTTATTCTCTTAGTAACCATTTTGTTAGTGGTCCCTTAATAATGCTTTTCAGGGAGTTGTTATCAGTAAAGTCAACAGCACTTTTGGTACATAATTAACAAATAGCACTGCTGAATTAAACAAACAAACAAACAAAACAAACCAGGATATCCTGCAAATCCTGCAGGACTGTGACACGCTTGGAGAACCAAGTATCCACCAAGTACTAGAGGCAAAACACTGGAAGTTGTTGTTCTCCAGCATGGTTATGTTGCTGGCGAATGGACCGAAATTCAGTTAATTGATAGACCACAGTCAAATGCTATAGTGGAAGGGTGAGACCCTGAAGTTTGAGTGGAAGGGTAGGGAAGTATCCTGTGTTTGATCCTGGTAGCACAAGGGGCTCCATCAGTCATTTACCATAGTCGCATTTGCCTTGCACCACTTTCAAGGACATATGCTCCCTTTCCGAGGCCTAGCTCTCCATGTCAAGACTTTGAGACTACTCCAGAAAACCATTCCTCCATACTCCTCCCCCTGTGAGATTTTTGCTGCTATTCAGTCACTAATTCTTTGATCATTTTCTTGCTTCTTTTATTTTTTTGTTTATCTTATCTTTTGAGGTTGCCAGTAGACAATAAGGCCCTTGTATGCACGGACCTTGGTGTTACAAGTGCCAAGGGGAATCAGCAAAAGTACAAGTTCTACCTGTCCCACTCTGAAGCTTCAAGCAAACAATAAGTGTTGCTTTCCCATATTCCCTGCCCCACTCCCAATTTAGCATGGAGCTAGCATCATCTCTTCAAGATGGTAAAACAATTTTACATTGTTTCCTTCACAGGGGTCTCCTCCAAAATGACCGGAGATGGAATATTTTTTGACGGGTGGAGGCATGGAGTGGAAGTGACATCTATGGAGGTTGTTGAGCAGGTGAGGAATGCCAAGGGAAAATGGACTGGATACATCCCTATGAGTAGGAACATGTACTCTGCAACATTGCAAAGGCTTTTGAGGTGCCACAAAATACACATGGTGCATGTGAACAGGCTCTCTGCACAGCACAGTTGCAGCTCAGAGGCAAAATTAGATACCCATGCACCACTTGAAACCGGAGCCTGGTCAGGCTCCACATGCCTGGTTCACCACTGCTGCAGCCCGAGAAGGCCCCTGGGAAAGGCTGCTGGGCCCAGCCTCTCCTACCCCACCCAGAGTGCGTGTGCAGGTACATTCCCTAGGGACAGCTAGCAGTGACACAACTATGTGCTGCTGCTAGCCATCCCTGGGGAAAGCACGGGCACACTTATGGGGATGTGCCCACTGACTGTGAAGAGGAACATCTGGTATGAACTTGGCATTGAAACAGTTTCTACTGTCAAGGTTATTACTGTACTATCAGGATGACAACTTTCATTCTGTACTTGTGCAATTAGAAAATGTTTAAGCACAGCAGGCATTTAAAGGCCTCTGGACTAATCTGATACTGCCTTCCAGAGTGGTCCTTTCAGAGGCAGCATCCAGTGCAGTGGAGAGCACACGAGTATACAGACAGAGATGGATCCACGTGAGATGCCATGTACTGTAGGGTCTCAGAGAAAGGACTGCTAGCATAACAGAGATGCATTCACACATTTCCAAGGAGGATGATTCACTATGGCTTAAGATATCAAGTAATGCAGTAAAAAAGGGAGGGGGGTGTTGTGTGTAGATGCAAGGTCCTGTAAGGAAAAATAACTGCAGCTATTCTGATGAAATGTCACCCTGTATAGAAGCACTGAATTTGAACTGCAGTTGAGAGAACTAGTACGTTTATCCCAAGGTACACATTAAGTACTTCATACTTAGGCCATCCAGATAAGGAGCATTAAACTAGTTACCCTGTTCACTGCACTTGGTAAGACTATAAGGATTAGTCTACTTTCCTTTTCTAATTGTAAAAGTTAACACATGCCTAGTATTACAGGTGTTTGAAGGCCTCTCTATTCATCTGATACCTGCTAAGAGGGCTCCTTACAGGGTTAAGGTAGGAAGGGAGTGGACAGCCAGGACCGAGTTTGTTACAGGGAAATATGCCAGGCCTTGCTATTACCCAACTTCAGAAGTGCCTTTTTATTGCTTCAGGAACTGCTGTCCAAGGCTTCCAAAGGCTATCTAAAAAGTACCTACATAAGTGGTCTCTGTATCTAGCAACAAACAGCTCTGACCCCATCATTCTGAACCATGTGCAGCTCCTACTTCTATTGTTTTTCACTCACACTGGTCCCAAGCCAGAAATCCTTGCTCAGGAAAATCCACTATTCACCTCGTGTAGAGTTCAACTCCGAACATCAGGCTCAAGCACAGAAATCCCTCTTAAAAGCAGTACAACTTACTGAAAACCAAAAAAGCAGCAGGCAGAACGCTGGTATTGTCCACAACAGATTCAGCCTTAGGGTGTTTGTCCTTGTTACCGGCGGCATCTGGGTGGCATTGCAATAGCAAAGGACTGCTGCAGTACTGTTGTGGACTTGCTCTACGCCTGCCTGTCTAAGCAACGGAAGCAGCACACTCTCCCGCTGCTTTGACAAAGCCTGGTCTTCTAATGGTTAGGGCATGTTTCAACATGTTGCCATTGGATCTACCTGGTCCTAGGGACCCTTGCAATAAGCACAATTCTATACATTCATCAGCACACACTCCTCTCCCCCTGCCCCACTATGGTCTCCCTCTGGAGCACCCATCTTCTCCAAATCGCTCCCAGGCCACGGCTCATAAGGCTCCTCTTTTAAAAGGCACCTTTGTGTTCCTCTGTTCCAACTGTATCTTAACATTCAGACTTCACTGAAATCAACTGAGATTTAAGACAAATGTTACCCAACCTAGCCCATTCACTAATAGCATCATTCAGCTTCTAGGGATTTTCAAGGATTAAGAATTATTATTTATTTAGACTGTGGTAGCCCCTCACCACCTCTGGCCATGTGCTATGGGGACAGTGTAGAGGATCCAGGGGACAGCGCTCTGCTCTTTCAACCAGCTCTGCCTTCCACATGTTCTTCTTAGTGCTCAGGCTGCTCACTGACTTGTTTCCCCCACGCGCGACTTCCCACTTCAGTTCAAAAAAGCATTCGATTTACAAACAGGTAAAACAGCTCCACAAGCCAGGTCCTTGCTGCTTCTTTCCTAGGTCCTCGCTTCTGCTCTGGGATGCTCTCCCACCCCCTGCAGCCTGTCTCTCTGTGCCACTGCACAGGGCAATGGCACCTCTGTGGGCAGGAATGAACAACTCCTAACAACTCCTCTGCTTTAGAGTGTGTCAATACACTACCCAAAGCATGCAGGGTCTTGTCTTTTTAAATCCTCTAAGGCAATACAGATTATGGATCCCCACTCTCCAGGACATGTAGAACAGCTAAAAGAATGTGCCGAACTAAGAGATAAAGCCTCCCTCTCCACAGCATCCAGCCTGGGCATGGAGAGGGGAAACTCCTTCCTCCAAAGCTTCTCTGTTCCCCGAGAACAATGGCCAGTAGGCAGATCAGTGCATTCACTTGCCTGTCCTACCTCCTTTCCAAGTAAGCAGGGAGCCCTCACAGCAGAACTTAGATCAGCAGTAGATGCAGGGATGCATGTTGCCAACAAGGGTTCCCAAACTCCCCCTTCTCCTCCCAGCACCAGCCTGGCTGCGCCAGAGCCCCAGCACCTGTGGAGAATGGGGCAGTATTTGCACACACTGTGGCTGCCTTTCAAATGCAAATGTCTTGGCAATTTCCATTCATTTAAAAAAAATACCAAATGGGCTTAATCTATGCTGCAGAGTAACTGGAAGATTCATTCATTTGTTTCAAGGAGCCCTAATTGTTCTATAAAATAGAAACAAAGAGAGCAAGGAAAAGAGAAGATATGCAAAGCAAGCTCACTTTGGCTTCTGCAATGGCAGGAATGGCTCCTCTCATCACATCACCCACAATCATCACTTCTCACTTTCCAGGGACAAATCAAAACTGTCAGACTTGCCTGCTGTGCAAAGCCAAGCCAGGCCTTGCAGGCCAGAAACAATCATGCCCCACGCTTGTGTGAGAAGCCTCTCCTGTTGAAGCAGGACAAAGATGGTATTGAACCCAGCACCTAAGAACAGCTTTACCAGTTTGGCCCCTATCTGCAGGGAATAAAATCCCTGCGGCTGACCTGATAACTTGTGCGGGAAGCTCCAAAGCAAAGCACACTGATAAGTTCGGATGCCCTGAAACGTAAAGTTTACAATGGAAACTCTGACAGACCTAAGGAAGGCAATTAAACAGCCACCGAAGGACAAACAGGTGCCTCTGCAATGCCGAGCACAGCAGCCAGCCAAAACCCAAGGCAAAATGACAAACTGCTGAAGAAGGGACAAACAGAGGAGAGGAAAGGAGAGGAGAGGGACCCCCCCCAAAGAAAAAAAAAACAAAACCACAAGTCAAACCCAGATGAGGATCACGGCAGAACAATAAGGGGGGAAAGAGGTGACATTTTTCAGACCTAGCATCATTAAGCAGAGGGGGAAGTGCCACCAGAAGCCAGAGAGGTGGCAGCAAGGAGCCCTGGCAGAAGGGGGAGGGAGCTCTCAGGCATGGGCGACCGGTGCCTCCCGACTCCAGGGGCCCCTGAAAGTTTCCTAAATTTCATTTCCCAGTCGGTCTCATAAAAGGTATCATTTTCGGAACCACAAGTTCTAGTTTTTGTGTTTGTTTGTACGTCTGATAGATTTCACAGACATTAGGACTGGAAGGGAAGAACCATCAAGTCAGGATGTCAAAGGGCAGGAAGTCAGCGAGGGTCAAAGCCTCCCAGCAAGGCCAGCTTCAGGTAGGAGCTCGTCCAGCCACACGCGACCCCCCGTAACCCCTGGGGCCGGGCCGGGCCGGGCTCCACTCACCGAAGTACTCCTTCTTCATGTGCATCTCCAGCTCCTTCTCCAGCTCCAGCGTCAGCGCCTCCAGCCGCCGCTCGGCCTGGCTGGGGCCGCTCTCCCGGGACGGCGTGACCTGGAAGGGCAGCTTGAAGCGGGGCGCGGCGGCGGCGGCGGCGGCGGAGCCCTTACCGGGGCTGCAGGCGTAGGAGGGCAGCAGCAGCCCCGGCGGCGGCGGCGGCTCGCCCGCCTCGTCGGGGCCCAGCAGCGAGGCGCGCGGCGAGGGCAGCTGCAGCTCGGGGTAGGCGCCCAGGGAGCCGCGCGAGCTGTGGCTGGAGATGCTGGAGCGCGGGCTGCCCAGCGCGGCGGCGGGCAGGTCGGCGGCGCCGGGCCGGCAGTCGGAGCAGCCCGAGTGCTGGCTGGCCGTGCTGGCGCGGCGCTGGTCGTAGCCCAGGCTGATGCCGCTCGTGCGGTTGCTGCTGGGCTTGCTGCCGTCGGAGCCGGCCAGGCTGGCGCGCGGGCTGGAGTGCTTGCTGGCGTCGCCCGCCGTGCTGGCGTAGCTGGAGCGCGGGCTGAGGTCGAGCGGGCCCAGGCTGGCCCGCGGGCTCGGGTAGCGCTCGGGCCCCGGCGCCGCCAGGCTGGCGCGGGGGCTGCCGCGCTTGTCGGCCAGGCTGGCCCGCGGGCTGCGGTACTTGGCGGGCTCGTAGCGCTTGCCGCCGTAGCAGGGCAGCGCCACCTCGGAGCGGGCGCCGGGCTCCTCGCCCCGCCGGCCCCGCCGCGGCTCCTCACCGCCCGCCTCGTGCAGGGACAGATCCTGCATGCGGCGCCGGGCGCGCAGCGCCAGCTCCTCCTCCTCCTCCTCGGCCCGCTCCATGCTCCCCTCAGCGCCGCCGCCGCGCCATGCCCGCCCTTAAATCACTCCATGGCGCCGCGCCGCGCGGAGGAATCCGCCGCCCCGCGCTCCCCTCCAAAGGAGTCCGCCGCCGGACTCCTTCGCGCGGGGCAGGAATGCGAGGAAGGACACGCGGCGCTGCGGCCCCGCGGAATGCGCTCGTGCGCCCGCCCCGCCCGCCCGGCTCGCACCTTGCGCCCGCCGGCGCCGCGCCTTTCCGCCTCCGCGGGGGAGGGCACGCAGCACCTCGGGCTGCGGGCGGGCGGGACGCGGGGGGGAGACGGGAGCTCTCATGAGACCGACAAGAGTTTTGCCCCAAAAAAAGTTCTTAAAGAATTTTTTTTTGAAAAGTTCGTGTTGGTCTCATCAAAGGTATCCTCTGCAACAAGATCTTTGCAAAAAATAAATGTCTCGAAGAGGATACCTTTGATGAGACCAACAGGATTTTTGCAAAAAACGTCTCAGTCTCATCAAAGGTATCCTCTCTCAAGAATTTTCTTTGCAAAGAAAGATCTTGTTGGTCTCATCAAAGGTATCCTCTCCGAGACATTTTTTTTTTGCAAAGATCTTTTTGGACTCATAAAAGGTAACCATAGCAGAAACACAGGCATGAGACATGACATATTTACACCTATGTAACCCACCTTTCGATCTATATGAACAGGAAGTCGACACACAACATACACTCCCACATCTGAACTCCCCCCACAAGCTGATATAGCATAACCCTAAGAAAATCAGCAGTAAAACTACAATGGACCAAGTTACACCAACACAGATGTCTCATACACAGTTATCCTATGGTATACTCTCTAAGAATTTTTTTTGCAAAAATCTTGTTGGTCTCGTCAAAGGTATCCGCTCTACTTTGAGTCCTGATTGCCTTTTTCTCTAGACCAGTATGGCTACAACCTGGAGACCTGACACCTTGGGCCCAAAACCATTTCTGACTCAACATGAGTCTGTCCCCCCCTCCCCAAAGAAACTCTGTTGACAGGCAGTCCTCAGATTTACAGCACAACGGGTTCCTGACAGCCTGGTGACATGTAGGGGGTGCACGTACACCGCCTGAAAGCGCTGGTGCACCCCCTGACACTTGCTCTCGACCGTGTTCCCCTTAGGTGACGGGCAGGCGAGAGCGCTGGTGGGAAGTCGGGGCTCCAGGAGAAGCTGTCCCCCTGCAGCCGATCACACCATCTGGCGGGGTGGGGGTGTTCCCCCGCGGCAGATCATGCCCACCTGGAAGTGGCAGCAGTGCACCACTGGCACTTCCTGGTTGGTGTGATCAGCTGCAGGGGAACCCCCCCCCCCCCGAGTCAGTGCAACCAACCGCAGGGAGACCCCCTTGCTTGCTGACTGGCCGCTGGGAGGAGGCAAGTGCCCCCCCACCCCAACTCAGGGGGCACCAATCGTTCACGCACAGCCACGTCTTAAGTCCAAACATCATAACTTGGAACTGATTTTCCCATAGGAACAATGTAATAAATGGGGCGGGGGGGCTGGTTCCTGAACCAAGGCTGATACCCACCAAAAATAACCCAGAATTTTGTACTTGATCAATTATAGATGAGTAATTTAGCTACATTAATGTATTTATATTGTAAATAGCAATTGTATTGATTTGGAAGGACTTCTTCGAAGTGACTTTGCTGGACTTTTTGAAGGGTTCTAGGCTGGAGTTTTCTCAGGAGTTTCAGCTGCAGATTTTTCTGGAGTCTCGTCTGCTTTTTTAAAGAAAGCATCCAAGGAAGTTTGGACAGATGTTCTTCAGGGAGGTGGGTGATGCAGCCAACTTGTTCGCTGGTGTGGCATCGGATCAAGCGTTGTAAAGTCAACACTGACGTCAGACAGTCGAAACAGGGTGTCGATTTATAAACATCATTAAGTGCTGTTCGTTGCAACTCAAAACGTCTTAAGTTGAGGACTGCCTGTCTTGTGGTTGCCTGCCCCGTGCTCCTTTTCACCCCATGTGTTTTATCCAGGGCTCTAATCAAAAGGACGGTACAACTTGCTGTGTACATTTGAAAGAGTTAGAAATGGTGGCAAAATAAGTAAAAATACAAGTGACCTGGCTACCACATGAGACCTTGACCCCAAGCTTTGGGTACAAAGCTGCAGCCCAGAGCACACTTTGGCAACTTGAGTTACACGCCCCTGAAAATAATGTGTATTTATCGTGGAAGCGCTGACGTAGCCCTAACAATAGCTGCACCCGCAGTGTCACTGCACTGCTGGATGTTTAGCTGCTGTCACTGGAGAGTGTTGCAAGTCTGAGCTTTGGGCAGTTTCCAGCGCCAAGAAAGTTTTATCCTGTTATCATACCTAACTGAACATTAAGAGCAACCCTGTACTTAAAAAAAATCCCAGTCACCGAAGGTGTGGGGTTGGTAATTTATTGACGAAGCAGGAAGAGGGACAAAAATAAAGTCAAGGATTCGAATATACAGAGCAAGGTCTGACAGCAGTCCCATCAGACCACAGGAGAGACGGAGGCTGCTGGCACTGTGATGCATAGCTCCGAAGACATGTATGTAGAAACACTGAGAGTCCTCTATCAGTCTACCATGCTTTTCTGGTACATTTTTCTGCACCTCATTTTATCACAGTTTTTCCAGTCTCCTCAGAATGCTGTGATCACATGCACGTGTTGCCGATTGCTTTTTTTCCCCTCTGTTAAGTTGTGTTTTGTCCTCATCTGCGGGTGTCTGCTCCTTCTAAGTACTTCCTGGCGTGTTCGGGTACACCCCTGGTTGCTCACTATTGTCATTCCAAACAACCAGTGTGGCACAGACATGGGGTACCAGTGGAGTAAGCTTCCTTGCAAATGTGCTACAGCCATTACCTGGAAGGAATGTCTCAAAGAATGAAAGAGTAACTCAGTCCCATGCCAAAGTCTCAAAGTTTGGACTTGCCGATAGAAACCTAACTGTACCACGGACACGTATCAAGAACAGGACTGAGACAAGTTATGCAGATTGTAGAACAGCCTTTAGAAAATGACAGGTCTACATTTTTACTAATTCATGCCTTGATCCTGCAGTCACATTCACACAGGTAGACTCCTCCTTTGCAACACTTCACTGGAGTCCAGTTCTGGGGCTGGGGCCTTGGGTTGTATGAGTCTACTGGTGACAGACAATACATTCCATTATTGGTACCTCTGTATAATCATCTTGGCCCCCTCTGAGAGTATCTTGTATTTGTATAGATCTTTACCTAATGGTCTATATTTGCATCTACAAACAGGCTTTTTTCTTGGTGGGACTGGGACTGTAAAGTGGTAAGGTCCATATGAACAGCTGAAAGATGACTTGCTTTATATATTCTCATTTTTAAATGAGGTTTCCACGGTATTACTGCTTCTATTGATGCAACAAAGGAGATGGGTTAGTGTGACAAGGTTTTCCTTGATGCAGGAACTCCTCCTGCTTGCCTGTGCAAAGGATTCAGGGAGCATAAGCAGCTACTTTTCACAATAAATGGTATTTCTGTACTACACGTGATAAACATAACACTTGTACGTGCTGTAGCCACACAGCTCTGGTCCACATGGGTGACATAATATGTTTGCAGTGGGACATAACATGCTCAAATGTCATATTTTCTCCTAGGCAGCCATATGTGCTATGGCGTGCAAACACAGGGGCTGAGCAAAAAGTGCTGTAGCTATCGTAAGCACTCTAGCCATTCTCCTCCCTGTTATATTTAAGAGAGAAGTCAAGCAACAGACAATTATGTGGTGGTCTTGGCAGTTTTCTCTTGATTGTATTTAGGTATATTTGCCTAATTTAAACAACTAATAGAATTGGCAGTAAAGTAGAAGCCCTGCTCTTACACGAAGAAAATCCCTCTTCAATAGCTTTCATAGAGCTACCTGGCAGGAATAAGGGTTAGATCAATAGAGGGCTGAATTTAGTTTCTTAATTTAGTATGGGAATCCCAAGTCTGATTTTGAAGTGATACCAGTAAAACAGATATTAAGGAAAGCCAGCTGCTTCTATTAAATAAGCTCCTTTGTCTGAGACTTCAAGAGAAAAAAAGCCAGGTGGAGTTATTGATCTGTGAATATCAGCCGGCTGGGCCTCGCTGTTGCTGGACTCCTATTTCTCTTAATTGCCAGCGCCTTCTAGGAAACCCTGACCAAGCAAGCTCATAGAAAGAAATTACTCTGGCTGCATGGTAGTTTTGTCCCTCTGGGCTGCAAATAGCTCACCCCCAGCCTCTGTAAAGATAAGAATGCATGAGTGAAACCCTGGTCTTAGCAAAGTCAGTGGCAAAGCTCCGATTGATTTCAGTGGACAAGGATTTCCTGCCCTACGTTTTCTATGAAGATGAGAAAGCAAGGTTTGTTTTTCTTTCAACCCTGGCAATTCACAAATTTGGAAATGGCAAAACTCTTCCAGAGATTTGCTTATCAGATTGGATGCTACCCAATGCTCAATTTTTTTTTTGATTTTTTTTTTTGCTACATATTCTACCCACCCTCCAGAAAAGGAGGAAATAAAAGATTTTTTAAACAGGGTGTACTAGTGAAGGTTTAATGCTACTTATGGTTACAACTATGAGCGTCTCTTAGAAAGCGGGGAGAAGCAGTTTTCTGGATGGCATGAGGAAGAGGGAATTTAATACTTATTTCACCCTCCTTCCCTGTCTTGGGTCTAAAGTTAAAAAAAAATAGTTATCACCACATGTAAGAAATTTGGGTCTTTAATGGTGTTTTTTTCCCCTTAAGAATAAGGTTTTAGATTTGTGTTTCGATTTCTTTTGGTTTGGTTTGGTCACGCCTTGTGTGCTGCTTAATATTTTCTGTGACAGTTAAAAATAGAAGTGTTGCCAACTCTCATGATTTTTGGCATTGTTTTTAAAGTCTAAGCTTTGGGAACGTGAAAAACTTAGCTCTTCCATTTTTATATAACATGAGAGTTGGCAATGCTGAAATAGTTAAAAATGAAGCATGCGTGTGCCTTCGTTGTCTGAAAGCTGGACATTCCTGTGTAAGAATACATAATTCAGTTGCTTATCAAAATGTTATTTAAAGTAATTCTATTTCTTCAGGATAATTTAAAACAGAGCAGCTGTAACAGCCTGTTTTCACAAACTAGCCACTTGACTTTAAACGGTTTTACGTATATCTGTTTTTATATACTGCTTTGGGCGGTGATGAGAGCATAATCATCACACAGGCTACATTTCTTTCCTTTTGGGACTGACGGAGTTCTGAGAGCCTCATTCCAAAGTATTTACAAGAATCCTGGAGCTGAAGTTATCATGGCTCCTTTAAGTTTTGGTTAGCCATGAACATGTTTTTGGGCTCCATCTTCTGGCAGACAGCTTACATTGCATTGGTAGTCCCACATTTAACTGCTAGACAAAACTATTTAAACTATTTCTGACTAACATTTCTCTGCAAGCCTGAAGATCGTTTCTCATTATAAACCTGCAGCCAACAAGAAGTAACTTTCTTACATTTTCTCTTTCTTTTCAATCTCTTGATGGCTAAGGACCAATCTAAACAAATATAACCCGAACGGCACCTAGAAAAGACCAAGTGCAATTGTCACTTCATAAATATCTTTATCTTAGACAGCACCAAACTCTTATGGATATTTTGCCTATCACATCCGTATATGTATAAAATAAGTATTAAAAAGTGTATCTTATGTCTTACCTAGTTTTGTATTCTACAACCCCTAATTAGGTAATCCCTAATTGCCTACCAAAGCAATGGATTGGCTGAGATTTTGCCTGGCTGCCTACAGGGTCCATCTTAATCAGGATTATTCACAAATATTAGGACATAATGTTAAACCCAATCAACTGGCTTCAGAACAGCCCCTGCATTTACAAACATGCAAACTCTGTATTTACTCATACAAATCAGTTTTAATTGTTTACCAGATTAGTTCATTAAGTATGAAATCAGAGACCTTGCTTTGCATGTCCCTTTCATTGCAGAGTGGAAGAAAGCAGAACATTAAAAGGTACATGGCTACAATTTAGCTTGGAATGGCAAAAATAAAGCCCGGAAAGCAATGATAGAAGGCCTCATCCATGAGGAAATCCTGGTTATTAACTGAGCAAATATACAGTCATTAGGTAGGGATCAGGCTACTGTATTTTTCCCTCCTGCCTGTTTTTAAATTAAGAGAGTTTCCTGCTGGTGAAAGATCCCAGATTGATAGGTCTCTTTATAGCCACTCAACAAGTAAGGCAGACCAGTAGTGCTAGTTTCCTGAGGTTGCCAACAGTGCGCTTCAGCCATGATTGAGGGATTATTTCTGGCAGCTGAAGGTACTTCAGTCCCTGTTGAGATTACCCACAGCTTTCATCTGGGATGGTGTTTTCATCTGAACAATGATATAGCATTATAGAATTAATCTTCACATTAACCAAAAGCACTAACTGCTTTTGCTTGAAGTAAAATCTGGGTGTCTGATACATGCATGATTATGCAATGCAAAATAATGCAACTTACCGTGATGCAATATAACTTCCACTGATTGTCTCTTCCTTAGTTCAGACAAACCAATATCAACCTACACCCAGTTATCACTTGTTGCAGAGCTGAAGTGTAGATGTCTGGTGAGAAACATAGTAATGCATTAAAACTCTGGAAGTAGAAAGACAGGAGGAAAAAATAATTACCATCAACTGGAGTTCGACGAGAACACTGGAATCAAACTCCTTTCAAAGGCGGAATGAAAACTTTCAGGACCACAACCTGTCAAGGAACTTGGGATCCTCAGATCACCAGGAGTTAAGTAGGGGTTTACAACTAACTTGCTTCCCACCCTCCCCATCATTTGAAGATAGTACCATCACATGCAGAGCTTTGAATTGCTGACTAAAAGTGTGTCATATTGTACATCATTGTTGTTTCTGCATTGTACTGTTCACAGCATGACTTACCCACTTCTTCAAGGTCTTGCCATGAATCTGACCATAGCTTCAATTTTTCATCAATTCTCTCTAAAATTTCCTTTCTTCTAAGTCATTGAACATGTTCCCCATCTTCCCTCAAAGAAATATTAGCACAACACCCTGTTGGCACCAAATTCCTAATTTTTCTACTCTACTATTTATCTTTTGAATGCATGCCATTCTGCTTAGTTTGTAGGCTCTCTGGGCAGTGCCCATGTCATTATAGCCATGAATAAAGAGTTGACCTCAATATTGGTGCTACACACATAACACAGAAATATAGTACTGTCAACTTTTACAGTATTTTTGTTTTTGCAGCCACTCCTGGAATCAGAGGACTTCCTGATACCCTCAAACGCCATAAAAAATCCTGGAAAGAAAGCCTTTAAAACATAACCTAAGTAAACCTAATGGTAACAAATAAGATACCTTTGTTTTTGTTGTTTAATTTTAAGCAATTCTTATGATTTTTGGGTGGTTTGGCTGCTATTTGATACTTGGGAGCAGGCAATTCTGACATGAATTGTTGCCCAAGCCCAACAGTATATATAGTATGTAAGATCCAGCAAACAGTTGGCAACAGGCCTTTAAGCATCACAACTTTAAATTGCTAGTTAAAAGTTACTGTGCAAGGCAATAGGTATTGGCTGGGAAATCGTTCAGGCCTCTCTATGGTTCAAAATGTCAACAAAATTAAAATGTCATACGGAATTACTATAAGCAGTAAATAGTAACTGCAGTTTAGAGGTTTTTAAGAATTGGGCCAGCATCACTTTGTCTGTGGGCTCTCTCCTGAGAATAAGATGTAGGTTTTTGAACAGTAAAGTGTTTGGGTAATCTTCTCAAACATTTTGAGAACCAGAGTTGCAATGTAGGAGGATGAGAGTCCACAAAAATCAGTCCATCACAAAGTTGTCCTCGGCAGAGTCTCTCTTGCATTTGTTTTCATTTAGTGGTTAATGCTAGTTTCGATTACTCGGTGTAGTCAGAAATATTTGACCTGGAAGCACATATATGTATGTGTGTGTACATATTGTATAGGAAAATATTTGACTACAACTTTTAATGCAAGGCTCTCCACTACGTTTTATAGACAATGAAGCAAGAAATGGGACAAACCCAAGAAGTATTAAACAGAAAACTAATCCTGTTTTCCTAAAAACTCATCTATGTTAGAGATATGCACCAACAAAAATGACTGGAGCAAGCTGCACACGTGTAACTTTACATCAGTGTAATTAGCAGTTTGCACTGGTACAACCACAGTGATGTGTATAAACATGCGATAGAGACAGGACACCCCACAATGACTTAGATGAAAAACCCGGAAATAACCCAGACTTCCAAACTCCCATATCTACTTCAGCTATAAATTTGCTTCCTTCAGGTATACTTTATTTTCTTACACATTTAAGTTAATTTGAAATACAGGTTTAAACCACTGAAATTATTATAAAGATCAGGAAATTTTGGATGCCTTCATTCAACTTCCAGTTAGCTTAGCAAAAAAAAATCTAAAGCTGGTATAAGCATCAAGGAAATGTTTAGAAAGAAACCTTATACCAGAGGTGCTCAATCCCCTACCAATGGGCCAGATCCAGTTCACGGAGCTCAGTTATCTGGTCCATAGGGCTTCTGAAAGGGTATAGAAATTTGGTGGCAGGGGAGTGATGGCACTGTTAATTAATGCTCCAATGCCACCAAATTTCCAGACCTCTGGGGAACTCTACAGGCTGGACAGTGTGACCCTGCCTGCAAGCACATGGCTAGATTTGGGTGCTTGGGGTCAAACTGGCATTTTGGATTGCACCCAGACAAATCCTATGGACCAATTCAGCACAGGATCTGACCTGTAAACTGACCCTGTACCATTTATCCAGCTTTCAGGCCAAAAGGTCAAATGCCACTACTCTATACAAACACCAGACGGATGATGAAGGGCAAATTAAGGACACCCATGCTTCTGTCATTCTGAAATCTAGATTTCATTGCTCAGAGAAAAATTGCCTACTGAGTGATTAATTTGAGTATTGCTGAACATAACAAGAAACCCATAGAAATATCTGACATCAAAGGGAACAATACATCTTACACTTTTCTACACAAGCAGCTTCCTTAATAGAAACATTTATTATAATGTATTTGCTTAAAAAATATGGAACAGATGAAGTGGCAGCTGTGGTCCCCTGGCTACACCTGTTGCTAGATTAGTGTGGTATGTCTTGTGTTATGTCAGGGTTGATAGTGTAGTTTTGCTAAGAGGTTAGACTATGGATTTGTATAGGTTGACTTGAATGGGGTAGATCCTGCCTTAGGCAGGGAGTCAGACTTGATAACTTTTTAAGGTCCTCCAGAGAAGTCCTACTTCTCCGATTCTCTATGAAAAACGCATGTAATCAATGACAGGTACAAATCTTTAAAACTTATTACATGTTGCAACACTTAAGCAGAAACACTTTAAGAATCAAGCTTAGAACCAAGCATCTAGATCACTCCTGCAGATTTCTGGAACTGTTTTTAGTCAAGTACTTAAGCTACTTTATCAGCTTGTTTTACATGCTCCACCAAGGTGCTCCATCAGCCTGCCTCAGCACAAGCGGCTCCTATGCCCCTGCAAATTACACTTGGTAGAGTGTACTATATGCACATTATCAAAACTCCTGTTCTGTAATTCCCTACGCATATCAAAAGCTACAGAAACAAACAAGAATATTTACACACGTTCTCTGTCAAAATTTCTTCTCTTAAAATTGATGTTACATTTCAGGCAGCATTAAGAGCCCTTTAGATCAACTCCCACTGGTACGAACATCATCAAAATAATCTAGATTTTAAATTTCATATCTGGAAACACAATTTTCCATCTTCTCACTCATTATAATATGAAAGAATACTAAAATGGAATTGTGGAAAATGTCTTTTTGTCTTATTTGGATACTGGGTTTACGTATGGCCGATTGAGGTGACCTCTAGAGCTGCCAGACCATATGCTCAAACTAGAATTGGAAAAACCAAATAGTGTGATTTCTGGATTATTTCTGGTTAGACCTTTGTTTACAAGTTTTACAGACTACACACCGTAACAGACAGAATTCATCTGTGAATTTTATCTGCTCTTTTGGGCCAACACTGACCAAATTAAAAACAAATAATTTTGGTTCTGTATCCCTGGGATAGATTTTGGAAGCAACTTCAATGATGTTTTAGTAACCCTGAGTTAGGCGTTACATTCTCATGCAAAGCTGAAATGAAAATGTCAGACTTACTGCAACTTTGGGACCTACTGTAGTGAACAAATAATGCTTCCAGAATATTGTTCCCTAAACCCATGCTTTTACCACAAGCATAGTAATTTTTAGTATAATCCCATTAAATGTAAAAAAAATCAAGTATAACAATTTGCAAAACGATAAGTAGGTATAACTACTACAAATTATAATCTGGAAAGGTGATTTAAATGCTGTTATTGAACAGAGCAATAACTCATTGTCCAGGAAGAAACATTAACAAAAGTTTTATTAAAAAAAATCCCCCTTCCACTTAAAAACAAATGATTTTTTTCGTTCCGTATTATGAGATCGTGTTTAAAAAAATGAAAATAGTACAGTAATTTTTGAAGACTATACATTGTAAAATGTTGTAAGTCAGCATAAAACTGGACTGTGCAAGCAGATATAGGAAGTATTTCAGATGTCATTTATTTGGTCCATCAGATGTACAGTATAGTAGTAGTATTTGAGTTTTACAAAACATCAAATATAAATAACCTGAAACTGTAACAATACACAAAATCTGCTTCTTACACTGACATACCAGGCAGTACGAGCTGAAAAACTTGAGTAAATTAACATTGTTTTACAGTAATGTACATAGTGCCAGTTGGTGTTTAAGAACAAAGTTTTAAACATAGCACTTTTGTTTTAAAGAATCTGCTCTCTCACTTTAGCTGAGGGTGTGAAAAATGATTAGATCTAGGCTAAAGATATTTTCCTGCTAGCTAAAAAAAAAAAAAATCTAATATTTATAAAGCTGGGTATCAAATGACGACCCTTTACTAAACCAGAGTAATTTTTTTTTCCTAGATTCATACCTAAAGGTATTTACATAAAAAAAATAACATGCTTGTTTTTCATGACTGTTTAAGCAAATACTTATGTTTAAGTATCCATAAACTAAGTTTCTACTACATTTAATATAACATATTGGAAAACTTCTACGTTTCTATTGAAATGAGTGTTTTACCATCAAGAGGGATGGACACGTGTTCATTAAGTCTGTGGTGCGATTTTTCCCTTGAAACAAAAGGCCATAAAATTAGTCTAGTTCTGAACATTTAACACACCCCAAAGTAATATCTTTGTTGTACTGTGTTATATGGATCTTTATGTCACTGGGTATATGTGCTCAGTCTAGTGCTATGATGTCATCTTGTTCTTCCGTTGGCTCTGTACGCACTCTCTTTGTACTGACATGCTCTTTGTCGTCTAGTTTTCTCTTGCGATTTTTGCCTTCTGTATTATCATCATCAGTATTGCTTGAAGGGCCTTCATCATCAGAATCAACAATCAATACATCATCTTGATCTTGAGCTGGAAAACAATCCAATTGATATATTCTAAAAAATGACTATTTAAAACCCTGTCTTGCTTATTACCGCAAATACAGAAAATGCCTCCAATGCCAAAATTAATGTTTTGGGGTATTGTTGATAAAAAAAAATAAAAAATAATGAAATCGCTATTAAAGTAGACTTTTCATGCATCAATTTTCTTCTAATCAAAAGGAATTAAAAATATTTCAGTATTCCCTCCAAAAACACTTTTTTGTTAGAAAAAGGTTATTTAGAAGTACTTTTGTACATGTGCAAAGTTAGTAGGAAATGTACATTACATGAATGTGTCTTAAGAGCCAGGAATAATTACACACACTTGAGTCAGTCCATCTTCATTTTTACTCTTAGTAAGTTCACTAAAACTTCTGCTAGCAGTTCACTAGAACTTCTACATTCCATAGGAGAAAGAAAAAAAACCAAGGATAAGAAAAGAAGGATAGCTTAAGAAAGCTAAAAGATAACAAAACATAAATAAGGGAAGTACACAATTAAAGGATACAAAGGAGACTTGATTAAACATCTTTCCTTGATGTTTCTTGTGACCTCTTTACCATTCTACCTGAAGCCCTGTGTCCTATTCAAGCAGAGAGAGAAGGAGCCTTTTTGGCAGGCAGAGGAGCACGACTTCTGTCTTGCCTGTGTCACAGGGGTTCCAGGAAATCGAACAGACTTGATTAATCAATTAATGGAGTCTGCTGGAGCAGCTTCAACAGCCTCCTGCATCTTGTCTATCAATGTTCCTGTGCTTAAAAATGGTGGTGGGGGCACTTGAACTAAAGCTCATTGAACAAGCTTTAGTTTAAGTGCTCCCGACCACAATTTCTATGCATGAGGACAAGACCCTGCAGCAATTAGAGCAGCTCCGATCTAATTAAAGCACCACTCCCCACTCTGTCCTCCCCATGTAAAAGTGCCCTAAAAATGTAACAACTGATTAAATTTGAAATGATTCTGACCTAATCTTATTTTAGAAGGCATAGCAAGACATTAAGGTAATGTGAAAATCATCACCACACAATTCTGCACATATTTTGAGTAAAACTTAAGAGTCAAAGGAATGTCCCCAAAAATTAAAAACAAACAAAACATACATAGAATTTCAATCACACAACAAATTTTCAGTTTTACTTATTTCCATATGACAGGACACTTCAAATATTTTAAACTTAGTGAAGTTTAAAGAGTTCTACATCCAACTGAATTATTCTTAGTCTACTGTTATCCCTTTGAATAAGGCCACTGGATTTACGATGAATCCAAGTTTTCTGACTCTCAATTTAAGAAAAGTAGAAAACAACACATATAAAGACATTTAAAAGGCTACCACCTTCATACTGCATACAACAGGACATTTTTAGAAAAAAGTGTTTTTATAAGGGTGCCTCATGTTCAAAGGAATACAGTATTCAGAATACCTTCAAAGACCCTTTAAAACATCAAGAAGGAAACAGTAAAAGTGCTTTTCTGGTCAGCACAATGCTTTTCATTTTGCTTTCCTTGGAGTAAATGAGGGGAAAAAAGGAAGGATATCAATTATTTCATTGCGCATTAATGTTATTGCTTGTTAGTTGAATTACCAGGATCCTTAAGTTCCAAATCTGCAGCACAGGAAGTGTGTAACTTGAAAAAGTCCACAAAAAAGAGTCTTATTTTTACAGCAACTTACTGTATGATGCGAGGGATCTATTATACACCACCTCTACCTGAAAAGTCCTTTTGTCTATTAAACAAAATCAGAGCCTTTTTTAGAAAAAGAGAAACTGACAAACATTTTGGTTCTATATTACATTTTTGATGACAGCCTCAAAGGTTAGTTTTTACTAACAAATCTGTTCCCATAAAAATAAACCATTTTATTCTAACTCATTTACTATTTGTTACCTGTTGATGTTGATGGCTGTGCTCCATCATCACTACCATTGGTGATGTTCTTAGAAGCTGGTTCTGATGGTTTGGGGCCAACTTTTTCAGGAGCATCTCCAACAACCTCAAATTCTACATCATTTTCTAGATCTTCACTGCAGAAAAATCCACATGCTTTTAAACAACCATGTAAGTATGAATACCGGTCTTTGCACAAACACAACACATCTGATTTAACCACTACCAGACCAATATGCAAATATTTTTTAAAAAAATGCTCATAATGAACAGGAAAGAACTGTTCAAGCCCCTCCTAACTGACTTAGGTTTTTTCATATAGTCTGCCTTAGGAAAATACTTAATTGAATGTTTTTCTCCCAGCTTCTTTTTACTTCTATCTTCTACTTTCATCCCAAAAGAAAATTTGACCCAACTTTTTCAAAGTGAATACAATTTGTTTAGCTTTATTTTGATCACAAGTAGTAGAGCAATCAATCACCAATTTCTCATAATAGCTAAGTAATCTTCTATTTGTTGAGAATCCTGAGTACATAATCTTTTGGGTATACAGTGCACTCTCATTTTTTACATTAAAAATTAACTACTTAATCTCACAGTAGGCATCTCAATTATTTCACCCAACTGCAGGTTTAATGGTTTTACCCAACTGTAGGCTTAATGGTTTCCTTCCAAGCTTTCTGTTTCTTAATAGTTAAAATTAACTTGTAGGTTTAAAATTCTATATTTGGGAAATCCCCCTTAAAATTATTCTAAATACATACACAGAAGAAAACAAACACTCCACAATCCTTACCAATGAAGTACGTTGATTAACAGCGTATAGTCCTGGAGGAAGTCATCTGCTTGTAGCCTAGTGCCATTTCGAATTCCAAAATCTGATAACTTCCTGTGGTTATTTGCTAGGAAAATATTGAATTGTTTTACTTGTTTTTATAAAGATTATGTTAAGTACTAGAATTCATAACTATGCTTTACATCTGAATATATGAGAAGTTTAATTTTTCATCCAGAAATTCATTGCAAGGAAAGGGTATTGAAGTATATTTAGCTTACGTTAAAATGTTATTAGAAACTATGCTAATACACTAAACATACTTATTGAATATTAAAATTTTCTAGGTTTAATTTAAACCAGGAAAGCCAAATATTTCAGAATCAAGTCCTTTCACTTTCATGTTATTTGTACTAAATATTTCTGAACTACTACTAGGGCTGTTTATTTCTTGTATTGTGGAAGTACCTAGCATGACCAGTCATGGCATGACAAAAAATAAGTACAACACGAAAGCCAAATGGATACAGATGGAGGAAGATGACTTGTCCGTTATTCCAGCCAGTACAACCTACTCTTGTAACAGGAATTCTGGGGCATGGGACTGAACAGCTTGACCTGGGGAGGCTTGCACAGAACAGATCTGCAACATGCAGACAGTCCTAACTTATATGTACATGCACTACTTGGTTGACTTCAGAAAGATCAGTTGCTGGATTTGGGCCAAAATGTTCTTTGGTTGTACTGCTATGTTTTAGTTTCTCTTCCAAAAGTTACTGTTCACATACCTTCCGTTTCTCCCTCCTCTGAGGAGATAAGAATAGTTCCTTTTCCGTCTTCTATCTGCACATCCGGTGCTACCATAGCAAATTTTTCTTTCACTATCTGAAAAGATAAAAATGACTAAGTTTAAAGCATTCTATTTTAAGATGAATAATGTGGGGAAATTCCTTCAAAAACAGAATAATTCCATTTCCAATTTAAGCCTATAAAAATACCTCTTTACAGATACAGTCCAAAGTGATTGCCCCCCAATCCCAAAAGGTACATACATGATCTAGTCAATGCAAACTATCTACAGCACCAAATTTGTATGCTCTCCTCAATTTTTTCAATACATTTTTAAATCTAATTTAGTTAAACTAGAGTTGAGATATTAAAATGGTTGTTATCATGCATTTTATTACTTAGGAAATAAAACATGCTGAAAGTTCTCTTAGTAGTCAATATATTTCTTTTGTAAATCTGTAGAATGGCAACTTCTAAAATATAGTATGAATGTTCCTTAAAAAACCCTTAAAATGTAGACTGTTAGTACTACCCAATATAAAACAAAAAATACTGTATTCATATTTAGAACAAAAATAACTGAAAAGTTACAAAATGCAAACATTCTTTTATAGAATGTACAACTACAAGAAATGACCAGATGGACTTCTTTTTTTATCTTAGCTCAGCAAACCACAAAGTAAAGGGCAAAAGATAACAGCCAACATAAGGTAAAAAGTAGACAAAGACTAATGCAACCCAGCACTAACTTTATTGCTGGGTCTGCCCTGCCACTAGGGGGTTGGCCTGAGACCAGCCCCAGGGAACATCCAGGGGTTGGGGTGCTAGGCACCTACTCCGGGGCCCTACCTTCTACCCAACCTGCCACCCCACAGCCCCCCACTCTGGGCTTGAAGACCCAAAATATTATAAATAATTTTCCGCTTGTACATAGCTTCCCACTTTTTTATGGTTGGTGGGTGGAGATGGTGGTGGAGAGGCTCTGTTGATTGAGGAGATTCTGTTTGTTGAGGGGGGGTGTTGTGAGGGTAATAATGCTTTTTTGTTTCAACCATGTGCAGGTTCTGAGAGTGGTGCTCGGGGCGGACAGGGAGTAGGGGGTGTGTGGATGGTGGGGCAGGTGGACTGGAGCAGGAAGTGCAGAAGGGCGGGGGGTGGGCATGGGCTCCGGCAGCCAGTGCCCTGGTCCCCATGGGGGCCTTCTGGGGCCAGCACCATGGCCAGCAGGAGCACAGGGCGCTGGGCATCACTGGCAGGGGCCAGGCTGGAGCAGCAGGGCGCTGAGCATTGCTGGCAGGGGCTGAAACAGCTCTGGTGCAGAGAGGCAGGATGGACAAGGAAAGAGCTGTCTGCCGCCCTGCACTGGGCACACGACTCCTGGGCAGCGAAGGGGGTCAGTTTCCCAGATGTGGCTGGAGCCTGGAGCTCCCCCTGGTGGCCACAGGGGCACATGGCAGGCCTGTAGGGACTCGGAACCAACTTCAGCCTCGAGTCCTGGCATGTGTAGACACCCTGTATATCCTAATTAAGCGTTAGACCAATCAACTACCCTTTATAGTACTTTAAATGTTCTTAAATTCTGATATATTTAAATTGAAAAAAGTGCAATGGAAAATTGAAAAACTGTAGTTTTATGTTTGAAATGTCAGTCTTTACCTTGTCTTGTAATGTTAACACTGTAACTTTGTGTACATTAAGTTTCACCGTCACTTCTGGCTTACTTGCGCACACATAACAATTGGGATTCGGAGGATCCAAAGCACAAGGAACAAGAAGCTTCTTTCTTGGATTTGGCTGTTTGTTCAGAAAAATCTTGGAGGAGAAAGAGGGGGGAAGGTTAGAATTAAATATATAATGAATATATATTTCATTATATATATGAAAAAAGGGAAAAAACACATTATTTTTCACTTACTGTTCTACACTGATCTAGTTTTCCTGATAATATCTTCAAACCTTCCAACACGATTAGACCAGCTATTACTGCATTAGTTGTGGCAATAGCGGGGATAATATTTCCTGCCATTGCTGCAAAATAAACAAACATTTTATTCACAGCAGATGGAACTTTTCAAGCCACGCAGCACAAATATTTGACATAGTGAAATAATAATGCATTTTATACTTACATTTGATATCAAATCTGCTCTTCATATTCATACTGAAAACATGCATCCTGAGGTTTGCAGCAGAAGTGACAAAATCCATTGCAGATGGATCATCCTGGCAGTACCATTTTAAAAAAGCAAAAAAAAACATTTTTGTCCAGATTTTTATTGTAAAAAACTATTTCCATCAAAGCTTTGGAGCAACTGATACATCACTGATCTATTCAAGCTAACATACTTTTTTCAGATTGTATTTATAAAATTTTAGACACTGCAGTACTGTAGACAAATGCAATCGCCAAACAAAAAAATACAGTATTTGCCTAATACTGTTTATGTTCAAAGAAATGAAGAGACAGAAGTCATATGACATCCCTGGAAGATAAAAAAAGGTTTTATCCACATTAACAGATGGGGACATTGAGAAAGGCAGGTGAGACATGCTGCTGAAGGCTACCCATTAGTGAGCGACACAGCTGGGTTTAGAATTTATAACTCTGAACTCTCATATCCACCAAATTCACCACACTGGCATCCCATGAAAAATATTCTTCCTCTCAGCCTCCAAGAATTCATAATTCTACTGTATCAAACCATTATCAATATCCCATTGTCCATAAAAACAGAGCATAAAATTATTTTCTTATAGTTAAAAATACCCAACACGAAACGTGACAGGCAAAATATAATCTTGAATTTATAGCTGGGCAGTTAAAGGCAAAATTGATTTAGGTTTGGATCCTGTACACTACTTAATGTGGGCACAAATATTTGTTCATGCATAGCAGTATGTAGGACTACAGCTTTTAATGATGGTCTAAACATATTTCCAAGACTTTATATCAATCTCTAAATTTATTTGAGATCTTAATTTTTTTCAAGTTTGGTAGCTGACGTAACAGGTTAACCAAACTGATTGCAAATCTGGTTTGAAACAGACTGTCCTCCAACACTGTTCCTATTTACCTCTATCTTCAAATATTCTCTCTTTTGTTCGACCCACAAAATGCTTTGGAAATGAAAATATAACAATCCAAATCTTTTATTATACTAGTCTACTACAGACAGACAATTAGCAAAAAACTTTGTTTTTGCTTCACTTCAAAACAGTCACAGCCACATTGTTTTAGTGACTTGACCAATAGCGAGATCAACATTTTTGGCTTCTCATTTTCCTTCAGCAAAACTGCATAAGATACCACAGGCATACTGTAAAGAATTTGGCACTAGATTTAAACAGTAATCAGCTTTCTCTCTCCACAACAACATAAAGTATAAACTTAGAATAACAAAATAAATCTTTTTTTGTGAAAGATACTGATATTTTCAAAACCAGAACTGGAAATGGTAAAAATTACCAACACTCCTCCTGTATTTGATATGTCTCTCTCTCTCTCAGAATAAAGATTTCACTTCCTAAGAAATGGATGGTTCTGCTGAATACTGATCAACAGTAAATTGCCTTAATTACTCCCACATCCCTCTCTGTTTAAGCAAGATTAAATACAAAAAAAAAAAAATTCCCCAAGGCAAGCCTGTTTTCGTTTCTAGAAGTGCCACCCTACTGTCAAACTTAGTCTTTAGTGCTTATTTAAACACACATATGCACTTAGTGTATGACCACTCCCTATACATTTGCTGAACTAACCTTATCCCATATAAGCTCAGCTCCATCACCTTTTTCAGCTAGGTGATGTCTCAAAGTTTCCACACTCTTTGAAAACAAGCGTGCATAGCTCCTGACATCCAGAACCTGTTGATCTTTCAGGACCGTGGAGGATTCATTTTGCTGATCAGGTGTATTTTTTTCTTCAAAAGGAAAGAAAAAACACCATTGAAAACCTACAAGATCTAGGAATTTGAGAGACATCTGCTAAAATAGAATGTAGTACAAATGGAATAAAATTATACTGCAAATTATTTTATAAGAAACCTGCACTTAAAATCGTGCCTTTAAAAGTTAAGTCACTGCATATTCATAACAGCTAAAACTGCTGCAAATGCTACAACTAATACAAACAAAACATAAAGGAGTCTGCAGACACTTGTGAGACTTATCATAAATGAAAGAGGTATATTCTAGGATGTTAAACCTTACATAGTGATCCGCAGGGTTTTAAAATACAAGTACTGAAGTTACAATACTTGCAAACAGTTTCAATGATGGGTAAAAATAATTTCATGTGGCTGAATCCTGAAACAGAAGGTATAACTTAGTACCAGACAAAAATGAGAGAGAGAAATATTACCTTGATTCTGTACTTCAGTCCAGTCTAGTGGCACTGGAGGTTTCCTTTTCCTCCAAAGCTTATCCATTGTCAGCAAGTATCTGATGTCATCTTTGAAAAGCTAACATATATTAAGCAATAAGAAGAAATATAAAGGTATGTAAACTTTGTTTTACTTTATTGGATTTGTACCATTTTGTGTTTCTCCCCCACAAGGGCACTTTCAAAGAGAACTGTCGTGTACTTCTAGTTAACTCATGAAGTGACCTAAAGGCAACAGATTCTGTAAAACTATTCTTAATATATGCCTTCTAAGGCTTACTTTTTCATGTAAAGCAGAGGCAGCTGTATTTAACAGGTAAAATATTTCACTTTAGAAGAAGTGTCAAGGAATAACAACCCAGAGAGATTATGTTCTTGCTGAAGTCACATGCATTTTTACCTATAAGTCTATTTAAAAATGGCCACCTTATACCAAGATCCTTAAGACTAGCAGTGCTGCTTAACATCACAGCCCACCCACATCTGTTCCTTCCCTCCAACGACCAGAAGGATCCTGAAACAGAACCCACTTCTCTGTTCTGAGATTAACTGTGTACAGATGTCAGACAGTCTTTTCAACCTCACACAAGCTTCTGCTTATATGAGAAGAGCTCCCTACAGAGTCCAAAATTAGATTTTAAATTTGTTCTCATGCAAAAATAATTTTAAAGCAAATATGATTTCATCCTTACCATTTGTACCATATGTCACTACTCTGATATCACACTGGCAGCTGGGTAAGTGCCTTCTGTTCAGGCACAGGGAAAAGACTATAATAGGGAAGCACAGGAGAACCCAGGGACAAAAAACATGGTAGGACCATGATGCTATATAGTCATATCATAATCTTATTTGGTTGTTACTTTAAGGGGTCAAAATTGAAAGCTATGGCTTAAGTTAACAGTAATTCAAACAGCTCAAAGATATTTTTGGGTGCAAAAATGGTACCTTAGTAAAAAGTTTAACTGGATCATATCCAGTTGATTTAGCCCACTCCTTAGTTGAAACACGTTTAATATCACCATCTTCATTAGATGCTCGTGCTCTGGCTTCTGCTTCTGCTGGTTCCCCTATTAATAAAAAGATGATGATTTATTCAAACTACAAAGAAAAAAGACCCATCAGAATTGTGATACTAAACTAAAATTATTCTGGGAATATAACTAAATGTTCACTGGCCTTTAAAGTATAGCTTTTTCCCCTTCTCAAGATTATGTGAATATCAGAGAAACCAAAGCAAAAAGGGAAAAAATGGTTACTTGTCTTTACAGTAGCCACAGTTTTTCAATAAGTTCTGTACGTGTGGCTCTCACTCACGGTCTACATAAGCCCTCTGCATTGGAGCTTGAAGTGTTTTCACTTTTAATGTCCACAAGACATTGCACTACAAGCAGTGGTGGCCCTTTATGCTCCCAATCCCAACAGCATAAAAAACAGAGTAGCTACAGCCACCACCTAGTTCCTTCTTTGCTCAACTCCAGATGACAAGGCTACAAACTGTAGGTGTTACTGGGTAGATCATGAAATTCAATTGCACAAAAACTCTCAAACAAGTTACTACTAAAGGTAAAACCTGACCAGACTTCCTCTAAAGTAGTGAGAAAGGAGCTAAATGGTGGATAGAGGGGTAAAGAATCAGTCCTGAGACAGATCTGGTTGATAGATTGCAGAAGCAGAGAGACAGAGATTTCCTTGTCTGCCTTTTCCTGAATTGTTCTGGGGGACACCCTCCCAAATGACAACTACAATCTGTGAAATCCAGTACTGGATCTGGAATATTTCAGTGGGTGCACAACCTGTCTTTGCACTGAAGAATTATTTGCAGTCAATTTGTGTCTGTATGTCTGTGTCCTTTATGTCTGTACTTCTTTAGGCAACTTAAAACAAACAGACAACCATGATGCTTTCCTCATAACAACTATTCTTGACATCAGTCTTACTCCTGTATCTACTATATCCAGTTACCTTTCTAAACAGACACACTCTTTAAGATCCCCATGGATTTCATATTTTTTCTTAGCATTTCACAGCCAAACCAAGGAGTAATAGTATGCTAGGACAGCCTAATACAGGGCTGTCCAACTGGCAGCCTGTTGTGTCTCCAGGTTCCTGCCCAGACACAGCTCCACACCCACTGATTAGGCTGTAATAAAAGAGCTTTCTCCCTCCTCTGGATTTCACTGCCTGCCCCTAGCCCTGACCCAGGCGGTGAGGTAGTATACTGTGCCCTGGGGCCCTGGAAGCTGAAGGTGAGCCTAGGGCTGTGTGATGTACTGGTGGGCCACACATAGACATGCAGTGCAGCAGTTAAGATGGTGGAAGGCCTGTATAGACACACAGTGCAGTGGGAAGGTGGGAGATGGGAGAGGTGTCCACACGATCTGTGGCCAGGATGCCCACAGCTTGCCTACACGTGTGCAGACTCCCACTGCAGAGCATTCAAGTGTTGACAGCCCTAGCCTAATCAGGTAAGCATCTTGCTGCCACCCCCAAGAGGAGGCACAAGGTGGTAGTAGGGGACTCCCTCCAGCGGGGCACAGGGACCCGTCTGTTGTCTGGACCCCCAAGCCCGTGAGGTCTGCTGCCTCCCAGGGACCTGCACCCAGGGTGTAGTAGAGAGGATCCCCAGGCTTGTCTGGCCCTCCGACTACTACCCCATGCTCCTCAACCATGTGGGAACTAATGACACTGCCAGGAGTAATCTATAGGGCTCTGGCGGCTGGGCTCAAGGCGATGGGAGCCCAGGTAGTCTTTTCTTCTGTGATCCCTGTTGCAGGCCACGGTCCCAGAAGGAAAGGATACATCAAGGAAGTGAACCGACGACTCCAACACTGGTGCCACTGAGAAGGCTTCAGATTCCCTGACCACAGCATGCACTTCAGGGAAAGAAGACTCCTGGGAAGGGATAGCATCCACCTCACGAGGATAGGTAAGTCCCTGTTCGTGGCCAGGATGGCCGATCTTTTGGACAGGACTTTAAACTAAGATTGCTGGGGGATGGGGATGCACAAATTCAAACATGTCCAGGGACCAACATACAAGTCCAGTAAATAGGAACACTGGGAGAGCCACTCTTTTCATAGTTTCATAGATGCTAGGGTCGGAAGGGACCTCAACAGATTATTGACCCCCTGCCTAGGCAGGAAAGAGTGCCTATCCAGCCTTCTCAAAGACTCCCAAGGTAGGGGAGAGCACCACCTCCCTTGGAAGCCCATTACAAATTTTGGCTACCCTTACCGTAAAGAAGTTTTTCCTGGTATCTAGCTCTGTCAGTTTGTGACCATTGTTCCTTGTTATCCCAAGAGGAGCTCTGATGAACAGAGCATCTCCGATCCCTTGCTGCGTCCCCCTAATGAATTTGTAGGCAGCCACAAAAATCACCTGAGCTTTCTCTTGCGGAGGCTGAAGAGGTCCAGGTCTCTCAGTCTCTCCTCACAGGGCTTGTCCTGTAAGCCCCTAACCATACAAGTGGCCCTCCTCTGGACCCTCTCGAGTCTATAAACATCCTTCGTGAAGTACGGCACCCAAAACTGGATGCTGCGGTCTTACCAATGCCCCAACCACAGTACTCCAATTGCGGTCTTACCAATGCCCCGTAGGGCGGGAAGTATCGCTGCCTTGGATCTATTTGTCATGCAAGAGCCGAGGGAATAGTCCTCCATCAGCATGACAGGAAGACAAGGGCCTCAGGAGGAGGACTAATGCCAGGAACATGGGGAGCAAGCAGGAGGAGCTAGCTCCTCCTACTCTGTAATGTGCATTATGATCTAGTAGGGATTACAGAGACCTGGTGGGACTCCTCACATGACTGGAGTGTAGCTATAGAGAGCTACACCCTACATAGAAGGGAGCGGGTGGGGAAAAAGGGTGAAGGCATTGCTCTCTATGTGAAAGAGCAGTATACTCCTCCTTGGAGGCTGACATTGGCTTCAAAAATGGACAGCTTGAAATCCTCTGGAGGGGGTGTGGCCAGAGAGACTTAACGGTAGGTGTATACTACAGACCACCAAACCAGGGGGAGGAACTTGATCTGGAGTTTGCCTGAGAATTCACCAAGGCTGCACGTACATGTGACATGGTCATCATGGGGATCTAGACATCTCCTGGGAGGAACACTCAGCCAAGTTAAAACAGTTGCAATCCTTCCTGACCTGTCAAGGAGCAATTCCTGACTCAGGATGTACATGGACTAACCAGAGGCTCTGCTACACTTGGTCCTGGCCAAAGGAGATGACCTGATGATCGACTTAATTACAGAGGGAAATCTGGGTGACAGCAACAATGTTCATTGTCTGACATAAGGCAGACAAATTGGATAGCAGGACTGAAGTCTTGGACTTCAAAAAGGAAAATTCAACAAGCTTAGGTCACTAGTAGGGCAAGTGCTGCGGGACCAGGGACCAAAGGGAAAAGGTGTGCACAGAGTGCTTGTTCCTTAAGGACACGATCCTTGAAGCACAAAGCATTCCCATGCGGAGAAAAGGTAACAGAAGGGCTGGGAAGCCCTCTTGTCTAAACAGGGAAATCATGGTCCTCCTAAGAAAGAAGAGGCTTATAAACAATGGAAGTCTGGAACAGGCCCCAAGGAGTACAATTCCACAACAGCACGCATTTGCATGGAACAGATAAGAAAGCCTAAAGCAGTGACCAAACTTAGATTAGCAATGGGAATCAAGGACAACAAGACATCCTTCTTTAGGTACATAGGGAACAGGAGGAAAACAAATGGGAGTGTGGGGCCATTGCTCAGCAACTCAGGAGAGCTGGTTACCAGCACCCAGGAGAAAGCTGAACTCCTGAATGACTGTTTTGTCTCCGTCTTTCACCAGACCAAAGGGAAAACCACGCCAGATAGAGTAGAGGATGAGCACAGTAGGAATAATCGCCTTCCTACTATTGCAGTAAAATTGGTGTATAACTGTGGCAGCAAGGCACCACCACAGGCTCCTGAAGGGGAGAGGGTAATCCCCGCAGGCCCCAAACCCCGGAAACAGACCTCCAGTGGGGGCGACTTACCCCCTGCCTGGACAGCCAGAGCAGGAGCTGGGACTGCAGCCACAGCCGTGCGAGCCAGCATTATGCCAGCTGTTTAATCAGCTGTTTCCCGCGTGGGGAACAGCTGGACCAATCATGGCAGCCATACTGGCCGCCACAGAAAAGTTTAAAAGCCCGGCCGGAACTAAGGTGGGGGGTGAGCCGGGGAGAGAGTGCTGGTGGGCAGCACGCTAGACAGGCTGAGGCTCCAGCGTGGAAGAGGAGTGGCACAGCCTGCACGGCTCCCGCAGGCGATGGAGAGGAAACTTCTGAGCCCCCTACAGGAGGCAGAGCAAGGGAAGCCCTGCAGCTCCCCACTGAAGGCAAGCCAAAGGAAGCAGTTAACTTCCCTGTAGGGAGCAGGGCAGAGGAGGCATCTGAGCCCCCTGGAGGATGCTGGGGTCGAGGCAGCTCCACAGCCCTCTCCTCCTCAGGGGAGTATTTCTTCTGAGAGAAAAAAAACAAAAAACAAAAAAAGGAAAAAGGGGAAAATCAAAGAGCCTAGAGAAGGCGGGCCGTGTTTTGAAGCCGGAGGGAGGAAAGCCACCTGCATCCACATCGATGTGGGACACTATCCAAAGCAAGCTGCGGGCAAACCCGCAGGGCCAAAATCCCCATTCTACAAGCACCCATCTAGTTGGCGAGTGGACAGGCTGTAGGGGAGGCAGAGCCCCGTGGAACATCATGGCAAATAACCGTGAGTACTGCTATTTGTCGGGAGGAAGAGCTCCACTGAACCTCCTCTCTTGATAGTTTAACATCAAAGTCGTGGCAGGCATATTGAGGGGCAGGGCTATGCACCCAACAGGTCGTGCAACACGTAAGGCCCCAAAGATCACAATGACCAATTAATAAAATTAGATGTATACAAGTCAGCAGGACCGGATGATTTTCATCCAAGGACGCTGAAGGAGCTGGCCAAAGTCATTGCAGAACCCCTGGCAAAACTCTTCCACAACTTGTGGCACTCTGGAGAAGTCCCTGAGGACTGGAAGAGAGCCAATGTTGTGCTCATCCACAAGGGCAGGAGGGAGGACCTGCGTAACTATGGGCCAATCAGCCTAATTTCAATCCTAGGGAAAATCCTAGAAAAGTTCATCAAGGAGTCTATGTGTAATAACCTTGCAGAAAGTAAGATTCTTAATGACAGCCAGCATGGTTTCATTGCGGGCAGGTCTTGCCTTACCAGCCTCATCTCCTTCTATGCCCAGGTAACTCACCACCTGGACACGAGAGAGCAGGTTGACACTGTATACCTAGACTTTCCAAAGGCCTTTGATCTAGTATCCTGCAATGTTCTCATGAGAAAATTGGAGGATTGTGGGCTCAACTCTGAGACAGTCAGGTGGGTGAGAAACTGGCTGGAGAATAGGACCCAGTGCTGTAGTGAATGGATTTGTGTCATCCTGGAGAGAAGTGGGCAATAGCGTCCCACAGGGGTCAGTGCTTGGTCCAGTACTTTTCAACATCTTTATTAATAATTTGGATGTGGGGTGAAGAGCTCACTGGCCAAGTTCATGGATGACACCAAATTATGGGGCAGCGTGGTCACGCTCGAAGATAGGCTACAGTTACAGGTGGACCTAGACAGGTTAGCAAGTTGGGCGGATTGAAACCTGATGGAAGTTCAACATTGAGAAATGTAGAGTTCTCCACCTCAGGATGAGCAACCCCCAACACACTTACAGGCTTGGCAGCACCGAACTGACTAGCACCATGAATGAATGGGACCTGGGGGTAATAACAGACCACAGTATGACTATAAGTCAGTAGTACAATGCTGTAGCCAGTAGGACAAATAATACTCTGGCGTGCATCAAATTGATGCATCTCCAGCAAAGCCAAGGAAGTGATTCTTCTGCTCTACTCAGCACTCGTGAGACCACAACCAGAGTACTGCGTCCAGTTCTGGGCACCACACTAACAAGGATGTGCACAAGCTTGGGACAGTCCAAAGAAAAGCCACCCTTATGATCACAGTCTTAAAAAGCAAGCCATATGAGGAAAGGCTGAGGAATCTGGGACTCTTCAGCCTGAGGAGAAGGCGGCCAAGAGGGGACTTGGTAGCAGCTTACCGCTACATTAGGGGAGTACATCAAGGGCTTGGTAAGCAACTGTTCGCCAGGGCACCCGAGGAGAAAACCAGGAGTAATGGCCACAAACTCATGGAAGATCGATTCAAGCTCAACATTAGGAAAAACTCCTTCACAGTCACGGTGTCCAGATAGTGGAAGAAGTTCCCTCCAGAGGTGGTGCAATTGCCTACATTGGAAATCTTCAAGAGACTAGACAGTCACCTTGCTGCGGTGACTTGACGCCCAGTTATCTTTCCCGCTTAGTGCAGGCGGCTGGACCTGATGATCTTCCAGCTTTACAATCTATGAACAATTTTCTATTCTAAATTTCAAGTTAGCAGAAAGTGTCCTTTTATCCCCCCAAAAAACTATTATGCAAGCTTTTCCCTCCTTAGTCCCCTTGGACTAACACAGTGGGTGCTGACAGATGTGGGAAAAAATCCCAGAACGGTGCTTTACCAGAAAAGGCATAGTTTGACCAGTTTGGCCTGGCTCCCCAGCATCTGTATAGCTTACGCGTTTCAGCGGGGCTTTTATCTAATGGCTAATTCAACCACCTACTAGATAAAAGCGCTAAAAAGTCCTGCTAAAGCATACGAGCTATGCAGACATTGGGCAAGCTGGGTCAAACTGATGTGATGCCTCTTCTGGTAAAACATCAGTTGGCATGGGTGCATGCCAAGCTGAAAGTAAAGCAGTTTCCCCTCCTGCCCCACACACCTGTAAGCAGCCAACACGCTTAATAAAGACCTGACAACCACTAACTACAACAAACTATTTATCCAGCTGATGAAGCTAAGAACAAAGAAGTTAAGCTGTTGTTCTGCTAACGTGCAGTAGAAAGGAACTAGATGGTTGTTAGGGTTGCTTTGCTCTTCCTTTTTCCATATGGAAACACAAGGGCTTACAGACTATGTGTGTGACCTATACTGGATGCCACCAGTTTAAAAAAAGAACACAGCCCCAAAGGAAAGGATGTAGATGCACCACGAATGGGATCCAGATGTACAGAAACTCAAAAAGAGATACATATTCTAAAGGCTCTCTCTCTCTTTCAGTGAATCTAACATTACTAAACTGAATATTAGGAATCTAACTGTGACATTAAAAAAAGAGATATTTTGATTTAAACAAGCAGTAATATATATACTATCAATTTATGTAAACACTCACAGGCAGCTTCAGGATCAGCTCTGTCAGGTGATACTTCTTGATCAGCATCTTCTTCTCCAAACAGCTGACTATTTATTAATTAAAAACAAAACACTAGAACTGCATCATAAAATACTTAGCTATTTCCTTAGTTTCTTATACCCATTTTTAAAGCCTTCCATAAAAAATAAGCAAGATACATCTCCTATACTAGTCTATTCTGTTTTATTAACCCAGCTTCGTTAAACTTAAGTTTCCTAGAAGTTGCCAACAGAACTCTATTTAGTGCTGCCTTTAAAAAAAAACAAAACAAAAAAAAAAACCTTCTAAAAGCTCACAACAGATTAATTCTCACAGCTTCTATAGCATAGAAAACCAAGGCATATATTTGCTTTAATTGGTCCTCAAGCACAATATAAAAATATTTTTGAAAAGCATACTTCAATAAAAGAACAGTAAATCATACCAAGTCACTCATATCTAGAGAAGGCAAATAAGAACTTCTTTCAATCTGCATTTCTACAGAGCGAGAATAAAATAGAACATGGTATTCAAAACAGAAAAATGTTAAAATGTCAAGTAAACCGAGGGTCTTTGAGCTGTTTTTTATGGGAAAGATAAATCTTAGAATAAAAAGTTCACTTCACTGCAATTTTAAGGATTCTGACCTTAGCTTCCTGAAGGCACTATAACTTGGTGCTTATATGGGGACAGGCAAGGGGCGGGGAAGGGGGCAAGGAGACAGGAATGATGAAAATCCACTTTTATCTTCCCTATCCAGGTTGAACAGAAGGATAGCTTGTGTGTTAAATGGCAAATGAGTTTAAATTTGGAAACTGAACCTAAGACGTATAAGGATTTAGTAGTGCTTGTCTTTTTCAAAATTTGTTTAGATTGTTCTGACTTTAAAGCATTTTTCTTAAGCTACAAATCATTACTGCTATTAGCCTGCCAGCTCAACAAAAGTATTTTTATGAAAAGTTTCTCCAGTTTAGAATTTTAAATCCAATGAAAAATGATGATATAGCAAATGATATCCAAATTTAAATCATGTTCTTTTCAACAAAAGAACACAGAACACAATGGCTCACTTCTTTCCTAAATGGAAATTAAAAAGCTATGAAGTCAAATTTCTCTTACTAGTACTTTTTTATTTATGTAACTGTATTTTGTCCATCCCATTATTTATTGTGAATCATCAAACTGGTTCTTCTAAAAGAGGACAAACTTCTTTTTACTAAGGTCATTATACTGGCAAATACATCCTGCTCTGTCATAAAGTATATTATTCATTTTAAAGTAATAGGCATACAAGTCTCTCTTATTGATCCACATCAGTATACTTAAGAAACTTACTTGCCAGCTTCTTAATGATGTTATCTTATATGTCAACTCTTGAAATTCTGTTTCATGAAACAGATTTAGCAAAACTATTAGGAGGTTTCTCCATATTCAAGTTGTTGAAACCTTAGGAGGGGGGTGGAATGAGGCTCTCAAGTGTTTTTTTATTTGTTCATTCTAATTCTAATTTTTATTCATTCTCATTTTTTATATCAATTCACATAGGAATCATTGTGGTGCAGTGACTATTTTTCTTAAAAGGTTTACTTACTTGAACAAATACTTTGCCCATACAATGCAGTGGATAGGTTCTGATGGAGTGTTGCGAATTGTGCAGCCTGGAAAAGTCTTCTGAGTTGGTTTAGGATGACATTCATAACACTCTGTAACTCCCTACAGAGCAAGGAAAAGGTAAATATTTACATGCTATACTGTACTGTAGTGATAAGGTGCTCATAGCTAAAGGGTGACACTGTAAACTGTCTCAACAACCACAAAAGACATTATCCATCCTAAGCTGTCCAGAAGACCAAATAAATCAAATTAACGCAGAAAAAAGTTACATCATCTAACCTTTTTGATAACTGTTACTTGTCCAAGGTAGCCTGCAGTTCCACTCTCTATAAGAGGAATATCAGCGGCCAGACACATCCTGTTTACGTGGTTACGTGCAGCTGCAAGATGAAAAGTATTTAAGGGGCAATTTGAATAATAAATAAAAAGAAAGCTTGACTTGATATATTATGCTCAAGGTAGAATTCTCTCCTTTCAACAGCTGTGTTCAACACCACAACCTCTACCTAAAACAGGCAAGCAAAATACAGCCCATGGGCCACATTCAGCCCGCCAGGCCACTCTATCCCACCCATGAGGCCCCTCTCAACTGTAGACAATTATTACCTGGTAAGCCACTGATGGCAGCACCAAGCAGCTCATGTTCTGGTTGCGATGAGACCAACCCCAACCTAGCCCGCTACGCCCCCACATCCCAGAAGCTTCTAGAGACCAGAAGCTTCTGCTTAGCAGAGGCTTCTGCCCTGGGGACTCTGTGGCTCCTCTCCAGCCCTCCCTCCGAGTGGAAATTCAGATAATAACGGCCCAGGGGGAGGGAGATGGACTGCTGGCGATGGCGCTTGTGGGCCTCTGGCTCTGTGCCTCCATGTGCCACTCCTAGCTCAATTGCCAGGAGCACTACACGGAGGCACAGAGCTGCCCCAGCTAGATGGTGCAGGACTTCCCATGGCTCTTGGCACTTTGGACTGGGCTGGCTCCACACAGCGCCGTGCAGGTCCCTGTCTTGCAGCCAGAACTGCATTCTCCTGAGCTGGGCTGAGCTTGCTCTGTGTGGGATCAAGCCTTGCAGCCCAGAACTGCAAGACACAGCCAGGCTGGGCCAAGCCACCTTCATGTGGGTCCCAGACATGCAGCTGGAACCGCATTCTCCCAGGCCAAGCTGGACTTGCCCTGTGCTGCACCATGTGGATTCCAGCCTTGCAGCCAGGAACCATGCACCACAGCCGGGAGGGACTGGGCCAGCAGCTGGAACCACAGGCTGCTGGGACGGGATGGGCTGGCCCTGTGCTGTGGCATATGGGTCCACTGCCTTGGCTGTGGTGCACAGTTCCCGGCTGCAAGACAGGACTGGCAGGGCTGGCACCCCCCCTCCCAAACACACACCCTCTCACAGCTCCCACACACACTCTCCCCCCCATATCCATACACACACTGACAATCTCCCAGTTTCAAGATGTCAACTCCCCTCCCAAAATGAGTACTTCTGGGACAAGGCAAGAGACTTCCAGTAGCAAAGGTCAGAGGTTAAGGGCAGGACTTCCAGTCCCAAGATGACAGGTGCCCTACCCCCTGGTTGCCAAGGGGCAGGGGTACCCTTGAGGCCCTCGACAGCTCACCAAAACTCATTAAGCGACCCTCCAGCCAAAATAATTGCCCACTGCTGATCTAAAATGTATTTTTTATATATCTATGTCTATATGTCTATCTATCATACTGTACACAAGAAACTGAGACATGGTACAAACTAACCCACCTGAGATTATAGAAAGGATTAACTGTCAGAACTGATATTAGCATCTCTTTACTTCCTGTTTCAGCTTCTATATTCAGGCAACTAATTCTTAATTCAGAAATAAAGCCATAAAAAAGTGGAAATCTCACCTCTGTTATCCAAAGCATTCATAACCAATGTAAATTGACGGAAGAATTCTACATTATAGTCGGGGCTGCAAAGAAAAAGCAGCGTTCAGATGGCTATGGCACAGTAGAAATTAAACATACTGCCCACTTAAAAACAGAATTTACATTCTACATGATGAAATGCATAAACAGAATTTACAACTTGTCTTTAACTACCTCAGTAGTTTTAAAATCTCATATCTCATAATCCTGCAGAAGTACGAATATCTACTTTACACTGTTTTAAAGGAGCCTGAAGACATGTTTTATGTTTAAAAATACTACTAGAAAATATCTAGGAAGGAAACAGCACAGTTTTAATAATTTCTCTCTGTCTCTGAACCTGGAAATATGCAAATGTGGTAAATGATGTTTTCTGTCTTCACAAGAAGAGAGATGCAAATGCTTAAGTATTCTCCAGATACTCAGTTTGCACAGTGTGCACCCCCTCTACGCACACAAAAAATTCAACATTTTCCATCCTTGGCAATTAAGTTATTTCTACTGATCAGAATTATATATTACCTTACATTGATTACTACAATGGTGCAGATACAATTGGTTTAGTCTGTTAAGTTACTGTCTAATGGAGTGTGTCCTTTGCAGTGTCACCCCAATATTCTAAAACAGGGTGAAAATTCCCCGTTTAAGTTTGGATCAGTAGTTTACACACCAATAGTATTTCTACAGCTATGTACATTTCTAAAGACAATTATGATGCAGAGAAGTCTGTCTATCACAAGGCAGGGAAAGCACAGTACAGTGCTTCCAATAACTACAAAATATCTTGTAATCAACAAGCAGGATATGCATATAAATTCCATGGGAAACTGTGGAAAGCATGCTAGCAAAGAGATGCATGAAATAAAGATCACAAGAAATTCTGCAAATTCCAGAAGAAAGGTAATAAAAAGCAAGCACTTATTTTAAAATAATCAGGTAGTTGCATATATTTTTAAAAATTAAGACAAAACATACTTCATGATGCTGTCATGATAAGCTATAATATTAGCCTCTGGGTAAAACTGTAACACGCTTTCCTTGGCAACCTGAAAAAGAACAGACAATTGATAGCCTTATATATGTACCATTCATTCAAGAACCAACAAGACTGCAGACTTAAAAATCCATTACTAAGGTCTCATGGGTTTAAAATATTGCATATAAATCAGTCAACCAACACTTATCCCACCACTGAGAAGATACAACAGATTTAAGGAGTTACATGACTATTACTATCATGTAATACAGTTGCTGTATCATGACATTCATAACATGAAAAAAAAAAGAACTTGATATTTGTTAGAAAAAATTCAACTTGAAACTCTCTCTTACCTGCGCTTTTGACTTTCCAACATGTTTCTTTTGAAACAAGAACTGCCTGTTGAGGTTGCTCACATCAATAGTATCCAAATCAATCTACAAATACACAAGTACATATTTAACAGGACAAAAAAGTACTTCTGGCAATTTGTCATGAAAATAAATAGCACTCTTAACACTAAAGATTGTCAATAGCATGGGATATTGCTCTAATTGCTCCATTTTCAAATCCAAATAACCATACCAAGTTATTTACAAATAAAAATGTTAAATCCACAACTCATCTAGTTGGCAGAATCAACATTTTTTGCTGTAAACTTAAAAAAAAAAAAAGCATTTTACCTCCCAGCCTTCCAAACTTACTGGAGTAAACACAATAAAGGCTTCTGAATTATGAATACAATCCATAAAAATTATGTACTTTTACATTTAAAATGGAAAAAGTATTAGAAGGAAATTAAAAATAACTTAAAAACCTGAACTCTCTAAATTCTCAGTTGTGTTCATTTATTATACTTGTATCCCTACAGCTGTAATACCTGTATAGTGTACTCCACCCCCCCACCCCTACCTTGAGGTACAAGGGAGCTTGTGAATGCAGCGATGCTGGGGCGGATGGAGTGTCTCACAGGAGCGCAGAGGGCTCCCCAGTGAGCTCGGCAGCAGACCTGGAAGCAGACCAGAAGCACTTCCAGGTTCACTGGGGAGTGTGCAAGGAACCCCCTTGCACCCCCCTGGCTTGGCGACTGGTGCCTCCTGGTTTGGGGGGGGGGGAGGGGGGATACCGGGGGTCCCTCTGCAGCCAATAGCTGAGCCAGGGGGCCTGCGCACTCCCTGGCAGACCCAGAAGTGGACCGGAAATACTTCCAGTCCACTTCCAGGTTTGCCGCCGAGCACACACGGGGGCCCTCCTGCACTCCTGTGGGATGCTCCATCTGCCCCAGCATCGCGCAATTCATAAGCCGTGCCTGGTACCTCAAGGTATATAGAAAAAAACATTTAAAGCTGTCTCTATGGCTGAATCACTGGTTATCCGAATCAGCATTGGATCTTCGGATTCAGCTGAGTTGAATCGGGGACAGTGATCCAAATCAACAAATCAAATCACTGTCCCTGAGTTGGGCCGAATCCGAATTGAATACAGCCTGTTTCGTGCACCCTATAGATCTAGAGATCTAGATCTAGAGATATACATATAGGATAACTGCAATAATTCACTTAGCTTCATAGCCTAACCCTAGTTCCAATTTGTTGCCTACTGCATAAATTAATGGAGTACATTAATTAGGATTTTCCAGCCCTACTGTCTACTAGGGCTGTGCAAAATGGCACTGTTCCATTCCGCCTTCAGTTTTGAGGTCTGAACAGAACAGTGTTTTGTACCAAATATAATTTTGAGTCAAAACAGTCTCACTGTTTTGCTTCGTCGAAACAATGAGGCTGTTTTGACCATTTCACTGGACCATAGGACTGGGGAAAGGAACTCAGCCCAACTGGGCTGCCTCCCCACCCCCTGCTGGATCTTGCACCGGCGATGAGAAGTCAGCCCAGCTGGACTGACTTCCCATCCTCAGTACTATGATTGAAAAGTTTCAACTAGCCTTGTTTTGTTTTGAGGCTATTTTGACAACCTTTGTTTCATTTCAATTTTGCTGTTTTGACCTCAAAGTGAGTTGAAACAGTGTTGAAATTAAATAGCCACCAAAATTTTGCACAGCCCTACTGTCTACTTTGTAACTAACTGTATTCCAGTTAACTTCACCATAAACAGTAAAGGGGGAGCTGTCAAAGGGCAGCCATTAGCAGCTTTAAAAATGATAGGAATTAGTCTGTCTCCCCTCATTTTCTAAGGCAGCAGTGCCAAAAACCCCTCTACCAGAAGTGCCAAAGTCAACTTCTAATGCACACCTTGAAAATTAGGGGCACTGACAGATGTGGGCAGGGGGGTGAAGAAACCAGAACCTTACCGGAAAAGGAATCATGTCAATCTGACCTGGTCCCCAGCATTTGTATAGCTCATGCACTTCACTGGGGCTTTTTGACGTTTTTATTTAATAGCTGATTCAATCAGGTATTAGATAAAAACACTGAAAGCCCCGCTGAAACACATGAGCTTTACAGATGCTGGGCAAGCTGGGTCAAACGGACGCGATTCCTCTTCTGAGTATGTGCTGCGCTTGGTGCGGGGGCGCGCCAAGCTGAAAGTAAAGTGCTGTTTGTTTTTCCATGTCTGTCAGCACCTGAAGAGAGCTAGTCAGCTTCAAGGCTGCAAATACCATGGCACTGACAGCACTGGAACCCAGTGGCAGTCAACCTTTTTGGCATGTGTGCCGCAAGTTAGTCCCTCACCCTGAAACACCATTTGTATCCTTTTCCCATGCCCAATTTACTGCTTTACTTCTGCTTCCTGCCCCATTTGCTGCTGTGCTACCTGTCCCCTTCCTGATCTGCCATATGCCACATACACACAGGCTGCTTATGGCACCTATGCCACAGGTTAGCCTGATCTCCTATAATCAATGACAGTGAAGTACATGGTGCTGTTAGTGTCTACAGGAAGTCTGGATAAGCATATGGCCTTTTTAAGTCCTGCAGCTATGCACTTAAACAAAGTAGGCTTGTACACAAGTGATCAGTGGCTCATCTTTATGCACATGTACAATTACTGCAACTGATCAGTAACGATAAGGACAATGTGAGAGTTGGTGGTGGTGGTGAACTACATAATGCCCCCCACCTCCCGAAAGCCGATCTGGGGAAAATGAAAAACATGCACATGCCAGTTCAAAACACATATGCATATTAGTTTGCATGGAATTTAAATTGATTCTTCTATGTACTTTAGGGTAACATTTTCAGAAGTGGGTGTAAAATGAATGATTCCACATGCAATTAAGATTATTAGGAAGAATTCTCCTTATGAATGGTATATATTCTGTAGCTCCTCTGCCATACTTTCTTTTTAATAGAATGAATAAAACTGGAGTTATTTTTAAAGCTGTAATTAAAACAAAACAATTAATTTTAAACCAGTGTTAGCTCAGCTGCATTCTAAGTATGTAGTACTTTCTGTTCCCTTTTTTGCTTGCATGTGTAGCTTAATTATTTTAGTTTATCACATGAAGCTGTAACTGAGACTTCTGAAGTCTAATACACAGATGAGATGAACTACTAGTCCAGCCAAGTTTGTCTGCATAATAAAATTTCTACATATTTTAACAAAGTTTTGAGGTACTGGATTAGACGACAATTCCGACCACAACTACGCAACCGGTGGAATGCAGGACACCCAACCTGATCGTTCAAATTCACGATTGTTCAAATTCTGCTATGTACAACACTAAGGATATCAATGAATATTCATATGATCAAGCTGTTCATTAAAAATACCACAAAATACCCAAGATGTATAACTCAGTCAAGATAGCATCTTCATGTGTTAACACTACCCCAACAGCCCTTCTATTTTCATTTCCTATAACTTTTACTTTAATTTTCTTTAAGTATTAGAAATATCCTTCTACTCCTAATTATCTCCTGTTCTAGATGGCAGATTTTATTGGAAGTCCCACTCATATACATTTCCCACCTCTTCACCAGTCTATGCATTCAAAGCTGCAGCATTTGCACATGTGAGAGCTAACCTCAAAATAACATGCAGTGCAGTTTTCCCTTGATTTCTGCGGGTTCTTTATATGTGAATTTGCTCTTACGCAATGAGCATATTTACACCCAAATTCATTGTATGTGAGGTAAATTCACTCTTATGTGATGAGCATAGCTGCCCCCCCTGCCCAACCAGGTAAGTCTGTGTGGGGAGAGGAAAGGGCCGTGGCCCCATTCACCCCAGCCCCAGTTGCAGTGGCCCCGGGAGTGGCCGGTGCCAGCTGCCTGCAGCCGCTGGACTGCACCATGCTCCACCTGCCCCCCTGCACCTGGGCTCACCCCAGCTCCTGGGCTGCGCCGTGCCGTGGTGCAGGCAGCTCATGTCGGCTGCTCCTGGGGCCGCTCCAACACAGGCTGGGGTGAGAGTGGACAAACAGAGCCTAGGGCAATGTGGGGTGCAGCACTCGCACCAGCCCTGGCTGCAGCAGCCCCAGGAACAGCCAACACCCTCTGCCTGCATCAGGACATGGCGCAGTCCAGGAACAAAGGTGAGTGGGGACAGGCAGAGCATGGTGCAGCGCAGCAGCTGCAAGCAGCTGGTGCTGGCCACTCCCAGGGCCGCTGCAACTGCGGTAAGTGCTGCTTTGTTCCCTCTGGTTTGCTGCCCTGTACAGCCCCGGGAGTGGCACCCCTTCCCCCAACCCTTCCCTAGTCCCAGCCTCACTCCCTCCCTCACCATCATGGGAACCTCTCTCAATTTGGTACACTGGAAAGTGGATTCACTTCATGCAAATTCGATTTATGTGCCGTTCTCTGGGAATGCATGCGCAGCATAAATCAAGGGAAACCTGTACTACATTAAAAAGGAGCTCATTTTCATTAGGCAATATGTCTTAGAAGTTTACCAAGCAGGGCAAGTCCTTCTAACATTATTGATCAGTCTAAAAAACCCAGCAAGCCACAACCTCTTTCATGCCAAGTCTTAAGCTTCAAACAAACTTTGGATTGTCAAAGACAAATTAGAGACTTTTTTTTTAAAATTAAGAATGAACTTTTTATTGTACTCAAATTGTAATAGCTGAAGAAGTTTTGCTAAAGCATTCTAAATCAAGTCATAATTGGCCAGAGATCAGGGTTGGAAAATGGAAATCTGTTTTAGAATTGTATGTTGCACTGAAATCCATTCAACAACCTTTATTGGAGGAAGTTGCTGGTAGTACTATAATGTAGACATCGTCATGAAAACTAAATTTTCTCCCTTTATCAGCTCCGAATCCTTATAAACTACCTACATAAAACACTTGTTCATTCCTCCTTTGTAAAACACTTTGAAATTCTCAAACAAAAAGGGATTTAGTTATAAGTGCATCATCTAGTTAACTTTATGCATTTCCATAGTGACCAATTTTAATATGTCCGTCTGTAATTTTTTTAAATAAAAAAACAGCAAAAAAGAGATCCAATTTCAAAGCTATTTTCCAGCACAGACAGAATCTTTTATAAGCAGACTATTTAAAACACCAGATATCGGCAGCTGTTAATGTCAAACTTAAAAAGAGGAAACAGTTCAAACTGATAATCTGCCTCTTTCTACTCTGAGGCCTACTGTATCAAAATATTGCTAGTTATAGTTGCTGCTATTTTATAGTAGTAGCAATCTATTTTAGCGGTTTTGAAGTCGATTTTTGTTTAGCAAGTTAGAAGGAAAAAGGGACCTCAGAACAAATGTATTAAATGTTTTCTAGGCGAGTGGAGGCCAACTTTTTTGGCAGGCATGCCACAAATTAGCCTCACACTCTTCCTGAGTACCACAAGGATCCCTTGCCCCTACTTGATCTGCTGCTCAGCCTTCTGCTCCCTGTCCAATCTGCCTGCTCCTCCCCAATCTGCCGCATGGTACACACAGAGGCTGCCCATGCCACTTGTGGCAGCTTGGCCACTCCTGGGCTGGGTTTGATTATCAGATTACCCTCTTCTCATCTCACTATGACACACTCAGTACCTTTTTGTCAAGTATATTCAGCTCAGTTTAACATTTTCCTCATCAGCTTCAAAATCATCCCTACAATTCCCATCTTTCATCTATACTTTGCTATCTACTCTTCCACTGTTTTTGTACACTTTAGGATGGAGTACATTTTTTTTTTTTTTTACAGCTCAGATAATTAATGTTGGATGATTTGCTTCAAGTGGCAACATACAGTAACAGCTATATCACAAACATCAAGTGATTTCTTCATATGATCAATCTCAAGATCTTACTTTGCACAGTAATTCTCATTTGGCTTGGAGGTGGTTCAAGCGCCTACCTTGAACACCTTCAAGAGACATTTGGATGTTTATCTTGGAGGGATCCTATGACCCCTGCTGACTTCCTGCCCCTGGGGCAGGGGGCTGGACCTGATGATCCTCCGGGGTCCCTTCCAGCCCTACCATCTATGAAACATTCCCTCCCCCATTGCCAAATATTGCTCTATCAAACTGAGCGGTCAAAAACTAAAAGGTTAAAGAATATCAAACCTAGGACCTGATCCAACTCCTACTGAAGTTAATGGAGTTTGATTGAGTCCTACAATAGGCTTTCAACCAGAATATCTACATATGCAATTAATGTGAAGCAATAAACTCAACCAGAATCTCAACCGTGCCCATAATTCTTCATTTTCTAAAAAAAACCCCATCCTTGGAACAGAACTTTTTGCTATTGTTGAGGAGCTTTGAGAGTCCACAAGTAACAGGTTGACAGGAAAACAATACAAATATCATGTCACAGCTAAAAAGAAAAAAAGCTGGTTTCATCTTCTTCTCAACATTTGCTTAACGGATGCCATATTAACGTTGTGCTGGATATCGGCAAGAGACTGAAACCAACACGGCTGCTAGCACAGTAGTCAGGGCTGTCCCTGGGGGGGCATACTGGGGCAAACACCCCGGGGCTTCTGCTTTGGGGCCCCTTGTGGAGCTGGGCAGAGCGGCCATGGCAATTGCGTACTGCCACCAGCTTCACGCCCAGGTGCTCAGCTCCACCCCTCACCAAATCCAGCGCATCAGGCCACTTGGCACTCCACCCCCCACCGAATCCACCGCCAGCTCGGCTGTGTCCAGGCACGGGGCCCCGCACAGACTGATTTGCCCTGGGGCCCCGCACCCTGCTCGGGTCGTCTCTGGGTACAGTCCTACCAGCAAATCGCCTGCATTCACCCAAATCCAAGATGATGCTGAATTTAAGACCCCCTCCGCCTCCAATAATTAGATCCCGTATAAAACTGTTCTAATTTTCCATGTACGGGATCTAATTGTAGGGAAGATCAACTTCAGCGTGTCTGGCACGGCTAGCAGTGAGGGGAGGAGTGCTAAGGGGACCATCAGGGACTGGCGGGAAGCACACGAGGGAGGCGGTAAGGAGGCAGGCACTTGTGTCCCAGAGTTGTGAGGGGGTGAGCGAAGGGGGGCCAAGGCCAGGCTGAGGACGAAGGGGCAGAGCTGGGCAGTGCCCGGGGCAGGCAGCAGCTGGAACTCCAGCCTCAGCCCAGCCTTGCAGCAGCTGCTGCCACCCCCCACAGCCGCCTCCAAGCCGGGGCCCCCCTTTCTGTTAGAAGGGGAATAAAAACAGCCCGTCTTGGAGTCGAGTAGCGGGTGGGGGAGAGGAGGGGATGCCCACCCCCACCCCGCGCGCGCGGAGACAAAAGCCGCCACGGCCCCCGCCCTCCCGCCCTCAGGCCCCCGCGTGCCCGGGACCGCACCACGTCGATGCAGCGGAAGCCGGTGAGCACCAGGTCCTTGAGCAGCTCGCAGCCGATGCCGCCGGCGCCCACCACCAGCAGCCGCGCCGCGACCACGGCCTCCGCCAGCTCCGCGCGCAGCGGCCCCGACACGGGAGCGGACATGGCGGGCGGGCGCGCGGCTGCTCAGCGCCGGGGGACAACGAGCGGCCGAGCGGGCAGAGCGCCGCCGCCGCCGCCCTCGAGCGCCCCCTGCCGCGGGGAGGCCGCCGCCCTCTGACGCCGGCCGCGGAGACCCCCGGCGGATACAACTCACCTTGCCTGGCAAGGGCTCGCACGTCTCGGAGTTAGTAACGTGCATCGCGGAGGGTGCAGCTACATACGCGGTTAACGCGAAGCAACTCCGGCACGTGTTGACTGCTCCCAGGCTCTGCACCCGGGACCACAGCAGCTTGAGCTACATCGGAGCAGCCCCGGCTGGCAGGAGGTCCGGGGGGGCGGGGTGCACGTGCGGGGCCAGCTGTGGGCAGCCCCCGCGGGGCCCAGCCAGCCGTGCTGCAGCTGGAAAGCTCTCTGCGGCAGGGCAGCACTTGTGCTTACAGGTACTACCCTGCTGTAGCCTTAATTAGTTTCCTGCAGCCTAATAGGGCTGCACATGTAGACAGCCTAATCCGAGTAAACCTCTCGTGTAGATGTGCCCAGCGAGAACGAGCCTAGGTTCTGCGGTGGGGCTCACCTTGCCTTGCTGTTAACAAAATATGCAGTTAGGCTACGGCAGGGGTTTTCAGCCTTTTTTAATAAGTGTACCCCCAGCAGCCAGATAGGGTGGCACACAGCTGGACACGGAGGGGTGGCAGGTGGGGTGGTAGATGGCAGCCACTGCATGCAAGCTTCCCCCTCTCCCCCTGTCCGCATTTGACTGGCTGGGTAGCACCTGTGCTGCCTGCGGAGGGGTGCCACAGCCCCGGCCCTACTCCTGGAAGACAATGGTGGGTGGCACCTGCACGGCTCCATCCCTGCACATACCCCCTCGGGCCCTCCCAAGTACCCCCATACAACCCCTGACCTAGGGTATTAACTAACATTTAAAATCACATCTTTGTAAAACAGGGGTTGGTTATATGCAAGTCAGTTTGTACTAGTTCAAATTTATGTGTTTAACTTAAAAAAATAAAAGAAAAAGGCTGTACAAATACTCATTTCATTTTAAACCAGACATGCTGTGGAACAGTTTAAATCAATTATAACTAGCTAAACTGAAATAAACTACTTTTTAAAAAGGGAGAGCTCCAGAGGTATCAGTGTTTAACTAAACTAGTACACGTGTATTTAGACAGGGCAGCTTAGACAGGCATTTAGAGCATAAGACTTAGGCATCAGATGAGCGAGAGGATGCCTTTCCCTGAAAAAGGAACCAAGGACCTAGGAAAAGACAGCACAAGAGAAGCATGGTAAAAGGCTGCATGATAATACCCAGGAATAAGTACAAACTCCTAGTTAGGATGGACAATCCCATGCCCACTGCAGGCTGGGGACCCACTGGCTGAGCAGCAGCTCTGCAGAAAAGGACCTGGGGGTACAGTGTGTCCACAAGCTGAATGAGCCAAATGTGCTCCTGTTGCAATAACAACATACTGGGCTGCACTACTATTAGTACTGCCAGAAGACTGAGGGAAGTGATGAGCCCCTCTTATTTGATGCTGGTGAGGCCACATGTGGAGTACTGTGTCCAGTTTTGGATTACCTACTGTGAAAAGGATGTGGACAAATCCAGAGGAGTCCAGTACAAAGAGGATGGAGCTAAACTATTTTTCAGTGGTGGCAGATGACAGAACAAGGAACAACACGTCTCAAGTAGCAGCAAGGGAAGTTTAGGTTGGGTATTTGGAAAAACTCTCTCAGGGGGAGGGTAGTAAAGCACTAGAACAGGCTACCCAGAGGCTGTAGAATCAACATCTTTGGAGGTTTTTAAGACCTGGCTAGACAAAGCCTTGGCTGGGATGATCTAGTTGGTGCTTGTCCTGCTTTGAGCAGGGGGTTGGATAGGATGACCTCCTGAGATCCCTTCCGACCCTAGTTTTCTAATGATTCTGTGCCTCCTATTCGCTGCCTGGCCTGCTGAGCAGAAACAAAGACCCATGGAGAGACCCGAAGTGCTGAAAGTTTTCCCAGCAGATCTGATCAGAGATGCAATAACTTAGGCAGAATAGACCTAAAATGCCAGAAGTGCACGTTGCATGGACTTGGAGACTAAATTCTCCCAGCTACGATTAAAGAAAAGCCTGTGCGTCTCTTCTCAAACCCCAGAAATAGAGGTTTTGCAGAATTACTACAAGCACTATTTTCAAAAAGAATGAAATAGGGACAGATACTTTTTAAAGCCCCTCTTGTAGAAACTTCTTTTACAATGTACATGGAAGTGTATCTGGGATGGGTACGGGTAATCAGGACTCATGGTAAAGGTAATATCTTTTATTAGAGCAACTAGATATTTGCAAAAAAAGCTTGCAATTAAAGAATTTTTGAGGCACAAGCACCTTTCATCAGGCATAGGAGAAAAGATTGTAAGAACTCTCTTGGGCAGAAATGAAAGTTCATATTTCATAGGAGAGCTGAAGGTGTGGTGAAATCTGTTTGGAACAGTTCATTTTATATGCAGATTAGGCACAGAGAAAAGTTGGAATAGCCTGTTTAACTCAAAGCTGTTTGGTGGTAAGCAGGATATGGTCATATTTCCTTCTGGTTATGGTGTTTTATATTTTACAGAGGAGTAAATATAGTGGAATGCTCCTCTGGGCAGGCATTTCTTCCATGGTAAGGTGTCGCTGTGCTGTGGTGTTGCTCTGTGATGATGCAGATGACCTTGAACAAAGGTTCGAGGCAGGAGCTCAAGTTTCAGGTGGTCAGACTTGCTTCTTCCTTGTAAAATTATGAAGATTTCATTTTTAAAAATCAGCTAAAATTCAGTATTTTCCATGCATCAGGTATCCAGAGTGTAGCTGTATTGGTCTAGTGGCAAAAGCAATCAGGACTCATGGTAGAGGTGATATTTTTTATTAGACCAACTAGATTTTTGCAAAAAATTATTCTTTAATTGCAAGGTTTTGGGCACAAACACCCTTCATCAGGCATAGGAGAAAAGACTGTAAAAATTCTCCTGGGTAGAAATAAAATCTTCATAATTTTATGAGGAAAAAGCAAGTTTGACCGCCTGAAACTTGAACTCCTGCCTTTGTTTGAGGTCATTTGCATCATCACAGAGCCTCACCACAGAGTTTAGAGACACCTTGCCACATAAGAAATGCTTGCCCAGAAGAGCATTTCCACTATTTACTCCTCTGTGAAATATAAAACACCATAACCAGAAGGAAGTACGATTACATCCCGCTTACCACCAAACAACTTTGAGATAAACAGGCTGTTCCAACTTTTCTCTGAGCCTAATCTGCATATAAAATGAACTGTTCCACACAAGAGATTTCACCACAACTTCAACTCTCCTATGAAATACGAACTTTCATTTCTACCCAGGAAAACTTTTACAATCTTTTCTTCTATGCCTGATGAAGGGTGTTTGTGCCCGAAAGCTTGCAATTCAAGAACTTTTTTTTTAAAAACCTAGTTGGTCTACTAGAAGATATCACCTCTACCACGAGTCCAGATTGCTTTTGCCACTGGACCAATACAGCTACAACCCAAATACCTGGGATGGGTGTTGAAAGTCTCACTTCCCTGTCGTCCTTGGCAGCATCCCAGTCTCCAGCCACCACACTGCTGTTTGTTGGTGTTGTCTGCTAACAGATCAGAGAAAAATGAGACAGCCCCTGTAATTTGATCTCAATGCTAATATCAGAGGAACAATCCACTGGGATCTCTCTCAGGGATCCTGGGTTTCCCTGCTTAAAAACTGCAAATTATCTGATTATTACCCACCCCTTCCTCCCCACAAATTCTGATTAAAAACCCAAAATCTTTTTTCCCCTGCAATTAAAAAGAAACATCACTATATAGATCTATATATTTGTATCTATAGGTATCAGTTGAACACAATTTTTTTGGGTTATATTTACAATTTTGAAGCCTATCAGTACCTCGATTTAGAATAAAATACATTCTAAATACCTATACATTTTGGTGTTAATTTTGGGTTATCATGGAAAAAAGAAATCGGAGCTCCCCCTGCTCCCCAGGATGCAGGTCCGGTTGCTGCTAACAGCCCCCCCAGCTTTGTGGCACTGAGCAGCTCTGATATGCCAGTGCTCTGTCCATGCTATTGCCCTACTCTCCACCCACAGCCCCCCAGGCCTTGCTGGTGCCCCTCACCCCACCCACAGAGTTGCCACAGGGGGCCCCAAGCTGCCAGGGCTATGGGGCCAAGGACCCAGGTCCACAGCCCCCTCCTTCCCAGCAGCTGCCTGGTGGAGCTGGGGTCCCCCTCCCCTGCAGCGGCACAGCTGAAGTGGAGCCCATTGGGTGGGGTGGGGGCAGGGGGGCAATTCTGGCTCAGGCTCCCCACCCTGCTGCCCTCCCCTTAGGGGCAGATGGCACCTGGTGCAGCCACCGCTGGGAGTCCCGCACAGTCATGGCAAGGAGCCCCCTGCCTGCCCAGCAGTGGGGGGGCGGGGGGGAGGGGCACAGCTTAGTGCTGTTACTCCTGTTGCTGCCAGGTGGCCAAGGGGTGCCTCGCCATGGCTGTGTAGGGCTCCCTGTAGTGGCACTGAGTTTCTCTGTTCCACCCTGCTGCATCAGGTGCCATCTGCCAGGCTGTGGATGCCCATGGGAGGAGGGCAGCAGGGTAGGAAGCCCCAGTCCCAAAGCTGGCAGCCTGCATCCATCCCTGCCCCATACACAAATCTGGGGGGCATATGCCACCCATATCTCCCTGAGTGTGCGGTGGCAGGGAGCCAGCCCCCACCCCCAGAATAGCTACTTGTGGCTCTATTTTGCTTCCCTGTGTGGGCCCTGCAGCCACATATTCCTGGCCCCAGACACTATCTTGGCTGGGCAGCACCCCTAACCCCATCCTGCCCTATTCCCTCCCTCTGCCCAACTCCCTCCCTCCCTATGAGAGACTCAATCCCCACCCCTCCCACCCCACAGACTTACCTGTGGGGAGCTGCTCTCATGTGGCCTGTCACGTGCAAGTGTGCACACACACATGTACATGGCACCCCCTGCCTGATCACCCTTCATCCGCTCCCCCCAGCTGAGAGCAGGCTAGAACTCTACCAGCCTGCAAGGGGAAGCCTGCTGTTTCCTGCATTATTCTCCATAAAATGATGAAAATCAGTAGGTTTTTTACATTTTGTCATGGTGAAAGGAAAATCCAGATCCCTGCTCATCATACTTACCATAGGATACCACGATGATAAAAGGATGTGCCTTCCTGGGTTACAAACTGTTGTTCAGTATATAGCAACTGAAAGTGCAATATTCAACTGAATACCAAATTCACTCTAACTATAACTACTCCTCACTTAACATTGTAGTTACAGTCTTGAAAAATGCGACTTTAAGCAAAACTATGTTAAGTGGATACAATTACATTTCAGTAGTTACCTACTAGCAGGCAGCGACCAAACGTTATAACCGAATGTTGTGTAATTTTAAGTAAGTATGTTCTCTAAAAGAACAGCGACATAATAATGAAACAAGGTTAACCGGGACAACTTTGTGAGGACTACCTGTACTAGCTACTTCACAGTCAGGGCGGCTAGGGTCTGGAACCAGCTTCCAAGAGAAGTGGTGCAGGCTCCTACCCTGGGGGTGTTTAAGAGGAGGTTGGATGAAGATCTTGCTGGGGTCATTTGACCCCAGTATTCTTTCCTGCCATGGCAGGGGGTTGGACTAGATGATCTGCTCAGGTCCCTTCCGACCCTACAAACTATGAAACTATAACTATAGTTTGGACACTATAGACTGGATAATCTTCCCAAATGACTCAGTTTTAGTATTCTATAATACTATCTGGCTGACAAGCAGAGCTAAACAGAGTGCATTAAAACCCATCCTCCTTTTCTCTTGAATGTTTCCAAGGATAAATTAGAACACATAACACTAAATCTGGGTATAAAGCTTGGCATATAAACAAAAGCAAATTTTATATAAACCAAACGTTATAGAAGCACACCAGTATTTTCTTCCCACTAAAGCAGTCTGACTTATTGACAAGAATCACAAAAAAAAGTGACATTACTGAGTGAATTGGAAATTTCACTCTATTTTCACTTGCTCATAGTTCTGCTGCACAAGTAAAACAGTTCTGTTTTACAAAAGAAAAAAGAAACCCAAAATGGCTTTACAAGGAAGAATTAAGTTTATTTAAATAGTTGCTGATCTGGGTCTTCTTGTATAAAAATAAATTCCTCTAGGGGATTCTTCTGATTTACTGACCAACAGCTTCTTTCACATGTGTAAACCAAAACTGTCCCAAATTCGATTGACAGATCTGGGGGGAATGAAAAACAAGCGGCATTTAAGATTACATGACATGTCACATTTTAGACATTGCTACATTTGAAGAGGGGTGCTTATAAACAATATTTTCAAAATGAATCACCAATATGTGCAGAAAACTATATAATGACTTAATCTGTCCTTTTAACTTGTCCTACTGTTTGTCCCAAGTGAGCCAGAATGTCACTCTGTCAACCATTAACACTGTAGTAGCCAGGCAGAAAACACAACCCTGAACATCTCTAGGATGTCAACTAATGCTCCAATCTTGAACATGCCTATGTACAAACTAAATTAGTAATGCAAACAATCCCTCTTATTTAGTCACTTCTTGAATGCAGAAGATGGTACGAGGATAATTGTCTTAGTACGATGGATTAATTGCGTGCTTCAAGTGCTTGTTGGATGGGGGCTTAATTCAGTGCTTAGTTTGTTCCTACAGGCTAAATTAAAACTGATAAATTTCTTGGCGTTACTTATTAAAGAAATCAAATAATGTAGAACTTCAGATTCAATTTCATTCAATCAAGACTCCAAATACTTCTCAGTTAGCCCCATCATAAAGGAAAGTCCAGAAAGGTTCAGTCAAAAATGGATTTGTTTGGCAAAATGATATAATTTCAGTTATATCTGCTTTTTAATCTGCCTGTAAAAATGTTTCACGGTTCTATGAAATGGTCCAGGCAATCTATTAACCCTCATATTTGTTTAACTGGCTGATTCCATTAAAAGAAGACCTGTTTTTTGTTTTTTTGTTTTTTAAGAACAGAGATCCTTGCTCTTCCCTCACAGCCTCCTGGCCCTGCTCATGCCTCTCACTCCCTGCCCCTGTCCATAGTCCCACAGCCCTGCTGGTACCCCCCCAGATGCCAGGGCTATAGGGCCAGGAACCCAGGTCTGCAGCCCCCTTCCCCCAGCAGGAGATAACAGCTGCTGCAGCGGAGCACAGCAGGTGGGGAGCCAGGCTGCTGCGGGATCAGGGGGTAGGGGCAGCTCCCTGGCATGGCACACACTCCTGGAGGGGCAGAGAGGGACCAGAGCCCCCCAGATCTGTGCACGGGGTGGGTATGGGGGCAGGCAGTGAGGGCAGCTGCATGGAGTTGTGCCCCTCAAAAGCTACTGCGCACGCAGGGGGTGCGTCACCAGGGAGCCCCACCTCCCAGATGAGCTGACCATGGCCCTGCCCCACTCTGCTGGGGCCCCAGCCCCCTGCAGGCTGCTCACAAAACTGCACGATCCACAGGCTTCTCTGGTAAAATGATTCCAAAAACTAGGGGTGTACCAAGAGAGATTTTGGGGGCTGATACCAATTGCCGATTTTTAAGGAGGCATTTCAGCCGATACCAATCCAATTTCTGATAGACTTATTAGCTGGATGCAGCTGTGTTATGGTGGAAGGGGAGGGGGAGGAAAGGTGTGTGGGGTGGGCAGATCAGTGGTGAGGGAGGGAATGGGGCTGGGGTAGGCGCTGCCCAGCCGGGGTGGGGCAGGTGCGGGACAGAGCCTCAGCTCATCCAGGGGTCATGGAGGGAAGACCAGTTCCTGCCACTGCCTGCACTCTGGGAGGACATGGGGAGGGGAGTGGCTGGTTGTGTCCTCTGGATCTGTGGGGCAGGGCAGGCTGCAGCTGTGGGCTGAGGCTGGGGCCAGGGCAGTGCTAGGCTTTTTTTGCCACATTGTACGGGGGGGGGGGCGGTGTGCACACAGCACTTGTGTTTAATCAGCCAAATTAAAATCAGCCACATCAGGCTGATTTCCAATACAATGAATTTTCTTTTTATTGGCACTTCTACCAAAAACCACAATTCTAATTTGAGCTATTTTTACATGTAATAATATACAAATGGTTTTGGTTTTCCCACAGTGATTCAAATAAATGGCTGATTCTATTAACGAGCGATGCTATAAAGTGGAATCCACTGTATTTGTTAATTCGCAAGTCCTCACTTTAGGAGGAATGTTACAAAATTAATTGTTCAAGGATATAGGAAGTTCCTGATTCCTCTCACTGTTATAAAGGAGCTAAGGAACATATAAAGCTTTGATCAGAGACTCCTAGCAAATCAGTTTCACTACGAACACTGAAAGAAAGTACTGAAATAGTTTAAAGGATGAACGGCTGAATTAGGGTAGCTCTTTTCTTACTATGTCCCAAACACTGGAGGGTGGGGAGAAAGAGCAAGTTATAAGAAAGTCAATTTCAATTATAGTTGGCTGGCCACTTACAGCAGCTTTTATATTAAAAAAACAAAACGTGATTAGAATATCATTGCTCATATATTTTACATGAAGTAACCCACTGGGGGCCATCCTTTTTGGCAGGCATGCCATATGTTAATCCTGCACCCTCCTGGAGTGCTATTCCAATCCCTTTCTTCTGCCTGAGCTGCTGCTCTGCTTTCTGCTCCCTGCCTGATCCGCTGTGACCTATTCACAGAGGCTGCCTGTGCCATGCATGTTGCAGATTGGCCATCCCTAAAGTAACCTATGTTCTAATGTCTTGGTTGATGCAGTTATAGCACAGTGCTTCATATTCAATTAAAAATAAGTAATAAGAATTAGCACCTGCATCACTTTCGAGCATGCTGACCAGTGCTGGCATAAGCTGGAACTCAAAGACTCTGTTACTTCCACAGTTATGGCAGGCTGGAACCTCTCTGCTGATGTCGAATGGAGGGCATGTTATAAATAAAGGCTCACCGCCCCAGGAGTATCTAGGGGTATGGAGAAAGACGTCACACATTTCTTGTTATTGCTCAGTGGAAGACCCACGGTAATGCAGCAGTACTTGGTATTCACCAAAAGTCATGAGCCTGCTTCAAGTAAAAAAAAAGAAAAGAAAAAAGGGTTAAAGTAGGAAAAGGACTTGGAAGGTTACCACAAGACCTGGAAGCTGTTATTGATGCAGCCTCCCAACATTCAAATGGAGACAAAAACAGTAGATTGATTACTGCATGGCATGTAGTACCCTCAACACCATATTCCTGCTACACTTTAATATAAATCTAAGGGAAAGGGGAGATGGGGGGGGGGGGGGGAGAAGACACACTTCCAAGTCCAAGTTCAGCAGTCTTGGAGCAGCAGCATGGTGCTTTCTATCACAGCACTGCAAGCTTTTGGAACAAGGTAGCGCACCTCCAGAAAAACCCAAACCAAAGTTCAAGGCAACTTCCAGTCAACAAAAGGGGGGTTCTGTGCTGTGCCTGGAAGGAAAGCACAGAACTCACAGCCCAGAAGTCATGGAGACACAGGCATAGCCTCCCCTTTTTGAGCTCTCCAGTGACTGGAATGGGGTGGCTCTCTCAGCATTACAGCTGGCTCACAGCGATATTTTGAAAGCATGAAAAAGTCAAAGTCTGTTTTACACTGAGAAGTGACAGATACTATTTAGGCAAAAGAAATATGTATCTTTGTGTTCCAAACTCAGCGGATGGATTTCCTATGCAATTGCTCTAGGATACCCAACGCTGTTTATGTAAGGACTACATCTTTAAGGCTTTGCCTTCTCTTGGAAATCGCATCAACTGTTTCTCCTTGCGTCAGGAGACTTAGCAAGCAGACATTTTAACTAAAGAATCAGCTGATTTGCAAGATTCACTGTGGAACAAACACACACATGTGGATGGTACCTGCCAGAATCCAATATGGATGAGTAACATCTGGCAATCTAATATATAAGCTGTTAAGGATATGCCATCTCTGTAATGTTTTTGTCCTAAGGATGAAATACTGTGCTTTACTCTAAGTTTGCTGATCACTGTCCTGAAAGAAAACAGCTCTGAGGTGCTGAATTAATGAACTCAAGTGTGGTTTATACTACAAGGTTTTAGTGGCACAACTAACATCAGTTACAGGTGTGAAATGATCATTCCTCCTAGATAACCTAACTTTGGACATCCCTGTACTGAGAGAGGAGGGCTTTTACCAGTAGAGCTGCTATAGTTTGGGTAGATGCTATGAGAAAAACAAAACCCCAAAAAACCTTTCTACACATCTTCACTACAAGCTTTGCTGGCAAAGCTAAAGTAGAAGACCTGTAATGCATACAAGCGGCAGATCTGCAAGGACTATATCACAGTGAATTTCAAGTGGTCTGCAGCCCTAAAACAGATTGTCCTGTTGAAAAAGGAAACACCTACAGGCCCCAAACCTAAGGAAATTCACTGTGATATAGTCCTTGCAGATCTGCAGCTTGTATGCATTACAGGTCTTCTATTTTAGCTTTGCCAGCAAAGCTTGTAGTGAAGATGTGTAGAAAGGTTTTTTGGGGATTTTTTTGTTTTTCTCATAGCATCTACCCTGCTGAGGAAGTCAGAGGGGTTAATGGCAAGGTTACCCCAGAGCTGTGATGATAACAGTCTATCAGCAGCAGGACTGACTAAGACCTCCATACCACTGTGCTCTATTTTTCCACCCCCATTGGTGTCCCCTGGTAAACTGGCTATTGCTAGGGTTTCCTTCTTTAAGGGACCTTTGAAAAAACAATTTGCATCAGCTGTCTTCCTCGTATCTCATCCTGAAGAAACCCTCCCTTGATCAAAATCCAAGGCCCCTAGAGAGTCTTCTTTATTCCTCCAGCCAGTTTTACCTGATGTAGAATAGGCAGATCACAGGATAGTCTCACTGACTACACCTTATTATGTGCATCTCCACCTACACTTAAACACATACCATGCTTAGCTTAAGAAATGTTACAACATTTTTAATTAAAATAATCTAAAAACAACATCCTCATTTCACGAGCCTCAAGTTAAAAATAAATAAATAAATAAATAAATTTATTCTCTGACAACTGACCACCACTTCCTATCACCAACACATCAGTCAACATACCTCAGAATTTGTTCAGGACAGGCAGAAATTCGTTTCATAAATTTGTGGAACACCTGGTCCCTTCTTCGGAGTTCGCTCTTCTCATATTTCTCATGATCACCTTCACCTGCAAAACTAGAAAAATAAGGGCAGGGGGAAGTTTTCCTATTAAATCTACAGCAGCATGCATATTCAAAAATAAAAACAGTTATGGAACCACTACCTCTTGAAAGTTTTTTTTTTTATATTAACACGAATTAAAATGACGCTTGTATCTAAAAATTAGCCTTACTAGGCAACATAGCTTATTAGTTCACTCCTTAGTCTCACCCTCAATGATCTTCACTCAAATAGCTATATCCAATTTTTCTGTATTATAATACAAGAAATGAAATCCACTACGCATTTGCTTAAACCTAGATTCCTCAGAACCTTTCCTGTATTTTGGTCTTGTCTTTATTTATACCCAGGAAAAAAAAAAAAAATCTTAAAACTGCCCCAAAAATACACTTTCAGAAACATAACAAAACATGAAAGGTACTTCAAAAAGCAGTGCTCTATATGCAACTCCTGCAAGTGAACGGTATTCTAATACTGCTTACTTACTGGGGAAACCAACCCTACGTATATTCACAACTCTTAGAATGAAGAATGCATATTAGATGTAAACGCTCAATGTACGTGTCATGCAACTGCACTAGTGTTAACCAGCCCACAGCAGACCATAAGTCCAAAAGCTGTTTTTCACATTACTTCCTTGCCAAAATCTGGATGGGTCCATCATAGTCAAAACAGAGGAATGGAAAATAAATCTCTCTATATAACCTAGGGAACTACATATACGTTAGACCTATAAACCCAGGAACTACAGGTATGCCAGACGCACAATACAACTATTACATGAAATTAACAACACTCTAGGAATATGTTTTCCTAGCTTCAAAAAGCCATTGATACTGTATCCTAATGAGCATCTTTTGAAGCATACAACTTTGTGGGAGGCACAAGGGTATGACAGAGGGGTAATGGATACTGGACTAGAAAATCCAGGAATTATTTCCTAGTGTGCCAGTCCACTATTTTTTTTTTTTTTTTTTTTTTACCAGAGATGTCAAAGGCTGCAAACATTAATTTTAAGTATAAACATATTTGAAAATGACAGGCTATTTTAGGAAATCCAGCACTCAAAACTGATCACAAATAAGAACTATAGTTTTAAAAAGGGAAAGAATACATTATGTCAAGAGTCACACCCCAGACTTACCTCTATGCACTGAATAATGAGTTACTTTTGAAATGTTTTTATTAAGCTTTAAACTATTTAGGTGTGATTTCAAAGGGTCTTTGGCTGGAACTGCAGATGTTGAGTCTACAGATGCTTCACAATAAACTGTGCCCTCATCTCTGTATCTCAAGATTCTACTTTTGGGCTGCATCTACATGATGCTAATTCTGAAAGGTGCTTGTACCTTCAATTTGCACCAATTTCAAAGATAAAATAAAGGATGCTCAGTCCATCTCAAACTCAGTTCAGTTGTCATTTAACTAACTAATAAATGCCAACTAATAGCAGCCCATTTAATTCCTTCATTTTACAGCAAGTACTAGAAACCGATCCCACCTTTCTGACATCAACTCCTCCAAATTAACACCCTCTCTCTGTTGATATTCCTTTAGAAGCTTGTGTGCATGATCTGTATCAACGTAACCAATATAGTCTTCCTCATCCACAACACCAATGTAGTAGGGCTTGAACACAGGGACAGAGCTAGACATTACTCTCTCTTCTCCAGCTGGAAGATGAATACATAAGTGACTGGATACATCCACAGCTTCAGCCAGGCTAAGCCCCTGTAACTGGGCTGCACACTCCACTTCTTTGGGCGAGCAAGAGTCGCTCGCTTCATTTACACCCAGCAAGCGAGAGGGGTTCAGTTCAGGCTGTTCAAATTCATCGCATGCTCCCCAGTCATCTGCTTCGTCACACCAATCCCTCGCAGCCAGCTTCTCTTGTTGCTCCTGCGAATAAAGGAGAGACAGGTTTCAAGAGACATACGCACGCCTTTATGAACACGTGCAAAAAAGCACTGCTCACCTGGGGGGTGTTTTTACGCCACAGCGTTGCGGGGAACACCACTTGCGCCACAACCTAAGCAGCGCGGCCCTCGACGGGAGCTGATCCCCCCAGCCCCGGATCGCGGCACGCGTCTCCCCGTGCAGCGGACACCCCGGGCCGGCGCACACCCACCTGCGGGGCCGGGCGGGCGCGGGGCGCGCACTGGGAGCGCAGGGCCCTCCAGCCGACGGCGCGGCCGCAGCAGGCGGGGGCGGCGCAGGCGAAGACGTGCAGCGCGCGGTGCAGCGCGGAGCCCTCCAGCGGGCAGCTCACCTGCAGCACGTGCAGCAGCGCCGCGCCGCAGCCGCCGCAGGCCGGGGCCGAGGCCGCGCCGAGCCCCGGGGGCAGGTCCTGCAAGACATGCGCGCCGGCGGCCGTGAGCGGGGCGGCGGGGAAGAGGGCCCGGAGCCGCCCAACCGCCCGCCCGCGCCGCCGCTCACCGGGGCGCCGCCCAGCTTGTTAGTGGCCCAGGCCGGGGCCTGCGCGCTGCCCGCGCCCAATGGCGGCATGGCGGCGTCCCGCAGCCCCAGCAGCACCGGCGGCCCAGCACTCCGAGCCGCCATGGCCGCGCACGTGGGAGCTAGCCCCGCCCCCTCGGCTACGGGAAGCGAGAGAGGACAAGAGGAAACGGGCAGAGAACGCCTCTTCCTCCGGCTGCCTCTGCTCAGGCCCAGGGGGCGGCGCGCGGGCTGGCTCTGGTGAAGCGCATGCGCCGACCTTGGAATGCAGGGTGCAGCGCAGCAGCGGGTTCGAGCCGGGCTGGGGGCAGCAGCGCCCCCCCAACGGCGGACAAGGGGGTCGCAACAGCCACTGCGTGGGCGAAGAAACCGGGGGGGGGTGTGGCCCCAACCCAGGGAGGAACAAGGTTGGGGGCCTGAGCACGGTTTTGCACAGCGACCCCAGCTCAAGTGCAGCTCCATGTCTAGGGGTGGGACACCCAAAACCCCAGACTGACAGCCAGCAGGTCCTGCCTAGCTTCTTCAGGAGAGCGCTCCTGGCAGGGATGTGCAACCCAAACGCAGCCCCTTCCTCATGACGGTGCGCAGGCTGGCATGCAAGCGTAAAGCTTTGGGTCGGTCAAGGGCTTCTTCAGAAGTTTCCCCTGACGCTGGAAGATGTGTGGCTGGGGCAACCCGAAAAAGGACTTTACCCTGTCATCCCAGCCCAATCTCAGCGTGCAGTCAGCGTGTGATATCATTTTACCTTCTTTGTAGCAGAATTTCATCAAAATGTATGCTCAACTCTTTAGCATGGCTTAATGCATGACCAACCACCTTTAATTGTTTAAAGATTAACTTTGAGAAAGGAACCAGAAATAAGGAATCAGCTTCAGCCTCATCCACCTTCCCCGCTCACGCGTGCTTGATGCCAGGCCCAGGTCCTGGCTTGCTTTATTTCTCCTGGGATGAGGCGCTCAGCCTCCCAACGCCACGTGCTCGCTCTGGCTATGAGGCATCTCGACAGGCAGCAGATTTGTCCAGAACGCCACTTTATCCTCCTTCAGTCTCTTTGCCACCTTCTGCTTTAGATCTATCACCAGGTACTGCTCGGTCTTATCGTAGGCTGGCCACTTCACCAAGCCACGTCCATTAGGAGTCCTGCAAGCAATAGCATGAAGCACTGTGTTGGCACAGCGTCTGTCACTGTCACTAGAACTTACCAAGGGTCTAATAATCTTGGTAACGTAAGTGATGGTGTAGCTGTGATAGTCCAGAAATTACACCAAAGGCAAGGATTGCTTAGGGCAGTCCCTTTTATTGGACTTCTGTGTTGGGATGCAATTAGACAAGCTTTCCAATTCAGGACATTCTTCCTCAGGTCTTTGCTGTGTCACCCGGTTGCTGAAAGGGGAGTGAACAGGGTAAGACTGGATTTATAAGAACGTAAGAGTTGGCACTGACTGGGTCAGACTATAGGTCCATCCTGCCCAGGCTCCTGTGTCACACAGGAAGAGAGCAGATGCTGAAAGAGTGAACTGCATATCACCAGGGTGTGTTCCACTCTTCCCCTCTCATTTGCAGCCTTCAGCATAGTAGGGCTCAACCTTTTTCCCTGGCAGGCCTGATGGGCAGTGCCTAGTCCTCCCATGGCAGACAAGATTCTTTGGGTAAATCTGATATCTTTTATTAGACCAACTCCAGATGTCAAATTCAACCAACGAACCTTGTCTGCCTATGTCCTTAGACCAACACTACTACAACCTACACCCTTGTTCCTCCCATGGGCATTAGACAAGCTTCTAAATGTAAGACCCTCTTCTTCAGGTCTCCCTGAGATTAGGCCCACCAACCAGACCCAGCCTGTAGGTGGACTGGGCACTGCCCATCCAGCCCGCTGGGAAAAAAGGTTGAGCACCAGTATCCTATAGCTTCAATGCTGGAGGCTACAAGTGAGAGGAACAGTGGAAAACACCCTGGTCTTGGCCTGTTCTGCTTTCTGCCCATGTGACACAAGACTAGGCAAGATGGACCTATGGTCTGATCCAATCAATGGCAGTACTTATGTCCTTATGAATCTGGCCGTATCCTGTTTGTTACCCTTTCAACAGCTGTTCTCTGATGCTGGGTGACAGGAGTGACCAGAGGAAGAATGTCGTACATTGGTAAGCTTGTCTAACTTTATCCCAACTACATAACTGGTCCAATAAAGGAGATCACCCTAAGAAGCATCCCGAGGCATCCTCAGGACATGCCTTTGCCAAACTGATCCAGAGTGAAACAGCTAATATTTCTATATTTATTTGACAGCAGATCTACTACTCCATTTTCAAAGGTATGGATGCAGTGGCTCTTCAGCCAACTCATTCTGTTTACCTGGAGGTCTACTCTTGATCACATTAGAAAGGATTTGTGTTTAAAACAGTACTGTAAACTCCAGAAACTAACTAGGTCTAGTTCTAACAGGCTGAGGCAATAAAGGTAACATGATCCTTAAGTAAGTAGGAGTCTCACCCACAGCGAGCAAAGTTAGCCCAGTATTTCATCATTGTTCTACTAAGTTTAGTCTCATCTTCTGTAGCTCCACCTGCAAGTGAGATATAAAATTGTCATGTTAGCACAAAACAAAAAAGTAGGTTCCCGCAGAATTGATTCCAGTAAAAATGAAGACGTGTGCTACCCATTGCAAACTTCTTGGAGCTTTTCAGGAGTAGGGACTACAAGACTGGATCTGTATATGGGGTACCTGGTGAAAAATTTTAGTCCACTATTACAAGACAAAACCAAAAATCATTCTTTATATTTCTAAGCTATACTTCAAGAGTCAAATAATAATAATGGCTTTGATGGGGCCTTAATAAGAATTTTCTAGCAAGCACAGATACATTACCAGCTAAGAAGGGCTTTCCTAGGACATAGCCAAGTTCACTTCCATGATCCGCTTGTACAAAAGGTGGTTTAATAAGTGCTTCTTCACTTGGTCTATGGCGAAATTCATAAAAGTAGACTGGATTGCCAGCATCTAGTTGAAAACAAATTAAGATCAAGGGTTCCAATACAAAAAATATATTTTACCCAAAACAGTAGATTTAAAATCAAGATTAACTTGGATAAACTCTTAATCTCATGCTATCCATATTATTTGCCAGTGAACTATTCATCATAAATTAGACTTCATATAAATATTTAATTTCAAAGACTACTACAAAAGTGCCTTATGACACTTCAGGCACTTCCATAAATGGTGTTAGTAGAGAATTTATGAACTCAAAACTGGATTATAACACAGGAAAAAAAAGTTGTAAATGAAAGGAATCCCCAAGTTTTTTTTCTCCTCGGTTTTTCCTTGCCCCGTAACCCTTATACATTTTCCTGGTTCTGTAGAAAAAGAAAAGGGCTCAACTCACTATTTTTTTAATATTTAGATCTATATTCTGCTCTATCCAGAAAAGCTCTGAGCAGCTTACAAGGAACAGTAGATGGTACCCCATACGCAGATAAAAATATAAAGCACATGTCTCTTGCAGTACAGTGTAACTGAAAATATTACAAGTAAAATGAGTATTAACGATGTAGATTGTGAGTCTACATATAGGTTTTTATGGCAACATGACTCTCAGGGTTAGCAAGAGAGCACCAGAGCTATTTATTTTTCTGAGGTGTTTCAGAAAACTGTATAGGAAATATTGGCTAAGAATATTAAAGATAATCGGTGGAAGACAGAAGGGAACAGACAGGAGCTTAATACCTGGTCAAGCTTTGAACAGAATGGAATTAAGGATGCAATTTAACCTTTTCCCCCCAATAAGTACAAAACAGGGGACTCACCTCGGTGATACCTGGCTGTTACAATGGATGGAACAAGAAAAACTGCATCTTCTAACAAGTCTAGCATCCCATCTCGTACCTGAATTTGGTCTTTTGGATTCTGTACATATTCATTAAACACTCGATTAACTAGTTTGTGAGGCAGTTTCTGGAATGAGGAATGAAGATAATTGTAATAATGATGATCAGGGATCCTGGGTTTCTCTGATTTAAAAAAAACCCCAATTTTCAGATTAAAAAGAGTAACCCAAAATCCACATTTTTCCATGATTTACAATGAAACACCACTAATATTAATAAATGAAACACCACCAATTTTAGTGGTGTTTCATTTTAATCATGGAAACATGGATTTGGGGTTACTCTTTTTAATCCAAAAATTGGGGATTTTTTTTTTTAAATCAGAGAAACCCAGGATTCCTGATGATGATACTTACTGGACAACACAGCAGCACCCAAGAGGTTCATTTGTGCTTTGCCAATTACTACCTTAGCTCCTCGGAAAGAAAATCCCTCATCTTAGTAGACTAGAGGTAATACTTCAAAATCGGAGTTAGAGTGGTTTGCTGGACTACAACCGTGGCATTATTTTGACACCTACTAAGTTTATGAATCAGTTGAGGTGACAAGCAAACAGTGGCTTGGTCCCTCCCTCATGAGGAAATGAATCGTGTGAGAGCACAGAAATTCTGCGCATTTCCATCAAATTCTCCTGCCCGGGTTGGGAGCCCCCGATATACCCACATACCCTTTGGGGAAAGGCCAAGATTGTTACCACCTCTGGGTAGTACAATCTTCCGGTTCCACAGAAAATACCCTCTGCAGGGTCTTTACCTCTACACTTCTTCCTGGTACTTCCTTCTCCCTAAAATCTCTGGGCAGGATAGACATGTAGGAGCTGGGCTGTCAGAGATATACTTGTATTTGGCTGATCATGCTTTTATTAATGAATTGGCCTCAGCCATGGATGGAAAAACAGCAGAGCTTCTAGCAGATGTTGTGGGGTTTCCAATTCTACTGGCATTAGGAGCTTTTTGTGTGTTCTCTTTGTTTGGGGACTTGTCTGTCAATATGCTGTGGCCTCCATTAAGAATTTTTTGCCAAGACCCAGATATACCTTTCACAAAAGGAACATAGCTTCCTCCATTAATGGCGCAGTTGCCTGTAATACTTTCCTGCACAATCAATTTAAATATTAAGGGTTTGGTGTGAAGAGATAGAGAGCAAGTTGGAGTGTACCCATCATTAATGAATTAATGTGAAATAATCACTTACCGTGACTGACTGTAAGCCTTTTATAACTTGAATTGCTGTTTCTTTGTCCAACCCATCTACATAAGGAGGAAATTTCAGGAGCTACATAGGGAAAAGAACCTGTTTACTGTCATCTTCTATATTCCTACAGGCTAACAAACTGATTTAGAATGAAAGATCATTATAAGTATCTTACAGTAGGAAGCAGGAATCCAAGTTCATCATTAGTTACTCCTATTATACGTGGGACGGTGTTCATCATTTTGTTAGCCAGTAGCTTCTTAGGACTTTTAGGAAAAAAAACACCATCCACAACTGTGTAGATGAATACAGGATGCTGGATAAAAACAAAACTCTTTGTTACTTACAAATTATTTTTGTCTTTGGAAATTATTTTCAGATTTCCATTCTAAGTATTCTTATCAGAGATGGCAATTTTTTTTAAGCTCTGCTCTGAATTTCTACTGCAGACATTCTGCACTGCTTATGACTGTGTACTTGGCTTGGTATGGACAGTAATAATAGCTAACCTCCATCGTGTCTCATATTAATTTTGCATCAGCAGAATGGGGAGCAAAATTAACTTAGATGTGTGAACTAGAGAAGAACTGGGAAGCTAACTAACTGATGGCAGAAACTAGACACGATCATGTAATAATGGCCCTAACTAAATTACCACAGTGCAGAAAAGGTACTTTTCAAAAAGTCTGTACTTTCTACAGAGTTCTGATCAATCCCAGTATGTTCTCCCAATGCACAGGATCTCTCTCCTGCCATATCATGCAGGACTTCCTCTCTCTTGTGCTATGTCTGCCCCTCTTGGCCCAAAACGTATTGTGCTGGTGGTTAGCATGCTCCTACGAGCTGTACAAATGATTGTTTTTCATTTTGTGCATTTTCACAAAATGTGTCTAAACTTTGGCTTGCAGTCTTGCATTGGCATTTTTCACATTTATTTCTTCCTTAGAAACTGTGAATTTTTCCTGTATGACTGAAGTGAAAATGCTTCTGCAAAAGGACACAAATATTTCAAAGCCCACAGAGGAAAGTAAGAAAATGTCACCTCTTTAGATTCTGGAGTTGATGCATTGCTCAAGTATAGTGTTGTGAAGTCCTGAAAAAAGCAAGAGGAGTTATGTGATGGTTTTACTTTACTTTAATTTTAGAGTCCACAGTTTTTTAAATGTTATTTTATAGCAGTAAAAGTATAAGAGTCACTTCATACGCAGTGAATACAGCATCACTTACCAGGTCGAGAGTAATCTTTACTATTTCCTTTTCTGATTTTCCCCTTAGGCAGTGCACTATTTTAGCAGAACTGGGTGATTCACAGCCAGATACACGAGCAATTCTCTGCAATCGGTTGAAACAAACCAGTCACTCATCTCTTCATGGCTCTCTTTACTTCCCTGGGGGACTATACTTTAATATGGGTGGAAAGTCTATATGCTCTAACAGTGATAGGAGGCAACAAGTTATGCTCATATAGTTAAGATACAGAAACACATCAGTGCAGCCAGTCTAGGAAAAAAACATGATAGAAACTGATGGTCAGGCCTTGTGCATGGCCTAACAAGATCTCAGACATTGCAAGAAGGATTCAGATTTAGAATATCACCATGTAGACAATAGTAAGAAAAAGTAACTGTTAAATAGCACTTTACTGTAGACAGGACTATTCTAGGGCTTTTGGGACAGGGTAATGATTATTTTAGAGGATCTCTAGTTTAAACTGATTTCATTGTTTTAAAGGTCCAAAATCTCTTGAGCCACATTAATAATTAGATGAGAAAGAGAGAAGAGTATTTCTGCGAAGAGAGCTGATGTTCCTGCATTTCAAAAACTTTTTAAGTGATACAGCTGAAGGGAACTCGGGAGACCATATAGCCTGGGGGGGCAAAATGCGGCCCATGGGCCGGATGCGGCCCGCCAGGCCGTTCTATCTGGCCCGCAGGGCCCCTAAAAAATTTAGAAAATTAGTATTTATCTGCCCCTGGCTGCCTGTCATGCAGCCCTCGATGGGTTTCCAAAACTCAGTAAGCGGCCCTCCGCCCAAAATAATTGCCCACCCCGATATAGTCCAACCACCTCTTCAAGGCAAGATCATCGCGGTCTAAACTATCTCAGCCAAATGTTTGTCTAACCAACACTTTAAAACTTTCAGGGATGGAGATTCCTCAACCTCATTCAGTAATCTGTACCAGTGCTTTTCCACCCTCATAATTAGAAAGTTCTTCCTAATATGCAACTGATATTTCTTCTGTTGCAATTTAATTAATTGTTAATTGTTGTCCTGCCCCAATGACATCCCAAGCAATTTTCAGAAGACAAATATTTCTAAGAGTGGGAGCAAGGCTAAGCCAAAACAGTTTGAATATGTCAACAGTATTAATGCACGTATAGATGAACACCTTGATAGCAAAGGGCATAGGTAGCGGAAGGCTGGGACTAAGGGGCTTAACCCCGCCAAATTGGGCCTGTGACAGCAGCTGTACTGCTTCAGCACCGTATCCAGCACCCCTGCTACATGCTCCTTTGCTGCTGCATGTACAGCAGTAGCACATGCTGGCCCCTGAAACAGCTCTGCAGGAGGCAGAGGCGGGAGTCAGGCAGGCGTGTCCCACACCACCCAGCTCTCCCAAGTAATATTTTCTCCCACTGCTTATGGCAAAGGGTGTCTGTACATGAGCTCTGTAGTAGAGGTGGGGATGGGGTGTGTGCGTGTTTTAATTAGAGTGGCTTTTGAAAGCTGCTCTAATTAAAACACCTACAGTATGTCAGCATCCCATGTTTCAGAATGGCAGTGGGAGCTGCTCTAATTAAAACACCCACAGTATTCAGCAATCCATGTTTCAAAATGGCAGTGGGGGCATTTTAACTAAATCTTGTTTTACAAGATTTAATTAAAGTGTTCCCGCTGTGATTTTGAAATGTGGGGGTGCTGCATACATGAGACGCTGCAACATGCTGGAGAGTTTTGATTAGAACGCTCCAGCAGACTCGATTAATTGATTATTCTGCCCTGACCTATTCCAATCAGAATGTGTCAGAGCATGTGTAAAAGTGCTTAAAGTGTCAAGCATACACTCTTACTGTGCACAGAAATGCAGACATTTATATCTACAGTTATGTTGTTCCAGGGACAAACCAGGTTCTAGTCTTTGAAAAAGCAGTGTAAATGTAGAAAGCTTGTAAGAATGCTTCTTAAAAGTATCACAAAGAATCTACTTTAGTTTGTTCCCTCGGATGGTCAGTAAACAAAGGACTGTATGCAACTCCGCTTTCCGAGATGGCCTTATGAAACAAGCCCTTTGCCAGTGGAGACAGGACCTGGAAAAAAGGAAAAGAAGGAATTGAACAACAGTGCCATGTCATGAATTGCATTTTAACAGTGGTGTTTCACTTTTAGTGGGTATGCAGGCAAGGAGGCTCAGGTGCTCCAAGGACATGAGGCCTCACTACTCTGGCTGGACCCCTCTGGCTCAGACACACCACACTGAGTGTGGCTCCTTGGGCTCCAGCCCCTTATCTAGCTCTCCAGCCCCTCTGGCCGCAAGCTCTTCCTCTCTCTCAGTAGTTTCTGCCCTTTCTCAGGCAATGCTAGGCTCCTGGGTCCCTGTACACACATTATAATTATATGCTTGTTAATATAATTAATATGGCCCAAATAGATTATGTACTTACATGTGCTTCACCCATTATATACTTCACCCATTTAAGCCACTGGCAGGGAGTACTCCCCTAGCTCTGTCTGACCCAATGCATGCTTGCTCCCAGTGCCACAGTGGACTCCGCACACATGGTTCCAGGTCACTCATGGTCACTTGTGGGGGATTGGGAACCACTGGACCAAGTGCCCTCTGTTATCCCCTGAGCTCCAGCCCTGGGGCTGTAACAGACAGAGCCTAGGGAACCCAGATCAGTAGAGACAAGGTGCAAGGCTACACATGCAGTACATGGGGAGTGGGGAGGGGGTGGGAAGGGCAAGGGGTGGAAAAGAGGACACACGAACCCCAGGAGCGGGAAGGGGGCAAGCCAAGGGTGTGCTGAGGCACAACCACTGCCACTACAACCAGGTAGAACTGCACTGCGCACCTCCTGCAGAGCCACATTGGGAAATGGCGGCAGCAGAAAGTCAGGCCCACCAGTATTACATCACACAGGCAGGTGTGCCACTTCTGCTGCAACTCCCACTGGTTCGGCTCTGACGCACCTCCTGAAACCTGGCTGCGCAGGGCGGGTTCACCCTGCAGTGGTGGTGGCGGCATGGCACCCCGGCAATTCCTTACAACACCCTGGCTGAGAACCACTGCCTTAGTGCAATAGGCTGTTGGGCTTGGAAGGAAGGACCTTTGAGTTGAATTTATTTCACTTTTGAAAATAAATATTGTAAGACCATGTCAAATGGTCCGTAAATGCACGCTAAGTTTCAGACCTCTTAAAATATTTGGTGAAGCATACCTTCTCGGTCCAGAAAAAAAGGACATGCTTTTCAGAAAGTTGGTTTATGTGGTGGATTCCCAAATCCAGGCCTGGTTAATCATCACTTTGTGTTGTTCCCATGGCTGCTATGCTGATGGCATATGCAAGTGACATTTACTAGAGATCTGAAATGAGGCACAAGACCTAACCTAGGCAACATCCACACAGGTGTGAATTTTGATTGGGGGCTGCAATATTATTCTTGTCTCAACTGTTTGAAAGAACTCCATACTCAGTGGAAGATGACTCAGTCATCAAGGTATTAAATTAAACAGAAGATTTTCATCAATTAGGATCTCTTTTTTGGTATCAAACTGTCCCTAGTTGAAGGTAACATACACTTGTTCCCATCTGATTAGGATATTTTAAAGTTAATTAAAGTTAATGATCACTGTAAACCTACAAGGGCCGAAGCACTCAATCCTCCTGCAGACTGTCCAGATATGGTGACGGACCCTGGATCTCCTCCAAAAAATGCAATATTTTCCTGAATCCAAATCAGAGCTGCCACTTGATCCAAGTAACCCCAGTTACCACGGGCGTGTTCATCACCAGTGCTGAAACAAGAGGACATATATGGGACATGGGTAGCTCTTGGTGGAGTTTCAGATATTTGGTTACATGAAACACCGAAGGAACGTATCTAAGCTGCGGTGGGAGCAAGAGGCTGAAAATGGAACTCTTGGCGGTGTCAGAATAGGACACCGACCTCTGAACTCTTGAGAGCTCAAGAGGAATAGGGTCAATGTTCTTATGTTCAAGCACTACTTGCCTATGTTGTTGGCACCAGCTAAGTAGCATGCAGCTAAACAGTCTTCTCACACTCTTTGAGGATGTTATTTTATTTTGCTCTGCATTCAGACCCACCATACTCCCCCTTCTGTAACAATTGTAAAATATTGATAACTGCCTATTTGTGGGGGTGGAAGGAGGATGAGTCTGTGTGAGTGACGGTGTCTTAAATTTGTATTATCCTGTGATTAAAATAGTACGTGATAAAAACTGAATGAATGCATGTATACAAGTTCTTGGTATAAGAATGAAATGTAAAGGTAAATAAATATCTGGTGATAAGTTTCAGTGGGTGTATGTACATATGCAATTAATTTGAAGCAATAAACTCCGGTGCATATTGCACCGGAGTTTATTGCTCCCAGGTGCCGCATTTACATGTATGCGTGGGGCTGGAGCATGTTCAGATGGGTGCCACCTAGCTCAACATGCTGTGGAGGGGTTGGCTGGGGCATGAGGGTGCTTCAATGTGGGGCTAACTGGCAGGCAGCCTCTGCACTGAAGCACCCTTGTGCCCCAGCCAGCCCCACCAGCATCTACATGTGTATTGCTGTGCAGTAAATAACTCTGCAGTAGGATAGTACTTGTATTTACTATCCTGTGGTGAAGTTTATTAGTTTAACGCAGCCTTATAGAGCTGCAAACAGACGCAGAGACTTTACTGTGGAGCTAGTTAGGCAGGTCCACAGTAAACATCTTGTGTAGATGTGCCCAATGTCCAAAAAGCCATTTTAAACGAGGCAGAAAGAAATGGGTCCATTTCAAGAACATCTTAAGATAAATGTAAGAACCAATTAAGGGCATAGTTTGAAAGTGATTTAACTTTCTAAAATTATTCAAAAACTTGCATAAATCAAATAGATGTTTAGCTACTCAAATTTTACATGGCAATCCTTTGTGAATCCATTTCCTTAGACATATACACTTCTGGAAGTGCTTTGGAAAAAATTAGGATACAGTGTCTTACGTAAAAAATCCAGGGATGCCTACTCGGTACTGAGGTGTTACAAACATCACGTTTTCAAAGGCTGCTAATGCTGAGCCATCATATGTTGAAGCCGCACCCAACACTAACCCTCCTCCAGGAAGCCAAACTAAAACCTGAAGGAGGAAAAAAAAAAAAGAGTTGAGTTACCTGTTACTTTAATATACCAATACTGTAATATATCAGAGGGTTGCATGTCGGGCAAATCTCAGCGAAGTTTAATAATCTAAACAGGTAGAGCCTGTTTAGCTGCATTTGCAAGTATGCATACAGTAGTCAAGTGCTGTGAAGCTTCTCTTGCTCAGTCAAAGTAAGCTCTGGAGCAAATTGGCACTGAACTCAAGGGGTGATGCATTCAATTATGGGTGTGTACAGAAGTTGCTTTTTTCCACTTAAAGCACTTTATTGCCATGACCTAACAGAAGTGCACAGGTTAACAGCACTTTAAAAATGGGTATAGCGCTTGCAGTTAGCCCTTGTTAAATGAGGTATTAAATTTGAAGCACTGTAGCAACCTAGAACACTTTAAATAACTTCTTTACTCTGGTCAAATTTCTCACTAGTGGAGAAGCTCCAAGAGGTTGTGGAGCATCCCCTGCCTCCTAGTCTGGAAAATGCAGGAGGCTCAGAGGCCGCTCCCACCCCACAAGGACTTCTGTTATGTTTAAGAGCATTGTAACTTTATAGTGCTATAAAAAGTGCTCTAAATTACAGCACTGTAAAACATGCATGGAGCACTTCTGTACACACTATTTCAAGGCTTAATTTGTTCTGTGGGTCACACAGATGTAAGACTGACTATACAACCAGGGAAACAGAAAAGTAGCCTCTAAAACTTTTCACTTATTTGACCGAATAGAGTCCTAGAGTAAGCGAGCACCAAACTCAATGAGAGAGGCACTCTTGGAACCTATGGTTTAACTAGCTGTATCAGGTCACAATGGAGATTAGGTGAGTTTACTTACTGGTAGCTTCTCCTGTTTCTTTGAATCAGCAGGTACATACACGTTCAAGTACAAGCAATCTTCAGATATTTGTAAAGAGACTTTTTCTTTTCTGTTAGTGAGTGTGTCTGATAGAAGCTGTCCAGTCTCCTTGTCTTGCAGACACCTTAATAATTTAAAAAATATATATTTTTCAAATGATCAGTACAAATACAATAACAACAATCCTCAGATGTTTGTTCACAAATCCTTCCCTCCTCTGATAGGTTCCCAGATTTGTTAGTAACAGATAACTTACAATTATTTTCCTTCATTAATATAAAAACATTTTTCCCCACATATCTGCTGATCAAGCATCCACTGAGGAGGAGCCACACAGACAATGGCCAGTTTCCAGCAGGACACAAGGAAATGAAGGCTCAATGTTTTCATCTCTCTAAACATCACAGCAATTTGCTTGCAAACTAAGACAAAGCAGGTGCATCTACATGTGTGATTAATGAGCATGGATAAACTCTGGAGCTTATTGCTCCAGAGCTTTTTTGTGCTCAGCAGTGCATATGTAGATTCTGCCCTGGCTGGCTGGGGCACAGGGTTTCTCAGCATGGGGTTAGCCCTGCACTGAGAAACCCTGTGCCTTAGCTAGCCCCACACAGCACATGGAGACAGGGGAAGCAGCTGCTCTCTGCATCTCATACGTTGCCATGTGGCTGCCTGGGGTGCAGCGTGCCTCAGCACAGGGGCTGCTTACTAGCTAGCCCTGTGCTGAGAAACCCTGTGCCCCAGCCAGCTGGGGCCACATCTACACGTGCCCTAAGGAGGGCACATGTGTAGATACTGGGACATTTACTGAGCAGATAGTCAATTGTGCAGTAAACGTTTTGTGTAGATGCACCCAGCTAAGACAAACAAGTCTCCTTCCACCTAGTTTCATTCAGGGAAAATGAAAGATCAGCTGTTCATGATGGTGTTAGGTACTCATAGAAGACAGATATTACAATGATCCTGCAGTCAGACTGTTTGTATAGAATGGAATTGGCTACAACTATAGTACTGGTTGAGTGACTTGCGTGGCATTTTGTTCCTCCAAGCATTTTCTTAGCTCCTGGTCAGATCTGCTCCTGAGCTATATGCTTCTCACATATTCTAAGTGTCATTGCTCAAGCCGCTTAAGTTTCCCAGGAATCACCTGCAAAATTCACCCAATTCTAAACACTCTGCTGGCAGTAACCCATCCCAGTTCAATGCCTTCAGAAGAGCTAATTTACCAAGATTTCAACTGCCCCAAGCATTAGGCCTGTGGGTTTCACCTAGATTTTAATATTAATTTAACTCAGCCATCCAAATGCCATGTCAGTGTCTTACATAGGAGGGTAGGAAGTTGCGTCTCGGACATCCTGCCATGGCTTAGGTGGCTGCGGTGGGCGAAACCTCAAGGGGCCAATGGGTGGCTTTGCAAAAGGAATTCCCAGGAAAACATTGACACGTTTCCCAGCTCCAGCTGCTTCTACTTGGATTTGCTTCCCACGGAGTTTCCCATATTTGGTATCCACTTCTGGTTGTGTTACACATTGTCCTGTGAACCACATGCACAAAATCAGGTTATACAGTGCTATGTTCAAAAGGGTACAAGAAGTCTCTAAGACTTTTCATGCATTTTAAACATTTCTCCTCTCCTACAGAAGAATTCTGTAAATATTGACACCTAATTAATTTTTCCCACCCCTTTCAACTAGGGCTGTGCGAAATTTCAATGGGTGTTTTGTTTCAAAGCTGTTTTGATGAGTTTTACGCTCGAAACAGCGAAATTGAAATGAAACAAAAGGTTTCAAAATAACTTTGATACAAAATGATGCCACTCGAAACATTTCAAAAGTTTCAAAATGTTTTGCGTTTCGAAGCTGGGTTTGCTGCAGTGCGGGCCCCCAGATCTGCGCAGGCCCCCACTTCCACATGTGGGATGACAGCATGCTGCCAGCTGGGGCCAGCAGCAGCACCAGGCTTCCTGGTGCTCGGTTCCCCAGCATTCAGCACTGGTCCCAGCCGGCAGCGGCAGCCCGCTGTAATCCCATGCGCAGACCTAGGGGCATGTACCCCTGGGAGGAGTCTAGCACAGCTCTGAAGCCCTCCTGGGGGCACGGGCCTCCAGATCTGCATGCGGAATGACAGCAAGTGATACAAGTTTTGCTTGTCAGCAGTTTGAGGTGCAGTTTTCCAGAAACCCCTGCACCTATCTCCTTGAAACTTGGCAGGCTTCATGCCTTCAGAAGGGGCTACCATCCCTGCAATCATCTGAATCAGGCAAGAAATGACAAAGTTATAGGCATTTTCATGATTGCCCATTATAGCTTATGGGCGAAACATTGAAACATGTTGAAACAGAGAAACAGTTCGACGAAATGAAACATAACAGTGCTTTGAAATGAAATGATGAAACGAAACACTGTCCCTTCAAAACGGTGAAATGGAAGTTGAAATGAAATGATGCTGTTTCACAATGCCCTACTTTCAACCCTACCTCTGGTCATATTTATTAGAAGTCTCTATCTGAAGTTTACTAACGGTCTATCTAAACAAAAGATCATGAATTTGTTTGATTAAGGCCCACAATGTAGCATTTAGCTAATAAGTGGTGGAAGACAGTAACAAAACATATGGCTTTCAAAGTATTTTTGTATATTAGGCAGTGCATCTTTAACCCTGGAAGAGGTACTTACCATTCATTGAAAATACGTGTAAAAGGAAAAGTTAAACTCCTTCAGGAAGTTCTAATGGCCTCCAAAGCAAAAACAAAGAAAATGTCCCTGTGCATAATAAAGGTATATGCAATGCAAGTCCACTCTGGAACTGGGCCTCTGTTGCTGGAGAGACTTTGCTTGGTGGTGGAAGAGGAGGGTATGTGACTGATGCAAGGGAGGCACCACAGACAGCTTCGGCAAACACAGGGCACAGCATTAGGTAAGGATTTTTGGCCTGGGTTTCAGAGCAAGGAACTTTCTTATTCAACTTGTTCTCAGAGATATGATGCACTGCGCATTCTATGCAAGTAAACAAGATTTCCACAGGGCTATTTCTGACTCCATCAACTATTTTGCCTCCTAATTGGGACTACCTACATTACCCCGATTTGGTGCATTTCCTCAAGTTAAAAATGGTAAGAGTCTGATCTTCTCAACACTTTAACAAATTGGAGAATTTCTAGGGAAAACCTTGCAGCCAGATCAATCACCATGTGACAAATACTCTGCATTATGAATTAGGTATGAATCCTATTTATAAAATGAGAATGTCTCTTTAATTACTATTATCATGGGTGATATCCTGCTTTCCCTTGTTCCCCACAAAGTCACTTGGAGTTTGACTCTTGAGTTCAGTATGATCAGGACTTCATATTGAAGACCAATCATAAAAGTTAACCCTTAGCAACCTTGGGTGTGCCATAACTCAATCAACATCCTTTCTTACACCTATTTAAACTCAGTCCTCAGAGTCTAGTTTAAGGCAGGATTTTTTTGTTTGTCTACTTAGATAGTATGAGTATTTGCATACTTTTTGACTAAGCTGGGAATGTTAGGATCTAGACTTAATTTAGGTTGGCCTTTGGATGAGAGGCTAAAATTGAACTTGGTTTTGAGTTTGATAGCACAAACTCCATAGGGTTCTCCTGAGATGCCAGCCTAGTTGATTTAAACACTGACAAGATCAATTATTGTTATAAGAGTACTACATTTTGCTTGGACTCTGAGTAGATCCATAAAATAAGACATTTCCAGACTTACCTCCTACCTTGAACCATACGTGAAGCATGAACATGCTTTCAGGGATTTGATTTCTCTTTCCAACCTCCAAAGGTAAAGAGAGAATGACTGAGGCTCTGCCCATTGTTACTTAATTCTATACTATCCTTAAGTAGACCAACTGTGTAGCTGGGAGAGACACTGGGCAAGCTTTCAGGCACAAAGTGCTATAACGCACAGATAGCAAATAATTCTACTTTTAGCTGTTGTTTATGGGGTCAAATTAATGCCTAACATCCCCCCACTATGACACCGACTGTGCCATGGCCACTATTACAATTATGCCAGGGAACTGTCTCAGCACAGTTTAATCCCAGTTGTGTTAAATAGCTCAGCAAGATGATGCTTACTGTAACGTACACTGCTCTAGCCTTAGGCTCTTGCATTCTGGCTGCCTTTGGGAAAAGGTGAGACTTTTCTGTGCTCTTTACGAGCCCTGATGAATGATCCAGACCCGCTGAGTAAGGACTGTTGTCTTTAGCCAGTAGAGTAACTAAAGGGGCATGACCCCAGGCACCCAGTAAAGGGAGTGCTGGATTAGAAATGGGGGCTTGAGGTTCCACCGAAACGGAAAACATGGAGACTCTGATGGGAGGTGGTGCTGCTGACAGTCAGGTTACTTTTGACCCTGGAGTCACCTCCAAATTAAGGGCTTTGCTTGGTCACTCACCATATAAAACTGCACTGGTTGTGGAGCCCAGGGAGAATTAACATGGCAGCTGACAGTGACACCTGCCCTCAAGGCAGTCCTCTGTCCTTGTTCCACTCCATTCTGCATGGCCAGAGCCTCAAGCTCCCCTGCCTGCACTCTAGCAGCTCCTTGTGCAAACCCTATCACGTAGGCTTCTGCTCTTCAGGGTGCAGACTCCACCAGTTAGACCTCTGCCTTCACCTGCAGTGGGTGTGGTGGCTTGAGACCTTATAGCACAAGCTCTTTGCACAAGGGACTGTTTCACTGCTTGCAAGATGTGAATTTATGTCACTGAACAAGTGACTTTATTGATTATAATCTTAAGAGTTCACCTGCAGCAAGCAGGTACCTGTCCCAATGTGGAAAGTTCCCTTAATGTGGAAACATGTACAGATCATAAGAACTTATGTTGCCACAAACAGGCATAAACCTGAAAACAAGTCAAGGAAAAGAAATCACAAACCGTTTGATATCCAGACTTCAGGATTTTTCTTCTAAGTAGTTTACAAGTGTTAAGGTCCAGCATTAAAACGCACAGAAGTAAAAGAAGCTCCAAATTAATTGTCTTTACATTTGTTCTTTTTGTCTCAGGAAAGGTCACACTACAAAAAAGCTTCAAATCTTACCATTAGCTGTAAGAGCCGTGAAGCAAGCTGTGAGAACAAGGGACAGCAGCAAAGCATTCTCCCCACCTGACATTTTGCAGGTGTGTCAGATAGTTGCTGCTCAAGTTCCTTCCTTTAAATACTCAGTAACATGTAGATGTTATGCAAGACAAACATCCGGGAACACATACAATTGAGGACATAAGTTATTTGCTGATTGAAGTGCATTGAAATCAGGATCCGTTACCATTTAAAAAGCACTCCTGAAATAGTGGCACCAATTCCTTTGAGAGTCAAGTTGGAACTTGCCCCATAATTAATTAAACTACATAGTACAGGGGGCTTAGGAAGAGTGCATCATGTCACCTGACGTTCCACAGGCTGCCTGGACCACTTAAGCCTGTAAAAGCTGCATAAATGCAGATTTTGGGTGGTTTGACATAAACACTACAGTTGGTCAGAAATTTTCAGACCGAAGAACATTCCACTGAGATAATTTGAGTAAATATTTTTTCAGGCAGGTATCATTCTCCTCATTTCTAGGGAAAATAATTTTGACAATCTCAAAATATTTCAAGTCATGTTTAGAGCCAGGCTGGCAGTTCCTGTGGAACAGTAGCATAATGAGAGGTGGCCAACAGGAGCACCTGTCCTGGGTGCCCACTTGTGGGGAGCTCAAAAACAGCTCCCCTGTTAGTGTCAGCCCAGGCACCACTACTGCTGCAGCCCCCCCAGCCCCTGTCACACCCTTGCTACCCTGGTACACTGCAGACCCTGATAGTTAAGCCTCTGCTGCAGGAAAATGAATATAATCTCTGAAACAGATAAATGATTCTGAATACCCCTAACTGAGCACTGCTCTATTCCAAGTGAACATGAAGATTGCTTAACCTGCTTCTGTCATTTTCATGATCTCATTTACTTTGGTATAAATAAGGGAGAAAAGACGGAAATTGCTTTGACTGTAAATAGAGCACAGAGACAATGGGTTAGTAAGACCAAATAATTCAGAGGTGTAGGTATGGAAGACCTGTACAATCTCTGCATTGACATGGGGTTATCTGATACTTGTGGAACCGAAACTCCCAGCATGCGTGTGCATGTATGCAAATGTTTCTGAGACTGAGTGGGGTGTGTTGGTTTTAATTGTATTTGACATCAGAACCAAGCTTCTCTTCTAGTCAGATTCTTAACAGGAGGCAGATTGACTTGACAAACCAGACCAAAGCTCTGATAAAGCACCTAAGGCCAGACTTAGGTAGAATTAAGGCATCCAGATCCTAAACTGCAATCTTAACGCACACACTCAGCAGCCAGGTCACTTTGAAGGTGCTTCCTTGTTTGACTTTAGCAGTCTCTAGACACTAGAGTTTTGCAAGAACTGCAGTCTGAGCAGCTTGGCACATAATTCATGTCAAACATGGTAAGGATTTAGAAACTGGCATTTCTCTGCCAATATTCCCTGAGGGGCAAGAGCCGCTGGACAGACTCAGAGGACACCTATGAAACCTCAACAGGTTTGTGCTCCCTACACATGGCGATCACAGCTCCTACTTGATTAATGTCCTCCTTAGCTAGAGGAGGTTCAGACCTTCATCTCTCACTTCCTAAGGGCACTGGGCCATTCAGGTACCTTCTACCTCCCCTGGTGAAATTATGCTATGTGCAGCTAAATATGCACAAGTCAGTGGGCCAAAGAAAGGAGCCTATCCATGTTATCAAGGCTTCAGAGCCTACACCAGAAAGTGTAAAACCTCAGCTCTAAATTTTGCTTCTGAAATTTTTTATGCATTTTACATCACACAGAAACCTTCCTGAAAGCAGGGCTGTAACCTATAACTCCTCCATTAGCCTACACTAATTTTTGCTTGTTATGGGTGGACCGGACACAGAGTTTGATGGGTGGGAGCTCAGAAGCAGAGGCTGCTGCTATATGTACAGGAAGGGGAATGGGAACAAGACCCAAGTATTTCTCACTGTTGATGTGAAGGCACATAGGGAAAACAGGGGGAGACACAGGTATCTAGGTTGAAGGAGAGAAAGCCTGGGGATCAGGGAAAGCTCTGCAGGCAGGGAAGGAAGCTGTCACCTCTGCAGCCATTGTAGGGGATGTAGGTGACTTATAACTCTTGTTAGTGGTGGGGGAAGGGGACAATTTAAACGTTTTGGTGGTGTGCCGCAGGGTTCAGGGCTGGTACTCAAGAGACAAAGGAGTTTTAATTTCTAGAGCTTATGCGATGTCACATTTTATGCTACTGTGTAACAGCAGATGGAGACTGTTCTAAAAGAGAGCTGCACACAAAGAAAGTTGTGCTCATATGATGCATGAATGCATTAACATTTTTAACACGAAAGTTAATGGTTACATTCACAGCAGGACCATTCTCCTGATTTTCTATCTGTGCACAACCATACTTTTATGACGACTAACAGTTAGGCAACAACAAATGTAAATGCTGTAAAAAATCATGACCTTACCTTGTCAAAAGAAGTGAAGGTGTCAGTCCTTTCTGACTGCGAACCATGGAATAACATCCAGTATGTTAACAGCCTGTTCTCATACGATCTGTAGTATTGCCAGGTTAGAAACACGAGCAACTTTCATTGTTGTCCTCAGGTAAGTTTTCAGGTGCCTCAAGGAAGTCAAACTTCTCTCAGCCGACGCTATAGGCACTGGGATAGTTAAGTAAAGCACATTGAGTTTTGACAGATTTGGAAGGGTATCACGCAATGTCATTTCACACAAGAGTCGCAGTCCTTTCAAGCTGGGTGGGCTCCTCTTCCTCATTGCTCTTGTCAGCATTGCCATCTTTGAACATTTGGGAAAAAATGTTGATTTCAGAGTTCAGATTGTCTTGACTGATAGATACTGTAAGGGGTGGAAATGTTGTTTGTCCTTCACAAGGGAAGATGACTGCATCCAGCAGGGTGGCGGGGGGAGAAGAGAGAAAGGAAGTGGGAAAGAAAAAGGGAGGGAGAAAAGAGAAAGTGAGGAAAAAGGAGAAAGAAGAGAGAGGAAAGAGAGAGGCTAGGTCGTGTGGGTACGCAGGTGACTTATAAGCCTTATTTGCTCTGAACAATCTGCTGCAGCAGAGGCAGGAGAGCAGTGAGGACTGGACATTAGAGGTTTGTTTTCCTGGCCATGCGCTTCCTCGCTGCTAGTGAAGGACCCTTGGGCTGAGACTGAAGGGCCTGGGGTCCTCGCTGCCTCTGCTGTGCTCCACTACTCGAAGGCCAGTGCTCCGCTCTGGATCGACGACTTCCAGGATGGACGGTCATGAGCGATTTGCTCCCATGACTGGCTTGATGCCGAAACTCTTTAGGGACATCTTTAGTGTGTCCTTGTACCGCTTCTTTGATGCGCCACGAAAGCGTACTCCATTTGACAGTTCGCCGTAGAAGCTTTTCTTCAGCAGGCAAGTGTTGGGCATTCGTGAAAGATGGCCAGCCCATCTTAGCTGTGCCAGTGTAGATACTGGGGAGAGTTGATCTTCTGAGCACCTCAGCGTTCAGAGTTTGTCCTGCCATTTGATTTTTAATATCTTTCGCAGGCAGCACAGGTGGAAGTGGTTTAATTTCTTGGTATGACACTGGTAGACGGTCTAGGTTTTGCAGCCATAAAAGGAGGGTCGGAAGGATGATGGCTTTGTAAAAGTAGTCTTTTACCTCCTTAATAGGAGTATCCAGAGTGCTGTACAATATTTCATTCCTTATAGTAGTCCTCGGCTGGTCAGAGAAGGACTTTCCCCCTCTTCCCAGTTTTGTGGGAATAACCTGCTTGTGAGGCACAAAAGGGCCAGGATAGCTGTTTTTCTCTCACAGTTCATTAATGTGATAAAAGGTTTTGGATGCAAAATCATCACCTCTCATTTCCTTTAGTATGAACACTGTGGATTTAGCCATCACCATTGCTGTATGATACATAGTCTTTTGACTGAAGAAGTTTGGAAAGGTTATTTGTTGGCATTAGCACTCCCATGCATAAAAACCATGCAGCACAGAAAGCTGAAGTCTTGCATATTTCTGAGAAGTGCAAAAGCTTCAGTTCCAGCTTTTGAACCCCCATGTGCAATTTTGTCCAGAGCTTGAATTATTTAATCAAAATTTTCCAAAACAACTTTGATAGCTTCAACTTGACAGTTCCATTGAGTGTCACTGAGTGATTTAAGAGTAGTTGGATCCCCAGAAAAAATAATTCTGATGTAGTTTTTACAAAGACAGCATGTCTCTCTGAGTTTATGCCAATGAAAGGCTGTACAGCCTGGAGACTTCTGGAAGCATTTCAGACAACTGGATCGCAGGAAACTGTCCACTATGCACAGATTTGATATATGAACATAGCAGTAAACTTAGTAAGCCAGAGGATTTTTGCTAAGTATCACCATGCCCACACCTTTATAAGGTTTCTCATGCTAGTGGCTCCATTTATAGCATTGACCTCTTAGAGCTGAAACATCAAGTCCCAAGGTTATAATGTACTCTTGATCAGTGTGGCAAGTGAAGCACCATCTGTAGAAGCCAGTAAACTACTCTTGTATGTCAAAAGGTTGGCTTACGTAATGCACTATAAGAACAACTTCTTCATGCTTTGACAGATCCATTGTTTCATTTGCAATGATGGAAAACACTCCAGCTTCTTTGACTTCAGGTACAGTTGAATCTAGCACTTGTGAAGCCATAATTTCCATTAATTAATTCTGACTTGAGCTGCGTAGGTAGCTGAAGTACTTCTCTCCGTTAACTGTAGTTCGTTGAATCCGTTCATTATATGTACTACACAGTTTCATCAATTCCTGCAAACTGCCTTGATTTGTGGAATCTATTCCCTTATCATTTCCCCTCAAAGATATACCCTGGCAAGCGCAAAATAAAGCACGGTTTCAAAATAATTATTTTGACTGTCAAGTTGAGACATAACGCCCCTTGTTTTACAGGACTGCAGCTATCCTTCCATTTAGCAACAACTTCTAGATGGAATTCACACTTCGAATGTTAATGAAATCTTTCATTTACTTTCTTCTATGTTTTATACCTGCCTGAATGTTCTGGTTTTATTCCAATGGGCATGGCTGGAAAATCAATTACTGGCTAACATGGACCTTCTTCAATATTTTCTAAAGCTACATCTAGTCCAAAGCAAGGGTCTCTTTTATTGAAAGCTGCACTAACCTCTGTGGGCATCTTTACACATGCTCCAGGGTGGAGGAGGCGGGCAGGCACTTTAATTATAGCAGTTCCAAGAGCCATTCTAATTAAAGTGCACACAGCATCGTGTGTATTCATAGATTTTCATAGATTTCATAGACATTAGGGCTGGAAGGAACCTTGGAAAACCTTCAAGTCCAGCCCCCTGCCCCATGGGCAGGAAGTCAGCTGGGGTCATAGGATCTCAGCAAGATAAGCATCCAATTTACTCTTGAAGGTTTCAGTATAGATGCTTGAACCACTTCCAATGGCAGGCTGTTCCCGACCTTGGGGGCTCGGACAATAAAGAAATTCTTCCTTATGTCCAGCCTGAAACGGTCTTGTAGTAGTTTATGACCATTCAACCTCATCATCCCTTGGGGCGCTCTGGTGAACAAACATTCCCCCAGATTCTGGTGGTCACCCCTGATAAACTTATAGGTGGCCATCAGATCACCCCTGAGCCTGTGCTTTTCCAGGCTAAAGAGCCCCATGGCTCTCAGCCTGTTGTCGTAAGATCTGTTTTCCAGACCTCTGATCATGCACGTGGCTCTCCTCTGCACTCTCTCAAGCTTCTCCACATCCTTTTTGAATTGTGGGGCCCAAAACTGGACGCAGTACTCCAGCTGCGGCCTCACCAAGGCCGAGTACAAGGGGAGAATGACTTCCCGGGATTTGCTTGAGACGCATTTATGGATGCAAGCCAGTATTTTGGTTGCTTTACTAGCCGCAGCATCGCATTGCAGGCTCATGTTCATCTTGTGGTCAATGATGACCCCCAAGTCTCTTTCTTCCATAGTGCTAGCCAGTGTAGCACTGCTGAGCCTATAAGGATGCTGCAGATTTTTCTTTCCAAGGTGGAGAACCTTGCATTTTTCGGTGTTAAACACCATCAGGTTCTCCTCCACCCATTTGCTGAGCCTGTCCAGGTCAGCCTGGATCACCCGCCTGTCTTCTGGCGTGGATGCTTTGCCCCAAAGTTTGGTGTCATCGGCGAACTTGGCCAGTCCACTTCTGACTCCACTGTCCACATCATTAATGAAGATGTTGAACAATGTGGGTCCAAGAACAGAGCCTTGGGGGACCCCACTGGTCACAGGACACCATGATGATTGACTTCAGCCAGTTACTACCCTCTGGGTCTGACCACAGAGCCAATTCCCAGCCAGCGGATCGTGGTGGACCCAAAGCCACAATTGGCCAGTTTCGCCAAGAGGTGATCATTCAGCCTCCTGTGCTTCAAAATGGTGGTGGGGGTGCTTTAAGTGCCCCTGCTGACATTTTGAAGTGTAGGGACACTGAATATACAAGACATAGAGACTGCTGGAGCATGATAACTGATTAATCAAGTCTGCTCTGATATGTGCTAATTAGAAACTGTCGGAGCAGATGTCCAGCATGTGTATAGGTGCCCTGTATGAGTGCTTGAATTGGAATCTGTGTATCGTTGTCACTAGAGGTGCACCGATACATCAGTCCAATATCAGTTTGGTACCAATATAAAGAAAACTGTCCGTATCAGATATTAACCTGATGGGGCTGATAATTTGGCTGATAAATTCCCATGCTGAGTGCAGCCGCAGCACCACACTCAGGAAGTGAAGAGTGGAGCCAGCAGCGAGAAGAGCTGCCTCCAGTTGGTAAGTCTCGTGTGGTAGAAGGGGAGGGGGGAGGGAAGAAGTGTGTAGCAGGGAGATTGATGTTCCCCATGGTGAGGGAGGGGGCAGGGGCAGGAGTTGCCCAGGCAGTGTGGAAGAGTGGGGGGCCAGAGCCATGGCTCATTGGGGGGGGGAGGGAGGTGGCTCCTTGCACCTTGGGGAGGGGGGCATGGGGGGAGGGGCATGTGCCCCATGATCCATGCAAGGCGGGGTGGGTTGCATTATTAAATTAACTAATTTTAAACATAGACTGTCCTCGACCTGCTTTTCAGAAAAATACATAAAAAGCATAATAAAATGCCAAGGGCTAATGAAGACTGCACAGGGGAGAGAGGGAGAAAGGGAAATAAACCTGCTCGTGCCCTTCTCCTCCCCAGGCTGGCAGTGAGTATCACTCTCAGCAGCTTCCAGCACCACAGAGAAATTCTGCGCTTTGATGCTGATTCTGTCACTGCCGCCAGATGGACCCGAACAGAGGAGGAACTGCATGCTGCGACCGGCGGGGAAGCCTCCAGCATGGGCTTGGAGAATGCAAGGACTCTCAGCCCCCAGCGCTGGTGAGAACGCACCTGACCTAACCATACTGAGCTCACCTGTAGGAACTGGGATGTCATGGGGTTGGAGGACGTCTCTGCAGATTGGCCGAGTCCCTGGGAAAACTGCAATGACAGAGAAGAGGAAATCAGTAGAGGGAAGTCCAGGGTGGAGATGGAGAGACACACACCGGGACATGGGGAGAGCCAGACATCCTGCCCATGCTTTCTTTTTATTGTGGAGAATGGACTCCTGGGGATTGTGGGCAGTTAGCCTGGATCCTGTTAGTGAAAGACCCCGGGCTGAGACTGAAGGGCCTGGGGTCCAGCAGATCTCTTCAGATAGTGTCCTGGAACTTGAGCGACTATAGAGATATGGAGGCTTGTAGCAGGAGCGGGATGGGGGCAGTCCAACAGCACCCCTCACTTGGGGTAGTGCCAGCTACGGTTATAGGTTCGCCCTTGGCCACTTGGTTCCTGGTATGGGGTGCTTACTCAGACCTCCATGCCCCTGGGTTTGTCCTCGAGTTGGCATACAGGTGAAGGGTCAAAGACACTGATTGGTTTTAAAGTTCTGAAATAAACCAGTGATTGTCAACCCCTTGCTGTTAGTTAAAACAATGTGGGGGTGGAGGCATAGATCCCCTTCGGATCTCTCTCTCTTTCTCTCACAGTGACACTGGATCCCACCTGTGGCAGTGGCAGGGACAGAACGAGGCACTGCTCCCCGGCTGCATGCTGCTGGTGGCACACCAGTGGTCTCTGCTCCCGGGGGACCTGCAGCAGGCTCTGCCTGCTGCCGCTGGGCTGCCGGCTGCTGCCACTTGCCCAGCCTCTGGTTGTGGGGAAGCAGCACCCCAGTCACCTTTCACAAATCCCTCCTTTGAAAGCTTGTCTAACTTTATCCCAACTACATAGCTGGTCCAATAAAAGAGATCACTCTAAGAAATCCTTGTCTTGCACAATTTCTGGACTATAATATCCCTCTTAGACTACCATAACATTTATGATAATCATAAGCCTGAAATAAGCTTTTCTGGGTAAAGGAAATCCTAGATGGTCTGTTTAAAAAAATTCTCTGTGCCCATGACTTGCTCCTTCCACATATGAGTTACTTGAAGGCTTCATGTCCTACCTAAAATATGCAAGGGCACCCAGTCTGTACTGAATTGTTATAAACACATCATTTTCAAAGGCTGCTATTGCTGATGCATCATACATTGAAGCTGCTTCCAGAACTAATCCACCTCCAGGAATCCATACTACCATCTGCAAAAAACAGAAAGGCTTAGTACTACCTGCTACTGACATCCTGATTTCATTTTGGTTGTGAAATTCAGATCAACGATTGTTGTTCTTTCTAGGATAAAGTACTATTTTTGTGCTACTTGACCATAATAAAATCCTGCCTTCCATACCTGCCTTGGATCATAGTTTTATTGTTCATAAATATTATATACACGTAATTATAGATACATGTAGTTCATAGTTCTAGTTCAGGACTCTTTTGAGAATTGGAATCTCAGTCTTAAAGGGAAGCCATGCATATTCACTGTTATGTGAGGCCATCTGAATTAAAATCAAATAGGTATTTAAGAATTAAAGAGCTGTGAATAAGCTGCACATGCAACAGATAGACTGATCTAGTTTGCAAAATCAGTCTGTAAAACTCAATGTACAAGATTGCACAAATGAATCAAATGCTCTACAGTTTCTCTCATACGATAAATTAAGCCCAGGAGTAAATAGCCAGAAAACTCAATGGAGAGACAGACTCTCTGATGCCAAGGCTTCATTTGTTCCATGAGGACACTTTAGAAACTAATTAAAGTACAACTTCTTTTCTATAGGTTTACTTACCGGTAGCTTATCCTTTTGGCCTTATTTGGCAGGCGTGTACAGTTGAGGTACAAATAGTCTTCAGAGACTCTTTCTTTTCTGTTAGTTAAAATGTTTGATAGAAACTGTCTTGCCTCTCTCTCCTGCAAGCACCTTGGGTAGGGAAAGACATTACACACGAACTGGTTTAAGTGGTTGGCAACTGGTTTAAATCTGTAACCGAACACATGTTTAGTGCACATACACCGGTTTGAAAATGGCTGAAACCAGTTTGAGATAAACCTGGTTGAATATAGTATCAGACTTAATTGATTTGGTTTAAACCAGTTTATGCAATGTCTACCCCAGACCCCTTGCTGGTTTAAGCTAAACCAGACACTCCCAGCATCCTGGCATGCTCTCTGGGCCAGGTGAGGCTCTCTACTCCACTGCAGGGCTGGCCCCTCCCCTCTGCTCCCTGGCTGGAGCTTGGCACAGACTTGCAGGCACAGAGCATCTGCTTGGCTTCTCCCTGCTAAGCAGGGATTAATCCCTGCTCCCCTCTGCCTTACTCAGACACCTCAGCATTACCTAGCAGACCACACACTGGCTATGGTCCATGCTCTGGGAGAAGACAGAGGCAGACAGGCTTTTTGGAGCTAATCAATAGGTAGCTTAATGTCCTTCCTTGGAAGATCTGTTTAAGAAGAGGTTCCTTAGTTAATGGAGAGAGGCTTTGTTTTCTTAATGAGTTGATAAACGTTGAGTTAGGGGTGATAAACATTCCCCGCTGGGCAGCTCAGGATGGGGCGGAATAATCAGAGTGTCCTGCCACGCCCCCCTCAGCTCTGCTCTGTGGAAGGGAAGGGAGGGCTGCTCTAGTGCCCCCTGGCTTTTAGCCTGAGCCACTGCAGGCATTCCTGCATTTCTGGGATGTCTGTCTGGGTTACAAACTGATTTAGCTTAGCCAGGTTAGACTAACCTGTAAAGATAGAATCAATTCAGGCTCAGCACAGGCAATTACGACCAGGTCACCAAATCCTTAGATGCAGGGGTAGCAGTGGATGTAGTCTTTCTGGATTTTCGGAAAGCCTTTGACACTGTCTCTCACCCCGTTCTCATTAAGAAACTGGGGGACTGTGGTGTCGACACCTACACAGTCAAACAGTTGCCAACTGGCTGGAGGGCTACACTCAGAGAGTGGTGGTTGTTGGGTCATTTTTGACCTGGAGGGATGCGGGCATTGGGGTCCCCCAGGGCTTGGTCCTTGGGCCCGCACTGTTCAACATCTTCATTAGTGACTTGGACGAAGGGGTAAAAAGCACCCTGCTCAAATTTGCTGATGACACTAAGATGTGGGGGGATGTGGGCACGCTAGAAGGAAGGAATAGGCTATGATTGGTAAATTCAGACTAGACACCAGGAGGCTAGGAGCTGGAACCAACTTCCAAGCGAAGTGGTGCTGGCTCCTACCCTGGGGGTCTTTAAGACAAGCCTAGACAATCACCTTGCTGGGGTCGTTTGCCCCAGTACACTTTCCTGCCATGGCAGGGGGTCGGACTTGATGATTTGCTCAGTTCCCTTCCAACCTTACTAACTATGAAACTATGCATTGGTAGGCAGGTGGGGAGAAGGGGGAGGGGGGAGCACGTGCCCCCCTGAGATTGGCCCCTGAAAGAGCTGAGGGGGCTTTTGATGCACCCCAACTCGGCACTGCTCAGGACGAGGCCAGTTGTGTAGTGGATCCCCTCCGGCCTGATTGTATGACTGGGGGCCGTGCTCTGCTTCTGTTCTCAGCCCCATCCTCCCTGGCAGCGCTCTGGAGACCAGAGCATCAGACAGCGCTTTGACCAACCAGAGTGCTGCCCTGCCTCCCTCCCCCATGTGGCCCTTCCCTACTCCCAGGGGTGCTGTTCCTCCTCCTGGGAGAAAGGTAGGCCTGGGGATCTTGTGGGGGGTTGGGACGAGTGGCCCAGGGAGGGGCGGCCCAGTGATGTGTTGTGCCCCCCTCAGACTGAGGAGGCACTAGTCACCCATGAGGCTCAGGCTTTTTGAATGTTTGTCCCCAGCCCTTAAGAGTAAACAAATATCCATAATAGCCAAAGGAATCGCAGCAAGTGAAACTGATACTACTATTGCCCCTCAGTCTACAAGACAACAAATCCTTCTCTGGTATCCAGACTGTTGGTAACAAAGAACGGACCATCATTTTTATTATACAAACACTTTCTTCCATGTAACTGCTGATCCAACAAGCATTAAAGATCCATACAAACTGTGACTGCTCTCTCCAGGACAATTTCCTAATTTAAGGCTTAATACACATTTGACACATTTCTAAACACCACCACTATCAACCTAAAAGTGGGCAAAGATTAAGAAAAGCCTTTGTAGCTGATTTCATTCCGAGAAAATACAAATGAATTAATTTCTCTCTTATATACCTCATCATGCAGCCTATTACAGATAACAGGCACTAGTGGAAGGCAGGCAGATACTACAAGGATCATGGCGGACTAAGAGCCTGTATAGACTACAGCAGAATTACCCTTCACTTCATACACATAGCACTATGCATGTGACTGTTAGCTCTTTATCAGGTCTACTCCTGATCTACATGTTTTATAAACACTATAAATTAGAGATTGATGATCCCCTAGGGAAGAACATCAATGATAAATAAGTGAGACAAATTAATTTCTCATAGCAAATCAGCCACATGGGAGTTGCTTTTCAATTCATCCCATTCACACCGCTCCATAGTCAATAACATATGTCAGTAAAATGCCTAGGCAGAGCTCATGTTCCAAGATCTTCCTTGTCCTAGACGTCAGTCCTGATGGGCTTCTTATGAATTAAACATTAATTAAACTCAGCCATCCAGATACCATGCCAGTGCCTTATGTGGGAGGGTAGGAACTTGCATCTTGGCCATCTTGCCATGACTCAGGTGGCTGAGGTAGGCTAAACCTCAAGTGGCCAACAGGCGGCCTTGCAAAAGGAATTCCCAGGAAAATCCTGATGTGCTTCCCCGCTTCAGCTGCTTCTACTTGGATTTGCTTCCCACAAAGTTTCCCATACTTGGTTTCCACTTCCGGTGTTATTACATGTTGCTCAGTGAAACATATGCAAAATCAGGTTACATGGATTTATGTTAAAAAAGATCTACATGTTTGTAAGACGTAGATTTTTCTATTTAGACCTTCAATATATTTAAACATTTAATTTTAATGTTACACTTCAGTTAATATGCACATTTCATGAGATGTCACTACACTCTATCCACCTTAGGTCTGGTCATGTTTATAAGCCTCTACGTGATATCTGTTGATCGTCCAAACAGACTGTTAATTACATATGGGATGTTATCCCCTTTAACCAACTAGCTGGCCAGAAACCAGAACTAGGTTGTTCCAGATTAGGGGAATAAATCATCTATGGAGTTGTTGATGAAACTGTTGACATTTCCCTGTAATCAAGGAACAAGAGAAAGTTCCTTTTCACACAGCACAAAGCTATAAAGAACAAGTGTATTTGAATACACCTTGGTAAGATGTTTAGATTTTGAATAAAGTTCAATTGGGCTTTGGGTGAGTGACTAAAACAGAATTTGGTTTGCAGTTCATTACTACTGGAACCAGAGAGGTTGTTCTCATGACAATCAGCCCCAAATGTTTTAAAAATAATAAGATCAATTGTACTCACAAAATCACTGCCATTTTGGTTTATTATCATTTTGGATGGACTTAAATTCGGTCTAGAAAATACAACACTTCCAGTGTTGATCTCATCTTGAGCCAAAGGTGTAGAGCGAATGTGCATCTGGTGATCTAGCTGCTGCTCGCAACCTTTTAAGTTGAAGAGATTGGATTTTCGGTCCCCGGCCATCTCTCAATCTAGATTTCACTTCAGAGACTGAAAGTCACCTGTACTTTCTCAAAACTACAAGGTCCATTTTTGCCCTTGCTCATCCATAAATTGTGTGTGGGGAATTTTATACATGGAATGCCTTACATACAGCATAATGGAATATAAAGTAGTGTTAAGATACTCAAGATAGCCCTAGAGATCACAATCTCTCCCTATGCCTGTTTGATAAAAAGGATCAACCACGTTATTTAATTAAAATCTATATTAGTTTGATTTTTTTTAAAAGGTCAATCTTTTTATTGTTGCAAAAGGATAACGATCCATCAAGGAAGTATTTATTAGTGTGCATTAAACATTCTGGTAAGCTAACTTGGTCTGTGGCCATCTAAGTTAGCTCATCAAACCTATAAATTATACCAGAATGAAATGTCAGTGTTGTAAAGCACTGAGAGCAAATGATTCTCTATTTACCTGTACATTATAAGTGCAAATTAATCCCCCACATACCTTAAAAATCCCTGCCCATACTAATATCGCCACATAGCTTATAGCTTACTTCCAACCTAGCTAACAGGAGAGTCTGTACTACAGGGCATATGGTAAAACTTCCTTAATTTAGTAGTGGATACCTCAAAGTGTTAGATACCTCAAAGCTATTCTTACACCCCACTACCTCCCTGAAAGGATATGTTCAGGAAGTTTTATCATATGGATATTTTGAAAAATGTCTGTTTTGAAATTTAAAGCTGTTTTCTGTTTCCTTGGATCAAAAAACCCTCGTTAATTCGAAATGCAGAGAACCTGAAAAATCCTGTTCCTGTTCAAAATAACTGTTTGTGGATTTGTTCTCTTTTCTCAGGAGAGACAACAGCATAAAATAATTTGAAGTCTTACCATTAGCTGCAGAAGCCACGAACCAGGCTGGGAATGAGGGAGAGCAGCAGAGCACTCTCCCCAGCTGACAATTTGCAGGCTCCATAAACCACTCCCACTCAAGTTCTTTGCTTTAAATACTTCATAATAGGGAGATATTAGGTAAGACAAACATCTGGTGACATATAAAATTACAGACATGGTTTTCTTAATAGGTACAGTGACTTTTATTTGATTGCAACACCTAAAATGTAGGCACTTTGACTCATCAAGGTAATAATAATTGTCTGGTTTAGGTACTGAGGCTTTCTGTACAGTGAATGGCAGACTTAGCTGCCCCACAAAAGTGAACCAAATCTATCCTCAACAGAGAGATGCCTAATGGTAGCTAAGAGAAACATTCTACCCTAGGTGTGTTTAAACTCTCACTGAGAACTTAGACACCTGATGTGGACCTGCACGAAGGATGCTTTTGTCATGTCAGAAATCGCTTAAGGGGGAGATGCTCATGGGAATCAGAATGTCCTAAATGATAACAGCACTAGATTGGGTTCATCTTCCAGAGCCCAGGGGCCCAAAATTTTAGGCACTGTGACACACCTGAGCGAAAGCAGATTAAGGATTCTTGTTATATCACCCCCAAAGAAAGGCTTCCTTAAGACAAAGTCAGTATCATCTCTGTATCTGCTTTTACAAAAAGTGGGTTTAATACCTGCATCTGAATTTGGTTGATGTAAAAATTCAAAGTAGACTGGATTGCCGGGATCAAGTTGAAAATTAAGTTAAGATGACAAAGAAGAATGTTAAAAATAGATTCCACCTGAAATAATACACTTCAGTCAAGAGAGCCTTTGGGAAGCTACTGTTCAAAGGATTGCTGTATTGCTGGATAGGCAATTTTGTTGTTCATCATAAATCAGAATTTGAGCTCTATAATCTCAATATTAACATAAAAGACTCTGTGCCACAGCACAGCAAGACCCGAGCATGCATAAAGCTGGTACCAATGGAGGGAGTTTTCACCAGTTCAATTGGCACTGAACTATAACAAGAAAATGATGTGCAATTATATAAATTGCAAGCCTGCATATAAGGAATCAGTTGCTTTCCAGGTCTCTCCTGGTTTTCATGGCAGCATGTTCTCAGTGGTGGCAGATGACAGAACAAGGGGAAATGGTCTCAGGTTGCAGCAAGGGAAGTTTAGGTTGGATATTAGGAAAAACTCCCTCACAAGGAGGTTCGTAAAGCACTGGAACAGGTAACTAAGAGACATGAATGCTGAGTAGCCGCAGGCAGTGGCGTTGGTGGAAGCAGTGGGGGCATGGTGGCAGTGAGCGGGGACCACCTGCAGGCAGCCATGGTCATGTTGGTGGGGGGTGCACTCTACACGTCGCCAATGCCCAGAGAGGTTGTGGGATCTCCACCCAGGGAGGTTTTTAAGCCGTTGGATGGGATGGTCTAGTTGGGGGTGGTCCTGCTTGGGGGTTGGACTAGCCTGAGGACCCCCTCCAATCCTAATTTTCTAGGATTTTATGACTCTCACTGGTCATGAAAGAGAGCTAGGGCTAGGTGTTTGTCTCAAGGAAGATTCGGAAAATCTTACAGGACATTTTGGATGAAAAACAGAGAGAATCCAAGATGGACAGAAGGAACTTGATAGGAGAATGATAGCCCAAGAACTTTGAACAAAACATTGTTGGGATGAAATCTAACCTTCTCTTCTCATAAGAAACTCACTTATATGATTTCTGGTTGTCTGAATGGTTGGATCAGAAAATAAGGAATCTTCCACTGACTCTAGAAGCTTTCATCCCTAAAATCTCCCACTGACTCTCATACCTTGGAACCACTTGTGGTTGTCTTGCATGTTGTTATCTTGCAAAACATATTAACCTTCTTTTCTCATAAGAAACCCACCTCAATGATATCTGGCTGTAGTATGTTCAAAAGGATCTGGCAAGCTTCTAAGAACTTCGGGTGTTTTCATGTGCACATTTCTCTTGATTTCACCATTTGATTTTCATGCAGGATACTTCAATCTATATTCACATGCAACTAAATAGCTCCACATCCTCTCAAGCTTAATTCTGATTATGCTTATAAAAATTTCGTGTGTAATTTATTGATACAGACATTCTGAATGCATGGTGAATGTTACTCCTTTTGACCAAAGTAGTTTGCCAAAATTCAAGCTCTGTAGGTTGCTCCAGGTAAGAGATTAAATTGATGATGGAGTCAGATATTTCTCTGAAGCAGTTCTATTTATTTACAAAGTCTTATTTTCTTGAAGATGGGAAGAGGATAAAAGGGAGGCAAACTGCAGACCCAGATTTCTTTATAAGCAGTCTAACAGAAAAGATTTTAGAGGCTGACTTGTAATATAAAAATCTGTCAAGTAAGTACCAACCACACTGTGGCTTCAACACGCATCAGACTTAGGTAGCGAGATACTGACCAACTATTTTCATTAAAGGGTAAAAAGTAGTCAAGGAAAGGATTTATTAATATGTTTAAAAATGGCAGCAAGGAAAATGTTGGTGAGGTAGTCTGGTTTATCTCATTTAATCCAATCTGAATCTAAAGAGAAGAAGAATGCAAATATCAATGCTGTCATATAATAAGAACAAATACTTCTACAAATACTCTTGTTGCCAGCTGTGCGGGCCAGGACCAAGTTTATCTCCAACATATCTACACCCTGTCCTGGCACAGTACAGGCACAACCCCTCTAGGGAGCACTCCTGCTGCACAGTTTTCTCTTATCCTACCCATAACAAGGCTTCAGTCTGTGCTAGACAGAGTCCTTCTGCAATCAGGATGATGCCTTGGCTGGTCAAATAGTTATCATTCTAGCTGCTTTAAAATTCAGTAAATTGAAAACACTGCAGAAAACTAACATCTAGCAGTAAACATAGCAACAGGCATAAATTATTTGCTCTTTAAAGGGTACTGAAACCTGTACCTGGTATCACTCAGAGCACATTTATAACGCCTCTGAAGAATATGAGGGAGAATCATGATGAAGCACAACAGGTCTACTTTGCAGCTACCCCTAAAATGGATGTAACATAGCACCAATTAACTTGTTGCTTTGGATGGGTTTATTGACACATCCAGCCATGCCCTAATGCAATGACAATAGCTCCATTTCCAGGTGCAGCTCACACAGAATAGGGGTGGAATATTCCCTAGCAAGTTCTGCAAGTGGTTTATTTTGTGGCCAATCACTGTATACAAATAACCTAATTATAAAGTGTGAGAGAGAGAAGGAGCCAGCAGACTCTGAGGCTCCCAGGCTAAGCGGAGGGCCAGCGGCCCCAGCTCCGCAGCCCCAAGGAGCCTGGCAGAAATTTCCCTTACCCAGGTGTGCTGGGAAGGGAGGGGCCAATATTTCCCCTGCTGGTATAAAGGAGAGGCCGGAACCGGAAGGAGGTGGAGCAGGTCGAGGTCGGGGTCGGGGTCGGGGTCGGGGTCGGCGTCGGCGCACGCTGCAGGGAATGCTGAAAGCAACGTTGAGTACTGGTAGGAGCCTCTGGCAGAGAGCAAAACCCCAGGGGGGTTTGGAGCCCAGTTTACCGGCCCCTGCGGGGAGTAGAACTGTTTGTTTACCGGCCTGGAGCTGGCTGAGCCCGGCAGAAGGGTACTGTAATGACCCTAATAGAGGGGCACTATTGACGTTGGGTACCATAGTCCCTGTAATAGGGACACAGCTCAATAGGGAACTTAAAGTTGCTAAAAAGGAATCTCGTTAAGCCCTACAAGGGGGCTCTCCGAGATCCAGCAACGGGATGCTTGACCCCTCAAAGGTCAAGCTTGAGTTCAAAGGCAGCTGCAGACAGACCGAGCAGCTACACAGATCAGGGGAACCTTCGTGGTTGTCGTGTTTGTTTTGATTGACCTTTCTTTTGTGGATTATCTGGGAGGAACTGAGGATATGTGGCCAGACCAACTGGTTGGCCACCACCCAGTGGAACGGGCGAGGGTGTAGGGGTGACGGAGCCCTCAAACTCGGGACCTTGCGAGACGCTGGGGAGACTCATAATTGGACTACACACTGAAGACATCTGAACCAACTCCGTCAATATCAAGTCGTGGCAGGCGAAATATATGTGTGTGAGACCCCAATTATAGGTGATGACACCCTAGGCAACTGGCAGGCGGTGTCTGTTAGGTCCACAGGGGACAGTGATACCCGACATAAAGCTTAATGTGTGCTTTTTTTTTTTTCCATTCATGGAATCGGATGCTACTTGCAAGCATAATGGAATCTGTACCTACATGAACCTTTTTCTATATTACACCTTGTGATTGTTTCGTTATAATCATCTGACAGGTCTTGTTCTATACAGAACATAGCATAAAAGGTGAATAGCAAAGAGGGCTTCAGCAGTATTAGGAGTCTTAGGGAGAGCCTAAAATGGTAATTAGGTTTCACAGTCCATTTACCCTGGGCACAAAACCCACTGTGTGTTGTTTGGCATAAAGGGAATTTGCAAATCTTAAAAACAACCAGTGGCAGACTAAGACAGGGTTCTACTTAGGCAGGTGACAGGTTACAAATGGTGTCTCCTTACTCAACAGGTCCACATGCAGGAAAGGCAGTCCTACCCATGATTTTAACAACAAAATATATTTGTGCTCTCAGACCTGTAATCACAGACCAAATCAGCTCCAGTGCAGCCTACTCTTTCTAGTACATTAGCAACATGCCAATTATTTTCTAATTTCATGGGAGGAATCTGTGAGTCCTTGGAGAGGGAAGGGGAAGCTGTATTTGTCTAGAAGAGCATCTGGGGCTGTGCACGTATTCAGCCAGCTGGTGTAGGTACTGTACCCAGACACCAAGGGGGTAATAGGCAGAGGAAGTGCAGTGCTGTACATCTGAGAATTTGAAAATTGTCTTCCCTGAATGCAAAGGGGCAGGCCATGGAAAATGTTTTGTGGAAGAGCCTGATCCATATCTTGGTCCACTGGAATCTGACAACAGGGCCACTGTAGTAACAGAATGACTACAACTCAAATAGGTGAGTATACCTGTGCTCAGAGCAGTTCGATGAAGTATAAGGAGACTGTGCAGCAGAACTCAGCAAGGGGTAATGGCTGTAGACAGAAGACCACATGATTGTCCATACGATACTTTGGCTTGCACACAGATACTACAAGTACCTATCATTACACTTTATCTCCTTTTGCATTTGGAGCTTCCAGAAGTTTTGCTCTGCTAGGAAGGAGCCTTGGATGGACGAAAACGCCCTGCCAGGGTTGAGTTGTTATGCCATCTAAGGATATCCAGGCTTCCCCTCAGTCATGGAGAGGTGACTCTTCATTTGAAGAACTCCATCTTGCAACTGGAAGCAAGGGTGGGGATGAGGCCAGCCTGCCCTCTTCCAAGTCTGCAGGCCTTGTTTGGCAGTAAAGCCATATTGGATCTACCATGTCCTTTTTTTTGTGCCACCACAAAAGCAGTGGGCTGGAGAATCAGTTACAGGGTAAAATTCTGAATACAAATACATACAAGAGAGGACATTTGCTCCACTACTGAAGCACAATGGAACAACACAAAATTGAACTGGGCTAAACAAAAATAAAGAGAGAGAGAGAGAGAGAACACCATCTTTACTGAGGGTCAGGCTCCTCGTGGTCTGAAGATATTCCAGGTTCTTGTGGTCTGTGTGAAACGTGAGGCTGCCACTCTGTAGATGTTACCTGGACTGCTAACAGTTTCTAATCCAAAATGTCATAAGTGCACTCTGAGCGGGGAGCAGCTTCTGCAGGTAACAGGATGAGTGAACATGATCCCCAGTACCAGCACAGGAAGCACTGGTCTCTACGGTGAAAAGCTGGGCACATACTAGGTTACGGGTACATCTGAACACAGGCTCTACTACATCAGTGTTGACTTGGCTTATGGTGAGAGACGAAGCAGGTGGTTTTTTTTGTTTTTTTCCTTTTGAGAAGCAGTGTTAATGAGGCTGCCAGGTACAAACAGTTGCTTATAGAGCTCTCTATAAAAGTTTGTAACTCAAGCTACCTTTCACAATAGCAAAAGTAATGAGTCACATGTTAAGAAAGCAGAGGTATTGGATCTGCATCATTCTGTTCCATTTCTGAGTGGCTGGATGTACTGGTAACTAGAATGACTGGCCTCAAGCTGTGATGAATCAAGATGCCAGGACAGCAGTGTTGGCACGCAGCAGATAGACACGCTTTGTGCAGGGAGAGATTTTGATTTATGTGCTGTTAAATTAGACATCTTTTGAGTATAACTCGGAATAAAATGTTACTCTTGATTCCTCCTTGCTGTTAGAAGTCCTTGCTATTGCCTAGTTTAATTCACTTGGAGTCTGCCTGATCTCAGCTAATCCTGTGGGTGTTGGTGGATCAAACTAGTTGATCCTTCTCAGTACCAAGTATAGGGAGCAGTATCAGAACACCTGAATGGAACTCAGTGGGCGCATCTACATGAGATGCTATATCGCTGTACAATGAGCTGTCACTAGCTCACTGCTACTGCACAGAACTACTGGCATCACAGTTCATGCCAGTTGACGCTATGTCATCATAGCAACAAGTTACAGTGACATAGCTCATCGTACGGCGGTGTAGCATCTCATGCAGAAGCACCCACTGAGTTCCATTCCAGTGTTTTAATACTGGATGATTTAGTGCAGTAGTGTGGGGGGAAAAAAGTCTGTGTGGCATCAAGACTGTGCGGTAATGCTAATTACTGCACAGTCATTTAGTACTTGCATTAGTACTTGCTTAAGCAAGTACTAAATGTCCATGCAGTAACAACTGTACAGTCTGGCGCATGTGTAGATGCACCCAGTCTGTTGTTAATGCCATCATGCTTACAGAGATTGTATTTGTTTCGAAAAATACACACAGACCTCATTCATAAGTTACAGCTCAGAGTGCTGTTTCATGTCTTTAAGTTTTTCCTTGATTTTTTCAGGCAAGACTGTGGTCCAGAACTGCACTGTGTTCTCTTTCAGCTTCTTTGCTGTCTTCTGCTTCAAGTTCAGTTCCAGGTACTCTTCGTCCAGGTTGTATGCTGGCCATTCCACCAGACCTTCACCGTTAGGATTCCTATGCACAATGTAATAAAGACATGCCAGGAAAGACTGGTGATAGGATAGAGAGCAGGATCTCTTTAGCCCCCCAGTTTCAGTGTAGACCAGACTGGTAAAGCCATTTCTTCTGACAGCTCTTCATTACTATAAATTTTAGCTTGGGCAGAGCACAGAGACTTCCATGACACAACAGCCATCAGGAGAGTAGGTATACTGGGAGAAAGCAATGTCGTCTGATGGTTGGGGCACCAGCTTGGGCAGGAAGAAACTCAAATTGCCTTCCCAGTTCTGCCCCGGACCTGCCACATGACCTTGGGCAAGTCACTTCACTTCTCTATGCCCAGATTCCCCACAAATAGCTAAATGGTAATGACCCTGCTTCTTAAAGCCTGTTCCTGACTACCAAAGCCTTCAATGTGGTCTTGATTCACTAAGATGCATTAGTGAGGCTTTGTATTACCAACAAAGCAAACTGTGCTTGCCATGCTGGACCTGTTATGTGATTAAGCAGAGAAAATGAGTTGGTGCTATCAATCCAACAGCTTTTCAAGCATGGAGTGGTCTGCACAAATGAGCTACCCAACTGGTTACAGATTCAAATAAGCAGATACACTATTTGGGAAAAAAGAATATTGAATCTTACCCATGCCGTGCAAAATTAGCCCAGTATTTCATTACTGTTCTGCTGAGATGTTTCTCCTCCTCTGTAGCAACTCCGAAAACTAGAAATATTGAAGTACACAATTTTGCATGATGGGAACAGAATATAGGTGCATGCACCAACTACAGCTAATTTCTGAATCCTGCTATTTTATAGGCTGTCCATCAAATGCATAGTTACACAGAATATATTGGTCTGCAGTTGGCAGGAGATTCAACTGCCCTCAATTGCTGAATACAAAGGAAGGATAAGGAAAATAAATATATGGTGTTGGGTTGGGACTGGAACAAGAGGAGGGGTGGATTTCCAGTATCCACCTCTGCCAAATATGATCATTCTTATTTCACTGAATCAAAACAGAATAGTCTGCTACATCTACTTGTTCAAACCCACTAATATAGCATTTACCCATCATCCTATGATAACGAAGGCATAACTTAAACTGCCAGCTGCATAAGAACAATAAATGTGATATATACTACTAAGGATTCCTTACCAGACAACATCTCATTAGCAATAAACATGTTTCCAAAGACAAAACTAAGTTCATCTCCATGATCTGCTTTTACAAAGTCTGGTCTGAGGTCTGCAATTGAACTTGGAGGATGTTGGAATTCATAAAAATAGACAGGAGAGCCAGAATCTGAAAAACCCGACAATTAAAAGAAATTATATTTATTTAAGCTAAAACAAGTTCTCCATTTTCAAGTAGAAACTAAAACAATTCTAGCCACATAGTTGGGCACTGGAATTAATAATTTGTTTGGAGTGTCACCTGAGACATGATCTCCAAAACAGAGAGACAGATACAGGTAATGTGTCAAGACTCAGATACATTCAAGGCTGAATTTTGATTTCTGAAAGTTAAGGCATGTTCACTCCTTTAGCATAATCGCATCCCAAAGCACCTGAGAATCCTTCTGTCTATAAAATTAATTCTCAGTTAAGATCTAAGTCTGACCATCTCTGGGAGTTGGGAAATAAGTTTCTTTGTAGTAAGGCAACCTCATTGCCTATCCCCAGAAGACAGAAATTGAAAAAGAAAATCACTCACCAAAACAAACCAGGTCCCCTTAATAGAGTTCTAACCCTCCTGCTTTCCAGAAGCAAAGACTAGTGCTAATCAGGATGACTGTTACTTCTCACTTTTTCCCTGTACCCGCCATCTGTCTGGGTTCAAATACTGCCTATTGTCCAAAAATCAGAGTGCAGATCTTTAGGACACAGGCAGTCCTTACATTCAAAGTTTTCTCAGCATGTAGCAGATGGGCTCTTGACTCATGACAGGCTCATGTGCTATGGTAATACTACTCTGAAAGATGCTATAGAGTTCTGTGTACTTTGGCTAATTAAAATGGCATACACAATGTGTGGTATGGGTCTAGATTGGTATATTAAGAAAAATAAATGTTGAGTATATGTTGTTTAGGAAGATCAGCTCAATACCCTGCTTGACTGAATTCTCACAAAGCTAGAGAGCAATAATTCTCAACCAGGGTGCTGGGATACCTTGGGGAGCCACGAGGTCCTCCAAAGGGTGCTGTAGGAAGTGTGAGGAGATAAATGAGGTATGAGGAGATGAGCAAATAAAGGCAGGCTCAGGCTTCAGCTGTGAGGAGGTCAGCAGGTAAGGGCAGGCTCAGGCTCTCCCTGCCTGGCTGCTCCTTTATCCTCCTGGCTTGACCCCTCTGCAAGGAGGTAAGCACTGCAAAAAATCCATGTTTGAAATGGATTACCCCTTAATTTATGTGAGTTATGAAGGAGGGCCTTGTGTCTGAGGGGTGCCTTGAGACTGAAAAGGTTGAGAACCACTGCCATACAGTTTGGGTGCAAAGATGGTAGCAGACAAAGTTCTTCAGTTGAATCTGATATCTTTTATTAAAACCAACTTAAATAGTTGGAAAAAAAAATTTAGCAAGCTTTTGGGTTTAAAAGTCCTTTGTCAGGGTAAGGAAGCATCTGCAGTTGGTGTGTGCTCTTCCCTTCTAAGACAATTTTTTCCAACTATTTAAGTTGGTCTAATAAAATATATCAGATTCACCCAAAGACCCTTGTCTGCCTATATCCTTAGACTAACACAGCTACAAACTACACCCCTGTAAGATGGCAGCATTGCTTACAAGTAGCTATAGTTTTAGCAGGCTTACCAGCTCATTACAACGAGAGAAGGGCTATTTTATACTACAATGTTTAGCTAGCAGAACGTATTTCCCTTGTGGCATCAGAATTCCTCCTTTCTGCCAGCAGAGCAATGCCAACTTGGTGAGCTCAGGGAAGAAGGCTTTTTGCTGCCACAAGGAAGATGCCACCAAATGTATGTAGGCAAGCCCACAATTTCTGCCAGCAGCCACAGACTATTTCATAGCGGGTGCATCCTAGATGGGGTATCTTGTATATTGGAGCTGCACAGAAGCACTAGAAGCCACAGTCATGGGGATATGGTTGGGCATTTCTTTGTGATGGTGGCTCCCTGACAGCAAAAGTCCTTCATTGGACCAGTTGTATAGTTGGGAGAGATGTTAGACAAGCTTTTGGGCACAAGTGCCCTTCCTCAGGTCTGCTCAGTTGGGCCAATGAAAGATATTACTGAAAAAACCCTTGGCTCTCACATATTCCCTGGACCATCTCAGCCACAGTAACATCCTTATGCTACAGCAAACATAATGGAAACAAGCCCTAAGAGCAGGGGTGGGCAAAATGTGACCCGCGGGGTGGCCCGCCAGGCCATTCTATCTGGCCCGCGGGGCCCCTAAAAAATTTAGAAAGTAAATATTTCTCTGTCCCTGGATGCTTGTCATGCAGCCCTCGTTGGCTTGTCAAAACTCAGTAAGAGGCACTCCACTCAAGATAATTGCCTGCCCGTGCCTAAGAAGGATAAATAGAGGGGAAGGAAGTTGTGAGTATTAACTAGTTCTGCCTCAGCTAAGAGGTCAATTAAGGTAAAAAAATTAATGAAGGAGCTAACGAGACAGTAATGAAAGCCCCAGATAACTCCAGTGGCTGGTTCTGAAGGAAGAGAAAAAAGCCCCAGAGAAAGATACAGTAATTAGCAATCTAGGGGGAGGAAGACAGGTGGGCCTAATGCTTATGCCAACATGAACGTGCAGCAACCTGGCGTAGTGTGCTAGGGCTCTGATCTATACTGATAGTCAATTTTACTTTGAGGGTTTATCTATATTATCTACCTTTCCTCTAGAACGTATTAAATGGAAGTTCACCTTTGTGATACCTGGAGGATTTAATAGCTGGAACTAAGAATACGGCATCCCCTATCAAGTCCAGAAATCGGTCCCGCAGAACAGTTGTGTCATTGGTGTCTCCCAGGTACTCGTGCACTATCAAAGGTACACCTTCAGGTGGCACGGACTGGAAGGCAGGAGGAAGAGAAAACTAACCATAGGGTTGATCAAGGGCTGCAGCAATCAGCAGGACGTGTCAGACATTGGTTAGCATGAACAACAAGGGAATTTTTGTTTCTTATGAGGACCTGGCAGTCCAGAAGTGATATAGCTCTTAGTAACACCATTGCAGAGGGTCTAGGGGTTACCAGCTTTGTGTTAAGTACATGGGAGGAAGTAGATACCCGGGGGTGAAAAATGCACTTAGAATTCCAGCCTCTGTTTTAATTTATCATAACAAAACAAAGACGAAACAGAAGTCCAATCCCTAAGCACTGAGCAAGTTAAAGGGAGATTAATCAGTCTGCTAGTTTCTTACCAAAAACGGTAACATATTCTCCAATTCTGAAGTTATGGTTTCTCTCTCCATCCCCTCCTTCAGGCCAGGCAAGCCTAATGACTAAAGGAAAATATTAAAAATAATCAGTTCCGTTTATAACAACACACACAGGCCCCAAAGCCTCAGCAGGTAAGACATATCACACCACTTAGGTTTACAAACTAATGTACTACGTAGCAAAGGGCCACAGGAACTCGCAATTGGGATCAGCTCTGTAGTCCAGTACAGGTTTCTAACAAAGGCCAGAAGGGATCAGCCATGTTAGCCTGAAACCAGGCAGAAAGTAGGGTAGGGTGGCACACCTCAGAGACTAACTGGCTGTGAGAGACATGAGCTTTTGTGGGAAGCAACCTCCTTCATGAGCCAAGTTGCTGACAAAGCAGAGACTGTTGCCTATGAAAGCTCATGTTTCTCTGAAGGTCTCGGAAGTGCTACCCTGTGCTACCTTCCACCTAACACTGGCCAGAAGCAGATTTTTCAGAGGAAGGTGCAAACCCCTGCAGGAAGCTAATGTGAAATAATCTGCCTCTGCATTAGGTTTCATCCTGATAAGACTTTGGCTTAAGCCCTGAGGTTTAATACCCCTTCCAGAATTGTTGTGAGCATCAGGTATTACAGCTTTGGATGATCTTGTTTTCCATACAAGGGTCCAAACCTTTTTGAGTCTTATCAAGGTCTAGCTGCTAAATTAGAAAGGTTAGTACAAAATACAGCATATATAACACATGCATGGAAAGGGTGTCTTGGGCCATCACATCTGCAATCACCAGAATCACCACTTCAGCCAGACATGCTCAACTGAGGCATAATCCCTGAAATACCCAGTAACATGCCATAGGACAGTAAAGGCAGTGGACATGAGGGCACTGCCAGTGCTCCACTATTGCAACAAGAGGGAAGTAGTGGTTAATATATACTCACGACATCCTAAGAAAAGGCCAGCGACTCCTATTACAGAGGAAGGTAACCTCCTGCTCCCTTCAGTTCATGACCACATCATTGACAGGAGAATTTCCTTTGTGGACCCAAATTTAACTATCAGTATGACCCTGAGCGGAAGAGCAAGATGCTTTAAAGCTTATGGGGTTTCTAAATCTAGTCCCCTGTACCAGGTCATCCTTTACTCATGATCTTCATAAAGGTCGTGATGAGAGCAAATGTCTAGATATAAATTCCTTAAGGTCTCATATAGGGTAAATTAAACCATGTCTATGGGAATTCTTGTCATTTATAGGTTTCTCAGCTTTAAGAAACTTAGAGTCCGCGATGGGAAGAGAACTGGATTGTAAACCTGCTTCTGAAGTTGGATTGCAAACAAAAACATTGATTTCTATGCGTCACTGCTACTGTCTGGGGTAGAGGTACCCTAATGATTTTATTAGCTAAAAACCAGTACTTCATTTGTTTTACTTTTTGAAATATTCAAAGAAAGGCCAGTGATACAGGGTCTCCCACTGAGACCTCTGAAAGGGTCTGAGCAGCAGGGGACCCCAAACTCTCCAAAAGAGGAGCTGGGCATCGAAGGTCTAGTTATTTAAGAAAATTCAGGCCACCAAACCCCTCTTTAGAAGACCTTAGATAATACTTGAAGAACTTCTTAAGTGATGATATGACCAGTCCTGCATTCTCCTACTTATCAAATGCCAGGAGAGAGAGCAATGTAGATTGTTAATTTGATTACCAACCTCTTCTAATTCTTAGACTTGGCTTTTCTCTACCCTGTTCTCCTCCCAGCAGCAATCTATACATTGCTCTGGTATCCTTCTGAATGGCAGACCCTTTATAAATGTAAAGTTTTTCTTGGGAAGAGTAGAAAATCTTGTCAGATGTATGCTGGGTATCCACAAAGGCATGGACAATTGGGGGCCAGCCTTGAAATATGTCCCATGGGCTTCAGGTACACAAGAATGGAAGCTCAAATTGTCTGTCTTTCACAGGGAAAGAAAGTGGTACCCTGGTTTAATGCAATGGTTCATGCAGACAGCTGTGCCAAGCTATTAGAAATCTCTTACGTTAGGAATGAGCCAGCTGTATTCATGGTTAGTTATTCCTATTATATATGGAACAGCACTAAACTCTTTTGCAGCCATTAGGTCTTCAGGGTTCTTCTGAATAAAAATGCCATCTACAACAGCAGGGATTAATGGGATTGCCTGGAAGAGAGAAAAGCAAAAGCATTTATTTGTCAAGCTGTTACTGCTTTCCATGTGGAAGCTTCTACCAAGAAATCAAGCTAATATGATTCATTGTGACAAAAGAAAAGAAGATGCTGGGCCCAATTAAGCACAATGGTAGATGTCATGCCATTACAACGGTTTTCACAGTGGCTGAATTTGACTTGCACAGCACAATCAAGGAATCAGAGCACCTAGAGTGAGACTTTCAAAGCATTTCCTTTGAAGTCTAAGACATAAAAAGCCAAATGTGAAACTGGATTTAACCAGCAAAATTGAAAAAAAAGACTTAACATATGCATGTCCAATCCCAGAGCTATCCTTAAATTCACTTTTCTCCACTGGCAATTACAGTACCTACGAGGCTATGCTCCACTAACTCACTCAGAAGCTGCCCCTGCCCCTCTGTTAACAGCCACCTGTAGCTACCTGAAATGGACTTACCCCTACACATCACCCCCTACCTTATGTAGCTGATGTCTTAAAATAATTTCTTCCTCAGGCTTCTTCCTTAGGCAGTGGACCATTGCAGCTGAACTCATGGTCTCACAGCCAGATATGTTAGCGACCATCTGCAATTATTCAAACAACATTAGATCTGCAAACAGCTATTAGATTCTGATGCAAATGAAAGTGTTATTTGGGGACAGGCTCTGGAATTTGTGTAACCAATGTCTGATATATATCAGTTTCTTTATAACAACACGCACAGAAAAGTATAGGATGGGATCTGCAGAAGTGTTTAAGAGACGGCCTGTTTTAAATGGGATTAGTTTTACACAGTGCTTTTAAAAATGCCTCTCATGATTTAATACATTAGCTGCCTGTGTTTTACAAAGCAGCTCAGGTCTGTAATTTAAACCAGAGACTAAATGTCCTTGAAAAATGCTAGCTTATTTAAATAAGCAAAGACAAACTACAAAGAAAAAAATTAATCCAAGAAATTCAGAGCCAAGCCTAGCATTCTGTACTCATACAACTGAGCATCTTGTGTGATCAATGGCATTATGCATCCCTCTGAATTTCCTGGCTGCTCTTTCTTCTTTGTGTGAGAAACAAAGAATTACTTGACATAATGTTCTAAAAAATACTGAGACTGGGCCAATACAACAGGATTAGTGAACGATTAAAATATAGCATCCTCCTGTTCCACTGGAACAAAATTATCTCCTGATGCTCAAGAATTCACTGTGGACAGAAACAGGGTACAAGAAAAAAAGGATAATGCATACAGTATTATGTTCCATAGCCAAATCAAATGGGGTGGAATGGAGGAATGTCTCAGAGGAGGAAGACGACAGTTTTTATCTTAGAAAACAATCTACAAGATGTGAGGACTAGAATCTGATCTGGGTGCAATAGATTGCAGCAGACATCCTATAAAAAAAAAAAAACCTTTGAAAAATCTCATTTAAAAACAAAATATTGACTCAGCTAAAATGAAACAGAACTGACAGAGCAGACTGTGCTCTGCAATGCCAGCATGCATACCAGGGATCCAGGTTTTCTGTTTGCCATGGAAAAATGCAGTAAAACCTGGATCTTCTCTTTTAAAGGAGAAAAATGCGGGAAAAAGGTGGGTTTCCCCTTGCAGGCTGGCAGAGTTTCAGCCTGCAAGGAGCTGGGGGGAGCAGGAGGAAGATGGTCAGGCAGAGGACACCATGCACATATGTACATATGCACATGGCTGCCAGGCAGCCTGGAGAGCAGCTCCCACAGGTAAACTGGCTGGGGGATTGAGGGCCCCATAGTGAGGGAGGGAGCTGGGCAGCGCTGGGGCTTGGGCTGCTGTCCAGCCGGAGCACTGCATGGGGCTTGGGGCCTGGGTCCATGTGCAGCCACAGGGCCTGGGCAGGGAGAGGGACGAGCCACGGGTGGCTCGTCTGGAGAGAGTGTGTGCATGGGGGAGGGAGGGCGGGGGCTGGCTCTATGCCGCTGCATGCACTCCTGGTGGCAGCATGGGGGGCACATGCCCCCCAGATTTGGAGTGGGGGTGAGTGCAGGCTGCCCACTGCAGCTCGAGCTCTCCACTCTGCTGCCTTCCCCCCAGGGTCTCCGCAGCCCAGTGGGTGGGAGTTAGCGTGGCAGGACAGAGTAGGGCCAGGCAGGGAAGCTCGGTGCCACAAGTGCGAGCCTCATGCTGCCATGGTGAAGTGCTCCTGCCCACCTGGCAGCAGCTGGGGTGGTGGCATGGACTTGTGCCTCCCGCTGCTACCAGGCGGGTAGGAGGCACTTCGCCATAACGGTACAGGGCTTGCAGAGATGGCACTGAACTTCCCCACTTGGCCTCACTCTGCCGGGTCCTGCCCTCTGTGCCATAGAGGCCCTGGGAGGATGGTAGCAGGGCCAGGAGCCTGAGCCCGCGTTGGGCAGCCCACACCAGCTCCCACCAAGAGCTCTGCTCCGGCTGTGGGAAGGGGGAGCTGGGCGCCTCGCTCTGCTCTGCTGCAGCAACTGCTGCCTCTCATGGGTGACAGCCAGGGCTTGGGTGCTGCTACAGGGGGCAGGGGGCTGTGGACCTGGGTCCCTTGTCCTGTAACCTTGCCAGCTGAGGGCCCCCTCCAGCAGGACTGAGGGTATGGGGGGCTGTGGGTGGGGAGTGACAGATTTTGGGGTTTTTTCAATCAGAGAATTTGTGATTTTTAAAACAGAGAAAACCAGGATCCCTGCTTTAGTAACATAATGAGTAAGAATGGGCATAACATACCTTAGCAATCGCTTCAGGATGTGAACTAAACATGTTAGGAAAGAGTGCAACTCCACTCTCGGAGATGGCTTTGTGGAACAGGTCTTTTGCCAATCGAGAGAGAACCTGAAACAGATGAGGGTGGGAGGGGGACAAGGAAAAAGGCTCAAACACTGCGTGATGAGTTTACAGTAAAGATGGGAGTGACTGGGTGCAGTCTTCCTAGAATCTGGAGTAGTTGTTGTGCTTTGGCATGTCGATTCAGTCTATTTGCTAGATGCCCGGCTGAATGCAATGCAGGGCTGTTACTCATTTTAAAACTACATTTTAAACTAAAACTAGGAATTTGGTATTAGGGGGAGTTTTCCAACCTATGGTAGTGCCCATGGCTGCCCTTGAGGGGAAGAAAGGCCTCGTGACTAAAGCTGTCAGGAGGCCTACACCTGGCTCATCTCTCAAGCTTGTGTGAGACCTTGAGGAAGTCACTCAAACTCATTCTGATTAGGGACATGTCTCTACTGCTCACTTAGTGTGCCAGCAGCACCTTGTGGAAACATGCTGTCACCTTTATTGCAGTGCTGTAAGCAGTCTAATTGACTCTGTTAAATCAGAGGAGCTAAGTAGCATGGGCACATTGTTTTCACATGGTTGTACATGTGTGTCCCAGCTTGGTTCTACCTGGCATGCTATTCAAGCTGCATAGACACATCCTCAGCTGCCCCAAATGTAAACTGAAGATAATACTCCTGTACTTTAATAAGACAGTGTGAGCATAGCATAGGTAAAGTCTCCTAAGCAGTCTGGCTGGGAAATAGCACAAAAGCTCAAAACCTACAAGAGCAGAAACGCTGACTCCTCCTGCAGACTCTCCAAATATCGTGACAGACCCTGGATCTCCTCCAAAATATTCAATGTTCTCTTGAATCCAGTGTAGAGCTGCTACTTGATCCAAAAAACCCCAGTTGCCACGTGCATGTTCATCACCCGTACTGAAAGCAAGAAGAACTCATTACATCAATTCTGCTATTGTTATATACAGGGCTCTAGCAGTGCACGACAACAACAAAATAATCACGTACATTGTTAAAAATAAATTTGTTTCTAATTCATACCTCTGTGGAATGGGCAAAGTCAATCCTGGGTAAATCCACTGACCTACATTAACAACAAACGCAAGTCAAGTCAGTCCCAAGGCCACCGAAGCTCTTCACATGTCCCTGCTATCAGATCTTCATCATCAGCACTGCACAGCACGCTGATCTGCCATCCAACTGATACAGTTCCTCTGAAATTCTCTAAGGCATCTAATATGATTTCTTCAAGGAAGAGGTTGAAGTGAGAGCAGGCAACCTTGGTGCACTCCTACTGACGTCGCAAGCCATTTGATGATATTGCTGTTGATAAGCACTGCACTGTTTGCACTGCTGTAAAGTTCTTCTGTTAGTGTTAGCAAGAACCTGCCGATGTTATGCTTCTTCATCATGAGCCAAAGTGCTTTGTGCCACACCTTGTCAAAAGCTTTCTTGAAGTCTATGAAGTTATGGTGAAGTGTTTTGTGGTGATCATGCTACTTTTCATACAGTGCTTGGATGTTGAAGATTTACCCTGTGGTACGTCTCCTTTCTGAGAACCCATCCTGCTCTTCCATCAGCATGGTCTCTACTTGAGGCTTGAGTCTGTTCAATACTATTCTTAGAAGTGCTTTGCTTGGATGGCTGATCAAACAGATACTGCGGTAGTTTGTGCATTGGTGGAGATTCCCCTTTTTAGGAAAGGGAATGATGACTGACTTTGTCCACTGGGATGGCCAAGTTTTTTCCCTCCATATCATGTTACAAATTTTGTGAAGCATGTTTGTTATGTTGTCACCTGTCTTCAAGAGTTTTGCAGGTATGTTATCTACCCCAGGTGCTTTCCCATTCTTTAGGCTTCTAATGGCTTTTTCTACTTCTTTTGAGCTGTCTGGGTCTTCCTCTTCAGTGCTTTCCAGGTCTTCCTTCTGCTAGCTGGTCAAGTACTTCAGGTCCCATTTGGATGTTGTAGATGTAGAGTTCCTTTGTGTACTTTGCCCATCTCTTGTGTATTGAATTGTTTTCAGTAAGCAATTTTCCATTCTTGTCTTCTTTGTTCTTGCTTGGTGTGCTTTAGTTGTCTTCGTCAGGCTCTGAAACGCTTTCTCGCTGCTGTTGTTTTCAAAACCGTTTTGAATTTCTTCACACCTGTTTAGAATCCAGTCTTCTTTCGCCTTTCTTATTTTATTTCTTACATTCCTGTTTACTTCTCTGTAACTGAGACTGCCAAATTCTGAATCAAAACATTTAGCTTTCAGGGCTTGTCATGAATCACACAGGAACTTTTCAAAAAGCTTGCTCCATTTGCAGCCTGGCTGTTGGCTGTGGGCTTCCATGCAGTCATGGCGATGAACACAGAGAGATGGTAATCCCCAGAAATACTGAGTTTACAAGGTCTTAGTGCTCTTATTAAAGAGATTCTCTGAAGAGAAAGGAAGCAGCAAGGCCATGTATTTAGTGGACAGTATGGATGTTGATGATCAGCAAATTAAAGGCAAATCAGGAAGCTGTCCAAAGCATCTCTAAAGATATAAGATGTTTCAGCAGAGATGAATTGCTAAATTTGTTATAGATTTAAAGTCTCTAGAGTAATTCAAATGGCTGCCAAAATTTGTAAAATAACCCAGCTGGGTAAAGCAAACTGCTGAGCATAAATAACACATGAACAACTATGAGTACAGGTAGAGATACTTGAGAGAATGAACATACAAGAAAAACATGATCCTGTGTGTCACACCAGTTATGAGGGTTTGGACTGAAAGTAGGGTCACTGAAGAAGCAAGCAAATACAACAGAATTCGTTTTTGTTAAATATTTAGAGGACGTGGCAGATCACTGCCCATATTATTGATTTCTTTATGCCAATCACTAAAATATTTAAGCAATTATTTTAATGCACATATATACTAAAAGTGGATATGATGATTTGACTTAGTAAGGAAACTTACCTTAAGAATCCAGTAATACCTAGCCTATACTGAATGGCTACTACCACCACATCCTCATAGGCAGATAATGCTGACCCATCATACATCCAAGCTCCACCGATCAATAAAGATCCTCCATGAATCCACATCATAACCTGAAAAAACAAAACCATAAAAGGTTTTCCATGAAAATGTGCATTTGAAAGCTGTTTGTTAGCCAGTGTTGGAGAATAAAATCCATCCAGCAGGCAAAACAAGAGCAGAGATAGGGCAAATCTCCTTGGCAAAAAGCACCTCTTCTTCAGGTTTTGAATACTTTCATAAATGTGGGCTACCTTGAGCTAACTTGTATGATTTAAACCAATAAAATACAGAGAGATTAATGACATGACAGGAATAGAGGCATAATACACTGGAAACAGGGACTTGTGACTTCTTGTCCTGGTCCTCGTACAAATTCTCTTTACGTGTCTTGAGCAACCCATTCCTCTACTCGATCATGATCACTGAAGTAGAGCTAAAAATGAATACGTAACTGATCCTCATATAACCCACCTGTCTTTATTTCAATGAGCTGTAGAAGTGCAAAGGGTTATTACTTGAGTGGATATGGGAAGACTTTTTAAGGGCCTTACCCATGGACCTGTATTAACTTAGGTACTGCTTGCAATTATGCATTTCCAAAAGCAAAACATATTCTCCCTGATCCTAATTTCTAGTTCAATGAAAAATAAAAGGGAGGACATATAAAAAACTGTTGGAGTAGATGTAGGCATCTTTCTTTTCTTCTACAGACCTATGCTTTCAGACCACTTTGCTACCCCTTGCATTAAATAACCTTGAAGACCTTTATGCTATCCTACTTTTCAGTGGCTTTAATGTTGGTTTCAATGAGTGCTTCTAGCCCTACAGATTGAGGTGCTATATACCTTGACTTGGTTGCTGCATAGTACTATCCAATTAAATCGCCAGACAAGTTGTAAGGATTCTTCAAGAGCACGGAAACAAACCTGCAGCAGTTCTGCTTACCGGTAACTTGGCCTTGTTATTGGAAGGGGCAGGGCTGTAAATATTCAGATACAAGCAGTCTTCAGAAATTGTCATGTTATGTTTCATTTTAAAAAATTCATTAAATTTTTCCAGCCACAACTGGTCTTGCAAGCATCTGAAAGGTCAGAACAAGATTTAGAGGTTTTCCCAATGGAGATTTTCATACATTTCATAACTGAACAGATACATTCAAATATTATTTTAAGATATTTGGAAAAAAAAAAAAAAAAAAAGGCCTGGATTTTTTTTTTTTTTTTTTTATTTACAGGTTTAGTTAGAACTAATCAAAAGATCCTTCAGTTTAACCCCTTGCTCTAAATTTGAGACTCCAGTGAGATTTGAACTTGGTTCTGCTTTACAAGACCAAAACTAACCTCTGAGTAAAGAGGAACTTCCAGAGAGTAGCCTTGATTCACGGGAAAACAAGAACTGTTGCTTCAGCATTAATTTCATTATCTAAATTATTTTTCCTGGGAAAACAGAACAATCTACTGCCCTCACAAGGCAGTCTTGGGGAAAATGGATGTTTTGTGCTAGTTGACATTGATTAGCTTCCTAAGTGCTAACAGAAGTTCAGGTCTACACAGTGATTTTTTTTTTCTATTAAGGAATTTCACACTAAGACCCTAACGCAGCAAAGGCATGTATGCTTAACTTCACTACCTTGAATCATCTTGATTCTCCATCCTACTGTGCACTAGTGAGGCCTCACCTGGAGTACTGAGTCTAGTTTTGGACCCCACACATCAAAAAAGGTATAGATAGGTTGGGAAGAGCCCAGCAGGAGGTAACAAAAGTGCTAGATGCCTTGGAAGCATGACTTAGAAGGAAAGACTAAAAGAAGTAGGAATATTTAGTCTGGAGATGAGAAGACAGAGGGGATTTGATAACAGACTTCAAATACCTGTAGGGTGACTATAAAGAATAGAAATGGACTTTTCTTTGTGCCAGTACAAGAGAAGCAATGGCCTCAAACTGTGGCAGAGGAAATTCGCGTTGTAACAGGGAGCTAAACATGCAGAAAGAAGGGCAGAATGGCGCCTTAGACTAGCGATCCTCAACCACAGCACCAGGACACCCTGGGGGGGCTGGGAGGGGACAGGTGTAGGCTCAGGCTCCTCCCTGCCTGGCGCTGCCCTGCCCCACTCCTCTGCAGGGAGGCAGGCAGTAAAACAGCCCATTACAGCAGTTCTTAACTCTTTTAGATTCGAGGCACCCATTGACTCAAGGCACCCTTCTATCATTTCCAAAAACTAACTAAATCAGAAAGGCAACAACTTACTTGAGAAGCCATAATGAAGTTTCATAGCACAGCTTATTGCATAGCATATGCAGTTTCATAGCATCTGACAAAGCAAGTGGCTGCTTATGAAAACTTATGTCTCTCTTAGTCTATAATAGTTCTTCCCACCCTTTTCCTCAGCATGACCCCTCACTCCAGACCCACAGCCCCATTGCCTTGCCCATGCCCCTTATTCCAAACCTGCAGCCCCCAAACCCGCAGCCCCCAAACCCTTCCCAGGTGCCCCAGGGCCTGGGCCCTCAGCCCCTTGTTCCCTTCCCTGCCCAGCAGTGGTGAGTCCTGGGTGCTGCCCATGGGAGGTTGCTGCAACTGAAGCAGAGCGTGGAGCCTGGCTCCCACCCGCCATCCCTTCCCCCTGCAGGCGGCACAACCAGACCAGAGCTGATTGGGAGGGGGAAGATGCGGTCTGCCCGCTACAAGCTGGGGACTCCCCACCCTGCTTTCTTCCACTGGGGACCTCCATGGCACAACAGGCAGGACCCGGCGCAGAAGGTTGGGAAGGCTCAGTGCTGCCACTGCCACCAGGAGCCCACACCAGCTGCACCACCATGGCGAAGTGCCCCCTGCCCACCCAGCAGCAGTAGCACTGGTGATGTGGAGTTGTGTGCCCCACTGCTACTAGGTGAGCAGGGGGTGCCTTGCCATGGGGCTGGTGTGGGGGTCCTGGCAGCAGCGGCACTGAGCTTACCTGCCCTGTTCCGCTGAGGAGGCCTCAGGGGAGGGCAACAAGGTGGGAAGCACCAAGCCTAAAGGGGGCAGCCATCAGCCCCCCCCACCCTGAACACAAATCTGGAGGCACATACTCCCCCATTTCCCCTTCCCCAGGCATGCATGCAGCAGTGGGGAGCCAGTCCCCGTCCCCCCCAACCCCACCAGACAAGCCACCTGTGGCTCCACTCTCCTCCCCCCGCCTGCATTCTCACCCTGGCCCCCACGCAGCAGTTCAGCTGGTTAGCACTCCCAGCCCCAGCCATGTCCCACTCCCTCCTTTACCATGGAGGCCTCAATCTGCCCTCGCTCCCATAGATTTCCCTGCAGGGAGCTGTGGGAGTTGCTTTTCATGCTGCCTGGATGCCACATGCATGTGTGAACGTGCACGTGCACATAGCACCCCCTGCCTGGTTGCCCCCCTCCCGCTCCCACCAACTGCAAGCAGCCCCTTGCAGGTGGGAACTCTGCCCGACTGTAAGGGGAACCCACCATTTCCTACTTTTTTCTCCTTTAAAGGAGAAAATCCATGTTTTTCTGCATTATTCTGCAGTGAACGGACAACCCAGATCCCTGTATGATTAGTCAACACTGTCGAGTGACTTTGCAACCTCCTTTTTATCATTGTGACCCCAAATGGGGTTGCGACCCCAAGGTTGGGGTTGCTGGTCTATAAGGTGCCAGTCTACTCTGGCTTCTGCCTGACTTCAGACTAACACAGCTAAATAATTCTCTCTCTGCTTATATGTGTACAAGTTTGCAAGATTGGGGTTAAAAGATCATGTCTAGTGAAATATAGAGAGGTTCAGGGTTTCACTGACATCCCTACTCATCCCAACATGCTCAACCCCCACATTCATTAGCTACCTCAGATGAGCTAGTTGTCTCCCTGCTCTGGGTACCATGTAAAGGCATTGTGTTTCCATCTCTTGTATGCTCCTCAGTTAGTTTCCCTAAGATTATCAGACCTTTTAAGACAAGCAGATCATGGAGTTTACCGTAAGAGTTGGAGGAATCCATGATTGCTGCACCCTTGTTAATCAAACAATTGCACTATGCCTACCTTCAGGACCATTTCCAAACCTCCCTTTATGGTGGAAGCATTCAAAGGACCTGAAAGCTTTACCTTTTTCCAGAACAGGGTGGGGTGGGGGAGTAAGAAAATCCAGTTGATTAAATTCAGTTAATTTTTTTTTAAAGTGTAAAGACAGCACACACCTAGAGTACAGGGTTCTTACATTGGTGGAAGAGAAGTCGCATCTCGCACACCGTGCCACGGTTCTGCTGGCTGGGGCGGGGAAAATCTCAGAGAACCCACAGGCGGTTTTGCAAAAGGTATCCCCAGAAACACCTGCGTACGTTTGTCAGTTCCCTTGACAGCAACCTCTTTTCCTCGGAGTCTCCCATATTTGGTAACTACTTCTGGCCTCTCAACTTCTTGTCCTGCGGTATGTAAGTTATAGATGAGCAAAGTCTAAATGACTGGACAAAATTAATGGCCTGATCCAGTTAGAGCAATGGGACCCTCTTGGTTGACGCCAAGCTACATCTGCCATTTTTATTTTTCCTCAAGGATTTCCATTGCTTTGATGACTCAGAGTAAGCGTAGACATCAGAGACACGGATTTCTTCCACTGTGCTGTACTTTCCTCCCAACTGTTTCTCTTCTCCCAGCAATTAGATTTTCCAAGCTATAGGGACTATAAGAACAATGCAGACTTGGATCCTGCAGTCCAATCCAGAGACAGGCCCAAGCTGAAACCCCACGTTTAAACATCACCCTGGATCTGGAACATTTGAAATCTGGATCCAACAAGAATTTTGTGGCTCATGCCTATGGCTACAGGCTGGATGTGAGAAAAGCCTGGAGTGTCATTATGATCCTAGGGAGTGTTATACTCAGCCCCACCTCAGGGCATGCTGGCACACACCATGAATACCACTGTCCAAGGCAGCCTGATAAGCCCCCCTCTGGCCATGACAGCTGCACTCTGCAGAATGCATGCGAAGCAACAGCATTTCACAGCCCTACCCACACACTCCCCAGGTTGTCAGCAGAGAAGCAGCTTTCCTTTTTGCTCCTCGTGGTAAGAGTCTGCTCCGAAATACAGGAATGACAGCATTTTTGGCACCACCTTCAGCTTTGCGGTGCTGTAGAAACACAGCAAAACCTACTGTCACCCTTGGACAAATGGCTGACTAGGTTAAAAATGGTTTTTAAAAAAAGTGTGCAAGCAAAAAAATGAAAGAAAGAGGCGTGCAAAGCTTTTGTATGCAAGTTAAATTCCACTGGATTAGTAGATTCATTTCTACCCAGATTAATTGGAAGGACAGCGGGTATAGAGTTGGTCCAAGATATCTATGTGGGAATAACAACTAGGTAAAAGCTGAAATATATTTACCTATTTACCCTCAGAGCTAGTTGCATTTGGAGTAATTTTTATACATAAACATAAAGGCTCCAAGAGATTTCGACAGGGACCAAGATATTTCCAATTTTATATTAGTGAGATTGTTTCTTTTCCCCAAAATATTTTAAATTTTTTTATAGTTAAAAGTTATGCTGCGTTTCAGAAAACAAAAGGTCACAAACTGCATTACACCCTGCTTCTGTAATAGGGAAGGCAAGGTAGACTTATAAAGTAATCGAATCAGGGTTAGTAAGTCTTCATAAGCAACAGATTACATCATCAGGTGCTAATGAAATAAACCCTTGCTCACAAAAGCTTATGCATCTCTGATTTAGTCTATAAGGAGCAACTCTACTCTGCCTTCTGCCCAACTTTCGACCAACACGGCTAACTACCTCTCTCTAAGGGTGAGAGGGATCCATTTTTGAGAACACCATCCTGTGTAAGGGAGGATCTGCAAACTCTGTCACCAGTCATCTGAGGAAGAAATAAAATAAGATGGGCTTTGGGGGTAAAAAAAGAAATTTGGTCCTGACAAATGGTTGAGTGAGTGACAGATGGACTCCCACACTCTATTTGCCCCTAGAGTGAGACTTACCTTCAGCTTGAGATGTGATCAACCATGCCGCCCAGACCAGAAACCAAAGCAGGGGAACCTTGCCATGAGATGACATTTTCTTCTCTCTGCTCGAATGCTCTGCTGGTTTCCTTGCATTAACTGCTGAAAAAAACCCAACCCAGGCAGACACAAAGGGTGTCAGTTAAGGGAGACCTAGCTAACATTCTCTTTCAAACACACCCTTGGGTAGAAACGCCTTGAAACCTGTGTTGAAAACCGAGTTTGGACTCACATTCTTACTGCAAACAAGATAGTAATTTGATGCCAAGGGTTGGCCAAGTTGAACTTTGACCACCTCCCCCCAGCACTTTGCCCCACATGGGAGGGTCACACCCAGTGTCAGGTTTCTCCTGCCAGCAATGGGAGCAGGGTGTGGCCACAGTAAATGTGGTAGCAGCACAAATTATCTGGAGAGAGGAACCAAGAAAAATCCGATCAATTGGGCTGTTGCCCTGGGGATAAATTTCAAGAAAAATTGTTTGATATAAAACAGTCACAACAAAAACTTAGAGAGCATGTGGCATTCTCACTCAGGTTATATGCTATAAAAAAAATAAATTTGCCTTGCCTGGTTTTGGATATGCTACTGGATACAGTGCCTTCTCCTGGAATCCCACTGATTTAAATGGAGCCGATTCACAGGAAAGTCAAGCAGAGATAGCAGCTGGAGCTTGGTGGGTGGTTATGGTAGGAAATGACAGCATCTTTACCAAGTGACTCAATACTTCGAGGAAAATTTCCCAGCACATGGGCCAATCAAAAGCAAGGGTTGATTGAAGTTGTGCCAGGAGAAGTTGTGGTTGTAATTGTTAAAAATATGCTTTCTTATGCAACTGCAAGCATTTAGGGGACCTTTTCGAGGCCGACAGTCTGTGAAGTCCAACATGTGGTCTGCCTGAAGTTACTGTCTGTGTGTTGGGGAGAAGGAGGATACCAGGCCACCTCAGGTCTAGAGAAGAATGGCATACTACAGTACTCGCAGCACAGTGGGGTTGACCCTAACCCTAACCCACCCGTAGGTTTATTTTTAACACTGCATACCTGTAAGAAGCCAGTGTCCCATCATACAGCACTTCCTGCTGCTCTTCCTCCCGACGCGGTGTGGGAATGCCGTGCTCACTGCTAGTCTGGCAGGATGTAGAGGTTACATTGCTTCACAAAACACTAGCTATGGCACAGCTAGGTGGCAGGTGTACCATCATAGTAACTTGTGGGCATCTTATACAAGTGTGTGTCCACAGTGGGGGCTTCATACCAGCCATGGTGGAAAGCTGGCTCTGCCTCCAAGGCTCCAATTTTCAGGGACAAGCCCATGAAAACTGGGCAGAGATGGTAGGATATCCCAGCACACTTCCTGCAGCAAGGCCTTTTATCCAGAAGAGCAAGACATGATGAGGACAGCAGCTGCTGCAGGGCCACAGAAGGCTGGGATCAGTCTCAGCATGTGGCCCTGAAGACTCCTGGCCAGCGACTAAGGGACTCAGTGGGTGAAACAATGCGCCGAAGCCACAGTCTAAATAAATAAGTGGCTGCGGGACCTAGAGGGCTGGTGCAGGTGACAGACCATACACAGCAACAGCGGTGAGGGTGGGAGCTGGAAGCAGTAGTGCTAAGGAGCTGAGATAGGGGCCAAATGAGACTCAGCAGAGAAGTCTGGGCCAGAACTGGGACCAAGGTGACAGATGTCACATATGCAGCAGAGACTGGGGCTGGGCCAGTTTGGACTTGGCATTGGTATATTGGTGACAAAGGTGACAGATACTGATACACTTAGTCTTTGTACTGACAGTGGCCTTGGAGCCATTCCTCTCTCCTCAAGACAGTAGAAAGGTTTCCACTTCAATCCAAAGGGAGAGTCTGGAGCTTAGTACCAGCAACACAGCAGAAATAAGTGCTGAAAAGCTAGGACATGCATTGCTGGGGAAATTTCAGCCCTTCCTTATAAGAAAGTTGGCAGTAGGTTTAAAATGGAACAAAAGGAAATGAAACAGCATTATCTCACTGTCTAACAACTGAAGGGAGACTGAATTCTAGCACTCTCATTATGTAGGGTATTTAGAAGACTACTTAAAAACACTGGAGCCTTTCACCACTGCTTGCTAGGTCAAACTATAGAAGGAAGAGGCTACAGAGAGAATAGATTTTTTTAAAACTCTCTTTAGAGTGCCCATGTCTGTATGAAGTGTCTGGTCTCATGGATAGGCTGTTGCAGCACAGTCAGATAAAGCTTTGTTGCAAAATCACATCTTTATTGATGCGGCTTTGTTAAATTGGTGCTCATCTGGCATTCTGTCCATGAGCGTGGGGACTGAGCACAAGGGACAGCAGGTAACTGGGATTGTTAAACGAGATTCACATCTCTGACAAGTCCAGGAAAGCATCAGAATGAATTAGAGAAGGGAATTATTTAATGTAAATTGCTTGGCATGGTATCTTCTATCTGCAGATGGTAAAGGAAAGAGTTAAAAAGGAACGAAGCATCTCTCAATACATCATTTTTCTAGGAGAGATGTTTGTTCTGTCATGAGAGTAGCCGGGTAAACACCTAAATGATAATGATTCCATGTTCATGCTGGCTAAGCTACAACTCTTCATGTTCTTTCTTGTCTTCACCACTTTTCTCCTTGATTTTTTCAGGCACTGTCTTTGTCCAGAATTCCACTCGCTTTTTTTTCAGTTGCTTTGCTTTCTTCTGCTCTAGATTTATTTCTAGGTATCCTTCATCCAGGTTATAAGATGGCCATTCTGCCAAACCTTCCCCATTTGGGTTTCTGGAAAGAGAGTAAATCCCCTATTTAATCATGTGTGCACTTACCCACAGCTGCACACACACTTTTGACCAACGTTTCATGAATCTCACCCATTTCGAGCAAAGTTAGCCCAGTATTTCATTAGAGTTCTGCTGAGGCGCTTTTCTTCCTCTGTAGCTTCATCTGGAGGAAAGAAGAGGAAAGAATAACTGTACTGTGTAGAAGAAAGTAAAAAATAAATTAAACATTCACTGCATGAAGGAGTAGAACCCAGCTGACCCAAAGGAGTGTCCCACCCACATGAGGTATTAAGGTGGGTCTCCACTGTCCCTTCAGCTGGAGCCATTCCACTTGAATAACATACTTAAATATCTATTGAGCCACAAGGGAAGAGCAAGAGTAACTCTGTAGACTGTGGGGAGGGCATTCACATGCTAGGAGGGATCTGGGTTCTGGTCCCTGCAGTAGTGACTATTATTTTATACAGAAACAATGTCAGCAATAGTGAATGCTGAGTGGCTGACAGTGGTTAGGCATAGGTGGAGGGAGGAAATATTATTTGGGGAGGGGCTGAGCACATGAGCATTTGCACACATGCACCCCCCCAGCAGGTAAGTCTGTCATGGGGAAGGGGTATATGCCCTGTGGGTGAGGGAGGGAGTGGGGCAGAGGCAGGGTGGGGCTGGGGTGAATGGGGCTCCTGGGTCAGGGCAGATCATGGGACACTCAGAGCCCAGGTGGCTGCCCAGGGGCATGTGGGGGGGGGGGAGCAGGAGGGCAGGGAGGGACTCCCCTGGTGGAGGCCTGGGGGGCATATGCCTCCCGGATCTGTGCACAGGGTGGAGGCAGCTGCCACTCTGGGCTGGGTTCTGCACTGCCTCGGGAGTGGTGCAATGCTGTGTGCTTGCCACTGCCAAGTGGGCAGGGGACATGGCACAGTCAGCGCGTGGCAGGCACATGGCACCGTGCAGTTCTCAAGGCAGTGGCAGCGGGGCACAGAGCCCAGCCTACAGCAGCAGCTGCCTTCGTCCTGTGTACTGATCCAGGGTGTACTCAGCAGCTGGACTCCCCTGGGCTGTGAGCATCCCACGACCTGCCCTGGCCCTGCCCTGCTTCTGCCCCACTCCCTCCCTCACCCATGGGGGCCTTGATCTGCACCCCCATGCCTCTTTCCCATGACAGACTTAATTGCTGTGGTGGGCAGCGCTCTACACGCTGCCGGGCTGCTGCAAACTGTGGCTGAACATCTGTCTCTGTACTCCCCTTCCCCTGCCACTGCAGCTGCCCGCACTCGGGCTGCCCTATGGCCCTCCATGCTGCCACTGCTACCCCACATTTGTGGGGACTAAGCCCTGTTAGCTCCGGCCTTCTGCCGCCTATGTGGTTAGAGCACTTGCTTGCAAGGAGGTAGGGTTGCCAACTGTCCATAAATTTACAGACAATCAGTGAAAAAAAAACAAAAAACCCAAAAAAACCCAACCAAAACAGGCTAACAACATCTGTCCATAAAATCTGAAAAAAAAATTGAGCTGTTTATAAAAACAGGAAGCAGCTGGAGTCAATTGAAGCTCTGTGGTGGGAAAGCAGCTGCAGTCTTGAAGCACAGACAGAGCATAGTAGCATCACCTGGTATCCAATCAGGAGCACAGCACCCTGAAGGGAGCTCTTCTCAGGGCTATGTAGACCCCTCCCTGAAAGCCATGTGTTGCTGCTAAATCCAATGACCGCCTGTAATGCTGCTGAATTTCAGGTACGTTTCTTTGGGGATCTGTGTTGGGATTCAGGGAGTGGAGCTGACAGCGGTAAGGCTGTAGGGGAAGCATGGTGCAGTGTGAGAGGGTAGGGGAGCCCTGCACTCTAGTTTTCAACAAATTTACTGTTTGCCAAAAAACTCTCTCATCCAACTTCCTGAGCTTCCAAAACTTAAACTCTTTACTTGAACTACCCTGATGGAGACGGAAAGGACGACATATTAATATTAATCAATGACCAGGACAGTTTACACTGTTACCCTTTGACCTTCAGATTGGCTTAGTTGCCTTTCATTTGAATAAAAATAAGCATGCTAAAACTGATCCACCAGGAGTAAGTAATTCAAAAACACTTCACTAGCCACTACTTACCACGTAGACGTATGTCACCTGCCAGGTATGGTCCTCCAAAGACAAAAGCAACTTCATCTGCATGGTCAGCTTTCACATATGCGGGTTTAGTATCTCTATATAAACTTGGACGATGCTGATACTCAAACAAATAGGTTGCAGCACCAGACTCTAACAGAAAATAGTATTAAGAGAAGTCAGTGAAAAAGGGTCACTTGGAAGAACTGGATGCCTTTAAGTCGGCAGGCCCAGATGAGCTCCATCCGAGGGTACTGAAGGAACTGGCCGACATCATTGCAGAGCCACTGGCGGGAATATTTGAACGCTCGTGGCGCACGGGTCAAGTCCCGGAGGACTGGAAAAGGGCCAATGTGGTTCCCATTTTCAAGAAGGGGAGGAAGGAGGACCCGGGCAACTGTAGGCCAGTTAGTCTCACCTCCATCCTTGGCAAAGTCTTTGAAAAAATTATCAAGGCTCACATTTGTGAGAGCCCGGCAGGGCAAGTTATGCTGAGGGGAAACCAGCATGGGTTCGTGGCAGGCAGATCGTGCCTGACCAATCTAGTCTCTTTTTATGACCAGGTTACAAAACGCCTCGACGCAGGAGGAGGGGTGGATGTCGTATACTTGGACTTCAGGAAGGCCTTTGATACGGTATCCCACCCCATACTGGTGAACAAGTTAAGGGGCTGTGACTTGGATGACTGCACAGTCCGGTGGGTGGAGAATTGGCTGGAGGGTCGCACCCAGAGAGTCGTGGTGGATGGGTCGGTTTCGACCTGGAGGGGTGTGGGCAGTGGGGTCCCGCAGGGCTCGGTCCTTGGACCGATACTCTTTAATGTCTTCATCAGCGACTTGGATGAGGGAGTGAAATGTACTCTGTCCAAGTTTGCAGATGACACTAAGCTATGGGGCGAAGTGGACACGCCGGAGGGCAGGGAGCAGCTGCAAGCAGACCTGGACAGGTTAGACAAGTGGGCAGAAAACAACAGAATTCAGTTCAACAAGGAGAAATGCAAAGTGCTGCATCTAGGGAGGAAAAATGTCCAGCACACCTACAGCCTAGGAAATGACCTGCTGGGTGGCACGGAAGTGGAAAGGGATCTTGGAGTCCTAGTGGACTCCAAGATGAACATGAGTCGGCAGTGTGACGAAACCATCAGAAAAGCCAATGGCACTTTATCGTGCATCAGCAGATGCATGACAAATAGGTCCAAGGAGGTGATACTTCCCCTCTATCGGGCGCTGGTCAGACCGCAGCTGGAGTACTGCGTGCAATTCTGGGCGCCGCACTTCACGAAGGATGCGGATAATCTGGAGAGGGTCCAGAGAAGGGCCACTCGTATGGTTAAGGGCCTGCAGGCCAAGCCCTACGAGGAGAGACTAGAGAAACTGGACCTTTTCAGCCTCCGCAAGAGAAGGTTGAGAGGCGACCTGGTGGCTGCCTATAAGTTCATCAGGGGGGCACAGAAGGGAATTGGTGAGTATTTATTCACCAAGGCCCCCCCGGGGGTTACAAGAAATAATGGCCACAAGCTAGAAGAGAGCAGATTTAGATTGGATATTAGGAGGAACTTCTTCACAGTTCGAGTGGCCAAGGTCTGGAACGGGCTCCCAAGGGAGGTGGTGCTCTCCCCTACCCTGGGGGTCTTTAAGCGAAGGCTAGATGTGTATCTAGCTGGGGCAATGTAGGCCCAGCACTCTTTCCTGCTTATGCAGGGGGTCAGACTCGATGATCTATTGAGGTCCCTTCCGACCCTAGCATCTATGAATCTATGAAACAATGCAGTAACGGCAACAGAGTTCGGATGTTCAAGATGCCCTCCCTTTAAGAGTGTTTTCCTTTACATGAGACCAGACTATATTAGTCTGTACTGCTCTGTGGGAGAATGAGCTTTAATATATGGTACCTCATTCAGTGGGTGTTCTAGCATAAGAAAAATAAAAATTCATAAAAGCAAAATCACAGCACATTAGCACATGCTGAAAGATCGTCCAAGCAGCCATAATCAGAAAGAGAAAAAAGTTTAGTGGTAGCTTTCTCTTTGGTATTTTGGTACACACAGTTTATACAGTGCTGTCTTCAGGCCTGAGTGTGACTGCAATACCCAGCATACAAGGAGGAGGCCAGTACTTATACACACTGAAAGCACTATCTAACTGTCCTCAGTAAATCCTCACACAGGCCAAGTTTCTGGACAATATCATCCAGCATCATCTGAGATAGGTTTCAACATGTGATTGTTGCCTATCTAGTCAATCAGAAGCTCACCCCTGTGATAATTTAGTGTTTCCAGAGATGGCATGACAATTGCCGCATCTCCCAACAAGTCCAGAAACCCGTCTCGCAACTCAGCAGAGTCATCTGTGTCTCCTAGATATTCATTGATTACCACAGGCAAAACTTCAGGTGGGACACTCTGTGAGAAAGAAGAGCAGTGAGAAATGAATGGCAAATAGATCACGGAAAAGCTGCCGAAAAGGACATTTTTCACTGCAGAGCTACTCACGAGTGGGATTGGACTGAGAAGGAAGGAGAAAGAGGGGGAAAAAAAGCTGTTTCAGCCAGCTAAGAGGGCAGCCCATTCATAGAAAGGTTTGCTTCATGCAGGCAAAGGGGCTGATGGGAATTCTTGTATTTACAAGCTGTCAGAACAAGAAAAAAGCCCCAGCTGCTTAGGCAAGAAACTGGGATGGGAGCAAGCAGGGAGGGAAGCTCCCACACTCAGGGCCGGCCCGTCTTATACTGCGAAATCTGCTGGCTGCAGGGGGCCCTGCAGCTAAGAGCCCCACTGCGGATAGGCAGTGGAAGTTGGCAGCTAATGGGGCTCAGCCCCCCAAACACAGGGTAGCAGCAGGCATTGCTTTAGAGCAGCCTGGCCGTAGGGTCCTACAGCAGGGGTGGAGGGGCAGGTATGCTACGTTACCCTGTGCACTCGCAGCCAGCATCGCAGCTGGCCCAGCTGCAGGCAGGTACGCTTCTTTTAAATCTGTTTTTTTTTTATTTCCATGGGCTTGTGGGGAGGGCAGATAGAGACACCCACAGCGCAGGAGAGTGGGGTAGGGGAAGGACAAATCATTCACCCCTGCTGGCCTGCTCCCTCCTGCACTGTGGGGATTGTCCCACAACCCAGCCTGGCCCCCAGTCACCATGACTGGGGCCCCAGCTCAGCTGGGTCATGGGACAGTCTGAGCCCGGTGGCTCCTCCAGAGGTGCAGTGACAGGCAGCTGAAGGCAGGAGGCCACATGGCCCCTAATCTTTGCATGGGTGAGGGCGGGTCACAACTGCGAGCTGGGCTCAGCCTTTGCTCCATGTCTCCACACCTCGCTGCTACCACTTCTAAAGTGGTGGGTGCTGCCACATGCCTCGCTGCCCAGCGGCGGGACGCATATGGTGGTGCCCGCTGCTTTTGAAGCGGTGGTGGAGAGGCACGGAGACGTGGAGCAGAGACTGAGCTCTGCTCATAGCTGAGGATTACCTCGCCTGTGCAAAGACTGGGGGGCCACGTGCCCTCCCCTCGCTCGGTTGCCCGGTGCCACGCCTCTGGAGGAGCTGCCGGGCTCTTCCTGGGGATGATGCAGGGTGGGCACAGGGGTCCGGGGGGCTCCATCCCCTCCAGCCTGGCCTTGTAGCTGAGGCTGGCCCCACTCTGGGCCCCGGCTGGGGCAGGGGTGGGGAGGCAGCCAGGGCTGATGCAGCCAGCGCCCGGGTAGCCGGGAGGCAGGCGGGGCCGGTGGTGTGGCCAGGACTGGAGTGGCCAGAGCCGGGAGGCAGCCGTGGCTGGTGCGGCACCCAGGGCTGGCATGGTTGGGGTTGGGGCCAGGGCTGGGGTGGCGTGGTACCTGGCAATGCTGCTGCTCCCCACCTTGGCCCTTCCCCCTTCGACTTTCCCCGGGGGGGGGGCATGTGTGCATGCATTCTCACCCCCCCGCTCAATTTTGTTTACTTCCTCCGCCTATGGCCCTATGTCTGGCCGCTCACCGTTGCTGGCTTCATGTCTGGCCACTCACCACCCCTCCAGCCCCGCTGCCACCACCACCAGCTTCTTTGGGGCAGGGGGCCCCAAAAATGGGGGGCCGGCCCTGCCCACACTCAAACACACGGGACCTCTTTGAGAGAAACAGTTAAAGCAAATTGACTGCTGATATAAGTGGCTTTAAACTCTGCAGGAATCAATGCAGTCTGGGTCATGCCAAGCCTCTTTCCTTAGGTAGCTTCATTAAACCACCAAAGAAGTCAGGGATGGGAGCGTGCAGGAAAAGACCAATGGGATGCAATAACCTGCCCCTCTCCCAAAACATCTCTCATGCCTTGGCTGTTTGTTGCCTGAAAACATCTAAAAGCCCAGAATTTCCATTATGGTTTATATACAAGTTACTGTTTAAGATACTGATTTATTGCAAACAGAAAACAGAAAATAGTTCCTGTCCTGACAAGGTTCAGCAGATATTATTGCTGGGCTATGCCCTCTGAGGCTGTGTGCCTTTGCCCACCCAGTCCCTAGTCCCTGGGACTTCACTGCTATTGCTCCTTGGGCATAAGCTTGGGCCCATGCCCAAGACTTCACAAAATCATGTGCTGAGGTGGCAGGACTATAAGCCAAAGCATGAGAATGCAAGACTGAAGAAGAAAATGTGCTACAGGCGAAAAGATAAACGGATTTTGGAGCTTAGATTAATCTCATAGCCTCTTACCAACCATGGCTGGATAAACTTGATTGTTGAGATGATTGATGCTCTATCGCCCACTTCTTTCAGGCCAGGAATGTTGGACGACTGCACAGAGAGACAGACACGGGTTATTCTACCCACTGGATGTCTGAGGAGATTCCATACTGGATCTTATTATATTCCAGCTTTTTGTTCGCTATTGTTTGTTTTGCAGAGCTAGGCTCTGTGCAGACTTACAGGAAAACACAGTTGCATCCTAAAGAGCTTGTATGCACAGCTCCGGTCTCTTCCGGTAGCTGTGGTTTGCACATGGTAAAACAACTTCCCATCACGCATACACAGTATTGGTGAAGGGTTATTTACCATGAAATCAACATCCTCTGTGAGTGCCGGGCATGAGAAAATGAACTCTGATCCTTATTACAAAGTTAATGATTCCCTCAGCTAGTTAAACTGTGTCTTGGTGGAACAAACCAGAACAGGAGTATGTGACAGTCACCTGTTTATTAAAAGGCAAAACACCTGAGGCCCAGTAATGCAATGAGCTGTACACAGGCAGACCTTCTCAGATGATCTGTCTCCATGCAAGTGCAAGGGCTAGAGATGTCCAGACAAGACTCGCAAGTGTTTCTAGTGCATACTGCTGGTCTTGACCAAGGTCCGCCTCACACTAGGAAGGCTCCTTGAAGCGCACTCACAAATCAAAGATTAACAATTTTGAAGGACCCCGAGTGAGGTTTGTCCTTCGGTAACTCCAGACGCTTCTCCTGCTGGCTATTCAAACTAGACTGTTGCATCTAAGAAAGTCCCATCAGCAAATCTCTCACCCCCATCCTCATTTATTAATGCAGAAAAATCAGCTTTTATGATGATCTTACAGCGCGCACATTCCATCCAAATTCATTGTTAGTTACTCCAATCATATATGGGACAGCATTGAACTCTTTTCTGGCCAGAAGCTCCTTGGGCGACTTGGGAAGCAATACGCCATCCACAACTAAAGGTATCATTGGGACTTCCTGAAGAGAAAAAAACCCCATCATTTGTTGGTTATATTTTACTTGCTTCTCTAATACAGAAAAATATCTAGTCCCTATGCCCACTCTAACTGCCCAACGGGGTTCAAGATATTAGAGATCTCTGTGAAATCTGTGCACCAGGTTGAAACATGTTTTTTGGGATAACAGCTTCTGATTGTTGGCTTGAGTCATAATGATCTGTCTATTGTGAAAACAGGCTGCAAGTTTTACAGCTTTTAAATTAATCTCTGAGACAATTAGCGCTGGCTCGAGTTGGTACTGGTGCATGCCCACACCTGGGCTTCACCTGAAGCTATGCTGGCCCTGGTTGGCCGATGCAAAAATAAAAAAATATTGCGAGAATCTGTTTGAGTGACTCTGTGCATGTTATTTCTCTGGAATTGGACTTTTAGATTAAAGTTAAACCATCATTTAAAAAAAAAAAAAGCTTTAGAAAAATTTCAGCCAGGTTCAAACAAGCCCAAGTGCAAATTCTACACAGAGACAGAGCAGCTTCTACTGCCATATTGCATTTTGTTACCAGGGAGAGTTTCACCTACCTGTCCCAGACTACTGTTGAAGACCATCTCCTCCTCGGTCTTCTGCCTTAAGCAGTGAACAATGGCAACTGAACTGGTTATCTCGCAGGCATACAACTTGGCCGCTTTCTGTATGTGATTTACAAAGACAAGGATTGGCGCTGTTTGGAAGGCGGTCATAGCGAGTTTACATATAACCCCTTCACAGCACACATGCATACTACTCTTAGCGGTGTGGTGCTAGCCCATGCTATAGAAAGAACATCATGATAACAATATGAATCAAACACAATGAGGAAACTCAAACAAGGAGAATGAAAGGTGTATATGGAGAGAGATTTTAATTCCATGATGAAATTCACTTGACAGTATTGATGCTAAGACATTGTTATTGGATCATCTCTTGCCTCTTTGCTCATATTGAAAAACATGTACGATGTGAGGATTCTGATCTCATATTCACTTTCAAGATGTTTTGTTAAATTAATTACTGTGGCAGCGTGCGGAGGAGCAGACGCATGACAAGCTAGTACCCCAGCACTCAGAGAAACTCAAAACCTCCTGAAGATGTTAGAATCTCCAGTTAGCGTTAAACCTGGTTTCATTGCAAAATGGAAGAGCATGAAAACAATTACCAGTACTTTCAAAAGCTCAGCATACATTTGCTTTGGGTTGGGGTTAGGGTAGATTAACCTTATTGGATGAAATGCAATTTAAACGTTTTCTTTCTTTTTATTTTAACCCAAACATTAAGCATAATGTTTTTTTTGTTTTGTATTCTGAACAACCGAACACACACACAAAAGAACTGACCTGAGCAATGACTTCAACAGAAGGTAAGGCTCCAGAAACAAGGTGTGCAGTCCCACTCTCTGATATGGCCTTATGGAATAAGCCTTTGGACAAGGGAGACAAAACCTACAAGGGAGAAAAGGAAGCAAAGAGAACGCTAAGGGCACATTAAAGCCATAGTCCTGTCACTCTGTGCACAGATAGGTACACTGTATTCCACAAGAAAGGTAAACACATGCTTAATTTTTTAAGGATTAGGGTCTATGTTTGCAGACATTGTGCAATGTACCAATCCCGTTTACTTTGTAAATGAGATTTCAGAAGTCCCACACTGAATGGTTGGGGTTTGCTTTTAAAAATTAAGTTTGAGTATTTATTGTAAGCCTACTAGTGCAGAAACAGAGACCGAGCCTGCAGACACGCCAAATATAGTAACAGATCCTGGATTGCCTCCAAAATGCTCAACATTTTTCTGAATCCACTGGAGAGCTGCTATTTGATCCAAATATGCCCAGTTTCCACGAGCATGTTCATCACCGGTACTGAAAGAAAATCAGCAGATAGGAAATTCTCAGTTAGTGCATTAGCCTTTTCTCACCATAACTAGAAAGGGAATATGGATGTCATTGAGGTGCAACTATCACCTTGCTTTTACAATGCTATAAGACATACTAAGGCCCTTCATAAAACTGGAGCAACACAAACCACCCCAAAAATTGATGTCACCCAAAAAACAGTGATCCCAGGCAAGACACAAGTGGAAGGGAATCCCTGAATGTTGTTTTAAAAAGGCTAGTGTGGCTGTGAAAGATGCAGGAAGACCAAAGAAGCAATGAGAGAAGGCTGCAGGGACCCAGCTGACATCCCAGCAGAACTGCTCATATGGTCCTGCTAAAAAAGATAAAGGACAGAGCTTTTGAACTGAGTACTGGTGAAAGAGGCTGGGAACTGCAGGCACATGAGCTGTTCTCTCATGCTTGACTTCTGCTCTGTTTAGGGAAAAAGACATTTGATCTAAAAACAAACAACCCTCCCCCCCACCCAAGATTGCGCAAAAGGAACCCCTGACTCCAGCATCACTTTTAAATGTACCAGTTACATGGCAGTATGCTTTCAAGAGATGTGGACAAAATGCTATACCTGGGTAGTGGTAGACTTGAGAATAAAAACCAAAAGTCATGCTGAAGTTTTCCATAGTGCTGCCCATGCCATCAGGACTGAAGCAGTACCAACTTCCTGCCCTCTGCTGTGAAGATGCTGTTCACCATCCTACAGAGATCCTTGGCCTTTTATACTGCCTGAACCCTGCTTTACGGGAGGGCTGGGGGGCATGACTGGAATAGCTACAAAGGGAATGCTCTACATAGCCTCACCCTCCATCCTAATTAGGGGGTTGCTATCAACTGGGGCCGGACAGACTAGAATTTAAGACCCAACCCTCAACTGGAGTAAACCAGTAGAGCCCAATAAAACAATACATCTTTGAGTTAGATGCATTTAGGGTGATTTATATTAACCAGAGGAGCTGGCCCTGGAGGTTTGGTAATCTAATCCTCTCACTGTTTCCAGTGTGATAGGAAATATTCTTGAAAGGCTAAAATAGAGCATCTTACCTAAAGAATCCAAGCAGTCCTAATCTGTACTGAATGATCACCACCACCACGTCCTCGTAGGCTGAGAGGGCTGACCCGTCAAACCTGGACGCCCCACCAAATATAAAATTGCCTCCGTGGATCCACACCATCACCTCGGGAGAGAACAAGATGAAGAAAGCCTCTGTGTACAGCATGAACAATTTCATTTGGGAAAGAAAATACTCTGCAGGTAGCATCATCTTTGGTGATGAACAAGCATTATTATATTTCTGTTTCGTTCATCTGAAAAATACTAAGGATTACCAAAGCTGTAGTCACAGGCAGTCTTTAGTCTAAAAAGCACCGTCTAAGACTCATGCTCTTGCCAATTATTGAAAAGGGAAGACCTGTAGAAATATTTAAAAGAACCTAGGAGCAACACCCAAATTCTAACGTCACCCACAGGAACTGAGGCTTTAACTTCTTTGCGCTCCTCCACAAATCCTCTTTCACATTTCTTAATGATCAAAATAACATTTTTTAGTCCAGGTTAATATTTTGCTTCTTGCGATTTTTCAGGAAAAAGTAAACTTAAAATAGCTACTCATCTAGCTAAAAAAAAGCCAAATTGGAAATTCTCCACAGGTAATGGTAAAAAATGCCTAGATAATGCTGGCACTCTAAGCCCCAGCTTCAAAACTGATTTGGGCAGATAGGAACCTCAGAATTAGATTCATAGGGATGGTCAGGCATCTTAACATAGGTGCGTGAACTAATTCTCAGATACGCACAAACAGGCTAAGCATCAAGCCTGGGAAGTGAGTTGCCAAATCTGCCTATCTGGACCTGCTGTTGACTGAATACCTTGGCAGATCTGGCCCCCAGCCTCAGTGAAAAATAATGGAAATCAAAACTTGTCATAAGAGATGGGATGTTAATTCTAGTGATGCCCGGTAGAAAAAATTTCAACAGCAATTAAGTGACCTAAATGTCCAGGACTAAGTTTAGACTGTCAAGAGTGTCATCACGTATTGCAGTTGCAATGAGTTTATGAAGTTTGTACAGTTGATTGGCTTACAGGTAACTTGGTCTTCTTGTCTGAATCGGCGGGAGTATAAATATTTAGAAACAAACAGTCTTCAGAAGTTATGAGAGGAGCGTGCTTTTCTTTCCACGTTTGCTGAATTCTTCTCAGAAAGGTCAGGTCCTGGGGACAGCTACACAAGAGAGCAGAAAGGGTGAGCCCAGCAGCCCACCGCTGGAGCAGCAGCAGTAACGGAAAGTGAACAGACCCCCACCCTCACGGCCCACAACCTGAAAGCCCAGAACATTTTGCACAGCAAGAACAAAGATCTTAGCCCCTACTCTGTAACTGCCTCCAATGATTGCTACGCTCTCAGGGACACGATGGTTTTAGGACAGTGGTGCTCAAACTCTTGGTGCCATGGGGCCATTCTGCAGGCTGATGGGGTCTGTGTCCCAGGATCAGGCCCATGCAGCTTGCCTCAGCCTCACACTGCTGCATTGGGGCCCCATACACCCCCTCTGCCCCAGGCTCCCTCCACTCAGCCCTGCGCTGCAGGATCGGGCCCTGCCCCAAATCCAGCCAGCTCCCGTGCCTGCCAATCTAGTGTGCTTACTGGCTTGTGGGTCCAAATATTTGGCAGCAGAGAAGCAGCAATTGCTCCCGCCACTCTCCCACTGCCCAGTTTTTGGACCTGTGGGAACCCCTGTGAGCCAGATGGCAGGGCTCCATGGGCCAGATTTGGCCTGCAGGCCAGGAGATGAGCACCACAGTTTTAGGCGAACACAGTGCTGACCAGAAAGGCTGGTGCAGGAGGCAGTATGCAGGACTGAAGCCCTGCCCTGCAGTCCCTCACTGTGCTCTATGTACCACCAGAAGCTAAAGCTGTTATTAGGCTGATGGTAGGCAGCAAATATCACACTCTGGGCACAGATTTTGAGCACAGATGGTTTCAGAGTGAATTTGAATTCATGGAAGAGCAGCAGCAGATCAGAGATACAGAATGGGAGCAAAAGACAGAGTGACCAACAGTATCTTGTGATACGCATTTCAAATTTGGCCAATCTTACTTAGAGGCTCAGCAGGCTCCAGTGCACCCCATCCAAAAGGAGGGGTATTTGCACTGGTTGCAGTCACAAAACTGCTGCTGCTCATTTCACCGGCAGATTCTCCCAGTCGTCCTTTCCTGGTCCAATGCTAAACAGTTGCATATATTTGGCCCATATTGAAATTTTAAATAAATGCATAAAGAACATGGAGGCCAAAGAGAAGGCAGCGTGGATGACAGCTGCACCTGCACGTCCTTGCTCGCAAGAAGTCATAGCTAAGCTTGGAAAATGGCCCGGCTCTGGGTCCTCTTGCTTGTGTCTGTATATAGGACTAAGGAGCTGGAGGGTAGAAGTGCTGCTTGATAATTAGGGTGACCATACGAGACAATGTGAAATCCAAGACACTTCCCCACTCCCACCCCCTCCAAGTCAGTGCTGCTGCGGGCAGAGGTGGGGGCAGGATGGTGTGGTGCAGCTCTGATATTACCAGTCAGGCAGCTAAGGGAGGCAATAGCCCACTAATGACCCATTATTCTTTACCTCACAGGTGTTAACAATCATCTCCTCTTTTTAATGGTCATTCCACTAATCAAGCTCACTTATTTTAGGGCAATTTCACAGCTGTGCTGCTCTGCCTCCCTACCCCTGGGATGCTCTTCCACAGCCTGCTGGGACCTGCCTGGGAAATCCCGGCCAGAACTGTCTCAGCTAAATCAGGATGGTGACCACCCTGTTTATAATGATTGTCCTGCACGCTGAGGAATTTCAACAGGCAACAAGATACTCTGGTGCACAAAGGAAAGGATTTTAAACAGCTTCTCTTACATTATCTAACAGACTTATGAAAGGCTTATGAAGCACTTTAGTATCGTCAGCCCAGTGCCAGCCAATCCTGGCCACTCCTCAAGGTCACTCCCTGGGCCAAAGATCGCGCACAAACAGTGACAAACAGCAATGGGAATGGTACGGCTCTCACAAGGGTGGGTAGGAAGTTGCATCTCTGACATCGGTCCATGGTTCAGGTGGCTCTGGAGGGGCAAACCTCAGGGACCCGACAGGTGGCTTTGCAAAAGGGATGCCAAGGAAAACATTCACGAGCCTGTCCGTTCCCTTCACGCGAGCTTGTGTCCCCTGGAGTCGCCCCTGGGACACAAACACTTCTGGCCGGGCACCTTCCTGTCCTGTGTAACATGCAAGGAAATATAATGAACACACACGTGGTGACAACAAGATTGGGCAGGAATCAGATTTCTCAAAGTTTCCTTCCTTCTGTTTGGAACCAAAAAACCAAAATCTTGAAAATGCTTTAGTCAAGTATGCAGATGTGTAGAAGAGGTTGATCACACTACCTCATTTCAATAATTTTTGCATGCTTTGGTTTGATCTTTTAGGAAATTTGACTTTATTCTTAAAAACAAACAAGCAACCCCCCCACCCCCAACCTGACTACAATTCTGCATGAAAAGTCACTTAGCCTGACCCTTTCCCACAACCAATTTTGGTTTCAACAAATCAGCCTTTTCCAGGGAAAAACATCCTTTGTCCAAGCAGTTCTGCTGAGAGCTGCTAGGCTGCCCTTGAGGGTGCCAGGGTTGTCCTCTCAAAGAACAGCACGAAGGGTGCATTATAGCCATGGCCGTGCTCTCCCGTGTGCTCAGGCAAATGCTTATGCACAGGCAGTTCTATGCTGTGCTCACACATTCAGAGACACTAAGACAAACTTCAGAAAAACTGACCCTGCATTTACAATGCAACCAACACAATAATAAGCAGTCTCCCTTCTTACCTGCAGCCCCAGAAGCGGTGAGCCCTGTACCACAAATCAGTGCAAAAAGCAATGAAATCTCACAAGCAGATGCCATTCTTATGCTGGGATTACAGGTTAGCTTGTTTTATGTGCTGGAAGATCAGGTACAAAGGTTCCACCGTGAATCAGCTTTGCCCGAGGGGCTGCAATTCAGGTCTCAAACATATTCTGGATTAACTGTCGAGACCACGACTGAATGCGGACTGCTCTGGCATCTTGCAAAGGAAAATAATTATTAACCTGAATCTGGCACAGGTCAGACAAGAACAGCTAGGAACAAGAGTACACAATCATAGTTTCTAGCTGCTTTTAATCCCACAGACTGGGTATTACCCAAACTCCTTTTGACTTCTACCACCTGCTGACTGAAATTACAGCAGCTGGCTGCTTCCTTAACAACTAACCAAAACCAGACAAACGTGTTATTCAGTCCCACTGAAAAGCAACATTGCACCCAGGGGAGTTTGCTGGGCTTGCCAGGGATCCCACCCCTACAATTTGTCGTCCCCCACCCCCCCGAGATAAAGCTCAGCAGCAGCATTTTCAAAGTTTTGGCTGTTTGTCCAAGATAAAAAATGCTGGGGCAGGGAGGGGTTGGCAGGGATGGCACGAAATGCAAGGGGCAGATTATAGCCGCATTCTGTTTCTGTGCACCAAGCCGGAGAGGGTTTGTGGAGGAGCTGCCACAGCATCCTTGAAAGAACGAGTTGCTTTCTTCCAGTACCTGGGGAGGGGGCAAGCTACCCGAACAGGAGCAGGGAGGGCTAGAGCCCTGGTCACCCCTCAGCTGGTGAGCAGAAATAGGTGCCCAGCAGGTGGGAGGGAGGGAGGGTGAGGAGTCCAGCCTCCAGTTGTCTGGTGTGGCAGACAACTTTCCCCTGCACTCCGGGGAACTCTGTAATACTCTCTCCCATGGGGGTTAACTAGCACCACCACATCCTTAGGGCTAAGCCTAAGAGTCACAACCTGGCCCCGAGAGGGCCAGATCCACCAAGGCTCAGTTCCCCACGAGGTGGGCTTTATTCAGTCCACCCCTGCCGGACAGATGTGCCCTCTGTTCTTCTCCAGATGGGCTCATTTTCCTCTTCCCACTCCCTTGAGGAATCTTTTAGCTTCCTCCCAAACAAAGGCCCAGTGGTCCACAACAGTCAACTCCACTTTGCACTGTTCCTGGCTTCTCTGCCTTGCTACTCTACCTGGGGGAGGTTCATAGATTCATATACGTTTGGGTCGGAAGGGACCTCAGTAGATCATCAAGTCTGACCCCAGATATTACAGGTATTAAATCCCTTGCCCTGGCTTTAATCAACCTCCAGCAGGAAACTAATATTCTTCTAGGGAGGCACGGGAGTCTTACCTACACTGGGGATTCAAAGACTCTCCCCAGCTGCTGCTCGTTGCTGCCACAGTTACAGTCCAGTCTGTGCACCCCAGTTTTCAGGTGTAGCATCTGTGCATCAGGTTACTGCCGGAAAAGCAGCAGCGATTAAAATTAGGTAACAATGTCTTCATTTTTAATTTAAATGTCTGCAGTAAAGATGCTTTTTTCAAACCAAAGACAATTACCAGTAGCAGAACTTGGTGTGAGCAAGTTGGGCACCAGACCCTGGACGCCAACTAAGTAGGGGCACTAGGCTGCTTCTCCTGCTGGTTCATGGACTCTGCAGGGGTGAGGGCAATTCTGTTGGCACCCTCCTAAGTTAGTGCCTGGTGCCCCATTCAGTCACACCAAGTTATGGTGATTTTAGTTTTAGAACCACATCTTTACTGTAGACATTAAATTAAAAATGTTGACACTATTATTACCTAATAATGTGTAGTAGTCACAGCCTACAAGGACCCACACACTGAGGTATCAGCAAGCAAATAAAATCTCAGTGCTCTTGTTTATGTAGTTTTCCGAGGAAGAGTAAATGACAATGATAAGAAGAAATTATTTGTGCAAAATGTAACATGGTGCAGTTTTACAAGATGGTAAAACAAATCTAGTTAAGAAATGCTTTACCCTCTGAGAAACATGTTAATGTTTTGTTTCTCTGTGTGATTGGTCCTTCTAGAGGTTTGGTACATGAGAACCTGAGTTACCCTTTAGCAATATTACAAGGGTCATTCAGAAAGTAATACCTCTTACTTTTTATCCTCAGCCAAAAGGATTGAAAAGTATTAAAAACAAACAGAGCGTGTCCATCACCACTGCATACACAGCTGTTTTTCAAAATAGTAATGCACCCCAATTTTGATTTTCTAAACAAGCCACGGGCATGGAGGCTGTTCTTCTCGAGTTTTTCCCTACAGAAGCCAATCCCTGCAACAGACAGGTTAACTGAAGAAGAGGATGTCCAACTTTTGACGCTGCTCAAATAGTAATGGAACAAATCCTCAGTTGCATTTTTGCCTCTATTATGAGCAGCTTGCACAACATGCAATATCTTGTCACTAATCACTGCAGGCTTTTCAGGTACAAAAAACACTGAGCAATCAAAACAGCGATTCCTGGGTCTGTGCTCAAAGTACTTTACTAGTGTTGTCACACACCAATTTCCTTCCTCTGCATGTGTAGCTTTGATTTTATCAGCTTCCCACTGCCTCAGCTGTACCATGCAGTCACATGACTTTAAAGTGACCCACGTGCGGCAACTCCGTTTCGAAGGCATCACGTCTGCACCTGTAGGTATCCTATGTTGAGTACAGCAAAACAAGTTTGAGCCTTTCCAAACTTTGCTACGCATATTGCAATAGCATCTGAGAAAGAGCTTATGAATTTTTTACCAGATCAAATTTGTGGCAGGATGCAATCCGGTACTCCTACCAAAATCACCTGAACGAACACTTTGATCATTTACCATTCCGTCATAATACTAAGCAGGTTATTGCTTTAACCCTGACAGTCACCCCTTTAAAAACATGCATTACATGTAAACAATATTTTTTCATTTTTTTCATAAAGAAAAAGCTGTAAAAGTGGCTGCCTGGATACAATACCCTGCTACCTAACTTCTTGTAGACTGCTGGCTTATGTTTCTACAGTATATTGAAGTTTGCTTCGTTTCAGTGAAATACTGGATCCCGGAAGCTTTGGCTTTCATTTCAACAACAGCTTCTCCACCACATATTGAGAAATTTCTTGTTGTAATATTGTATACAATTGGCTTAACTTGTCTGGTCTTTCTTTTAAAGGACACAACCATACTATTGAAGGTAATAGTTTAAGTCAATCCCTCATCTTAAGTCCTCAAAAACAGATATCTCTTCCTTCACTCTTGCAGTGCCTCACACAAGACAGACGTGTGAAGTCAATTTATTGTTAGGCGGTTCAGAGTTTATGTGAAGAATTAAGACAGACACACTTAGCACTGTAAGTCAGGAATGCATTGGTTTATTTGGATACAAAGTTAATTTCAACTAGGGACAGGTTGATTTATTTGGATACAAAGTTAATTTCAACTACACGAAGCAGTTACACCCATTTGTGAAGTGATACAAATTACAAAGCCAGGAAACCTAGAGAGATGAGCCAGGCTTCTTCTAAAGCAAGATGAAGTTGGCAGAGACGTGTCAGTTCTTGGATGCTCTACACCGCCTGCTGTCATGGACGTGACCGCGTGTGTGGTGGCCTTTTTACATTTCTCTCCTGGCACCTACAGGCAGAGGGCAGGGGAGTTATGCACAGGGGTCTGCTGAGCTCAAGGTGGTGGCTGGCCAGTTTTGCAGGCAGATCTTGGGGCCAGCAGCCATTTTCATAAGGCAAGTGTGGTGGGCCCCCACATCCTTTTGGTGACCCCACCCCATGCCACTGATTGGCTGTGAGGGCTATCCATCATGTGGCCCTGCCCCCTTGCTGCTGACTGGCTGCCCATCATATGGCCCCACCCCTCACTGCTGATTCACTAGGAAGGTTGTCCATTATGTGGCCCTGCCTCTTGCCACCAATTGGTGGAGGGGGCAGGGCTGCATGACAGACAACCCTCACAGCCAATCAGTAGCAAGGGGTGGAGGCAGCAGACATCTTGCCCTTGCTCCTTCCAGCTGGGCTGCCAGGAGGCTCCCCAGATAGAGCCAGCATTGAATTTTTGGTAATTTTTTTCCCCCAGGAGCCCATGCTTTTTTGCAGAGCCTGCCCCTCCCCCCCACCAAAAAAATTGCAGTTTCTGTGAAAACTGCACAATAGCGATTTTTGTAGCTCCTTAGTTATGCATCTTTGTAGACCAACTACAAAAAACTCATAAAATTAATCATAAAAAGTTAATCATTAACTTTAATTTTAAAAATTAATCATTAAAAATACACTCGTGTCTCTATTCGTTGCATGCTATTTTGCTTATATGCGACGACCTTATCTATACCAGAAACTCGCTTTGTGCAAGAAAAAAACTGATCTTATGCAAAGAAGCATGCAACGCAGCTATGCAGTGACGCGAGTGATGCATTGTGGGAGGGCGAGTGAGGCGGGTATGCGACATCATCGTGCACTTGCCTCAGTCTCACATTGTCAACTGCTATTTGCACTCACGTTGTGGAGCGTCTATTTGCTTTTATTATTGAATTTAGTGAAATGTCGTCTAAGTGACCTTCTAGTGCATCTCCTAACCCTCCTCCTGAGCCAGCCGTGAAGCAAAAAGGTGGCTAGTACACATCCCTATTAATTACATGTAAGAATGAATTTGTTTTATGCGAGGCTTTTTTGGAAAGCAATCCTCACATCAGAGAGAGACCCGAGTGCAGTGTAAGCACAAGTTCAGTCAGAACATTAACAGTCCCGAGAAGCAGTGCTAATTTGAGATGCAAGGGTATGCTTTTTGGCAATATATTTTAGAGGACAAATTGAATAGCTGGGAGTAGCTTAGTAAATGAGTTCTCAGGCACAAAGTGCTCTTCTTCAGGTCTGGAAATGAAGCAGTGCCGAAGCTAAATTCCACATAAAACGCTGACTTCTGTTTAGCTCCAGTAGGTAAACAAAAGCAGCTCAAAGAAGCAGAAGAGGGCTGTAAAAATGGGGAGCAAAGAAGTTATCAAAAACTGCTACAGACGGGTAAAGGGGCAGTTCAACTAGATAACCTAATCGTGTGAAAGAATAAGAACATTCAAAAAGAAAGAGGCTCACTTCTATCCAGAGAGTATAGAGAAATTAAAGAGCAGGCAAATTATCATGAGCCATTGCCTGTGGTTTTTAGTGTCCAGTAAAATTTAGGAATTTTTGTTTCCAGGTCCATGTTCTGGAGGTCTTCTGCAGATTTAATTCAGTACAACAATCATGAAAAGTGTTTTCCTTTGCTGACTGGATATTTTTTCCCTTTCGAATTAATCTGGGAGTGCTGTAGTAGTTTAGTTGCCCCCATGGAGGCTACGTGGGTGAATCAGATACACCGGATGAGATGCACCGTTTTCTGTGATAGGCTTGTGTAGGATCTGTGGACTCTGAGGGTTCTGCTGCAGGGTGGTGCTGATTGTACTGGTAATGGGGAGGTGTTGATAAGTTTTGCACTTTGCACTTGTTATTTGGGTATGGTTAAGTTCCATTTGGTGTTTATTGGTCAGCGGCTTCTGAAGGTAGTCCGATAAAAGTCATCATCAAAACCCCTTGCTTCTCACATATTACTTTGTTCATCATAGCTACAGCACCACTAACTCTACTACTAATCCACAAGGAAAGACAGTTTTTATCTTCAAAGGAGTAAACATCTGAACCAAATGGGTGGACATTTGGGTTTGGCACCACTTCCCATCTTATCATTAAGATCCTATTCAAGGCGTAAAAATGTGAACCACAATTATCAGATCAGCATTTTGCTTAGACAAACTGAAGGAACTATTATAAAATGTTACCAGTTACAGCTCTGTGCGTTTTTCCTTGTCCTTGATTGTTTTTAGTTTCTCAGCTAAGGTTTTTGTCCAGAATTCGCTTCTCTTCTCTTTTAGTTTCTGTCCTTTCCCTTGCTTTAGATTAAATTCCAGGTATTGCTCCTTCAGGTCAAAGACTGGCCATTCCATCAAATCATCGCCATTAGGATTTCTGGAGAAAACCATAATGAAGAATAAAATTCCCATTTAAACTACTGAGAGCTGACAAATGCAGACACTACAACACAATTTTACTGCATCATGCATCTTACCCATTCCGTGCAAAGTTAGCCCAATATTTCATCATTTTTCGGCTAAGCTGTTTCTCTTCCTCTGTACCATTACCTGAAAGAGGTTACAAACTTTAGTGTAGCCAGTAATCAAACCATTACAAATGAAATGCAGACTCTGATAGCATGGGCAAATAAAACTTATCAAGAAACAGACTGCAACAGAACTCAATTCTCATATCCCTGCTTGTGAGTCACAGAGAGTGAAATATGTATTCATGACAAGCACTTAAGAAATACAAGTTACTCCCTCTACAGGACAAGGAGCATTTTGTCATGTGATGGTTTCTATCTATGTACTTCACCCTGGGGACTGCCATGCTCTGGTGATCAGAACGGTAGCATCCATTGCTCTGTACTGGTCTTGCACCAATCAAAACTGAAGAAAAGGTCCAAATGCTACTCAGCCTCTTTTCCACTGCAGAATTCAAAATGTCACAAGACCCTGGGGGAAGAGGATAGTGGCCCCTGGAATACACAAGACATTGCACCCCAAAGAACTCTACCTACTGTATAGAGGGTAACTTTTTTTTTTTTTAATTGCTTGTTATTAAACATATCCCACCATTGGTGTGCCACAAACAGATATCTGATTTAAGCGGAAAGATGTTTTCAGTTAGCTCAAAGGGGATTGTAATAGAGCTCTGCCAGAAAAACCCCAAAACAAAACATGCAGCTTTGATGCTTCTACAGTGGGACCATGTTGTGCAAAATCATGAACCACTCAGAAATGGCCGTCTTGTAAGATATCTGAAATAAACGGAAACTGCGGAAGTGATGGGCCCTGGTATGGAAGCTTGAGGACACTCAGGTTCTAGTAGGCACCACTAACCAGAAATCTCCAAGCTCAAGTACATGGGGTGCTGGTGTAATGGGAACAGAATGGCATACAGGGACAAATTCTTAATTTATTTCTACCTGTGCAATACGAATTTATTTCTACCTGAGATAAATTTAACAATCTTTGCATTCTCCTTTGCCTGAGAAAGAGCACGTGAGCACAGAAGTCTGGAAATTAAGAACATTTTTTGTAACTGTCTAGTTGGTCTAATAAAAGTTATTATGTCTACCATGTTGACTGCTTTTACTTTTAGACCAACACAGCTACAACCTCATCCCTCTACCAATAAGAAAACCTGCCCTGCCCAAGCTAAATCTGTGTCTTGTGTACAGGACACTTCAAAAAATGAAGGTGTGGTACTATCAGCATGTCTTCAGGCACAGCAAGTTACCTACTTCAACTGCAACATTCTTGAATGCAAGGATTAATTCAGAAGCTTAAAAAAAAAAATCCAACATCCCATAAGGATATACTCAGTCTATCGTCTGAAAGTTCAGGCCCGACCAGACAAAACATAAAGAGGAGCAAATCATCCAGATAGCAAGTGACCTTTGCCAGATACTCAATAATCTTAGTGGGACGTGTTTTTGCGTTGGTCACCAATGGCCACAGTAACACTAAACTTAGACCTAGACAGCTGACCATACCCCATGCTAGAAGCAGGCAAAATCCCACAGTCCTTGCACCTGGGAGGCCTTTCAATACCTCCGGGGGTGCCAGCACCTTTTCTCCCAGCCCATCTCCCACTTCTGGCTGTGGCCAGTGTCCAGGGCTTAAAGGCGAGAGGGGCAAGCTCTTCCTTGCTCCTTCAGGTGACCAGCGAAAGCCCTGAAGCCTGGGGCTACAACCCACCGATCTCCTCTCACAAGGTAGGTTCTCCATTCCTCCAACTGCCCCGGGCCAGGGAGGCACATGGCGTCAGGGCGAAGTGCACTTGAAGTGGTTGGGGAGTGGAGCAGTTCCCTGGAGCCAGCAGAGCTGGCGTGGTGTCTGGCTTTGCCCCAGCCCTCATTCCTGCGCCCACCTTGGGGAGGAAGTGCTGCCTGCCCTGTGCCGCTCCCTCCCCACGGGAATGCTGGCACAGTGAGGAGCGAGGAGCAGAGGGCCCCACGCAGCTGAGCGGTAGCTTACTGCCAGTAAGTGTCCCACACCAGCTCCAGTCCCTTTGCTATGCTCTGCGCACAAAGTTTACAGGGAGCCGCAGCCCAGCTCTTCTCCGGGCAGGTGCGCAGCATCAAAAAAGTTACTGCGCAGCAAGATTTTTTTATTGTGTGCAGCCATGCATGCATGCAGCTTAGAGGGAACCTTGCCAGTAGGTTTCCTTGTCACACCAAGATAAGTTGCCCTCAGAAAGGCAGCTAATGAAAAATGACCAGCAGGCTGGGATGGTGTGTGCAGGTGCTCCTTACAATAACTGGGAAAAGTAGTTCTGTACTGTAAAAGTGCCCCGGGCAGAAAAATATCATGAGGATACTTCACAAACTTACTGCATGCTATAACCTAGTAGCCTGGGCAATATATTGAGCAGTCTCAGTGCAAGGTGTTAGGCCATACGCACTCTGGGAACTCCCTGCTGGAAGACAAGACTTGTAACAAGCAGTATGAATGCACAATATGAAATACATGAGCTTTATGATAAAAAAAGAAGTTTGATGAATCAGTTCTTACCAATTAAGACCGAGTTGCCTGAAATGAACAGATTTCCAAAGACAAAGCCAATTTCATCTCCGTGGTCTGCCTTTACAAAATGCGGTTTAGTATCTTTAAATATACTGGGTCGATGCTGGAATTCATAGAAGTAGACTGAAGCGCCAGAATCTAGCAGAAAGGAACAACCAGGACCGAATGAACAATTTCTCTCACCGCATTTTCCATGAGGAAGTGTTAAGCAAGAGCTTCCTGCACATTCTTAATACTTTTTCATGTTGTGACTAGATGCAAATTAAGCTTTGCAATAAAAGCACACACTGCTGTCTCACACTGTACACCTCCCCCACAAAGCAAGACACGCACATCATTTGGGGAGGGCTGATTTTTGGTGGGGAAAGGTGTGTGTGGTACGTGGGTCTCTACAGCAAGTAAAATTCTAGCTCAGGGTTTCAATTCATATGTTTCACAATTCATTTTCAGAAAATACAAGAGGCCAGGGGATAAGTTAGAAAGGACCTCAAGAGATCAGTCTAATCCAGGGATGGCCAATTACTCCAGGTGGAGGGCCACTCAGCACGTTTTGGTGAGCTGCTGAGGGCTGCAAGGGAAGCCTTGCCCCTTGATGGGTGCCCTGCCCCCTGCTCATCATAGCCCACCTCTAGCCCCTGACTTTTGCCATCAGAAGTCCCTCCCCTTGCCCCGGAAGTACTCCTTTTGGGAGCCGGGTACTGCTATCTTGAAACCAAAAACCCCTCACATCAGATACTAAAAAAATAAAACATTTACTATAATTTATTTTAATTTTAAAATATTTTTGTCCTGATTTGTGTATGTTTGCAGAGTGCATTTAGAGGCAATTGCATAATAGCTCAAAATACAGTCCTACTCTTGTATATTGTGTGTAGGCGGCAAGAGAGAGGATGGAGAGGCATATATCTCTCTGCCTGAATTATCTTTGACAAATGTCTTGACAAATTAACAGCCCATGTTCCCAGCCAAATCAACAAGACCACATACCCACCCTCAGCAACGAAACTGCCACAAGGGGATCAGATATTGTGTTGTGGCATGTTGACCCAACAATGATCTGTAGGGCGTAATTAGAGAAATGCCCATTCACCTTTAGATAAAAATCAAGTCTCAGTAAAAAGTCTGTAAAAAGCTGCCTGCGTGGTTTCACAGATATCACTTCTGCCTCATGAAACACAGCTCTGTCTGCTCTCTAGCACTAGTCACCTCAGCTGGAAAGGGCAGGAGGGCTAACAGCTGCTATACTAAACCAAGAAGACTAAAAGGAATGACGCAACACAATTTACTCTTCAGAAACTCCCCCCGCAACAATCTACGTGGGGAAAAAAGATCAAGCAAAATTACCTCCAAAAAAGGAAGTTAGTCATGATCCAAAGTCTGTTCAGATTAATAGGAATCGTTCCATAGGCTTCAAAGGGTTTTAGGTCAAGTACAAAATAGAAAACAGCAGGGAAGGGGGCAGTGCAGTGCCAGAAAATCCTCAGGAGCACTACTAGGTCCAAGTCCATGCCCAAGTCCAAAAATCCACAATACTTTGCCTCAATGCTATTCCCCGATTTAGCCCCCTAATTATTTGCTCTTAACTGAGTCAGGGCACGTGTCACTCTGGAATGTTAGCCGGAAAAATTTACCTCTGTGGCATCTAGCTACTTGAACAGCCGGAAAAACAAAGAAGAAGTCTCCCAACATTTCTTGAAACTGGGCTCTCAGCTCCTCAGGGTCATTTGTGTCTCCTAAATATTCATCTGCTACCAAAGAGACAAACTCAGCAGGAAGCATCTGTAACAAAGGATGAAGGCACAAAGAGAAGCAAAAATGGATTGTGGGTTCAGTCTCCAGAACTGTGGCTCAGGTACTAGTTATTAAACGTTACCCAAAGAGCTAGGAGCCCTGCTGGAGGAGCACACACTATTTGCTTTTTTTTGGAATGATGCCACAGACAAGCAAAGGTTCAATGTACACACATTCCCTAAACAGTCCCAGAAGTCAAGGTCAGAGGTCTTTCTGAGGCTGGCAGCTTGCAGGGCTCAGGTAGTCACAGCACCTTGATTTCTGTAGTCAATGGCACACAAGGGAACAATGTGGCCAGCACTGAATTCAACTGCCTTCAACTACCCAGCCTGAATGACCAGGTGCCCATTTACAGCTGGGTTGACTGTGGGCAGCCTTTGGCACAACTCTGGAGCACGACTTGAGTTTGTCCCCCTGGAGCCATAGCATGACACCAATAAAAAGGTTAGGCCAGTGATGGATTCTACCAGCAAGCCTTTGAATACACACATATGGCAAACAGCGGTGAAGTGATGGCATCTACAACCTCAGATGTGAGACTGGCTTAAAACAAACAATAAAATACCATATAGGACAACAAACAATGAACAGTAAAATGCCTCACCAACATCGATGTCATTTTGTCTAATGCTGAAATAATGTCTTCTCTGTGCATCCTTTCTTGTACGGATGGGAATTTAAATAACTGCATAATAAAGTAAGAATAAAAAAAAATATTTTTATATTGTAAAAAAACATTTAATACCAGCATGTCTGCTGACTGCTCCATTTCATTTTAGCTAGAAAGGATGGCTCAGCACTTATTAAGTATACCCTTTTTCATAGGAATCTACGTGGAGGTGGGTGGGAAGTGGCTCTTTCCTTTGCTATTGCCAGCAACCATGTCGTATAACTCCTTTTGTAAGGTGATCAAGCCCAGCATTAACGTTAGTTCAGAATTTTGCCCCCACTACTCCTCTTGGAAGCCTGTTCCAAAACCTCAGTGCTCTGATTGTTAGAAACCTTCTTCTAATCTCCAGGATAGTTGATTATTGCTGCATATTTAGACCACTTGCTCTTGTGCAAATATTGCTTAGTTTAAACAGTTCTTTTCCTTGCATGATATTCATCCAGAAATTTATTGCAAGCTCTCTCAGCCTTTATCTTCTTAGGTTAAAGGTGGCAAGCTCTCTTAAGCTCCTTTTATCTGGTAGGTTCTCCATTCCCCACCTCGTCCTAGTAGCATCATCCCTTCTCTGCGCCTGTTCTTATTTAATTCTTTTATTTTGAGCACGGAAAAACAGAATTGTACGTAACACAGGAATTTGACCCGTGCTTTCTAAAACAACATTACTTCTGTCCTTACCATTTGCTTCGTATTGTAGGATTGCATTTACCTTTTCCATAGCTAGACCACTTATGGCTAATAGTCATCTTGTAACTAACCAATGAATCCAGGTCTTTTTCTTCTTCTGTTTCTAATTTGCCTACAGCAATTTTTTGTTAAGAAGCTGTTAGGTGCTCGGCCATGTACTTTGTACTCTTCTTCAGATATTACATTATATAAAGCAATCAGCAAAAGTGTTTGATGGGTGAATGGATTTGCACTCCAAGTTGCGATAATGACTTATTACTAAAAGCCTCGAGTGTTCTTATTGGACACAATAATCCCAAAGATTATATTAAGTACCATGTTCTAAACAGAACTGGAATGTGCAGGTTAAAACTATTTTCCTTTAACGAAGTGTGCAATGCTTGTAGGTTTTACTTTAAAAATCAATCAATCAAATCGGTGTTATTTTCCGTGTAAATACTAATTGTGGAATTAATTATAGCTCTCACAGGATACATGAAATATCAAGGTATTCTCTGAGAGAAAGGATAAGAAATCAAAAGCATTCATTGATAGGGAGAAATTCCAGCTGGCTATTAAAAGAGGAGTCAGACCAATACAGCCTGAGCCTCATCCAAAGCCTGCTGAATCTCACTGGTATGAAGGAGCTCTGGCTATATCTGATTTAGGGGGATGAGGACAGTGTATATTTCTGTTCCAGTGTAACAATTCCACATTCCTTTAACGTGGGTAGGGGAAAATATCTTACATTGAAAATATCTTACCTTTGGAACAATCCAGCCATATTCATGATTATTTACTCCCACCATATATGGGACAGTGCTGAACTCTTTATCAGCCAGCAGCTTATCTACTTCCTTTGGAAAAAACACACCATCTAAAACTGGAGGGATATATTCCATTTGCTGAAAGGAAAAAAACAAAACAAAGTTATTTATCCCTCTTCGTGATATTGCAAAATTCCTACTGCCGAGTGACGCCAAGACCAATACAAGTGCCAATCTCTTGGAATCCAACACAGAACAAATGTGATGACAGAGCCATTAACAAAGCATCCAGATACAGCACCTGCTAGTCATCTAACTGTTCACAGGGAAATCAATATAAAAATTCCCTTTGATTAGAATGATGATAGAATGAAGGCAGCGCTGTGCACTTCTGAAGATCTGAATCTGGATAATCAGGACTACCACACAAGATGAATATGTATTGTTATTCTGAAAAGCAGTTTGTACTTTAGTAAAATGCAACAGTACAGTAAGATTGCAAAGAGCCATATATGACAGGAAATATGACAGTGCCGTATATAGGAAAGACAGGATGGTAAATTGTCAGTGTGCTTCTTCTACTGGCACATACCGTAATCTACTTTAACTAATCTTCTAAAAATTTTACATGTAACTGGATAGATTGCCATGGGCTAGCTTTGAAGACATCCCCCAGTTTGACAAAGGGAATTAAATTAATTAATGTTCATAGTGGATGAGCAGTAGCATTCACCTGCAAAAAATAGTGGGGCATAAAAATAAGGGTGTGCCCTCTCCTAATAAAATAAATCAGACATACATTCCTTCTTGCAATTTCATCTAGCAATGACAGTGGAATTTAAAAGGTTCAGGATCAACTTTTCAAAGTGGCCTCCCCCAGTACCTAAAATTTGAAAATACCAAGTTAATTTTTCAGAATTAAGATTCTGCAGACATAAGAACTGCTTTTTGTGTGAACTGCATGTTTATGGGCAGGTGTAACAGAGGCCTGGGTCTACAAGAAGAGTCTTCTAGTCTCTATCAACAAGCTGAGTTCAGCAGCAAGGGAAACAATTACTTCTTGCTGCTGCTGGGCTGGGGCGGTGAAGACAAAAACAGCATGACCTTCAGAAAAACTTGATGCTGGCCTAGCCAACTATGCACTGCTGTTTGTTGGTTCTCCGGTAGGTGCCAGAAGGCAGTATAGGATCTTCTCACAATTTCTGGGAAAAAATGGGATGGGGGTGGGCCCAAACAGATCCAGAGCAGATGAACTGGCATGGTCACAACCCCATTCAGACCAGGCCACCAAAGCAGCAGCCAGGGACTACTTTTAAGTCCCTAAAGCAAGTAAGAATTAACCCCACGTCTTCCCCTCTGTGCTCAGCAGCACATCCCTCCCCTCCTGCTGCTGCTTCCACAGCATGGTTTGCCTGCCTTGGTGGGAGGGAAGCTGGGATCTGAGGTATAGGGTTGGTTGCTTCTCCTCCACCCCACTTAACAGGTGAACTTATGACTACAGACTACAATTGTGAGCCCCAGAGCCAGGCTTAAAGAGGGGAAACCCACCTGTTGCCACCATCACTGCTGCCATCCCCGACTGAGCCCAACTCCCTGTGCATCCATGCCCTGCAGCTCCAGCTGTAGCTGGGCAGGAGAGGCTCTGGAGTTCCCCCTACCCTGAATCAGCCGGGGGCAGTGGTGGATAGAGGAGGTGAGGTGCCATTGATCACTCAGGTGAAGGAAGCAGGTTGTGAGGGGAGAGGAAGGGGGGATTCTTACATTTTTAAGTCCCTGAATAAGGTATCTCCCCAGCTGCTGCTCCAACAGCGTGGTCTACCTGCCTGCGTGCCTGGGTGGGGAGGGGAGGGAGGGAAGCTGGGGTGTAGGACTCGTTGCTGCTCCCCCATTCCCTTTACAGGTGAAGTTCTGATTACACACTAGAGTTGTGAGCCAGTAGACCTTCCTTCTAAAGGAAAAGTAAAGAATCCCAAATCTTTTCATTTTGCAACTCTACTCACAAGCTTCATAGACCAATCATTCATTTGCTGCAGCGACTGCTGGTCCTCTTCCTCCCTAAAGATCTCTTTCCAAGACTTCCTTTACAGAAATGGAGATATTCCTAAATGCAGTCCATCACCTAATAGCCTCCTCACTTACTCCTCACTCTAGCATTTGACACAGAAACTTAAAATGTGCAGATGTTGTTGCTGCTGCGGTTTTGTTACAAATCTAAATCAACCCTACTCCTAACACTGTATGGGTTTAGAGGCAGTGGATTAGCTGAGTTAATCGCAAGTAATACACGTGACAGAATTAAACATAGCTTTGAACCAAAATCTCAGATCAAAATTTTGTGAAATCTAAATTCAGATTCCGCAGCTCAGACCCATCCTGGCATGAAACAAGAAATAGGATTTAAGTACATGGAAAGGACTGACTGACTAGAAGAGTCAACCAATGTTCCTCTATCGATTTGAAGGTCTTAACAGGTCCTAAATTAGCATTTCTCCCTTACCTTAAGGAAATCTGTAGTTACAGTCACTAATTCCTTCTCTGTTTTTTTCCTTAAACAATTAACTATTGCAGAACTGGTCATCTCACAGCCAGCTAGATTAGCAATGACCTGTAATTGTTCAAAAAAAAGAAAAAAGGAAGCAATGACAGTCATGGGACAGCCAAATAATTTCATACCTGCTAATGTACGATGGATTTTAAATCTGCCCACTATAACCGAAGTACAGTGTAGGTGTCTGTGTGTGCACTACAGTACATGGGGACGTGAACAGGATCAGCAGACTGCAGGTCCTGTTCTGAAAGATACTCAAATCTTGCTGAAGATCATTCTATTTGTAGGGACCTACTTTATTTGCAGTATCATGGATTTCACAGAAACCATGAAATCCAGGAATGTCCACAAAAAATTAACAACAACAAAATTGAATAAAAATAAAATGCCAACTCCCAAGCAGGAGTCAGAGGTCCTCATGGTCAGGAGGGGAAGATGCTAGCTGGCAGGGTGGCACAAAGAGCAGCACATAAGGTTGTAGCTGCCCCCTTGTCCCTCTTTCTCTGACCAGGGCCTCTGCAAATCAGCACCAAGGGGAAGGGCAGCCAGCAGTCAAGAAGGCGGTTGCCCACTCATCCCCGAGCCTCTCCATTAATCAGTGCCAAGAAGCAGGGCCATGAAATGACTGTGGAATTAGAGCTTTAGGTCACAATCAACGCAAAAAAAGGGCTAAGTCCCCCCCATGATTTAGGTAGACACCAACCCGTTTGCAGTACCTTCTATTTTTTCTGGGACAGTCAAACAGTTGCAACTAATTTTTAAAAGCTACCTTAATCTTTAACCCTATTTACTTTGGTGTTCTCTATTGTAATGGAGCAGAACTGCTAGTGAATTTGGCTGCAGTGGCACAACCCATTTGAAATTGTGCTAGATCTGATTTTCTGTGCGCTCCCTTTGTTATGCTCCACAAATATATATATATTTTTAATCGCAGAAACATTAAGAAGAAAAAGTTGATGATTCCTTGGCAGATTACTGCTACTAATTTATGTAAACTTAAATCCGCCATCCCCTCTTGCTCCATAGTTCAGGGCAACACAGGCATTGTTGGGAAAAATGGGACATCAGAATTTAAGAGTAAAAGAAAACTCTACACACACCTTGGAAAGAAAGAGAAACGAGACTTGAGACCATTTTTCTAGGTTGTGAAAAGAGCTGAGCACAAACACTTGGTCTGTAATTTGTTCCTGAACACTTCTCAGTGTTGAATTTCAGAAACTCAGCATTTAAAAAAACAAAGAAATAAAAAACAAACACCTCCGAGAACTTACGTGAGTAAGAAATTGAGGCTCAGAAGTAATACTACCAGGTAAGGTCACAACCCCACTTTGTGATATGGCTTTGTGGAACAAGCCTTTGGACATGGGAGACAGAATCTACAAAAAACAAAGTACAAATTATATATCCATGATGTTTGTTTGGTACAATGCATAAATAACTTTGCTTTTGTAGACAGACTGAAAAGCAAGGCTCAACTTTAGAGTTGTTCAGTAATTTTAATACAAAAGCAGTTATGGCAAACCCACATTAGCACCAATGCTGATTCCTCCTGCAGATTCTCCAAACAGGGTGACAGATTCTGGATCTCCACCAAAAGTATCAATGTTGTCCTTAACCCACTGCAGAGCTGCCACTTGATCCAGCAACCCCCAGTTTCCACGAGCGTATTCATCACCAGTACTGAAATCAAAAGAAGGAATTCTAAACAAAACCACCAATTTTCTTCTCTGCTGTTGGGAACACAGAACAAACATCACCAGGTATTTCAAGTGAACATATACTGACCACAGGATATTTTTTTTTTGCAGAAGTATTTATTAAAAAGCAAACAAACACAAAGCTCCACTTTCAACACTATGCCAAGTGGCCCCTGTGGTTCACTTGGCAGCTCAAAGCATGCTAAAAACCTGTTACAGTTTGCACGGTGTATCCGTGAGCCCATCCCCATACGTGCACTCTCACCCACTGCCCTCCTCAGAGGGCCTGCTCCTGAAAAAGTCCATGCCAGACCCCTCTCCACCAGGTGAGATTTGCCATTTCTTTCTTGTCGTCCTCTTCCATCTTCCTATAAGTACCAGTATATTTCACTTAGTCCAGGGGTGGGCAAAATACGGCCCACGGGCTGCATCTGGCCAGCAAGGCCCCTAAAAAACCCCTGAAAATTAAACTTTACCTGTTCTTGGTTTCTGTACAAGATGACAGGAACCAGGGGCAAGTAGGAGCCAGGGGACTCCTCAGCAGGCTCCTGCAACAGCACGACCCGCCCCCTTAGCTGGAGGCCCCAGCAGGGGCTTCTGGCCTGGGACCATGTAGCTGTCCTGGCATGGGAACCTCAGCTAAGCGGGGAGGGCGAGAGAAGGGGGGAGGACCCCGGGCAGGGAAGGAGCTGGAGTGCGGGGAAATTCAGCTCCTCCCCTGCCCCATGGCTGGTGCTCCCCGGTGCAGCCGCTTGCAGCCCACTGTTCTGAGCAGACACAGGCATCCCCATGCAGGCTGCGAGCGACTGAAGCGTGGGGTGCCGGCCATGGTGCAGGGGAGGGTCTGCTTTTTCCCATGCTCAGCACCAGCTTGTAACCCACCCCCACTGGCAGCCTGGATGCCGCGATTGCCTGTCGGGGCTGCACTGAGGCGGCAGCAGCTGTGGCCTCCCTGCTTGCTGCACCAGGCAATGTTTGCTGCTGCCCACCCAGAGCTTGAGCTCTGGGCAGCACAGGGACAGCGGTGGCAGCCTCACTGCAGCGTGAGCTCTGGGCGGGCAGCAGCAGCAGCAAATGCTGCCCAGCGCAGCAAGCAGGGGGGCTGCAGCTGCTGCAACACAGCCCCAACAGGCAAGCCCGGAGCTGGCGCAGGGCCCAGGCTGGCAGCGGGGGCAGGTTACAAGCTGGTGCTAAGTGTGGGGGGAAAAGCAGCCCCTTCTCTGACCTGGTGCCCTGCGTTGCAGTCGCTCACAGCCCGCATGGAGATGCCTGTGCCTGCTCATGACAGCCCTGCGCAGGCTGTGAGCAGCTGCAGCAGGAAGTGCCAGCCATGGGGCAGGAGAGGGGCTGCTTTCCCCGCGCTCCACACCAGCTCCTTCCCTTTGCTGTCCCCTGCCTGTACTGCAGGGCTGGGGGGCACTGGGAGTGAGTGGGCACGGGAGTCAGTGGGAGCACAGGGCCCGCACCGCTGTCCCAGGGCCAGCTCCAGCAAGGGCCAGAGCAGGGCAGCAGGGTCTAGAGCAGGGGCTCTATGCAGCCAGGCCAGCTCCCCCCTCTCCCTGCTGGTGCAGCCCAGCCCGGCTCCACAGACCCCTGCCAGCCTGCAGCCCGCCGCCACTGGGCCTGGGACATTGGTCCTAAGACATTGGGACACTGGTCCCACAATGGTGACCAGTGGGTGGGGCACCTATCAAGGGGCAGGGCTACCCATGTGGCCCTCAACAGCCTGCCAAAACTGGGTAAGCAGCCCTCTGCCTGAAATAATTGCCCAACCCTGACTTAGTCCCATTTTAATACAGTCCTCGACTGTGGAGTCTGAGTGTCTGTTTATGAGCAGCTTCCTGGCTTTTCAACGTGCATACCTGTACCAGGATACCAACTGGTTAAGCGAGCTGTTGGGGTCAGGTGCCTGTAGAGAATTGTTTCCCTGGCCAGGTCTCTGCAACCTGCTACTGCCAGGAGGAGAGCACAGACTTCCTTCCACACCCCTCTGGTGTATGGGCAGTCCCAGAAGAGGTGGTCGATTGTTTCTGCCTGCCAACAGCAGGTCTGTCTTGAGCAGCTCGATGGACCTCTCTGTTCTGCGCTGTTTTTTTTGGGAGTGCAGGGAGTGCTAGGGGAGAAGGGTTTTATCTGCCTGGGTTCTCATTCGAGTGGAAGCTGTTACTGCTGATGCTTTAGCTGAGCTGCTAGCACTGGGAAACAGCCAATAGTGCTGGGGACCCCTCATTGCTCTGTTTGCCCACCCACCCCTGAGGGGCAGGGCTCACCCTCCCATGGCAAAGCCCCCCCCAAGTGAAGGGGCATCATTTGGCCCCCTCCCACACAGCAGATACACTGTCTATGGCTGGGTAGTGCAGGGCTTTCCATAGCATGCAGAGACACCAGGATGCAGAGATAAACCAGGATAATGGTTTAGATTTCAGCACCCATGACCAATGCCTCTCTCGCCTCACCCTAATGGCGCTACTGCAAGTTAGTAAGGACATGGTCACACGCTTGTGTGCCTGAAGCAAAATAAATTGTTAATATTGTAATGATTCTTTTTTGACAGGGCAGTGTGCATGGCAGGTAGGGCACCTCCAGTAGAAGAATCCAAGTGACAAAATATGGAATTTCCCTAGAAGGGTAATAAAGAGTTGAAGTGTTCATGCAACAGTTTAGAAATGCAGACAGACACGGAAGTGGAAAGGTGGGCAATAAAGGAGCTTTAGGAGGGAAAAGGAATCCTGTTCAGTGTGGGACAAACTAAACCTAAAAGAAACTGAGTACATAGTTCAGAGAAAGATTCCATCACCGGCAGGAGAAGCCACATGCCAGAGAGGAAGTTTCCCTGACTCCCTAGAAGATGCTGATCCTAAAGAATGATCAAGAGAGATGAGGAATCTGAAGCAGAAAATGAAACATGTGTTCCTTGTTTTGCATGAATCTAGCTTTGATGAGCTGTTTACAGTGAAGGCCTATTGTTTTTAGAAGCCCTGTGCAATTCCTGAATCTGTTTCCATAACCATGTGCCCCTCCCCCAAGAGGCAAACTGCAAGGCAGCAGAGTGCATGATAAGACTAAGACTCCAGAGAGGGCTAGGGAGTATGAGGGAGTTGACCCTAGTGTCAGAGTCCAAGCAGCTAGACTATGGAGGTGTCAAATTTTAGAAAGGAGCACTAGAAACAGATTCTACTCCCTGCAAAACAGATTCTACTCCCTGCAAGTGTGCTTAAGTTCAAGGAAGCTTAAAAGGCACATATCCTGCATGTAGGATCCAAACACAGCAGCTTGACCAGGTCTTGTGACAGTGTCTTACCTCAAGAATCCAAGGATACCCAGCCTATACTGGATGATTACCACAACCACGTTTTCATAGGCAGTCAATGCTGACCCATCGTATGTTGAAGCTCCACCTACCGTGAAACCTCCTCCATGAATCCACACCATAACCTGAAATAAAAGAAGGGAAGTCAAACTGCCTGCCATCCTAAATTTGGTAATTTTGTAATAAAATGTAAGCATACAAAGTACTGCATATTGCATTTTCTATTTTAAAATTCTCTTTTTAAAAGGCAGGTGAAAATAAGTTCATGCAGCTGGTACTGTGAGGAGTCATTCATGCTGTCCATTTCTAGTTTCTTTTATCACCATGAACTTGATAAGACACCTCTAACCATCCTTCGGGTTTCATTCATCTCTCCAGTGTGATAAAACTGTAATTTAAAGGGGCTCAGAGATCATTTAACAGTAACCATGCTTCTTATCAAGTAATTTCCAGTTGCTCTGTTTTTCAATTATTTATACCTAGCCTTGGCCTTCGCATTTCTAAACAAATGTATTCCCTTCCATGACTCAGCAAGAATGCTATGGCTGTTTTATGTTACTGTACAGCATGCAGGAAAGTGGTGAACACTTTGGCGTACAGAGTCCAAACAGCTCCCTGTCCCAAAGGGAATTGTGAAGAAGGGTGTAGGAGATGCAGACAAATAAAAATGTCAAGACTGGCACTGTTTGCAATGCAAAATACTGGGGGAGTAGAAAGCAGAAGAGTTGGTTAAGAAATTGGGGGCAGAATTCAACTGGGTCTTCCTGGTGAAGACTGGATGTTTGAACTCGATAAAGCAAAGCAGAAACCAGGGCCAGAGAGCACAAGGAGGAGTGGCAGCATGAAGGAGGACGCAAAGAAAGGGATCTTCACTGTCATGTTTGGTCTGGACTGGGTAACAGGGATATCCGGAGACAAGGGAGCTGCAATAATCAGGATATAAATGAAGATGGATTGGATGAATGGGGTGACCATAGTAAATTGCAGAGGCACCTCATATAGGACAGCCAGCAAGGTTTGGAAATGGCTTGGATTAGACGGATAAGTAAGGGGGAAAGAGTCAAGGCCTGGGAGTACATGAACTATTCCCAGGTGTTACCAAGAAGAACGTACAAGAGACTGCAGTGGTATTTGTCCTTACAGCCCATTTATTCTCCTATGCAAAACTGCTGAAATAAGGCCCAGGACTAGAGGGGACTTAAATCAGCAGTCTAGGGACAGCCCTACATTGTATAGGGCCACCTACAACTACTACCCATTGCATGCTCGTGAGACATCTCCACATCTTTGTAGCTATGTTGTTATCTCCCATGTCCTGGATCACTGCCAACCCTTCTCAGAGGCCACGAGTTAAGAAGATAAATTCACCAAATTCTGCTATGGCCTGCCGGTGCTACAGGTAAGATAGGGCTATTACAGGAAACAGTTGCTAGTACTCTGACAAGGGTGTGGGTGCAAAAATCAGGTACACGCATGTGGTTCTCTCAGGAAGGGAGCTGCCAAGCAGGTCCTGAGCACCTGCCCACCCATGCAGAACTCAGAAACACAACAGCAATGCCCCTCGGGGGGGGAGAGGGGGAGGGGTCGCCACACAGTTGCTCTTAAGATCTGCCCCCAGAGTGCTTGAGAGCAGCAGCCTGGGGCACTGGCTTGCCCATGGCACTCCTAGGTCTGGCCTGGACGAGTGAGAGTGAGTGAATGGGCACACTCAGGAACATATGACCCAGAGCACTCAGGACTCGCTAGAGATGTACCCCAAGTGACTACACAAGCTAAGGCTGCTATCATAGTTTCATAGTTTCTAGGGTCGGAAGGGACCTGAGCAGATCATCTAGTCCAACCCCCTGCCATGGCAGGAAAGAGTACTGGGGTCAAACGACCCCAGCAAGGTGTTCATCCAACCTCCTCTTAAACACCCCCAGGGTAGGAGCCAGCACCACTTCTCTCGGCAGTTGGTTCCAGATCCTAGCTGCCCTGGCTGTGAAGTAGCGCCTCCTGATATCTAACCTAAACCTACCCTCTGCCAGCTTGTGACCGTTATTCCTGGTCACTCCTGGCAGTGCACGGGGGAACAGTGACTCCCCCAATGCCCACTGGTCCCCCCTGACTAGTTTATAACAGGCCACGAGATCCCCCCTCAGCCTTCTCTTTTGGAGGCTGAACAGGTTCAGGTCCCATAGCCTCTCCTCGTAGGGCCTGCCCTGTTGTCCCCTGATCATATGAGTGGCCTCCTCTGGACCCTCTCCATATCCCTCTTGAAGTGTGGTGCCCAGAACTGGACGCAGTACTCCAGCTGCAGCCTGACCAGTGCCGCATAGAGGGGGAGGATCACCTCCTTGGATCTGCTCGAGATGCATCTGTGGATGCATGCCAAGGTGCGGTTGGCCTTCCTAACTGCCTCTCCACACTGCCGGCCCATGTTCATCTTGGAGTCAAGAATGACCCCCAGATCATTTTCCGCCTCTGTGCTAACAAGAGGGGAGTTCCCTAACCTGTAGGTATGGTGCCGGGTGTTCCTCCCGAGGTGCATCGCCTTGCATTTGTCTGTGTTGAAACCCATCCTATTCTCGTCCGCCCAACCTTGTAACCTGTCTAGGTCTGATTGTAGCCTGATGCTTCCTTCCAGCATGCCTACGTTCCCCCAACATCTTAGTGTCATCAGCAAATTTGAACAGGGTGATTTTTACCCCTTCATCCAAATCACTGATGAAGATGTTGAACAGTGCGGGCCTGAGGACCGAGCCCTACGAGACCCCACTGCCCACATCCTTCCAGGCTGAGAAGGACCCATCCACTACCACCCTCTAGGTGCGGCCCTCCAGCCAGTTGGCGACCTATTTGACTGTGTGGGTGTCTACACCACAGCCCCCCAAGTTTCTTAACAAGAACAGGGTGAGAGACAGTGTCAAAAGCCTTCTGGAAGTCCAGGAAGACTATATCCACTGCTACCCCTGCATCTAATGATCTGGTGATCATCAGCAGAGTCGACATCCAAGCAGAGGCAAAGCACTCATGAATAGGGGTCTACTGAACACGAGGCGGAGGCTGGCCAATTTTGTGGGCAGATTCCAGGGCCAGAGGTCATTTTCACAGGCTGAACATACCAGGTGCCCCCCAGACCTCTGACTGTCAGTCCCACCCCTCCTTGCAGATGGCCAGACAGCCTGAAACTGTGGTTTAATTACCCTGATATTAAACCTAGGCAAGTCATTAATCCATGTGTTATTAAGCATGGATTAATGGCTCTCCTGGGCTTAATTAGGGTAATTAAACCATGGTTTTGGGTCATCCCCAAGGGGCGGCTCCCTGCAAAAAAAGCAATCTTATTGGCAAACAGAGAAGCCCTGCAGTCTTGGAGCATGGCAGGGATGCTTATAGCAGTGAGTGAAGCAAGCAGCCCCTCCATGGGGCCACAGACCACATACACAGCATGTGCTATGGTGAACCCACAGTGATGGGTAAAGTTATTAAGTGTTGGCAGTTCACAGGTCATGCCTGACTTGCTGCTTTCTTCCCCCTTCCTTCCTCCTTAAGGGATGACAAGCTCTTGCAGGGCTGATCACCTTACTTGCTGCTGCGAGCAGCGCCCCCCTTCCCTCCCTCCAGCTTTCCCCCTTCCAGCTTCCCCATGTGCTCCAAGACTGCAGGGCTCCTCTGCTTGCTGGTAAATTTGCTTCTTTTTTTTTGCAGCAAGCCTGCCAAAAGCGCAGAGCCCGTGTTTTTTCATGAATCCTGCCCAAAATGGCAGTTTCTACAAAAACTGTGCAACCGCGATTTCAGTACGTCCCTATTCATGAAAAGCTCTAAAGAGAACAATGATGAGTTCACCAGAGCTTGGAGTCAGCAGACAGCTGCTATCTGGACACCCTAGATACCTGGAACACAATGGCAAGCAATGCATGTTGTTGCCAAGTACCATCTTGTGTAACCTGAAGCCAAAGAACCCCGGTGTCCTATTTTACGATTAAGAAGGAGAGATTTAAGAGGACATTATGACCAACTTATTCCATTCCAGTGACAGAATACAGCACAGTACACAGGTCAAGCTTTGCTTACAGGTAACTTAGCTTTCTTGTTTGAAGAGGCAGGAGTGTAGACATCCAGGTATAAACAATCTTCAGAAATTTCAGTGGTAGGATTTTCAAATTTTTCAATTATTTTCATTGTTTCTACCCACCTCAGGTCTTGTAGACACCTGCATACATACAGACAATACCAACATCAAATAAAATGGCAGTAATGGAAAAGCATCTGAGTAGCTTTACCTGACAAAGATGGATTTTGATGATAATGTTTCTGAAGATTCACACACTCATGGAATAATCTAAAATAAGTCTATTTTAACTTGCTATTTTTTTCATACTACAAAATTATTTTGAAATGCAGAAAACCAGCTTTGATGAGCTAAACCAGCAAGAGCTGAAATACTGGTCTAGATAAAAATAGAAAAAAACATTTGCCCCCCACTCCCTACTGGCAAAAATAATTGAGGGACACAACACTTTATAGTTTCATAGTTTCTAGGGTCGGAAGGGACCTGAGTAGATCATCTAGTCCGACCCACCGCCATGGCAGGGAAGAGTACTGGGGTAGGAGCCTGCACCACTTCTCTTGGAAGCTGGTTCCAGATCCTAGCCGCCCTGACCGTGAAGTAGCGCCTCCTGACATCTAGTCTGAATTTACCCTCCGCCAGCTTGTGACCATTATTCCTGGTCACTCCTGGCAGTGCATGGGGGGACAGGGACTCCCCCAGTGCCTGCTGATCCCCCGTGACTAGTTCGTAACAGGCCACGAGATCCCCCCTCAGCCTTCTCTTTTGGAGGCTGAACAGGTTCAGGTCCCGCAGCCTCTCCTCATAGGGCCTGCCCTGCTGTCCCCTGATCTTAACTGCAGCCCAAAAGAAAGCCAGGCATAGGTAAAGAAACTCGGAGTTGAGACTGCCTTACCAGTCAGTCCAACACATTTTTGGACCTGTAAGGGTTATTTTCCTCAGATATTTTACTCTTATTTTTAGAAACTGTACAAAAGATTGGAAGTGGACATGTAACGCACAACATAGGACTGCATGACAACTGGCACCCCTAAAAGCTAAAACTGTTAGACAGTAATATAGACTGAATATAGTTTATAACTATCCTATCAACAAGGGTCTTCCTGACCAGGACTTAGCATGGACAACAGGGGTAAACATGGCACCCCTCTCTTTACACTTTTTCCTCTATCACATCAAACAGAAACCACAGAACTTTGCTTTCAAGGCCGATCTGGGTCCATCCCCCCTCTACCTGTCATTTCTCATTGTGTACAGAGAAGTCGACTCCTATCTCTGATCAGCCTGTAATGCCAGCCTCTAGCACCCTCCTGGAAAACGTGTGACTAGCACTTTCATGCTTTTGGCCTGTCCTGCTCAAGAGGGGTTTCTCACTGACATCTAGGAAGTTGTGTCACATCCCACCTTCAAGTTCTCTTTTGCCACAAGTGCCCACAAAAATCTTGACAATGGTGAGGCACTGGCATGCCAAGACAGTGAACTGCTATTCTGGCCAGTGCTTTCTTATGGTCTGTTCCTACCCTCTCATCTGTCTGCAACCCCCAGCTGCCTTTGGTCTCAGACATAGGTTGAAGCCTCTGGACCAAGAATCATGTTTTTTGTTTGTTTGTACACCGTTGTGCGAGACAATGTCCCAGGCCAGGGTGCTAAGGTGTAAGCAAGTTGCCTAGCCTGCTAGCTTCCACAGGTGGGTTTTGCTCCCCAAGAAATTCCTCAGCTAATCCTCCCAAATGAAACATGGCAACAAAGCAACAATTAGACAAAGCCAACCCCTTCTTCCTTGTCTCAGGTACTAGGAGGGGAGCCTTTCTCCTCTGGCCCCAACACAACAGCCTGGCCCCTCCTTGTAACCAACTGTTCTGCTCACAGCTTGCTTTTTTTACCCTTGCTTACTCTAGCAGCTTGTATCTCCTAGCAGGATGCTTCCTGTTTAGCCAAATTCCCTGTACCTAGACTCTCTCAACAGAACTGTTTCTTCACAGAAACATGCCATCCTGTTATACAAGGTAATACCGATATCACCAGCAAAAGGGTGCAGGGATAAGTTATTACGGTGTACACAAAGCACCTTAGGAATTACAGTTAAAATCATTTATGAGCAAGATCCTATTAGGGCAGCTAGATCCCAGTTAAACTGGCTCATCAGATTTTATTTTCCGGGATTCTCTCTCACAGGGTAACAGAGAGAACATCCAAAATTATAAGTGTAAAGTCCCATTGTCATTTTCTTTTTCTAAAATGTGGTACCTGTCATTTCACACCCGACACCGACATGGATCTCTAGCTTTATATTAACTACTGAAAATATAGCTGTTAGGGTATTTTTAGTAAGGAATGAGACCATTCAGTTCACAAGAGAAATGGCAGGAGAAATTTTAGAAGTTCATGTTCTTAATGGGACAAAACATAACTACCCCAATGTTTTCAGTAAGGTGTATATGGCTTAAGTTTAGGCTAATTTGGCCAACAGCAGCTATACAAAATTGTATACCAACTGGATCTTACATTGGTGGGAAGGAAGTTGAATCTCTCACATTGCTCCATGGTTCAGGTGGTTGTGGCGGGGAAAACCTAAGAGGTCCAACAGGTGGTTTTGCAAAAGGAATTCCACGGAAAACATTCACAAGTCTGTCAGCTCCAGCTACGCTGATCTGTTTTCCTAGGAGTCGCCCATATTTGGTGACCACTTCTGGTTGTCCACCTTTTTGCCCTGTATAACAGGGATAAGACACCGACACATTACTTATTCTGAATTATACATCTCATTCTAAGACTGTGTAAACACAGGCCAGAAATAAGTTGCAGTTTTAACAGGGGTGTTAAATTAACTAATGGATGTGGTAGGCTCTTCATTACTTTATGTCTTTAAAGCATTGGAGTGGATGTCAGGGGAGCTACTAGGTGAAATTCTCCAGCCAAGGCTATGCAAAGCATCAGACTACCTGTGATCAATCCAGTCACTTCTGTCCTTATGATATTTTTTCCATATTTTATAATGGACAAATGGCAGAAAGATATGGTAACATCTACCGAAATGACTTTCTTTACAGTAACTTACTGGAATTTTTTTCCAACATAGTCCCAATCAGAGAACAGAAATACATTTCAACTACAGTAGCCTTATGTTGCCTTGCCAAACAAACAAAAATGGGTTTGCTCAAAGTGGTTACTGAACACTGAATTGATATAACATGGTTAATTCCAGCATGGATCTTTAGTATCTCTCCTTACACTGGTTAGTTTCTTTCCCAGCATGTGAGCTCTTGGGGCAGAAATCAAGCCTCCACGTGTGTTCGTACAGCTTCTCACATATTGTGAGGCATTGCTGGAAATAATAACCATTAAGAAAGGGTAATTCCTTTCCTTTGAATCAACACCCTCCCAGTCCTGTGCTTGAAACCATGCCCAAGCAGGGATGCTCAGGAAAACTAAGGTGAATCAACTAAAGGTGTGAATTTCAAGCACATAAGCTAATTCAACCCCTGCACAGATGCTCGCTTTCAGGAGCCTTGAACAACTGTATCTTAATCCTTGCTATAGTGAACTAAAGCTACTTTACTCCTAAATGAGAGTACCTTTAGGGAGGTTAAATGTCTGTGTGTCAACAATATTTTAAGAAAATTGAGTTGCTTCTTCCATAGTATTTCATCCCCATGCTGACTTCAGGTCAAGTCCAGCAAGCAGCTGAACATCTTCAGCTGTCAGACAGCCTCCTGGGTGCTCTTGCTGTAGCTCGTGGTGATGCTGCACCTTTGCTCCACGTCAGATGTGCACAGATAAAAGTAGAAACTGACCTTTACATACTCAGAAGCTGAGAAGATGCTTTCAGATGGCTTCTTGAAAGCAATCTGATGACCATGCCTGCAGATGTCTACTTCCTCCTTGTGGAAAGATTGGGGTACCTGCTTCGAGGAGGGCCCCAACCAAGAGATCCGTTTGGCTGTTGCAACCTGGCTGTGCTCCGGAGGGATCTTCCGGTCCACTCCAGCAGAGTCTTATCAGCCTGCTGCGTGAACTGAATTGGTTTAACTATGCCGCTTGGAGACATTTCCAACCCCGGGAGCCGGCAAGAAGGAAATAAGTAAAGGATAGGAAGAGGGGTCGGCAGTGAGGGGAAACTCCACCTGCTGGCCAGGGCTGAAGTCCCTGGGAACTGGGCAACAGACCTACTGGTCTTCAGAGCTCAGAGGAAAAAAAAACCAAAGAGAGAGAGAGGAAACCCCCACTCCACATTAATTGATTGTGGCAGGTGCTCAATTAAGCTGGTGGGATAGCAATCTGGGCGGCGGGGGAGTGGGGAGAGGAGCCCCAGAGATCCCAAACTGTGGGCAGAGAAGGAGAGAGAAGATGCTGTCAGGATTTTGGAGGGTTTTTTTTAATCTGGTCACACCTTCTAGCTGAGTAGGTGGTAGTCAGCTTTGGGTCAGGGAAACCACCATCCTCCCAAATTTAGTCAAACCAAAGTCATGGCAGGAGAGATAGTGGAGAAGAATTCTGACCCCATTTTGCTGACTGACATCCACCCTGGTGTAAGCAAGGCAAGTGGATGTCACTGGGAAGCAGGGCCCTGCATCTGTATCCTGTGATATCTCAATACTCCTCCTCTTTCTTGAATACCTCTTCATTGCGCACTTGACTCTTTTCTCCTTGTGGCCTCCCACGGGGTGCTTAGCACAGCCAGGAGTAATCACTGCTGCAGTATTATAACCATGACTTTCCAATGGTGCCTCAAGTGCATAAAGTGCATGACAGCTCTACAAGGCTGCCATCTACAAAAGGCAGGGGTGGGGGAGCGCTAGATACTTGTCATTGCTCCGAGTAGTAGGCTTATTGTCTTCTAGGATTATTGTGCTCAGGAGTGAGATCTTTCAATCACTGAGTTACTATAGGATGCAAACAGCATTTTAGTTCCCGGAACCGTGAAGACGCCAGAACATCCTTGCTTAGGCTGCCATTCTTGTAGTTGCCCTAAAACTCTTACGGACCTCTGACAGCAAATCCATAACCCCACAGAACACAATGCCAGAGCCAGAACCTCAGGCTCACAAATGCTGCCTGCCACCTGCACTAGGGTTTGAAATTTTGGTGTAAAGAAGCAAGGATTTCCTGGTGGGTGGTCAGGATGCATAGCACAGGTAAGAGTCTCTCTTGAAATGTAATCTGTTTCTGTTTAAGGTAGAAGCAATGGGAGGGATTAATACAGCAAGTCTCTACCCGGTTCCCACCACCTCCCATCCTCTGCCATGAATTCATAGCCATGATGCAGGGGGTAAAGGTCTCAAGTCAGTTAGAGGTGCTAAGCAACACCATTGCACAACTCTCGGGACTTGTTTGAAGAGATTTTTATTTTTTTCCTGTCATTTTTTTTACAATCCCCAATAGGCAAAATGTCTATGGGTTCAAATGTAATGAGTTCCATATTAATGAGATTATGAATTAGACTGTGCAATATTTGGTTTCTTTTGCTGGGAATATTACCTCCAAATGTTTGTGCCCTTGATGAGTTTCCTCATCACAGTTAAGGATGTGGAACTCCAACTGGAAAAAAGTCCTCTTTATATGCCTCTTCTCCCCAGTCACCATAGACAAATTGCTGGCCTTTAGAAACTTAAGACCATTGCAGAAAGACACCCTTACGACAACATGATTTTCTATTGCCTTGATTTTCTATTGCTGCTTCTGGTCTGCTCATCTCAAAAAAATTGGGGAGTGGCATCTCAAGAACTAGGACAGCTGTAAACTATGGCCTTGGAGTGCAGAAGTAATGAGAGACTTCTATTTTTAATCTTAATCCAAATGGTCGGTATGAGTTGACATCCCCTCTACCCTGTCTCTAGCCTGAGGGCAAGAAAGAAGTGCATCAGGGAAGATATCACGGCTAAAGTGCATTGAAGTTCCAGATTCTATGACCTGCTGGGAGAGGGAGGAGCAGGCACAGGAGGAGGAAGCAAAAGTGCAGCTTATGCACAAGCAGCAGCAACGTAGAGGTTCTGAGAGATCACAAGCTGCTTATCCACGGAGAAGCAGGGCAGAGGCAAACATCTGCACATGCAAGAGCCTCTAGACTTTGGCACAGAGCCTGGCAACAGCCACTAGAGCACTGGCTAGTGCCACTGATTATGATTAGTCTGTATACTCTCAGGCTTTGCCAAGACATTGACTTCCATGGACCTCACGACAGCTGTGACTGATGCACAAACTGTTTAAAAGCTTAAGCTGGAATATGCATTCACTGTTAGGTTGTGCTTAAGGGTAGGTACAGGATGGCTCAACACAATATAAATGATAAATGGTACAAGATGCACCATACTGCCAAGAAAGAGTAATGAGGATAGAAAGATGATACAAAGCAGGATGTACAACAGGTACAAATGTAATACACTTAGCAATGTATAAAAGAGGGGTGGGCAAAATACAGCCAGCAGGCTGGATCCAGCCTGCCAACTGATTGGATCTGGCCCGCACGTGGGTGCCCACCAATTGATTGTATTCAGCCCACGGCTGCACCTGCAGTGCTCCGCATGGGGCTGAGCCCTGCCTACTCCGGCCTGGGGCATCCCACGCCACACTCCTGCCCTCGCTCACCAATGGCCCCTGTCCCAGCCAACCTCCTGGTGGGGCTGCTCCTGCTGTGGCTGCAGCAGCCTGGGTACTGCTTAGCTACTCCTACTTGCAGCAGCTCCTCCTCCTGCACCACTCCCAGGTAGCGTGGGGAAATGATGGCAGCTGTTGGGATGGGTGCTAGGCACCACACGCTCAGCCTGGTGAGAAGGGAGCAGCAGCTGGGTGATTTCTGCCCCAGTGCACAGGGCTCCAGCTTGCAACCACCTTCCACCCCACTCAGCCATCTGATGTGATGAGCAACCACATGTGGGCAGGTATAGTAGGTGGAAGGCAACTTGGAGCTGAAGGCCCATGCCTGCAGCTTCCCCTCTGCCTGGCTGGGCATGTGGGCCCACTGCACGTCCTCATGGACACCTCATTTCCCTATGTGACCCGGTGCCTGGAGTGGCACATTAGGAGGAGCAGCCACTGGAGGCAGGGGAGCTGAGCAGTACCAGAGCCACTGCAGCTGCAACAGGAGCAGCCCCACCAGGAAGCAGTGAGCACTGGTTGGAGTCAGGGCTGTCAGTGGGGGTGGGCAGAAGCGCAGTGGAGGCTTCCCTGGGAGGGAGTGGTTCGGGTGCAGGCTGGATGGCAGACCACACCTGTACCACACCACCCAGGCAAACTCTGCTGCATGCACCCCCTGCCCTCCTCCTTCCCCCCCTCACCCTTGGCTAGCTCCAAAGACCTGGTAAGTCCTCCTTCCCCACCCACCTCTCCACACAATATATAAGCGTAAGGTTTTATTTTGAGCTATTATGCAGTTGCTTCTATATACACTACTCAAAAAACATATAGATCAGGACAAAAGTAAAATTTTAATTAAAAAATAACAGTTGATGTTTAATTTTTAGTATAGAATTTTTTTCCTATAATTTGTTAAAATGATAGCTTCCAAAAGATTTTGTGCATGCCCTTGATAGCTCACCAAAATTGTTACAGTGGCCCGTCAGCCAAAATAATTGCCCATCCTAGTATAAAAGAACTAGGAAACTTGGAATATTGCATTAGCTTGCAGGGGTAGTTTATGCTTACCCCCTTGTCACAGGTATACAAAAAACAGGAACGCTCAGAACAGAAGGTTAATGGCCTTAAGGACAGTACTGACCTGCTGAGCTTTCCCCACCAAACCAGGCCTGCAGTCTGTGTACTCCGGTCTGCGAGGATCACGTCAAACAAGATGAGCACACATGCAGAGTACAACACCCATGGGGCACAGCCAGGCCCTCATACAGGTCTATCGTTTATCATACCAGTGCTGAAACAAGTCTCTGCAAGAGGCAGTTAGAAGGAAAAAGATAACAGAGTGGCAGATATCACTATCATGGATGCTAGTGACCTGGTTTCATAGATTTCATAGGCATTAGGGCTGGAAGGGACCTCGGGAGATCACGGAGTCCAGCCCCCCGCCCAAAGGGCAGGAAGTCAGCTGGGGTCATAAGATCCCAGCAAGATAAGCATCCAATTTGCTCTTGAAGGTGTTCAATGGAGGTGCTTGAACCACCTCCGCTGGCAGACTGTTCCAGACCTTGGGGACTCGGACAGTAAAGAAATTCTTCCTTATGTCCAGCCTGAAACGGTTTCGCAGCAGTTTATCACAGTTTGACCTCGTCGTTCCTTGGGGCGCTCTGGTGAACAAACCTTCCCCCAGATCCTGGTGGTCACCACTGATAAAATTATAGGTGGCCATCAGATCAGCCCCGAGCCTGCGCTTTTCCAGGCTAAAGAGCCCCATGGCTCTCAGCCTGTCGTCGTAAGGTCTGTTTTCCTGACCTCTGATCATGCGCGTGGCTCTTCTCTGCACTCTCTCAAGCTTCTCCACATCCTTTTTGAATTGTGGAGCCCAAAATTGGACACAGTACTCCAGCTGTGGCCTCACCAAGGCCGAGTACAAGGGGAGAATGATGTCCCGGTCTTCTGGAATTTTGTTCTCCTCTCCCCCATAACGTGCTCTTTGCTTTGGCTTTGTGTTGTACATATTTTTTAAAAGTGTTTATTTAGCTGGTGATCAGTGGGGTCACTCACCGTTCAGGCATTTGAGGTTAATAAAAACACTTTGTTGTAAGTATTACTGCCCTACCCAATTCTAATGAAAAAGGTAGGTAGGGCTGGCTTATCAGGAAAATATCACTGAAGTATAAAAGAAGTTTAAGCAATGTTTACAGTCTCCTGAAATCAACATGCCAATACTTTAAAATAGTTGGCTAACAGAACCACAATGTGAGGTCCCTTCCAGCCCTAAACTTCTGTGAATCTTTGTAAGTAGGGCACACAGCTTTACCACAGTGATGGTAACGTTCATCCAAGACAGAATGTGCTATGCATGCATATTAGCAGCTTCTTCACTCCAACAGTTCAGAAAATTTCACAATATTGATACTGCCCTTTCACAAGTTGGTAGTGTACAACATGACACAGGAGGCAGCAGGCATTCTCCACCAGAACCACTTCAGGGCACATGGACGTGATCACATGGCATTCCAAATTTTCCAAGCTCTCTTTGCTTGGGGATACGTTATCCAAATACTTTTTAGCTCTGGGATTTGGCTGTGGATTCTCTCTGTGCCCAGGCTCCATCCCCTGCAAAAACACTCTTCTAGTTTTGTAGACCATAACCAGTATCTAAAGAAGTGGTATTCAGTCAACTTAGACTCAAGGCACCCCTTGATAGACAGGAGCCACTCCTGGGAAAATGCCAGCTCTTAGTTTTCACTCATACTCATTTTTGACTAGAGAAAAATGCTTGAGTAGTTCTTCTGTTGCAAAGAATTCATGAAGACCATAACAGGTCAGATAGGAATCCATAGTATTTAATACAACTTAAAATCTCTGGGTTTATCTTGTGAAATGTTTGCATACCCAGCAGTGTAAGCACTGTGTAGCCCTACGGACCCTGGTTGAAAATCACTGACCTAAATGATCTGCAGGTAAACAACTTTCAGAACACCACTGCAAACCTCTTCTGCCACATTAAGAATTGGCACACCAAACTGGTATGCCATGAACTTGTGGCACTGCTCATTCAGAAAGCACCACGCGTATTTAAGTATTGTGCAACAAAAGAAAGTGGTAAGTGTTCATGAATGGATTTCTCTAAATATGGTGAAATTATTACAAAAGCCTAAAACTATTATTTTGTTTATATATTTAGCCCCAGTCCTGAAAAAGGGTATGGACTTACTGGGACTTTGCACCTCTGGGACTCGAGGTGAACAATACTAATTTGGTACAGAAACTGCCTGCTCTAAATTTCTCACGGCCCTTTAAGACTCCTGTTTCTCACAGCACCATATGCCTATATTTGGCCCCTGGCAAATGTTATACCCAAGATGCATTCAAACAGTTAATTGTTAAAAAATGTCAACTGGCTACATGTTCAGAAGGGTAATGGCACAAAAAAAGCCACGAAATTATTGCACAGTAAACGCATAACAACTCTGTGGCTGGTTTTCACGATGCCTTAAAATGAATATGTGGCTGAGTGGACTGCACCAGGGTCTCCAGCTAGCTCCATATAGTCTCCCCGGGGCAGCTGATTGTCTGCTGGTTCTAGGATGGCACCAGGGCTCAAACCCCAGTACAGCCCTAATGCTGCTGACAATCAGCTGCTCAGTAGCAGGATCAGGACTGGGGCTGATACTGCCAACTATCAGCTGATTGTTGGCTGGCAGGGATCACACTAAACTTCAAGCCTGGTATGGCTTCAATCCAGCTGAGAATCATCTGATTGTCAACTGCTCCAGGGACTGCAGCAAGGCTCAAATTGGGCCCCAAAGCCAGCCAAGCACCCTTGCAATGCAGGGGGAGCCTGGGCTCAGGATCCTGGGCTCCCCCTGCACTGGCAAGTAGGGTATGATTGGGATGCGATCCCCAATCCCAAATTCATCCCCCTGCAGGAGGCGTAACTGTTGGGATTGGTGATCAGATACCATTGTTCTTTTAACTGAATGTCTGTCAGCAGCCTCAGCCTCTCTGAAGCCAGGAGAAGTGAGGCAGTTCAGAGCTGCGTTAGAAGCCTGGACACTGACAGCATTAGTCAGGTCTCAAGAATTAAGGTTAGAGGGGGACAAGTATTTTACCAAGTAGGCAGTGGAATCAAAGCATTCCTATTTACGTAGGCATCTGATATACAGAGAAACCGTGTTTGTAAGCAAAAGGAAAAAAAACAGATCAGTGTTAGTGTTGTGCTCTGTATTTAAGTAAGTTATACATTTACATAGCATGTGTAAGAAGTGGAGTTTACAGAAAGAAAATGTTCATAAAAATACACTTCAGAATTCTTTTACAGCAAGGTGTAGTTTTTTGAAAAGTGCTTAACTTTTTAAAAACACATTGAGTATGGATATGTACATTTTCCCACACTTCCATTAGATTCTCTACTTCAAATCCGTTGTCTCTCTCTTCTTTTTTTTTTTTTTTTTTTAACAAAGAGGCTTAATGGTGTCATTGCAAGCAGACAGAATCCAGTCAAGACCACCAGATGACTGCATTTGCCATAAGTGTTCATGGTCCAGGAAATATGCAAGAAACAAGGGCTTTCTGTTGGTAATACTGTAGGGGTAATTGCCACCACCATACTTTGGAATGAACTCTTACAGAAACGTGGTAAAGGATGGAAACACGTAGTCAATAGAAGAGAACAGTTTCCAAAGAACTATCCCTCTATTGTCGTTTCCCCAATCCTGGTACTTGAGGAAAGTCTACAAAATACCTTTAGAAAACAGGCCTGGGAACACAAATTCTAAGCTGTACTGACCCCTAAAAATTATGGACTAAGCAATAAATAAAAGGTGTATTACAATTTATCTGCTCTGTTTCTTTTCTTTTGAATGATCTTCTTTCCCAAAATTAGGTTATGTAGTTCAATTGTCCTTCACTGGTTTTCTAGGTATTTCTGATACCTTCTTTACTTTGGCTTTTGCAAACTTCTTTCACTTCCACCCCCAGCTTATGACCTCTCACTAAGCGGCTGTTTTCATGGACATGCTGAAGTTAATGTTTTATCTCCTGTCTAGCACAGGCTATCAGGCTACTTATTCCTTGTAGTAAAGAAGGTACATAGTTACATAGTACATAGCGAACTGTTCAGTTAGTATAATAAAAGGTGTTACTAAAAAAAACTTTGCTTCTCATATACCACAAAGAAACATTTCTTTATGTATCCAAATTTCCAGCTAAAGCTTTTGTGCCTAGTCACATAACATGCTGTTTGCCCACATAGAAAGATTCAGTATCTCAGAAGAGAGACTAAGAAATCCAAATTAGGAGGCAGATTAAAAAGTCTAAGAAATAAAATTAGTTGGAAAAAAGTCTAAAATATAATTTCTACTACAGTCATGTAATAATTATGCTTAAAAAGGACATCTATCCATTTTTATACTATTACTATGTTGCACTGTACTTTCTAGGTTACTGACTGGCCTCAATAATCACTAAACTACACACACATACACACATCGCAGGATCTGGCTTTAGTATCAGGCAACAGAACTGCAACATACACATTTTTACCACACAACCATGAAATGTTTTGAGGACACTCCATTCAGTTTACTACTTGCTATGAACCAAAAGGGACATCAACTCATTGAATAAGATTTTTTTAAAAAAAGTGCAAGATAAAGTCTGCCATGCTGGTTATTTACCTGACGCAGCAAGTCAAGGACTGCCCGTTACACACCAAGTGCCAAGCATGAAAAGGAGTTAGAATAATTATGGATGTTTGCGACACACCGGTTACGAAAGACAGGGCAAAGTCCGCAGAGAGAAGACAGAAACAAATTATACAACAAGCCACATTCACAAACTGGGTTAAGAAAGGAACTGAAGGGGCAGAGGTTGGTTCGGGGTGACCGTTTGCCGCAGCTCCTTTGTAGCTGAATGAAAACACAACTGAATTGTTAAATCGAGTTGGGGTGAGCAAGCTGTCCACACCACCAGTGCCTTGTGCCCCGCTTTCAGAAACAAACCGTTACGCCCCGTTTTCCCCACGCACGTTTCTGACAAAGCTCCGGGGACGGCACAGGATCTCCCCCAAGACTGAGAAGATGCCAGTGCCCCCGTTACTGCCCCGTGCCCGCGTGCTCGCACACGAGGGGGCCGGCAGCGCGGGCGGGCGCTCTCCACAGTGCCAAACTAGGCTCCCCCGCCTCCCCCCCACGCCTGCTGTCTCGCAGGGCAGCCCGGCCACGCGGGGAAGACCCTCCCGTGAAACAACACCCAGCTGCTGAAATCCCCAGCACACACCCTCACGAGCGTGCACATCCCCATGTGCACACAGACACGTACACTCCTCCACACATGCACAGCCCCATGTGCATACACCCCCTCACACACATGCACACCCCCCTATATGCTTGCACACAGATATGCACATCCTCCTACACGCTTGCACGCGTGCACACAGACATGCATGCATGCACCCACGCACGCACACGCACCCCCCGCAGCCGTTACCCGCGGCTGGAGTGAGGCCGACAGCGCAGAGCAAAACCCCGAGCAGCCACATCCCGACTCTGCCCCAGCGCTGCCCGGCCGCCTCGCTCTGGACCCCTCAGGCCCCGCCCCCACTCTAGCCCCGCCCCCACCCCGGCTGCCAAGGCGACGCTGGCCCCCAGGGGGCCGGAAGCGTTTGTGCGAGGTCTCGCCCCTTCCGCCCAGCCCCCGGAAGTGGTGAGCGGGCGGCGGCCATGGTGGGGCCGGGGTTGGGGACCGCGCTGGAGAATGCCAACCCGCTCGTGTTCCGGCGCTCGGGCGAGCGGCCCGTGACGGCGCGGGAGGAGGACGATGACCTGCCTGACGCCATCGACGACCGCGAGATCTTCGATATCCTGCCGGGTCGGGCGGGGGGCTGTGGGGGTGGGGGAGCCGCTACACTCCGCTTTCCTTGACTTGGTACATCTCATCCGCTCCATCAACGACCCCGAGCACCCGCTCACGCTGGAGGAGCTCAACGTGGTGGAGCAGGTGCGGGTGAAGGTGAGGCGAGGGCGGCTCCCACGTGCTTCCTGCCGCCGGGCTTTTGGGGGCTTGTATGTCCGGGCTGGACTGGCCGGTGGGACAAGTGGAGGCCTGGGGGGCACGTGCCCCCCGATCCGTGTGCGGGGCGACTGCCGCTGTGCGCTGTACTTTGAGCCCTGTTGCCCTGAGAGCTGTGCAATGCCACATCCAGCCTGCTGCCAGGTGGGCAGGGGGCAGCTGCAGCACAGAGCTAAGTGCAGCAGCAGCCACCTCCGCCTTACGTGCAGATCGAGGGGGGAGGCCCATGTCTCCCGAGCCTCCGCTCATCCCGCCGCCCCAGCCCCTGATCCTGCCTGTGCCCTGCTCCCTCCCTCACTGCTGGGGCTTCAATCTGTGCCACCCCCCCAAGATCCTTATCTCTCCCCCAACCTCTTCCCCCACATACTTAGCTGCATGGGGGGAGGTGTGTGCGTTCAGGTGCTCAGCCTCCCACCCCCAATAATTTTTTTATTCCTCTGCCTATGAGGAAGACAGCAAAACCTGGCATTGTAGTGCACATAAAACAGTGGTGCTGTAAACATGCATGCTCCTACATGGGTGGTGTTTGGGATTAGCAAGTTGAAGCACTGGGACAATCGTGATTGGGGGCAGCAGGGCAGGCCTTATGAGGAGAGGCTACGGGACTTGGATCTGTTCAGACTTTACAAGAGAAGGCTGAGAGGGGATCTAGTCACCATCTATAAACTTACAGAGGGGAATGGATGAGATCCTGTTCCCCCGAGCACCTCCTGGAGTAATAGGGAATAACTGCCACAAGTTGATTGAGAGTAGGTTCAGACTAGACATCAGGAGGCGCTACTTCACTGTCAGGGCAGCTAGGATCTGGAACCAGCTTCCAAGGGAAGTGGTGCTGGCTCCTACCTTAGAGATCTTTAAAAGGAGGCTTGCAAACTACCTAGCTGGGGTCATATGAACTTAACTCAGTGGGGGTCGTATGAGCCCAGTATTCCTTCCTGCCCAAGGCAGGGGGTTGGACTTGATGATCTGCTCAGGTCCCTACAACCCTATATCTATAAATCTGAATTGCTAGTCCCAACTAGTGGAAAAGTCAGTAAATTTTGTACGTAGCAAATTATTTGTTTTTCAACAGGTGAATGATGCTGAAAGCACAGTTGCAGTGGAGTTTACTCCTACAATTCCTCACTGTAGTATGGCAACATTAATTGGCTTGTCAATAAAAGTAAAGCTGATCAGATCACTACCTGAAAGGTTTAAGGTGAGTAATAACATCAGCCTTGAAAGGAGAAGGAAGAACATTAAAGAAAAGAAATACTCTTTAAGGCTTCTCATTCCCTTCTGCTATGAAACAAGGAAAATACTCCAGAAAACTGATTAAGTTACAAGCAGGCACAGTTATCAGTCACTTTATCTTTAGAATAAACTAGATTGAATGGGATCTGTGGTGAGAAATATTATATAACATTTAGTGTTAGTGATCCCTGATGGAAGGCAGATTATACCCTTTTTGTAAAAGGGTAGTCTGAGGGTAAGGAAGAAAGTTATCTACCATGACCAGTCCAAAAGGGGAGTTTACAGCCAAAGTAGGATTAAAATATAGGAGTTTCCAGTTAATGGTTTTAGGATCAGATGGCTACACCATGTCCTTATCCTAATGAAAGCTTATGCTGCTTTGAATATTGTGGAGGAGGGTCAGATGTGAGATGGTAACTTGCCAAGGACTCCATTTTCTTGTTTCGTTATGAGATTTAGCATTTCCACCAAAACAATCTTAAAGGAACAGTATGAATGAGATGGGTTTGAACTAATACAGGGGAAAATAGTTTGACAAAACTACTTTAAGTAGCACAGCTAGAACTTATTTTTAAACATTTTAAAGACATTCTTTCCATTGTCTTCCTGACTTCTTATAATATTTGAAACGAGGGAGAAAATGACCAAGAGAGGGAGAGGGATCATGAGACTTACCAAAGCCTAAGTATTGTCAGATGTATTAAAACAATTTTTTTAAGAGTTTACTTTTTACATGTAGTTGCATGCGATACCAGTAAGTGTGTAGGCATGAGTGCGAAGCTGACATACAGCCCTGATGGGTTTTTTTGAGTGGGACTATAATACTAGATGCTCCGTTCTGAACTGCCGAACTAAAGCATTTTTACTTTGACCTCGCTCCACATCTAAGCACCAACCTAGTGCAAGTTAACAGTCTTATAAATAACTGGATTACATTTCATTTTACTTAGGTTGATGTTCACATAACACCAGGGACACACATCTCTGAGCATGCAGGTGAGCTTTTCCCCAATGCTAAGATGTATAAAAAGTGTTCTGCAAAGGTATTTCATTGTTTATAAACCTTGGAAATTAGAGATTAGATCTGAAGGTCACTGAGTGCAGGAGAGCAAACTAGAAGTCAGGGAAGAGTGTTACAGGATTCCACGACCCTCGGCCCAGCATCCATTAAATTCAACAAACTGGATTGGGATGGTAGCTGAAGAGATGCAGCAAGAAATCAGGGGGTTGACATTTTGATTCTGGTCCCACAATGTGGTTCAGGCAGTTAAACCTACACAAAGCTATAGCGGATGAACTAGGGGTGTGTGGCACTGAGGTCCAGTCATCTTGGAAAAAAGTGATGCTCAGCTGCTAAGCACAACTCTGTGCACATTCAGCACTACCAAATTGTGAAGAACATGGGGCCCTGCCTACCATGGCAACAGCCTGTGGAGGAGTCAGCTTGTATGTAAAACAACAATATGTTGCCGTGCTGAGGTACCCTGACCACGTGTTGTGGGACTCTTTCTTTACAGTAAACAAACAGCTTGCTGACAAAGAGCGAGTAGCTGCTGCTTTGGAGAACTCTCATTTGTTGGAAGTGGTGAACCAGTGTTTATCTGCTCGATCTTAACTGCTTGATAAGAAGCTCTGCTTTTCTGATATGGTGGGCTAACTTTGTAAATGAACAGTGCTGCTAGTATTTAGTTGGATATGTATCTATAAGCAAAATAAAACTATTCTAGTTTTGGTTTTTATACAAGTGTTCTAGTACTCTTCCAAGAGTTAACCTATGGAAATTAAGAGTGATAGTGTGTCCAAAATACTGTTAATGTAATATTAGTTTTATTTTGTCAGCAGAGGATTTTAATATTTACAATATTTAATTCGGGAACAGCATCACAAATGTTTCCCCCTCACAGTACAAAACAAAGCATAAAATAAACTAATTATCTTGGTCATGGCCTTCACTGTCTTAAACCAAGGATTATGTATATTCTGGACTTGGGAATGTATTGTGCACACTGAGTAATAGTTTCAGTCTCTGCGTTCTTGACACACTAAGGCATTTTCACTTGTTATTTTGCTCATATTAAACTTCAGAAGCTAAGTTTTTTACAGTTCACATTTGCAGACAAATTTGCAGGGCATTGGGATGCTCATACAGCAATAAACATGCACTTCAAGAAAATAAGCTAGTTTTTTAAAGTAATTTTATATGTATAGTTTTAACATTAATCTGAATTACTTGGATTTTGTTGGTAAAAAGGCCTGAGTGACAAACTTACAAAATGCTTCCTGTTTTGAAGCCTGATGCTGATGTGCTATCAGAAACAAAATAGCAAGTGATCTGAAGAGGCTCTGCATTCATTACAACTCAAGGAAGGGACAAATGTGCCTTCAAACCAGTTCTGGTTTTACCTTGCTGGAATATCTCACTCTCTACCCCTGCAAAGTCTGACAGCATGAAACCTAGAAAGCAGTTTTAAGTTTTATCACAAACCATTTATAAAAAGGCACAGCCTAATATTTGCCAATATTGACAGAACTAACGTTGAGACTCTATTTACTTTGCTTTCCTGTTTGGTAGTAGTTTATATAATGCAGTTCTCAGGCAGAGGCACACGAGCAGCAGCACCCAGAGATTTTTTTTATTTATTTTTTTATTATTTATTAGTGTTATTTTACAATAAAGAACTCATTCTTTGGAGTAAAGGTCAATGTATAGATGCATAATTTGAAGATGTACAAATAGATTAACAATCTCTAATTAAACACTATTTAAGTAATAAATATAGCTGAGTATCACCTTGTACTGTTGTAGTCAGAGTCTGCCATGCTTGGCATGTGTTTTTAAAGATTGTTGCATTGGGGTGAATTCTGGGGTAGTTTTTGTCCTCTTGCTGCTATCTTCAGGCTCCCTATGAGACCTTGCCTTACAACTTCTGGTTAAGAAATCTTCAGAATTCAAAATAGGAAGCTGGAAACCTTTAAATTAGAATTTAAATAAATCCAGCTTGATACTGTATAACAATGGCAAATGTTTGTTTCATCTTTGCATCCTAGGTTATACAACACATACTGTAGAAAATACTTCTGCCTCCAAATCAATTCATGTGGAACCCAGTTAACTAGTTTTGATGGGAAGGGAAGTCAGAACATATGATGTAGTTGCAAAAAACTGTTCAGAGGTCAGTTAACTAAAAGAAAAATTTACTGTCAGTTTGCTTTGGATTTTTCAGCAGCACTTCTTATTTCTGCACATTAACAGACCAGGGATTTACTCAGTAACCAGAGACTGCAGAAAAGATAGCTGGAGCATCCAGTGCAACTTCTGTGTTTTGCAGAATAAGTCACAACATCATTACCATGCATGTCCTCTTAAACAGTTCTTTCTAGCACTGTTGGAATGACTGCTTACTATCTCAAAAAGTGATGACATCCTGAGGAATAGAAAATAAGAACATGACACTTACCATTGACACTTACCAGGAAGGGGGTGGACTTCTGAAAACTTCATATGCATGGATGATACAAGGTAGGTTTATTCCTGTGATGATAAAGCATTGAGACAGTCTTTAGGAAACGTCTGATGTTCATGTTCTGTGTGAAGACATGTATGTATAAACCTGTGCTTTGGTTTCAAGAACAATCTTAAGTGCTGGTAACTCAGTAAATGGCTCTCTTCTGAGTCAGTGCTGAATTTACACTTGCAGAACTGGGATCTGGTTGCTTGCACTTGCTAAAATATCCCTGAGAACATCCTTCAGGGATTAGTGGTAGTCATCTCTGCAACCTAGCTAAATTTCATCCTTGGCATCCTAAAAAATAAGGAATGTATTCAGGTCTGTCTTTACTGGTGGGTCTCTTTAAATACACATATGTAGCTTCTATTTGGAGGTGCTTGTGTGTATTTGAAAGTAAAATTTTGCTCTTTGCTGAGGTATTTTACCTCACGATAATGTGTGTGTGTGTATGCATGTATTCATAGGCAGAGTGCGATGATATCCTTATGACAGCTGCTCTCTCTACTCTCTAAGTAATGGTAACGACTATGACTGACCATTTATGAATATATTTGCAGCATAGTGGTCCTCAACCTTTGCTGGCCCATGGACAGTTATACTGAGCAGGTAATGTGCTGTAGGCAGCATCATACTATACCTTCCCTGTCAATCTCTGTCTTGACTTTATTTCTTGTGGCCAGGAGCATCGTCAGAGAGTTTTGACCATACTTCCTCCAAGCCATGGGTTGGGACTACTGTTGTAGTACACAGTTGTTTGTAGTCATCTTGAGCTAAGAGGCTACATAGATCTGATACAAGTAAATATTAAAACTTTAATTGAGAATGTTGCATCTTTAGCCAGAGTGCTAGGAAGAGATGTTCCTCTCATTTTATACCAGGAGCAGAATGCTGTAACCCAGTGGCACGGGGGTGCAATCCTTTTGGCAAGTGTGCTGCCATAGCCTCCAGTGCCACTCTGATCCCTTTCATCTGCCTAGTAAGCTGCTCTGCCTCCTTCCCTGTGCACCCCAATGTGCTGCTTTGCTTCCTGCATCCTGTCACTGTGTTGCCTGTCCTCTCTGATCTGCCATGTGCCACTTGTGGCACCCCTGCTGTGGGTTGGCCACTGCTGCTGTAAACAAACTCAGCGAATAGGGGGCAGTCTCAGTTCTTGGGAGTGCTTCCATCTTGACAAAAACATTGGGGATATCTTGTGTTTTCTGGTATAGAGAAGCAGGCTCCCAATAAGATGAGGTTTCTTCCTGCACCTGGGCAAGGACAGCATTTTCATTGCTGTCTATTTAAAGGCCAGGACAGGGGTTGTCAACTGGGGGTATGTGTACCCCCAGGTGTACTTAGGTCTTTGGGGGTGTGAGTGGGTGAGTGAGGACGGAGCGTGCCTGGGGCGCAGCGGTTGCATCTCCCCTCTTACCCGGGGAGAGGTATGCTGGACACCACTGGCCCCACGTAGCATACTGTGGTGCCTCCTCCCCACCACCTTCCCCACCCCAGCTTGCTCTCCTGAGTGGCCACCGCCCTTAGCCAATAGCCAGTGGTGGCTGTCACATGCATACTGTCCTCCAGTTTGCGCCCCCCAACGCTGCTGCTGCATGCACCCCTGGGGACGTGGGGGGTTTGTGCCCCTGGATCTGCAAGCAGGGCAGGGCAAGCTGGGGCCAGGGCTGTGCTGGGCTATTCCTGGTGGGGCGGGGCTGAGCTGGGGCAGGCAGCGCTGGGAGTGGGGTTGGGTTTATGGCAAATTCTGGAGTGGCTGCATCCCATCCTGTAGCCCCCTGCCACCGCCGCCACCCACCCAGAGCAGCCAAACACACCAGGAAGAGTCCAGTGCTGCCCCAGCTCACCCAGTGTGCAGATCCAGGGGCATGGACCCTCCATGCCATCCTGGGCTCTGCCTTGCTGTGCAGCACTTGCCCCTGCCAATTCCCTCCCTCACCACAGGGGCCTATGGAGGGAAGGGGGCTGCAGCTACTCCAGAATTTGCCATAAGCCCCCCAACCCTCCTCCCAGCACCACTGCTGCCTTCCTGTAGTGGAGCCTGACCCAGCCCTTACCCTATGCAGATCTGGGGGCAGACGCCGCCTGCCCCCCATGCCCTCACTGGCGTGTGCACAGTGGCAGGAACCACTGCCCCACCCCAGCTGGGCAGCCCCTGCTCCAGCTCCACTCCCTCCCTCACTGCTGGGACAGCTCAGCCCACCCTTCTTTGTGGCTCTGTCCTGTGCCCGGTCCCAGCTGTGCAGTGCCTGCCCCAGCCCCGCTCCCTCCCACACCGCAGGGGCCTCCACCCTGCTTTGAGTCCTCCAGAGTTAGGTAGCTTTCCCAGCCCCTTCCCCTGAGCTGCATTGCGTGCTCTGTTGCCACATGGATAATTGCAGGCTGATGTGACAAAATGGTGGTTTGAAAACCTACTCAGTGGCTTTGGCTTGAAACGCACGCTGACTCTGTCCTCCGATGGGAGCAGGAGTACGGTACCTTCTCAGGAACTGTCTGCTACATGATTGAAGCTCAAATACCCAAGTGCAACAGCAGCACAACTCTGGACCAGGTCTACTGAGCTGGAGAGGAGTTGGAATAATACAATAATCCTGGAAAAATGCAGACACAGGTGTATACAGCATATATTTGATGTCATCTCCTTCCTTCCAAGCACACGTCTCAGATACCTATTTTTCCCCTTGGAAATGAGTACAGAGGTAGCAGATGTGCTGCTTTTTACCTGCATGGGTGTGTGCAAACAGGCCACACAATCAGCAGCCAAAGCCAGTGCGTGGTGTGCTTGGGAACATTTCAGTGTATCCACGATGGTTCTGATTCCTATGGCAGTGATATTAGCTGGCTCATTTTCTGGAATGATTCGAGACAGATCAATGGACTACAGGGAAACATTACACAGAAAAAATAACATTCAGTAGACCTCTACCTCCACTCACCCTAATGCATCAGTCACCTGAGACTGATATTGGTTGTTAGGCCAATTTATTGTTACTGACTGATCTAAAGAGTTTCATAGCTGAAGGGAGGGATTAAGACAGGCACGCTCAGTGTCGTAAATCAGAGACACTAGTTTATTTGAACATGATGACGCTAGCTGGTACCCAAGGTAGCACATGCTGCAACTTGTTAAGGTAAACCATCTTCTCCACCTCTCCCAGGTGCCTTGAGGAAAGGAAAAAGGCTTCTGCCTTGCTTGTGCTTCTTTATAGTATATACGGGCAAACCGAAAGAGTTTAAGTGGATTTGTACATGTCTTACTGCAAAAAAAAAGGCAGGGGGAAGGAAAAAAAATGGACTTTAACGAAGAGTCAACATTATGGGGGCTCATAATCCCTCTGCAGAGTAGCCTAAAGATCCCAAACCTAGCTGGAGCCTCTTGTCACTTGAATCACATAAACTACATGCATGCATGCAGTATAACACATAGTTCAATTAGAAACAATAGGCTCCCCTAGACCAACCTTTTAGAGCCCAGTCCTACAAATATCAACATGTGGGAGTACCCTTAGTTACATACATGAGAAGTTTCCTTTAAATGAAGGTCACTGCTAATATCATGCAGCTGGGGCCTTACACAGGAATGAAACTCCGTGAAGTCACATGCCCCTGCTTTGGAGACCACGTTACTGTAGCTTTTTAAACTGTAAACTTTTAACATTTAAAGGCTATTTTGGATACTAGTCTATTTCCTTTAATTCAGTCCAGAGAAATGTCTGTGCTGGAATAGCTTACCTGGAAATCAGCCTGTATTCTGTGAATCTCTTTGCTGGACTGCAGGGATGGTTGACAATGATGCCATCAAACCCCCCCTGCTCGAATGATTGCTTGCTGCTCACCGACGTTATTGAATGCAAATGTTGCTAAGGTCCCAGCCGTCCGAAGGCAAATCTCTTCCTCAGATGAATATAGCAGGGGAAGGATGTACCTGTACTGGTAGGCTGAACTCTGGGAAAGTATCTCCAAGTTTTCACTGTTGCCTGAATAAAGAGCAGGAAAAAAACAAGCCATTTATCTTTTCCAACCCCAAATTTCCCAAGAAACTCGTGAATTATGAGCTGGCTCTTATGTGTGGCATAACATCTACTGAAAACATAATAAAAGCACTCAGAGTGTAGCTTTGAAATCAGTTGTCATTGGTGGTGTTTATATTATGTGAAAAAGCCCTTCCAAAATTTTAAACAAACTAGGTGAAGTTCTGGTCCCAGTGAAGTCAGCAGGAAGTTTGGCATTAACTTCAGCAGAACTCATGGTAACACCCGCTGCTTTCTTTTAATATCTTTATTGTTTATAAAGCAAAAAGAAATGGAAATAAAAGTAGTTTGTTTAAACACAGCCAGAATTCTGGGATTCATGTAAAAGCGTAGTTGCGTATTACAAAATATGAGCGTTGACGATCTGCTTGAGGGATAAAGGAGGAGCTAGGGGGAAGTTAAAGGGGAAGGGGACAAATAATATGGAAGGAGAGAGAAATGTTTACAGAGTTCAATAACACCTGCTGTAGAAATAGGCTCTGAACAGCTGAGGAGTGCTCTGGTCCCTTCTGACGACATGCCTTTGCTGGACTGTGCCAGATGCAAGTGTAATGAGTTGTAGCTGCAGAATGCAAGTTGGATTCCAGCTCCCTTTGAGATCCCTGCACTGACTTGAACAGCTGGATACGGCAAACAGATGCCATTACTGTCCATGAGGATCAAGTGATGGTCTGCAGCACTTAGGCAGAGAGTATTTTCACAAAAGACTCTATCCTTTGAGCTAAAGCAGTATCTATGAGCTGAGAGGAACCAGTGGAAGGTCAGCCATTGGCGCCACCCCCTGTAGGCTGATGTGGTCAAATGAACCAAATCAGCATGCAACCAAAAGGGCTGAGGACAGTACTAACTGCTAGACATGAGTTTTAAGGCAGTCAGTCATCTCATTAGAGACAGTTTAGATTATTCAAAGTAATGTTTGAGGCTTTTTTTCTAGAAGCAAATTAACCATTCATTGGTCAGATAAGTGAAGTAACTGGTATGCTGTTAACAAAATGAAATACATAAAGCAAAGAGTCTAGAGACAAACTGTTGGTCTGCCAAAACTGTATTGCACCACAACCGTGGGATTACAAGTTTCTATGCAACCTGTAAAATGGACATGGCTAAATGAAAACCTTTTTTACCCTTGTATCACTCCTTAAGTAGCCTTATGTAAGCATCTGCTTCTGGAAATGGAAACACAAGCATGCTTTCTTACACCTTTTGCAATAACATGCAGTAAGGGTGCCCTGTAAAGAAGATAGAGGACTGGCAAGATGGACAGGGCAGCTATCCCCTGTATCACGTTAGACAGTATACTTTGTCACTTTTTTCTAACTGTATAATGTGGATAATTAAAACTAGTCTTCCTTACAGAGTAGTTGCACAGGTACATTCATTAATGTGTGTAAATTGCTTTAAGGCTCCCCTAGGGTGAAGTGTGATTGCCATACAAGACTGACACAGTGCAATTTGTGCATGTATACTGACTATTCATTCACCAGGTTTTCCCAGTACAGTACAGATACATACACAGCTGAAGATACTGTGTGACCAGCATGTGATATCTCAGACCAGTGGTGCTCAACCTTTTTTGCCTGGCAGGTGGAATGGTTAGTGCCCAGTAAGTACTTGATCAGTGTCTGGGGCAGGTGGGCAGGCCTCATCCAGTTGTGTAAAAGAGGGCAAAGGAGCAGCCTGGTCCCAACCCAGCCCACAGGGGAAGGGAGCTTGATCCAGCTCTGTGGAGGGGAGGTGGCATGGCCCTGATCCAGTCGCAAGGAGGAGGGGGTGCAGCATGGCCCTGATCCAGCCACAGGGAGGAGAAAAAGGGGCATGGTCCGGCCCCAACTCAGCCACGTAGGGGCAAGAGAGAACAAGGGGCATTGCCCAGCTCCAACTCAATGTGTAGGGTTTGGGGTTTGGAAATCTATCAAGGGGAGGGTGGCCGTACTGTCACTGATGCCCCACTGCCAAATTTTCTGACCCATGGGGAGCCTCACGGGCCACATGTGGTGGCTCTGTAGGCTGCATTTGGCTTGCGGGCTGGAGACTGAGCATCCGTCTCAGACAATTGCCAAAAAGATTGAGGCAGAGGGTATTGAGGCTGGGAGTTAGGACAAGTAGGTCTTTGGTTCTTTGTATTTTAAATAGCTGTTGCTCAGTCTGAAGTTTGCACTGGATCACTGTCCTGGTCCAAGTTATCTTAGTTCTTCAGGGGGGAAATCAGTGGTTTTAATGATTAATATTTTTCTTTGGCGATTTGGTTCAAATGTGCATTGCTTAGTCCACTCCTTATTTTGTTTTTTTAAACAAAGGTGCATGTTTCATGGGTGCATGTGGTTTGAGGTCATTTCTTTTTAATACCCCCTAAAGAAGTGCAGCTGATTTTCAAAATGAGTAAAGACCAACATAGGCTCCTTTGCCTGAAGTTAGCGAGGCAGCGAGCTGCTGGGAAGAGATGGCCTCCACCTCTCTCCCCTGGGGAGGAGGCTCTTCTCAGCCAGGCTGGCTGACCTGCTCCACCGGCCTTTAAACTAAGCCCGCTGAGGGATGGGGGGACTACTGCCACTGCTGGCCCGCTGAGCGACCCTTGCAAAGCCAGGAGACCAAGGCACTTAAGGGAGCCCACCCCTGCCCCAGCCCTGGCACAATCTGTGGGCAAGGCAAGAGCCCCCAAGGGGACACTTGCCTGCCTGTACACTAATGCCAGGAGCCTGGGCAACAAGCAGGAGGAGCTCGTCCTCCTGCTCAGTGCAAAGAATTATGACGTCATTGGGATAACGGAGACCTGGTGGGACTCCACCCATGACTGGACCATGGGTATAGAGGGCTATACCCTGTACAGGAGGGATCGTGTTGACAAAAGGGGCGGGGGTGTAGCTCTCTACGTGAAGGAAAGCTACATGTCCCTACAAGCTGATGTTGGCAACCGGCACGGACAGCTGGAGACCCTCTGGGTAAAAATTCGTGGGGAATTCGGCACAGGGGACACAACGGTGGGAGTCTACTACAGACCTCCCACTCAAAGTCCTGAGCTTGACCAGGAGTTCTCCCGGGAACTGACTGAGGCCGCTTGCTCCAGGACCTTGGTTGTCATGGGTGACTTCAATTACCCGGACATCTCGTGGGAAGATCACTCAGCTAAATCCGAGCTGTCGCAAAGCTTTCTCTCGTGCGTGGATGACCTCTACCTGACTCAAGAAGTCTATGGGCCAATGAGAGGCAAAGCGCTGCTCGACCTGGTACTGGCTACGGGGGACGACCTAATCGGCGACCTAGTGATTGATGGGAAGCTGGGTGACAGCGACCATGAGCTGATCACCTTCACCATCCGCCGTAAAGCTGGCAAGTCAGTCAGCAACACAGAAGTCCTTGACTTCAGAAAAGCCGACTTTGACAAGCTCAAGAGGCTTGTCAGTCAGGCCCTCAGGGACCATGACCCCAGGGAGATGGGAGTTCAAGAAGAGTGGTTGCTTCTCAAGGAAGCGATCCTCAATGCACAAGCTAAATCTATTCCAACACGGAGGAAAGGCAGCAAGAAGGCACAGCAGCCCCCCTGGCTCTCCAGGGACCTAGCGGACCTCCTGCAGCTAAAAAGGAAAGCCTACAAAGGATGGAGGACAGGATTCACCTCCAAGGAGGATTATTCTGCGCTGGTCCGGTCCTGCAGGGAGCAAACCAGGAAAGCCAAGGCTGCAACTGAACTCCAACTAGCTTCAAGCATCAAGGACAACAAAAAGTCCTTTTTCAGATATGTGGGGAGCCGGAGGAAAAGCAAGGGCAACGTTGGACCCTTGCTAAACCAGATGGGGCAACTGACAACTGACGACCAGGAAAAAGCCAACCTATTAAATAGGTACTTTGCGTCAGTCTTTCATCAGTCCCATGGGATGCCCATGCCTGCTATGGGACAGGGAGATCCGGGTGAGGGGGATCCCCTACCCTCCATCAATGCTGACCTCGTGAAGGAACACCTTGAGAAGCTGGATACCTTCAAGTCAGCTGGCCCTGACAATCTGCACCCCAGGGTACTCAAGGAGCTGGCGAGCGTCATAGTCCAGCCCCTGGCACGGATCTTTGAAAACTCCTGGCGCTCTGGTGTAGTGCCCGAAGACTGGAAGAAGGCCAATGTGGTGCTGATCTTCAAGAAAGGGAGGAGAGTGGATCTGGCTAACTACAGGCCCATTAGCCTGACTTCTATCCTGGGGAAGATCTTAGAAAAGTTTATTAAGGAGGCCATCCTTGATGGACTGGCCCAGGCTAACATCCTAAGGGATAGCCAGCACGGGTTTGTTGTGGGTAGGTCTTGTTTGACCAATCTCATTTCCTTCTATGACCAGGTGACCTATCACCTGGACGAGGGAGAAGAGATTGATGTCATATATTTTGACTTCAAAAAAGCTTTTGATCTGGTGTCCCATGATCACCTCTTGGCCAAACTGGCCAGTTGTGGCCTTGGCTCCACCACGATCCGCTGGCTGGGAAACTGGCTCCGTGGTCAGACCCAGAGGGTTGTAATTGATGGCAGTCACTCATCGTGGTGCCCTGTGACCAGTGGGGTCCCTCAAGGCTCTGTCCTGGGACCCATACTGTTCAACATCTTCATTAACAATGTGGACATTGGAGTCAGGAGTGGACTGGCCAAGTTCGCCAATGACACCAAACTTTGGGGCAAAGCATCCACGCCAGAAGACAGGCGGGTGATCCAGGCTGACCTGGACAAGCTCAGCAAATGGGCAGACGAGAACCTGATGGTGTTTAACACCGAAAAATGCAAGGTTCTCCACCTTGGGAGGAAAAACCTGCAGCATCCTTAGACTCGGCAGTGCTACGCTGGCTAGCACTACAGAAGAAAGACTTGGGGGTCATCATTGACCACGAGATGAACATGAGCCTGCAATGCGATGCTGCGGCTAGTAAAGCGACCAAAATGCTGGCGTGCATCCGTAGATGCTTCTCGAGCAAATCCCGGGACGTCATTCTCCCCTTGTACTCGGCCTTGGTGAGGCCGCAGCTGGAGTACTGTGTCCAGTTTTGGGCTCCACAATTCAAAAAGGATGTGGAGAAGCTTGGGAGAGTCCAGAGGAGAGCCATGCGCATGATCAGAGGTCAGGAAAACAGATCTTATGATGACAGGCTGAGAGCCATGGGACTCTTTAGCCTGGAAAAGCGCAGGCTCAGGGGTGATCTGATGGCCACCTATAAGTTTATCAGGGGTGACCACCAGGATCTGGGGGAAGGTTTGTTCACCAGAGCGCCCCAAGGGATGACGAGGTCGAGCGGTCACAAACTCCTGCAAGACCGTTTCAGGCTGGACATAAGGAAGAATTTCTTTCCTGTCCGAGCCCCCAAGATCTGGAACAGTCTGCCAGCGGAGGTGGTTCAAGCACCTACATTGAACACCTTCAAGAGTAAATTGGATGCTTATCTTGCTGAGATCCTATGACCCCAGCTGACTTCCTGCCCTTTGGGCAGGGGGCTGGACTCGATGATCTCCCTTCCAGCCCTAATGTCTATGAAATCTATGAAATCTATAATACAGTATTTGGGAATTGAGGAGGGAATTGTTTAAATATCACTGCCATATTGACTTTGGAATGAGGCAACTGTACATGCGGGATATCTGGAGTAGCCAAATGATTTTTTGCTGCTAACTTTGATCTTGCAAAACTTCTTTTATGCAAACCTCTCTACAAATATTAATCCTTACTAACCTACAGGAGGCAGACAGTGTTAAATTTATTTTTCACTAGAATAAACTGAGGTATGGAAAGTTTAGAGGGCTTCTCCAAGGTCACAAGCAACAAAAGGACCCAGGAGCTTTCTCTGGATCCTTTGTTCTAACCACCAGGCTGGTTGTTTCCCCACAGTGCTCAGCATGATCCCAACACCACTTCCTCCCAAGCATGTATCACACACTACTTTACTGTCTAATCATTTTTGTTAGCAGCTTAACTCAGGCTCGAGTATTATTCAGTGTGCTTTACCTAGGACCACAGCACTCAGGGTGTAGGTTGCCTCTGCCTGGATTGCTTCAGACTGAGAATGTATCATCAGTGCTAGCAAAAACTTGAGACCCCTGGAATTAGCAACTGCTATTTGGTTCTTGTAGTGTGGAATGTAGCCTAAGAACCAAGCTGGAGAAGAAAAAGTAAAGGTTAATCTTTTTAAACCCTTTTTTAAACAAACATTGCCATTTAAATTTTCTACAGTGCTTCATAATGGAATCTGTCCCCTCAAACACATGCCCCTTTGGACCAGATATATGGGATACAAGCAAGCTAAGCCAACTTTTCCAGAGGCTCTTTTTGCAATGTTTTTTTGCAATAGTTTTTATAGTTGTTATAAGCCTGTCCCAGTAGGGACAAGGACAATGTCACTTCTCTTCCTAGCAAAATACACTGTCTGAAATCCATGAAGAGTGCAAGCAGTATAAGCAGCAAGGTGGGAAGGTGAATCGCACCATGGCATTTCTGTGAAGGGACTTCCACAGGGCATTGAATTCAGTCCTCCAGCCGAGAGGAGGGCTGCAATACAAATCCTTCCACAGCACTCTTCTAATCCACACGTTACAATAGCACTTGCAGACAACACATGTCCTACAGCAGGGTTTGAGCCACTACATCTGCAGTGCACAGTTGTGTGTCAGGTATCTCTAATGTTGACAACGTTTCAATATTCCTATTCCTTATACCCTGGTATATTCTGGGCCTGCACAGTCATTTTCAAATCACCGTGCCCCCTTTTTTAAGAAGCCCCACAGTTTCATTGTGGGGCATCTTAAGACCCTCTGTACCAAAATTAAATTTCACCTTGAGTAGGTAAGAAAAATCTTGAGACAGCTTTGTACCCAGAGACACAGCTAACTACTCATGGATAATGCGGGAAGATGAATTTTACACTTTGAAGGATGACACTTATCCCAGTCACTTCCCCTACCCTGAAGTGTTGTAAGGCATACTGCACACTTGCAAGAGTTTGTAAAAATAATGTCTTGTTATTTTGGTCTTCTGCCTGGCTATGAGAATGACGAGCTTACATCTGTAACAGTTTGATAAATATCTCCCTCTGGAGACTCGTTTTATAACCTGCATTTTAGCAAGGGTTTTAATAGTAGTTAAAAGCCATTCTCTCTAGTCTGTCAAACAACGATGCTACTTCTCCCCTTCCTAGCCAAACACGTTGTTTGAAATAAATACGGCACATAAATGAACTTTTGGGCTTGTTTTCTTATGTAAAAGGAAGACTTCCCTATTTTAAGAAGAAGAAACATCTTCCTAATTTTTCCTCAGAAAGGGAAATGCCACCCATGGGGGCAAATCCTATTTATTCAAGTGAGTTAATCCAATGAGAACTGATGCAACTACATTACAGCAAACTCCTTATGAATAAGTTTGTTTTGCATGCTGCCAGTGTCCTAACAGCTCCAAATGTTAAAGGATTACATGACATACATACCAATACCAAGACACAAGTGGCAAAGAACACGGATTGTGCTGAGCACAATATTTTCTCTCTCAGAACACAGCATCCTTACAAGATGGTCCACTCCATTTGCTGAGAAAATGGCATTTCTCATGTCGCTAGGACCTTGCAAAAGTACTCCGTGTCCTTCTATTCCAATTTGGTGGAGCTTCCATGATACAGAGTGTAAAAAACCAACCAGCATGTTCACTCCTAAAATACAATAACAAGAGGTATTAGTATACTGGTGTCCAGAAAGCAGGGGAGGGTGAGTCCTGGCCCCTGAGACCCGCGCACCCCCTGCTCTGGCTGGCCCCGGGTACCTGCAGTGCAGGTTGGACCTGCTCCTGCTCCCACGGCGCCCCACATGCTGCCTTTGCTTGAGCCCAGAGCTGCTGGAGGCAGTGAATGGAGCAGGGTGAAGGCTTCTCGGCTGCCCTCGCTCCTGCTGTGGTTTTGGGCGGATCCTGGAAAAGGAATACCTCCCCAGCCCCACTGTTTGCAAGGGAGACAAGCCCTGAGCGCAGCTGTGGCTTCTCTCTTCCTGACCCCCACAATTGCTGCAGGTCTCCCCTTAGGGGCCAAACCCCCTCCACGGCAGTCCTGGGAAAATGTCCTGCCTTTCCTGACTACAGGAAAGTGAATAGCGTAGTGAAAAGATCTCTGAAGGACCACAAGAGCCCAGCCGCCCTTGCAGATTTCTGTTGGAAAATGAATTGCGTGCAGACCCTGGATGAGAAGGGCCAGGCTGGGTCCTGAACACTGCTTGAGGGCCATGCTGCGTGGTCGCTCTAGGGCTCCAAGCTATTGGCATTTCTTTTGTTTCCTTTTTAAAAGAAATAGCAGGTCATTTGTGTCAAAAAGAAAGGGTAGAATGGAGTTTGGAAACAAAATAAACTTAAGTTAAATTTTAGCCTAATCAATTTTGACAGTCTCACTTTCAATGCATGACACCAGCTACATGTCCCTGGATAAACAGGATGGTCAGACAATGTACTATATATTTATCATGTCAGGCATCACTCCACCTGCCATCAGGAGAGCAGTGGCCAGCAAGATGGACTGGTTGAGATAAACTGAAGAAGTGAGACACCCACTGTACGACCATCCCACTGCGCACAAACATCTGAAGTCGCGCAGGAGCGTCCTCACCAGTGCCCAACCTCTCGATGCCACACCCCAGGAAGCATGACTACAGATGTGGGATGAGAGGCTGAAGAAAATACCTGACAGCGAAAAAATGCATATTCCAGCCTCCGAGTCCTTACCAGCAGGGGCTGATGAGCCATCGCACAGCTGGTGATGTCTCAACTACCTGTGTACTGGAGTTAGGCACTCCAAGGAACTAATGAAGAAGTGGGGCTATGCCCTTGGTTCAACCTCTAAGACTGGCACAGAGCCTGCTGCGATGCCCACTGCTCAAAGCCTCTAGAAACTCATGTCACACTGAGATCTGGATCCCAAGTCTTCTGAGCTGTATTCCCCCCAGTATAGTGGTGGTTTTGACTGGAGCCTGTCTTCACGTGTATGCTTCAGAGCAGAGGATCCAGATACTGATGCTCTCTCCGTGATGTTAGTTTTGTACCAGCTGAGGGCATCACAGCTTCGTGCAGCTCAGCATCTACTCCCCACTTCAGCTGACTAAATCTGGCTTGGAGCTGAGAGATTATTTTTACCTCCTTGCTTTAGCCAGGTATGTGCAATTAAAAGTGACTTGTCTTCTCTATAACCCTTCATGGTTCCAGATTTCTAATCAGAGGATGTGTTGCTGCTTATCATTTCTACCTGCCCAATGAGAGAATCATGTGCTTGTGCTGATAGCTGTTAGTCCAGGCTTTCTTTTATATCTTTTCTCTATTTGCACCCAAATAAAACCTCTAAAAATTAGTAGGTGATAAAATCTAGTGGCATCCTACTCCCAACAAGACATTAGTGATGCACTAGTTCACACAAGAGCTAATCATGTTTTGTTATTTTCTGTCTGAAATGAAATGATCTTTTCCTGATACTGAAACTTGTCGACACTAACCTGATGATTATCAAAGCATTTCAATTGAATTAGGTTTATGATTAATGAAACCTACACCCAGTATGTTTTCCCTTTTGTGAATGTAAATTGCAAATGTATAAAAAAATTGCAACATACTGATGTACTGCAATTTTCTTTTCCCCTTTAATGGAGAAAAGCATAGGTTGATATATATATATCCATATGACTTGGAAGTGACAGATGGCAGACTCATAGCTTTATTTTTTCAATGAACATTTTTCTTCTTATAAGGGAAAAACATGGCATCTGAGTGAGATCATTAAAAAGAAATAAAACCCCTCCTTCCTGCAAAATACCATATTCTTTGTTGTTGCCTAGTTACTTGCAGCTGTTACCTTAGAAGGCTGTAAAGTCATCTGAATGATTTTTTTTCATGTTGTGTCTGAATATGAGCAGAGGAGTAATGATCAAAACTCAATTTTTTTTGATGAACATGATTAAGACAGACTGGAACTGGGACAAATGGGAAAAGAAAGAACATTTTTACAAAGGGGTAATTTACTGTACTTAATATGTTCCCTTTGACATTAGCTATTGAATAAAACCAAGCTCCCCCTTACAAGCCAGTCACTGGTGTGATGCTTTTGACGTTAGAGCCTGATGCCCAGGAAGTGTTTCTCTAGTTAATGTTAATTACCATTATGGGTAGGTATCCAGGAGATGAAAGGCTGTTGGGGTCTGATTTTGATCATATGAATAATACTGCAAATCAGGAGCAATTCTATTGAAGACAATGGAGCTACTGAATCAGGAGAAAGGGCTGACCTGTGAGCATATATTTAAATTCAATTCCCTTTGATAATTAGCTAAATTAAGTAAAACAGTTCTAAAAGTTACATCTAGGATTCAAAACTGTGGTGTGCATTTCAAAGGGATTTCTAATAGAGAAATCCCCCTATACACATGTGTGAGCAACAGGTTTCTGAAATACCATTATGACCATGAGTACTAAAATGTCATTGAAAGGATTCCACTGCATTGCCGTTCTTTGGGCTTGGAAACTGATGCCTGCTCCTGGAGCTAGTAAGGTTAAAAATAGAACTGCTTCATAACTAGCTTAGAAGTGGCTTATTTCTTGACTTGTGCCAAAGTTACAGAATTTGATCCACAAAAGCTGAGGGGAGTTCAGAGCTGAGGTTGCAGTTCAGCTCATTCTAGTAAGAATTGCTGGCCATGAAATTTGGCTCCAAGACCATTTATAAATATTTTATGGAGGAGATTTCCCATGTCTTAAAATATATGTGCATTATCTTAATTGATTATTACATGATCCTCTATGCGTCACAAAGTCTGATGCATATTTGAAACCATTCTAATAGTTTCGGTCTCCTTTGTGCTTTTTACCCCACATTTGGACCTTGATTATTGAAATTTATTGCCAGTATAGAAAAGTCCGGTTGTTTTTTCCAGATCCTTTTTAAGTGAATCACAGTTTCATTATGTGTTGGAAACTGTGGAGGAAAACTAAACACAAGGCAAAATTATAGACAGTTGAAAATACATTGTGCACAAGATCTTAAATATATAATCAGAAGCCTATAGATATTTCCCATAATACTGTCCCCATGGTAGTAGGGAATAAACAAGAAATTATATATATATATATATTTAACTGCTCATCATAGAATTAAAGGATTGGAGGGATTTTCAAGGGTCATGCAGTCCAACCCCTGATCACTGCTCTCTTGTTATATAGATGTGGAATTTAATCTAGTCAGCAAAGATACTCTGAGCAAATGCTATGCTTTTCCCACACAAGATGATAATATCACAAACAACCAAATGCCTATACAGTTATACATGAAAGGCCTGATAGCATCACTAGCAAGGGAAAAACATCATCCAAAGCTTAGCTTGAAACAAGTGAAAGGTCTTTCCAGTTGGTCTTAAAGAGGTGATATCTGTGACTGGGAGGGATTACTCACACTGGCTCTAGGCCTTCTTGAAATTAAAGGAAATTGGAGCTTTTTTAAAAGGAAAAGTGCCATATTTTTTTCATGTGACGTAAGAGGCCCATTATTTCTCTACAGTGATCAGCCAGAGATCTACAGCAAAGAATGCCAAGAAGCCATACAGTAGGTGCATTTCATTATAGCCTGTTAACCAAGAAATGTAAATTTGGAAGGAAAGACTTAAGCTTGCTGACATGAGGGATGGAGGAGCAAATATTTCCTGCCCTTGATCTTACTGAGCACGCAAAAGAGGGCAGTACAGTTCACATTTCACCTTACATAGATGTTTCCATTTTAAACTGTATTTTCCTTCTATCTCCTCTGAGAAGGAATCATGCTATACATACTCCCATACCTTCTCCAACACTTGCTCCAGGACTCCCACTTGGATTCTGTCCAATACATTATTTGTTGATTTTTCACTGCAAGGAGATTTTCCAAAAGCATCCTTTCCATCCAGTATATGATTTCTAATATGTTATCCAGTGGAACTGAGTAAAATCAACTCATTGCATGACAGCATGTGAAATAACATACTGTATTTCTTGGTTAGGAAGTAATTTCTCTTATCAAGGCTCTGATCTAGAAAAATGTAAGCGTGCTTAGGTCTAAGCACCCAGGCCTCTGAATCAATAAAATTAATAGTGCTGGAAGTTAAGCACAGGGTCACATGGTTTTTCTTGATCAGAACCTAAATGCAAGTGAGTCATACTTCAGTTTTAGACTGAAATTATTTTCAAAAGTAAGATGGCAGCTTTTATTAAAATATATGTACTTTCTCCATGGGAAGGTAAAACTTTTAAATAATTGTTACTCATTAGGAAGTTTATCATTTAGAAACAAAAATATGTGGAAATAAAAAAAATGTTGCTATGTGCTCCCATTATGTTCATCTTTGAGGAAAAAGTGTGTCAAATGTTGGATCACAGTGAAAATTGAGATGCAGTCATAGCAAGTTGTATGGTAGCCTGCCATAAAATCAAGACAACATCCCTATTTACCACAAAAAACAGCTAACGTGAAGAGTGTGACTGTCAAGAAAAGCACAACATATCAATAAAACAGCACAGCAGTCTGAAAGCTGCTGTGTATTTGACCTTGGGTGAGACCACCACCACTTTTACACCTGCAGAAAGTTTCATAGTATAGGTCTGGAATAAAACTAGAACCACCTTGCTGTCCAGGACTATATTTTTATCCTGCTATCATAATCAGACAAGCATCCATTATATGCTGATCTTATCTGATACTTATTTAAAAATACCACCAAGACTGGCAGCCATATTCCTCAGGCTTCTTTTCTTTGTCATCTCTTGCAGTGAGTTGAGACATGACTAGCAGATGTTCCTGGTGTAAGCTGTGTCCCATAAACTCTTCCTACAGATTACTGTTGCACAGAGCACTCTTCACATGCTTTATGTTTCCACTTTTGTATTAGCTTCTGCATTTTCTGCAGTATATGGAAGAAGTGTGTTTACATGAGATTTTCATAGATCCTTATTTATTTGTTGCACAGAAGAAAAATGTTGTGTATTTCCCCAGTGAAGTGATGAAACTTTTTAAGACAGCAGACTAATATATATTTCTTGCAAGGGGGCTCTTGGTCAAGCCTGTAATTTTTTACTAAACACTCGTATAGCATATAAAAACATATTGTTCTAACTAATTCTAGCAAGTTATTTATCAATCCAGGCTAAATCAAACTATAAATGATGTATATTGCATGCATTTGCTTTGAAAAACTCTCACACTAAAAGCTTGTTTGAGAAAGTAACTAAGGAAAAAGCTTAGGTCATCCTTTGATTCCAACCTGTAATGCAATAGTAGCAAAGAGATAATCTGATACAGTGCATGCCATGTTATGATTCAACTGAAGAGTGACCCAAGGAGCTATGGGGATGCCCAAATTGTGACTCTTGCACCACGTCAGGGCACATGATGAGAAGTCATCATACTAGTACAAAATAGAACTGAAGACAAAATGCTCAAAATAATATAAGGATGGAAATAGACTGCAACATAACACTTCTTCCGACTTAGAGGTCCAGCTTACCCTGCATGTCTGCTGCCCCAACTGTATCTCAAATATTATACAAAAAGAATCCTGGAAAACTGTCGGCAGCAGTGAAACTAGATATACCATTTGGGCACGCTGTCTTTTCTCAGAGCAGTGACTCAGTGCAATGGGTAATGGGGTTAGTCCAATGATGGACTCTATAGACATGACTCAAAGCCATAGGAAGCAAAGGACTACTGAAAGATTGGCACCATTTAGAGTAATCCTTACCCAAAGCTATTTCTGAAACCTTTTGCAGGAATTTCAGAAAGGCTGTGATGAGACTGTGTTTTATGGGGCAATCAGTGGGGCAGGACACAGGGAAGTACAGCTGAGGATATTCAAAAACTGCTCTGAAAATCTGAAAAGAACCAGATTTCTTGAAGGTGTTTCAGAACTGAAACATCTGAGTTTCTAGGTTGGGTGTAAAATACAGCACAGCTTTTGTTCTTTTAACCCTGAATTGCATAGATGGAGGCACTGCCTTGGATGAAGTCACTATAAACGTTTTTCTCTCTGGCATGATATATGAATTCTCACAGGTTTCCTCTTTCCTTCATAGTTTATAGTCCCCATACCTCATCCTTTAGGTCTCAATTCACAGGCATAACTCTTCAATCCAAGATGACTGACTGTGACTAAATTCATCAGTAGATATGGATTCAGAGTTCATCCAGTTAGCTGCTCTGCCAAAGCAATGCAGTGCCCTCCATTAGTAATATTCCATGGACAAATTTAAAATAGATGCAAAATTAATGCTGATAAATCAACCACTCAGAACAAAGGAAATGCAGAGCGAAGGTTGAAAGCCCTGCCTTGACTCTGTGTCTTGATGCATACGATCTAACTATACATCTATCTCCCTGTCATTTGTGAGATAATGCAATATATGTCTTTGCTCACGTAACAAAAATGCTCCATTTCCCACTGCTGCATTTTACCTCCTCTCTTCTTGGCCTGACTCTGCTAGTTTAGCAATTAAAAAAAAAAAGCTCTATATCTTTTTTTAGTCTAGGTATTTGGGAAATGGCCAGCCTCTCACTCCAGCAGGAGCAATGTTTCATACATCTTGGCAAGTTCAAATCTTGGATCGGTGATATTTCTGCAGTCTGAGTAGAAGTAACTTCACTGACGGGAAGCCTGATTAATTAGGCTTGATACAGTGCAGATGAATTGAAGAGTAATAAAGGAGGGGACTGAAAGGAATTCCATGCCTCCGAATGGGGAGCTGGGCTGAAGGACAACTAATCTCTTACCTACCCAGATGCTGCAAGGCCATGTTGATTTTGTACAGTATCATTTATTGAATCTAACCACAGGTAAAACAACACTAACGAAGGTAACAATGGTACAAACACCACACTTTCAATAATAATATGAAATTGATGCGACTAGCATAGCATAATATACACATATTAATTTTTTCTCCAGCTTATTAGCCATCTGACCTGGAACCAGTACTGTTAGGACAGTTGATGTACAATGAATCAAATACAAATCTATTGCCTGCCTCTGAAAATTAAAAGGGGTCAGGTAAAAGGCCTTGAACCAATGTAGAACTGCATCTTGAAGATGTTTTATAGAACAGGAATTGGTAAACTTTGCCTAAGACAGCACAAAGCAACACAAGGCACAAGGTTTCCCCGCCCCCCAGCAGTGCCTTACAGGGAGAAAACTCAGGCTGTGTATTTTACAACTTCTGTGTGATGTGGAGCCCTCAGCCAATACAGAGTTCACTAGAGCTAAATACTAGCACTTTACAAGAGTGGAGGAAATAAGGAGAAAGAAACCAGGCTAGGTAGAAAGATAAAGTATGAAAAAAGCCTTCAGATTGAAACTCAGGTGAGAGAGAGTGAAAGAAGTGAAAGAACAAGAAATAACCACTTATGATCTTCTACTAGATGGTCTCTTGATCAAAATGAATCACAGATGAATGTCTTAACTTCCTGTATTCCACACATCTGCCACAGGGAGTTTTGCCTTTAACACTAATATCCTCAAGTTCTGGCTTTATGCAAAAATCAATAATCATGTAACTTTGTTATCATTTAAATGTATGAAATACTGTACGTTAGGCTTATCAAAGACACTAAGTCTATGGAACATAAATAAAGTTATTGGTCCAGAGACACTAGGAAAGTAGGGGGCAAAAGTAAACAAAGCCATCAAATATTGTTGTACTTGGAGCTAAATTACAACTGAAATGCCTGTTAAAAGTCGGAGGAAGTGAAGTGAAGGCAGGGACCAGGAAGGAGAAGGGGAATCCCAAAAGAGACAACACTTTCATATTCCAGAGTCTTCTGTTCGGTACCTAAACAGAAGGGACCAGATTCTCCTTGGTACTGAGCAGGTGTAACCTCCACCGACTTCGGTGAGAACTGCACATACCCAAATTACTTTCATTAGGTACCTAAATATGACACCTTAATAAAATATATCCTATCTCTTCCATTGATATTTCTTTGGTCAAGTTATTGTTTCTCCCTGTGCCTTAGTTTTTCCATCTGGAAAATGGTGAGGTTCATAATTTTTTTTTATCTGACAGATGTTAGGAGGCTGAACTCCTTCACTAGAATGCAGCTCAAGATAATTAAAAAGGCTTTATAGAAGCACAGAGTATTCCTATTTTATTACCTCTTAACTGGAAGTTTCCTTTGTTTGATTTCATCCAGTTATTCTCAGTTACTGCCAATCTAAGAATTCCCCTCCCTCCAGCATGACTCAGCTCCAGTTTGGGGTGAAGGTTTGATACTTAATTGCTGTCAGAACTGGATTGCCTCATCCTAGAGGACAGGTGCTTTTGCTGCTGGTATTTCTGGGAACGACATACATTAAAATAACACTACCAGCAAGTTTGGAGATGACGCACTTTCTAAAATATCCAAGCAAGTGTTGGGTTTCTGGGCACTATGAGTGTTGTGGCCCCTGCTCTGTGGTAGCATAGTCTTGCCAAAGCCCTGGGCTGGGCAGATCCAAATTCAAGTCTTGTCTCAGGCACACCCTCAGACAAGTTACTTAATCTCATATTTCATTTCCCACATGACCTGGGACAAGAAAACTTCCTTTCCCCCACTCTCTGGGCACGTCTACACGAGACACTTACTGTGCAGTAGCTTAATAACACTGTGTAGCAGCATGCCAGTCAAAACCCATGCTAGTAAGCTACTGTGCAGTGTTATAAGGCTACTGCACAGTAACTATCACAAAAAACCATGCTACTGCGCAGTAACTGTAGTAACTGCACATTTAGTTAGTGCTTCATTAGGAAAGCACTAAACTAAATGCGCAGTAACTACTACGCATTAATGAACATGTAGATGTACCCTCTGGGAACACCATCTGCTAGTTTGTAATCTCTGAGGAGCAAGGATTGAATTTTACTGTTAGTATTTGACTGCACCCATAAGCCCTGATATTACGGAGGTCAAAGAGGCTACTGTAATCCATACATAAATATAATGATAACAACTAAGAATAAATATGGTAAAATTACATGAGGAATTGTATTGTAAATGGTCCAGTTATTGTTCTGATTTATCAGTTAATTCTTTCCAGCTTCACTAAACGGTTGGACCTACAAAAATCAAAGGGGATAAAATAGCCTTATGACCTCAATCATTCCTTTTCAGATTCAAGCACAAATCCAGTTGCAGATGAGAAACTAGCATGGTTGTCTTGCCACCGTGAAACTTTTAGTCATGCTAAGGGTAAGTGAATTCCCACTGACTGAATCCAAGGCCATCTCACTTTCTGTAAAAAGGCAACTCTCATAACCCAGCGCCAAGTACCTCAGAGCCTAGAATTAGCACATCCCACAGTGCTGAAATGCCTGGTTTATGCTCCAGGGTCCACGTAAAGAAGTCTCCAAGAGCCCTCACAAAAGTTACCAAAGAGCCACGTGACTGTTTCCAACACATGAACTGAAAATGCATGCCTGGACTTGACTCTCTCATGCAGGCATCAATAACATTTTTACATTCTCTGGAGGTTTTTTAAAAGTATAAATTGCAAAACCATAAATTGCAGTAATAAGTTGGGTCTTTGTTGTAGGGTTTGTGTATCACTTCACACACACATTCATATTATTGTATTTTATGTTTAGTTGACTATTTTCCTGCTTTCCCTGAAGCATTGTTTCTCTGATGTTTTTGTTATATATTTATATTATCTCCTGTTGCTGTGACAAGCCTACTCATGTTGTCTCTCCTAGAGATGACTCCACCTTGTAGTCACACCAGAAAAATATGTAGGATTCTCATCAGTGTTAGAATACATCTGATTTCCTTTTTGTTGCTCTTTAATTTAAAATGTTGTTTTCAATCACTTGCTAAGTCACATGTGGTATTAGCAGCATCACCTGTACTTCAGCACCCAGTTCTTCACTGAATGCATGCATGTAGTATGTGTTTGTTGCAGGGATCTCAACTTTTTAGCTTAAAGGCACGCCTCATTAGGCTCCAGGAAAATACCTCACTCATTTTTTTGGCTGCAGAAAAATAACAGGAAATACATTGCTTTTGTATTGCAATGAACTCAGAGAGACCACAATGGGTCAGAATGTTTTTAACATTATGGATTCCTGTTTGAAATCTCTGAGTTTATATTGTATGATGTTTGCACACCTAACAGTGATAACACTGCTTGAATGGATCTCAAAGCTGGGCTGCCTGCCATGGCACCCTAGTTGAGAATAACTGGTTTATTGTGTTCATGGGGTGATGCCTTCCTCCACCAGGAAATTGTCAGAAAAGGAGAAAACAAATCTCACCTGCCACCTTTTGTGGTTTGACCATCAATGTAAAAAAGTAACTCAAAAGCACTGGTTAAAGAGGTTCATAAACCCTCTCAAAACCACTTAAGTGACAACTTTCTGGTAGCATCAAGTTAAGAAGGAACATTCAACTTCTTATCAGCTAGCTGAAGATGAGCTTTTACTGAGTGTGAGATGCATTTCATTGTGCCTAGAAGCAGCTTAATCAAGATACTTTGGTAGATCCCAGCTTATCCCAGTTAAGTAATATCCCATTGAAACAAAGTTTATGTAAACTTATGTGGAATAATAACTATACTTTGGCAATTCAGTTCACATAACTGAAACATTTGAATCATTTCACCATCGCCTCCATTATTTAAACTGACAAGGCCATTTCTTGCTCGCTGTTTTGTGAAACAGGCTGAGAGCATTTGCTGTGAGCACTTGGTGACCTTTAGCTGCCATATTAACACTTTCAGTTGTAATCAACAGGCTGAGCCAAACATAATCCCAAGAATATGGTTTGAGCAATTATAATTAACTCGGCAAAGTGGCAGGATATTCATTCAGCCCAACAGGAAAAATATCAGTTCCTTGAGGTTTGTTCCATTTAATGAATTGTCATTCTTATTTGTCTTGCAATGTAAGTGGTTTCCACTGTCTAATAGATTAAAACAGAAAAACTGCATGTTGTACTGGTCAAACCATCCCACAGCCTCCTCTGTGAATTGCTTCCTTCCTCCTCAGTCTCATTTGTCCATCACTTGTTTCATTTGTCCCAGCCCTCTCTCTGCCTCTATATCGTCTGCACTAGCCTCAGTCCTGAAAACTGATCTGCATGAGCAAGTCCTTGCACTGTCACGGTGCCTCATGATAACAGCCAATATAGTTGTTCACATTAATCAGCTTCCAGGATGATGGCATCACGCTGCAATTTCCTAGGGACAGAAATCAGCCTTGCTCTGTCTGTAAAGAACCTGGCACATTGAGGGCTAATGTAAATAAAAACTCTTAAGTGATACTCAGGTGAGCTATTCAGCATATAAATGCAGATGTCTAGGTAGTTGTGGCTATTATCCGGTTATGGTATAGTGACTGCAGCATTCAGGACATGGGTGACGAAATTCCCTAGCCCTTCTAGATGCTTGCTAACCAATATGTTGATAAGCCCAACACTCCTCTGAAGACATCAATGATCTGTGCATGGTGCCCCAGTGTAATAATACTTTGCTATTAAATGACTTCCAAGAGCCACATTTAAGCTACTTGAGAGCAGCATGTGGCTTCTGAGCCACAGTTTGCCCATCTTTGAGTTAAGACAGGCTCAGTCATGCTGGTTTGCTCAGGTGAAACAGAGTAATTTTAAGTCATTTATGTTTTACCGTATATCGGTCCAGTTCTAGTACACTCTCATTATAGACATGTGCAAGTACATGCACATATGCTTTGGGTCAGGGGGCATCTTTTTGTTCTGTATTTGTACAGTGTTTATACAGCGGTTTACATACCTGGTCCAAGTGACTATGGCTCCTAGGTACTACAGTATCAATAAATAATAACAAAAATGTTCTAAATTCCTAAGTGAATAGGAAAACACAAGCCATATTTTCAATCCTACCTAGTAAAGTGAAATCTAAGAAACCGCAGGATAAATGTGTTTCAAAAGAACAACGCACCACGCAAGTATGACAAAAGGCTGTGAATGAAAGAGAGTGCAATACTAATGCACATTTGCCAATATGACAGATCCCAATAAAGGGAACAATTACACTTGTACGGGGACAGAAAGCTGAAGGAGCTTTATGTGCAGGACTTAGTTAATCTCCCACTGCTTTAAAAAAAACTGTTCAGATTCTGTCAAGATTTACCATATATAACACACCCGCATGTAAAACATGCTTCCAACCACATCCTTCTTTTAAAAAGCAGGTCTCACTATTTGTGTTTCAAGCCCAGGTTTCAAAATTAACTGCGGGGCTGGTTCATTTTCCCCCATGCTCAGACTGGTTTGGGGGTTTTGCCTTCCTCTGTAACTGGGTCATGGCCTTGTAACTGGGATTTCCTGAGGTAATCTACCTGGGATTTTGTGAGGGCAAATGAACAACCTTAGACAGAAGCAGGACTGTGGCTGCCTGGTTCTCCTGCTGGCCTCATGGCAGGTTAGCGTGTGACGCCTTGTGTCCAGCTTGAGCTTGGTCTTTATGGCATGGGATGGTTTGGAGAGGGACAGGATAGGATATTTGGATAGGAAAAGGGTAGGATATTTGGATGGAGACAGGGCAGGGGATGCGGATGTGGATGGGGACAGGACAGGGGATGCGGATGGGGACAGGGCAGGGGATGGGGACAAGGCAGGGGACAGGGGATGCGGATGCGGATGGGGACAGGACAGGGGATGCGGATGGGGACAGGGCAGGGGATGGGGACAGGGCAGGGGACAGGGGATGCGGATGTGGATGGGGACAGAGCAGGAGACAGGGGATGCGGATGCGGATAGGGCAGGGGATGCGGATGCGGATGGGGACAGGACAGGGGATGCGGATGGGGACAGGGCAGGGGATGGGGATGCGGCTGGGGACAGGGCAGGGGACGCTGCTGCCTCAGCAGGGGCGTCCGAAGAGCTCTTCCCGCCCCACTTCTCCGGGTCTAGTATCAGACACCGGCTCCGCTCCCGCCGGGGACAGCGACGACGTGGCTGTCCGCGGGGCGGGGCGGGGCGGGGCGGGCGGGGGCGGGCGGGGAGCCCCGGGGCGGCGCTGCACGAGGCGACGCGGCTGCCGGGGCTTCGTCACGGCGGCGGCGGCGGCGGCGGCGGGGATATAAGCGCGGCGGCGCGGGGTGGCGGCAGAGCCGAGCCGAGCCGAGCCGAGCCCGGCAGCCCCGCGCAGCGCAGAGGCGAGCGCCGCAGCCGGCTCCGCCATGACCCTGAACCGCGGGGACAAGCTGCGCTACCTGGACAAGCGGCGCGGCAGCACGCCCCTGGCGCCGCCGCCCCTGCACCGCCGCAGCATGCCCGTGGACGAGCGCGACCTGCGCGCCGCGCTGCCGCCGCCGCCGCCCGCCGGCCTCGTGCGCTGCCCGTCCTACAGCCCCGGCGCCGGGCAGCGCGACAGCTGGGCCTCCGGCTCCTCCGACTCCGTCATCTCCTCGGGCAGCGACTCCGACGCCCACCTCTACAAGGTGATGCTGCTGGGCGAGCACGGCGTGGGCAAGACCAGCCTGGCCCGCATCTTCGGCGGCGTGGACGACTGCCCCGACGCCGAGGAGGCAGGTGAGGGCGCCCGCCCCGCCGCCGGGCGGCTGCGGGAAGGGGCGGCCGCCGTGCCAGCGCCGCGGAGCCCGCGGACCAGCCGGCTTCCCGCCGGGCACCGCTTGGCCGGGGCACGCGCCTCGCCCCCCCGGGCTGCCGCCTCGTCTTCAGCCCCTGCCGTGCCGTGCAGTACTGTCTTGGCCCCCCCGGGGTGCCGCCTCGTCCCGTGCAGTACTGTCTTCGTCCCCTGCCGTGCCCGCTTTGTCCCAGTGCAGTACTGTCTTGGCCCCCCCGGGGTGCCGCCTCGTCCCGTGCAGTACTGTCTTCGTCCCCTGCCGTGCCCGCTTTGTCCCAGTGCAGTACTGTCTTGGCCCCCCCGGGGTGCCGCCTCGTCCCGTGCAGTACTGTCTTCGTCCCCTGCCGTGCCCGCTTTGTCCCAGTGCAGTACTGTCTTCGTCCCCCCGGGGTGCCGCCTCGTCCCGTGCAGTACTGTCTTCGTCCCCTGCCGTGCCCGCTTTGTCCCAGTGCAGTACTGTCTTGGCCCCCCCGGGGTGCCGCCTCGTCCCGTGCAGTACTGTCTTCGTCCCCTGCCGTGCCCGCTTTGTCCCAGTGCAGTACTGTCTTCGTCCCCCCGGGGTGCCGCCTCGTCCCGTGCAGTACTGTCTTCGTCCCCTGCCGTGCCCGCTTTGTCCCAGTGCAGTACTGTCTTCGTCCCCCCGGGGTGCCGCCTCGTCCCCATGCAGTACTGTCTTCGTCCCTGTGCGGTACCCGCTTCGTTCCCATGCCATGCCCGCTTTGTCCCCATGCGGTACTGTCTTTGTCCCAGTGCAGCGCCCGCTTCATCCCCCTGAGGTGACTGCTTCGTCCCCGTGCTGTGCCCACTTCATCTCCATGCGGTGCCCACTTCACCCCCGTGCAGTACCATCTTCATCCCCGTGCGGTGCCCGCTTCATCCCTGTGCAGTGCCTGCTTTGTGTCAGGAGTAATAATACAGCCGGTCTGGTCCCAAAGAGATGCTGTAACAGCCTGGCAGAGGGAGACAGGGTCGCTGCGACTGGGACCCTGACTGCTGTTAGCTTAGGGTCACCTCCAACCTAAATGCATTGAGAAACACGGTGCTGAATGAGTCCAAAGAAAGAGAAACTGGCCCTTTTACACACAAGCAGTTTTCTCTCTTCCAGCAGTTAAATAGGAGATTGCCAGTGGATGAAGGAAGCAATAACTCAAAAAAGTGCAGCTGCAGTAATGTATCATTTTAGATTAGGGAGTCACCACCCCCTTATTATTAGTAGATGGCATCAAGTGCTCTCTGTGTTGCTATCTGATCTCGTAGCATTTTCATAATAAGCAAATAGAATAACAAGTACATCTTTCTCTAGGAAACACATACGACAGATCCATTATAGTCGATGGAGAAGAAGCTTCTCTCGTGGTGTTTGACATCTGGGAGCAGGTATTTACAATTAAAATAATTTTTTCTGGGTTGTTTTTCACATCCATGTCAAATTTAGAGTAAGATTCTTTCTGCAGCTTCTTGATTGCACCAAGTTTTGGCAATATCCTAGGAGAATAATAATACTGTAATTCTTTGTTCTGTAATTAAACTCCATCTCCTGTGGTCAATTTCTACTAGTTGGATAGCTTATTTTAGACTTTGCACAGCACCAGGGTACAAACCTCATCTTGCTGTGTCCAAGTAACTGTTGTCAAGCTAGCTACTGTCAAAGTCAGTGGTTTACAATCTGGTCTATGCCTGCCTGTGATACAACTTGTAAAAGCGGCAAAGCTTATAATGTTATATTCAAAATTGGGATCCCCCCCACCCCAACAGCTTAGTAATATATATATTTTAAAATCCTCCCATAATGCCTCCAATAAGCTAGCTTACTAGGTCTAGAGCTATTAAAATAATTTAATTCATTATTTGGGTCCAGGAATGTTTAGTTTAACATTTTCAGTGCAATAAATAGTTTCTTTCTATCTTTCCTTCTTTCTTCAGGATGACAGTCAGTGGCTTCAGAATCACTGTATGAAAATGGGGGACGCCTATATTATTGTGTATTCTGTGACAGACAAAGTTAGTTTTGAGAAGGCCTCTGAATTGAGAATTCAGCTAAGAAGAGCAAGACAAACAGAAGACATTCCTATCATTCTCGTGGGGAATAAAAGTGACCTGGTCCGATCCAGGGAAGTCTCAGTAGACGGTAAGAGACACTTATTCAATTGTAAATCAAAGTCTAATTTGGTAACCGAGGTTGACCTAGTGGAACTGTTCCAGTTCTGGTGCAGAACAGGGTACGTCTGGGGTGTGTGTAATCTATACAGTGCAGAAATCTGATAACCAGGGCTCCCTATTCAAGACTTCAGAACATGAAGAAACAGTTTGTCGAAGTGGCGGTGGTTGATTTTCATGACTAGGCACTGAGTAGCGTCCTGAGGTGTCAGTAAGTATGAAAATGACTCAGTGCAGCAGCCTCAAAATGCTACTCGATGCAGTATTCAGAGTCACACTCTGTCACTAATTGCTAATAGTGATTTTAGCCAATTCTTGGCTATACAGTGGTATTTATTAAATGACTTGATAATCTCAGTCCTGCTCCTGATGGACAGACGCCTGCATCAGAATCCATCACCGCAGCACGCCATCTCTGCTGAGGGCAAGGTCACAGAAATGGCACAATTCTTTTCTCTAAATAATTCCATTGCATTTGGGGTGTGATAGCTGCCAGGCTTGCATGGCCTGAATCCATGCTGTCCCTGTTCTGCAAATAAGCTGCAACTAGTGAGTTTTCTAAGAGTTCAATTTTGGTAACCAGTTGGATACATGCCAGTGGCACCGAAACAATGGTTGTTTAAAAAAAATAATAAAGTTTTGTATTTACATGGTAAAATGTTGAGAGACATCATTAGTGCCATAATAAGTTTCCAGCTCTTCAGTCTGGTCCTCATTCCCTGCCTAAAATGTCACACATGCCTGCATGAGGGGCTGGTTGGAGTTCAACCTAGATGGCATGAAGCTGTTATTTGTGGGGAATATGGCAGTGTCTAGGGAATCGTGACTCAGAATGAGGATCCTATTTATTTATAAAGCTTGCAACTCTGCAATCATTTTTTTTTAATCCTCAACTGAAAGTGGAAAGCCATGTTTCAGCCATGAGGCAATTTTTTTCTTTTTATATGTAGATAGTCTGAAATATGAATGTAATGTGGATAGTCAAGCATGGGGACAGTCTATGTAGAGAAGCTGTAGAATCTCCAGCCATGGAAACTTTCAAGAGCAAGTGGAACAGACACTTGGCTGACCTGATTTAGTTAGGGATGATCCTGCTTTGAGCAAGGGACTGGACTAGATGACCTTGTGAGGTCCCTTCCAGCCCTACATTCCTATAATCCTATAAACTTATTTAGTGACTTTTAGCCTTTTATCACAACCATAGCCCTGTGCCTTCTGACCTCTGACAGGTCTCGTGACTTTTTCTAACTGTAATTTGCTCTATTTTAGGAAATTGTTGCTAGCTTCAGGTATTGCAAAATGTCTTGTCTCCTTGCAGTGCTGCTCCACAGCTTTAATTTGAAAGAAGTACATATTTCTCCGCACCCTATATGGGATTCACTTTTATACAAGCAGACAATATTTAAACCTTTTAATAATGGGCCAGGCTACCTGAGAGACTGTCAGTTGCTTTATATCCCATCTCATTTAGTGGAGCTAAGTATGGCAGTGGTATAACCCTGAAGGCAAGAAAAGGAACTATGAAATACTCATCATCTTAACATTTGTGGCATAAAGGCCATTTTCCCTTACACAATCAATTTATAGGCAAAGAGGGGTATGTGTGAAGTTTTCACTATAGTTTTTGATGCCAGTGTGAATGAAGGAAACAATAGTACATTTTACTGTCATTCACTCACTTGTTTCTGTCTTTCCAGAGGGCCGGGCCTGTGCTGTGGTATTTGACTGCAAATTCATCGAGACATCGGCTGCTCTTCATCATAATGTGAAGGACCTGTTTGAAGGCATAGTTCGACAAATCAGACTTCGCAAAGACAGTAAAGAGGACAACGCCAGGAGAATGGCCAACACTAAGAGAAGAGAAAGCATAGGCAAAAAGGCAAAGCGGTTCCTTGGGAAAATTGTGGCAAAGAACAATAAGAAGATGGCTTTCAAAGCAAAGTCAAAGTCTTGCCATGACTTATCTGTCCTTTAGAAGCTTTCAGCAAGGCCAGATGCTGCTCACGGGTTGTGAACAAGCGTTTGACTGTTATGAAAACTATATGGACAGTCTACATGGTGATTAAAACAAAAAGACTATTTTAGAGTCTCCTTAATGCCTTAAGGTTCATAAGCAAGACCTGGAAGTTACATTACAATGTTTGCTTCAGTGATAAATGGTTTAAGCTTCGTGTGTGCAAGTAAATGAACTGATTTTACAAAAGTGGCTTCCTATGCCCACCTCTTCACTGTGTATATTTGTTATGTCGTCTTGTCCTACGGATACCAGAGATGCAAAGATTAGAAAGGATGATGATAGAAAATGAAATATCACCATAAACTTGTCTCCTTTGCAGAGCAAAACTTGAAAACCTTTTGTACGCAGGCTCGTACACTCTTTTTAGTATAAATAAACAATGATAAATCTTTTTAAAATTAAATGTGGGGGACAGTAGAACCACATTAGAATGGGAGAAAGCAAAATATATATATAGTTAAATACAGAATAAATATCATTTTATGAAGTTAATTTGCACTTCCATTAACTGTTCAATTACTTTGTTACTTGTTTACATGCAGATTTTATAATAATAAAGTATTATTTCCTGTTATAATAGGGTTTGGGTTTTTGTTTTCTGTTTCCTGCACAGCAAGCACAAAAGGACAGGCAGCAGTGCTTTTTACACTGGCTTTTTTATAGCACAAAAGTGTTCAAAAAAGTGTAGAGACTATAACATAGATTCTTACTGCCAGCTGGTGCAGATAGCTTGACCCTGCTTGCCTAGTCCACTGAGACTACTCATGTAAATAAGGAAAGCAGGATTTGCTCGTTAATTAATCTTCCACATAGCCCCTAGTCCTTCACTGACCTGAATCAAAACCGCTCTGGCCTTCAACAGAAGCAGTCCCTCCCCACCAGCCCAAGGGATTTAATCAGATATAAATAAGTCTTGTGCATAGTTGTTTTTAAAGTCCACAGTAGGATACCTGTAGCTTCCAGGAAAAAAACGTGCTTGCTAGTAGTTTCTGTGAGGGCAATACCAACTTTGCATGGCTAATTTTGGTGGTTGGAAACTGTCCTCGTGCAGGAAAAGCAGATCAATTTGACACCTGGACAGCTCTCTTACAAGCCTCAGTCTGGAAGTGCTTTGGCCGTGAGCAACATAAGGCTTGTTTATGACGCTAGCCTATAATATTGTTTCTAACTACAGCTTTGTTTCATTATAATCATGTATCTCTCTGACTCCTCCTTATTGCCTATTGATAAGGTGAAAGGACTTGTTTGAAAAGAGTGTCAAGGAAGGTCACTCACTAGAGGCTAAGAGCATTCACAGTTTCTGCCTTAATTGTAATTTTCCCTACATTTGCATTGCTTGTATAACTAGACTCTGAACTAATTCACCTCTTGTATTCCTCCTCTTCCCACCAGTTCCATCCCCTGGCTGGGGTAAAAATGATCAAAAGGAAACCTTGAAGATTGCACCTACAAATTTTCACTTCTGTATTATTTATAGGGTGGGTGCTTGTTGTCTGTCCTCCTGCGTAACGAAAAAAAACTGCTCCTTGATGAATTCTCACCTTATGCTTGCTCCTGGGCTTACTTGAGTTAGGTCAGTAGTTCACCGATAGCAAAGGAATAACTGGTACTTCAGAAAAAGAAATCAGTGTGCCCATAGGTGGCATTCTTTTCTCTTAAATCTGTAGTGAATTTAAGCCCCAGCATAGTGCTTGCAGGCCAAAGACATTGGCTTTTTAGTTGGATATAAACAAGTCCTTGAGCACCTGTGATTAGTAAAAGGTCCATGGCAATTTTATTTATTTTTTAAGTGTTTAACGTTGATGTCCTGGCCCAAGTCCAGCTTGGGGCTTCTATTCCATTTCTCTGAACCCCATCCAGGCATCCTGAAAGTCCAGTTGGATGCAGTTCCTGCCCTAAACATGTCTCACTCTAGCATCTGACCCTGTAACAATCCCTGCATCCATAAACTATTAATACCGCTGCAGCTGCACCACCACTGAAAAAATGGTACAAGGTCCTTATTCATGTGCATGAGTCTTAGCATGTTCCCAATGAAGCCAGTGGCAAAACTATGATATCTTTTGTGTGGGCTTGTGAAGTTTTTGCTCTGTTATGCTTTCAGAATGACCTGTGGAGGATGAAGTCCTGTTGACTGTATCTTTTTCTTCCTTGTCTGTAAAACACACCTGATCTAGCTGTTTCACTCAATCTAGGTCCTGAATTCCATTTTTAATAAGAAATGTGCTGTAAGCTCACTGGTTAAAGTTTGTTTTTTCACAGAGCAATGTGTTAGGATGATGTTTCACTTTTGATGCTGCAACATGAATGCGGCTGCAAAATCTCAAGGTCACGGGCAATAGCTGTGCTCATGAATACTCTGCATTGTAAATCAAACTGCTTTCTCTCCATGAATTTAAAAGACTAGGGTTTTGGACTACTTTTAAATTTGAGCTAGTCATGATGATACTTTACTAGATATTATTTTTGACAGTATAAACATAGTTAATTTCGTATAGTGAAAGTTTGTCATACGAAAGAATAAACCACAGGTCAGTTCCTGGGCTACTCTGTAAAACTTTACCTTTGCAAAATATGAACAATAAAATCAAACTCTTATTTTACTATATTTTTGCCATGTGTTTGTACAGTATCTAGCACAAATAAGTCCGGGGGCTTGACTGGAGCTCTTGGTTGCTATTATAATCATAACAATATGTTTATTATGGTCTAATCCCAGTTTATTTCCAGCACCATGACACTACACCATAAGCATTGTTTTCTAGGGACAATACTTCTGGAGTCAATGTACTAGAATGAGATGCTCCTTCCCCCACTACCAGCCTCATATTAGTGATCTAACATGGAAGTATTTTTCTGGGGTAGTTTCAAAGATATTCATGAGAGTTAGGTGCCTAGCTCCTATAGAAAGTCAGTAACAATTGGACCGCTAACTGTGAACAATAATTTTGAAAATTCCAACCGTTATCTGAATCTCTGCATTTTGAGATGCTAACTGCAGTGCTGGATTTTATGTTGGGGACAGCTCTAATTATTAGTATCTTCTATAATGGAAGGATAGAGCCTTCTATTTGTGACTCATAAATCAGATTTGAAAAACAAAAGGGTTCACTCAATTTATTATAATTAAAATAGCACCTTATGGAATGGTTTAAAATAAGAAAAAATACCAAAGAGAGTAATTTCTTCCCTCCCTTCCTTCTTGATCCCTCTGCACAAGAAAGAAACATTCACAGTAAAGATTTAGATTTATCTATCCACAGGCATGGTGTCTATTCCTGGGGAAGTCACAACATTACAAACTTCGAAATATTTTCTCCAAAGTTATTAGAACAACCCCATAGTGAACTTGTACAACATAGCTATAATGATTAATCCTAACTGGAAAAGAATGAGCCTAATACAAAGCAGGCTTACCATTACCTGGAGGTAGGTAGTGTAATCATTTTATTATACTTAATTTATTGGCCAAGGTACTTTTAATTTTGTTCAAGAACAATTTAGAGCTTAATCACATGTACTGGAACAAAATCCCCACTGAATTTCTACCCACAGGCAAGCGTGCTGCTTGATTTTTCCATAACTGTTTTGTCTGATTCCCAGGGGTTATAATAGATGGGATATTTGACTTGCTTTTTGAATAACAGAGTATCTATACTTTGCTAATAAAGATATTTTTTTAAATTCAGTATTTCTTAACTAACACTTGTTTTAAGAATTTGAAATTGATTAAATTGCTTCTGCCAATGACATTTTATGTACCTAGATAAGAGAGAGTGAGATGTCACAGAAAAAAAAAAGCAGGGGCATCTGATCTTTATCCCTGAATTAAGTTAGTCTGCAATAGTATTTAAAATCCAAAGGGAAGTATCTTTATTCAGTCTGGAAACTCATCCCAAGTTCCAGAACTCAGCTCTAGGAGAGCTGTTGAACTTAACAAATTCACCGAACTCCCTGTCCACAGTTATCTTGCTCCTATTAATTATGAACCCCAATAACTTTGCCACAATTTGCCTAGCAATGCTTTACCCTCTGTCTCTCTTTAGTGAATTATTACAGCAGACAAAATGGGCATGTTTCTAAGAATTTCCCTTTGTTTTCTTTGTCTTCTCAAAATGTAAATTAAGCAACTGGAACAAATTAGGAACTTCCAAACATGTCCTAATATTTTCCAGTAGCTAGAAGGCCTGCGAGAGTATTTGGGAAAGAAAGTTAGAGAGAGAGGCAGGGGGAAGTGGAAAGACCCAAGAAGACATGGTGCAAAGGTAGAAAACCAGACCTGAGGTGTTTCAGAAAAGATAGCAAAGGACAGAGGCTTTTGGAAAATGAAGGCTCCAAAAGCACACAGCTAGTGGGAACAAGAAGAATAAATCATATATATTCAAAAAGCTACAATTTTCAAATAAAATTTCACAAGGTTAGATTCAGGCCAAGAACATATATTTCAGATTTAAAAAAAAAAAAGCAACCCCTCCAAACAAAAAAACCCCAAACCCCAGTTCTTTCTTAAATAACAGCAACATTTACTCCCAAATTGGCATGCAGGTGGGGACATAGTAATTTGGGAAATAGGCACCCAGTCCACCAGTCTGCCCCCCCCCACAGTGAATTGTGACTTCACCACGGCAGAAGAACAGATTAAGCTGTACCACCTCCAGGCTAGACTATTGCAATGCAGTGCATTTAACAAACAACATTCAGAGATTTCAGCCAGCAGAGCAGAGCTTCCCAAACTCTTCCTCAGCATGACCCCATTTAAGAGCCCTGAGCCCACAGCAGGTAGCCCGTATCTGCCCCTGCTCCATGCACAAATCTGGTGGGCATGTGCCCCCCATACCTCTCCCTCCCTGGGAGTGCACGACCCCACTTTTTAGCATTGTGACCCCAAATGGGGTAATGCTGTAGTAGTTCACATGATCACATGAATAAAGATGGTCAGACCAAAATGAGTATATTATTCCTGTGGTCTGCCTTGGCCTCTTATACTTTTTAGGTGCAATACAAGGAGCAGATGATTATCCAGAAAACTGTAAATAGCCTCGGATGTGGCTGACACCAAGGCTGCCTCACTTCTCAGGTTTCCATGTTTTTAAGCATTCCCTTACCCCAAATACTTTTATGGAATTTACATTCAGCTCATGTCTTGATATATTATGAGGAATCATAGGGAAGATACATACCCTAGAACAGGTCATGCTTTATTTAGGCATATCAAAGGTGCAAAAAACCAGACACAAAAATGCACTGTAGCCAAATGAGATCCTACAGTAAATATTAAAACCAATCCAACCCACAGACTCCATGTTCAATTTCCAAACAACCTTGTCAGAGGAACCCGTGTACGTTCCAGCCGCTACAAAAAATAACGAGCCCCCCTTTTTATATCTGTTGAGTGCTAAAGGCAGAATCTTACAGGTATCTCAGCTGCAGGTATCTCAACTGTGCGACTTCTACTTTATCCTTCTGCCCTCCACTGTTATGCACCAGGCAAGTTTACACGTGCGTTAATGTAATTACAGCACGGTAAGCTTACTGCTTGTAATAATGGGTACTAAGTTAATGCACCGTAATCAGCGCTACTGTGCAGTAGCCCAAGTGCATGCCTGTTATAGGACACTAACGCACAGTAGACTTTCGCTCTGATGCGCTAATACGCAGTAGAATTAGTCTACTGCGCTTCTAATGTCTCGTGTAGATGCGCCCGCTGTCACTTCCACAGCAGAGGCTAAATAGCAGTGGGAACTTTAGAGTGGTACTTCTCTGCTGTTACAAGACTTATTGGAAAAATATTAGCTATCAACCAGGTCCCCCAGATCATTGCTTTACATAATGTGGTTTAGAGAAAAATGTCAGATTTTGCTGCACTTAAGTTCATGATTAAGACAGCATAGCAAATTAAATTACTCTCTCCTTGAATGTCAGGGGTGTTGTTGCATTTGCTGAGCAATAGGGGATCTTTAGCTAATTCGTTGATGGAAAAGGATAGAGTTTTTAACAGCTTATGCAATCTGACAGCCCTCCTTTTACCCTACAGTCTTTTTATCCGTAGGAATTTTTTAGACATGCAGTATTGTTGCATATGCTCTTTTCCCCTTTGCTATTCAACAAGCCTTTGGCTGCCTACGTAGGCTACCCAGTCCCAGTTGGAAAATATTCTTAGAATCTTGACCCATGAGAGCTTGAAGAAAGCCAATCAGGGCACACTTAAAAGCAATATAAATGTTGCCAATGAAAACATTTTATTCCACAAATCAATGTTGTCTTGCAGTGTTGCAACCCTCACATTGTAGCGCTGTGCTAGCCCATGAGAATCTGAAAGGAAAAACTGACTATGGAAACTATGAGCCTATGAAACTAGCTCATGCTTATCAATAATCTATAGCCTCTGGCTAACCTCTGTACCCAATCTACATCCATTGTCTATACACTGCAAAGATAAAAAACAAAGCAGAAATGGTGACAAGTAGATTAGGCTGTTTTAGTTCTTTCAGTCTTATTAACATAAATACGGTTTCACTTTTATTAGGTAAAGACATGGAATCTATCTATCTATATAAAAGATGAACAATACACATGTATATGTGAGATATTACTATTATTATCATTTTTTTTATGTATTGAAATTGCTAGAAACCCTAGTCATAAACCAGGATGTCAGTGTTTTTGCCACTGTTTAGACCCAGAACAAAACAAGTCCTTATCCCAAAAAGTTTATAATCTGACTACTGAGAGTTAACACACTGCCTTATGCTTGATAAGAATAAAAACAATCCAGCACTGAGCTTTGTGCTGAACCAGGGGGGACCACAGAGAACTTGAAGCCATGCCTATGGTCCTTCTTTCCCACAGGCTGCCTCAGGACAGCCGGCATCTGCTTTGATGCAATGTAGAATCACCTCAAGGTTGTTCAACTTTTCGCCTAGCTGCCAGCCTACATTCTTGAGGGAGGCATAAGCAACGAGGAATCACCAAGCAAAGGGAGACCCTGTCACAATCACTATACTGGCAGCTAAGAGAGAAGCAGCATAGACGCTACTATGCCACATCTATAACATGAGAGAATTTGCTTATATAGCAGGGAGTCCTCTGTTAATGAGTTAAGATGGCTGGAAAGACAATTTGACACTAGTTTGGCAATAAAGCTTTTGGAATTCCCTAGATTAGACTTTCTCACACATACCTTCCCCTCCCCTCCACCCTGCCTCATTTTCCCCAGTCACTTAATAAAAAGTTTTCTTTTTCTGTTATATAAGAAGTTAAAACATAGCTTTAATTTTTTCAAACAGAGTGCACATGTAATTAGTGGGACATTATGGCTAGGGACAGGCATTTAAAAAGTCTGAGCCAGAACTGATTCAATCTTTGCAGGTTAGTCGAACCTGGCTAGGCTAAATCAGTTTGTAACCATCCAGGCATCCCAGAAATGCAGGCACCTGCCTGCAGTGGCTTAGGCTAGAAGCCAGGGGGCACTACAGCAGCCCCCTCTTCCCTTGTACAATGCTGAGCTGAGCAGGGCATGGCCAGGCCCCAGCCCCACCTCTGACTAGGGAGCAGTTCCCCCCCCACACCTTCTGATCAGCCCCGCAGGGAATTGATAACAGTGTTTATCACCCCTAACTCAGTGTTTATCACCTCATTAAGAAAAAGACAGAGGGACATTACCAGCTACTTGTGATTCTGCCTTTGTCCGGGTTACCACAGCACAGACCCAGTATGTGGTCTGCTAGCTAATACACAGATGCCTGTCAGCAAGGCAAAAGGGAGGGGAGAATTCCTGCTTAGCAGGGAGTGGTGAGGGGGACGGGGGACCAGGGTGGGGGGGTGGAAGCAGCCTGCAGTCTCTGCCAGAGCTGAAGCCAGGGAGCAGAGGGGAGGGGCCAGCCCTGCCATGGAGCAGAGAGCCCTGCCCAGCCCAGAGAGTATGCCAAGATGCTGGAAGAGTCTGGTTTGACTCAAATCAGTGAAGTCTGATGCTATATTCAACCAGGTTTATCTCAAACCAGTTTATCTCAAACAGGTTTCAGCCATTTTTAAACTGGTTTATGTGCACTGAACATCTGTTCTGTTACAGGTTTGAACCAGTTTCTGATCACTTAAACCAGTTTGTGTGTAATGTCTGTCCCTTGCCTAGAGGATTTAATAGCTATAGTCAAGCTAATGATGTCTCCTGTAGAGACAACTCTTGCTTGATATGCATCTAGCAAAATATGTACACTCAACAAACAGCTAAATCAGTCAGGATTGTATGCACAACACAACCTCACTTCACTAAAAAGGAGGGATAATTAAATGCCTTTTCAAAGACTGCAATGGATACATTCCCTGAAAATAAGGTTTAGGGTGGAAACATACAATTTCATCGTTACTTATAAAGATCCCTATGGCTTCCATTTTCCTGGCTTTCATGACTAAGGCCAAGTCCTGCTCCTGCTGAAGTCAATGAGAAAACTCCCATTGATTGATGAGAGCTTAGAAAAGAACAAACAGATGTTATTTTCTAAAAATTTCATGAATAGACAACAAGCTAACAGCTTTTAGGATGAATAATTTTATACCCAGGTTTTGGAAAATGAGCTGTAAATGAAATGCCTAGTTAACCTCTTGGGATTCTGGCATGGTTAGTGATTAGTACATTTTAATTATAAAGTAAATAATTAACCTACAAGCCTTTTTATTTCACTCTCAAAGTTATATTCTGCCCTTCACGAACATGATGAGGTAAGTAGCACTTTTCTTTTGTCAAGAAAATTTTGTAATTGGTTAGATTTTCTACCTTACTTCTGAGATGAAGGGCTAGATTGTGAACCCCTTTCTCACACTGGTCCTACTGAACCAATTCCATGTAGGTGTCCTTCCCAGTCAATGCCTAGCCCTCTGAAAGCCAAACCAACTGCTAGCAGTGGGCATTTTGCTTGGATTTCAGTTCTTAAAATTTCTTGTTTCATGGACATGCCTAAATACTTGCTAATAAAGTATTAATATGGGTGAAAGGATGGAGAGCTAGCATTAAACCAAATGGAAAAAAACTGCAGGCAGTTTTTGGTGGCAGTAGAAACTTTGTGAATATTATAAGGCAAATTCTTATCTTGGGTGTTAACCTGATGTCATTCTTGCACAGGTGAAGGTTTTGAATGTTAGCTACATTAACAAACCTAAGTATTTTGTAGGTTTGAATGTAATAATTTTCTTAATGATCTTGGTTTTTCTGAGTGTTTAGCGTTATGCTAGATTTGATATGTTGGTGGCAAAATGACAAGAAATCAAGCCTAAGAATACTTAGCTAAAAGTCTAATGCATTTTAACTGGATTTTTTCCATTAAAGACTTTGAATCACAACTCTTCATTTAAAGCAAAAGTGAAATATCTTAACTTGATACTCAGAATAACCTTACAGAAGACCAAATGGGTACAACAAAAAATTCTGAAGTTATATAAATGTTGAGTGCATTTTACTCTCCTATGAAATATGAAGTTTCATTTCTACCCTTTTACAATCTTTTCTCTGATGCCTGATGTTTGTGCCTGAAAGTTTGTATTTTAACACTTTTTTTTGCAAAAATCTAGTATAAATGATATCATCCCTACCTTGAGTCCTGATTGCTTTTTCCTCCAGACCAATACGGCTGATTGGATACCTGAACTGGATACCTGAGTGCATGTTGGTGTTTAGAAAGGAAAAACAGAAGAGGCAAATCTTGGAAAGAGATGAGCTCTTGATAATTTTATCAGTCACTGGGCTCCATTGCTGTTTAGCAGCTTTCCAGACTTGACAATCTGTGTTCAAGTGCACAGGCAAATCCAGACCTCAGTACTCTGCTTAAGCAACCTGATTATGTTCTTGGGTACTTTATGGGGGAGGGCATGCAATGGGTTGCAGAGGGGTAACAGAGAAGATCTGTGGAGGTTACTGCAGCCTGATGCCTCCATCAGGTAGGGATTAGTATGTGCCCCAGCCCTAGTCCCTGCCCCTGCCCCTGCCTCTGTCTGACAGATGACAGGGAATGATTCAGGTTAAAGGCAATAGAGCGTACACTCCATGCAGTCCATGGAGGGAAAGGTCCAGGCACCTGCTGTTCCTCTGAACTCTTGAGAGTACAGAGCCTTGGTCCAAGGTGGTATGTAAGTTCCTACTTCTCTCCCAACGCAGCCTGCCCCAGCGTTGGATACAGAGAAGTTCAAACTGGGCTGAGGAAATAAACAGACCACTTATACTTATATTGCATTCACTTCTTGCCACTGAGCTTCATCAAAGAGGTGCAGGTCCCCTCACCTCCCCGTACCTTGTGCGTTCAAAGAAAGTGCTGCAGCTGCTCTTTACGGGTATAAGGAATTTATTTCTGCTTCACTGCTAGATGCATCACGGTCGGGTTTTAGCCCTAAGAAATGATGGCAGGATTCAGCTCATTGACTTCAACTGGAGCTTTGCCTAAGCAGAAGTGAAGGGGAGTAGGGGGGAGATGGTTCTAGCTGCCCAAATAAGAGTTAGTTCTTCATAGTCTCATCCACTGAGAGCAGTTTCCTATATTTCGTATTTCAAAAAGAGGCACTGGTAAGGAAAAGACTATTTTTAATTCACTGACTGCAAGCCTAACTTTCCAAATGGGCAGAATAGAGATTTTAATGAAAACTCAAACTTTTGCTCACCCAATCCACAAAAATACCCTGCATTTCAACAAGAAAATCCCTTTTTGTATGTTAACCTAAGTGATGATGTTTTATCACTGTACGTTTTCTTAAATTGTTTTTTACTTTAGTGAGGAAAGCTGTCAAAACCATGGTGATCTCTAAAACATCTTGCATGACATTGAAGGTGGGCTGTAAGGTCACTGGGGCCAGAATGGACGAAGTCCACTAAGTGCTCTTTTATATATTCCTGCTTCTCACAACTTGAAAATTGCCCACCAGGAGGAAGTGAGAAAACCCCTCTGAATATCCCCAGGTTACTTACAGTTTTAACATGTATGGATGGGCAGGGAAAGAAAAAACATTTCAAACCATAAGCCGAACCCTGCAGCTTTTTACTTCTGTGAGCAATGCTTGGGTGAGTACAATTTCACTTGACATAATAGGACAAATTCTGCTCCAAGAAACACCAGGGTAATTCAGTGATGTTTACCTGATTCTATACAGATTTAAGCATATGCTTATTTTTATGCAATGGGACTAGCTGCAACATGTCTAATTAAGCAAATGTTTAAACTGCACTGACAGATGCACAGGCCCCCACTCTAACTCAAGGCACTTTACAAAAAACGCCATGAGTTAGAGTGGTGCCCCTGACGCAACAGATATTTCCCTGTTGGGTCGGGGGCGTGCATGGAATCGAGCTCTGCTTTGGAGCTGACTGCGCTGAGAAACCTGCCTGCAGCCTCTCTCTCCCTAGCCCTGCCCTTGCCTCCCAGTTCTGGTGCTTTCTGCAGGAAGGGATGGGGGAGAAGGGAGAGGGAGTGGGCTGCAGGCAGGGCTCTGTCTGGCCTGAGCTGCAGTGGGGGTTGGGGGCGGGAGGGTAGAGGGGCCTGGGGAGCAGCCACAAGGTGGAGGGGCTCCAATCCACCCACCTCCCTTTCAGGCCGGGCAAACCTCAGCCCTCAGCTTGCTCCTCTTCTCTTCTCCCCCCTCCCTTCCTGCAGGGTGGAGCTGGGCTGCATCAGGCCAGCCCCGATCACACAACGGATTGACCCTAGGGAACAGAAGTTCCCTAAGGTGCTTCACCTTCATCTGATCCCTCATTTGATGAGGGTTAATTGGTTGCATAATCAGCCACTTTCAAAGTGTTCTGAAGCTGTGCACTTCTGTTATGGCGCAGCTGTAGAGCACCTTCAGGTGGTCATTCGCACAACAAATGTAACTGCTGTCTGTGCCCTTTGTGAAACTCCATGTCTAATAAGTGGCTTGCACGTACCTGGGATGTTTGCAGGATCAGGCACTATATTTTGAAAACCAAATCTTGAAAGACCGTTGGTACAAAGTAATGACTGGAAGCTGTAGTGGAGTTGGAGTTTTGTTGCAGCTGTGCTGATCTGGGAAATAAATGAGAAACAAGGTTTTTTGACTGCTATCTTTTATTTGACCAACATTTCTTCCATCTATGCAGTTGGTCCAGTGTCAAGTTAAATAAAATCATGATTTCTGAGCATTTAGGATTGATAAAAATGTTGCTCTCTGTAATAAGAAATTGTCTAGTTGCAATCAAGAGAGGTCAAATAAATTAAATGGCAGGCCAGATCCTGTCCTGAATTGCACCACAGTTAATCAAGAGTAACGCTGTTGGCTTCAGAGCAGAATTTAGCCAATATTTTTTATTATACACAAACACTTGTTATTTCCGGTGCCTAGTTAGTGACCATATACCATACTTTGTGAAAGAAATGCAGTATTCATTCTGTACCCATCAACTACACCTCATTAGGAGAAATGACACCTCCTTCCCCCCACCCCCCAAACTGCCAATAATTCAGTGGGAAGGGCTCTCAGCTGGGATGTGGGAATCCCAGGTTCAGATTTTTACTCTTCTTGATTCAGATACAACTGACCAGCAGCCCACTTCTATTCTGGGATGGGTCTGTCTCAGTTTCTCTTGCTGGAGCTACCCTAATCAACTTTGTATGAGACCGGGGGTTACAGTGGACAATAAGCTGAACATGAACTAACAGTGTGCCCTTGTTGTAAAGAATGCTAATGGCATCCTGGGTTGCATTAGTAGAAGCATTCCCAGCAGATCGAGGGAAGTTATTCTTCCCCTCCATTTGGCATTTGTGGGGCCACATCTGGAGTACTGTGTTCAGTTTGGGGCCCCCACTACAGAAAGGATGTGGACACATTGGAGAGTCCAGCGGAGGGCAGCAAAATGGTTCGGGGGCTGGGACACATGACTTATGAGGCAAGGTCGAGGGAAGTGGACTTATTTAGTCTGGAGAAGAGAAGACTGACAGGAGATTTACTAGTAGCTTTCAACTACTTGAACGGTGGTTCCAAAGAGGATGGAGCCTGGACCTTTCTCAGTGGGGGCAGATGACAGAACAAGGAGCAATGGGCTCAACTTGCAGCAGGGGAAGTTTAGATTACATATCAAGAAGAACTTTGTCACTAGGAGGGTAGTAAAACACTGGAACAGGTTACCCAGAGAGGTTGTGGACTCTTCATCCTTGGAGGTTTTTACGACCTGGCTAGACAAAACCTTGGCTGAAATGTTCTAGTTGGGGATGGTCCTGCTTTGGGCAGGGGGTTGGACTAGATGACCTCCTGAGATCCCTCTGACCCGCATTTTCTATAATTCTATGATTAAATAAGCATGGACTTTAACCCAGAGTTCTCACATCCTAAGCAAATCTCCTAGCCACTAGGCTAATTGCTCTTCTGAGATGGGCTGTATTTATATTCTTCTCTTCTATCATCTATGGAAAAATGCCAACAGTCTTTTGTTCCAATACAGAAAATTTTGCAGGTTGGGAACACTCTTTCCTACCAATTTTCATTTCCAAATACAAGGGATAAAATCTTGGCCCCGCTCAATTTAGCGGGAGTTTTGCTAGTGAGTTCAGTCGCCCTAGGAATTCAGTGGGACCAGGAATTTATATGTTCCTTGAAATCCCTGTACAACATAGACAGAGGGAAAGAAAAAACATCATTGTTCAATATTTTTTTTAAAACTGACACTTGTGAATGGGAAGAAAAGGCTGAAATTATGAATATGAAGAACTGAAATCTCTTCTTGCTGTTAAGCAGACAAGGTTCTTTGGGTGAGTCTTTTTTCTTCCTGTTGTTACGTGTCTGTGCAAGAATGTTTTGACAAAAGGATGCATCTAGACAGAGCAATCGAGAAACCAAACCCAGTAAAGATTTGCTGATTATTTTTTTTTCAAAGTCTTGGATATTTGAATGACTAAATGTGAAAAACATGTTGTATGTCTGGAAAGCAATTAATGGCAACAAAACTGCAGTAAAGTTCTTGGGTTTATTTGAATAAAAAAGGAAACTAAAGCCTTGATTTCTCAAAGACACGTGCATGTGCCTAACTTTACATACCTGAATGGTTCTGCTGGATTCAATAGAACTATTCATGTAAGTAAAATAAAGTACATGTCTAAGTGTTTGTAGGATCAAAGGCTGAGTGTATATGCCACTATTTGTTAATCATTTCAAAAAAAAATCTAAATTAATATACAGAAAAAATCTAATATTATCTAGCCCCTAATACTACAAATACTGACATACAGACTTAACTTTATGAAAATCAAGGGGACAGCACACATTCCTAAAGAAAACATGAGGGTGTGCTCACAGGACTTGTCCCATTATAATTGTCCCATTATAATTAATGTTGTTATTGGACTTTTTTTTTTTTGTCATTGCTCTTCTCAATGTTCAATCCAATTTTCTTTTCCTGAAAAAATAATACATTTAAAAGCATCAGGAAAACTAGGATAATAAATTACTGTTTCTAGTACATATATAAAAACAGAAGAAATCTGAACGATTCATCCACTCTTGGTTTTGTTGCCTGGTACCCTGGGAACAGTCAGCTATTTTAATTTATTTTACATCAGGGATACAAATACACCAATTTTCTCACACTCAGCCTGGTAGCAATCATAACTGGCCTTTGAAAAAATTATTTCTCCCTTATTTCAGTCTCTCATTATTTTCCTTTTAATAAATGTAAACATTTCTATTAAGTCCAGATGTCCTCTTGGAATTCTCCAACAGTAGCCCTATTATTACAAATATAATTCTAATATGCAAAGATTTATAACTCTTCAATATGTTGCTATATTGACATTAACTGTTTGTAGTATTGGTACAGTAAGCAAAACTTGCCTACACCTTGCAAGTCCTTCATATTTTTGGGGGGGTAATAAAAATTGTTCCTAGTTTGTCCATTTTGTACCTACATTTCCAGTGATTTAGTTTGTTTATGGCTAAAATGTTACAATATTTCATCATAACATTCAAAGGACATTAGCAATACCCATCTTTTTCTATTCAGTGAGCACATTACATGAGATCCCTCGTGCATGTTTGCCCTCTTTCAAGTATCTCTGCTGATAAAGTTTATAATATTTAATATTAAATATGATTTAAGGTTACAAGGTTTTAGTTAAGGTATTACAAGGTTTATAATATTTAAAAATTACCATCACATCTTTACTTTCAATTGAAATTGTCAGGCTTAAAAACAACAAGAATTTTGAAACTCTAAATATGAGAGTTTAGAAATCTCTTTAAGGAAGGGTTTGTTGTGTTGCTTTGTTTTGTTTTCCTTGTGTTTGATTTTTGGCTTAAGGCTCTACATGTAAATTATGTGAAAGTACTTACTACTTGAGGCAGGTTGAGCTTGTACAAGCCAGTATTTTCCTGAAGGAACCCAGAATAGCAAAAGACCGACTACCCAGTCAGGTTATTTGTAGTCAAGCAGAAAGAAAATGCTGCAGAATGTTAAGTTTCGTCTCTCATTTTCCCAGTACATGATTCCTTGGAGGACTGAGTAGGAACTCTCTCAGCCCTCCAACAAAGGGCTGCATCTTGTGCAAAAAGAACATTTCTCCCCATGTGTTTGCACGAGTTTGATTTAAACAGCTCTCAGTAAAAATAAATAGGCAACCAAAGTAAAAAATTTTTTCTACTTACATTGCTTATTATAATTCAAACAGTTCAACAAAAACAGAGAATTCAAAATCTATGCCTCATGTAAACAATAAAGAAAAATACTTTAAATCCTCCTTTCAAGATTTTAATAGCACAGAAGAAAGAAGTAAAAAATGGCACAAATATATTTTCCTTTGTAGATCGTCTTCTTAAAAAAAGTTAGTCACACAAAATAACACTCTTCGCAGGCTATATAAAGAGATCAGCATATTCCTGCCCCTGGGGCAGGGGGCTAGATTCAATGATCTTCCGAGGTCCCTTCCAGCCCTAACGTCTATAAATCTATAAGTGACCAAGCAAGAAGGTCTAAACCTCTCGAAGGGCATGGCTACACAAGACACATTACCATGCATCGACTAACTGACTGCACAGTAAAGTGTCACAGTCTACACATGCAGGCACTTACTGTGCAGTCAATTAGTCTACTGCATGGTTAATTCGCTACCTGCAAAGACAGAAGTTACTGCACCGTAGCATACATGTAGACATGAACTGGGAGAAAATATTTTCCCGGTCAGCCCCCCCGCCAGGAAGCCACTCTCAGGATAGCCCCAGGGCCACAGGGTTTGCAGCTTCTCAAGCCCTGAGGCTGGGGTGGCTTTTTGCCTGCCCTAGCCTGGCCTTTAATACTGCAGTGACCCTGCAGCCTGTGCCACCTGCTGCTTGCCTCTGGCTACCGGGTCCCCCACCAATTGCCCTGGGCCAGCCACAGCAGCCTGCCTAGACCCTTATACTGGCCCCTGGCCCAGCCCCACCTGCCTGTCCTGTGCTGTGCCCCTGTGCTGCACTGCAGTGACCTGCACAGGCAGACCCAGACTCTTGCCTGCAGCCCCTGAGGGCCTAGCAGGCTACCTGCGGAAGCGTGGGCAAGACTGGTGGGTATGCCTACTGCATAAAGGTCAAGGCCCTGCAGGCACAGTGGGTCTGCATCACCAACCACAACCACTGATCAGGGCTGCCCATGGGACCATGTCCTTTATATGGCAGCAGGGTAACACTGTTGTGCCCTAGGTGGATCTGCCCCATGCTCTCCAGCATGAGTGGCCTGCCAGAGCCTCTGCCATGTTAGTGGGGGAGGACCCCTTGGGGCACCAGGAGCATGTCCTGCCACAGTCTCCACCCCCAGCACTGTCCAGCAGCTTCAACAACCCAGGTCAGCATTTGCCCCATCAGCTCTGGGTGTGTAGCTCTGCCAAGGAGGAGAGCCTGGGACTAGCACCACCTGCACTGATAAGCTCCAGCTCCTCCCTGGAGGGGCCCCTGCCCAGCCAGACACCATGCCCCTGCATCCTAGGATGTTGCTGGGAGCCACACATCACCACCACCAGCAGGGACAGACTCAGGCCACTGGGCACACCTGCCATGCACACCCAGTAAGCTCTGCACTGGGAGGAGGGCTCTCCCCATCCCCGCTCCTGCCCCGTCTCCCTGCTCAGCCTGGTTGAGCTTCCCCCTGGACCTGGAGTTCCTCCCACAGCATGCAGGGAGGCGGGAGGCAGTACAAAACTTTATTGAGTATCCTGTGCCCCCTCAGCTAGGAAGGCAGGCATGGACCTCTCACACACACAGAAACCTGTTGATGCTTGTGACATTTGGCAGTGATGTCATTTTTGGCTGTGGGGGCCAGGGATGTGTAGTGTAGGCACAGGTACCCCTCCAGGTGGTGGTGAACATTTCAGGGAAGCACGGGCCTGCCCACTGCACCATCAAAGCTGAAGGTCCCAGATCAGGTTATCAGGCGTGCCTGGGGCACCATGGCGATCAGCAGCAGCAAGGCATAGTGGGTTGGGCACCCCTTGTTCCACGCAACAGCTCATGGAAGAATGCCTGGGACACTCTTACTACGGGCATGCACAGGGAATAGGGCATGCATGGGGGGAGGCCTCCCCCAGGGCGCTTCTCCAGAGGGTGGGCAGGGGCACCACTGGTTCCATGTCCCAGTCAGCTGGGAGCCTCTTGCCCCCTGTGCCTGGGCACCATGGGCCTGGCAGCAAGGGAGGAGATGGCCTGGCCTGCAGGAGAAGATGGGGGGTAGCGGGTCTGGAGCACCCAAAGCAAATGCTGCTAGGAGCCAGGTCTGTCCTGGCCTGGGAAGAGGGTGGGAAAGGCATACAGTTTGCAGCACGCACTGAGTGGCACACCTGCCCCTGTGAAGTTAGTGGGGATGAGGGGCTCGGCTGATGGCCACCTGTGCCAGGGCCTGCCCAGCCAAATTACCATTATCCCTGGGCACCTGTGTGTGCATGACCCCTGGTCTGAGGCCGGGGAGCACATAGCCCCCTAGTATTGTGCATATTATCTCAGGATGCCCAGGAGTGGCAGTGGTGGCTAGGGCAGTGGAGGCCATGAAGGAAGACCACTGGGTGCTGGACACCATCATGAACCTGGAAGACACCTTCATCTCACCTGCTGCCCTGCCCCTGGTCCTAGCCCTGCCTGCCCCCTGGCAGCTGCCTAGCCACAAGCCACACTACTGAGATGTAGTGGCATCTTCAGCAGCCAGATCCCTCTGCCCTGGCACCTGCCCTGGGTCCCCCACCAGCCAGCCCGCAAACTTGCCCCTTCCCCACTTGCTGCTTGCCCAGGCTCCATGTGGCCCCTGACAAGAAGCTGCCCATAGCAGGCCAGCACCACACATGGGTCCTGCTGGCCCTAGCCCCAGGCTGTAGGAGATGGAGTTGGCCATGCTGGCAGAGCAGCGGCTGCCCTCACCCGCTGGTGAGCCTCCCACCTACCAGCCTTGCAGTCGGGGCAGGGGCAGAACAGGGCCAGAGGAGGCTTGGAAAAGGCTAGTGCCATAAGAAGCAAATCTGCTCGTAGACAATTGCCCAGGGCAGATTTACTCGCAGTAAATTACTGTGCAGTAAACCCATACAGCATTAACTGCACATGTAGACATGCCCAAAGTGTAATAATTTTCCAACTAGATAATTCCTTAACCATGGCTAGATCTGCAGCATCTACCCATGATGCTCTGTTTTTCACAATTCATTCTTTTTGCTGAACTTCACTAGAACAAAAAGTAGTGTAAACATTGACCTTATTTTGAATATTTAAGAATACAAAGATCTTATTCTGAACCTTGGTGTAGTTAGCAATAAGCCAGATAACTAGCGCGTTTGGCAGACATGGCAGTAGAGTGGGGCTCAGGAGGCCTAGGTTCTGTTCCTGCCCTGCCACTAGCCTGCTAGGCCACTGTAGCTGCCTTTTCCAGAATCAAAAGTGAATGTCTGTTCACTTGCTTTTCAGCTCAATCTACACAGTTTAGAGTAACATGCAAAGACTGAATCGATTCAGCCTCAGGCTTTTTGACTGTCTGTACTTAGCCGATAGGGGCTTCTTAATTTGAACCTTTTAACAGGCAGCTGGGAGCTTCTGGCTCTCCAGCAGCTATGCCCCACACTGTGAAGTGGCAGCTGCAGCTGTGGGGCAAAGCTCCCAGCTCCCCAGCTTCCACAGGCACCCTGGGTGTCTTTCATTCTTTGGATACTAGAAGTATCTCTGACTACCAGTATACAGCCTATATATTTCTATCCTCCATATTTCTTTCATAACTATTTCAAGTGAACTTAAGATACAGTTTTAATTTTCATATTTACCATAGTATTATATCTTTTTTTGTAGAAAGTCACTTTTATTTATTTGGAAGCAAATCAGAGAATTAAAGTTAGAAGGCCAAAAGGTTATTTTGAAATAATTTCCAATTCACACCTATTATTTCTTTAATTTTATTTTAGGATGTTGAAAGGAATATCTCCTGTTTGCTTACTGGTTGTCTGCTCTTTCATTGCTCAAGTGAGTGATATATTTTATACATATAGTAGATATATTGTATAGTAGGTTTTTATGAACACACATGCAATGCTTATGTTAAGAACCTTACTATGATATGATATCTTAGGAGGCCATATGTTACATATTTAAGATACCATATGGTATATAATTTTGAAGACAGACAAGAAAAGCCCTTAGCAGAACAGCTATATTTAGCTTAAGGTATTAAATACAGTCCCTGAGAATGAAAAGGAAAACAGCATCCAAGTCTAATGTTGCCGAACCATTTACTTCACACAGGAGAGACAAAAGCAATATTTAGCCTTAAGAACAATTTTGCAATTCTTTTCCCCTTTGTTTCTAAACTCTTACCATGTGAATTAACAAAACATATGGTAAACTTCTTATGCCATCCATCTGGCCTGTCCCTGATAATAGGAAACAGAAATTAGATTTTTATTATCGAGTCTAGAGACATTTCAAGCTCAGCAACACTCTTTAAGCCTGATTCTGATCTCACTTCACAGTGCAAGCCCCTGGTTTATCAGGGTTCTTAATTTTAAGTACATGAGCAATGCTGCATAGTGAGTCCCATTACTTATATGCTTAAATAAGTTAGACATAAGAACTTTCATGAATCGAGGCCTAAATCAGGAGTTACCCCATCCACGTGGATTTACCCTGATGTAAGTGACATCAGAGTGAGGTGCGCAGGTTCGGAGTCTTCATTGCCTTGCACTTTGTGCAAAGTGAACGCAAAGTGCTGGCAAATCTCCTGTATGCTCATCTGGAGCATTCACATGGCTACAGAAAGTTCAACACTGAAGAAGCTTGAAAGTTTCACTCTGGATATAGAGAATGTCCCAAAAAGGTCTTCCTTGTGTAGAATATACTAAACACTTCTCCCCACCCATTGCCATTCACACCAGGAAATCACAGATGCTAACTGGTCCACAATGATGAAGCTGGTAAGTACTGATGGCTGAACAATTTGGACAGGATTGGAATCCAATCCTGCCAAAACAGGACAAATCTAAGTTTTAATGAACTGGAATGAACATACATAATAATATCACAGTGCCATGTTGTGAGGTGATAATTATCTGGATCATGATATTACGATACAGATCTTCCTATATTCCTGGCCCTGAATTGTGTGAACGGTGTTCTCGGGGCATAAAAATTTTAAATGTGTCCTGAAACCATGTCATGTGTCTGCCCTAGGTGTATATATCATGAGCCGAGGGACTATATATAAATCACAAAAGAAATAAACACTATGAGTTTCCAATGCATTTTCTCCACTACACTTAGCATCTGTTGTATGATGAGGTATAAAAGAGAAGAAGCTAACAAGAGGAATGACCCAGTAAAAGTAGAGCCATACAAGAAAACAAATCAGTAACAGCATAGGAGGTTAATAATGAAGACCTTATAAGGTTCAAATAAATCTGTCTTTACACATACACCCACACACTGACATTTAACACTGACAAAACGCTGACCCACATACATTCTGTCTCTCTTTTACACACCCAGAACCACATTTACAATAGATGAATACTGATTTCATTAATGCTTTTCGATCTTAAGGACTGATTGGCCTGCTTGTGGAGGGTACAGTTTTTTTGTACAGTTTTGCAGTTTTTTTAATCATCTGCACTATTCTAAAACAGACTCGTTATCCGTTAGGCTCACATCATGTATGGTGTTACAGTCTGGATTCTCTCTTGTCTAAGATTCAGCTAAAGATCTTATTTCTCTGCATTAGAGTAATGTGCAGTAATGGAGGATCTTCCTTTCTTTGTGCCTGTTTTAGGTATAATTGTTAACTCTAGCTGTCAAGTAAATAAAAGGCTGTTGCTTGTAATTGCAACTCTGTGAATGCCCCAACAATATAAAACATACATCTCCACCCAACCTCACAGAAATATTTACATGGAAGACATCACTTCTTCAGTGCTTAGAAACAATGCTTTTACACATCGGGTAGTGCTGACTATATGAATTAAATAGACAGAGCAAGATGCACTTATAGCCACATTCAGAGTTGTCCCAGTTTGCATTTTGTAGAACATCTAGTCCATCAAGTATATGAAACACTCCTCAGGAAAGGTATGACATCTATCAATACAGCAATTTTTTTCACTACCATGATGGCTGCTAATGTTACAAACAGGAAACCTTCAAAATGTCTTCTCTAAGCATAAGTTACCAGTGAGTCCTCTATAATTCAGTGGCCTTTAACTTAAGTAGTATCCTACCTAATAAGGCCGTCTAGTTGATGATTATCTGAGATTTTATGTAGACCTCATTCATGACTGATGGATTACACCTAGAGCTAGGCCTGAGCCATAGATTTATTCCTGCAAAACCCACTCTTAAGTGGTTAAAGGGGTTAGGATTTGGCACTGTTTCCTGGGCTTCCTCTAGCTGTGGCTTATTAAAGGAAAAGTATAATGTGAGCTTTCCTGGTTTCTTCTCCTAAGTATTCAGAAGGAAGGGCAGAGTGGCACACTGGAGACAGACTGGTTCAGAGATACATGTGACTAACACAGGTAGTGACCTCAGACAAACATTGTAGATCATTTCTGCTGCCAGTTGAACAAGTAGCCCAATTTAAATTACAGAAAGCAGAATTAAAAACAACCCTGAAAAATGGGGTTCAGATCCTCAAAATCAAAAGCCTTAGCAGGAGGAAGTGTTGATCTCACACACCTTAACTAAAGTTTATACGGTCCTATGAGTAGACCTATCAGTATGTTACTTGCTGCTAGGAACAGACTGCACATTGGCTGACAGCTAACTACTTACAGGATTTCAGACCATTGACAAAGGAAGCTGGGCATAACAGGATGTTGTTTTGTTTGTTAACCCATGACAAAATGATTGCTATTTGCATATTGCTGGCACTTTTCCTAATACAGGGGTTTTGAACCTTTTTTTAACAAGTGTCACCCTTCTCTCTCAATGTCCCAGCTCAGGTACCCCTGGATATTTTTTTCTTGTTTTGGGGGGGGGAGGGGGCAAATCAAGGCCCCCATGGTGAAGGAGAGAGTGGGGCTGGGGCTGCACTCTTGGGGCAGAGTGAGGGACGAAGCTGCAAGTGGCTCATCCAGGGGGTGCGGGGAGGGAGTGATGGCTCCCACCAGTGTACATACTCTGGGAGGGCATGGGGGCATGTGCCCCCAGATCTATGCCCGGGACAAGGGAGAGCTGGCCCAGCAGTGGGGGAGGGAGTGGGGCAGGGGCAGGAGCTGCCTGTGGCAAAGTGGGGCTCCCCAACTAGCCATAGTGCTAGTCTCCTCACTTGCCTTTGGGCATGTCACCCACCTGTCTCTCCTGCCATGCCTTGCTGTTAATTAATTGAGTTGTTAATTAAGGCTGGAGGCTGCCCATTCTTGCCCTGATGCCAGGGGGCACCATCTGTGGCTCCGTTCCTCCCCTACACCGCAGCCCAAGCCTCACAGCTGGCATCTCAGGCAGTTAGCTCAACTGTCCCTTTGCCCATTAGCTGTGGCCCCAATCATGGGAACTCCGGCTTCCATATAAGCCCTGGCCCCATCTCAGGCCAGTCGGGACCCAAGCTTCTTTGCTCATCATGGGTGCCTCTCACAGTGGGCCCCTGGCCGTTTTGACCCTTCCAGTCCTGGCCCCAGCATTGACCAGTCGAGTCCCTTGGTTGGGTTTATGCCTCCGGCCTGCACTTAGGGATTCAGGTCCCCATTCCCAGCTCAGGTGCTTCTGGAAATGTGCCTGGCCCTGCGGGGTCACTTGTCCAGCAGGCTTAGGTGCTTCCTGAAGCTCACCTGGCCTACCCTGCTCCTATGGTAAATTACCCACCCGAAGGTGAGGGCTGGGGCTAAGGCACCCCTACCCGCCTTTCGCTGGGGTGGTAACTGTTCTGGCATTTCCCGGAGGCTCCTGCACCCCTGGGAGCCCTACCAGGCCACCCACTCCCAGCAGGATGCAGTTTTAGGTCATGCCCAGGACCAGGAGCCTCCAAACCAACCCCTACAGCTCCTGCCCTTACCTCCACGATGTCGCATTCAGCCTAGCAGCCAGGCAATGTTTCTGCCTGGCCTACCAGCAGTGAACTGCTCTGTTCATATAGGCAGCCTAGGATCTAAAATGGCTGCTGCAATTAAACACCTGCTGGCTGCTTGGCTCAGCCCTTACCAACAGTGCCCTGCTACGCTGCCCAGCCAGGGCAGGGTGCAGGACTGAGCCATGAAGGGTGGCTCCTGCAGCTACCGCACCCCTGGGAGGGCACGGGGGTGTGTGCCCATGGATCTGTGTGGGGGAGGGTGGGCCGCTGCTGTGGGCTGGGGCTGGCACTGGGCTGTTCCTGGCAGGGGCTGGGCCATGCTGCACTTGGGGTGGGCAGCAGTGGTGGTACTGGGAAGGGGTTATGCGGGGGTGAGGTCAGTGAATTCTGGAGCAGCTGCAGCCCCACCATAGCCCTCTCCCAGCCCTGCCGCTGCCCTCCTCGAGTGTGGCCTGGCCCAGCCCCCACCAGAAAAAGCCCAGAGCAGCCCTGGCCCCAGCCCTCAATGACACATGCCCCCATGCCCTCTTGGGGTGTGTACTGCAGAGGGAGCCATCCCCCACATGGCTCAGTCCAGCACCTTGCCCTGCCTGGGCAGCACCTGCCCCTGGCCCAGCCCCATTTCCTCGCCCACTGCTGGGGCCTCAATCTGCCCCCTTCACCCCCCTCCCCCGGTCCCTTTTCTTACAACACACTTACCGGCTGGACCTGGCTGCTCTCCTGGCTGCCTGAGTGCTGTGCTGCAGCTGTGCACATGCACACAGCATTTACTGGCCACATTAGGTCTGCATAACCCCAGGACCTTTTTAAGTACCCCCAGGGGTATGCATATCCCTTGGGTGACAACCACCATCCTAGTAGAAGAGAGATTGAGTGGCACCTTACAGATACTGTGTACACACTTATTCTCACCAGGAAAAGTAGGAAGAGTTTGGACTGAATTCTAATCTAATTTATGATAGCGTAGATTCAGAATGACCCCACAAAATGAGATGAGAATTTCAACCAAAGTGAGAAACATGCCAGAGATATATTGCCAGGAACAGTTTTAAATTTTCATTTGGTTTTGGCAAAACTAAGAGGCTTAATCCTTTTCTACAGGTTTTCCCTCTGTCATCTACAGTATATCCTATCAGCAGGAAAGAACATGTTGAAGTACCTGAAAATTATGGTGGTTCACTCCCTCTGTATCTGAAGAAGGTAGGAATACAAATAATACTTCATACATCTGCCAAGATGGTGGATGTTGATGGTGTAAACTGCTTCAGCTAAGACTTTAATTGGTCTGATTTTCTTCTCACTTGCTCTGCTGTAAATCATGACTGACTTCATCAAAATCATTGGATTTATCCCAGCATAAAATTGGCATACAAGAATGAGAATCATCTGCTGTATACTGGTGGTTTGTTTTTAAAGTCCTTCTGCTGTACACAGGGCCATCCCGGTATGGTGAACTGGGGCAATAACCCCACGGTCCACATTTTGGAGGACCCTGAGGAGCTGGACAGAGCAACCACAGCATCTCCTGCAGGGCGTGCCTGGTGCTGGTGGCTCTGCCCCACAGCATGGAAGAAGCATGGAAACCCCCCCCCCCCCCGGGTGTGGGGGAGACCCCAGCCAGTGCCCTACCTCTACGGTGGTCCCATGGGCCCACTAGGGTCAGCCCTGGCTGTACATCAAACTGAGTTTCACTCTTCACTTTCTGTTTCCTAATCTGCACTCCCTCCTTCCCAGCATTATAGTGTTAGTAGCCAGGAAATATGGAAAATAGTCATCATCACTAGATAAAAATATATTGATTTTAATATACTTGTCGTTAACAACAAGCTTTTGGCTCCATAACTGATTAACCATTACAATCCTGTCTTGTGTTAGTGAAGTAATCTGGACATGGAAGTTCAATGTGAACAATAAGAAAGAGAGGTCAGACTGATCTTCATTTGCTAGAGTTGAGCAATTTATAAGACAACTAGTTGGAAAATGTGTTTTCTGCCATGAAAAATGTAAATGAAAAGAATTGTTCTTGTTGAAAAATTTCATAAATAATTTCTAATTTTTTAGCCAATAATAGAAGGGTTACTTGTCCATGTGGAAATGCTGCTGTGGGACCACGTAGGTGATATGCTTCACAACCTCACTGTCCTCTATGGGTTGAGCTCCCTGGCTGGACATCTCCCGGATGCATTGTAGTCTTCCCTCTGGCTGAGCCATGATTGAACTTTGCAGGAGTCTTCAGTCTTAGTGGATGATGAAAATGTAGAGTGGCTGGGCCATAGGAGAGGGAATGCTGGAGAGACCCAGGCTAAGACTCACATGAGGCACAACAGTACCATTTCCACATTTTTTCTGTTTATGACAAGTTTGCAGTCTTTATTGGTTATGCCTTTAATTTTCAAAGAAACAGGGATGGACCCAGTCTACCCAGTCATCCTTTAGTGTCTAAGAGTGGACAATGCATAATGTATGAGAAAAGCAAAAATGATGATCCAAAGCTATAAGTAAGTGTAAATCCCACTTAGTTAAGATGAATATATAAAATATGTATACTTTCGATGAATGGTTATTTCCTAGTAATGGAAAAATGGCACAGGTATATATGAAAAGTGAAATAATTTCAAAATAGAAAATCGCACCCCACCCCAGAGATTGGACTACTGAAACAAAACAGGATCAATAACAATCAACGCAGCTAGGTTTTGGTTTTTAATTCATAACAACCTATTTGACTTCAATAACTATTCTCTGTTAGAATAACAAATAAAGTCATTTTCTTTCATGGTCACAAGCACCATCTGTCATTTAATAAGTGTTTTCTGTGACTCATTAGTCTGCACTTAAATTGACTTTGAACAGAACATGCCATTTTATTGCTCCATTCTCTACACTACCAGTGAGGACTCTTTAAAGTCAACACTGATAAAAGCCAGTATAATTTCAAAGACTGGGATTTTCCAGCCTGAGCCACTGATGTGGGAAATCATGCTGCTGATACTAATAGCAGCACCACTTTTCAGAACTGACACTTCTGAATTAACAGATAAATGTGGTGGTACCACGTATTCTTTTTAAAATAAAAATATTAAAGGACCACATTTTTCAGAGGACATCAAAACCCCCAAACAAAAGCCACAAAAAACAAATCAATAGGCAAATAAACAAGCAACTCCCCCCCAAGATTTGCATGCAGAAAAGGTACCAACAGGCAGGGGGCTGTTTGAATACCCAATTGCTCAGCTACACATACAAATTCAAGAAACATGATGTCTGCAAATATTTATGGATGTATTATTAGAGGGCCTTTGAAAATCCACCCCCCTCCCAGATTTTTGTTGGAATATCTGAAGAAGAGTGAATCCACTTTTTCACTGGACATCAGTCTGCCTCTTCCTGATGTAAGTTATCTTACAAGCTTTTGTGCATGTCTGGAAATGTTCCAGCAACAGGGCTGAAACTTAAAACTCTTACCCAGGCAAACCTTTCATTAAAATCAATAAGGCATTTTGCCTAAGTAAGTATTACAGGAATGGGCCATTGTATTTTGTATCATGTTTGTGCCTTTAGGCTTTACACTCTGCACTTGGAGACCCATGGATGGAAAGGGCTAAGTAAGAGACAAGCATTACTGTTCTTATTAAGACAGGATCTTATTTGTAGTAATAGCAATAACAGAATATGAAATGATGTTAATTTAGTTGCATGGGGGCTCAAGCCTTCCTGCACTGGTCCAGGGCAGTAGGTGGGGGTGCTCTAGCAACCTCCCAGGAGGCAGCTGGACCACCCCTCTCCCCAGGTCTGCGCCCCCTCCTCCAGCAGCGTTGACTGGGGGGGAGGCGGGAGGGACAGAGTCATGCCTCCCATGTGTGACCCCCCCCAGCTACCCCTGCTGGGGTCTTGGGGAGAGCCAGGCTCCCACCCCTACCACCCACTGCACAAGCATCTTGACAGCAGCAGAGATTGCCATGCCCCGCGCTGGAGGGCGGGGAGGGAAACAATGGAGCCCCCCTGCCTCATGGGCCCAGCCTGGTTCCCCGCAAGGCCCCAGCAGAGGGAGGTGGACTGGGCATGTGAGGCAGGGGGGCTCTGTTTCCCCAGCTCCAGCCATGGCAGCCTCTACCACTGTAAAGGTGCTTGCATGGGGGGCAGGGGGTGGGGGAAGGGAGACCCCTACATTGCATGGGCCCAGCTCAGCTCCTCCCAAGACATCAACAAGGGTAGCTGAGGGAGGCACACATGGCAGAGCGGCTCCCTTCCCCCACTGTGCAGGGAGGAGACTGTCTCCTTTCTGTGACAGCCCCGAGGGCCAAGGGCACCCTGTGAGCATCAGCCCAGCCCTGCAAAGCTGCATGGGATACAAGCAGAATCGCCCAAAATTAACCTTGACAGAGAACATGTACACAGCCTCTCTAAGGTGCTCTGCCGTACTGCGCCTCGTCTGATACTTCCTCAGATGCGGGTTAAATTTTGCATTTTAAAAGCACTCTGCAGCTGTGAACTTTTGTTATGCTATGGCTGTAGAGTGCCTTTAGGAGCCTCAGCCTGTGAAGGATGTAACTTCTGTAAGTGCCCAGTATGCCCAGTAAGAGACCCACCAGCTTCTGTATGTTTTATGAGTGGGCTACTCTTCTGGGGAAATCGCCCCGTGGCCCTCATATGCATTACCTCTCACAAGGCCCACAAATCCTTGGGCCACTCCTGGCAGTGCACTCCTGCTAGTATCACCAGAGTTTCGGCACAAACTGAGGGCAATGAACGGTCCTTAGTGTTCAGCTGTAACCATCTCAAGCACTGTGGCTTGAGAGAGAGCATCCCTGAAGTCTTGTTTGGCAAATGAGATGAACTTCTTAGGAGCAAAATACTTTTTTACCCTTTCACTCCACACTAAGACACTCCCTCACATGCTTTATTTTCAATATCAGGTAAACCTTGCTGTTGACGGTCAGGCAAACATTCAGCTGGTTGGAAATGAGGAAGGACTATTTGGAATAGAGCCAGAGTCTGGGATTCTGTACGTGACCAGACCCCTGGACCGGGAGAAACAAGCTTTCTACACTCTTCAGGTATCAGACATTCGAACCAAACCAGTCCCATCCCTTTTTTGCTGCCCTACCGCATATCTCCAAGCTGCCTTATATTACTGTCATAGGTTTCACTGTAACAGCGAGAACATGCAAACCACACCCTGTACGCTATGCACTAGTGAACAGGCACCAAGGCTATGGCACCTGTGAAGCCTTGGCACCTCTGAAAATAAGGCCATTTATTTAAATGCCAAGAGACTGAGTTAAAGGACTAACTTTGGGCATGGAGTGTTGGAACTGTGAAATACGGAAGTGGTGAACAGGAAATATGCAAGAAACAAGGGCTTGAAGCAGTGAAGTGGTGAACTGTGGTGAACTGTGGAAAAGACCCATCCACCACCACTCTCTGGGGGCAGCCCTCCAGCCAATTTGCGACCCATCTGACTGTGTAGGCATCGATGCCACAGTCACCTAATTTCTTAATGAGAATGGGGTGAGAGACAATGTTGAATAGGTTAGCTTTGTCATCTGGTGTGACGACCAGATTCCCTAGCGTGTCTTGCAGGGGCCCCACATTACCTGGTACCTTCTTTTTGCCCCCTATGTATTTAAAAAAGGACTTCTGGTTGTCCTTGATCCGGGTCGCTAGTCCCAGTCCCATCTCCACCTTGGCCTTTCTGACTGCCCCCCTGAAGCCCCGAGCAACCGTGGTATAGTCCTCCCTGGTGATGGCCCCTCCCTGCCATCGGGTATACACCTCCTTTTTAGCTTTGAGACATTCGTGGATGCTTTTGGTGAGCCATGGGGGTTTTTGAGCACTCCTGCCCCTTTTGATCCATGTGGGGATTGTCACCCTTTGGACTTGGAGGATCGTCTCCTTAAGGAACGAGCGCTCTTCCTGGACTCCCAACTCCCCTCCCCTCCGGGACCTCAGTGCCTCCCCGACTAGTCTACTTACCTCATTAAAATCTGCCCTCCTGAAGTCTAGGGCTGTTGCCTTGCTGCAGGGCCCTGACACCCTGCACTGGATGGTAAATTCCAGTAGGCAATAATTGCTATCGCCCAGGTGGTCGAGCACCCACAGTCCAGGTCGTCGCTTGTGGCCAGGACCAGGTCCAACAAGGCATTTCCCCTGGTGGGACTATGCACCTCCTGGGTTAGACGGAGGTCCTGTAACTCAGCTAGGAACCTACGTGAGCAGTCAGACCTGGCTCACTGCTCTTCCCAGAAGATGTCTGGATGGTTTAGGTCACCCTCGACTTAACTGCCTCTGCGAGCTGACCTGAGAACTCCTGGTCCAGCTCTTCCCCCTGGTTGGGTGGCCTGTAGTATCATGAAATAGGAATACTGTTAATATCTGGATGCTTAGGTCTGTTCACACAGCTCTTTTCCTGGACAACACATAGGGCTAGATTGCAACTAGCTCTGTCTGGGTACATGTACACAGCCTCTCTAAGGTGACAGCAGACACCTTTTCATTCCACCCCTCCAACCAGGAACAACCACAATCTCAGATCTTATGCTCCTTGGAGGATCAATACTACTGTACTGACAATGGCCCCAGACAGCCTGAAAGGCCCGGGGATGGGACTTTATCTTCACTCCGCCATCCTATTCTGCACTGGCTAAGCTGACGGAGCATCCTGTTTAGCCGCTCTCCTAAATCTGCAGGTGGTCCAAGAAAAGATATCGGGGAAGAACCTGCGTCTCGCATATTTCCTGGACACCACTCCGGCAAGATTCCAGCTCTTCCACAAAGGAAGCAATATTAGCTGCCCAGAGTCAGAGTCATTTTCCCTCCCTCCACATCCCCTTTTGTTTCTTTCTGTTGAAGAAATGCATTGCAGATCTGTCACTAGGAAAGCTGAACTGACTGGTGCCGAAGCAGCGTGTTAAGTTTACCATCATGTGACAGTGGAGAAGAAACACACTTTCTTCCAACACTGAACCAGGATCGTTACAAATTTACTAACACAATACAGTGCAAATGCTTTACGATAGCACTACCCCTGCCCTACTCTAATTTCATGGTGCTGCTCTCTAGAAGGTTCCTATGCCTCCTCCTGGGATATTGTCATAGATTTAAAAAAACAGTAGTCATATTTTCACACTAACCTTTAAAAGTGAAATGTAAAAATGCAGGTATAAAAGCATTCTGTTTTAAAATCAGGTAATTGCAAAAGATGAAGACGAGCAGCCAGTGTCTGATCTTGTAACCATAACGATCACAGTAAAAGATGAAAACGACAACATGCCAGTCCTGGCAGAGGAGGTATTTTCCGGGATTCTCAGCAAAGGGACAAAGCAAGGTAATAACGATCTCCCTGACTCCTTACGGAAAGACAGATTTCATCTTCACTTGCCTCCCTCCCACTTAAAACATGCCAAGGGTTTTCGTGCTAATCCTGCTAAACTGGATCAAGCATTCCATTTTTAAGATCATCCGTTTGTATAATTGCATTGTGTTTTCATTAGAAATGACTTGGAGATTATCTCCTCGCCTAAGACAGTGGGGGCTTGAGCAGACATGAACAAATACAAAATGGCTTCCCTCTTCAGAGATAACCACAACCATATGTGTGGATGTGAGAAGTTGAGTGCCTTACTCTTTGGGATTAGTGCATTCTTTTTATTTGTCGTTCGGCGACATGCATGCAGTAAACAAGAGAGAAAATATAGAAACCATGTGACTGCTTGTTCCATAGCCTTTTGCACACTGCTGCTGGAGAGTTGCTTTCAGATGTCAGTACAAAGCTTCCTGCTCACTGATGCTCAGTAGTGAAATGTCAGGGAGGAGATAAGCAGGCTAAAAGGAGCCTATCTTGGAAGCTTGACTGTTCTATCATTAGTTTTATAGATAAACTTTCCAACGTATTTTTAAACATCAAATGTTATTGCACTGCTGAGTATAAAGTCATAAAGAGATTTTTTTTTGTAACGGTACCAGATGTAGTTTCGGGACTTTTCATATCGAGAATCAGAATGTTTGTCTTGGTTAAGCAATCTCCTCACATTAACCTAAATCGGGATCACAAATGGCTGCTACCACAAACATGGTGAAAAGTTGCCTTGCAGATCTACCCTTGAAAGTCAGAAACAGCAGTGGAATGAGTTACCTTCCAAGCAATATGCCAGGATACAATGGGATAGCAACAGTGCATAAACTGGTGAAAGCTTGATTTAGTCCAGTATCTCTACTGGGCACAAGAGTGACTTTAGGATGTGTACTAGACTCTTAGTGCCACCTGCACCACTCTACAAATGTCCAAGGGCACCTAAAGCAGGAGTGATGCCCCCTCTACTTTGAGACTCTCAGCATGTGAGGGTTTGTCTCAACTAAGATTAAAAGGTGGTGTTTCAGAGCATGGTAGTAACACATTCTTACTAACTTGTTCTAAGATAGAAAGTGATGCTTGAACAAGTTGCTTTTTAACATATTAAAAACACCTAAAGGAACAGTCTGCAGGTCACCTTTACCTGTGAGCATGTTAAAATACACCTTACTTTCTGCAGTAAAGTTGTAACACATTAGCTAAAACATTTTTAAAAACCTCCTATTCTTGTCTGCATCCAGTAGAGGAGGGGTAAAGTTAAATATAGAGGCTGATTTCTCACTAATTGGTCCTGTAGGGTAAGTGAGTTAAAAAAGGCACGTAAAAAGCCCCCACACAACATCTGTAGTATTTTTATGCCAACAGAGGTGTCAGTCAGGACACAAGGTGAGAGAGAACAGAAAGCCAGGTCCATTCAGGCCTCATTCTCCTCTTACATGGCTGTAAACTCTTTGAGTAACTCCACTGAATGCCACTGATTTATAGAGGTGTAAAACAGGTGTAAAGGATAAAGCCTTTAATTAAAGACCTGCAGTTCCTTCTACCTAAAATCTGTAGTTGCCTTAAGTTCAATGGCATTGATTTGGGTTGCACTGGTCATGCTGCTTTGCGTCATATCCCAGGAGGAGGCTCTTGACAGCAACATTCTTTGTATTGTAGACTGTTATAAAAGGTTTGCTGTGCATTTCCATAAGACTGTGAGAGGTGAAAGTAACCTCGTGTCACAGCAACAAAAGGTTTCATAGTGTGAAGGCTAAATGAGTTTTAATGGGCACTTGTCATTTGCTACAATTTGTCAAAAAACTCGAGGACCAAGGGAAAAAAACAGGCAGAGAAATGTACTGCTGCAATCTGAATAATATTACTGGCATTTAACCTAACAGGTTTTTCTGATTATTATTCCAAACTTTAACCCTTATTTGGGGAGAGATTTCCCCACTCTAGTAACCGGAATACAGCATACACAGTTATAGGAATACAGTATACTCACTACACTAGTCAGTAATAGAAATACAGCATACTCACTACACTCATCTCCTGGAATCTCCTGGAGCGGGGTTGATGACTGTTCACTACGCTCATTTCTTGGAAAAGATGCGACTGGAAGTTTATCTTAGTTTATTCATCAGGGAAGGAAGCCATACCACAAACCAGCTATTGGAAGGTTTAGTGGGCAGGTGTTTCGCCATTTTATGTGGGTCAAACCCTATGTGTGCTTTTATGCAAAGTGAGCGTGATGAAACTGTTAAATTAGCATGTTGTGAATAGCACCTGATTGTGTGATCTGCAAACTAATACTTACTCCCCGCTATTTTTGCAACATGCCAGTTAAACTAGTGTAAAACAAAGGCAGGACATAGTTTTACTTTGCTTTACACTGCTTAAAGGCAATAGTCTCTAACATGGAACACCAAAGCTGTACTGCTGAAGGGCATATGTACATGACACAAAGGTTTAATTCCCCCTAAATTGAAGTGGTGTTTTTTTTAAATTTAAGGTGCATTATGCCACCGAATGTGCTACAGCAGCTGGAATTAATGCACAATACACCACTGAATGTGCAAACAGCAGTGCCATTAAAGCAGTGCAAAAGCCATTTAACCCGCTTTAAAGCCATTTCAAAGTGTCATTTACAAACACCCTAACAACATCACATACCTATTCAGGATGGAAAAGGAAGGAGAGAACACCCAAATACATATGGCAGGGATTATTTTTTCCAAAGATGTTTCAAACATGTTTTTCACCTGAAAGATTGATTATGCAACATGCTATTCACTTACTCAGTGGAAAGATTACATATGGTCACTGCAACAAGAATTCACTGAACAGGTAAACCCTCAGCTGGCATAAACCAGGGTCAGGGGCAGATCTGGGAGGAAGGGGGGCAGTGGTATACTCATACCCCACTCTGGTTCCTACTCCACCCAAAGTTTAAAACAAACTTCCTAGCAATGCCTGCAGCATTTCTACTCTGACAGCAGTGAGGAACTCAGTTGACTTCATGGGTCATTATCATCAACCTGTTCTTTCTAAACTCTTCGTTCAACAGATGTTAATGACCCTCTCTCCTTTTTTAAGTCTTGCCGTTCCACTAATCAAGCTATCCTCTCTTCAATTCTTCTCTCTGTTTGCTGCTTTAATTTCATAGCCCTGCAGGTTGTTTTTAACTCTAGCTAAAAAAGTTAACTCAGTATGGAAACATTAATTCAGGTGAACATCAACTCAGGTATGGAAATAACTTTCAGTGAAACATTGCACTGTCGACATGCTTAAGGCTAGATTTTGTTTTATGAAATGTAGATTTAATTCTAATGACAACAGGATGCAAGAAACAACATTTTTAACTAGTTTGTTGTGGGGGGTTTTCTACATAATATATGATATAGTAAATTAATGCATGTTCTAATAAAATTATATTTGTTTTTGCTTTTAGCTTAAACTGAATAATACAGCCCAAGGTCCCTAGCTTATTACTAATTTCTTTTCACCTGGAGAAAAAATGCTTGTTGCATTATATGTGATGACATAGCACACCATCTGCACCCTGCAGATTTTTTCAAAATCCCAGATCTGCCCATGGTCACGATAGCCCCATTAAAGCTAGGCCCAAATTGGTTCTTGGAAGAGACAAAGTCATTGTCTCCTAGTTAGGCCACTGAATAGGGATCCCTAGAACCACTGACTTCAGTCATGACAGGACAGGATTCAGAAGTGGGGTATCTGTGTTTTCCTGCAAAGCACAAATACCTCTAGTTTTGCTACCTTGCGACTTTTGCTGTAATTTACATCAGGGAAGAACAAGTATAAATGTACCAAATCAGGGCATAAAAAGGTGCAGGGGACTACACAAAGGTCCCTTGTCCTTTACATTTCTACCAAATACTCCTGTATTTTGTCTCAGTTTTGCACCTGTGTCAGACCTGGCACCTGGATGGTAAACTGTGGTACTGATGGGCATATGTACACATCGAAGTCAGCCTGTCACATGCTGCCACTCTGCCCTAAGGCACACAACGCAGCTCATTGACTATCTGCCCCCACCCTTACACCAGCACTGACCTGCCAATTTGTGGCCATGTGCTAAAGTGAGCTTAACCCGTGAAGAGCTCTCTCCGTCCTGTATTTTCCCAGAGCGAGACCCATGCAGCTTGTCAGCAGTAACTCCAATAGCTGAACCAAGAGGCAGCCTCCTTGACTAAACCAACAGGAACTCGGGAAGAAATGACCTTGCAGCTGAAGCTTTAAAGATGTCCTGAGGTCTCAGGGAACCAGAGAAATGTTCTCTTTTTTCACTGAAATGTGAGTCTCACCTAATCACAAAGCTTCAGCAGTTGGTGGTTCAAGAAAAAACACCAGATATCATGAGAGTCAACATCTCTAGCATGCCTCTTAAATGAGGGTGATGACTCTGAGAGATGTTGTTAGGCTTAACACCCCATTTATACAGACCTTTGAATGCCTCAGAAGGTGCTGCATAGCCGCAAAGTATTTCTTGTTACGGCTCATTGACAATAGGCATCTGAGGCAGCTGTGGGATTTGAAAAGTCAAGTGGTGTAAGATTCTAAACTTATATTTCTAAGAGAAACTATTAAACTAGCATCAATACCCAAAGCCAAGTTAAACAAACCAATGAGGGAAGCTAGCTACACTACACGTAATCTGTCCCCTTCAACTGAAAAAAATAGGTGACACATTGCATCTCTATAGGTACCACAGAGTTTTATTTATTCCAGATGTGAAGAGTTCAGCTACAGAAAGAGAACTGAAATGCTGCCATGGAAAGTGTTTTTCTTGGTGAATTAGGATGCTTTAAGACAGAGAATTGTGCCACCCAAACCCAATCTGCAATCTTTCTAAACCCAGGAACATCTTTCATGCATGTGAGTGCCATTGACTTGGATGACCCTTCCACGCCAAATGCTGATTTACAGTACAAAATACTCACTCAAACTCCACGCCAACCCTCAGAGAACATGTTTGAAATAAACTCGAGGACAGGAGCTGTTTTTTTGTCTGCAGAAGGTAAGCTACAGCTCTGAAGTTTTGCCTTGTTTGTGCTGAAGTATTTGAATAATTATGGTTCTGAAAGCTTAAACTGACAAAAGTGGGTTACATAAGAACATAAGAATTGCCATTTTCTGGGTCAGACCATAGGTCCACGCAGGGGCTGAGAGCAGATGCTGAAAGGGAGAGTGAACTGTGTATGACTAGGGGGTTTTCCCCACTGTTCCTCTCTCACTTGCATTTAAGGTCTGTGAAGTTCTAATTCAGAGGGTGTATCCCTAACTCCCAGGCACAACAGCTACTGATACTTACTTCTAAGAATTTATCCAATCCCTTTTTTGAATCTAGCTAAACTACCAGCTTCCACAACGTCTGGGGGCAATGAGTTCCACACCTTAATTACACGGATCTGAAAAAAAACCTTACTTTTGTTCATTTTAAACTTACTGAGTGCATCTATAGGAAATGCGTTACTGGGCAGTAGTGTAGTGTACCAGAGCAAATGCAAGTAACAAATTGACTTGTGATTAGTTATTGCGCAGTAGCGTTTGTGTAAATGCCTGACTGGGAACAAGCTGCTCCCAGTCAGCTGGCCAGCAGGGGGTGGGAGATTGTTCCCTGCTCCAGGAGCTGCCTGCAGCCAGGGGAGTCCAAACAGGGATTATATCCCCTTGCCCTGGCAGCACGGAGCTCCTAGCCCCCTGCTCTGAGATCATGATTCGGGAGTCAGGGCTAGGAGATCCTTATCTCCCAGCCTCCACTTCACCATCACAATCGGGAGCCCAGGAGGTGGGGATCCTCATCTCCCAGTGCTGGCCTCACTGTCACGGAGCTGGCTGTGGGAGATAGAGATCTCCCAGCACTGGACTCGCAACTGCCAAGCTGGTACTGGGAGCTGCCTGCTGGCAGGGGCTGGGGAGCCTGTTCTAAGTGATCATGGAGCTGAGTGGGGAACAGGCTTTCCAGCCACCACACTGCGATTGAGGAGTGGGGGCTAAGAACTGTCCCGGTCAGGGGCAGGTCCCAGCCCCGTGTCCCGATGGGGCGATCAAGGGCTTGGGAAAAGCTGCAGGGGTGGGGCAGGTCCCAGCACCCTAGCCCGATCTGCTGGTGTGGCAGCTAGCAGGGTGAGTTCAGGGTAGGAGGCTGGGACCTACCCCTCCCTGCAGCTCTTTCCAAGTCCCCTGCCCCAGTTGGGGAGCTGGGACCTGGACCTCTCTACTGCTGAGATAGGGGGACATTAGTCCTGTCCAGGCAGCAGGCAGCCCTCCAGGGGCAGGGTGCAATGTCCCACTCCAGCCAAGAGTCACTGTTACCTTCCACATCTTAAGAAAATGTTTTCTGTGGACTCTGTTTCCATTTTTAAGTGTGCATGCTTAAAGCACATTAAGTGTAATGTCTGTACCCACCTGTTCAGTTGGTAACATACTGCCTTTCACTTGGGCCATCAAATGACATTGCCATCATTCTGCAAGAAGCCATTTGGTCTCACAGTTCTCTATCTGGCTTGTAATTGTAATCTTTTCTGTGTGCAACCAAGTTTTACTTTGTAGCAGATTTTTCTGAAGCTGCAGACTGTAAAGTGGAGCTGGGCACTTGCACATTGTTATCCTTGAAACATACAGCCAGAAGCTTTGTGTACACCCACGCCATGCATCACCAATAATGACAGGTTGTAGTCATCGTTTTCTTGTCTAATGAAAGGTCTTTCTGAAGTTCATTTTGTGCACCTGCCATCACTGTGTACTGGATGTCCATATGAATGCAACAGCCATAGATCACTTGGGAAAGTGCAACTTAATAAAGGCAGTACAAATGGGTAAGGGATTAAATCAATCTACAGATTTTCTGAAACCCATGATTTGATTCATGGCACAAACTATGCCTATTATTTAGTATCAATCGGGTCCTTCCCAATTGCCTCAAAGGAAAAGTAACATTCATAAGAAATTCTAGAAGAAAATGGAATGATACTAAATGTTGGGAAGAGAAGTATAATGCAATAAATGCCTCCTGCTCATCCACAGTAGCATATCCAGCTTCAGAGCTTTTTTTCACAGCAAAAGAAGGAGATGAGTGTCATCTTACAAGGATCTGCTGTCACAGACTTTTCTTTTTGTTATAATTGCCACGTGTTGGCAAAAAACCTGTCCAACCAAAGCCAACATTTTACGATTTTAATTAACTTAAATTAATTTTTAATTAACCAATAGATATTTGTAGAGCGACATTTCCTCAAAACAGAAGGATTAAATATAGCATCTACCAAACAACAACAGAATAAAACAGAAAAAAATAGTGGAGTCTGACTTTCAATACCCTGCAAAGATGCACTGATATTAAAAAAAGGCACACAAATGTTTATGTCTACATTACAATGGAGGTGCAATCATTAATTAGTCCCTTATGCATGGTACTGCTATAGGCATGAAGTAAGTGTACATAACTTAGGTGTGCAAAGGCAAGTCCTGTGGTCAGAAATTGGTCTTTGATGTTACTTAATGCATTTCTTATTACACTTTCAAATATTAGATATCAGTTGCTACAGCATCTAAAGTGCACTTGAAGGCAAACCCAATGCTAAGATAGTAACACTAAATGTTTCCATGAGAGAGGGTTCAAGAGCTGCCTTAAAAAATAGTCATGGCTCATCTCTTAAGAGAGCACTTGTTTCCATTGTAGATAAAGGCTAGAGGTCACTGGAACGCTTGGGAAACATCGGGACCAGCTGGCAGGACAGCAGAGAGCTGGGAATCATTTGCTTCACTTATATAAGTGCTCTGTTTTAAGTTATCAGTTAAAACCTGCCAGTCCAACCCAGCAAGAACCCCAAAACAAAAAGGGTTCAGGTGAAATGAGGCCTATAGGTTTAAGGAGAGGTTAATTTTAGTTTTGTTCATAATGTGGCTGGAATACATTTCTACCAGAATGGACCTTCACTGCACTAGAAGCAGTTTCATTATAAGGCACAGCATCCATAAAGCTGAGCCTGTTGTCAGCAGGTCAAAGAACAGAATAGTGCACATAGGGTAAGCTGGCACATTATGTAGGTGGGCCCAATCAGAGGGGAAGAGGGTGGTTCTTTTCTATATTTCCAGCAACAAGATGTCACCTGCTATATTGCATGCAGCACAAGTCTGTTCATCCTGGGGAATTTGTTCAACGTATCACAGGTAAGTAGTAGCAAAGTAGGTCAAAGCCACGACTTGAACAAAATGGATAGTTTGACTAGAATATGTTCCCATATTACAGCTCCCTGTTTTTCCTTCACTTGCTTCCTCCTGGAAGATGTCTCCACAGGGAACATGCAGGAAATGTGCATCTCTCTTACTTGGGAGGTGTTACAAGTTCTGCAAAAGTGGTATGTAAAACTATGGTTGATAAGATTCTCTTATTTTGTAGGTAGCTCTTTATTAAACTCATCTGAGGTCAGCAATTATCAGCTAATTGTGCAAGTCAAAGATCTGGGGAATCAGTCTCTGGGGTATCGTGCCCTAGCAACAGTGGAAATTACAATTGTGGAGAACACGTGGATAGCCCCAAGCCCTGTCCTCCTTCAAGAAAACCTGAATGTGACCTATCCAAAAATCATTTCACAGGTGAGTGAAGAGGGCAGTTTGCAAAAGCAGGAGACTCAGGACAGCAGCGTTTGCACAGCTCTTTCAGAAAAGTCATAAGCTGGGCATTGAGCCTACAAACTCTTAGGCTTAACTTTAGACACACGAATGTCCTCTTCCATCAGTACTCTGCTCACGTATGGTCCTGAAGAAGCACAAGCATGGTCTGTAACTTTTATATTAATGGCAGGTTGCAGTAGTCTGGATGCTCAAAAAAGCAGGCTGATTTTAAGTAGGAGTGCAAGAAGCATTATTGCCACATGATCTTAAGCGATGGCTGATAAACGTGTTTCATCCATTTTGTAGTATTAAAAACACTCATGCTCCTGTTTCACAGGCTAAAGTTTCTATTTATTTATGTCACTGAGTCTTACTATTCAATACCAGACCTTTCCATTCATCCCCCCTACAAAGAGAAAGCTCTCATATTGCTGGATTGTCCCTGCTTTTTTTGTCCAAACCTGCCTGACTTGCCGGTAAAGCTCTCCCTATTCCAGCAATAGCAGAAAGACGGAGTAGTCTAATGTACAGCAACCTGCTGTTGTTCTGTTTACTGGAACTCCAAAGGGAATCCCTCAGGAATGAGAGGATGAAGAGGAAATAAAAAAGGCTGCTTAAAAATAACGTTCTTATTTTAAACATAGCGCACAGATTGCACTCTGTCCCCTGTGGCAAGTCAAGTAGTGCAGTAAGGGAGCTTTTCACTCACGTGACTGCATCTGCATAGTTTGGGAATACAGTCATATGGCTTAAGAGGCACCAAATCTAAACAAAGTCACCCAAGAAACACATTAGTGCTAACATAAACAACGCAGATGTTTAAATTAGAACGAGGCCTCCGTAATGGCTTCTGTTATTTTGAGACCCGATGAAGTATTACACACATCCCATTTATAACAGTTACCTTCTACTTTCTCCTTGTTAGGAACTGTTTTGCACCCATGGAGCTGAAAGGGTTTATGCCTTGTAAAAACAACTGACAGGCTATATTTCACCTAGGCTGCACAGTCTAAACACAAGTGTTTGTAGCTACAACATTTCCATGGCAACAGTAAAAAATGCAGTTATAATTGTCTCTGAGTTTGCTTGTTCACCTGCCCTTATAATAACTCCCTTAAAATTGTTTATTGCTTTTCACCAGTGCGATGTTGTAGGTATTTTTAGCTCCAGTAATTTAATTTTGGATTTAAATCAATCTGAAAATGATTAAACTTTTGCTTTGGCAAAACCTTTTGCTGATTTGATTTTGTTTTGGCTGTTAGAATATACAGATTATTCTATGTAACTTAAAGAAAGTCTGTCCAAAAGTTTCAGCTTAGGTTATTTTTGGCTAGCAATTGAAACATTATTAGCCATTTTGAGTTTAATTTATGCAACTGTTTCTGGCTGGGATATGGCAGGTATTTGGAATCTCTTGTCAGCAGCCAGAATCTCAATTTGATCTTAAAATGCATTTTACTGAAGGGACTCAAAACACGTTCATAAACAAGCACTCAAGCTTTGCAGGCAGAAGGTAAGCAAGAATGTTGTCCATTTTACAGGAACTGTAGCACAGGCATTAATGATGGCCTGACACTCAGAAGTGATGAGCACTTACAGCCTCAATTAGATTCAAAAGAAGATGCTCAGTGTGGAAAAAAAAAATCAAGCTATAAGTGGCTTGTTAATGGACATACCATGGGTTTGACAGAAATGAGACTACAGCCCAGTATTTTTGATTCATGGAGTCATGCTGTAGTAGCAAACCACATCTCTAGCATTTTTAGATAATATAAATATACATAAGTTTTTTGTGGCAAACTTCATTAACTTGATTGTTAGCTACGTCTGCTCTGATGGCAGCTGTAGCTACCATACTTGGGCTAGAAGGTCAGAACAGTGCTGGTTTCTCCAATTCTCACCCCTATATCTACCTTCTTGAAAAGATGAATTTGATATTTGTGAAAGGTGCTGGGCTGATACAGCCATAGAAAAGCATTCTCTGTTCATTATCCAAACAGATAAAAACAGGGGCGGCAACAGTACAAAACTACCCTACTTTGCACTGAACCGAATGGATGAGTTTAAAGGTGGGAGGGTTGCTCATTTTCTATGTCTAGTCACTCGCCTATCTCTTCTGGGGATGCTAACAAAGGTACCAAGTATTCATTATTGTGCTGGTGGCTTTAGGTGATGATCAGGTGTTCACTGGGACCAACTCACGTCCTCTGTACACTTTTTGTCGATGAAACAACAGTATTTCAATATTGCTGCTATTATTGTTCCTTGGAACTTGGTGTGCTGCTTCTTTGTGTGAATGCTTGTTCCCTTGATTCCAGGTTCACTGGAATAGCAGAGAAGTCCATTACTCTCTGAAAGACAATTTCCCTCAGGGTCTTTTTTCAATTGACCCAGCAGGAAACATCTATGTGACACAAGAGCTAGACAGAGAAAGTCAAGCAGAGGTAAGCATGAATGGAGGGATTAAGCAGTTCAGAAGATTTAGCACAGCTCCCTTAATAAGCACTCAGAGATCTGGTGAAGGAGAAGATTCCCTTGCTAATTATTCACCAACAAAACTGCATGCATGTAAAAAGATAAACTTGGGGCCATGAGACAAAGGCACTCAATACTGTAGTAGCTAGGCACCAGTGGATATTGTCTTCAACTTGGGGAGGTAGGGTAATGCTATTACACATTTTACAGCTGGAAAATCAAGGCATGAGGTAAGGTTAAGTGACCTGCCTAAAATGACCGAACCAGGATTTATGGTAAACCCAGTTCTTTGTTTTACCCCCTGGACTAATCTTCCTGTTCTATTAAGGATAGATTCTGCTAATGCATCCCTGCTGAGAGCACTGTGCTAGTGTAAGTGAGAGTAAGATTCAACTCCTGAGGGTGAAAATACTAATCTCCCAAATAAAAGTACACTGGTATTTTGTTTCATCCAGATATAATATAATGGCACTAATGATATTATCTGAATTATTGAGCCAATTTTATTTTGTCCTCTACTTGCTCATACAGTTGTTCCCACTGGGCCCATTGTGAGATCTTCAGCCATACCAGTTTCAGTCATTATCCTAATGAGTTCTGTAAATATGAGTAATAGTAAAGGGTTTAGGCTTTGGCTCACTGAATAGAAGAGGGGCAGGTTATGGGCCATTCTATATAGTGGTGAAACTTCAATGCAGGTGGAGGGTATAGATGGCTGCCTGGGACCATTCCTGAGCCAAAGAGATGCGAGGGGCTGGAATATGGCTATGCATAAGCAATAAGTGGATGCAGTTACCTTCGGGAGTCTCTTCTGAATTTGCCCTCCGGTAACCATTTGAGTGTGGAGCTCAGCCTAACTCAAGGATATGGCCCTTTGTCTTTAGGTTAATAGGAAGCAGTATCCTGACCACAAATGCTAAGTGTCAAGCTTTTCCAAGGAGATGAGGCAGAATAGAAGCTGATGATTTTCCAGTGGTATGAGAACACATGGCCTTAGGTATTTATAGAAAGACCCCTGGGACTTCCATATATCTGGACTGACTTCAAATCAGCATCTGGGTGACTAGCATCTATTTTTTACTATCAGCAATATGAGTTTTTAACTTCAAGCTATAGATTCTTATCTCTGGAACATATAAAAGCTGGGAGCACTGCATGCAACTGGTTTGTAGCTTTGACATGAGGGTTGAAGACAGTTATAAAAATAAACCTTTGGCATACTATCATTTGAATAGTGCTAAATAGTTGCCTGTGCACTTTTTAAACAGGGTGCAATTGTGGTCTCACTCTGTGACTTACTATTGCAGAGGTGATTGTATCTTATGTTACAGAGAGAAACACATTTTGGTGAAGCTTAGTAGGGCAGGTATACAAAAAACTTACCACGGGACAAACGGGTTTTACCAGACAGCAGTTGTCTGGATGCTCCTAGCCCACAGGAAGAAGCAGCTGAGCTCAGGTAGTTTAGCTGTCAGTGCAGTAAGAGCGGGCCCACCAGCAGTTACTACTGAGTAACTGATGCATGGAAAACTGCTGCCCTGTTTTCCCCCCCACAATAAATTGTTCATGTGTCCATACCCTTAGTTTCCAAATGAAACTGCTGTTTATAGTGCCCACTGTCATAGTCCATAGGCAGCACACAGTAACATAAGAATTAATTTTTTATGTATCATTTCCCCCAGCTGGAGGGACAGTCTTTAGGGAGGAGGAAGGAGAGAGTTTAAACAGAGGACCTTTGTTGGAAAAAGGAGTGAAGGAGAAGGCCTTACGTAATCCAAAAAAAACCTTACTGAAAAAGTGCTGGACAACATAATAGTGATAAATAGCGGGTATAATTTAACACTGACAGGTCCTTGTTATAATTCTAAAGAAATTACTACACTTTCTACTAAACGCTATTGGCTTTTAGTTTCAGTTCTTTATAACTCCCTTTTATTTTACAGAATTGTATAGATTACAGCCATATTTCACTCACCAAGACTTTCCTTAAGAAAAAATATAAATATTTAGTTCTGCTAAAATGAATAAGGTTGGCAAAGCTGATTAATTATGCATTTTCTTATGAATCAATTTGAATATTATTAGTATGAGATTCAAGTTTTTGCTGAGAACCAGGATGGCGTGCTGTACAGTGATCCACTACTGCTGCTGCTAACGGTGCTGGATGAGAATGACAACGTGCCAGTCTTCACCCAGGATGTTTATCAGGTAGCAATTGAAGAGAACACAGCCAAAGGTAAGAGCTGTCCTTATGCAGCACCACAGGTTGTTAAACTGTTATGGTGGCCAACATATGGCTGGCAGGAATGCTGATAATATGATGCTTAGGGTCCAGCTGTGCAATCCTTACCCAGGAGAGACTTCAGTGAGAGGCTTGCCTGAGTAGGAGCTGCAGGAACAAGCCCATTAATCAGGCCTACACATGAGGCAGAAGGTATAATTAAAATATTCATAGATTTAAAGCCAAAAGGGCCTTCTCATCTAGTTGACCTAGTTTTAAAAAACACAACCCTTCCCACCCCCCAGCAAAAACCAAACAACCTACACCCTCAAGGAAAGGCTAGGAGGAGACCTTGTTCCTGTAAGTCATTTTGTGACAAGTTTCACAATGTAGGTCTTGACCAACTAAGCTCTCACTTTTTTTTCCCACCTCAAAACAAGAATAATTTCGCATGTTCCTTTTTTTCTAGATGTTAGTTTCTGTTGCACCATCATGAGGATGTATTTCACTCTCATATTTATTAAATTCTGAATATTAAATAGGTGTTGTCCCAAACTGCAGATCCAAGCGCACTGAGTTTGGGAAATGTTTGGATCTGGTTCTAATCTTTGCAGATTGGGCCATCTCTTATAGGAAACTAACAATCAAGACATGCACCTCTTTTACAAAGGCAATTTGCTTTTGTAATGGTGCCTTACTTTACTGGGAATCAGTGATTTTTTTTTTTTGTCCTGTGTGCAGGAAGTGAGATCATCACAGTCAAGGCAGAAGATATTGATGACCCACATACTAACAATGCAAAAATTGTATATGAAATATTGAGCCAGAAGCCTCGAGCATCAACTGGCTTTTCATTTCATATTGGCAATGAAACTGGAATAGTAACACTTCAGGACTCTGGCCTGAAGGCCAGCGCTGTGAAGCAGTACCACCTCCTTGTTCTAGCGGCAGACCGTGTCGGGCACAAGGGCGGTAAGTCTGCTTACAGATCATAGCCTCTGGTCAGTGGTTTATCATTAGGCAATAACAATTCCTAATGTCAGAGAAACTCATATGAAGCTGCCACTCCCCCAGTTCAGTACAGTGATCAGATTGCACATGGCATGAAATTGTCACAATATTATGTACCCCTCCCAGGGCAGAAATTCAACAGGTTCAAAAATGGCTGTTATTCTAGGGAGTAACTGTTCAATATAGCAGGCCCTTCACACATACCTATTTGGCCAGAGGCCCTCCACACACACCTATTTAGCCAATGGCTGTCACGGCCATTTGGATTCGGAGTACATATTTATTATTCTGCCCACTATGACGAAGCGGGATGATTATCTAGTGATCACCAGTGACACACCCCTGTTACAGCTCCTGTTCCAGCAGCTACAAGTCACAGCATGCAACACAAGTCGTGATGCTTGGTATTTCTGTAGCATCGCATGTGAGGATATCAAGGCCTTCTCCTTGGCATGGCAAAGGGGGAAGTTCTCCAGCACTTTTTCAGGCTGGACTGTGACGTTTCAGTCCATTTAATTTTGCGATTCTGTGGAGCAGAGGAGTATTACAAACCTTTTGTACAATTGGGTGAGATGCCTTGTCCAAGGTCCTAGAACACAAGGGCCAGATTCTCAGCTGGTGTAAATCACTCTAATCGGGTCAGTGTTATTGGGTCAACAGGCACCCACTGAGCATCTGGTCTCCACTTCATCCGGTAACCAGCATGCCGTGACTCCTCTCGCATGTAGACTATGCTGTTAAGCACGTTGCAATCCACAGAAGAAAGCGCCTATCCGAACAATCACATATCCTAGAGACATAGTACAAGGAAGGGAAGGGCAAGGCTTAGAGTACTGAAGAGAGGGCAGGGAAACATTTATTTTTAATAAATAAAAATAATAAGTAAAATACTTTCTATATGTGATGGGTTTGGTGTGTGCATGAAAACACACAAAAAATGCAGGTAATTCTGGATTTATGGAAGTAATATTTTAAATCCAATTCATCGTGTCTACTCAAATCTTTCCAACATTGCTCTCCTGGTTTCTGCTGTCTTTAGATCCCAAACAGAGCTTAAATACAAACATGAGATTATCTCTTGGCAAAAGCGCAGTATTGTAGACACAGCAGAAGGCAGCCCAGATACTACCCCTTTGAAGAGCGTCTGCTCCTTTTTCAGGGATTTACTTTCGGTCAAGAAATCCTAAAAAGCTCCCCTGTTTCTGTTTCCAGGTCTCAACAGCACTTGCACTGTGTTTATTAACGTTCTGGATGTAAATGACAATCCTCCTGTGTTCTCCCAGACAAAGGTAATTTTCTATGTGGAAATGATTATCATGAAATCCCTACCCTGGATAACAGCATGTGGTTTACTGTATTGTAGATCCATGACTGGGAAGGTGCAACACAGACTGAAAGACATTCACAGGCATGTGGCCCACAAAGTGACTATTATTACAGTAGTGTAAAGGCACATGTCCTAGTCTCTTGACCATTCTCTTCATGAGGAGAACACAGAATAGCTTCAACAGTCTATCCAAGAGATAAAAATGCATAGTGAGAATGAAAGATGCAATTTATCTAGGTGTTAGAGTTAACAAGCTAGAATTAGTGGGAGTGGGCAGGTACATGCATGCTTGTGACGCATATGGCTGCATATATGCATACATATTTTTGCATAGGTACGAGTGTGTGGATGCCTATAATTGTTTCATATCTATGGGGAGTACATATGTGCTCATACATGTGTGCTGATATATTTATATAGGTGATGGATACATTCTTGGATTGGTGCATTCAAATATGGCCGTGTTTTTGGCTGGCAGCATGTGTGGGGAGAAATCCTTTTTTTTTAAAAGAGGACTTGTACCTCACCAACCTAGCAGAGTTCTTCAAGGTACCAAAAAAAATGCAGATTCTAAAGATCTAGTTGATACAGTATATCTGGACTTCCAAAAAGCCTTTGACAAAATCCAAGATCAAGGACATTGGGTTATCATGGGATTACAGGGAAGGCTTACTCGTGGGTCAGAAAATAGAACGTGTATAAATGATCAGTTTTCAAAATGGAAAGAAGTAAACTGTGGGGTCCTCCAGGGATGTGTGTAGGGACTGGTGCTGCTTAATGTATTCATAAATGATCTGAACAGGGTGGATACAGAGGTAGCCAAGTTTGCAGATGATGAAATTATTCAGGGGATAAGACTAAGCTAGACTGCTGAGAACTGTAGAAAGATCTTATAAAATTTAGCTGATGAGCAACACAATGGAAAATAAAATTGAATCTTGGTAAGTTCAAAATCATGCCCATGGGAAAAATACCCAAAATATCCATAAACAACGATGGGCTCCACATGAAATGTTACCACTGAGGAAAGATGTCTTGGGGACATTGTGGATAGTTCATTAAAAACCATCAGCTCAGTGTTCAGCAGCAGTCAAAAAGACAAATAAAATGTAAGGAATTATTAATAATTGAATGGTAAACTATTCCTCTTTATAAATCCATGGTCCATCCATATCTTGAATACTGTATGTAGTTTTGGTTCCCACACTTCAAAAAGATGATAGAAAAACTAGAAAAGGTACAAAAAAGGGCCAGAAAGATGATCAGGAATATGGACAGACTCCATATAAGGAGAAAACAAATAGGCTAGGAGCTTTCAAAATAGGACAGACATGCTTGAGGGAGGAATATGATAGCGGTTTACAAAATATTAAGCAGTGCGGAAAAAGTAATTAGGGACTTATTTACCATCTCCCATAGTACTAGAACTAGGGGACATAAAACAAAACTATTAGGTAGTAAGTTTAAAACTAACAAAAGGAGATTTTTTTCACACAGAATGTAATTAACTTGTGAAACTCATTGGATGAGATGTTGTGGAGGCTGGTAGCATAACCCAGTTCAAAAGGTATCGGGCCAGTTCTTGGAGGAGGTGTCCATCAGTAGATACTGAATACAGTACAACTTCCTAAACCTCCAAGTGCTGAAAGCTGCAGTGGGAGAGGAGCAGAGCATGGAAAATTTTGGACATGCCCTGTTCACCTTCCCTGTTAGTATCCACAGCCACCCTGTGAAACAGGATAATGGCCTAGACGGACTCATGTCTGACCCAGTGAATGGCATTTCTTATGTTCAAAGGTGTGAGTGGGATATTTGTGCAGTGGGTCCTACATAGATGAATAGATGGTTGAAAAGATATTTGTATGGAAACAAACAGCTATAATTTTCCTCCCTCTCTCACCCCAAAACAAGAGTCTACTCAGAAATCCCAACTAGAGGAAGCTGCATGGCGGCAAGTTCAGGCCGCAGGGGCAGCCGTAACACTGTCTGGTGGCCACATGGCTCCTTCCCTACTGCAGCTCTGTGGGTACTCTCTCTTTTCTCCCACCGGCGACACCTGGATGGAATTAGTTGATTTGTAAAAAGGGAGGCTGCCCTAGGGTCCCAGAGCAAGCCCTTATCTTTCTGCCAGCTAGCAGGTCCCTCCCAGACCCCACTGGTCCCAGTCCTGCCCCTCCTGGTCTGTCTGTGCCCCCATAGGGCACCTACTGTCTTAAGGGCTAATGTGGCCTCCTTCCACCCCTACAGCCTCATCCAGGGCTCACAGATGTTACCCGTTATCACTTCAGGCCTCCACACCCTTGTTGGGGCTTCTGCTTTCCCAGCTTCAGCCCCTTTTATCTGGATGGGTCCCTCTCTATGTTGGTCCACTGCACGGGACCTGGTTTCTGGGCTCCAGTCCCTGTCTAGCCTTTCTCTCGGGCCCCACAGGCTTTGCCCTTCTCCATTTACTGCCTGCCTGGTCCTGAGCCCTGGCCCCTGGCTGGGCTCCAAAACTGTGCATGCTCCCAGGCACCAATTGTATGTAGTTCACGCCTCAGACACCCCACTGTGGGCTAAACCCCAGTGTACCCTCAAGCACCCCTCTGTGGGCTCCCCAGCCACCCACAGGGGTGTCCATTTAGGCCTGATGATGAGCCTACCTCTCTGTGGCGTCTTAGTGAGCTGCTTGCAGCTCTTTGCTCCTGGGCAGCCTGGATGTCTGCCCCCGGTGCTGGTAGCTAGCTCTCCAGCAGTTCACCTGCTTCCTACCTGCCAGCCCAGCCTGCTGCATCATCCCTTCAAGTAACAGGAGTCTCTGGGTCCCTGTGACAGTGTGTCTATGGCTGGACATTCAAAAAGCTGAAACCTGGATTGATTCAATCTTTTCAGGTTAGTCTAACCTACCTAGGTTAAATTGATTTGTAACAGTACAGACATTCCCTCTGGACCAAGGAAATGCTGGCACATGCCTGCAGTGGCTCAGGCCAGAGGCCATGGGGCACTAGACCATGCTCTCAGCTGCAGGGAAGCTGTGCCGGGGGCGGGGAGTGGGGTGGGATGTGGCTAGTTCAGCAGTAGTCTTGGCTGAACTGGCCAGAGAGGGGTTTAATTCCCCCCTCCATGCCCCACTGGCAGGGACCTGAACCGGGTCTGCCAGGCGCTTCCCACTTGCTGCAGCAGCGGTGGGGCCAGGCATGGCCAGACACTGGCTGGCATGCCCCTAAAGCAGAGGGGGCAGGGAGCAGGGCTATTCCCCCCACTACCCCCACTGCCCCCAGGGGACCACAGTCAGGTCTGCTTGCCCTGACCACCACTGCTGCCGCTCACTCCCTGCTTCGAACAAGCAGTGGAAGCCCCCTACTGCCCCCTCCACCAGATAGCTGGGGGGGCAATAACTCTTCTCCCTGCCCCCCACCTAAGGGGGCCTGCCAGCCAGTGCCTGGCCCTGCTCCCACCTGGCCGCTGGGGCAGCGAGGGGGGAGCGACTATGACGAGCAACAGCCACTGTCACCATTTCCCAGAGTGCAAGCCCCTTTCCAGTGAGGGGACCATGCTGCAAGGCAGGAAAAGCTGCTCTGGCCCCCTCCGAGTCCTGGTTTCGCTATGCACAGTCCACTGCAGCTCTGCCCACCCTGCAGCACAGCGCCCATACTGGAAAGGGGCTTGTGCTCCCTGACACCATGACAGGGGCTGCTGCCTGCATCAAGGGCCCTGCCCCCTTGCCGCTGCAGCAGCAGGGTCGGGGCATGACCAGACACTGGCTGGGAAGGCAGAGGGGGCAGTAGGGGGCTTATTTTGCCATTTGCCCTAAGCAGAGAGCAAGCAGCAGTAACGGCGGTCGGGGCAGTGGAGGTAGAGGGGGAACAACCCTCCTCTCTGCCCCGTCTGCTTCAGTGGCTATGCCAGCCTGCCTCTGGCTGAGCCTGGCCCCGCCGCTACAGCAGCAAGGGGGGAGCACCCAGCAGACCCAGCTTGGGTCCATGCCAGTGGGACAGGGGGTGGGGGAATTAAATCCCTCTCTTACCACTTCAGCCAAGGTTATTCCCAGGGCTGGCCATGCCCCCGCTGCTGTAAACTTCTCCCCTGCTCCCTTCTGGGCCAGCATCTGCCCCTGCCTGTCCCTGCTCAGGCTGGGGAGCAGAAGGGCAGGGCCAGCCCTGCTTGGCTGGAGCAGAGAGCCCAGCCCAGAGAGCATGCGGGGATGCTGGGGGACTCTGGCTTAACTTAAACCAGGAAGGGGTTTACGACAGACATTGCATAAACCAGTCTGAGCTCAATCAGTTAAGTCTGATACTACATTCAACCAGGTTTATTGCAAACAAGTTTTGGCAAACTGGTTCATGTGCACTAAATGTCTGTTCTGTTACAGGTTTAATCTTCTTTCTGACTGTTTAAACCAGTTTGTGCGTAAAGTCTGTCTCTAGCCCCAGTGGAAGTGCTTACATTCACCCAGAGTTACAGGATTACCAACCCCTCATGTTCAAAAATCATGGATAAGCATGTTTCCCCACCCCCCGCCAAATCATAAGATTGTGTTAAATAATGTAACCTTTTAAATATATATATATATGGGGTACTTTTTACCTGCCTTCTAATTTTTAAATCTTTATCAAAGACTTGGGTCAAACTTACAACATTCTTTTTCTGTAGAGAAGGCCCAGAAATGTACTTTCTTTTATTTTTTAGTAAAAGCAGAGATTGTCACATCATCACCTGTCTCCAGGAGCAAAGGCTTTAAAGAAAACATTAAATATCCAAGAATTCATAATGAAGGCATGTTCACTGACTGCATAAAGGCTGGTCAGGAATGTATGAAATGTTCCAAAGTGATTCATGACATTCTTAAGGCAGGTCAGAGAGTTTAGACCAACTGTACTAGCCTTGACAACGTTCCTTGCACTGACAGCAACATTATTTTTAAAAGCCATGGTTCATTTGCTATAGACAAACTGCCCTGATTAATTGAGTACCACTTCAAAAAGAATGACAACAGATTTTTCTTGCAATTTCAATATTTCCTCCTTTTTTTTTTTTTTGCAATACCACATCAGATATAAGGGCAAAATAAGCACAGCGCAAAATAGAGAAGTGATTCTAAGATCTCTTGATTGTTATCGGGCCCATTAAGATGTTGTCAGTCTTATTATAGAAGGTGCAATGTTTGATCTCAGTTGGGACAGAATTTAAAAGATTAACACAGCAGGCTTGGAAACTTGACTCTGATAGCCAGCTGTTGAAGGAGTGCTGACATCTTACAGTGAAGCACCCTGGTGCACTGAATACGTATAAAGTTACCTTGGAGATTAAACACTTCCATATGTATACAGATATAATAAAGGCTAAGGATAGAATTTTTAAGAGATATTAGCTTAACTTTGTACCCATTGGAAACAATGATAATCTTTTCACTGACATTAGTAGATGCAGAACTAGGCCAGTGATAAGTGCTGGGGGTTTTTTAATTCCTTTAATATTTATGTGTGAGACCTTGCACTTTATCTTGAATGTTAATATGCTATTTCTAAGGTTAAAATAACAAATGTGTTTACAAATACTTTCAGATAAATAGTACTGGCAGGTCCCAGACCTGTCAGAATATAAAAAATGAATAGTGGAGATTCAGTATGGCCTTCAGATACCACACCAATTTAGCCCATATATAAAAACTAGCTACCTAGAACTGTGCATATAGCACATCCATGAAACAACATATTTATGTTGTTACTGTTAATCTCCTTCTTCTTGCCCCAGTCCCTGCCTTCCCTTGTTCCAGCTGCTTAGTATGTGTGTCCTAAATTTGATTCTAAGCTTGTTAGAGCATAGATAATTTCTTCTGCATCTTTGTGCAGTTCATAGCACAATATAGTCTGATTTATCTGAGGTCTCTAGACCCTATAATACTGAAAATAATAAAAACAGCATTAATGACCAGTTAATCAAATCCCAAATTAATGAAAGGAAGCAGTAAAATTATTGGACATAATTAATATGAACAATATAGGTATCCTTGCAAATCATAAAAACTTCTTGTTTTTCTACCGCACTTAGAAGTCACATGTGAGAAGAGCTAAAACAAAAATATAAAAAAAACTCCAAAAAATTTCTAACTGTTCTCTCATCTTTTTTAATGCAGTATGGCCCATTCCCTTTCCCTGAGGACACAGAAGTAGGTACACTAATAACAACTATAACTGCAACTGATGAGGATGAAGAGAAGAGATTCAAGTCCATAGTTTTTGCTGTGGAATCAGGAAATGAAGACAGGACCTTCAGAATTGTAAATGAACCCCCAAATGGCACAGTCAGCATCTGGCTTGAACAGGTACCATGTGTTTTTAGTCTGGAATAAGGTTCTTGTCGTAGACATGTACAGTTCATCCCCAAAAGTTTACGCAGTATTGGCTTAAATTAGTAGGCTGCCCCACAATTTAATTTAATCCTACTTGCCACCTCTGCTTACTACAATACACTTTTCCTTCAGCCTTGCCAGCACATTCTATTAAATTAGACTGTTGGAAATTTCTTTAAGTTTAACTGGCTGGAATTGAAGTCATATGTAACACATTGAAAGGTATGCTGTAATAACTAGGACTGTCTACACTCATCCCAGGTTCAAGTGATGTAACTCGTACACTAAGTGGTCTGGAAACAGGTATAAATTACAATAATTTAGATTCAGTTGTGAATTAAACCCTGGGCTACATTCTGATCTTCCATCCCTCAGAGTAAATCCAGAGTACAGAATCTGCACTATTTTATTTTGCCATGTATCATCAGACTAACTCATCCAAGAATTATTATGAAGTCAGTAGGTCTTGATAAGACAATGGAACTGCTCATAGCAACAGACACAATAGAAGAGTGATGGGCACTTTTAAGATGTAATACATTTTTATTTAGTCAGTACTCTGCCATTAATCATTATGGTTGTTTTACTTTATTGTGGCACCATGTAAATGGCATTAGCACTGAATGATCTGAACATGAAGGAATCTGACAAGTATTAAATGACATTTTATCCAAAGTAAATTAATTTATATTGGATGGTAGTGTTACATGCCTGTAGTCTGTGCTTTAATAGGAGTTACGCTAGGTGCGTCTACACATGCATTTTAATGCACATTAGCCTATTTTAATATGCATTAAAGCATTAGCAAAAAAAATGCACTTTCACTAATGCACATTAAAATAGGCCGATGCACCTTTGTATAGTACCTCACAGTGGATGAACTACATTTAATGCGCATTAGCAAAAGCACATTAATGAACGTGTAGACATGCCCACTGTAATTTAAAAGCAGCCCAGCTCAAGTCATGCTCAGTCAATCTAAAGGGCTTTTCTTGTGAATTCTGAATGTCGAAAAAGTTTGTAAAAGGTGGCAGAGTTAAACTCTCATATAGGGTTAGACTATAGCTGCACCCAACCCACTATCAGGTATCTTGCATCCACTTCAACTGAAAAGGGGAGGAGTGTATATGAAGAGACCATCTAAACTAATCTGTCCCCTGCTTCTCTACCTTCATTGTTCCCAGAATTTGGAGGCCTTGGAAGTTCTAATTTGTAGGCTGTATCCCTAATTGCAGACCTGGGCCATATCTTCATGGTGGGGAGGATGCGAGGGAGGAACAAGTTATGGGCTATCCTAAAGAAAAACAAAAACAAAAAGCTAGCTCCAGTAAAGACATGCCCCTTTTGCTTTCCTGTAAAGTACAGCAGGCAGGCTCAGCGCTATATCCCTGCCTGAGGTTGACCTTGCCTGGGACATAGACACATGATTCTTTTACACCAGCATGTCTTATACTGGTAATAGCCTGGTTACCCTGAGTAAACCATAACCCTGGGATAAGCTCTAAGGAGATGACAGCATTGTCCATCTGCCTCTCTAGTTTACTTCACAATAATACTAAAATGCCTCAATGTTATTTTTCCTCTTCGGATAACTCACATCTGTTAATTATCCTGCAACAACTTATTCTTTTTAAACAGTGAAGAGAAGAGCCTAGGTAGGGTTGCCCACCTGTCCTGTATTTAAAGGTGGGGGAGGGTCTAACATATGGTACCTGATTTTTCGTGACCCGTGTTCAGTAAGGAATGACTAAAGAGTACCCTTTTTTCTACAACATTTTGCCTTCTTCAGCTAAGGATTTAGAAAAAGGGGCACAGCTTACTTCAGGTCCTGGTGAATAATGGCTTGCATTTGAAAGCTTGTCTAACTTTATCCCAACTACATAATTACTCCAATAACAGAGATCACCCTAAAAAATATTTGTCTTGCATAATTTCTGGACCATCACAGCTACAACAACACTCCTACACTACTATAAATAATTATGTCATTATATTTGTAAAAGCAACAGGGAGTAAAATTAATCCTGCTGTCATCTCCCTTAAAGAAGGAGATTCCCATTAAGAATCTTCACTCCTCACTCAGAATAACTTCTCATCGACATCAGTGAGACTATTTTTGGGAAGGACTTTATAAGTCTTAGTAGATCATCATGATCTATTTTTCTTCAGTATTTAAGGAATGAACAAAATCATTAAAAGTCAATGCAATTCTGAACTGGAACCATGAGTCACTAATAAGTAAAAGCAATAAAGGAAGGAGATTATGTTTTAATAATTATATAATGCAGTACATCCTTATTGATTTATTTCTGTATAAACCAGTCTTACCTTTTTGTTGACGTCAGTAAAGGGTAAAACCTGGGCTTTTCATTGTCATCAGTAGAAGTGCTAATACACTTCAGCTGATGATCGTTTAAATTTAAATAATATCTTTTCAGTGAGGTCAGCTACAGCAATACCTCTATACCTTTATACCCTTATACTACATCAGATGCTTAAAGCGCATTAATGTAGTGGGTAAAACCTGTGTTAATGCGCTAATGTGCAGTAGAATTAGTCTCCTGTGCAGTAACATTACCTCAATACGTGTGCTACCATTACTGCACAGTAGTGCTGGTTACTGTGTATTTAGTTAGTACCTGTTATTACAGGTAAAGTAACCATTGTGCATTAATACACGTATAGATGTGCCCACTATATGCCATTCAAACGGCGAGTTATATTCTTGACAAAAGTTAGTGACATAAGGCAAAATGAAATATTTTAAAATTAGGGATAGAGTTTTCATCCAATAACCGATGTCAACCACTCTGTGGAAGCTTAGTCAATGTCATGTGGCTTCAATTTTAGCACAGTCTTTTATAGCTTTGTGTATAGCACAGTGTTGAGAAGTGTTTATTCAGAATCAGGCATTAAGGCCAAGTACAGACAATCAAAACGCCTGAGGCTGAATTGATTCAGTCTTTGCAGGTTAGTCTAAGCTACAAAGATTGAACCAATAAGCAAATGAACAGACATTCACTTTTGATTCTGGAAATGCAGCCTCATGCCTGCAGTGGCTCAAGCCAGAAGCTGGGGAACACTAGAGCACGTCTGCCAGCCATTGTCAAAGGGAAGTACTTTTGTACTTTTGGAAGTATTAAAGCACAGCACAGTATGGGTGGTTACTATGCCGTGTGCGTGGCACATGGTTAGATTTTGCCACTATATTGCCACAGTGGTGCACTATAACCAGGGAGCATGCCACTATGGCAACATAGCTGGCAGTCATGTGTAGACCTACATGATCGATACGTTGCTGTAGCGTTCCATACAGTGCCATAGTGCATCACTACATTGCTGTAGGGAGACGTGTGGACTAAAAAAAAGTCAGTGTGCTTAGCTGTGGGAAAACCCTGACAGCATGTCTTGCTTGAGCCAGTGATTCACTTTCAAAAGCAAGATAGTCTGACTCAGACTCCAACAGACAAGGCAGGTTGTTTTCATTGGAAGCTGCCCGAGTTGCTGTTGAAACAAGATTCTCATGATTTTTTGTTTTCTGGACCTCTCTTCTCAATGGAGAGACTGGATTGCCTGAGATCAGGCAATTGGACACACACAATAATAGGAGACAATGGAGACAGTGTTGGAGACAGACAATAGTAGAGACGGGTATCCATAATGACAAAGGTAAGCACCAGGAAAGAAGTAGGAACCCTATGCTACATGGTGAGAGCAGCCCAATCACAATGGTGCCATTTCAGTCTAGGAATGTATTTATTTGGTCTGTGTTTATAAAGTAGCCCTTAGAGAAGGATGATGATTACATTAGTGTAATCTTATTTTAAGTCTTTCAGATAAATACTGACTTTTTTTTTAGTGTTTGGTTAGCCCTAAGGGGTACTAATAATTCTACTTGGTCTCAGCACACTACGGTTTGTGTGTAATCTTTGATGAAAGCCAGGCACCTCAGGAAGTAAATCAGTAACCACCCTGAATAGCTGAACAACCAGGCTTCCACCAAATCATCATGGTTCTTAGGATGCTCCTCCATATTACTTCTGAATTGTGGCCATTATTTTTCATCAGAAGTCATAGCTTGCTCAGTGGGGCTTCTCCATTCTCCCACACTCCAACCGTCTCTGCCACCATTAGGGCTGTTTTTGGTGGGGGAGAAACAGTGAAGAAGTTTGAGTTAATCTGATGGTTTTTAACATTTAAGGAATGAAAAAGCATATTTGTGTCAAGTGAAAAAAATAAACAGCAGAATTGAACTACCACTAAAGTCCATTGTGAACAGAGAGGCGGTTTGTACAGAAGATGGGGTACTAACACTGACTCTCTATGACCTTGGGTACCTTGTTTATTCAGGTTGCTTTGTTTCAGTTTTTCCCCCATCTGAAAGATGGGGACAACAGTACTTGTTAACCTCAAAACTGTGGTTACCAGGCTCTGTTAATATCTGTAAAAAACCCTTGGAGGCAAATGTATTCTATCAATTCTGACAGCAGTAGCATATTGTAGTTGCATGTAAAAATGTCAGCCACTGGAATACATAGAGAGTGAATTCAAACATTTTATAGGCTATAGTAATTTAAACTGACCTAGCACTTTAAAAACATTAATTGTTTATTCTACTTAATCTTTTGCTCATTGGTGTCAATGTCAAAGCTCCCACTGATTCCAATGGTGCAGAATCAGTGTATTAGTAGTAGCCCTAATAAACAGACAGGCAAGCTGAAGCATAAATATTAAGTTACTTGAGCAAAGGCTTTATGACTGAGCACATGTTTAAGAATAGAACCAGTATTTCCTTGTTGCCAGTGCCATGCTTAACCACCAACAGAATGTGCTTCGCCTCTGAAATAAAAGTAGAGTATCTTTGTATGCTGCTTCCTTTAAGAGATCCTATATTACAATCCAACCACTGTTTAGTATTTTTGTTTAGTCAATTTGCCCTTTGTTATGATTGAGGCTATTATGATGCCAGAAACTCCACTGGTCCAGTTTACCATTTACAGAACTGTGGCAGGGCACTGCGGGTGCCTGCCACTTTAAGGGCCTGGAACTGGCAGCTGGCAGGCACTGGATGGGGCAGCCATTTTAGATTCAGGGCTGCCCATATAAACAGGGCATTTTGCTGCTGGAAGCCAGGCAACAACATTGCCTGGCTGGAGGGCTGCTGGTATCTTCTGGAGGTAAGGGAGGAGCTGTAGGGGATGGTCCCCCCACTGGAGGCTCCTAGTCCTGCGTACAACCTAAAACTGCACCCTGCTGGGAGTGGATGGACTGGCGGGGCTGTCAGTGGTACGGGAGCCCCCGGGAAATGCCAAGCCAGTTACCACCCCAGTGAAAGGCGGGTTGGGGCGCCTTAATCCCTAGCCCCATGACTGGGTGGGTGTGGCAGGGCACTGTGTGCACCTGCCACTTTAGGGGCCTGAAGCCAGCAGCTGCCAGGTGCCTAATGAGGGCAACCATTTTAGATTCAGGGCTACCCAAGGCAGTTCTGCTGCTGGGGAGCGGGCAACAACACCGCCTGGCCAGAGGGCTGCTGATATCATCTGGAGGTAAGGGAGGAGCTGTAGGGGATGGTAAGAAGGTTCCTGGTCCTGGGTATGAGCTAAAACTGCACCCTGCCAGGAGTTGGTGGCCTGGTGGGGCTCCCAGTGGCGCGGGAGTCCCCAGGAAATGCCAGTCCAGTTACCACTCCAGTAAAAGGCGGGTTGGGGCACCTTAAGCCCTAGCCCTCACAACCGGGTGGGTTACCTCTTGTTTTGGAGGGCCCAGAGGGTGGACCATCAGAGAATGAGAAAAGGGCCATAGATTCAGGCCTGTCTGAGTTTCCCCTGACTGGCCCACACTGGGGTCAGGACCAGAAGGGCCAGAGGCCCACCGCAAGGGATGCCCAAGAGCTGAGAGCCTGGGGTCCTGATGGGCCTGGAGGTGGGCCAGGGCTAGATGAGCCGAAGGTCTCAGTGGGGTGACCACACCTGAAGGAGAACCAGCTCAGGGAGTGATGCTGCCCAGTATGATGGCGGAAGAGGCCGCCTGAGGAAGAGGAATCCAGGTGGGGTTCAACAGGAGGATTCTGGGGTCTGCTGTGGGCGCTGGTGATTAAAGGAACATCTTGATGCCATCTGCGAGGCTTGGGCTGCGGTGTAGGGGAGGAATGGAGCCACAGATAGCGCCCATGACATTGGGGCAGAAAATGGGCAGCCTTCTGCTTGATTAACATCTATTAACTAATTAATATCAAGACATGGCAGGAAAGAACGCGGGTGGTTAGCTCAGGAACAGGTGGGCAGGCTTCAGGGAAAGCGGCCCTCAAGCAGTTACCCTTTTTGTAGGGTCTGAAGGGTGGACCCCCAGAGAAAGAGAGTGAGGCCATAGGCTCACACCTGTCTGGACTTCCCCTGACTAGTCCATGCTGGGGCCAGGACCGGAAGGGTCAAAGGGCTGGGGGCCCACTGCAAGGAATGCCCAAGAGCTGAGGGCCTGGGGTTCCGACTGACCTGGAGGTGGGCCAGGGCTAGTGAGCCGAAGGTCGCGGGGGGACCACACCCATAAGGGGAAGCAGTTCGGGGAGCTATGCAGACTGGAATGAAGGCGGACTAGGCTGCTGGAATGGAGGAATCAGAGGGGCTCAACAGTAGGATTCTGGGGCCCATTGTGGGGGCCAGTGATTGTGAGAACATCTGGATGCCATCTGTGAGGCTTGGGCTGTGGAGTAGAGGAGGAATGGAGCCACAGATAGCACCCCCTGGCATCAGGGCAAAAATGGGCAGCCTCCTGCTTTATTCATTTCTATTAAATAATTAACAACAAGTTGTGGCAGTTAGCTCAGAAACAGGTGGGCAGGCCACAGTGAGATGGGCCCCGAGAAGGCCCCCTGTTACAGGAACCAATTTGCTTCGCAGCACAGGAATTTCCATACATGTACCAGCACAGAAAACCCAACAAATAAGAAAGAAAGGAGATTTCCACCTCCCACCCCAGATAATGAGCACACTCTGAGTTGTTCCTGCTATGTTGCTGACCTCCAGTCCACATGTTAAACAATGGTTTCCAATATTGTCATAGAAACCCTTCTACATATCAGTCTGTCAACAGCTATATGATGACCTAGCCCCAAACAAACATGTACGAGTGGGTTTGACTATAAAGATGTATATTCAGAAGGCATTTGATGAATTCCCAGTTTTGGTGCATCTCTAGTAGGAACTCTGATGAAGAAAATTTATATCATCAACATTTTTCTTTTTAATAATTGCTACAGCCCATGTCCAAATACAGTAAGTTCTTAATAGATAAGTCCCATGAAAAATTTCAACTTTTTGGTGCAAAACTGAAAAATGAACACTTTTAGCCAAAACCCAAATGTTTCTATTCTGAAATACTGTCATATTACCTCATGGGATTTGTTCTTTGGGAGGCTCCTATCCCATTCTTTTTTATGAGCTGGGCTTCCCGCTGTATCATATCTCCCACAATGCACCAGTCTCCTTTTTTGCTGCACTAAAGCCTACTAAAGGTGCAGACAGAAGTGCAGCTCCCCAGTCTAACTTGTAGCACTTCACAGAAGGTGCCTTGAGTTAGACTGATCCTCCCGACCCAACGAACATTAGCTGTTAGGTTGGGAGGACAGGCATTGAGCTCCAATATGTAGCCAATCTAGGGAGAGAGGCTACATGTCTGCAGGCTTTTCCCCTAGCTCCATGTCCTCTCTCCCAGCCCCTGGTGCTGTCTGAGGAAGGAAAAGGGAGAAGGCTGGGGAGGGAGGTCTGTTCTAGGATTTCCCCAGCTGGACTGGAGTAGGGGTGGGGGGTGGATTGGAGCCCCCCGATTTGAGGGGCTCCAGTCCACCCACCCTACCCTCCAGCATCAGCTGGATAGGTCCCAGAATGACCTCCCTCCACTCCCTTCCCCCCTTCCATTCTGAAAACAGCACCAGGTGCAGGTCTGGCTGCATCAGTCAAGCCCTACCCCCAGCATGCACAGACAGAAGTTAATTAAAACACTCTGCTTTGGAGTACCTTCATCTAAACCTTCATGTAATGAGGATTCAGATTTTCATGGGATTGGGCCCTTTTAAAGTGCTCTGCAGCCCGTGTTTGGTCATGACTGTAGAGCACTTTCAGGAGCCAGATCAGGAAAAAGTTGTCACTTCTGTCAGCACCTTAAGTCTATGGGAATCCTAAGACCTGAAGGTCCATGAAAAATATAAGGAGGCATCTCCAGTTGACCTGTCCCACCCTCCAGTGCTCTCCAGAGCTGGCTGTCTGTGCCTCTAGTGTAGTTTGACATTCTGGCCCATAGCAAAGCACAGAGATACAGGACAACCCAATCACAATTTGGTACTGTGGTGCCTCATGTAGTCCCCAGTCATGGTTTTGAAATTTGGTTTTCAACAAAAAGCTGAAAATCTGCACAGAAAACATCATTTTAGTGACATTTTTTCTTTAGCCAAAATCCAATTTTTGGTATTTAAAAAAAATTGAGAGGAAATTTTTGACCAGATCAGCTTAAAGACACCCAATTAATGTGATTACAGGAACTGGACTATGAGACCGTTCAGGAATACCTTCTTATTGTGTCAGCAAGAAACGAGGAGAAGTTGGTCGGTAAAGAGCTGGATGCCAGCTCTACAGCTACAGTGCATATATTGGTTAAAGATGTAAATGAAGCACCAGTGCTTACAAAGGAAAAATATGAGGTCAGCATACTAGAAAACGTAGAGCCAGGAACACTATTACTAACCGTGAAGGCTGCTGATCCAGACATATTTCATACACCATCATTAAGGTAAGACCCTCAGATTCCCTGGTTTGTTTGATGCTGTATCCTTTGGGACTGCCAAGCACTTCTAAAGCACTGAAATGCTCTCATTTGAGGAGCCAGAAATCTTGACTTCAGTCAGTTTGGTCATTTTTGGTGCCTTTTCATAGCATGGAGTCCAAGTGCAGGCACAATTACAGCCAGTAACTGCTATCCTGACTCTCTGATGTAGGACAGAAAAAACACCCTTTGATAATGAATCTATAACCATCAACATGACAAGACTTTCAGCTCCCTTTAGCATAGGAAAGAGCCAGGAAAAAGCAAACTTGCTAAATGGGTACTTTGCGTCAGTTTTTCACCAGTCCCATGGGACAGCCCTGCCCACTATGGGTCAGGGAGGCCCAGGTGAGGGAGATTCCTTGCCCTCCATCGAAGCTGACCCCGTGAAGAAACACCTTGACAGGCTGGATACCTTTAAGTCAGCCAGCCCTGATGGGTAACACCTCAGGGTACTCAGGGAGCTGGCGAGCATCATAGCTCAGCCCCTGGCACGGATCTTTGAGAGTGCTTGGCGCTCTGGTGAAGTGCCTAAAGACTGAAAGAAGGTCAATGTGGTGCCTATCTTAAAGAAAGGGAGGAAAGAGGATCTGGCAAACTATAGGCCCATCAGCCTGACTTCTGTCCCGGGGAAGGTCTTAGAAAAGTTTATTAAAGAGGCCATCCTTAATGGACTGGCTGATGCCAACATCCTGAGGGATAGCCAGGATGGGTTTGTTGTGGGTAGGTCTTGCTTGACCAATCTCATTTCCTTTTATGACCAAGTGACTTATCACCTGGACAAGGGGAAAGAGATCAACGTTGTATATCTTGAGTTTAAAAAAGCCTTCAATCTGGTATTCCACAATCACCTCTTGGCTAAACTGGCTAACTGGCCTTGACCTCGCCACAATCCGCTGGCTGGGGAATTGGCTCTGTGGCAGGACCCAGAGGGTGGTGGTCGATGGGAGCCAATCGTCTTGGTGTGCGGTCACCAGTGGGGTCCCTCAAGGCTCTGTCCTAGGGCCTATAATATTTAACATCTTCATCAATGATGTGGATGTTGGTGTCAGAAGAAGACTGGCCAAATTCGCCAATGACACCAAACTCTGGGGTAAAGCATCCACACCTGAGGACAGGAGAGTGAACTAGGTGGATCTTGACAGGCTCATGAAATGGGTGGACAAGAACCTGAAGGTGTTCGACACTGAAAAATGCAAGGTTCTCCACCTTGAGAGGAAAAACCTGCAGCATCCTTATAGGCTCGGCAGTGCTACACTGGCTAGCACTACAGATGAAAGGGACTTGGGGGTCATGACTGACCACAAGATGAACATGAGCCTTCAGCGTAATGCTGCGGCTAGTAAAGCAAGCAAAACGCTGGCTTGCATCCATAGATGCTTCTCAAGTAAATCCTGGGATGGACGTCATTCTCCCCTTGTACACAGCCTTGGTGAGGCCGCAGCTGGAGTATTGCATCCAGTTTTGGACTCCACAATTCAAAAAGGATGTGGAGAAGCTTGAGAGGGTGCAGAGGAGAGCCACGCGCATGATCAGAGGTCAGGAAAACAAACCTTATGATGAGAGGCTGAGAGCCATGGGGCTCTTCAGCCTGGAAAGTGCAGCCTCAGGGGTGATCTTTTGGCCAACTAAAAATTTATCAGGGGTGATCACCAGGATCTGGGGGAACGTCTGTTCCCCAGAGCGCCCCAAGGGATGACAAGATCAAATGGTCAAACTCCGCCATGACCGATTCAGGCTGGACATAATAAAGAACTTCTTCACTGTCTGAGCCCCCAAGGTTTGGAACAGACTGCTGCCAGAGGCAGTTCAAGCACCCACTTTGAACATCTTCAAGACATATTTGGATGCTTATCTTGCTGGGATCCTATGATCCCTGCTGACTTCCTGCCCCTGGGGCAGGGGGCTGGACTCGATGATCCTCCGGGGTCCCTTCCAGCCCCAATGCCTATGAAATCCAGAAGAAGGTTATAAGAAACAGTGCCCACAGATAACTGATTGGTCAAAAACAATAATATGTGTTTGAAGTTTTAAAGGGAACTATCCCATTCCTCACATTTTAAACCGCTCTCTACTACAACTACTATTCAATTGGCTTGAGGCTGGGCCTTGCCTTCAGGAAAGCTCCATGAAAAAGGAGGAGTAGATGGCATTGAGGAGTTTTCTCCAAAAGTGGGCATCACTTTCATCAAAGAGATGAAGGTTGGGTCTGAAAAGCCATAGGCACACGAGGATGTTGCTCTGCAGTTGAGTGTGGGATGATGGTAAGACGTACAGGTCGCCGACAACTTATTTCTTGCTTTCACACTGGGGTTCAGTGAGTGGCAGGGAGGAACAGCTGTCCCACACTCAGCTTCACGGAGATATCCCCATGGGCAATATCTCTGTCTCTAGGCTGATCCAAATGGCAAGACTCTTCCAGACTTAAACAGGCCATAGCCTAGGGCCTATGTTAGTAGTTCTTTACTCTGGCAACTACTCTGCATACATCAACTCAAGGGGAAACTGGGAATAGGAACATGGCACAACTGCCCCAGCTGTTCATAGCTGCCCCTAATCTCCTTGAATTTCCTGTGGAAGCAGCATTACCCACAGGTTTTGGGGGCTGTGTCCACACCCCTTCTGTTGGTTACAGTGGAGTATATCTACCTGTTGATGGGACAATCTGTAGGAAACTTGGGAGTAGACTTTCCCAGCCCTCATTTTATCTTTTCCCCTTTTAGACTACAGTCTAGCCCCTGTTTAGGCAGTTTCATCCTCTGACATCACACATACAGTAACCACTCTTTCATAATTATAATTACACTTGCATGCTTCACTGTCTGGAGAAACGTCATAGCCAAGAATTATAAAGGATAATAACTGTGAGATAATGTTGTTCACAGGGACATGTGGAGTTTGTTTCCCTAATGATGCTGGAGAGGTTGTCAGATTAACACATGAGCAAGAACTGCATGTACCAGCATGTGAACATTACCCTGAAACTGGGGACAGTACACAGAATAATGAATAATAATTTCAATAACACAGATGACATTTTTCAACACACTAACCTCATCTGTATTAGCCCATGAAGCATGTAGAGGGTATTTTTCAATTATTTGGGGTTTTTTGGTATAAGAGTTAAGTTGTCAGTTCATTTTGCATTCAAAACCTAAAATGGAAATTGCAATTGCATGAAGAACTTCCAGGGTAACAAAAAGTGAAATATTTTCCTATGCCTTGATTCCTGACTAAAATGGAGGCAGTAAATAAATTAGAGATGCTCTGGAAGCCTGCCAGAGTCTAAGCAGGCATTAATGAGCTAGTGTATAATTTCTTTCAAAGCACAGTCTGAAGTTCAAATTACTTCTTATTTGTCTCTGTAAATGTGTACCCAAACAGCATGAAAATAAGTACACAGTTTTAATCTGATCCTTTTAAAACAGGATAACCACTGGGCTAATAGTGCTCTTTATTAAAAGCAAATACAAAGGGAATCCTACTCAACAGATCCCAAAGGGACTTCAAAAATCTACATCTCCATTTTGAACTAGTGCTCAAGAAATGTTTTTTTTTTCCTGAGAAGGTCAGAGGGCACTTTAGGAAGCACTGCACAGTTCTGCTTCCAACTCATCATGCAGTGTGCTACTATTGCCATATTCTCCCCCATTTTGGCCACTGCAGCCTCTCTCACCTTTCTAATACCCATCCTTTCCCCCTCAGATCCATTCACAGATTTATTTTTCTCCACCAAACACCCTGAGTATCAATGGTCACTAATAGTCAAATGGAGACTTCTCCAGCATGGTGGATTTGCCACATAGCCCACTGTTGGTAGGGCAAGTCTCCCCTCCCACAACACCTCTTGAATCCATCGTCACAATCCCCAATGTAAAGGATTTTGCAGGGTGTTCTGCATATCTGACACAATCAGGTATCTGATCCCAAGTCTTCCAGCAATCTTGAAAATTTCCCTGCAGTCAAACAAAAGATCAAATTGAAAAACACAAGTCTTATGTCGAAAATTGCAGAGCCAAGTACTCAAAGTTAGGAAACATATTAAGGTAAAGGGCATTATCTTAATCCCCCTGCTGCTGTGCAAAGGAATCATGACATGATTGCACACAATATTTTTGCAGGACTCCTGCATGAAATGGATGGCCATTTAACAGGCAGCTATTTAACATTTCATTTTAGCGTAATTGTTCCATAAGCAGCCTCGTGTTTTATTTACTGCATGCTATTCAAACTCTGCCCAGAAGACAGAATTATTCATTCCCTTGTGGGCTTTTCCTGACCCACAGGAAACAGAGTAGCTATAAATGATCAGTTCTCACAATGGGGGAGGGAAATAGTGAGGTCCAGCAAGGGTCTGTGCTGGGACCAGTGCTGTTTAATATATTCATAAATTATTTCAAAAGGGGGTGGAGAGAATAGAGAGGTTGCCAAATTTGCCAATGACACCAAATTATTCAGGACAGAAAAAAGACAAAGCTGACTGAATTGCTGCAGAGGGACCTTGTAAAATTGGAAGACAAAATGTCAGATGAAGTTCAGTGTTGATAAGCACAAAGTGATGCACATGGGAAAAAATAACCCAAGACGCGCATCCACAATAATGGGCTCTACACTAGTTGATACTACGCAGGAAAGAGGTCTTGGAATTATTGTGCATAGTCTCTGAAAACGTCAGCCCAGTGGCCAGCAGCAGGCAAAGAGGCAAATATGCTGTTAGGAATTACTAAAATGGGAATTGAAAACAAAGTAAAAAATGTCCTTCCAAATGAGAACGCCCCGTGCTTCAAAATGCTGCGAGCGCTAAAGGAAGAGGGACAGGAGACCGATCAGGCTGGATGTTCTTATGTCACTCATCACTACAGTGCCCAAGTGCTTCACGCACATTAATTGATTTCTCTTCACAATAGCCTTGGGAGATTAGGAAGATAATACTATCTTCCCCACAGAGTAGCACAGTGATTAGGAATATAATTGTACCCCAATTTGGGGTGCCCAATATAGAACAAGAAACGCTTGCTTTTTCAGAGTATTTGGCATCCTGTAGCATTTGATATGTTCAGACCACAGTTCCCTTTTACTTTGGTTGCTGCTCGCTACAGTTCTGCATATCAGATCCCAAAGTCTGGACACAGAAAATAAGGAACACGCAAGCAGTGATTGTGAAAAGTTTGATTGAAGTGAGTTGCTTATGGTGACACAGGCTCCGAGACAGCGACAGGGATAGAAGTCTCCAGGGCAGCATTCCTTTGCTCGAGGCACAAGACCATTATTTTTCTTTCTGCAATCCTTGGATTCACTCAACATGTACCTTCAAATTTCTGCACTTCCAAGACTATGTGATCTTGTGATCAAACGCTGTATCCTAAGGCTTATCACAAAGGGCTAAGTTAAAAGCTGTAGAGGCATCATTAGTACTAGTTTGCTTAACTTCTGATTTTGCAACTTTAGTGGTGTTCTTTTAACATGCATGGCTTTTGCATTTCATTTTCTTTGTTTCAATTTGCTTAAAGAAAAAACCCCCACAAATTCCATCAGGTTTCTCAATGTTTTCCCCCTATACGTGTTCTTGGAAATTAATGAATCATTGTAGTTGAAATTTAATGGATGCAAATACTCAGCAGGGTAACTTTTAGCCTGGACAGTTAATAACTCAAAATGGGGTCTTATAATGAGAAGTGTCAGCAACTTTAAAATAAACAGTGCTAATATCCCTGCTGTGAAGTCTTTTTTATTGCTTCTCCTCTACTTGTCAACCTGAACTGGTTTATAACTCTTCACCCAAATCAATAAAAGAATCAGTTATGTGAATCAGGCCTATCATTGATTCAACTCAGACAAATTCAGGTGAAATTATTCTATAGCAGTCCCACCCTCCATTAAGAAAATAAGAGGCACTTGCATTGTCGTCAGTGGTGATTATTTGTACTCTTCTATGGGAAGCTATGACCCCAGGAAAATTTTGTCTATACAAAGGCAGCATTTCCTAAGGCAGACTGGGTCATTTATATGGCAAAGTACCCATTTCTGAAACTCTAGGTTTATATCGGACTCAGAAGTCTGCCTTCTTAATTTTTAGTTTAGTAGATTTTACTGCTCAACAAAGTAGAATCTTCTTTCTTTAACTTCCAGTTGGTGGGGTTTTTTGTTACTCCAAAGCCTGATTCTAGTAGTCCAAGTGAAAGGACATGATGTAGATCATTAATAGCTGCACCATAAATGTGCATACTAATACTGGGCAACAAACAGGTTCTGCTCTTCATGGACTTGCAGTGACTTGACAGGCTCAAAACAAAACACAGACTGAGCAGCAAACTTCATTATTTTGTTTTGTAAACCATTAAATGAAAGTCAGTCATTCATTTAGGCCATCCTTATGTTTCCCTTCACAGCTACTCCCTAAGAAATGATACATTAAACTGGTTTTCTATTGATGAGTATTCTGGAAAGGTTAAAGTTATGCAGGTTTTGGACAGAGAGACTGTGAAGGACATTTACTGGATGCAGGTTGTAGTTCAGGACAAAGGTAAGAACGTCTTTGTTGGCTTTGGATGACAGTTTTTGCCCCCTCGGAGGTGCAAGGAAAACCAGAAAAAGAAGAGTGGGCCAAAAGAGAGTGGGCCAAATTCAGAGGTCCCTTCTCTTCTCATGTCCTTGTGACAAGGTATCTGGCAAAATTCACAGATCTGTTGGAATCTGACATGGCCACACCACGACTGCTTCTGCTGCAGCCTCAAATTTGCAACCTCTGGACTGTCAATCACGTGCCTCACTGACCACACCACCCCAGTGCCATCACTAATTTAGAGGTGATGCCAATGGATTTACATGATACATTGATAAATGGGTATGGGTCTAAGGGAGAAGACACCTGCTAAAGCTGCAGGCAAGTTCAAGCTTCTGTGCTGGTCACAGCCCCAGGAAGGGGGAACAGGGTGAGGGAGAGAGATGTGTGGCCCTTGACAGGTCATTAAAATGTTAGAAGTGGCCTGCCAACCCAAATGCTTGCCCACCCGTGCACTAGTCCATTTCCTGCCAGAGTAGCTCATTGCTCAAGGTAAGCCTTCACCACCATCGGCAAAGTACTGTAACTGCTACTGCAGCCAGCCAGCCTGGGACAGCGGGTCATGCACCACTTCTTTCTGTGGAGTAAACTTAGTGATTATCTGTTAAAATCCACGGTAACCACTTTGTGTGTCCACATCTGCAGAAGAGAAGACTGAGAGGGCATTTGACAGCAGCCTTTAACCACCTGAAGGGGGGCTCCAAAGAGGATGGAGCTGGACTGTTCTCGGTAGTGACAGGTGACAAAACAAGGAGCCATGGTCTCAAGTTGCAGCAAAGGACATTTAATTTGGGTATTAGGAAAAACTGTCTCACCAGGAGGGTGGTGAAGCATAGAACAGGTTACCTAGAGAGGTGGTGGACTCTCCATCCTTGGAGGTTTTTAAGGCCCAGCTTGACAAAGCCTTGGCTGGAATGATCTAGTTGAGGAGGGTCCTGCTTTGAGCAGGGGTTGGACTAGATGGCCTCCTGAGTTCCCTCCCAACCCTCATTTTCTATGATTCTGTGATCAGCAGTCTAGAAAGAGTCTACATCAACACTGCATGTGTGTTTGACAGAAGGAAACAGAAAAAGTTATACTTGTTCTACACTTACCTTCTGTCTAGGTTACAAGAAAGGAATATTATGGATGTGTGAAGGCCTCCAGGAGTCTGTAAGTTTTGTAGGCAGCAGAAGAAGAACTTTTTAGCATAGAGTTCTGTTCCTGCTTACAGAAGAGGTAGTAATGTTTGAGCTGAGGTATATTTTTTTTTTATATATCAGTGGTCAAAACTGGCAGACTGTAAATGAAATGCTGCAAAATACATCTCTACCACAATGCATCCTTCACAGTCCATTTCCTAAGAGAGAGGCAAATTAGGTGTACTCCTAGAGCTGTCCCTCTTCCAGATGGAGACTGTAAGGCTTAGAAAAGACCCCTCAGAGAACAATTTGTTACAGAAAATTCAGTTCTGAGTTGCACTGGTGAAAATTAGATGCAATGCCAATAAGTCATCAGAATTGCACCAATGGGACAGATTCTAATCTGGTTTTAAGGTGAAACAAGTGTCACCACTTTTGTTCCAGAGTATTTTACTTTAAATATAAAATGCCTGCTACATAACTAAGAAACTAGAGTGAAATTGTGTAATATCAAGACTTTAAAAACATTTTGATGGTTTTAATTGCATCTGAGCTGGTTAAGTAATATTTAGTTCACATTCTGCATCATTTGATTTGGACATTTCTGCCTCAAATAGTAGTTTGAAGTCAGCGGTCATTGGATAAAATGAAAGAGGCTGCTTTTAAACACCAGAGCTGTTAATTCAAGCATAATTGCACAGACATTTCAGCTTTTTATTCTATAAAAATTGCTTCTTCACAATGATTCACACTGTCATCACAAATACACTTACCTACAAAAAAAACAAATCGGACAAGAACATTTCTCTTTCAGCCTCTGATTCACATGGATGTCTGACACTAGCCAGAGAATTTGCCATCGTCATTGAAAATGAAATAGCTATATGTGAAAGCCAGTATTGTAATTTTAAAAATCTTCTGTCCTATGAAGCTGCAGTCATCTAGCTGCAGTGTGCAGGGGATGAAAGGTCTGGCATTCAAATTGCCTGAAGCCAACACCACAGCTGAATGGTAAATCACTGAATGCATTTAAGGGGCAAGGTCAAGGAGATGACTGTGATCACATTTCTTTATAGATGATTGCAGTATGAAACAAATAGGATGATTCATTCCAAAATATAAATAGTCCTAAGCCCTCCAAAAGCCCAGTTCTCCAAGGCCTTGATATTAGTAAGATTAGAGAGGGCTCTTAAGAGAGGGGCTCCGCACCTCCCACAATTAGGTCCCAATGTCTTAGCTTAGTGTTCACTGGTTGTGGAGAGGATTCATTCCTGGTATGTGCAGCACTCCAAGTACAAAAGGAGAACAGCAGAATCATCTACACAGCTCTGATACAGAGATTGGATACTGCCACTTAATAAGAGACATCCTCTATCTAATATATATTTCAAAAGCTGCTAGTGAGTCAGCTCAAGGCTCACAAATACGCAGTGCGATGAGTCACTCTGGGTTTTCATTGTTTGGTCAGGTCATCTTTGGTGCGGATCTGCCCCTTAACTCTGACAAAGATCTTATGACTATACTATGTGGATTTGCTGTTTGGGCAGGATTTGTCAGTCTGTTGTTTACTGGAACAATAAAAGAATATCAGTATCGATCAGTTCATTTAACCATGTCATTTCCACAGAGGCCGAGACTTATCTTCTAATCCTCCAGTCATCTCTCTGCCCTTCTTTAGATTCTCTGGTTTACGGAAATCTCTCCTACGAAGAACTAAAAATTAAAAATTCTCCTTCAAGTTTGGCTTTATCAAGGCACTGTAAAGAAGTATTATTACCTCACCAATTCAATAAGTGAGATATATATCGCACATTCATATGATAGCACACCCTTGAATGAAAGCTGAGAAAAAAATTATACAGAATTGTTGGATTTTATTTTAACAGTACTATAATATGGACAGCAAGGGCCAACTTTTCAGCAGTTGTTTCCAAATTTGCATCCATACATTTGTCTGTGCAAATAAGCATTTGCTCACGTAACCTGGATTCTGTGACTGAATTCCAATATTTTCTCTTGCATGCACAAATATACAGGTATGAATAGTTTGGGAACAGCCAAAAATCTAGTACTGGAAAGCCTGCCCTGACCCCTTCCCTCCCTCCCAGCTCCCACAGCAGGGTCCCCAGCGCCACAGACCCTAGGCATGTGGTATGCTAGCTAATGCAGATGTGTGTGTGTCTCCAGTTTCACTGAGACAGGCAGACAAAACAGTGACCACTTAGTGCTTTTTGGAGCTAATCAACAGGTCAGGTGGTAAGCTGTTTAAGAAGAGTTTGCAATAATGGAGAGAGACTATTGTTTTGCTGATTGGGTGATAAACACTGTTATCAGCTCCCTGCTGGCTTGGGAGCTACCTGTCAGTTTGCTGCAGACAGTGTAAAGAAGCAGGGAGGGAGATTGAAAAGCTCCGTATCATCAACAGATGCATGCACTGCACCCCCCACCCCTTGCCTCAGAGTGCTTAGCAGGGGGCTGGCAACACTCTGGCCCCTTGAGCAGTGAGCGAGAAAAGCCTGGGATGGTGCAAGCAGACCTCCCTAGTCAGAGGTCCTGCCAGGGCCTGGCCACACCCCCCTCAGCTCAGTGTCGTGTAAGGAAAGGGAGAGCTGCTCTTGCGCCCCCCCAGCTTCTAGCCTGAGCCACTGCAGGCATGTGCCTGAATTTCCTCAGTCTGGAGAGAATATCTGTGTGGTTACAAACCAGGTCAGCCTAGCCAGGTTAGACTAACCTGCAAAGATTGAATCAATTCAGGCTCAGGATTTTTTAATGTCTACACTTAGCTTCTTAGCCTACGTGAACAAATGTACCTACTTACACCTCATTACAAGTTACTTCTATTGTCTCAAGACACAGGGGTTATATAATTAGGCTGACACTGTAAAGAAGCTGCCAAATGACTGTCTGTTTTATCTAATCTACCTAAGATTTTATATGAGACTCAGTCCTATAATATAGGATTAGAAACTGCATCCTAGGAATGCTTTCTGTGAACCTCATTTCCTTTACATCTATATGGCTATGTCTACTGTTCTAAACAAGTCTTTCCACAATTTCAGAGAGAAGTTTCATAGAATCATAGAAAATGAGGGTTGGAAGGGACCTCAGGAGGTCATCTAGGCGAATCCCATGCTCAAAGCAGGACCATCCCTGGCCATGACTTTTATGGCCAAAGTTTTCTAAGCATCAGGGTCAGGTTTTCAAAGCAGTTCACACTACTGGCTACATGTCTGCCGTTCAGCAATAATTTAAATTTCTCATATCATAACTGTTTCCAAAAGAATGCGGAAACATTATTAATAGCAGAAATTAGAACCAAGGAGTGATTTCACTCAAGATTTATGTGTTCTACGTTATTGTTTCCTTGCAGGCAGCCCATCAATGACAGTCTCCACTGATATAGTGATCCACATCTTGGATGTCAACGACAACCCTCCGTATCTAGTAGGAGACTACTCTGCCTCATATCTCTGCACTCCACAGAGGGAAGAGCAGTCTATCATTATCAGTGCATTTGACCAGGACGGGGCAGAAAATAGCGTTCCTTTCAGGTTTTCACTTGCCAATGACCCAACGCATCAGAGTAACTGGAGGATCAACACAATCAATGGTATGTATATAAATCTAGGCTTCATTATGGAAAATGGTAGCTTTTCCATAGCTGGGGAAAAAAATAGTTTCCATTAGACAGTAACGTTTTAGTTTCCAACTAACATTAGCTTAGAAATCTACTTGATCTAAGAATTCCCTAAATGACTGTCATGGACAAGGAAAATATGTCTGCAAGGTAGAAATGACAGCTAATGAATTGTTTTTGAATTTCACGTCCCTAAAAGTTATATCATTTTAAAATTTGACTTTTGCCCCTCCTTTTTTTGTTCTACTTTATAATTACCTGAGATATCCTTGAAAATTCATGTAGCACCCTTGAAGGAAAGTATAACTGAGCCAAGTAATTAAGCATTCTTTGTTATGGATGGTTTGGCTCTCCAACTTTTGATTGGAAGTTATTGCCCTGGCTGCTGCCCTTAATAATGCACTGGGAGTTTTGCCATTGGCTTCAGCTGCAGTCGGCACTACTCCTTTACATCTGTGTGCGACTGATTTCAGACTAAACAGGAGAAAAGGATTTTTTTTTAATATCTGACTGCTAACAAGCTCTTTCTTTAGTTCAAATGGTAGAGGTATTTTTTTGCAGCTGGAAGACCAGCATTCTTGGTGTACAGGTATTTCATTAGGGATAAAATTAATATTGCAAACACAATCCCATGAGGAAGCTGACTGTGATTTCTCTGTAATTTTGAAAAAGATAAAATACTCATGCTTTCCAGTATTGTAGGTTAAGTCTTAATGATTACTCAAATGGCTTATGCCAATGCTGATTAAACTTAGTAGGTATTTGGAAAATGGCTCATGTCTGTCTCTATCTAACTACACAATTGAAGTACATTACACAAAACATCTGAAACATAAATAAATCTTTTCACCTAGGTTCACACAAATGGTAATGCTGAAGCATAGAAATAGCAGTGTTTAAGAAATTGTCATTATTTGAAAATCATATGGTGTTTCTTTAACAATGAAGCTTGGGGAAAAGGAAATCATGACAACAGACAGCATTTTCTCTTTAATCTCCAAACTAATTCTACCTCTGGTTAATTTTCAAACAAGTTAAAAGAAGCTGTCACATCTGATACAATGACCCTTTTCTGGTGGGTCCTCTAAGGACTGTGCTATCGCTAATTAATGTTACATAGAAGAGGCTCAGACATTAGACACTGACAAGCAGAGACAGATGGGTCAGCAATATCAACTTTGTTACTTTCTGTATATTACTGCTTTCTTTCAAAGGATATAGTTAATGGGAAATATTAATACAGTTGACAATTGACAACTAAACCTTTTCATGAAGTACTGTGGTCAACATCTTCACTCCCACTTTGCTGTTTTTACTGCTCCTATTTCACCTTTATGCCAGGTGAAATAGAAGGAGCAGTAAAAACATATCCTGGCTTTGGCTGGGGGAAAATTCTCCCAAGGAAGACACAGTAAAAGACAGTAGAAGGTGGCCTCCCAGGGTTCCTCCTGCAAGCTCCAGACTAGGAGGTAAGTGAGACAGTGATCCTCACTGGGTACACAGAGCTGGAGGGATTCTAGGTAGTACCGTGGCCCACGCTGCAGGAAGGCATCAGGGGGACTTCCCCTGCCTCCCCCAGCACAGAATGCAGGGGGACAGTGGTGACTTAAAGCTACCATCGTCTCCTTCCCACGGGGCTAAGGTAAGGTACTACGCAAGCATGCAGAAACCAGCAAACAGTACCTTACCATATCCATAATATGTGTTTGTTAAATGGGCCGTATTAGACTGCTAGTTTCCTTAACTACACCTTCTTTTTCATGCTTAGGCTTTGCAGGTAATGCAATAGGTAATGTTATCACATGCCAACCTTCCTTGGATTTCATAAGAAAGATTTTAGGGTTTCTGTCTTCTACAGCCTAAGGTGCCAAATGCTTCCTGCCTTCAGAACACAGCACCCTGCAGGTAACAGACCCTCAGTCAGCAACACGACCAGTTATTTTGTCTTACAATTAGTTCCACAAAAGATTTTTTGTATTGCATGGTAGCCACTTGAACGATGACTCAATATTTTCCATGGAAAATGAGAGGGGGATGAGTGAAGTTGTTTGATTGTTTGCATTCTTTCTCCAAAAGATTCTTTTGCACACAAATGCACAAAATGCTCGGCTGTGACATTAGTCCTTCCTTTTCATTTTTCATATTCTTTTTGACAGATACTCATGCTTATCTCACCATGGGAATTAGCTGGTTGGAACCCAAATTGCATCTTGTTCCTATTATCCTGAAAGATAGTGGGATTCCATCTCAAACCCAACATGTTCACCTACCAGGTAATAAGAAGGTGTTTCCTACTGCCACCATTTCAGTAACAGTGTGGAGAAGGTTCTTACAGCTACCCTCTTATACAGAGCAAAAAGTAGAAGGCTAATGTGCAACTGTTCTTGCTTTAAATCATGATCTCTCTTCCTGGTCTCTACCCTCCTCCCACGTGGCCCCAGTAACATAGGCCATGTAATATGGCCCTAAAAAGCACTTGCTATTCTTTTCTGTTTCCATTTGCTTTTATAAGCTGGCATTTGATTCCATTTGAGATATTCTCATTATATAGAGTGTCTCAAAAAACATACACATACTTCAGTCATCAGGACTACAGAGACATATTGGCTGATAGTACCAGTTCCAATACAAACTTTCTTTCACTGATCAAACAACAGGCACACCTCCCCCATACTAATAATCAGACTGAGGACAGGGAGCTGACTGTGCTTCTGTCAGTACATCTGTCTTCCTAGTGACTAAACCAAGCATGAAGCATGAATTTTTTAAATACCTGGTATGTCCACTGTAAAGCACTCCTAGCACCAGGTTGGGGCTTTCTTTTTAAAATAAAAAAATAAGATGGTAAACACAGGACACAGAAAACCCAGAGTCTGTTCTGGACTAGTCTTGGAGTAAAGTCTAGAAAGAGGGCTAAATAATTCCAGTTGCCCTCTCACCAGCACCCCAGGAAGGATAGAAGGTACAAGAAGCCTCTCCACCCAGCTCACTGCTGCAGGACTTGGACAATGCAGACCGAATATTTGGGCTATGTGGGGCAAGTTAATACACCCAGAACCATGGCCAGAGCCCTCCCACCCTGTGTGTCTCACTATGGGCAGCAGCAGATGCTTAGATGGAAAAAAATCATACTGCTTCCTTCTAGAGTAGGTGTTTGCATCACAGTGAGCTCACGGCACCTGTCTGTCCTGCACTGACAAAAATCCGCAGAGTATCTCCACTCAGCCACTGCACTGTGCAGTCACCCTCTATGCTTCCCTGAGGGAAGCAAGTCCATTATTTGGCCCTTAAAATCCATTATTTGGCCCTTAAAATAAAGAGTTTAGGGTGCAATCGGATTAAAACCTCTGTGCCTCTGAAATAAACGGAGGGACACTCACAGAAAGCTATTCACGAAGGGCATGATCTGGAGAGCCTTTCTAAGCCCTCCAACCAGTGCAAATTGTAAAGCAAATAAAATGGATTTCATCCTTGCGCCTCAAAAGGACTGAGTTAGGAATATGCTTAAATGGTCAGTAAGAATAAAACTTCATTTTTCAGAGACTTGCATATTGTAGCAGTGAGCTCCTTACAGTCCTTATGCTGAAGCTGCTCCATGAATTCCCACTGATGCTATTTTTGCTGCCTTGCTTCGAACTGTTTTGAGTGCCAAAATACATTTTTGGGAAGAGCGGTTTTGTTTATCTGACAGCGTGTATGTGAATGCTATTCTGCCTTGTGCCAAGAATGAAAAATCTAAGTTACTGTTTTGCATCTAAGAAGTTGTGTTTGCATTTGTAAAACCAGTTGTAACTGCAACAGAACATATGCAGGAGATTGTTTTATTCTCTGTCTTCTTTGTACCTTGTTAGCATGAGCATGAAACAAAATTTATCTGTGGTGAAAGCCCTGCAATGGAAAGAAAATAAACTTTCCTTTAGGATTCAGTACTAAGCTCTTGCTTCTTTAAATAGGATTAAAAGCAGTTCATTTTAGAGCCTCAAACAGTTTTGTCATTCAGATGCCCTGTCCAGAAGTGCAGAATAACATTTTAACCATGAAAACTTTACATGCTGGTTGCTCACTTAACTGTGCCTCATCCAAGCAATGACCCTCAAAATGTTTCCTACTACAGACCCAAATAAAGGTAATTAGATGGAAAAGCACCACATGTACATTTGGAGAGACAGCTGAGAAGGCTGCTGATCCAGCTATAAAGATTTCTAATAATGGTAACTACTTACAGAGGAGGGAAACATTGAGCCTGGAAGGAGAATGAGGGGCTGAAGGAAAATAGAAGGAAAGACTAAGTGATTCTGACTTCAGTGGCAGACAAGATCCTAGGCACATAAATAAGAGATGAGATCACAAAATAGGGAAGAAATACGAGCTGCTAAAAATGAGCCTGCATAAATAGTAAATCTTGTTTGACAAACTGAATGGAATGTATATAGGGAATAATGCACAAAACACACAGGGACGAAGAAGGCAGAATAACCTACTCCACATTCAAGGAATAGTATGTGCCATATTGCAGCACAGCATGTAGGCACGGACAGTTAGTAGAAAACATGGCCCTGAGCACATTGGGACATTAAAAAGCAAGAGGAGGCTAAAAAAGATACATCAGAGAAGTTATCTTTGGGCCTGTGCTAGTATTACTTTAAGTCCAATGATACTGAGCGTTATCTCTAGCCTTCACTGTCTTTACAAATGTAAATAGGGATTGGTATTTGCTATTAGGTGAACAGCTGCTGATCGTTTAATTGGGATTAAAGTTGCCCAGAAAGACTTCCAGTGGTGTGATGTTTTTCTGCTGTTGTCATTAACCCACCAGATCTATTTATAAATAGATCTCAAGAACTTCCCATTTCCCCAGGCCTCTGCTCTCCTGAAGAGGGTGGCCAAGCAGTGTTGCTGCTGCTGCACAGTTGAGGAAGATGATAGACCTGTCTGCCTTGCTCTCACACTGGGCACCTGACCGGGAGATAAGGCTTTCACTTTGGCTCCTCTTGAGTTGGGCCTAAATCCTGCACCTGATGGGGTAGGGTTTTGTGAAGGGTCATGGAAATTAGGCAATACTGAGGGAGAAGTTTGTCGGGCTGTGATGTTAGTGGATACCAGGCTGCTCCACACGCAATGGCTGCTGGCAGTATTCACAGTAAGTCTTGAATATTATCCATATAGAGTTAATTCTGGCCATTCTACTCATTTCTACCAACACATCCCAGTGCACCTCACAAACTGAGGTAAGGCAGCCCTTTTCCTTGTCTGTGGAACGATACCACTGACATACAGTCACCGCAGCTCTCTTCTCCTCCTAAGTGATTCACAGCATTGACTAGCCACTGGTGTTCATGTTTGCTGATGGCACCCAACTAATAAACCACAATGGAGTTCAAATCAAGAGAAGCTAAGTAGACTAGGATACATGGGCATAGACCAATGCCTTCCAGCTACCTTCTTTAAGGAGGTGAAGGACTGGAAATCTTACTACAGTTCCTACCTGCAAAAGCACAGAAGAATCCCATGCAGTGCAATCAATTCAGCTAACATTTCTGGGCATAACTGTGTACCTTAGCATCATGTGCACAGTGAATGTGAAACACTTCCAAACTAGATGGCCCCTATGCCACCCACATTAAAGACTCCTTTCACCCCATTTACTAGGGTTGTGCAAAATTTCACCGGCCATTTCATTTTGACACTATTTTGACTCATTTCAAGGTCAAAACGGCAAAATCAAAATGAAACAAAAGGCTTCAAAACAGCTTCGACACAAAACGAGGCTAGTCAAAATGTTTTGACCGTACCTCTGGGAATGGAAGTCAGCCCAGCTGGGCTGACTTCTTATCCCCGGCTGATCTAGTGAAAGTCAAAACAAGTCGAAACAACCTCACTGTTTCGATGAAGCAAAACGGAACAGCCGTTTTGAATCAAAATGTAATTCGGTACGAAATGCTGTTCTGTCGAAACCTCGACACTCCGGGTGAAATGGAATGGTGCCATTTCACACAGCCCTACCATTTACCCCCTGCTTGCTGCTGCTCCCCTGCCTCTAAGCTGTCTGTCCTTAGGCAATGAAGTTCTTTGAAAGTTTAGAAAGTGGCTAACATGTAGCAGGTGCTTCAGCAGTCCAACCCAGTGTGCAGGAGAGCAATCCAGGCCTTCTGCATTGGTTGGTAATCCCTAGAATTAGAGGGATCCAGGTTCACCCCAGTGGGCTATGTGTCATAAGCATGTCAGCTCTCACTGTGTAGGTCTGGAGCATGAAGCCTGGATGGCTATACCATGTGTTGATGAGCCTTAATATAATAAAGCAAATTTCTGGCCATACAAGCCTGATTCACAAGCTACCCAACATGGTGTGGCAGTGCTAAAATACAGCCTTTTTTAGCCAAGTGGGATGCTTGGTTTGTGCACAGCCCTGCCAGTACTGTGTGTTTCCTGGCTCCCACTGTCTCATAAGTATACTGCTGTACAAGCTCTAGAAATAAGCTTCAGGATTTAGAATAGACTGGACTATGTGAGCCATGAATAATTTTTCTATGAACTGCTTCTTACAGCTCTATAAAGTCAAGAGAATGAGACCAGTGCTTTCATTACAGAAAAGAATATAAAGAAACCAATGTGATTGGAAAACATTTACAAGAAGCAGAGCACTTGATCTGGGCTGCTAATAAATCCCATCCGTTTCAATATGGCACTCAAAGGCATGGGGGATATCCGATTGGAGCTCACCCTGGACTGGTGCCATCATTTGTAAAGCTGTATTTTAATGGCATTTCTTGTTTTACCAGGAAGTCTGTATTACAGGATTGTTCATTTTAATTCCTTCAGTTTAGAAAATACTACAAAGCACAGAAACACTCAACACAAGAACACCCTACATAGTAGCTTATATACGGCAGGTAAATCTAGTATAGCTCCAGATCAGCAAAGAGTCTGGGACTCTGGGGATACTGGTTTGTCTTTAGTTTCAGTTTTGTTTTGGGGCTCTGATCTGATCATTTGATGCTCCAGATACAGGAAACATATCCAGTTGCAAGATTAGGGGCTAATACACAATCTCCCAGTTCATTGAGATTTCTTAATAGTTAATGCACTGTAGTTTGTTACATCTGAATACCTAAGACATTTCAAAGCATTAATTACATTTTATAAGGTCAGCAGGCACTTAAATTTTTAAGAGCCTATTGCTGTGCATGCACATGGGGTCAGAGCTCTCAGTAACATTTTGATGTTTGTATTTAACACTGCTACAGTGATTCATCTGCACGTATTTCGCTTTCATTTGAAAGAGAACCATTTACAGTGTCTATTTTAAGGGTCATTAAGTGGAACATCCTAAGTGCAAACACTTTGGAAAGATAAATGGAAACATTTAATATTTATGTATCACTTTTCTGCTGCATCCTAGTTGTGTAATCAGATCCCTGTTCCACAGCTCCATTTAAAGGCTACATTAAAAAATTAAATAAATGTTATAAAATGTAGCAGAAATTAACATGGGTCCCAACTTTGAAATACAAGAACTGTGTATTCAAAGGCCAAGTCTGACATATGTACAATGCAGGGAAACCTAGGGCAAAGCTGTCCACTACCACAAGACTGTTGCAAGACTCTTTAGTTCCTTGAGCTCTATATCCATTGGCCATGCCACGCTGGATCAGACCCAATGTCTATTTACTCTATTCACAGAGTATCCAGTACCTCATGGTTTAGGAACCCTTCAATAAGCAGTTGTGAGATAATCACCTTCTCGTATTAGATTCTGTTCTAATCTCCACTAGGCACTGATTCAAACCCTTAAGAGTCCTTCATGTTTTTCTTAGCACTAACTAGTATAGCTCCGGATATTCCAGTTAGCCTATTATATTTCATATGGTAAATTAACAGTCAGTGGGTTATTTATTATTTGTATTGCATAATGCCTGGGTGCCTTAGTCAAGGACCAGGATACAACTGTAATAGGTAAGGCTGACTATAAGCCCTTTAGGCCTGGGATGATCACTGTGTGCAAGGTATGGGCAACCCCCGCTTAATGCAGTTTTGCTTACTGCAGTTTCACTATAGCAATCATTCAAAATACCTACCTGGGTCCCACTTAGCGCGTTTCACTATAATGCTGAGTGTGGGGGTGGGGAGAAGCAGCGGTGGCAGTGGGTGGGGTGTAGTGGTGCGTGAGGTCAGCAGGGGCCCAAGGCAGGGTGGCAAGAGCGCAGGGTCTGGTCCAGCACGTGATGCTGGAGCTGATGGGGAGGAGCAGCGGTGGCGGTGAGAAGGGGGGGCGGGGGGGGGCAGTTGGTGTAAGCAGAGCCCAGGCCAGTGCCCGGGCCAGGGCCAGCAGGGCCCCAGGCAGGGCAGCAGGAGGGGCTGGTGGGCAGGTGGGGAGGAGCAGGGGCAGTGGTGAAAAGGGGCAGGCAGGGGACAAGCACGAGCTGGTGCCCGGGGCCAGGGCTGGTGGGGTGGCAGGAGCTCAGGGCCTGGACTGGCACCCAGGGCCAGAGCTACCGGGGTGGCAGGAGCATGGGACCCGGAGCCAGGGCTGGCAGGAGTGCGGGGCCCGGGCGGGTGCGAGCCACTGCTCAAGGACACGTGCACGATGTCTCCTGCCCCCGGCCACAGCAGAGCTGAGCTGGTGGAGCCCTCCTGCCCCTGGGGTGCAGCCCATGTCCTTCTCCAGTCACGCACTCACCCACCACAGGGCATGGACAGCATCCCGAGCCTGCAGCCATCTGGCAGCAGCAGCTAGTTCCAGTGCCGGGTGTCCTGGAGGGAGCCCCCGCTGGGCAGAGGAGGCTGCGGGCACTGGCGGGCAGGTAGCCCTGCTGCTTCCTCCGCATTGCCTGGAGCCCACTGCCTTCTCACCAGAAATCCCTGGGCTGGCAGGGGGTCCCCAGCTCAGGCCCCACAGGTGGGGTGGCTGGGGTCAGGCACAGGTGTGCTGGTGGCCAGCAGGTGCAGCCAGTGGGGACAATTGTGGCAGCAGAACAATGAGACCAGGGGTCAGGGCCCGGCCCAGGGCGAGGTGGCAGGAGCGCAGGGACTGGGCCAGCAGGTGGTGCCCGAGCGGCCAGCGATGGAACCAATTACATTTATTTATATTAATTTCTATAGGGAAATGGGTTTCACTGAGCACGGTTCTGCTTAATGCTCAGTTTTTATGGAACCAATTAAGAGCGCTAAGCAAGGGTCGCCTGTACAGGATAAGAGTCACCAGATAGATACAGAGATTCAAATGTACAACAAAGAGTACAATGGGTTTTTCTCAGTTTTGAATTTGCCACTTTCTTATTTAATTGAAGATTCCATTATCCGAGTCCGAGTGAAGACAGTAGAAAGATTCCTACTGACTGGAGGCTGTCTAGCATTGCTCTAAATAAGAAAATGTTCAACTTTATACATGGAATTAAACTCACCAAGTTCCAAAGGAACATATATTGAAAGTTAAGCACTGAAAAAATCTTTTAGGATCAGTTTGTGTGAGTTTATATACATGTCAAAACAAGGAAAAAGACCATATTTACTTTAAATTTTTTGCAAATTGTTCAGTTTACCTATTTCACTTCATTTACATGAGTCTTCCATGAAAGGGTTAAAAGCCTGATGTCTCAAAACTTGTAAGTCTGTGGATAAGGAAAAAGTTAAGTGTTTTTCAGCAGGGCTGGAAAGTTGTTACTGATGAAAATGTTCCTCACTATTTAAAAATAATTTTACTAATTATTTCTTCACAATTTCTCTGCCTGTCACACTTCTAGTTAAGGCTAAAAATATAATGGGAGATGGTTTTTATTTTTTGCCAAAGAGGCAAGGAGCAACAAAAGGGTTCAGGGTTGCTTTCACAATGTACAATGTGTTCATCAAAACATATGACTAGAAATGGGCACTGTTTGAGAAGGTCTCTGATTCCCATTCTTTGGTTTTCAAGGAGTGAAGTTTATTTCCTTAGCATTAAGGCAGAGTGGATTTCAGTGACAAAATCAGAATCTTCTCCCTTTCCTAACTGTGAAAACACAATCACCTCCTCCCTACATTTTTCCTATACTCTATCATCACTACCAGTACATGATGGGTGTCCTGGCAGAGGTGGTGTAATGGGGTATGCTCAGGGACAGATCCAGGGGGGTTGCACTTGCACCCCTGTTTGATTCCTCCGCTATTCGGAGTTTAAAACCAACTGCCTGGCAGTGGTAGCAGCATTGCCAATCAGGCAGCGCTGATTGAGTCAACTGAATTCATGGCCCACTCATTGTAGTCTACCTGATACGTTCTAAATTCTTCATTCCACAGGTGTTAATGACCCTTTCTCCTTTTTAATGGTCTTGATGTTTCACTAATCAAGTGAGCCATTCTAGCTGTTCCTGGTAATGTAGCTCCTATATCTTTGCAGACTGTTTGTAACTCATTCCAATCGCGTTCTATTTGCTTTTGCTTTGATGGTAAACTGAATACTAGCACGTTAGTAAAGCTTTGAGTTTCTTTTTACTTAGAGAAAAATATGTGCTGTGTTATATGCGATGATGCACCACACCATCTGTATCCCCCTTTTCAAAATCCTACATCTGCCTATGGGTAGTACCAGACCCCGGTACTTGCTAGTGCTGACTGGAAAACAGATGGGTGGGAAGGAGTTGAAGAATGCACTCATTGGGACCTGAATCTGTAGAGACCTCTGGCTGGATATGGAGATTCAATTTTATACTGTTCTGGGTAAAATTGGGGCCCTTCTTCCACTCCAGTCCAAGTGCTGACAAAAATGCTCTTCCTACTTAGCTGCCTGTCCATGCTTCTAAAACAGCCATCAGAGGAATTCATGCTGCATTCTTTGTCTTTCTTTTTCTTGACCTCAGTCACCATTTGCTTATGTACAACTGAAGGACAGTGCATGCAAGAAGTTGGAAGAACAGAAGGAAGGCCCACAGTGTTATCTGCAGTGAGCATTATTGTTGGTACCATTGGAGCTATAGGTACGTCATTGCCCACAAACATTAAACAAAACAGAATCTGCCTTTTTATTACTAAATCTATTGTTTGCTCTTTTCTACCTGGAAGTAGCATTTCTACGTAAGCAGCTGTTGCTTTGTTATTCTTACCTCCCATAGTATTCACCTTGCTTTCCTCTTATCCATATATAAAAAAAAATGCAAAAATAAAGAAGTCTGATCCAACATTGTGAGCTTCTGCAAATATACTGTTAGCTTTACAATAATGTTGTTTTCCATTTTCCCTCCCCAGGTATCTTTTTGCTCATAATCTTTGTTCATTTGTCCCTCTTGGGAGCTAATAAAAAGAAGACAAACAAAGCGCGTGACATGATGCCTTTACAGTCCACAGCGTGACACAGCAAAATGATGGCCCAGCTTATTTTACAGAACACTTGTGAATGGATAGGTCAGCCAAACCCTGTGTCAAATTACCTTCAACCTGGTGCAGTCTTTGTGATTAAGACACAAGCACTGCGAAAGCTGAACACCCATAGTAACTTAAATGTCATGTCTCTGACTTGGAAAACCTCCTTTAGCTAAGAAAGCAAACTTTAGTAATACTTGTTGTTTCGGTTACTGTAAGAAGGTTTCTGAGTTTGCCTGGAAAAGTATATTAGGGACAAAGAGACAAGACCACAGTCCCAAGACCTCCGGATCTGTCTAATCTTCAGTAGCAGAAATATGATTCCTTCTTCTCTGTAATAGCCTGATTCTAAAGAGTGCTGAATATACTTAGCTGCCATTAAAATCAGTGGGAATTAAAGGTGTTCAGTGCCTAGCAGGACTGGGCCCAAATGAAAGGTTCCAACTGCTCCTATTCAAGTCACTAGTAAAATTCCTCTTGACCGGTATAAGAGAAGGAACCGCCTTAAATGGACTAAGTAAAGAGAAAGAGAACAGCAAAGGTACAGGTTAGTCTGGTCTCCATGGCAGCCTTCCTAATGAGGGAGACCGTGTTCTCCCCTTTCTTTAGGTAGGGTGCTCATTATGAGAAAAGAGTCCAGTGCCCCTGGTGAGATAAGTAGCACTGCTTTGCCTGACAGTATAACAGAACGTCCCGATCACATTGTCTATGTTCAATTCACTGCGTTTCGCCGTTGTATGACTGAACTTTTAAACAATAATTATTGCTGAAAAACAAGTTGCGGTTATTTTACATCCCTGTTTGTTCTAATATATAACATTGTCTTCTCCTTGGCTCCCTGGAAGTTGCAGCTTCTTGTTATTACCGGACTCATCAGAAATCCAAAAAGAAAGTGGAGGTACTTTTCAGAGCTACCCATCTATTGGCCTCTTTCAGCACTATGGAAAAATACCCTTATGTTCCTTCTGTTACATAGCTTACTGCAAGTAAAAAATGATTACTTTTGCTTTAAAAGTTAGTTAAGAATTGTAGATTTCTGGGAAGCTGTTAGTCATTTTCTACCTCCTGTGAAATTTCACAGGCATTAAGCGATTCAGTGGCTTAAATAGTGATTCCAACTTGTAAATGTTATAGTTCTATATACTGCATGACTCCGAGAGTTTATTAAATATAATTATTAAATGACCCTTTTGTTCTCTCTGTTACAATAAATAATCTGTAGACTAGATTCTGCTCACTGCATTATGGTTTCTACTTGACTCTATATTGTATTCAAAGCATGTTAGAAAATAAATAAGTATGACAAGAAATTTAAGTAGTGACATAAATGCCCAGGTTAGATCCCTGCTAGTCAATAAAATTTGTGCAAGAGGATGGCTATCTGTACTACTGCGTGTACTGCGTCCCACAGTTGTGAAACATCAGTAAGAAAAGAAAACATTTGCCAGTGAACATAGGGACTAGGCCCAAATCTCAGGTCCAATCCAGCTGCTGGGAAACTGCCTTAACCGTCTCCCTGAGGAATTGCTTGTGTCAGTGAAATCCGTTGGTGGGAAGAGGCTGCCACAGCAGGCATGAGATAAGGAGCGATCCTAGGCTGCCAGGATGGTTCCCAAGGTCACTCTAAGCTCCCCCAAGTTCTGGCCTGACTCCAGGACTGAATGAGCATAAACACAGCTTTGCTGCCCAGCCAGTCCAACTGTACCAAATTTATCTTAGGCTAAGCCAAGGATCTAGCTCATTCATCATAGCTATCTGATGCACATTCAATTCTGTAAGGCAACATAGGCACTAGAGATACTCCCATTGACAATGACTATGACTGCATGGGCTGGCTGACTCTTGGTTAAAACGCTGTTTTTAGGAATTCTGATCATTATCTTCCATGGCTGATGTTTCATTTTGATGCTTAAAACTGTGAGGCAATTACTGTATTGAATCGTGGAAAATGAGGGTTGGAAGGGACCTCAGGAGGTTGCATCTAGTCCAACCCCCTGCTCAGAGCAGGACCATCCCCGACTAGATCATCCCAGCCAGGGCTTTGTACAACCAGGTCTTAAAAACCTCCAAGGATGGAGAGTCTATCACCATTCTGGGTAACCTGTTCCAGTGTTTTATTACCCTCCTAGTGAGAATCTTTTTCTTAATAAGTAACCTAAACTTCCCGTACTGCAACTTGAGACCATTGCTCCTTGTTCTGTCATCTGCCACCACTGGTCTCACTCCATCCTCTTTCAAACCCCACTTCAGGTAGTTTAAGACTGCTATTATGTCTCCCCCCACCATCCCTAGTTGTCTCTTTGACTAAATAAGCCCAGTTCCCTCAGCCTCTCCTCAGCCCCCTAACTCTTTCTGTTGCTCTCCTCTGGACTCTCTCCAATTTGTCCACATCCATTCTGTGGTGGGGCACCCAAAACTGAACACACTACTCCAGATGTGGCCTCACCTGTGCTGAAGAGAGGGGAATAATCACTTCCCTCGACCTGCTGGCAACACACCTAACAATGCAGCCCAGGATGCTTCAAGCCTTCTTGGCACACTGCTGGCTCATATTCAGCTTCTTGTCCACTGTAACCCCCAGGTCCTTTTCTGCAGAGCTGCTGCCCAGCCAGTCACCCCAGCCTGCACCAATGCATGGGTTTGTTCTCTCCTAAGTGCAGGACTTTGCACTTGTCCCTGTTGAATCTCATGAGATTCCTTTTGGCCAAATCCTCCAATTTGTCTCAGTCACTCTGAATCCTAGCCCTACCCTCCAACGTATCTATTACTCCCCCAATCTCGGTGCCATCTGCAAACTTGATGAATGTGCACTTTAAGCCATCTTCCAGGTTGTTGATAAAGACATTGAACAAAACCAGCCCCAGGATCAACCCCTGGGGCACTCCACTTGATACCAGCCACCAACTAGACATCGAGCTATTGATTACTATCCTCTGAGCCTGATGCTCCAGCCAGTTTTCTATCCACCTTATGGTCCATTCATCCAGCCCATACTTCCTCAGCTTGCCTGCAAAAATGTTGTGGGAAACTGTATCAGAAATGTAGCTAAAATCAAAGTACACCACATCCAGCACACAGTTTCCAGGAGGGGCTTCAGCTGCTACTACTGCTGCAGCTGCTGGGGAAACTGCTTGGCTTCCCCAGCATCCATTGGCTCCTACTCATCCCCCTGCTGCAGCACTCGCTCTGAGCAGCAGGTAGTGAAGTGGCAGGGGGAAGAGGAGCTGCAGGTGGGTAAGAGCACGGATCATGGGACTGAGGCTGCTTGGAGTGCAGAGGAGGTTAGGAGGAGCTCGGAGATTGGGCGAGGGAGGGTTGGTGCATGTGGGACCCCTTACACAGCCCCCCCGATGGTGCACAGGCCCCACCGGCAGCAGCAGCAGCAGGCACTCAGGGTGCTTGTGGCCTGTGCAGGAGTCCTGGGACCTGTACAGCAGGGAGCGGTGAAGGCAGCCTGTTTCATCATGTAAGCCTTCCTCCCAGTGGTGCAGGAGTGCTGGGAGCTACGTGTGCACCACAGGAAGCCCCACAGGATAGAAGTAGGCTAGCCTGGCTATGCTCCTTGCCATCAAGTACAGCTCTGGCTGGAGCCATGTGCTGCTGGGTGGCAGTGCACCATGGCGGGGGGTGGGGGAAGAGTGTGTAGGAGGGTTCCCACACTTCCCCCCCCCCCTTCACACTACTGGGTTTTTAGTTGTAGCCGTGTTGGTCTAAGGACATAGGCAGGCAAGGTTCTTTGAGTAAATGTGGTATCTTTTATTAGACCAACCGAGTAGTCGGAAAAAATGGTGATAGAATTCATTATGTGACCTACCAACAACAGCTCTCTAATCCCGCTCCAGCACACCAAGCCACTCTGCTGCTTCCAGCTACTCCAGGCTACATGTACCAGAAGCAGAGGACAGCCAGAGCTGCACTGTTCTTCCTGACAACAGTGATCACTGCAGAGCTCAGATACTACACCCTGAGAGGAAGGGGCAATGCTGCTGCCAGGTCACTCCGGTACACTAGTATCCCTTTTCTCTTCGTTTATATTCTCCTTTCAAGCAACTTATTATCACTTTAGTTCTGGTTTTCTGCTTTTCAAGCACAAATAACCCTTCTTTGGTCCCCTGTGATAACAAATCTGCTACAACCACAAAGTGTTTCTTGATTTTGTGATCACACAGAGGTATGCAATTTATATAGCAAAATATACATTCAAAATACTTAAGATGAGGGTGTATTTGGACTAAGAATTTCATTGCCAAGTACATTTTCATGATGAAAAAGAAGGAACCTAAAGAAGTGAGAACTACTGCATCAGACCAGAGAATTTCAGGTATCTATTATTTCTTAGACAGCTGTAAACACTTCCTTATTACCTAGCCCAATACTAGTTGGAGTCAATCACTGCTTTTCTATAGGTGTAACCTTGTTACATTTGATTAGCAGAAAGTTTCATTTTACCCTCTGATGAAAGTAACCTTTATCACAGCTGCCCACAGTTACATTTAAGATCATTTTCCTACAGTGGAAGGTCATGGTCATGGGATGAAACTTCAACCCCTTGCTAGATTGCCATTTGAACCATGACTTTTGGAAACTAAAATGCAGTCAGTCAGCTTAGCGGGCTTTTGCCAATGCAGACATTTGGTTTATAATTCATTAAAAAAAAAAAAAATAACCACCTAACTGGATTATAAGAGAGTTTTTGTTATTTTGCAACAAAGCTCTATTGAAAGAGAGGGAGGGGAAGCTTCTGTTATGATTGAGACTGATCTCAAAGCTTGTAACTTGTAAAATAATTAAATCCACCATCTGTATGTTGGTACCTATTTTTAGTAGCTTTTCTTTCTTTTTTTTTTTTTTTGACTGGAAACCAAGTTGACCTACTGCAGCTGCCAGGATAGGGTAAAAGTGGCAGTGTACCACGGGCGTGCAGTACAGCACGTTCTGTTTAGACTGGAGACCCTACCCTGCACAAAAGCCAGACCCACGACCAAAAAAAGTTCTGCTGGTTTTCTGCCTTGAGGAGGATGTGCTCGCATGAGCTCTTGACTGTATTTTACCCTTTTTTAGAAACTGAATGAAGTCCCCACCTGGCAAAACCATATCACTGAACTTAAGAGAGCAAAAGGCTTGAAGATTTTACCACCATACTCAGGAACATAGGGATCTGCTGTAGGTGTTAAAACCCTGAAGAATGACGTAGTGAGGCGAATGGTAAGATGCAATTAAAAATGGATTCAAAGTGTCCCCTACCAGATGGGAACCTCTCTCTCAGGGGCAGACTAGGCAAAACTAGTGCCTTGCCTGGAGATGTTCTGCAGATAAAGCCCTAGAAAGACCCGCAGGTGAGAAGGTTTGTGTTAGGATGTTCTTTGAATTACCAATAAAGATTCATAAAAGCAACACAAAAGCTTAGGTTTCTTCTAAGCTCTTTTGTGCTTGTGATAAATATCTTTCCTGCTTTTATTTCTTTAATATAACCATGAGATTCTTTTTTGGTTTTTTCCCTTGAAACTGACTGTAAGAGGCAGAAAACTAGCAGGATTTTGATCTCAACAGAACAACTGAGCAAGACCTAACACCCTGAGAGGATGAATTATTTTTACTACTATTATTATTACTTGGATTTGTCAACACTGAATTAACTTAAATGTATTAGAAACATTTGGGAAAAAAATCTTTATTAAAGACTTTTACCCACCTAAATCTTGTCCACACTGGGCACATCTACACATTTAAGACATTTACTGTGGAGCTGCCTAATTAGTAAAGTTTCAGCGTGTACATGTGCAGCCCTCTTAGGCCTCAGTAAGCTTATTAACTCCTCTGTAGGTTAATCTTTGTAAACATAAGTACTATCCTATGGCACCACTCTTTAGTGTACAGTAACATGTGTAAACTCTGGCAGGGGCACAAGGGCAGCTCAGTGCGGGGGCTGTGTGCTTGCTAGCCCTGCACTAGAGCACTCCTTGTGCCCCAGCCAGCCTCTCCATAGCACGTTGAGCTGGGTCAGAGCAGCCCTGGGTTAGCATGCTGACCCCCTGGGTTCCCTGCCACCCAGGACTGCTCCAACCCAGGTCAATATGCTGCAGTCCTGGGTGCACATGTAAATACAGTGCCCAAGAGCAACAAACTCAAACACGATATGCACCACAGTTTATCACATCCCATTAATTTTATGTGTAGATGCACCCTCTTAAATTAAGAGCTAAGTTTGCCATGCATACCTTTGAAACTTCCAGCTTGTTGACATTCCTGATATTTCTAAGGTTTAAAGAAGCTTCCTTTATACATCACGCATGCACATACACAAATGTATCCCCACTCCCCAACTATAGGTATTTTTTAATTTTCCAATCACATGCCATGCATTAGGGTGATGCAGAAAGATCCCTGTTATTACAGCAGAGGTCAAGTGTAGCATAGAGCCTTTGTGCTACTGGAGAATAACTAGCATCTGACTACCTGGACAGTAAAACATGGTAATTCCATGCTAAATGACAGCCTCTGAGCGATAAGCCTATGGCTTCCCGTTTTTTCCCCATTATGAGCTGATACCTGAAAGAGTGAGCAGCAGACTCTCTCTGATGGTACAGTGGACAAGGGAGCAACAGGAATACCAGTGTCATGAGGAGTGAATGAAGACAGCAAACAAAAAAAGAAAAGGTGCAATCAGTGAGAAAGAAGTACAGGCATCAAGCAGTGAATACCAAAGTTTTAGAATACTTTTCACAAGGAAGACCAAAACATCTGCATCTGTACATGGGACAAGATTGCCAGGGCACATGGAGAAAGCAACTGTGTCGGGCAGTTGGTCAGTCTGTTTGCCTAGCCACTTGACAAAATTTGCCTTTAAGAATGTGTGATGCCCAGCACGATTACTGCTAATACACTTCCATCAGCAGTGTTGCAGCAGCTGGGGAACATCCCAGGATAAACATTCAGACTCCCTACATGGAAACCAACTGCTTTTCTTCTCTACTTGTAATTGTTCTTTTCATGTCCTTAAAAATGATATAAGCAAGTACAATAATTATCTTCCCAATCTCATGGAATAGGGACCTGTTTCAAGTGGAATGTGTTTCAAGGAGCACTGTATTTGCTTATTATTATCAAGACTTATCCAGACAAAGCTGGTTTCATATCGCGTCTTCCTGCAAGAGGCTGCATCTCTGTTTCCAAGAGCATTCTCAGAAGATGGTCAGACAACACACCTGACTTGTAATCATTATTACAAGGAATAAATAAAGTGCAGTCAGTTATCAGACAAACAGTATTGCATTCATTTAAAAAAAATCTAAAGTCTTGATTAAAAGAGCGAAGCAATGTTCCCTGATCTGGTGAGAAAGAGAGAGAAAAAGACAGGAGCGTCAAATATAAAGGCATTAACGTACCAGAGTTAGACATTGCATCGAGAAAGTAATTTGCCAGGAGCCCCTCAAGCCATAAACAGGATTGTATCAGCACAAAGAGTAACAGATTGGAACATGGTTCCTCATCAAGGATAAATCAGATCTAAATTTCTTGTGCCCTACCAATAATCTCTATCACAGCTCTGCATTTAAATAAAGCATTTTGATCTGTTTTATGAATGCATTCCTTTGGGCCAGTCAGATGTCACTGATTCAAAAGTTAATAACTATTCCACTACAGCATTACCCTTTGACTGAAGTCATTGGGATATACCTGTTATTTTTAGCAGTAAGAATTTGAAGCCAGACCTACCTTAGCATTCAGCACCAAAGCAGTTAAAAGGAGCTGAAACTGTACTTGGTTGAAGTCTAAAGCCAAACCTTTACAGTGTAAAATGTTCAGTGATACACTGATGATTTTGACAGTATATCACTCTCCCCTCTCACCACCCACACACAATTTTTGCAGTTACAGCAAAAGTTGGGTGATAGTTATGCTGATCCAAATATAGCAACCAACAGAAGAGGGGCCCAAACCAGACACTTTTCCAATCCAAAAGAAGCTTAAAAATCAGCAGTGAGCGATTACACAAATGAACCAAAAATGAAAATAGAGCCATTCATGTACAAGGAATGTAAACATGATGGGTATTTTTAAACTTTTTTCCATCCCCAGAGTGGCTGTAACACCTTAAATATGGCAAATGTTTTCTCTAGACCTGAAACAGATGTAAAAGTTTATAAGCTCTATCTTAATCCTTTTGATATACATGAGCATGACTGATGTCACATCAGTGCTGTGTGGGTGTGTAACCTGCTCAATATACTGCTTATGTACCAGGTAGGGCCTGATTTCAGGGAATAGGTACTTAATGTGTTGGCACATATGTGAACTGAATTCCCTCCTGCAGCATACAGGCACAGAAACATGATCAAATATGCAAATGAAGCCCCCCATTTTGCAAATGTATGCAACTACACCACCACATCACTATGTGCATGTGCAAATCACGCTGTGCACACATAAAATGCATTCCCAGTTCCTAACTACAACAAAGAATGGAGTCATCAAAATGTCAAAACTTGAAATTAAGCCAGTGTTTGTCAACCTTTTTTACTCGATAGATTCAAGGCACCCCTCAGAAAATATCAGCTCATACTCTTCACTTAATTTTTTACTATAAAAACAAAAAAGAGCAATTCTTCTGCTGCAAAGAACTCAGAAAGTCCCCAACAGGGCAGAATGTTTTTAACACTCTGGATTCCTATTTGAAATCTCTGGGTTTATCTTGTGAATCCTGTTTGTGTGCCTAAAAGTGCTTACATTGAACAGCATCCTACAGCACCCTTGAAAGGAGCTTATGGTATCCCAGGGATGCAGCACCCCCATTTAGAATCACTGCTGTAAGCCTTTTAGGTCAGGGCTTGTTTCTTCCCCATGTTTGTTCAGCATGGGGCACAATGACACCCCAATCTGCACTGAAGCTGTTGGTGTCATCCAAATACTCACTGCTAACAATGCTAACAAAAGAGGTTTAGTTCTGGGCAATATTTCTTCTGGTTTCACTTGTAACATATGCATATATTACACACACACACACACACACACACGTATATATATATATTAAATATAATTTAATATAATAGAGTGTGTGTGTGTTTGTGTGTGCATGCACGCACGCAACACCTACACACACATTTGATTGTTGTATATTGTATTTTTATGTGGGCAAGATGGTCTACATGGCAAGCTGGAGCCTGTACCTGGGCAAAATATGTAAAACCCCCTGGCCACATTGGGCAGAGGATGCAGGGGATTCTTTGGGCAGAGCGGTTAGGAGAAAGCTGGCTGTTTTCCGGGAGGAGAAGGTGCCAGAAGCTGCTGAAGAGTGAAGTCTCTATCAGGAAAGTTTGTGTTTTCCACATCACTGAAATTGTACGTATAACTATTGTGCTTCATTGACCAACTTGGGACTACTGTATGTTGAAGCAGTACTGGTTTTTGTTCGTACCATGTAACCTCTGTAATAAATAAGGTTTAATTGTTGTAATTTGGTTGGTGGTGCCTCTTTTGAGGTGGTTTTTTTACTATTTCTGGCTTTGCTTGTTTTCCAATTTAAAAAAAAACAAACCAAAAACTCTTCCAAGGGAGGAGATGCAGATCCCGAAAAGAGAAGCTCAGGTGGAGGAAGAGAGGGGGAGAATTGCCCCAGAGTCTGGGAACTCCTTCCTCCTTCTGTTCTTCCCCTTTTTCTTGTTTGAGATTTTAAGGGATTAATACTGGGGGGAAAAGTATTGGTTCATTGGGTTTGCAGGCCAGGATTTAGGCCTGGAAGCTTAAACAGGGCTGGACCCTGGCTGTTTCTAATCCTGCCAGTTTTGGGCCAGCTATAACCTTTCATCAATCTGGTTCTTTTGGAATTTTCCTGCAGTTTTGTTTCAGCAGGCCACATAATCCAGCCCAGAAATATGGGGTGTGTGCTTGCTGCCTGGAGCTGCAGTCACTCCCCACACACCTAGACAGTCTCTTCATGGGTCACGACATTATCCGTCCAAGAGCACCAAGGGGCCCCTTGCACCACTGAAGGACCCACGCTCTCAAGCGGCTTCCCCTGGCACAGCGCAACCTATAGACTATATTGTGTAGTTAGTGTTTCACATTGCATTTTGTGTTTTTTCCTGTTTCCTGTATTAAATCTGTTTTTTTGTTACATTGCTTGCAAAGAGGAGGTTTTTATTTATGCAGGACACCCTAATAATTAATTTAGTGCTCCCAGATTTCTAGGTGGGGCTCTAGCCACAGGAATAATTTATGAGATACCCCTAAATGTGAACCCAGCCCTTGTGCTGCTGATCAGTGCCCAGCAGAAGGGTTACATGTGCTTGTGTGTGTATACGCACACACGCACACACACGATTCGATCTTCAGCACAGAGTAAAAAGCACAATCAACCAATGTTAATGCTAAATGTAATTTAGTTTGATCCCCATGACCCGTGGCAGATTTATTAGGGCAGGACAAGACAATTCCCTACTGAATTCTCTCTTTCAGGGCTGTAGGTGGGCTCAACCAGGTAGCAGATTCTTTCACCCTCCTGGAAGCCCTCTGCTGAGTAGATCAGAGGCTGTTCTACTTGGTCCACATTTTCAAGATCATTATGTGGCTTCTTCTGCCTCTAGAAATGTCACAGATCATACATATTTATACAGTCATTGAAATGCAAAGCCAACTTCAAGAGGTTGTCTCCATAGAATATGGCCAAGGACATAAAATATCAAGATGATAAGGCTCCTTTCTGGTATCTTTAGTCTTTCACAGCTACACCAGAACTCCAGACTTACTACTAATATCAACATAATACTCCCCAAAGGCTGGTGCCTAAGAGAGTTTGAAAGCTCTTGGACTACTGCAATGGGCCATATTGAGAAAGAAAGCTGCTGTGCCAAGACCAAGTTTTGGGCTCGTGGTGACACAGGACTCAATCTGGCAAAAAGATGACCTAGTATTTAAAAAAAAAAAGGATATTCCCAGAGGGAACATAAAAAGGCTGGAGATAAAGCACACCCTGCTGAGCCAGGGTTTAGGTCATATGCTCACATAAAATGACATCGCTCTCCTGACATCAACTTTTATTTCTTTGAAACAACCTTCTTCAGCCATTTACATTGGGGCTCATTTACTCTTTTGTCTCTTGAGTCCATGGCCCCTTTGATAATGTCACACCTGCATTGCTTTTCCCAACTCTCTGCCTCTTACAATCACTGAGGAAGAAAAAAGAGAAACCTTGCCAAAGCAGGCAAGGAGAGCTTGTTCTCAGTTTGAATGAAACCAGAATTACATCCACACTGTGTTTCCTAAATGGTCTCTGTGCCCCTGCACATTGACTCACCTTCACAGTCTTAGCTGAAATGCAATTAATCCCCTTGCCATGGGCTGTATCAGCCTTAGCAGTGATGCTTTTATGCCTTGCCTTTTCCCTCTAATTCTGCTCAGCACACAGGTCTCTGACTCAGGCAGTGTGAAGCACAATGGTCCTCCTACACAGCTTTTCCCAGCTTGTGTGAGTCTTCTTCCTGGACACTGCTTGCCCTATGGAACTGCACAACTCATGTGGAAAGCAAGGGAACTGGTGGAAAGTTGTGTTTTTGCAGTTATATTTTATATTTACCAATTACCAAACCTTTCCAAGTTCTTACTGTACAAGTGCTATGTGATTAGGAGTAAAAATAGTAACAGCATAAGTACCCTACCTGCACATACATGACCTGCGTGGGAAATTAATGGTCATGGAATATATCAAGTCAATAATTCAGAACAGAAAAACATTCCCACGCTGTGGCCTATTGATTATGCATGAAGCTAGAACAGCTCAGTCAACATGTTAAAAATAGGCAGATCCTGCTGTTGCAGGAATAACATAGGGTCTGTGGTCTTCTTACATAGGAAGTCAGATTAGATATTAAAGCCATAATTTATGATCATCTATTGATCAATAGTTTCGACTTCACTTTCTTATTCCGATTTTCTGCCCATGGTTTCTGCATAGCTGTGTGCCTAGAGATGCAACATAGGGTCTATCCACTCAGTAGAAAACATTGATTTATACAGATACTACCCTGGCTCTACAGAAAAAGCAGGGTAAATTAGCCAAGGAAGTTCCTGAACTAGCCAAATGTCTGCACAACACTGTGCCAGGCAGACACAACCTCAATAAGAAGTCTGCAGTTCAAGTCTGGAACATCCTTAGAGCTTACCAAATACTTTTCATCCTCAGAGCATTTCTAAAATGCCATGGCCAGCTGAGCACTTTCCCATGCCCATGCTCTCTGTAAGCTAGGCACAAAGAAAGACATGTGGCAAATACTGATCAGTAGGCTGCACAAGCATTAGAAACAGAGTGACTCCTGCCACTATGTCCGAGGCAGGTAAAAAAGTTTCACATTTTTACAGGTTTTTCAAATGGAAAAACTGACACGTAGACATTAAGTCACCTGCCCCCTGGAGCCTTGCTTACACTAGGAATCAGTTGCAGGTAGGGAAACATGTTCACTAAAACATTTGAACCAACCCAGCGTGAAACATGTTTTTGTCATTATCGTTCAACATGACTGCCCTTGTTAGCAATGTTTTAAGTGGTGATGGTTCACCCTAGGGAAGAACTTCTCTCTGTCCACTCCAAAGTGCCGAGTCACATTTGTGATCATGCGAGTTAAACTCCGCTAGCTGACACATTTTCTGAGATGATGCATTTCCCCGGGAGATGCAGTTGGTGAGTCAGTATCTTTGCCTGCAGTGAGTCAACATCCAGAGGAGGAGAACTCAAGAGATTCTTGAATACAAAGACCACTAACCCTCACATTCATCAATTCCAACAGCAGCAAAATTTGAGAGAGGTGTACTAAAATAACAACACTGCAAGGAAAAGGAATGAAACCACAACAGAAATATGGAAGCTCAGTTTGCAGGCTCTTTGAGGCCAGGACCATCTTTTTGTTCTGTTTTTGTACAGTGTCTTGCACAATTAGGGTTTTAGCCCATGACTGGGGCTCCCTGGCACTACCATAAAACAATAATAACATTAAAAGAACGTAAACCCGGTAGAACAATCCTAAGGCACAGCACATCATAGCAACAAAGGGTAACGGAACAGAAAGAACCCATTATTTCCCTCTCAAAAAATACTCTATCATTGAATGTTGTCACTTGGAGCTGGGAGGAAAAGGATTTAAGAGGAGGAATATTTGCCATGACTAATCCTGCAAATGACCTGAGAGGAGAAGCAGTTACACGTGTACTGGGCATAAGGCATCATCTAAGGAGCAGAGTTAGTAAAGACAAGAGTCCATTTTGCAGATGCTGATGACATAATGATGTCTTTTTAAGTACTCAAGTAGTTACAGTAATCACATAATCTATAGGAGACTATTTGGTGATAGATGTTCCAATCAGGCTCTGATTTAAAAGCACATGCATTTTTAAAAGAACTTTACTGTAGTTTTGATTTAAAACTCAGGCCCACAACTAGGGGCGGAAGCATTTAATTTTCATGTTTTTGTGAACAGCTGGTAAGAGTGGTGACAAAATTTCTATGCATTTTAAGTTCTTAAAAGATAGAAGAGCTACCCCATCCCTCCCCGCTTTCCATCTCTGCTTCTGAATGTAAAATCTGTATGTGAAAATACAGCACTGACGTATGCAGTCATAGAAACTGTACAGCCACATGGCCAATAAAATATCTCACTAGTCACTTTTGTATGCCATTACTACAAAGGGGTATGCAGCCTTGGCATTTGCCAACACAAAACCTCTCAATTTTCATATGCAACAGTTGGCCATTCAGAAACTGCACATCAGAGCCACATATATACATACACACTTGGAAAAAAAAATACCAACTCAAGATCCAAAGACCCCCAAACTTTGGGAAACTACATCTGAAGTTGACAGGTTGAGCCTGACTTTAAAGGTGGGTAGTCAACTAGCTTGACCAGATTCCTTCTTAAGACACGTAAAAGATGGTGGAAAGAACCCTGGAAAAGGAAAAACTGATTTTCTTCTTTCCTCCTGAATCAGAGCTGTGGCAGCTATTAACCACGGTTCATGCCCTAAAGATGGATGGTAGATTAGGAAGCTTTTAAAAATGTGGCTGCCAGGATTCCCCAGCCAGTCAGTGCTAATAATCAGGGATCTACCTTATTTGCAACTTCACATTTTTTGTGGAAACCACAATGTCGCAGGGCACTAAGGGTTGAAACTGCCTAGGGAGAGAGCCCTAGCTGTCAGTCAGGAACCTCCCAGCTACAGGTTACCATGGCAGCAGGAATGAGGGAATTAGCCCTCACCCGTCAGTGGTCAGCTGACTGGAAGAGGCAGGGCCTGGGGCATATATAACCCCAGGGCTGGGACCAGAGGGTCAGTTCTCTGCCAGCAGCCAGGGGGGAAGGAGCTCTCCCAGAGGAAGATAAGTGAAGAGGCCTGACTGCCCACCTCCTGCTGCTGGTAAGGTTAAGGGCCTTCAGGAGCTCACCAGCTACCCTGGCCTACAAGGCAGGTAGTGCTGGGGGGAAGGCTGATTCTTTTAAAGGGACAGAGCACACCCTGAGCTGCTTGCATGATGTTACACCCCAGGGGCTCATATTTTGATTTCTGTTTGTAGACTGGAGGATTGGGCTGAGGCTATTGGGGAAGGAGGAGGCCTAATTGGGGGCCTGCTACAGTGTGGGGACCCCAGTGCCAGCGTGGTCACAGAGAGAGACAAGGCTGCGGAGAACCCAGTGCCAAGCGGTGCCAAGGGAGACAGGGCTGCGGAGAGCCCAGCAACGACCTGAGGCCAAGTGAAACTAAGGCCTTGGAGGGACATTGCGGGAATGCCATCTCTGCAGCTTGGGGTGTGGTAAAGAGATGGTTTGGAGCCACGCATCTAGCCCATAAGGCTGAGGGTATCCCGAGAGGCACCCATTTTGAAGTGGGACCCAAAAGGGGTCTGAGAACCCACAGGGGTCAGTGGGGTCCATCAGGACTGCCCAAAATACAAAGGTGAGGGCAGCCTCCCTATTTGTTATAATTACAACAAGATGTGGCAGGTGAGAGAGGGTGCCCGTTGGGCAGGATTGGCATGGTCGAGGAGCCCTAGGGTACTGCAGCCATCCCTGGGGACCCCATCCCATGACACAACAAAGTGGTTTCTGTGAACCCCGCAATTTTGGCATGGAATCACCAGGGGGGGCCTTACTAAAATGAAATGCCCACTTCCCAGTGGGGGCCTGCGGTCCTTAGGGCCTTTGGGTGTGGGGGGAAACAGTCACTGACATAAATAGTAGCCCCCCCCCACTGACTGGCTGAAAGGATTGCCTGTCATGGAGCCCCACCCCTCTCTGTAGCAAGGGGCGGGGCTGCCCACTGTGTTTCACTCTTCCAAACAGCAGTGAAGAGTGGTGCTGCTGGAGCCCCCGGCCAATCAGCATCAGGGAGGGTGGGGCACGCTGCAAAAAGACCATTAAAATGGTGCTGTGTGCCATGAGCATCCCACGTTTTTCCTTTCCCCTCAGCGTGACTTGAGTAGCTCCCTGCTAATAATGTTCCAAGAAATCGCATCAAAAGAAGATCTCTTCCTATGCATCTTTTCAGGGGTAAGATGCCTGCAAGGGGCAGTTCAGCTGGGACCTTGCCTCGGCATTCTATTTCCTTCCATGCGTTTAATCCTTTTCTTAAAGCAACACAACAGTATTGCAGCAGCAAGGCTATATTTAAATACCTTTCTTAACAGCAAAAACAGCGATAACACAGCATTAATCAAACTTTATAAATTTAATGTACCAGCTTCAGCTCTATTCCGGGGTCTATCTGATGGAAAGCCTCAATACAATGCAGGGCACCCAACAGACACATGTACAGTAAAAACAAAGAGTTGAAAGAAAACAACTCAACCACCCAAATCATCTGATGCTGGATTCCCAGTGCAAGATAGGATTTGCACAGTTGCTTTTCTTATCAGCACAGCTGTTTTTTGGTTGCACAATTGATTGGTTAGGAGTAGAACGATCACTGGCACAGAACTGAATGAACTTTGCAATGTAATCAACAAAAACTCGCCGCACCCGCTGCCATCTATAAATAGCACCTGAAATTCATTATTCAGGATTTGTCAGTCAAATGTGAAAGGAGGAAGGAATTTTAAAAATCAATGCAAATGGAGAGATGAAGTTTTAAAAGGTGGTACATTGGAAATGCTATAGCAGCAGCCCTCATTAAAAAAAATAATCATCCCAGAAAATATATTCATGGATTTAGTCTGCATTGCAAACACTGAGTAATAGGGAATGATTTAATCTACTCCAACATTTCCAAACAGGAGGCAAAGTGGTTGGCTGACTACCTTAGCCCTTATGGCAGGATGGGATTATTTTGTTGATCCACTTAACTGCAATAAAACTAAAATCAGTCTTTTTTGAGGGCAAAGATGAGAATGCCCAGTGCTTGCGCATTTTCAGTGACAGCAGGTTCTGCTGGTGCAGCACCTGATTCACTTATCATCTGCACCCCTAAATCTGAGACACAAGTTTCTTAAGCAGCCCACATTTCTACCTGTCAACTTCAGCTTCCCCACTCATCAGTGGGAGCTCTGCAGCTGAGTCATTCTTCAGACACTGCTGTCCTTCCTGTCCACCCCCAGATGTTGTCAAGAGGAGCAATCCTTGAACAGCTTCATTTTCAGAAAGGCAGCCCTTCCTTCCGAACATCGGCAGCAGTCACTTCACAAAGGGAAGACATCCCACAAGAAATGCTTTGGAATTTGTCCATCCGAAGTGGTGCAGCTGTCTTTTCAAGGTCATTTATAGACTTTTAGCTACAGTACAAGTTCTTTATTATAGAGAAACAGCACATTCATAAAACATGCCAGGCTCACAAACAACAGTCCCCTCTATAACCACACACACAAGGAAATTATGGTTTCAGCTGAAAATATGCCTTCATTGGAAGCACCTCCACATCATCTTGTGGCTGATGAGTGGCTCCGCATGCAATGAAGGAGGTGGTAGTCTCATACCAGTCCCTACTGATCAGTGTTAACATTACCTAGCCTTGCTACACAACTGGAATTAAATGGCTGCCCTTCAACAGAAATGACAGAATCTTACAGGAGTTGCATAAGGACAGGGGCATATGTAGTCTAGTGGATGGCCCAACAGGAGAGGGCCACATTAGTCCAATGTACCTGAACTAAGGGGGAATTCCAGGAGCTTCATCCAAATTATAGGGCAAGTTGTGGTTATAGAGTCAGAGACCAAATTAGCAAATCCAAGCGGGCAATGCAGGGCAGAGTCCGAGTCACAGACCAAAGACAAGGTTCTGGAGTTGAGTTACCAAAGCCAAGGGGAGGTTCCAAAAAGCCAGAGCCCAGAAGCAAAGTTAAGCAGGGTCAGAAGTCAGAAAGCACAGGCTCAAGGGATTCTTCCCGTGGGAAGCCTTAAGTCCACCTACGGCGGCTGGCCTGCCACTGTAGGTGGACTTAAGTGGGGAGGCTGCTCTCTCCAGCAGCCAAACAGGAAGCCCTAACAATGGCCACTTAGCTCAGCCATGGTGGGGCTGCTGGTTGGAGCAGGTTTGGCCAGCTGGGCAATTAGTCCAGGTTGGCTGCCTGTTAGGGCCCCTGAAAGATAGAGTTCAAATACATGGGTATTGGGAAGTGTCATCCCTGTTCTCAGATACATAAAGGAATCAGAGAACGCTGGTGACACTGGTTGCTGTGCACCCCCTGAGTGTGGCGGTGCACCTGCTACGTGTCACCAGCGTTCAAAAAGGCACGGCCAACACTGCCGGTGATGCCTGCAGGCAGTCGCCATTCACCAGCCCCTTCTCCCCGCACCGCCAACAGCGCCATTGCTACCTGCGGGAGCTTGCCGTGCCCCCCCAGCCTCCGGGGGCATGCGGTGTTCATGTCCATGCAGCAACTTTAACAATGGTAATTTCAGTCGGTATATTTTAAAGAGTAAGACGCGTTCAGGACAAATATGTCCTCTTGGTCAGAGCTGAGAGACAAAGGAACCTCAGGACCTCAAGTCAGTGTGAGCAAATTCAGCTGGGAGCCCCCAGATCAGACCTGCCTGTTTCCCTGTATCATTTCAGTGTTTGGATGCTCCAGGTTCTGCACACAATATTTACTGAGTGATATCCCAGAAATAGCATTAGCTTTTACTTCTTCCATTACAGTCCACATTAATTTGTCAAGAGCCATTATGACACCATAATTAATTATATTACTTCCTCATTACCAGTTGTGAGCATAAAATATTTCTGTAATGTTCCAAAATGTATTTCTGAATGCTCTCTTCAGCACAAGGACTCGGCAACCCTCAAGGAAGAGTAAGTGAGGATAAGCAGAGTGTCTAGATTAACACCAAATGATAAATCCAAACCCATCCACTGAGGCCAAATGCATCCATGTAGGTCTTGACCTAGTTCCAGGCACTTGTGATGCATCTTGCACTTTTTCATTAAAACAGAGGATATTGTTTCCATAATGTAATGGGTAAATGCACTTCCTCCAGCTACAGGCACAGACGGAAGTTAATTTTGCAAACTTCCTGAGGACTTCTGGTCCCAATGGAGACAATATGACAAAGCTTCCCACTGACTTCACTGAAGCTAGGATTTCATCCTGCATCTTCAAGGAAATGGCTACACAAGCTCAGAATCTAAGACAGTAGAGACAGCAAGATGTTTTATCCATTCTCATGTTAAATCTTCTTAGCAACAGCAACTTCAGCTGCTGCCCATGAAAAAGAAACTACTCCATGTCTCGTTGTCAGGACGTATTTCTCAGTTTCTTTTGTAAAGTACTTTTCATAATTTCTTTATATTGTTTCTTATTATTTCCTTATTATAATGAGCTTCCTCTGAGCAGAGCAAACCACTATACATCATGCTAAACATCATGATTAGTATATTATATATCATATTAAGCAGTTCTCTCTCCCCACTGTTTCCACCCTTCCAGTACTGCATTTGTAGATAATGAAAAATACTCCTCTTAATCACTTAGACATATTTAGCTCTTTTAATCTTGGCTGTTTTTGTAGCTCCTTAATCCTTCAAGTTCCCTCCTCTGAGCTCCTTTATGTCCAACTGCATCTCTCTCGTAATAATTGAATTCAGTGTTCCTTGAAGTCTCATAAGGGCTGCATGAGGAAGCAGACTCAGTACATGCCTCAGAGTATTCAATCCAACGTTACAGTGACATTTTTGTCACCATATCAGATTATCAAAGAAGAGCTGCCTTCATCAGTCACTATTTCCTTAAAGAATCTGACCTGTCCCAGAAATGGAGGTTTGAGGCAAGAAGCCAGACTCTGATTTTAGTTACACTGATGTAAATCTGGACTACCTGACTTGAAATCCTTACAATTATTTGCATTTACTCAGATGCAGCCGAGACTAAAATCTGATACCAGGCCCACCACAGCACTCTGCTTGAACTGGATACAAGCCAGGTGGCTGTGTCTAGTTAGCCTCATGCTTGGTCCAAGTAGGCTCCAGCACTGCTTCTTTCCTTGGCTGTCCTGGCACAGTTTCTAGGTATGAGCCTATTGCAGAAACGTGACCTCCCAGCCATGCTCCGCAGCAGCATAAGCCCACCTTTTCCCAGAACTCCAAGCACACAGGCACTCTTGGCTACCAGTTCATGTATTCAGGGACACATGACAGTGGAAGCAACTAGTCAGCACAGCAACAGAGCTTTGCAAAGGGTTTCATAAACCAATCGCTCTTTACTTCATCTAGCACAAGACATATACAGCTCTTGACGAACAAATAACACCCGCATTTTCCTGCCCGTTTCCTCACTGCTCTTGAATGTTCTTTAGGCTTAACTCACGAGTCTCCCAAAGAATCAGGATCTACTCCTCCCATGTGGTTTTTGTACATAAATTCTCCCGTAGACAATTTCTCCTCCAAATCAAAGCCACACTTTCTCTCCAGTTTCTTTCTTCTTTGGCCGGTCCCATAGTTAAATCAGCCTTTCCTCTAAAGAATACCTCTCCAATTTTCTCCACCTGTCCTAACTCCCTGCATGTAGGATCATAGAAAAGTAGAGGTAGAAGGGATCTCACAAGGTCATTTAGTCCAGCCCACTATTCAAGGCAGAATCATGCCTAACTAAACCATCTCAGCCAAGTGTTTGTTCAACCTGCTCAAGAAAACTTCCAAGTTTGGAGATCCCACAGTTCTCTAGATAGCTCGTTCTAGTGCTTGACCTTTGTAGTCAGAATGTTCCTCCTAATCTCTAACCTAAATTGCTTCCACTGCAGCTTCAGTACCTTGCTCCTACTCTTGTTCCCTCAGCCACAAAGAAAAGACTGTGTCCATCCTCTCTATAATCACCCCTCACATGTTTGGAGACTGTTATCAGATCCTGCTTCAGTTTTATCTTCCCCAGATATTCATCCTTTTCTCATAAGTCATGTTCCCTGGGCCTATGGTCCTTGTTGTTGCTCTTCACTGGTCTCTTTCCAATCTCCCCATGTTCTCTTTGAAGCATAGGACCCACAACTGAACACGGGACTTCAGGTGAGGCTTCACCAGTGCTGAACAGAGAGAATCTTTTCCTGTGATCTGCAAGTGATATGCCTCTTAATACAACCCAGTATATTGTTGGTCTTTTCCAACAAAAGCACACTGTTGGCTCATATTCAGCTTATGGTCTACTTCAACCCCCAGGTCCTTCTCTGCAATACTGCAGCCTAGCCAGTCATTCTCCAGTCTGGATATACACATGCAATTATTTAGTCCCAAGTTCAGGACTTTGCACTTGTCCTCATCTCATTTAATCTGGTTGGTTGTGGACTATTTTTCCAGTTTATCCAGGTCATTCTGGATCCTAGCCCTACCCTCCAGTGTCTGCAACTCCTCCCATTGGCATATTTGCTAAGCGTGCACTGGATCCCATTTTCCAAATCATTTATAAAGATATTAAGGAACACCGGACCCTGGGGAATCCCACTTGATACTTCTGCCCAACTAGACATTGAGCCATTGATGACTACTCACCGACTATGATGATCCAACCAGTTATGTATCTGCCTTAACAGTACCTTTATCTAGTCTGTATCTTCCTTTCTCTGCCTCTGATTTACCCCCATCCCTCAGACCTGCCACTGGTAATTGATATGTTTGTCTTGCTTCTGCATAAAATTTTGCTACTCCAAGATACCATTTTCAAATATTGACTGGACTACTTTCCTTAGGCTTCAGCTATCCAGTTTTCTTAAGGTGGTCCAATTTTAATGAGAGCCATTAAAGATGTTCAAAAATGCATTATCCCTGTTCTGGGAGCTACACGACATAATTCTAAGACTCTATGCCTGACCTCACATATGCTGAGGTATTCAGTGATACAGCAATTGCATAACCTCAAGCAGAAGGTATACTACCTCAGACTGCCACATCATTTATCAGTTTGCTGTTTCTTAGCCATTAATAGCAAATGGCTGTGCAGTGCCACAGAAATCCTGGAAAATCCAGTGGTATAGTACCTAGGCATGTCTGTTTGCTGATTTGCATCATAAAAGAGAAGAACACAAGACATACATACAATGGTTTTTCTGCCTTCAGTATGATTTAGGCCTTATACAAAAGGCAGGTTACCCATTTGCATGCTTCCAGCTGACTCAAGGAAGAATATCACAGGCAGATCTTTTAAAACTGGGTGCATGACTTACTAGTATAAACACCTTACGTGTGTAAATGTATATATTAAGGGTTTGTGAAGGTGCTTGAATAGCTATCTGCTGAACTTGCAAAAAGTGGCTGAGTATCTGAGTCCTTAAACTAAGTAAGTGCAAGGTTATATGTTGGTCCTGTGTCTCGAAAACTGCCACCATGAGGCAAAATTTGAGAGCATTCCAACACAGTCGTGGTTCCAAAGGTCAGTGGAGGCATAAAAGTCTACTCTGGTTCAAATCCTGGCCTCACTATAACTACCTAGGGCGTATTTGATGGTGGTCTCAATCCCACTCCTTACAGACAGCTATGTCCACATCCCACAATATATATGAGCTGAAGGGGACAGGATGGGTCTGGAGATCAAACTGCCCTTTCACACCTAGGCTAGGGACAGAAGTTGCACACAAACTGATTTAAGTGAGCAGAAGCTGGTTTAAACCTGTAAAAGAACAGATGTTTGGTGCACATAAACCAGTTTCAAAACGGCTGAAACTGGTTAAGATAAACCTGTTGAATGTAGCATCAGACTTAACTGATTTAGGTCAAACCAGTTTATGAAACTTCTGCCCCAAACCCCTTCCTGGTTCAAGTTAAATCAGAGTCCCCCAGCATGCTTTTCAGCCCAAGGCTGGGCTGTGCAGTCTGCTCCAGAGAGCAGGGCTAGCCCTGCCCCTCTGTTCTCTAGCCACAGCAAGGGCAAGGGTGTGCCCAGATGGGCCAAGCATGGCCCTCTGGGGCAAAGGGGCAGAGAGGAGGTTTATTTCCCCTCCCTCTGTCCCTCCAAGAGACTGCAGCTGGGGTCTGGGTGGCCAGGGCAGAACAGCCCCTGTCAGGGTCATCCCCCCGCACTCGCTGCTTCAGTGGAAGGGCCAGGGGCATGGCCGGATGCCGGTCAGGCTGGGCTGTCACAGAGCCACAGCTGGCTGTGAAGGGCCCTGCCCAGGCTGGCCCCTCTGCACCTGCCCTCAGCAATACCCACAGCTAGCCCTGCTCAGCCCTGGCCAAGGTGGGCAGATAACGAGGCTGGCAGGGGCTGGGCTCTGACAACCCAGCCCAGGATGTGCAGACAGCGGCTGGCCAAGCAGCCACACAGAAGAACTGCTCCAGCAGCTGTGGGCAGTCACCTTGGCAGCCAGACTGGGAGCATGGGACGAGTTCATCATGCCCATGGCTGCCTGGGCTGGCTTGCAGGTGCCAGTGTGCCCAGAAGCTGCCTGCTGCAAGGGCTCATGTGCCCACAGCTGCTGCTGCCGCCACACCCACTGCAGGGTGCTTGCTCATCCCGACAGCCTGGCCTAACTCAGAGCTCTTCCCCTCCTCCTCTGTGGGGGTGTGTGTGGGGGGGAAACTATGTGCGGTGCTATTTCAGCATCCAGGCTGGGCTATCAGGGAAGGCTCTATCCCTCCTCCTCTTCTCCCTCCAAGGGGCCGTGGGGGGGGGGGGGGCTGTGCAATGCCCAGGGCTCAGGGGTGGTGGGACATAGCATTGGACCCCACAGTGGGGCAGGGAGGGAAAAAGTGGCCTGGCCTTGGTGCAGGGAACCCAGACCAAAGCTGCAGTGGGCAGGGCTCTCCCTCTCTACCTCCTCCACAGGGTTGGGGGGAGTCTGGTCATGCTCTCACTACTCGGTGCCAGCCAGGGCCTGGCCATGCTCCCTCCCCCCCATCCAAAAAGTCTGGCAAGGGCTGCTTTCACCCTCCCCTTCCAGGCACACTCATGCTGGGATCCTTGCAGGCCAGGGTGGGGGGCTTATACTCCTCCCCAATCATACTCAGGCCTGCCAGGGCCTGGCCACCCCCAAGCTCAACTTCTTTTGGGCATTGTAGAAGGGAAGGGAGGACGGCTCTAGCACCATCCCCCTCCTCCCCCTCCCCCCCCACTTTCTTGCTTCTGGCATGAGCTGCTGCGAGCATATGTGGCTTCATTTCCAGAATCAACAGTGAATGTCTCTTCATTTGCAAATTGGTTCAATCTATGCAGGTTAGACTAACCTGCAAAGATTGAATCAATTTAGACTTAGGCTTTTTGAATGTCTGTACTTAGCCCTAGAGACGGTGTCTTTCTGCAAACCACAAAGGGAAACTCAATGATACAACCTCTACCATAACTGCTGTATGGATAAATAGTAATCTTCCATCTCCCAAATTACGATCCTAACACCAGGACCACCCCTGCATTTATTTTAAAGAAAAGACATGGAAGGAAGAATTAATGGATTTAGCTCCCTCCCCACCAAGCATATTTCTAAAACCATCTTTACAATAATTTTTTTTTAGGAGGCTGTTAATTAGATTTCCAGCACTGGAAATAAATATAATTAGATCGCCCAGTCACAGAGCCAGGAGTCTGATCAGTCAGGACAAGCAGGAAATGTACTTTCTCTAACTATTCCCTGTGGAAGAAGCCAGGGTGTCTTAATTTAAGATGTCAATATTAGAAAAAATACCCTCTTATTTATGACAGCAATGAACACACAGTCCATAGTCATATGGCCTGGAAAATCTGTCCACTGCTTGGGGGGAAAAGGGAGGTAGTAAAATCACATACACTGTGAACCAAGATCCATACAAATTAGATAAGCAAATTCTTATTTTTAGCATTTGCCCAACAGCAAAGACAAAGGAACAGCGCATAAACAACACAGAGTGGAACAAGTAACCTAGGCCGAGCCAGGGCACACGGAAATAATCAAGTTCCTGCCGCAGGGCATGTTTTTACAGGGAATAATGGAGGGAAGGAATCAAATAGGAAAAACACCTCTCTCCTTCCCCAGACTGTCCATACAGGAAGCAATCCCACAGGGTGTCCGCTGCCTTTTTGTAGAGGTTGAGGGCCAGCTCTAATAAAGGACTTGCCTGCTTGAAGTGGACCTTATGCAGAATTTAGGTGCCTTTGTGAAAAAATGTGATCCTGAAAACTCCCATTTAGCTGCAGCCTAATCCTGAAGGTGCTTAATTTTATTTCAAAATTCTGCAAAAGCCTCTCTCTGGGTCAAAGAAGTATCTCTGCAGCCTAGCGGTTATGGCAACGCATCACACAGTAACACATCGTCACCAGGAGGTAAGGAGAGTACCAAACCCTTGAGCTTGGGACTTGGAGGCCGCTCAGACAGAGGGAATCTAACCCGCTTCCTAGGTAAAATTACATACAAGGAGAGCATTCACATTTTTTTTCTTTGACCGTGTTTTACAAGCGAGTCCTGATCCGTTCCCTGAAAGAAAGGGCACAGGTCTTCCCAAGAGGAGAGGGTTCAAGACCGCAGGTAGAAGCAAGATGCTTTAGTAACCCTGTGTCCAGGTTCCCCTGTTATTTAGCGTGCTGATGTCAGGCACCTCTCTGCTCAGCGGGCTCTGTTTCAGATCCCCTCTGAGGTGTTTAACTGTCCCCACACACTGTATCAGGCGTCTATACAGCTATTACAAGGTTTTGAATAAATGGACTGTGGTGTTTTAGGCCCTTGAGTCCTTGACTGGATCTCAACCTGAGTGACTTCAGCTCCCACTGCTCATAGGACCCCACAGGACCAGACCTGTGATTTTCAGAGTCCACACCATATACCTTATCTTATAAAATAACACGGCTGTGGTTCTTTACATTGATGCATGGGACGTGGGATCGATGCACACACACAAATAACAAGTACCTCAGGTGTCCACTACCAGCCAGGCAAAACTTTTATCTTGCCTCCTGTTCACTGCTGCATTGCTTTCATTGGCAACAGCCTGCTTCAGCAGACGCTTCTGATGAACTTGGCGGCCACTTATGAAAGCGTATGCCTCTCTGAACAAGTTAGTCTTGTCACACCCTACCCTGCCTTCTACCGGACTTCAGACTAACACGTCTCCCTACCTTATTCTACTTCAGTTTCTAGAGGAAAATGCAAATGCTAGACCCTGATTTCCAGCAAAGCTAACTTGCCCTTCTTTCATTACCCATTTCCCAAGAGCCTATTCCTGCTACATCTATGCAACAGTTAGGACACCCAGTCTGTACTAGCCAGGCGATTATGTTGTTCAGCATAGTTACAATGGGGTTAGGACTTGTTCCCGCTTACAGCTGAATCAGAGGTGATTGCAACACAATTAGATGTTGAAGTGTAGACAGCGGCTCTGGTTATTCATTCACCTTCCAAATATTTTCTTTTTAGTGTAAGCCCCTTAGTTAGCAACCTGTGGTTCTTTTCATGGCCTCCTAGAAGAAATTAAATTACTTAATTTCCCTATTTCCCATTATGTTGCCGTCTCAAAGGCCAAATAATTTTGTTTTAATCAGCCACCAGAAAGTGATGTAAAACAAATTGACTTTTTTTTTTGTGACTCTTTTGCCATGGGACACATCCAGAATGGAGGAGGATCCTTCATAATGAGAGCTGGGTATTACAGGCACTGGGCTAAATTCAGAGATGGCAGAAGTCATAGCCACTTACAGGAGTTCTAAATTTGGATCATCACTGAGAAATCATTGGTGTTTTGCTGCCGGTGGCTCTGTGAAACAGGAATACAACCTGCTTCTGGGCTGCCAGTAACATAAGTTCGTTCATGAGCTTAGTGCTGAACAACACAAACATTTTCCAGAACAGGATCTCCAGGTCTGTAGACCTTTGTACCGAGTTCTCCCCAAAGCCTACTTACTCAAAACTTCCCTGTTTGAGTGTCTCTTTTTATACAGGCTACATACCAAATATACACGTTTTTGGAGCTGCAGTTCCCAGTACCTTGTTTCAGAGATGTCTTGTCCTTCTCGCATGATAATTCAACACGCCATGCTGAAAAACAAGTTGTAAATCCACTTGGAATAACATAACAGGTCTTCTGATGAGATTACTATCTACCTTTGCTGTGCTCACCCCTCGGGTGTCTAAGCATTGCCAAGGTGCTTTCACACAAAGCACTGAAGCATGCAGTCATACCTCAGTTGTTTGCAACATTCAGCCGATCTTTGCATCTGTTTTCAATATTATGATAAATGACTGAGAGTTTCATACACCTGTCTCTTCTTACCACTTTCCCAAATATTCAATGACAAATCAAAACCTCTCTCAATGCTTCCATTTGAAATGTATTTCAGTGCAGTCTTTATTTATCTTACTTTCAGCATGATGAATAACATGCATCCATTATGTCAGCAGTATTTTATAAAGCAGCACTTCTTTTCTATAATGCACTAAAACAGATAAAAAGTCAATAGCACAGTGTATAAGGACTGTCAGAAAAGAATACATTGTGGAGTGAAAAAGGCACAAAAACAGAGTTGCATTAAATGTTTTTAAGCAGTAAACAACCTTATTATTAAGGCAGAAGGAAAACACTGCAACACATGTTTATTTTTTGCCTGGAGTAAATTTACTTTAAATAGATTCTTTGTGAATGAATAATCTCATAAATGGATCAGGCCCCTGGGGGCAGAGTTTTCCCTGAAGACGAAGCTGGCAAGTTCTGCTTCTATCGCTGCAGAACAGATCAAAACAACCTTGCAACAGCTGCAAACATTTTTCCTATAAACTTTATTTATAAACCTCACCAACCCTCTCCTCCCACCAAAATCCCCCCAAACCAACTCAAGGTGAAAGCATTATATTACTACCTTATCCAAAGAGCTAAAATCTGGACCTACTGAATATTTATCTTATCAGATATAAACTATAAAGTGTTTCTTTTGCTTTTTCTCTACTACTTAAGAATTTATTCTAACTACAGCGACACCTATGAGTAGCTGGTATAAAAACTTATTTTTCTATTTCAGGCACCAATAATTTAATATAGTAAAGCAAAATCATTCTGTGGGTTGTTGTTTTTTTACTGTTTTATCCTCAAGGACCCTTTCAGAGAGCTAGAAGCCAACTTACTAATATAATTGATTTAGCTATCTATGCTGTGCTCATGACAATGGTATCTGAGGTCCTTGGAAATACCCTACAGATACCATAACTGATTTCTAGTTTGACACACCAAGGTGGGATTTCAATTAAATTGAAAGCAATGAAGTGTGTGACGTTTCAGTCTCCTCTACACAGGGTAACTCCTGCAGAGATACCTTTGATTCAAGATGGGATTTGCTTAGAGACCATTTCTCCAGCAATAATTTGATATTTATAGTATATTCACAGGAAACTCTCAGGGAGATGCAAATATTCTGCTGTGCTTCTCTATAAAGGTGTAATATTAATTCAAAGAAAGGCTATTTAAAGTGCATTTCAGTTAAGACCCTGGAGAAACCATTTAACTCATGCAAAGTGAGACAGTCCCTATTCAAAAGAACTGCAAACACATAATGCTGCATGTTGTTTAGCTCTGATAGCAGTAGTAAATTTATCACTGAATAACCCAGGGATCTTAAAGGTTGTGATTTTTTTATTGCCCTCTCAGGACAGGCTATTCCTATCACTTTCCTGCCCACTAAAGCTCTGGGGTCACAGGGCCCAGATATCACCTCTTACTCTATATCCTAGCATACAGCTAGATACTGCTTTTCTTTTTTTTTGGATACTTGCAGGGTTATGGCAGTGGTTTTCAGCCTCTTGCTTATGATGCAGCTACTGGCCAGCTGCCGCTAGCCTGACACTGTAAGCACCCTATCTTGATGTCAGCCACCCACCAGCACTGCCAGCCCCATGCAACAGTACCTACAATAGACATGCTCATGCCAGATGTTCCAGAGAGCAAGAGGCTCCTGTTACTTTAAGAAGCAAAACTGCAACTAGACTTGCAAGGCAATGGCAAAGCCCTGCTGCCCAGACGGGAGAAGCCCATCCTGGTAAAGAGCGGCACCTGCAAGAGAATAGGCAACTGAGGAGGAACCGCTGCAGGTGGTTAAGGAGCCACCTGAGCCAGAGGGGCCCAGGCTTGAGGCATATAAGCCCATGGCCTGAGCTAGCTAGATAGTTGAGTCCTGCCCTGGATGAAGAACTCCAGGCTAAGATAGCTGCAGGGTAATCTTAGGCTGGCTCCAGAGCTGCTTTAAGGGTTGCTACCTGAGCCCTGGTGTTTGATGAAGAAGCAAAGCCATGCTAAGGGGATGCTTTGTGGCAGATAGCAAGCTATTGGTATCATGTGCTATGCCAAGAGCAGGCTAAGTTAGTTACAGGCAGGGTGCCCATCAAGGACTAGACTGCAGAAGCCTGGACTGCAGGCACAGTGGGCCTAGGCTAAGGGAACCAGTGATAGAAAGGGGCTGTGGCTGGGAAGGCACAGGCCCTGACAAGGGTATACAAGCCTGAGGAGTCCTGCTATCTGGTTGGGGCATAGTGCCCACTGATGTCTAACTAGTAACCTCTGCAAAGCATTGGCATGGTGTAATAGGGCAGTCAGAGCTACAAAATTAGCCTTTAAGGCTGAGAGTGGAGACGCCTGAGCTCAGGAGCCTGAGATCGGACTTGGGAAGTCTTGAGGCAATCTCCATTTTTTTTCCTAAAAATATATATAATATAGAGAAAGAGGTGTGGAGGCAAGCAAAGGAGAGACTGCCCAAAGACAGCCAGGTTGGCAAGCACCGAGGTGGGGCTCCAGGGGCATCACTACCACCCCTGGTGGAGAACCCCATTACATAGTGCATAGGTTCACAGCACACCTGTGGTAGCTAGGGGTTGTCCGCTTCTAGATATCTTAAATATGGAGACGTGAATAGTAAACTGACTCTCATGCTGGCAGTCTGCCTCTCCAGTTCTGGGAATATCTCTACACAGATTTCCAGGCAAGTGGCCTTCCTCAACTTGTTTTCCTGACAATGTTGGTCATCCCATGTCTGCAGCAAAAGATTCATCCCATATGTACATGGGGTTTTTTTCCTGCACCCAGAACCAACAGCTAACAGATCATGGATGGTCTTAGAGCAAACTATATTTATTCTTTGCCAGTATATCTACCTCCTGGCAGTTGCTACCATCAAATAAGACCAGGTTGTACAGGTTCATCAAGCACGGCATAACAAAATGGTCCATCTTGGCCCTTTGGTGCTGGCCCTACCACAGTATCATTTGCAACTGCTGTTTTATGAGGGTGAGGAGTCCATGGAAGGGCATAATTGTAGGCAGCAAGCCAGATACCTCATCCTGAGGTGGCACTGGTTGGTACATAGCAGGTTAAGGAGTTGTAGTCAGGAAGCATCTATGCTGTTGCTCTTGCATTTTGAAAATGGCACCATATCTTCTCTGGAAAGTCATTGCCTGGTGAACTTTGGGATTTTTTTTCACAGTAGGCCATGGATGCTGAACTTGGAGACTGTGGGGTGCTCTTCTCCTTATGTCCCACCATGGGCTGCAGCACATTGCACTGGGAGCAGCAGAGCTCCAAAAGCCCTTACACACCACCACCTGCTCTGGATGCACCTCCTGGCTAGCCTCTTCCACGTGTGCACTCAAATCTGTGACATATGAGTACTGATAGCAACTGCTACAGCCCAAACTTAGATACCATCCTTGTTTACAGCCCAAGCTTAGCTTGTCACAGCTTACCTGGTCATTTGTCCATGCCCTAAACAAGCTTTTAACACAGCCACTTAGGCTTTCTAAACCTCACTACAATTTTTCCCTACATAATACTAAAAACCTCCAAGTTTCCAATAATCCTTACATTGCAGAGATATCACCATCTCAACAAGTGCACTTGTGTACATGCTAAACTTGCCACAAGCTCACAGACCATACTTTCCATATATACTGCGTGCACAACACACACATGCAAACACGTGTGAGCTTTGGGCCCCTGCATACACAATCACAACCCTGCCATATTTCAGAGTCTGACTTATGCTATGACATGTCTGCTTTTTGTTGGATGACAGTAGGCAATACATTCTGCCAATTCCCCAGGGATATTTCAAAACCAAAGAGGCCAGAATTTGGGTATCTTCTCCTTCAGAGATACAACACATACAAATATACAACTATGTCACACAGCAACAGCTAATGGAAGAAAGAACAATGATGTGCAAATCTAGGGTGGTTGTATGAAAAGCAAGGCAGAACCCTGTCTGGACCCAAGACATCAGCTAATGTCCAGTTTCACTTTCAAGAAACCAAAAAAAATGGTTGTTGCAGATCATCTGTGCACTGGGTGAGAGGCTCTCACAGTGCAAAGGACTCCTTTGCTATTAGGAGGCCCTGTCTCATGTGAACGTTTACTGTAAATATGGTTTAAGTAATAATTTCACTGGGAAGCAGCAGGTCTACAACTTTCCTACATTTCCTAATGAAACCGGAAGATGTGATTCTGGCTTGGCCAAAAGCTCTGAGTGAACCACTGCTAGGCCAAAGTGAGCTGGCACCACAGATGATTCAGTGCATTCAGAATGAGGGCTTACATAGGATGGACAGACACAGGACCACTCTTGGCAGCTATTCGTCCTAAGGCTCACATACCTTCAGCAGTTAAATGTATTCCTACCTGAAAAAGGAGGACTTAGTCAGTGCCAGTGGAGTTGACTAGATAGTAAACTGGCATTTACTGCAAGATCATTAAAAATTAATTACAGTGACTCACTGGGTCAGCACCACCAGGGGGTTCCCCTTCCCTCGTTGGTGCTTACTTTAGATCCTGTTTTATTACCCAGCCCAGACCAAAGAAGTAAATGTCTCACTTATAGTTGTATCAACCCAATGCCCTTCTTTAAACATCATATACATGATAAAATGGAAAAGAACATGCTCTGTTTAGATAACAGCCTCTTGTCAGCCTTGTGCTATTTTGAGCACTGCTCTTTAAATACAATAGCTACGATATTGGCTTCTGTCTAAATAAAGGGAGAAGGCTCTAGCTAAGCCCTACAAAAGTCTCAGGTTTTTTATCAAGACCTGAAAAAAGTTGAAAAAACAAATATTGTAAAAGCCATTCAAACTAAATCCATAGTCTGAGAAGTTCAGCTCTTCCATAAGAACAGAAGCTTACTTCTATACGATTTGATGGTTCCAATACTTAAGCATGTGCTTAACTTTATGTGAACACTCCCTTCCCGGTCACGGTATAAGCTGAAGTACCTTGCTAGATCCAGACCCAAATTACTAAGAATAAACTGTCGAGTCAAACTTTCAAAAACAGCCACTAATTTTGCTCTTCTGCCAGATTTGTTCCCTGCCATCAGCTGGTGGCATGCAGCGTATGGACTTGCCAGAAGATCTTTTTTCATTATTCATATAGCTTGTGCTGTATTTCTGTACAGACTTTGCCTAGGCCCCTAGAGGAATAAGGGGCAGGTTTTCAAAGTCAACCTTGGTGCAAATAATGCTCCACCCATAATTTATTTGGGGGTGAGGGAGGACAAATTTGAGGACAGGATTCAATTAAAACTGCTTTTGAAAATTTGATCCAAAAACTGGTTCTTGTGTGATTTGTGTCCCAATTCAACAAGGTACTGAGGAAAGTGCTGACTTTCAGGGTACTGCTCACATGCTTCAAGTTAAGCATGCGCTTGAGGACCCTGCTGAATCAGAGCCATAATGCCACACAAAGGTGATAAGAACTGTATCTGTTTTGCACCTATGGCCCAGTGCAGTAATACAAAGTAGTTACGGATCTCCCTATTTACTGAGCAAAACCAAACGGTAGCTCTGACTGCTTTGGATGTGCTAGTTTCTAAACTTCTAAGGACTAGTTAAAAGTAAAGAACTTGGGGAGTGAGGTAGAAGAGAATCACTGTCAGCCTTAGGAGAGCATATAATACTATTAGGAAAGAGGAAAAAAACACTTTCCCAAAAGTAGACTGGGAGTATTATTCAGAATTTAGCTCTACTTACACAAAGGAGTCATGAGCTTAAACTCCTTATAATCTACCAGAAAGCAAGAATGAACTGAAGCACTGTAGCATGTAGCTGTAACTAAATAAAACAGACTGGAAATAAATTTAGGCACAGAAGGATTTCTATGAAAAGAAAGAAAAAAGCAAGGGCATGGCCAGGGAGCACGGGGGGCAGGAAGAAGAGCTGTTCCCACCACTTTGTTGTTTTTTTTCACACAATGGGTCAAGTCCAGGCCTAGTATAATTTCATTGAGTTAAATGGAGTTGCGCCAGGAATTATCTGACTCCCTGCTTCCCTTGTATACACTGTGGGAGAGGATCAAGGACCCTGTTTTCCTTTTCACATAACATCCAAAGATTGTAACTACCATCCTAAGGGACACTGCCTCTACCATACATGTGCAGTGTAGCACTGGTGTACCACCAGAGCACTGTACATGACATTCCTGCTGTCTATAGATTTGCTGATGCCACTGGCTGTGCCAAAGGGAATGGTTTGCTGTGGGATGTAAGCGGGTTATGCTAGTTATTTTGATACCAAGAGATGCTCTGTTTAATTTCTGAGTTACTGATATATGCAAAAAATTTCATAGATTTCATAGATTTCATAGACATTAGGGCTGGAAGGGACCTCGGGAGATCATCGAGTCCAGCCCCCTGCCCCAGGGGCAGGAAGTAGCTGGGGTCATAGGATCCCAGCAAGATAAGCATCCAATTTACTCTTGAAGGTGTTCAATGTAGGCGCTTGAACCACCTCCGCTGGCAGACTGTTCCAGACCTTGGGGGCTCGGACAGGAAAGAAATTCTTCCTTATGTCCAGCCTGAAACGGTCTTGCAGGAGTTTGTGACAGTTCAACCTCGTCATCCCTTGGGGCGCTCTGGTGAACAGACGTTCCCCCAGATCCTGGTGGTCACCCCTGATAAACTTATAGGTGGCCATCAGATCACCCCTGAGCCTGCGCTTTTCCAGGCTAAAGAGTCCCGTGGCTCTCAGCCTGTCATCGTAAGATCTGTTTTCCTGACCTCTGATCATGCGCGTGGCTCTCCTCTGGACTCTCTCAAGCTTCTCCACATCCTTTTTGAATTGTGAAGCCCAAAACTGGACGCAGTACTCCAGCTGCGGCCTCACCAAGGCCGAGTACAAGGGGAGAATGACGTCCCGGGATTTGCTCGAGAAGCATCTATGGATGCACGCCAGCATTTTGGTCCCTTTACTAGCCACAGCATCGCATTGGAGGCTCATGTTCATCTCGTGGTCAATGATGACCCCCAAGTCTTTTTCTTCTGTAGTGCTAACCAACGTAGCACTGCTGAGCCTATAAGGATGCTGCAGGTTTTTCCTCCCAAGGTGGAGAACCTTACATTTTTCAGTGTTAAACACCATGAGGTTCTCGTCTGCCCATTTGCTGAGCTTGTCCAGCAAAAAAAGGGGGGGCCCTGTCTCAGTACCGGCTCACCCGCCTGTCTAGGGCAATCTGCATGGTCTCACCTGCCATGCCTTTGATGTAAAGTAAAATGGTGTTACAATAAGTGGGAGGCTGCTTAAGACCCCAATGCTTTGGGTTTATACACGACTCTGACCTACCCCTATCATGTCCCATACCTCACAGATGGCATCCTTGAGTTGCACATATCCCTCTCTCTGGGGCTCAACACGTTCACCTGTGGGCACTCCACTGTTCTCTAGGCTTCTAGTCCCATGTACTCCATCCCTTTACTGGGTAACTGCTCTGCCCCCTTGCTGGGGCCCACACACTGCCCCTCTACTGGGGTCTCGGAGTCTTACACCCCTACAGGCTCAGGTGCATCTCCCTGAGCGTGCTTGGCCCCACTACCCTCCAGTCTTAATGACCTACCAGATGGTAGGGGCTAGGGTTATCAGGCACCCCTACCCACCTTTCACCGGAGAGGTAACTGGGCTGGCATTTCTGGTGGAGCTGTCCCACCATGGACACCCTTCCCCGGCAGAGTGCAGTTTTCGGTCTTACCCTGGACCAAGCATGCCTATCTGCCCTGGTCTTGTCGTCATTGGGCTATGTGTGGTTCCTGGGCTGCTCTCCCTCCTAGGCCTTTAAGGACAACCTCCTTCTGCTGGCTGCCACCTTCACAGCAGCGTGCATGCTGACTGACCGCTACCCTCTTTTGGCTGTGATGTCCTTCCCCTCAAGAGGACCTTGGGCCTGTTTGAGGCCCTGGCCCTGCCTCCAGGCCAGTTGGGGTACCATATGGCTCTCTGCAGCCCGCCTTTTGGCCATGGCCCCCTTATGTTGACCAGTTGATCAGAGACTTAGTCTGGTGGCTTCTGCCCTCTGTGGACAACAGGGGTCCCCTTCTGGGGCCCACCATACGGCCATCTCCCCTTGGGCTTCCTTAGAGCCCTGCAGATATTAATGGAGCAGCCCTTCTCTCAACTGAGCTCACCGAGGCCCTAAGCCTCGCATCTGCCAGCTCTAATCAGAGGCTTGCCTAGCTCCTTTGTAGACCCACAAGCTTGCCCCCCCCTTGTAAGGCTAGGCCTTCTCCATGGGGCTCATGACCCCACTGGGCCTGTACGAATCTCCTGCCATCCCCACAGTTCCTCCCTTACCTCCGAGGTGTTGCAAGCAGCAGCTCAGCCAGGTGTTGCCTCCTTGGCTGTGTGCAGCAGATTGCTGCTTCAGTCCTGAGAGCCTAGATCTAAAATGGGCCCCTCATCAGGGCTGGCCTGCACCTGCCGGCTGCCTGCTCTCAGCCCTTAGAGCAGTGGCACCGAAGGTATTTCACCACAGCTAGAGCTTGCTCACCAGGACACAAAATATGCAAGACTTTAGAAAATGGAATTTGTGAACTGGTTGTTCCTACATTAGGTTCCTTTGTGAAGCCCAAGCACAAAAGCAGATGTTGTTAATGATATCTTCTAATGTCAAAAAATGCCTGTCTCATGCAAAGCTGTGTTCTACCCACTGCTTTATTTTCACAAACTCCAACAGATTTCCATTGTATTGTTACTTCCCTTACTCTCTCTGTTTCTGTTTAGTGAAATATTTTTACACCATCTTCTAGGGGAAAAACAATGATGTTCCTGAGTCATGCATTAGTCTCATATAAAGGTAAAGCAACTCTAGTGCTCCCACATCAACCAAACTAAGAAATCATTTTTCCTCCTGTTTCACTTCAATATCTTTCAGCCTTTCCTGGCACTCTCTTCAGTCTAATTTCTAATTCACTTTGTATCTACAGTGGGAGTCTCAATTGCTGAGATTTTCTTGTGCAACTGTGGGCAAGTGACCAGCTTCTCCATACTTCAGACTGCCCTTCTGTATCCTGGGAATAAAACTTCCCTATATCGTAGTGGGGAGGTTGAAAGACAATGTAACATATCTTAGGATCATCAAATGAAATTCACTGCAAGGACCCCATCCTATGAGCAGTCTCAGCATCCACAAAAGTGAGAACTGAAGTTGTTGCTTTATCAGGCAATGTAAGTTGTATTACTTTATTATTACAGGTGCAGCCCAAAATGCTTTTTCTGCAGCTCCCATTCTTCTCTCTGACACATCTTCCCCAAAGTCAGAACATTATACTAACAGTAACAAGCAATCTCTTTCTCCAACCTATCAAAAGTGAAAAGGAAAAGAGTTTCCGTATTTTTTGACAGTGATTTCATGAGACTGGCAACTTTTAAGTACAGCCAGTGGAATTACCAAAAATAACAAAAGAGCTCTTAATAATCCATGCGGTATGGTGTTATGTTGTATTTCAGTGCTCAAATTGGAATAATTCAGCATCCCTGGGATTCTTGGACCTTAGGAGGCCAGCCGTAGAATAGCAGGGCTGCAACAGATTCAGGCAAAGGATCTTGGCTCAACAACATATACTTGGCTCTAATAATCCCTCACTTTCAAGAGCAGTTTGCTTCAAAACCCGATAAATGCCCACTGGAGCTTTCAAACCCAACAAACTAGGTTTCAAAAATGTTCTCTTTGATTCAGTAAAAAAAACAAATGTGAGCTGGATTTCAAGTGACTACATGGCATCCTTCACCCTTCCTACCATAACATTACCATTTCTTTCCCAGAAGCTTGCAAGTAAATTTTATAAAAAAGGTTTTAAAACCTGCTATAAGGGTTGGCGTGGAGGGTGCATCCATTTGCAGCCATATAAAACCGTGCTGACTTGTGCAAACAGCCGCACTTGCCAAAACTGCAAGCGTATTTTCAGAAATCTCATCCCCCAGCATTTTTTAGCAATTACATAAGACTCAGTATTTTCGCCCGGACTCAGCTACATCCAGGTTTGTGGAGTGGGGGTGGGGGTGGAAGGGGGACAGGGAATGCTGGGGGGGGAGAAGAAGATTCAGAGAAGGCTGTTGCTTCCATTTGGGCTATGTAAGTGGCAAAATGTACCTCTGTATACATTATAAGGTCCCAAAGGCTGGTCTCAGTTACCCTGACTGCTAATAGAACCACGGTGAAAATTAGAAAACCCAAGGATTTTTAAGACTGATGTCCAGCCATGCCTGCTTTTCTATCAGAAGTTAGCAGGTCAGCATAGGAACTGCTAAATTGGTGATGATTCTGCCATGGCTTGCTTAGGTATAAGAAGAGAAGCAAAGATTTTTGTGGGTGATATCTTTTATTGGGTGATACCATGATTGGGATAGACTTAGACATTAGACAAACTTTCAGATGCAGTCTATCCCAACTATGCAGTTGGTCCAATAAAACATATCACTCCCAGAAATCCTTGCTTCTCACATATTCCCTGGATCATCACAGCTACAACATCAGTCCAACGCTACCTGAGGCAGAAGTGAGTTGTGCCATGGTCTAACAGAGTTGTTCTCAACCATCTTTGTACCAGAACCCATCGACGTAAACATCAATGGCCAGTGCCCCTCACTCCCGACCCGCTGCCCCTGCCCCCAGGCCCTAGCCCCACAGTGTGTGGGGCACGGGGTGGGTGTAGGGGGGCAGGGGTGTCCCAAGCAGCCCCTTGCAGGCTGGAACTCGGCCAGCCTGCAAGGGAAAAGCCATGGTCTCCCATGTTTTTCTCCTCTGAAGGAGAATCCATTTTCAAAGTTTGTTCATGACCCTTTCATATATTCTTGCAGCCCGCTTTTGGGTCGCGACCCCCAGGATGAGAAATGCTGGTGTAATAAATAACACTTTTCACGAGGTCCAGTCAGGCCCACACAAATCCCGGAATGGCTCATCTCCTTCTCTCTCTCATGCTGAGATAGGTTTCAAAACTCAGAAACACTCAGGTAACACAATCAGAAGGCAATGATACAGGACTTGTTAGTTGGGCTTTTTCTCCCCAGAACTTGATTTGAATTACTTGTAGTGCCATATAAAATTAGTCATTTGCTGCGGCTGTTTTTTGGAAATTAGACAAGAAGGATTGATTTCTTCATTTCAGCTCATCAAGAGTGAAGGCAGGAGCAATTATTTTGATGAGCTGCCTAATGAGTATTTACAGGCCAGAGCTGCCAGTATAAACAGAAAAGCTGCAGAGTCAAGGGAAATCATTCTTCAGAGAAGGAAATGAACAGAAAGATAAAAGAAACCAGAGAGGGCTAGACTCATGTATAGAAACTTTTCTCATTGGTTACACATTATCTGGTCAATAGAATCCAGGCATATTTCTGAGGACAGCATTTGGGTCTCATACAAAAGAAGTGAAGAGGAGCCATTTCCCTTCATCCGAAATGCCCGCTGAGAAATAAGACCCCTCAAAAAGTAGGTCTCAAGAATATATTTGTGGAGTTGGTGCTTCCTGTTTGCTATGCTTTATTTAGAGAACCGGTCCCATTCCCTTTGGAACTCAGTTCGCAGCAGCACGTCTGTGGCACCACTCTCTGTTTCTGGTATTCAGCAGTTAAGGAAGGATAATCACTCTTATTATACTATGAGGTTCATCACTGGAGATCTTTACTGACATTAATTATTCAGATCTCAAAACACCCTGGCAGGGAAGCAGGATCACTGTTGTTATCCCATTTTACAGACAGGGAAATTAATCACTGAGGCCACAGAGGAAGCCAGTGTCACAGGTACAGAGGTCCCAGGCTCTGCTTTGATTTTTAGGGATTAGTTACCAGGCCATGCACCCTGAACTCACGCAGCCCGTTACATTCAATGTTTTCCTTTTGTTTATAAGCAAGCTTGGGAAAATAGATCTTAGTGGGGTCTTTTTTTTTAAACTGACAGGAAACAAGAGGCTTTTACTCAGCTCCATTCCTACCTTTCAGGGCCCTCCCCAGCTGAAGTGTTCAGAGAGGTGCTCTACACTTTGTTTGCTACACTGGTGCTTATCCATTAGGTGTACTTTTTGACCTTTACACCTCTGCTTTAGCAGAGCTACTTGATGAAGCCCTGATGTTTTGTTGGAGCACAAGGCTGGATGGTGACCTCGTAGGACTATAGCTCTCCCTTCTCCGTTGCTTCCCTTAGAGGTGCTGTTGTGTTAAATTACCAGCTGTAAAGGGAACGCAAAAGTAAGATGAAGGTACATTTGTTTTTATCTGGTTATAACCTCGTGTACAATGTGGAGCAGACGTTCAGCTTCCTCTCAATGGCAGAATTACAGCTGCCATTGTGGGCTGCACAGGACAGTGTGCCGGGCCACCTTGAAAGCAAGAAAATCAATCTCATCTTATTCCAGAGAGTAACTCAGCTGAAAAACAGAAAGAGCCTGATGTGGTTACTCAGCACAAGGGAAGCCTCACTCCGCCGCCTCCCTTCGTCTAAGAAGTCACCTTGCACGTTACAAGTGCTTTCTCTGACTGAGTGACAGCTTGGCAGCCCCAAGGAGAATAGTTTGACTTTGGATGGAAGTTGGATCTGTGGCAAGCATATAGTTACAAAATGAGTCCTGCTTTCCTTCCTATTTATGGCACATTCCAGACTCTGCAAGGATTCCCAGAGTGCTGCAACCCCTGGTTCAAAGTTATATTTGCATACAGCATATAGAATGACATTAAAGAAAACCCCATTGTTAGCCCAAGACAGTTTGCAGTTACAGGTATGGAGCTGATGGGATAAATAAGAAAAATTATTGTCTGACAATGCAACCTATTTATAGCCCATTTACAGCCTCAATTCCTAATCAGAAATTGCTTTGTCATTTAGGATATTTTAACAGGCAACGTACGTTACATAGAAAAATCAGAAATGAGATTTCTGCTGTGTTTTATAACTGAATGTGGCTGTTTGAATTTAGACATTTGTTGACATTACTTTTATCTAAAAATGTTAAACCATGGCAAAAAACAATGATCTCAGTCATAGGGTAAAAAGTTTTAATATTTCAAAATGTTAACCAATGTCAATAATTTATTAGATTTTTGCATTTGGAAATATGACTTCATAAGAACTTTCAAAGTATTAGAAAGATTGGGGAGCAAAACTGGAGGAGAGCAAGAATTCTTAAATGCAAAATAATATCTTAATACCTTAGGGAATTGATGGGCCCAGTCCATTTCCTAGCTATTTTCGCATTACCGAATCACCATCACAGTTCACACTAACAAGCATCTGCTTAGACAATCTAAACAGAGAAGCCAAGACTTGAATAAATAATCTGTCCTCAAAACTGATTTTTTTTAGCTAAACTTTCTCCTCTGGAACTTAAACCCAAACAAATGCTCAGTTAAGCCAATGGCAATCTTTTAGATCCTTTATATGAGAGGTGCTAAGGACTTTCGTCTCTCATGGCTTTAGTAACTGATGAGTATATTTTAAAAAGTATTATTAGAAAAGAGGCACCAAACTACACTATCTTTGGTACCCAAATGGCTATGGTCCTTTTCTTCTACTGTGACAAATAGAGAAGTCTAGGCTAGATGGTGATATTAATTATAGAAGTAGGGAATTTTCTCAAAGCTTTGTTTAAAATCAGAGTGGAAATAGTTCTTGTATGTATTTCATAACTATGAAATTACTTTAGTTGGAAGGTCAAATGTATGATCCAAGAAAATGCTACTTAAAAGGTATTTAAGACATAGTTGGGTGCATCTACATGAGCAATTAGCTCAAAGCAATACAGTCCAGCACAGTTTGTCAGAGAAAGTGGCTCCCAGGTGCAGTGTTTACATATGCACCAGGGACCACAGCAGTTAGAGCCAGAGTGGAGCAGCCCCAGGCTGACAGGGGATATGGGGGTCAGCCCCAGCCCCCAGGTGGTGGCGGAGAGCAGTGGAGGAGCCGGCTGCTGCCATGCAGTCTCCCTCCCCGCACCTGGCTGGGGTAACAATCTGCACCCAGCATCACCATCGTCATGTGCATTTAATCTGTCAGGATAGTACTTTTCTATCATAGGATAGTACAATCCTATGATGGAGTAAATTAGTTTACTGTCCCCTAATCCTGGTGTATGTGTAGATAGAGATGCTTTACTGTGGAACTAAGTAGTCAACTCTGCAGTAAAGTGCATGTGTACACGTACCCACTATGAGTCCACATTAGGTCTGCAAGATAAGTTTGAAATTCAAAACAACCCCAAACCTACCGGTAAGTCTGATTTTAAAAGAATGAGATACAACATCTCAGAGGTTTGCTATCACTGAATTGCACAGGGCTTAATTAGATCACAAATATGGGCACTGCTTTGAGAAAAGCCTCACTGAACATTGCAGCAATAAAGAGCTTTTTTTGTCAGTGCAATTTGGGATTCTTCACAACTATGACTAAGTGAAAAAAAAAAGATGTATTGATTGAATGTGTCAATGCATTATGGATGAGTTGAATAATTCCAATTTGGTTAGCTGTCAAATCAATCTGAGAACAAACTGTACTTTTGTAATATTTCGTTGCAGTTTACAACACAGTGGCTAAGCTGTGTTACCAAGGGAACTAGGCAGTCTGGCAATCAGATGTATTTACAGAAAGAGCCTGTAAATTTATCTTCAATTATGGATTAAATGTATTAATATAGCTGGGCGTGTGCAAATATAGAATTAAACATCTTGAACACCTTCAGGAGACATTTGGATCTTTATCTTGCTGGGATGCTATGATCCCTGCTGACTTCCTGCCCCTGGGGCAGGGGGCTGGACTCGCTGATCCACCAGGGTCCCTTCCAGCCCTAGTGTCTGTGAATCTATGAATCTTATCCACAGCTGCATCTTTTTGACTTGGTTGGTGTATGTTAACTGTTGCAGCCAAGTAGGCAAGGAAATTAAACTGCCAGGATGTATTGGGGAAAAAAGAAAGATGGACTATGTTAATTACAGGCAAAGCTCTCTGTTATATACACATTTTGATACTGATGTTGATACTAATTCTTCATAAAAGTCAAGCCGTGAAGTGGTCACCATTAAAAATTCAGCATTTATCAAATCATCACACTCTTTTACCTAGATTCGGTACAGTTTCCTATATTTAGAATAGGAAATAAACGGTGGGTTTCTGATACCATGGTGCGATACTGAAGGAAAATGTTCTTGTAGAATTTGTATTTAGTAGCAATCCCTATACTTTTCATGTCATTTGTTGACATTTGAATCTCTGAAGCCCAATTTTTCCATTAGCAACCTCTGGAAAAGACAGCAATGCAAGCTCCCCAGTTATCTATCCTACTATTCATAGCTAACATGCTGCACTGCAAAGTAAACCTCCATATGTAACTTCAGAAGAAGAAAGAAGCCAAGTTTGACAGTTTTAATTATCCTAGAATCACCACTTGAACTCTTTCTTTTTATACCCCCTTATTTTGAAATCCAGCTTCCAGTCTCACACATTGGTTTTAGCACAACGTCCACCAGATACTGGAATAATTTACACAAGGTGTGAAGTAGTCTGTTTTTAGCTATCTGTTATAAAGTTAGCAATGTTACTATTCTTATTCGGCACAGTGTGTAAGATATATTCCCACACTAGGGGTAACATTCAGTAAGGTCACGAGGATGCCCAGTCCTTATCAAACACATTCCCTGGAAACTTGGCAGGGGCTTCACTTTTTACGAGAACTCAGGGGCAAATCAATGGTATTGTTTTTAGACTTGCTTGATTTTTTTTCCATGTGCATGCAGTAGAATTGATTTGTGTAACCCCATTGCAAAAGTGAATTTGTGAGCAGCTCTGGAGAACGGAGCTGTGCTCTGTTTGGTAACATGAAGCCCGACTGTGCTTTCATGTAAATTGGTTTCGGATTGGGTTAATTCCATTGGGTTTGGTAGAGTTACTTCAGATACTTCAGTCTAAAGGAGAAATGAGTCAGGCTTGATGGCTTTGTTCATACCAAAGAGTTTTTGTTTAATTGATTCCATCATTTTATGAAAGCAGCATAAAGGACGTTTGAAACTGAGCGTGCTGCACAATTATAAGAACATTAACCTTGAGGCATGGGGCAAATGTGGGAACTCATTTGGTGAGCACTTGATGCAAAGACTGCTGAAACATTTTATGGCTTTTACATAACGTGAAAACTAGAGGACAGAGCGTTTCGCATAAACAGGATACTTAGATGAATTCTTTAAATGAAAACGTGACCCAGGAGAAGGAAAGACTTGCTAAGTGAAACCTCTGGAGCTACTAGACTGTCAGGCCAGTTTGGGTTGTGTATCTTCCAACAAAGATGGAAGTATAACTGACATATGCCAGTGTCTCTAGCTGATCAGGAATGTAACCTCCTGGTCTTTGAGAGTAAGAGAAGAACAGGAGGGGTAGAGGAGCCTATTTCAAAATAAAATATGAATGAAAGCCAAGGAAGGGCTGTCCCTGGCATAATATGGGTGGACCCAGGTGAATCCCCGCCCACTGAATTAGCACCCAAGTCCATCCAAATCTAAGCCTAAATTTGTCTTCATTAGATTGGCATGATCTTTGGTCCCTGTCATTATGTAAATAGTCATTATGTAAATAGGCAATGCTATAGAAGCCAAAACACTACATTATTACAACATATGAACAACATATTACAACATATGAAAAAGGAAAGAGTTAACTTACTTTTCTTTAAAAAAAATCTTTAACCTTTGACTTCTGCTCTCCCTCCTTGTTTTTAAGTTGTTGTCCTATGGAGAGAATTTATCTTTCTTCAGTAAGAGGAAGACTGGCCCAGTGGTTAGGGTGCTAATCTAAGACTTGAGAGGCATGATTTCTGGTTCTTTCTCCATCACAGACTTCCTGTTTGACCTTGGGCAAGTTACTTAGCCTCTCTGCATTTTACTTCTCCAGCTGTAAAATGAGGATAATACCTCTCACGATGGTTATGAAAGACACCAGACGTCATGAAAAGCTCAGCTACACTGGCAAGAGGGGCATGTGATTATGTAGCTGCAGACTGTTATTTTAAGTGTGATTTGCACTTTAACTATTTGGAGATAAAAAGGTAGCTGGGAGGCTGTTCACTGAATTAGTTCATCATTTCTGGGTCAGAAAAGGCAGGGTAAAATGTAAACACTACAAATTCAGCACTTGGGAGTACGATCCTATCTCATGGCATGCAAATAACTACTGGTGGCCAATATGGAGTATGGCATCCAGCCCTTCAGGCCTAGAAGAAAGGTTACTGCATTGAAGAGCTTTTGAGTTGTTTAGGAAAATGAAGCATTCCCCCAAAACTTCACTGAAGGAAGCAGACTTCCACGCTATATCACTGAAGCATAGAGGTAATTATAAAAATATCAAGTCTGGTAACTTGCCCAGCCTCTTCTCATGTGAGAGTCATGGTGTTCTTTGTACAGTGTTACTCTTCAGAGATCACAGTTCATTATCTTTCTATCTGCCTTGATTTCAAGTGGTGTCAACACTCTCGACAAAAATAAACCCTCCTGACTAATGACATGGATACTCCACAGGCGTAGAAAAGTCTTTTTATAGCAACCCTTTGATTTTAGATACTGAATGTCTGCTATTTTTGGCACAAAGACTTGGAGAAATTTTCATGATCTTTGTCCCATGTGACTAGCTTCACACACGGCTCAGGTCCTGTCAAAGAGCTTATGGCTTTTGTTAAAGATACTAGAATATGTTTATTATTACAGACATTTAGACTCACTAGGGAAACAGCTGGCCTGGGAAATGGAGACTATTATCACATGTAGTTTTCTACTTTGTTGCTGGGATATTAAGGACTTGTCACTTAGAGTCTGGTTCTGTGGTTTGAGATTCACCAAAGAACAGATTTGAATTGCATAGCCCACCACATGCCACTGCCACTTGGTTCTCAAACAAAAGATGTTTCCTCAGTTAACTGCATGGATACAACTTATTTGTGTACATATATATTTTTTTAAATACATGAACATCGTACTGAAGGCAGGTCCCAGTTGCACAGCCAGGGAAACGTAGTTCTCTCCTTATTCATGGCTGAGGATGCACTGCTGCAGACTACAGCTCTCTTTATGCTAATATATTTCATAGCCATAATTCACTACAAAAGCTGCTCCGCTGGCACAAGTAATGGTGGAAGTGACAGCATAGACCAGGCTCCTTTGATTTTACCCAGAACAGTTAAACTAGCCAGTGACCCCAGCTTTAATCATTACTGTAATACCAAGGGATCTACTAGCTGTGAATTGTGACCATGAATTTTACTGATGGAGTCAAAGCCAGAATGTGGGGAAGGCGGTGTTACTGCTAGCTGTCCTGCAAAGTTTGCTAGCACAGATGCAGTCTACTGTACCCTCAGTGCTGAACTGCAGAGACCATCTGCAAAAAAACCCAATTTCTTCTTACAAATCTCAGTATATTCTTAAGTACCAGAGCATTTGTGATCCTCATGTTAGAAATGGAGTATTGTTATAATATTGTTAGAAATGGAGTGTTGTTAGAAATGCACAGTTTGCATCTTGTACCTGATAAGGAAAAAACACTGCCAAGGACTTTTTTTCCTTGGCCAGCCTTGCCACAGTTCTTCTTATACTAAATCACACTCTCCCCCAGCCTCCCCCTAGCTTTTCTCATGCAGATTACAGAAGCTGGAATCCAACTGACTGTGTCCTTGAAAGGGGGCAGGATTTAAACTCTTAGTGACCTAAAGAACTTTCTGAGCATACACAATTAGCTGATGCATATTTACTTCTCCACCCTGCATACTTAAGTAGTTAATTATAATATACATGCAATGGATATAGTAATATAACCACACATATGTTTGTATAAAACAAAAATGAGCTGTAAGAGTTCCTGTTTCTGCACACATGCCCAGGAGAAAAAAAATAAATACAAGCTACAAAAATTCCTCAGAGGTTCAAAGTAATCTGAGTCTTTAACTCTGCTCTGACCCTATTTACAAATACACCTTTTGTGCCATCTAATAAGTGTGTATCTGTGATTTTAGTAGCCTCCAAAAAAAGAACCGCTTTTTACATCACTCATATGAAAGATTACTCCAGCTAGTCCTATTGAGTGAACGCAATTCATTTCACAATTACTTTGAAATTATTAGAAATCTGAGCCAACTAGATTCAAAGCTTAGGGCCTCAACTGCTAAAATTGAACATAGAGCTGAACCTAGCTTTCGATTTTAGGTGCCTCATAATGCAGGTATCGTTGATCACTGAGTTAATTAAAACCTCCTAGAGATGAGACTTCTTTTCCACAGTCCTTCTGTCCAGCAGAATTATTCAAAGAAGCCAACTCTCACCAATGAGTTTATTTTTTTCAGCATGTAATCATTTTAATGGCATGCCCCATTTTAATGTTTGCCTAGTTCCAATCCCTTCAGCTAAAAATTGTTCTTTTAAAATCAACCCCAAACTGGTAAAAAAAAAAAGAAACTGAGTAACGAACAAAAGAAAGAAATCAAAGGATTCTAAGAATCTTTGTTTTTTTCAGTCCGTATTATGTAAGCTAAGAGAAAATAAAGATACTGAACCTGTTACCTGGTGTGTGTTCATGTGTATCCTTGTAGTGCGCCAACCCAGAGACTCCACTGGGATTCTTAACTTGGAGAAGCCCTTGTTTAAGCATGGGACAGCTTTAAAAATTGAACCTACGGTTTTATTATGCACTTCTTTTCACATTGCATCTTTCACCAAAGGATTTATTTGTGAAAATTGCATATAGGAAGAATGCTAGACAAAGATAAATAGCAAATCAAAATTTACATAGCCTCCCAGATGGTAAACTAAAAAACAATATATATCAATGCAGGAAAATAGTTCTTTCCTGGTTAAGGAGATTGTTTTGGGGATGTGAGGAATTTCCTTGGCTTCCTTTCAGGAACATTCATGCCAGCGCATCTTATATTAAAACTTTACAGAAATGTGGCAGAGACTGCTGTGGAACTGCATCTTCTTACAGAAAGTCTGAATTTGGGTTGTTAAAGCTAATAATCTGCAGAAAGGGACTTGGGGGTTGCAGTGGACAATAACGTGAATACAAGCTAGCAGTGTGCCCTTGCTGCCAAGAAGGCTAACGGCATCCTGGGCTGCATCAGTAAGAGTGTTGCCAGTAGGTCAAGGGAAGTGATTATTCCCCCCTCTTCAGCCCCAGATGAGGCCACAGCTGGAGTAGTGTGTTCAGTTTTTAGACCCCCCACCACAGGATGGAAGTGGACAAATTGGAGAGAGTCCAGCAGAGGGCAACCAAAATGGTGAAGGAGCTGGGGGACACGATTTTTGAGGAAAGGCTGCAGGAACTGGGATTATTTAATCTAGAGAAGAGAAGACTAAGAGGGGATTTAACAGCAGTCTTCAACTCCCTGAAGGGGGGTTGCCAAGAGGATGGAGCTGGACTGTTCTCGGTAGTGGTAGACGACAGAACAAGGAGCAACGGTCTCAAGTTGCAGCAAGGGAAGTCTAGGTTGGGTATTAGGAAGAATTTTCTCACTGGGAGGGGAGTAAAACACTGGAACAGGCTACCCAGAAAAGTGCTGGACTCTCCGTCCTTGGAGGTTTTCAAAACCCGGCTAGACAAAGCTTTGGTTGGAATGATCTAGTTGGGGCTGGTCCTGCTGTTAGCAGGGGATTGGACTAGATGATCTCCTGAGGTCCCTTCCAACCCTCATTTTCTTTGATTTTATAATTTAATTTGAAACATATTCAAAAACTGGAATTGCACAGAAGAAATATTTTTGCTCCCGTTTTCTGGAGGAAACAGCAAGAACTGCCAAAAGCTTGTTTACAGGGGGATGTTAGTACGTAGTCAGCAGGGCAAAATAAGCTTTGCTGTCCCCTAGACCGTATCCTATTGCTCACCATACAGACCTCACCAGTTCTGCTGCCCTGTGTGTCCATAGCACAAGGCAGTGCTATAATGACTCTGTACTAATTCACTCCATGGGCACTCCTTGAAAGAGGAATCTCATGCAAAAACAGACTCTTTGTATGCGTTACAAAGTGTCCACATAGGGCCTTAGTACAAAGTAGTTAATGCACTGCATATTCAAGCTCACCGCATGCTGGCATCCCCATGTAAGTGAAACGAACTCTGCCTACTTCTCACCTTACTACATCGGACTTCCCACAGCGAGCTCTTGTTCCCACTTTAAATATCAGAAAGTAGCTACATATGACTCTGAAGTGCCGTGTGATAAATTGGAAATGTCCATGATAAATTGGAAATCTCTCCAGACTCATGTGAACCCTGAATAACTGCTGTGGAGACAGAATTACTCAGGATTCACCCCAGCATAAAAGGTCATTTCTCTTTCTACTAATGTGCATGTCAGTTTTTAAAGGGAAAGGCAACATGCTGGTCTTCTGGGGGGACAAGCAGCAGGATGGAAGGGCCAACTCTGAACGACCTTACCCAAGTGCATTGACAGTGGAGTGATGAATGGTGTAAATGAGATAAAAAACCAACTCCTGAAACTCTTCTATAGTCTGTCCTTTGTTGGAAAGGTACTAAAATAACCATGAATGATGGAGACTGTATAGCAGAATGTAATGATGCTTTTTCTACAAGTCTAGGTTATCGGCTTATTTATTAACTTTTTTTTTTAATGTGCTGCTAAAGAAGAATGTTGCACTTAGGTCACCCACTACACAAACTGTCAAGCACCTAATCTTTAGGGAGGCTTTTCTTGCATCCCCCCATCCCCTGGTTAGGGGAGCAAAGTAGACACAAAAGGACTCTGCTGACAGCAGCACAGATGACTGATAACGGACATGTTTAGCATGAGTCTGATACTGCTCCCCCTCCAAAACATACACACGCATGCAGACAGAGGCATTTTTGCAATTAAGGTTTGGCAAGCAAGAGGCAGATAAGTAGTCAGTAGGTGTTTTACTTAGAACTGAATAGCTCTATTCATCTGTGTAATATGTGCACCTGCCAGCCATCAGGCAGCACCTGCAAAGGTTTCTCTGGGCTAAGGACATCATGGGGCTCCCTTATTATTTCACAAAAGGAGAGTTCCCCTCACCCAGGAACAGACTGCAATAAATAGATTTCTTAGGCGGCACTAATGCAAAGTAGATTACCAGAATTTCTATAGACAAGTCGTGTAGCTTGGAACTGGAGTAAGCCCGACCTATTCCACGTACTTTCAAAATCAGAGAGACTAGAGGTTAAACAAATCTATTTTGAGGAGCTGAGGTAGAGCTGCACTTGGCATACCCCTTCTAGAGAGAAGATCTGATTCAGGCCACTTCCGCACTGACCTTGACCCCTTGTGTTACTGTCCAAGCAGTAGTGATCCACAGCTCGATTTGCTGTTCTAGCATCTTGCTGTGAGACCTAGAAACCAGAGGGCTCCTTCAGGACCAGCACTGTCAGTCGTGACATTATTTTTAACAGAAGCATGTATGGACATGTTACCGCTTCTCCTCTCCAAAGCTGACAAGAGATTCATAGCACTATTTTTGGAAGAGCCATGTTATTTTTACCATAAAAGCAGACATTACTCAGCAGCATCCTTTGAAGGAGTTATCTGGTTTCTGTGCTCTGAATTGCATGGCTAGTGCTGTGAGAAGGGGGCTCCTTATCCTTGTTCCCCAAGAACACACTCTGCTTTAAAAAAAACAAAAAAACCCAAACTAAAACAAATAAGCAAAACTTCAAAGGTCGACCCCCTGACACTTTCCTTCACTCCAGGGCCTGAAAGATGGTACAGATGGTTTCCAACAGGATCCTTTTCCCTGTCAGTAGCACCCTGCTCATTTGATTGCTTCAGATCATAGTTACACTTAACTCACAACTGTTTTTAGGTTAAGCATTGAACATATCCTTGGGACAATTGTTAAGATTTAAATTGAGAAATCTGAAGGTTCTTTGCCAACAAAAAAGAAGACACTATTATGTTCATGTTCATAAAGGTCCATTCAAATTTTCCAATTTCTCAGCCAACTGCTAAAAACAACTTGGGATGATCATTGAGCTGAATAGGCAAAATCTCATATGAAAGTACATTTTGATTAGCGTGGATTCCTGTTAGGTACTTGAATTTGGAATGGAAAGTCACTTTACGCTACAGATTCTCAAAATCAGCTTACAATAGGGAACTTAACACAGACAAATGAGAGGGCATATGGAAACCAAGTGCAAATCTTGCATGTGTCCTTGGAGTATGTAATGTAGGGCAAGATTCTCACTGGTAATAATCATGCTGAGGAAGGGGAAGGCCCCAACCCTTCCTAGCTGTGAGGAGACTTTTCCTTCCACTTTCTGTAGTCATTTCAGCTGGCACAAGAGGTCTAGCCTTGGCCCAAACTGTCTGCTCCAGCCCAGAGAGAAGTGTGCTCTAACATCCCCCAGCTTCTGGCCTGGGCCGCTGCAGGCACGTGGCTGCATTTCCAGAATCAAAAATGAATATCTGTTCACTTGCTTATTGGTTCAACCTGTGCAATGTTTAAATCCAAGGCCAGCCTATGAGAGAAAACACCAAAATCTTATTAAACAGCCAATTTCCATGTGCAGAAGTCACAAGATGGGGTCTAAATGACCAACTTTCAAAGGTAAAGCAACCAGTGAAAAGATAGCATTGTGATTCAGCACCCAGTCCAGAGGCCTTTAGTAAGCTTAGGGAAACATTGCTTCAGCTTGATTTTGAAGTTAAGAATTCTTTTTATTTTCCCCTCAGTTTTATTACTACAAACCCAAAGAGGGAATAAAATCAAAACACACACACGTTGGGCTATAGTACTGCTTACCCAGCCTCTCACCTCTATTTATTTTTCTTCTCTTATGCTGTCCCCCTTTTAAAATTCATTTTTTAAATTCAGACATGGGCATGGAAGAGTCTTTCTGTTTCTTAGTTCTTCTCATGTTGCTGTTTCTTCACCTGCCGTTGTAATTCTTCGTGTCATAATAATTTTTGTCATAGCAACGAAGTGTGATGTTACAAATAGGCATTATGACTTCAGGCAAAAAGAATGCAGCAGGAACTGATGAACTGCTAAGGGAAAGGCATTCCTCATTTAACTCATGGGGCCATATTACAACAATAACACACACACATATATACATACACACACACATATTTACAATTGTTCCAAAAACTTTGAAGTTTTTAGTGAATTTTGGAACATCCTGATTTTCCCACAAAGTCACAGCTCTCAAAGGACAAAGTTCAGTGTACAGCTCTTAGCTAAACATGACTGTGTTCAGTTATATTAACTAGGACAGGAGTGCTGGACCTATGGCCCATGGGCCAGATCTACCCTACAGAGTTGTGTCATCCAGTCTACCACGGGGCTCCCTACAGGTCAGGAAATTTGGCGGCAAGGATGGGGTGACAATTAATGCTGCCACTGCTTCCCCATAGCTAAATTTCCAAGCCCTGTGACAGCCTCATGTGTCGTATCAGCCCATTGTCTCAGCTCTCCATACTAGCGCACACTGGGCTAGGGCTGAAGGTGGCAAGCCCAAATCAACTTGTGCAGGGCTGGGGCAGTAGGCCTAATCCAAAGTGCGTGCAGTTGGGGATTCAGCAGTGGGTCTGAACTGGCATGCATAGAGTAGCAGGCCTAATTGGGCATGTGTGGGTCTTGGGCCACAGGCATGACTTAGTGCATGGAGCTGGGGCCATGCACTGGATTGCACCAGATGTCAACCCCCCACTGGGCTGGGCCCAAAGACGTATCTTGTATACCAAATAAAACCAGTGGGCTAACCCTGAACCACTCATCCAGCCTACAGCCCAGAAAGTTCGGCTATCACTGAATTAGTTTTATTACTCGCACAGATCCACACTGAAAAGACAGTCTCATTCCCAGTGACATTGATTAAGGGATATTGCCAGTTTTGGCAACACCCCGTTTTATTACAGATGAAACACCTACTATACACAGTGAACTGAGGCATTGCAACTATGACACTTTAAAGAATAAAACATCAGAATTTTCATGATCAAATCCCAGTCTGCAGAGGTTTATAATAATTTATAAAGGAAAGAAAAATAGAATCATAGAAAACTAGGGTTGGGAAGGACCTCAGGAGGTCATCTAGTCCAACCCCTGCTCAAAGCAGGAACAGCCCCAACTTGATCATCCCAGCCAAGGCTTTGTTGAATTGGGCCTTAAAAACTTCCAAGGCTGGAGATGCCACCACCTCTCTGGGTAATCCTATCCAGTGCTTCAGCACCCTTCTAGTGAGAAACTTTTCCCAATATCCAATCTAAGCTTCCCTTGCTGCAAATTTTGGGGCCCCCACTATAGAAAGCATGTAGACAAATTGGAGAGAGTCCAGCAGAGGGCAAGTAAAATGGTTCGGGGACTGGAGCACATGACTGATGAGGACAGGCTGAGGGAACTGGGCTTATTTAGTCTGGAAAAGAGAAGACCAAGGTGGGATTTAATAGCAGCCTTCTGTCAGAACCAAATTTGTATGTAATGCTGGATAACACAGAGTTAAAGTGGTGACATGCGCAGACAGGCCATGGAAAACCCCCAGGGGGCAGACAAGCATGCCCGGCACGTGCCCCCCATGCGGCCTCTGGCTTGTCAATCGTGGCTCTGCCACGAGGCAATCTAAACTGACACCCTGCGCATGCTCAGTCTTACACAAAGTATGACATAATTCGACCAGAAATTTCTATGAAGAAAGTGACCTGATTGGCCGCCAAAATCATATAAAAGGCTTGTAAGTTTCTGCCCACAGCGGAGAGCAGACCCGACCTGAGAGCAGAGGCTGCTACCGCAGGGACTGCCTCTCAGGAGAGCCTCCTAGGCCTAGAGCCCTGGTTTGCCTGGCAGAGCTCCGCTGGTCTCCCCACTGCCGCGGCTTCACAGCCTGTCTTCGACTGATTGATTTCGTCTGCGTATTGTTTACCTGGTACCGACCTTTATTCCGACCTCACCGACTACGCATCCGGTTTATCCTCAGCATCGTTATCATCGCTGTAACCGACTCGGCTTCATCCACGTTCTCTCCTCGTTCATCCCATCGACCGTTCACCTTACCTCGTTCATCCGTCACCGACGACGCGTTACAGTTGTTTGTTGTTCCCTTTTATGAGCTGTCGACCAGTTCTGGGACTATCGAGTCGGGCAGCCGCACCTAGCCTCTGGGCTAGAAAGCAAGGGCTCGGCTCGGGAACCCCGTGAACCGACAGACACCTTTGTTTGTTCGTTCGTTCGTTTGTTACTGTAACTGAACAAGCAAGTCCGCTGCCTACGCTACATCACCATCAGTGGCGTAAGTAAATAAAATCTATTCTGTTTGAAACCGCACGTGTCCCGAACCGCTCTGACCCCTCGCTGCTACTCCCTCCTGTTCGTTCCAGACCCTCGGCCCACCGTGACCTTGGGGCCTGTCCCCGACACCTTCAACTACCTGAAGGGGGGTTCGAAAGAGGATGGAGCTGGACTGTTCTCAGTGGTGGCAGATGACAGAACAAGGAGCAACGGTCTCAAGTTGCAGCAAGGGAAGTGTAGGTTGTATATTAGGAAAGACTCTCTCATGAGGATGGTAGTAAAACACTGGAACAGGTACCCAGAGAGATTGTGGAATCTCCATCCTTGGAGGTTTTTAAGACCTGACTCGACAAAGCCTTGGCTGGGATGATGTAGCTGGGGATGGTCCTGCTTTGGGCAGGGTGTTGGACTAGTTGGACTGAGGTCCGATCCAATTCTATGATTTTCTAAAACACAGGGATAATACAAACACAGGGATAATACAAACACAGGGATAATACAAGGGATAATGCTTGGATTTCAAAGGAAACAAGAAATGAATTAAGAGAGTTCCTTGGTCTGTGAACAGCCTTGAGAATAGTTTTGGAGTTGCCACATTGCAAATAATCAGAAACCCCTATTCTTTAGAAACTCTCCAGTGAAATGAACAGCATATAGTGTACAAAGGCAGGTTTCTGTTGGTTGCCAGAAGCTGAATTCTAAGGACTATTTCAAGTAGATGCACAGATCAGCTACCCTGTCAACCAAACTAGGTGCAGCTGCCTGCACTTCCCTGGAACGTCACCCATTCATGGTGGCAGAGGCTGGCTCTTAAGAAGCTGAGCCAATATAAACATACAGAAAGGAAAGTGGCACTAAACACTAGCCTGAATTTCAGCATAGCCTCATCCCAATAAGTTGCAAGTACAATTAATGTTGCAGAGATGCCTACTCCAGGGCATCCCAATTTGAAGTGCAGCACTTGCAGACTACTGGCTTTCATTTTTTCTGGTACTATTTTGTTATTAGCTGATAGAAATTATCAGCATAAAGAGACTTCCCCGAGGATATTAAAAGACCATGAGAGAACCAGAAGAACTGCCATTTTGTGAAAGGAGATTTGTCTTCTTATAGCCAAAAGTGCAGTGAATCAGAAGAACTGGAAGTTTTCCTTCCAAACAATCCACTGGCCTTCCAGAATGCAGATACTTAAAACCACCAAAAGAAACCCAAATCCAAACACACTATTAAATTAAAGCTTTTAAAATACTGCAGGAGGGTGGAATTAAACTAAATAACTCAGTCTGAACAGGATGTGCAGACATTCAAAGACAAAGTGATTTGGCCAATGTCAGATAAACTGGCATTGTTTTTGATTTGTTCTGGCAAAAAGTGTGAATAAACAAAAATAGCAGTAATGCTAGTTTGGCTTATCAGTTAAAATAAAGATGTACATTGTGGCTTTGATAAGATATACAAGCAAGACGAATACTTAAAGCACAAGGCCTAAACCTCCAGTCCTGGCTGCAAAAACTCAGGCCATACAAACTGAACACTGCAGCCAGAGAAGGTGCACAGACATTGAAATGGTAGTTAGAGGGCAAATATATTTCTGCACACATGTTTAGTATGTATCTGTTCACCCTTAGCTGAAAGTGTCTCTATTGATTTATTAGCAGAATGTGATCAATGACTGCCATTTCACTGCTCTTGTTTAGCTGCTATCTTGAAACTGGATTCAGGTTGTACCTTTTTCTGTTCCTGTTACAATCTTTATTTGAAAATGAGGTTTTAAATCCCTCAATATAATGTTGTCAGAGACAGCATTAATATACTTTATTACTTTGCACTTTTCAATGAACTATATGTGATATGATTATCTGGCCATCCCTGCTGTTCTCCCTCTGAGAAGGAGAGCCAGCCCAAACAACAGGATGTGATGATAAAGGTAAAACAGCTTATAACTGTCCTTCACAGGACATCATGGCTCATCCAATGTGCGCGTTCCCTCTGAGAGCAAGGTCTGAAGCTGGGCAAATTAGTCTGTCAACTCACCTTCCAAGTTTTGGATCATGGGGAAGCAAAACAACCCTTCTGGCCATGTCCAGACGAGCAGGGGTGTGCACTCGCAGCAGCACAAATAGTAGCGGCACAAATTTGTGCCTACTTTGTGCCATAGCACATGTCCCTGCATGTGAGCTTTTTTGCAGGACACACTGTCCCACTGTGGGCAAACTGCCCGTGCCCAGCTCTTCCCAGCCAGTCTCCACATGCTACTCCCTGGCTGGCTGGTGCACAGAGTGCCTCCGTGCAGGGGCTCCACAGCATGTGGAGATGGGGGAGCAGGCAGCCTTGGGCCTTGGGATGCCTGCTGCCCCATTTCCACCCTTGTTCCAGCACATGATAATTTTGCATGCCTTGCACTGCCTTTTTTCAGGGTTTTTTAAACATTTTTTGCTACCAGGAAATCCTGGTAGCAAATTTTGCCCCCACACTGCAAATTGGCAGCAGCACACACGGTTTAATGTGCAACATGTATAGTTTGTGGTGCCTCTAGTCGTGTTATACAAGACTGATGTCCCATTACTCAACTTTCAATGCCAAGAACCTCTGAAAAATGTGCAGTGCTAATATTAGGCATCGTCCCATTCCAGGTTACCCAGCTGGAGTCAATGCATTGGAAGCACTTTTACAAAACAGACGTGGTCCCCTCAGCCTAAACCATGCAACAACAACAAAAAGTAGTCATATTTTATACAATTGCAGCAAATTTTATCTCATTGACTTTATTCGTGCCTGTAAAAAAAATCCAGAAGCCTTATAGAAACTCTGCTGATGGAGAACACTGTTTTTACTGACATACGTATTTTACATTTTCAAAGCCAATCTTCATTTTCTTCTGCTTATTAAATTTAAGCTTGTGTTTGTATTGTAGGTGGTTTGTTTATTTTTCTACCTTTATAATATTGTATATTAACACCAAATTATTATTTCAGAAAACAACCACAAAGTCAAACCAGGTGGCATCAGTCAATGTTATTTACATTAATAAATTTAGAGCACCTAGAAGATGAAGCAAAGATTAAATTACAAAAAGAAAAACAATCTAATTATGTTGCTTTGATAGCAGCTGTGAACAGAATCAACACTGCGGTAATGGAAAATGTTCAGTGGATCCTCAAAATGGCCAGACTGTATTAGATAAACCTCTGTGGCAATTTGAGAATTCACATGCCTCCAAATCCCTTGTGCCAGGTTCTGCCATCGGTCATTGCCAACAGAGTTCTGGTGACTTCACAGAATCACAGAAAGTTTGGGTTGGAAGGGACCTCGGGAGGTCATCTCGTCCAACCCGCTGCTCAAAGCAGGCCCATCCCCAACTAGATCATCCCAGCCAAAGCTTTGTCTAGCTGGGTTTTGAAAACCTCCATGGATAGAGTTTCTACAACCTCTCTGGGTACTTGTTCCAGTGTTTTACTACCCTCCTACTCAGAAAATTCTTCCTAATAGCTAACCTAAACCTCCCCTGCTGCAACTTGAGACCGTTGCTCCTTGTTCTGTCATCTGCCACTACTGAGAACAGTCCAGCTCCATCCTCTTTCGAACCCCCCTTCAGGTAGTTGAAGACTGCTGTTAAGTCCCCTCTCAGTCTCCTCTTCTCTAGACTAAATAAGCCCAGTTCCCTTAGTCTTTCCTCATTAGTCATGTCCCCCAGCCCCTGAACCATTTTTGTTGCCCTCCACTGGACTCTGTCCAATTTATCCACAGCCCTTCTGTAGCGGGGGGGGCTCAAAACCGAACACTACTCAGATGTGGCCTCACCAGTGCTGAATAGAGGGGAATAATTATTTCCCTTGACCTACTGGCAACACACCTGCCGATGCAGCCCAGGATGCCGTTAGCCTTCTTGGCAACAAGGGCACACTGCTAGCTCATATTCACCTTATCGTCCACTGCAACCCCCAGGTCCTTTTCTGCAGAGCTGCTGCCCAGCCAGTCAGCCCCAGCCTGTACTGGTGCATGGGATTGTTCTGCCCTAAGTGCAGGACTTTGCACTTGACCTTCTTGAACCTCATGAGATTTATTTTGGTCGGGCATAACTTGCCACTGGTGAATCCATGCTAACTATTCCTAAATCACCTTTTTATTCTTCACCGTTTAGAAATGGATTCCTTGAGGATCTGCTCCATGATTTTTCCAGGGACTGGGGTAAGGCTGACTGGTCTGCAGTTCCCTGGATCCTCCTTCCCCTTTCCTTTCAATATGAGCACTATTCCAATCATCCAGGTCCTCTCCTGATCGCTGAGTTTTCAAAGATGATGGCCAATGGCTCTGCAATCAGATCAGCCAACTCCCTCAGCACCCTTGGGTGCACCCCATCCAGCCCCAAAGACAGTCAGTGGAGCTTCCCGAGTATGATTTTTATTTAAAATAAAATTAAAACAAAAATAAAATAAAATCTCCCATGTTCAGTGCTTTACAGCCAAAAGAAAAGAAGTTTCCACATCATATCGAATATTCTATTAAGGCCCCTTTACACGTGCAGATAAAGGTGTAATGGGATCTATGCATGATCTACACAATTGCATCTTTTGCCATGCCACACATGCATGGCAGGAGGCATGATTGTGGGATTACGCATTACATCCCATCACACCTTATTGCTGGTACAGAGGAAACCCAATCCCAGGCTCCCCTGCATTGGCCAGAAGCAAGCTCCCATGGCTGACACCCAGGTATCCTAGCTGAGGGGCTCCCAGCTGCAGGGGTGGCCCATGCATGCCTGGGGCTCAAAAATCCCCGCTGTGGTGATCCCTCTGCCATGGGATGATCCCCCTGGCCTAGGGTGGAGGAATTCCCCTTCTTCAGCCCTGGGAGCTTCCTCAGACCCAAGTGGGTGGAATCACCCCTACAGCAATCCTCCAGCCCTGGGCATATACCTGCACCCCCAGGGTGTGTGTGGGGGGAAATCACCCCCATAGCAATTTTCTAGCCACAGGGGTTTCCCTGCACCCACAGGGTGGGAGGAATCACCCCTGCGGTGATCCTCCAACCCCTGGGATTTCCCGCACCCCTGAGCACTAGGGATCATGGCAGCTGCAAACTCTTGGACCCTGGGGATTGCAGCTGCCATGATCCCTAGGGTTCAGGTATGTCGGAAACCCCCAGATCCTGGAGAACATGGCTGCCACAATCCCTAGGCTTGGGGGTGCAGGAAACCCCTGGATCCTGGGGATCACATTTGCTGCAATCCCTAGGGTTCAGGGGTTTGATTCTGGACATGGTGCACCCCTGCTGCTGGAAGCCCCACCAGCAGATGGGCTCCCAGCTACAGGGAAGACCCTGATACATGTGCAAATTAAAGCTCAATAGCAACCAGCTATAAAGTTAGTACACATTTTTGGGGTCTAACTTTATAGCTGGCTGGAGGCAAGGGACTTCAAAAACATGCTGTAGAAACTGATGCATATGTCCAAATGTTAGGAATTCTGCATTTTTCATGAAACAGGATCAAAAACCAAGTATTTTTTCCTTTCCAGTAACTCACTGATGTAAAAAAGATAGATTGTGAAGTACTTAAAGGCAGTGGTAAAAAGAAATGTAAAAAATCATAGCAGGAATCATCAAAACACTCCTCTGTCACATGCCTGAATGTATCTGACAGATCAGGCTGCTGCTGCAGGAACAGATAGGTAGTATTAATAAGTGGGATGGGGACAATTTGGACAAGCCAAAGAATGATCAGCTTGAAGACTCCCCCCAGCCATTCCCACTTTGGGTTTGGCTGGTCTCTGGGTTGAGCTCAGTGTGAACTAAGCAAAATGACTCTTTCTGGCCAAGAACGGAATATAGAGACTGGATATCAGGTGGCTTATGACTTACTTCCTACTTCAGTGAAAAGCCTAGAGTTTGACATTTTTTTCCCACCCACTGTCTGGAGATGTCCTTCTACTTGCTCTGAGTAATTCCTAACAGATCTAGCAGCAGGGAAGATATTCTTGGCTAGAAAATAAAGTGAGTCTTTCCCAGTGATTTACACTCTAGATCCCATCAGGCCTACATGGGACAGATTCCTATCTTCTCATACAAAATCACCTTTGACAAATTGCCACCAAACTCCCAGAGTAAACAAACTCTGCTGCCAAGCACAGATCTTCGGTGTGGTGGAGCAAAGGACCACCACTCCCCCAAAGTATCCCTAACCAAAACGGGCTTTGTCTGACTAAATTACAGGACCAATATATACTATCAAAAGTTAACAACCACATCATCATCATGTCCCAACATGAATCAGTTCCCTTAATCATGAGATACCAAAAAAAAATTCACAGTACGATGTAGTCAGTCAGTCCCTGCTATAGGATGTTAGGCTCCTGAGATCCTCAGACAATGCAATAACATATGAACATATGTAATAGCATTTAACAGAATACACTTTCTACTGCACAAAGGCCTGCATTTGTTATGTATTTATCCCAGTGTTTGATATGGGCGAGTTTCTGCCAAGAATGAGTCCAAATTTCAGTGAGGTAGGAGGTAACCAGGATCATCTCCAGATGTGGTACAAGGCAAAAGTGGAGTCTCTTCAGAATTCAATATGAAACAAATGTGTCCTGATTTTAGTGGCACTCGGATCCTCCTACTGCACAGAGTCCAAGTCAGCAGCACTTCTACTCTAGGTCACTGCTACAGCTTTTAGCATTTAGCCCATTCAAATATGTGAGTGTTAAAAGCATCCTAATATGCCCTTGCTAACAGGTGATATTAAGCACACGTTTAAACAATATGCATATCAGCTTCTAAAGCAAATGAACACAGGAGACTGGACAGCAGAGCCTCGGGGCACTTATACACATGACAGCAAGATGATATATATGTGACGAAAATTTCACTTTGTGTGGCTTAATGGTGCCACACTACACATATGCAAGTTTTAAATTAGATCTCATCATTACAAACTAAACCACATTCCAATGTAGTTTAGTTTGCATCATTACAACTTGCAACAATGCAGGCATACATCTGTCATGTGTACATGCTTATTCACTGAATTACATGTACTGAGCCCCTTTGACTATCGGGTGCCGCTACAGTTTTTGTGTTTTGAGCCCCTTTTCTGCATATATTTGTGTGTAATTAATGTTTTAGGACACTAGTGGTAGCTGCAGAAGCCAACCTGAATCAATCTTCTGCTTACCTCTTTTTCTTACATCATTAAATAAATAATTCAAAGAAGCCATTTTGGGTATATTTTGTCATCTCCTATTTCGCTTGGTGTGGTGTGTGTCCTAGGGTGCGTTGGGTAGTGGAAGATCGGGGTGAACCTGGTCTCTTTTGGAGATCGATCAGTGTCTGCTGTGTATGTGCTAGTGGGCTTCATGAAAATGGCCTTGAGTGAACTCCAGACTTACTCCCAGAAATCGGTAGTAGAGGACGGAGAAGACGCAGCAAACGTCACCTGGCACAGGGTGTGGATTTCTGTAACGGGAAAGGTTTAATCCTTTTGTGATGTAATAAGCAGAGTGTAGATATATATATAACCTTATATAGAGAGACACATATATTTTTACCAAAAAAATAAATAAATAAGTAATGTGCTCCTTTCTCCATTACTGGAGATAATGTGGTGCATGGTGTACCCTGACCCCCTCAGTGCTATTATAGAAATCCCGCACAGTGAAGCATGCTATTGAAGGCTTCTGCTCTGAGCATTTAACACCTAATAGGAGAGTTATGGGTCCCCCAAGTTTCCTTGCAGTCTGGACAGCTGTCAGTTTTTGCAACAAGAAAGATCATCTCTGGCCCTGTTGGGTGTGTTCTGCTACAGCCACAGGAGGGGCAGTTACAGGAAACAAGTCCTGCTGGGAGTGGGACCTCTGTGCCCCCTCCCCCATACCCTGCACCTCTACAATTCTTTTTTGGCTGGCTGCAGCGTGATGGTCCCCCATAACACCATTCATCGCTTGCTACTTTTACGTGAACCCAACACTTTGGGGCTGGGGTTTCCATGAATCCCAGCATGAACCTGCAGCAGGCGAGTTTCGTCACCATTCATTCTCTCACCGGCTGTTTCTCAAATGCACAGCATTTCACACCGTGTCCTGCTGGGAGTGGTGTCTTGACACATGGGTCACTGGTCAGCCTGGCACTGTTCCCTGGCATCCGGAATGAGCATGCACGTAAAATGTACAGACTTGCTATAGGTGCAGCCTGAGCCCCTCCTCCCTGGCGTGACCCTGCCTGGCCCCCCAAATGTCCCAGGTGAACCCCTCTGTCTGGCGCCAAAAATTGCTATATTTGCGGAGCATGTCTGCTGTCCAAACTTTGCACAGACACTATAGGGTCAGAGCGGGGTGAACTTCCCTGTGGCTAGGTCACCTCAAGATCTTTTCAGCTGGATGCGACTTGACTCTCCCCCAAAAAGCCATTACTTCTCTCGCCTTTTTCATGTAAATCCAACAAATGGTTTTCTGGGAACCCCATCACAAACCTGTAGTGCAGCTGCTTTATGGACAGTGGGTGAATCCCATTACTATTCATTCCCTCACTGGCTGTTCTTCAAATGTACAGCATTTCCCACTATGTGCTTCTGGGAGTGGTGTCTTGACACAAGGGTCACTGTGTCACTGTTAAATGTATAAAAGCCACATACCGTGGGATACGCTTCTCTCTGCACTTTTCCTGCAGTTGTCCTACAGAGAAGACTATATCTATGGTGAACCTTTCTGAGCAGAAGCCACTGGCTCTCAGGTTAGATTCTCCCAGCTAATGTCTGAAGTCTAGGTAAAAGAATATGGCTTAAGATTTTTCCCGTGATGTTGGGAAGAGATACACCTTTGTGGTTATTACAGTCACTTCTGTCTCCTTTGTTTTCAGAGAGTTGGATGAAATGAGTGTCCTTGAAATCTTGTGGAATAGTTTCTTCCTTCCAGCATGTACCTCATGCAATCTTTGTAGCACGTCTTTATTTGCACATTTGTAAGTGATAGCAGGAAAACCGTCAGATCCTGCAGCTTTGTTACTGGGAATCTTTTTGATGCACTGCTCGAGTTCCTTTAGTGTAGGTTTGGCATCCAGCAAAGACATAACTTCAAGCCCAGGCGATTCATCTAGCATATGTTGGTCTACTACAGTAGGCCCTTGAGTATATCATTCCACGGTGCTCAATCCACCTCTCCAGTTGTTTCCCCTCATCAGTTATGATATTACCATCCAGGTTTTTCAAGAGCTGTTTTCTACTTCCTTAGCACAATGGCCTTTTCTAATACCCTCAGACAACCATCTACTGTCGCCTGCATCAGCTGCTTGTTGGCTGCTGTTGCAGAGACCCAGGAAAAAATTTTGAGCATGCCTCCTGGAAGCTGTTTGAACAGCCTTACAAGTTTCTCTTAGACTGCTGAGTGAATCAGGAGTAAGAGTAGACTTGTAGGCAATTAGAGCAGTTCTTCTTCTCTCAATGAGTGGCAGCAGTACATCTGAATGGACTACAAACCAGTCAACATTTTTCTTAGTACTCTTTCCAAAACTCTGCATTGTACATACTGGTCTTCAGGACTTCCCATGCATCTGATGCAGGTTCATTCATTCATTCCAGCTGACTTAGCTACTTTTTCACTGAAAAGCCATTTCTTGACAGAATCATTGATTTGGGATCAGTCGGTATGAAGTTGTCTGGAAGGTTTATTGTGGTGGTGGATCTTCTTAGCTTGAAAATTTCACTTTGCAGCAGACAAGGGAGAGACGTGTCACAGTCTGTGCTTTGAAAGGATCGTGTATGCAGGATATCTTTCAAGTGTGTACATCTTGTCAGTACCAAGTCCAGCTGATGCCAGTGCTTCAACCTCCATGACGTTGTTCTTCTGATGTTACCAGCAAAGAAGGTGTTGGTCACCAATAAGCCTCGACTGGCACAGAGCTTAAGAACTCTCTAAGCGTTGTTGTTCAAACATCCAACACCATGCCCACCCAGAATCCCAAGCCACATCTCAGGACTGGACCCAACTCTTGAAGTCTCCAAGTCCTAGGATGGGTTCCTCCCGTGGACTCCTGCCAGTCAGTCCTTCCAGATGCCGATAGAAGCGGTCCTTCTCCTCATCAGTAACCTGCAGAGTTGGAGCATAGACACTGCCAAGGTTGATGAATCCCTTCTGTAGTCTAGATTTGAGGTTGTAGCTTCCGCCAGAGAGCAACCTGAATAGAGCTGCTAACTACCTGTCTCTTCAGCGCAAGCACCTTTTCTGTTGGGGTCAGGTCTCTTAGCCTTTCTTCAACCAAGAATTGTCCACAAGACAGTGAAGGGTGCAGTTTAACATCCTGCCCAGGACAGCCCCAGCATACATAAAAGACATCCATTACCCTTCTAAATGAGCTGCTGTCCCCTGGATCTTTCCCTGTGGACTGCTGTTTAGTAAGACAAAGTTTACTACCACTCAAGCCCCCCTTAGCTTGCTGGCACTCCACTACCTTTGCTCAGGAATCTGTTTATTAAAACCAAAAGAAATCTTTAAGAAAGCTTACTGATGTTCCCAGAATCATCATTAGAAGACATAATAGCTGAGTTGCATCTTTTGGCTAATAAGAGAGATAAAAAGAACATGTCCTCAGGCAACAGTAGCAGTCACTGACTGTTTTTAATTCCACAGCTCTACATGGTGAGAGATTAGAAAGCCTTTAAGAAACAAGCAATAGTCTCTATTACAAGGGGGTTTTTTTCTGCCCAGTACAAGTAGCCTGTCCGATCTCCCAGGAAGGAAAATAGTCTTTTTTAAACTAACAAACAAACAAACAAAAAGTCTGCACACTTCATCTTTTTTATTAGTGTAAGACACTGCTGCAGAGCAAAACAAATCAACTAAACAGGACATATAAATCCCACTATATTTGAAATCAGCTCACCAGAGATCAGTTAGGCCAAAGACCACATGTCTGTTTAGGATAAGACAGCTGGTGTTACTGATCTGATGGAAAACATTCTGTCCCAGCATCAGCGCTTTAACTTCTGGAAGGCGCTGTATGCCAGATGTTTAGTCAAAGCAGAATTTACGCAGTTATTCACCACTGCTCTCAATGCAAGTACTTTGTTGGATAGATGCAGTGAGTCCTTAGTGCTCTACAGCAGTAGATTGCTGTATTCGCCCATCTTATACTCAAATTGCACTGACTGAACTTTTTGTACAGGTCACAGTGGGAAGCTGTTTTGCTAGGTATTTCTAGCACCAAGATGTTCCTAGGAAGGGAGATATATGGCATTTACCTATCAGGAAGAAGAACAGAATTTCCATTTGCTGTAGTCCTGCTGCTGGGAGGCAAATAATGTACTGCACCATAGGCTGCTAGTTTCTCCCATCACCTCCTTTCCTTAACGTTCTCCAACTAACTCGTTTCCTTTATCCTCTCCTGCACTCCCAGTATACATTCTCAATTCTCTCTATTCCAGATGGTTCCTTTCCCCTTTGACTGCTGATACAAATATAGCCCAGCTGTAATTTAATGTTCATTTGGTTTAGAACCAATTTGCTAAGTCTTTGCCTTTATCAGTGCAAAACTTCTGATGATCAAATCACGTTGTTCTGACTGTCCCTAATGAGCTAGAATGTTTCATTTAGGAGGCTCCCAGGTTCTATTTATAGCATCCTTTCCAACAACGAATTCATCTGTTCAGGAAACAAGGTCTGACTGTGCTCAAAAATAAATTATAACGAGCCATGTCAGCAAATACTAGATGAAGGTAGTGCTGAAAGAGGGAAATGAATACTTCAGACTCATTTATGATTTATGAGTTGAGAGTTAAAAAGGAAATGGCCTGTAACAAGGAACCATGGAAATGTCTACTCCTTGGAGTCTGCAGATGCACAAAATGTTTAGGTTTGCTTCCGTCAATAGTCCATGAGTAACACCTCCAGCTGCTGCAAAAAAAAAGTGGGAGTCCTCAAGGAAGGGCACATTCCAACAGAGGTTTTTGTGGCCACAGAGAAGGACGTAGAAATAGCATCACGGAAGTCCAGCAGCACAGAACATCTAAACGTCTAAGGTTATTGGCATATTCACTTTCACACATACAACAGACATCTCCAAAATTTTTCTTCTCTTATTCCTGCAAGAAATAAGCTCAAAGAGCTTAATCAAAGCCCACCAAAGCCACAGGAAGCCTTTCTATTAGAAGTTAGGGAGGAGTTTTGGATTGATCCCAAAATATATATTTGCAAACTTGTATAATTAAACTTCCCATATTCAAGTGAAACCTCAGAAAGAACAAAACAATCTGTTTCTCCCCAACATGGAACTCAAATCCTCTGAGACCTGCCTCAGGGCATTTGGGTCAATCTTGGTGAAGCGTTCACAGCACTTCACAGATAATAATAGATTCTGCTGACAGTTGGAGCTTTTCTGCCTCCTTTAAGAAACTTCTCAATTCCTTTTGTATTTAGACTTATCACCACTTTAAAAAATAAAGTTGGGCCTAGACAGGTACCTGAACCACCCAGCAAAGACAAGAGTGAAATCCTCTCTCCATTGAAATCAGCATCCAAACTCTCCTTGGCTTCAGCAGGACCAGGATTTTACCCACTGAGGAGCAGGAGGCTGTAATGGTTTTCAGCTGAACTGCAAAAAACCCATTTCCAAGGATGGGATCAATAAATGTTTTAAATTTAATACCCATATATCCTCACCTTCATCTTTTGCTGCATGGAACACCCAATGCAATATTTACACATCACAGCCCAGGAAAAATATATATAAATCAAACAATTACATGATGATTTCATGATTACAGAAAAGTTTTGCATCGATTCAAAGATGTGAGCATTAATAAACTTATTTGAAAAAAGAAGCTGGAGCACAGGCATTAGATTACCAGTATGCAGAGCTGTTGTCCTTTTGGTGGTCTGTAGCAAAAAGGACACTAGTAATTAGGCTGACATATGCAGAATATATTACTAGCATCCTGCATTTGTGCTTGTCATTTGTATGAGCGAGCCTCTTGACCGAAACAAGAAGTGAAGTTGTATAAATGAAAAAGTAATGAGAATGGATTTCAACCAGTCTTTTTTTCCCCCAGAATTCCTCTCTCTGCCCAAGTCTCTTCTAATCAGCGTGGACATGCCAGAGAATGAAAGTGGCAGTCAGATTTGAAATGATGGGTGCCTCCCCAGCTGAGAAGTATGCATGACCCCCAGTCTTACAAACCCAGAGCAGCCTAAGTAGCTCTGCGAGTCAGAGAACCCATGCAAGTAAAATGAAGCACAGAAGTAGGGCATTAGGCATAGTTGTTCAACTCCCTACCACTGGTTTTGAAGCCGTTTGGTTTTTGGTGCTACATTTGCCCTCTGCAGTAGGAATGTGACATACTAGACAGTGGTTATTTTTATTTTATCTTGCTAAAATATGTCCGGTTGTATTTTCTGACCTGTTCCTGCTTTGTTGGATCATACAGCAATATTAGGAACTAAAAATTACAGCAACTAAAAATGGTTCTTAACTCCTTAGGAAACTTGCATCAGAGAAACAGAAAATTGTGAAGCTAACTAGAAAATGAACCTGTGCCTTTTGCAGTGGAAAACTATTTTGAATCCTCTTTCAGCAAGACCAAGCTCCATGTGCAATTTGGCTTCTGTTTTCATCAGCGGGATGAATAAAAGATGAGCTGGCAGGTGGAGAAGGTAGAAGTATTTATTACTAGGAGGCAACAAAAATGGCATTAGAATGTCCTTAAAAGCCTGAGTGAAGAAACCACTGAAAAATTGATTATATTAACTACCAGTCCAAAAAAGGAAACAAAGGAAACCTAGGTCACTGTCCTTCCAGCCAGAGACCTGAAACTTGACACAGCAGTAACAAAGTCAAAATGAGACCACCTCTTTCTGTGTTTGGTAGGAGGTAGCTGGGGAAAGGGAGGGTGCAGTTTGTGGTGGTCCAGGGCTGGAAGTATGCATTTCATAAACACGTTTGTCGGTAGATTTTTATGAAGGAGCACAAAAGAAGATTTGCAAACCCAACTCAATTCTGTGTTCAAGGAGGAAAGGCTCTACCTGTACACACAGGAACCAGAGCAGAGGTGTCAAACATGGCCCACTACTTGGATCCAGCTCGTGGAACCGTTGTGTCCGGCCCACCGGGCTCTTCGTGGGCCATTGAGCAGGGGGACCATTGAGCAGTGGCAGGCTGGGCCAGTGCAAAATCCACAAGACCCACCAGGGCCTGGAAGTGAGGGGTGAGAAGGGCAGGAGGGAGCTCCGAATTTGGATCTAGGCAATGGCTTGTCCCAGAACCAGATGGGTTAAACAGCATGCGGGGTTGAAGAACATCCACCTGCAGCTTCTGGATTGTGCAAGAGCAGCTGCTGCAGCAAAGCTTTCCCCCAGGTAGGGACCTTTGTCCTTTTCCCACTTGCATGACTGAAGAATGTTCTCAGGAAATTCAGCTGAGTGCTGCCTGGCTTCAGTGCTGTGATCAGGGACTTAGGAAGGTCAAGGAAAGGGAACCATATCCTCCAGGCAATATGGGGGAGCTGGGCTAAGACTGAGCTTGAGAAAACCGGGACTGAGCCCATACAGCCCACATGCCAGGATCAACAGTCTATGCAAGATTTCTTTAAAACTGAAGCGCGAGGTCTTTTGGCCTTCAAACAACAGTTCATGTTTCAAATATCGCTTATTTTTTACAACCACGTCTGCTGTTCCAGAAAAATATCCCAACCAACAAGCATGTGCATTCCACACCCAGCAAGCATGGAGGCAGACTTTCAGAGAGCGGGGAAGAAACAGTTGCAGCAACCAGTTTTCCCTATGCAAGATCAAACACTGACATCGTGTGGTCAGCTCTGGCTCCAGGTTTAAATCCTACCTCTGAGGATTTGCACAGGGCAATACCGCAACCTGCTAACAGGGTCTGAGTGATGGAGCATAGTCAGTGCAGAAAAGCTTGGGGGCAGAAACAAGTGCGAGAAGGGAGCCACTGTAGAAGTTGCTTCAGAAAGGATTAAAATATATTGGTTATAATAAAAAGGCAAAGAATGAATGAAGAACTTGGGAGCAGAATATAAATCCTTCCACCTCTTTCACATGCACAAATGTAACTCAGCTGACAGATGACAACAATTGCTGATTTCTAGTCTGTCTTTGGTGCCCTGGATGCAGTGAATGTGGAGGACACCTGTTCATTAAGACACTCTAATTTGTCTGCCCCAGGACGTTGTTCTTCTGTTCTGGCTATATGCTCAGAGACCAAGCCAGCCTGGTCACTCTACAGCTAATGTCCTGCAGGCTCCATCTGAGATTTGTTGGCAGGATGAAAGGATAAAGCCTGCACTGTCATTGCCTGCGCTTTACTGGACCTTGGCTTAGAGGACTTCACAGCCTCCACTTATCTAACAGTATCAAGGGCACTTTACTGATCTAAAACTTTCTAGCAAGTAATAAAAGCTTCAGGAAGTTGGGCAGAGCAGCATTTTCAGAATGTGCTCTATGATCTCATTTTTTTGGTCCTGCTTTTTCCATTGAATCATGTTCATACACTATCACTGACCACATTTCTCTTTGGTGCATGCTGCCCAGTGAAAACCAGAACTAAGTTCCTCTCCCTTTTAGCAAGGTGCAAATTGTCCCATAAAAAATACATTGTTTTTCCAGCTCCATCCTCTCTCCCACCCACAAGATGTTCTGGTGAAATGTTTGCCCCCCTCTGCTTTATATCCCCTTCTATTGCCCCAACTGGACTGTTACATGCATAGTTCTGCTTTTAGTAATTCCTTATTACTAGCTCGGGGGTCAATCAGCTCCAGAACAGATTCTGAAGTGCAAATATGACTTTCCTAAAAAGAAATTAAAACAGATTCCCTAAAACTTGAATACAAATACTTCTTTTGGTGATCAGGGAGTCAAGAGATTTATTCCAACACAGTCAAATAAGTATCAGGGATGAGGAATGTCTCTCATTGCTGTCCTTCCTCTCAGAGATGATGACCACATGACCCCCCTCCTCCCCCCCCCGGCCTCTGCCTCCCCTTGGGAAGAGGGCCATCACCTGAAATACATAACTTTCCAGGTGTCTATCACTTTAGTTCTCCCCCCTCACCCCCCAGCAAAAATAAAAGTTGGCACCCATGCTTCCTCCTGTGCAAAAATGTAGCATAGTTCTGAAATGTATGGCTCAGCATTTGCCTGGGTAGTAAATGAAGTCTTTCATCTGGTGGCAGCCTGGTGAATTCGGATATTTTACAGTGTCACAGATAAGCTTATACAAGGGAGGCTTATTTTGCACACTTACTGGAGCATTTAAACTGCAGCCAATGTTGCAACTGAGTATTTTGAAACATTTGTACGCTCACTAATATAAAATCCTTGTCCAAACAGGTATTTTATATATACTGCGGAGAAGTCATTCCACACAGCAATCTTGCGGTCATTTTTTCTAAAGTATGCATCTCATTCCCATAATTGCTGGAAATACCCACTGACCAACTGACAAAAGTTTGTTTTTTTCCTTCTGTGGGTCTGCTTTTAAGCACTTGAAGATAAAAGAAGGGCTGACACAGATAACAGCTAAGGCCCATACCTGCAGAGTGCCATGAACCTCCACTCCCACGTAGCACCAGGATGCACAGGGGTCTATCCTCCCCTCACCATGCGACTGCATACCCTTGCTCAAATCACGTCATTGAATTTTTCCCATTCCAAGTTACGGTCCATGATTCTGAGGCTGTGGAAAATTTCTGGACATTTGTATTTTGATTGCTGTTTGCTTTTAAAAGCCAAAAATGTAAAAACTTTGTGAGAAAGTCAGATGTTTACCAGGAAAAAACAGCAAACCGCTGGAAACCTCAGCTGAATCCAAAAGGGGGAATAATTTATTTAATTGCAGTTGCTGAACTGTCTCCTACTTTTGAGAACAAAGCAGCAGCAGCTTCTCTTCGGGCTTTTCTGTATTATTAACCGTCTTCCAGGACAGTCCAACTCTGTTTTTAGAGGCAAGGACTTCTCACTTGGTGGCATTAGTGTGAAGGCATTTCAAGTTTACTATGAACATGACAGAAACCTCCACCGACACGGACAACAGGTGAGAGCTGCATGCTGAGACTAATTAATGATGTCTCTTGACCAATGGAAGCACATTCAGTGTCATCCTCCCCACACTATCTTGTATATCAAAAATGCTTGGGGGAGAAGATAGGAAATTACAATAGCTGTTAAATCCCAGGTACAATGCAGTGAGAAGTCACATAGTGAATTGCAATACCTACTACTGTTGCCAGGGATTCAGAGAAGATGCTTTCTGTTAGAGCTAAGGGGGGCATGCCTCTCCCTCATCCACCCATTGCTGGTTGAGATATGAGTGCTCTTGCTCTTTTCCCTGAACCAAGTTGCCTCACGGCCCCTAGGAAATGGATAGCAGTCCAATTACAGGGAATACTGGGGAGCAGCTGAAAACTGGCTCTGAACACCACAGTACCTAAAAACTAAACTGCGACAGCTTAGCCCAATTTCACTCGCTTATGGACAGGTCAGGCTCTACTGACTACTACAGTCGACTTGTTTGTCCATATCCTACTTTACCCCGGTGTCACGTTACTGCAAGACTGCGCTGCAGTTGCTGATTGGCAAGTCTCTGCTTCCTTGGCTGGCTGGCTGCCCCATTTATATCTCAACACCACTGAGCTCTTTTTAAATAGACATTGGCAAGAGCATGGTAGTATAAATAATAATGGAAGCGCACACTGCCCATTCAAGTACACATATTTCATATTCTGACTTGGGCTACACCTCTGCTTTAGCTAAAGCAGTACTTTGGTGAGAGCTACTGTTGTTGACAAAGGAGTTTGTCAGACCTATACCAGCTCCCCCGAACAGCTGAGGCTCTGCTGGCTGAGCTGAATCCACACCTGGGATTTTGCTACAGGTTTTGACTTAACAGTCCAAGACCACTTATTGTAAGCAATGCTTGGGGAAGACTGTTCACCAGCTGGAGACACTAGCACTGTTTACAAGAAGTAAAAAGTCAATGATTATATATGTATTCCCCCACCTCACCCAAAGGAGATCAACAGAAGTAGAATTTCAAGATTTCCAAGCAAGCACAAAAATATGCTGTATTTAGCCCAATCCCAGATGACCCTGAATAAGACAATCCCCACCATCTGCTAATAATTATTATATACATCACAAATGTATACATTATAATTTTGCCATGGATAGCAACAAATTATCAGAGAATCATCTTAAATTCATCCCTACCACCACTGCAGTAGGAAAAGCAGTGGCAGGCAGTAGGGTCAGGCACTGGGGGAGCAGGTGGTAGAGGAGGCAGTAGGGAGGGTAGGCAGCTTGCTCCCTGCTACCTGCCTTATGTGGAAGGTGTCATGCCACAAGGCTGAGCTGGGGCCACGCTCCATGCCCCAAGGTGCAGTGGAGAAGGAACCTGCTGGCTCCCGAGCAACTATAAATCAGGGGTTGGGAGGGAAGGAGGGGAGCTGCTCCCACCTCCCCCCATTGCCTCCTACTTGATTCCAAGACAGGGGGCTTCCCCCCCACCCCCATATGTTAAATGGCCACACACAAAAAATCTCGCCTTGGAATGAAGTAAATATGGTATTTGATACTGACTGCTTGTTCAGACCCAAACACCTGATGATTAAAGTTTCCAGAGATGGTGTTCTTTTTGGTCTCATCCTAGATTCAAGGATAATCACCCAGTTCTCCACCCCCACAGCTAGTGAAGTTCATGAAGCTTGAAACCAAATGTAAGAAGAATCACAAGTACAGGAGTACAGGTTTTTATTTACAAAATGTTATTTCATTTCAATATTTGCAATTAAGTTAGGGAGAAAAAAAATAAAATCCACCGAACATACAACAAGGGTTTGAAACTTTAAATACATACAAGTCACTTGAAGTACAATAGTTGAAGATTTCTCTTCTCCAAACAAAAAACATTTTTATTTTTAAATGTTAACCATTTTAAAAACACAAATGTCAGAAGGCTATAGTTCAAATCAAGGACACAGTCATGATTCACAAAATATGCTTAAATACGTTATCTATACCAGTACATACATGAGGAGTCCATGTTATTTAGATTGAAGAGGCACAGTAGAGTGGCACGTGGTGAACATCCTACAGGCTACGGGTAGCTTGATTCCTGTATCTGGAACAACCTCCTGCTTCCCGCCATAAGGACATTGGGGAAGTTACATTTTCTGAGTTGACTCAAATTATACCAATGAACATGCTGAAAGCTTACTTGTTCAGGATAGAGGAAGACTTGTATCATACCAACTGTGACAGCCATATGGTCACCATCAACTAAGTTTACCACTGAAACATGCATCTCAAGGACTCCAGAGCAATGTATACCCTGTACATTAATGCTGACCAGCCATGCCTTCACAGCTGCAGAAAAGGTATGACTGTTCTCCGACTGAAGTTGATGCTTACACACAAGCAGACCTAGGCTATTTCTGTTGGTCTACAACAAAATGCAGGAGTGTGCACACTATTATTTATGCACCTACTTGCTTTCCTGTTGCCATATTCCAAGGAACAATAATTACAATATTGCAAGTTAAACTGGGCACATACTGGCATGTAATTAGAGATAGCCAAACAATCTCCAAAACAAAAGTTACCAGTTTGCAAAAACAGTTCTATTTACATATGCAGTAATAAGAGTATCCACAGTACACCGACTGTTCCATTTTTGCAAAAAAACATGAAAACTAAGTTTGCCACTTGACTGTACCTGAACTAGAAAACATCCAAAAATTAAGAGCAAGTTATTTTAGATAGATGTTCAGTACTTGGATTTCCAAAGCTGTCCTTAACAGACACAGACTTGAATTACTTCTCAAATATTTTGCTAAATATGTTTATTTAATGTAATCAGATTTTTGTCTACTCTACTGTGATCTAGCACCTTTGTTTTTAGCCTCACCACTAATGGAAGAGTGCCCTTACCTAGTAAGCAGTAGCCTAGATATGCATCCATCAATGGCACTACTTTATGGTTACAGTCAGAATAACTAACCAACCTGCATATATGCAGCTGCTCACACACAGGCATACAAGCAGGTACTGGCAAAGGGGAGTGCCCTGCTCAAATCATTCATTGGAAAACATTAAGGCTGTGTGATCAGGATTCACTAAAGAGCCTTTCCCACACACCTGCTTCTAGAGCAACTCCCTCTGTATGTTTGCTCATAGACTAACCCGCCTCTAGATCTTCTTCCAAATCTGGCTCCCTCATTCCCATGGGAGACATCTCTCCTCAGCCCAAAGCTACCTATAGCTAGATTAAGGCTAAATACTACTATTATCTGTCATAAAACCCAGCAACCCCTGTAACAGCCCTCCATACACATGCAAACCCTTCCTGCAGACTCCAGTACCAACCCAAAACTCTTCAAGCCCAGTACGTTTGCTTAGAACAGTGAGCACAAACCTACAAAATGTATCTGACCGAGCCTGTAAAGTGACAGCTACCTAGCTGGGCTGCCTGTTTTGTTCTGATATGTACAAGTCAAGTGCCTTAGGGTATTCTGCTTTTCAGCAAAGAATCCTTATTATGTCTAACTTATGTTCATGCAGGCTTCAATGTGTTCATGAATCAAGGGCCAAAAATCAAACAGTGATATTAGACTGAAAGGAAAAGCACGTAGGCAATCAATATAGGAAATACTGCAGCCTGAGCCTAATGCTTGCAACAAGATATATTAATTGGTAAAGTAACATCAAAAAGCACAGACTTGATTGTCTCAAGTCTACCCACAATTAAACATCCATATCTTTAATTTTCTTTAAACACTTTTTAAAAATAAATTTCCAAGGTAAATTTCAAGCAGAATCATATACATAGTTCTCTACATACCATATTCATTCATACGCATTATTTCCAATTGCATTAATAAATGACTCATGTTGGTGAAAAAAAAAACCCACTATAGAAAAAAATCCACACAGTTTAGGCCAAAGATTCTATGAGGACAATTGTTAATGACTTCAAATATGCTGAACTGCAGAATAATTAAGAGAAAAGCTGCTGTATTTGAAATGGAGCAGAGGAAAAAAAAATGTGATCACATTTATGCTAGTTCAGTACCACCCAGACAGGTACTCTTCCTTGGTAGCAACAGCAACAAACAGAGACCTCTAGTCCCAGAATGCACATTCTTGCAGGCTCCAGTTATTCTGGAGCACAAACAAGGAAACAGTCATTAGAAAAGCAGTGTGCCAGCTTTGAAAATGAAAGCTAATTTAAGCTTTGTATAGGGGACAAAGTACAAAAGAGAGCAATACAAATAGTTATGGAGTGCAAAAGACAAAGTAGGTTATATTTTAGCACAATGCCAAAAAGTGTACTTTTAAATATAAAAAGTAATATCCAGTGACAAATAAGCATTTCAATAATCACCCGGACAATTTGAACGGTCTTCTGTGCAGGACAGTAAGTACCTGTCTGAAAAGGAGAATAAAGGGAGAGAGACTAGCATGAAGTATTCTTTGGTGGAATACCAGCATTGCCATTTCTACCTTGTAAATGAGAATGTAAAGGCAGCAATTTGTAGAGCACCCATCTCTTCAAATTGAAGCATTTAGATTCCACATGTACTTATACAATTCCAGAGGCACCTACAGAATAGTATTTAAGTTAGTTTTACAGACTGCAGTTTTAGAACACAATGTTTCATGGATCAGTTTACAATATAAAAGGTTTTAGTAAATCAAATAATAAGCATAAAAATATTCCAGTCAAGTACCACTGGTGGCATTAAGTACTCATTAAGTTAGAAATATATAATATTTCTAAAGACTGAGTTGTAAATTCTAGTTTAAAGTGCACTAGATTGTCACAAGCGTGTGTCCACACAACTGTCTTTACACCCCATGTCACAATTTGAAGTCAATCATTCTGGAAGAAATTATGCTTTGTTTCTTTATGCCTCCTGTAAAAGGGTATTAGTAAAAAGTAATCTAACAGTTTCCAAAACTGAAACAGTCTTGCTTTAAGTTTTAAATGAAAGAGCAAGCTCACAAGGTCACTCTTAAGTTTGGAGGGTGAGCAGTTTGAAGTATCAGATACAACCCTCATGCTCAAACAGCATCTATTTGAAAAATAAGCTTGGAAAGAAGGCGGCTTATTTTGCATAAGACCTCTGAACAAGAGGGTCCTTCTTGCACTTTCATTCGGTTTGAGAAGATAACTATAGCTTCAACAGATGATACCACACTAGGGCACTTCAGGAGTTTGGTCAGTGGTTTCCATGGGGAGAAGTTGGCCAGTGATCATTAATTAGACCACTGCCTTCAATCAGATTCTGCACAGCTGTTAGCAGTATGATTCTGTATCACCAGCAAAATAACTGGGAGCCCAGAGAAGGTTTTACAAAACTCACAGCCCAAAATTTTCAAAAGGAATTCACAGCAAGAGGACTTCTAGTCAACAGTACTTCTAACAGCTTGACTATTAGTGCAAGTAAACATTAATGGTCCCATATCAGACCTTGCCATAGCATGGTATAGCATTAACTCAAGTCCTTATTTCTTGCCTTGGTAGCAATTTGCAATTGCATCAGAATTAAAATACACCACAGTAACTGTGATGTCATCTCTATACATTCTTGCTAGGTCTTCAGGTAAAGTCAACATTGCAGCCAGTTTCTCTTGATCTACCTCTCCATATTCATTACTTCCAACTGCATGCCTTATCAGGTGAGTGGCAATATTCTGGTCAAGTGAGCCCATGCTTCTGGATTTCCTCTGAAGCAGCAGACTCTGCATATAGCCCAAGTTAACTGGTTTTTTGAGTTCTGGTTTCCGGACGGTAGACTCTGCAAGGTGTTCTGCAACAAGTTTTACCACATCCTCATTATTCAGCATGTCCCACAATCCATCTGATGCCATAACTAGAAATCGATCTTTAGGTCTTAGTTTATGGTAGGTGACTTCCGGCTCTGCTGTTAAATAAGGTGGTGTATAATAGTTTGGAGGGACATACTGATAAATATTTAAAGCTTCAACATTAGAGCCATTCTCCAGAACACTCTGTTGCAGTTCCTTGCTCCACTTCAGTTGAACATCTCCAAAAGCCCTTGAAGGAATGAGGATCCCCAGCAGCCGGTCATTCACAATTATTGTTTTCTCCTCCAATTTAGGATGTTCTTCCTTTAGCCTTCTGATTTCTGCTTCATTGAAGACATTGTGATCTCGAGTAAGAGAGAGCGCTGACCAAGTTCCATCTTCTTCTTGAACCCCTAAGATTGCTCTGCAGTCCCCAGCATTTGCAACATGTAAGTGGACACCATCAATATGAGACACACAGGCCGTTGCACCAGAGAAAGCCACTTGCAGGGCAATGTTTCTCATCACTTCATTTTCTAGCGAGGCCTGGACTTCCAGTGTTACGTCTGAATCTAACCTTTTGAACGCATTTATCAAGGCTTCTTCTACACTGAAACCTGTCTCTAGGTCAAGGTTTAAGAGATCTTGCCAATAAACCCTGAGGTGATCAAAGTATAACGAAGCCACTTCTCGGAACATAAGGTCATTTGGATGTTTGTACCACTGCAGAATTGGCAGGACTGGTTTCATGCATTCTGTGGCGAGCTCCATCTCTTCCAGCACTTGCTGAGACATAAGAGAGACAGCAATATAATAAAACAACCTCTCACTAACTGCTTGAGCACATGCATAACCACCATGGCCATCAAAGATGCCAAACATCATTCCTTTTGTCTGCAAGCAAGTGGCTGCACTCCTACGATCTTCACTGGGTGCGTTGGATGCTAACTGGTTACTTTCAAATCTCAGTACAGAGTTTGAATTTCTGCCATCAAATTCAGATATTTTATGGGATAATTCACCTGCTTTCAATACATCATTTATTTGTGATGGTGTTAGCTGAAAAGTGAAGTGCTGCTCCTCTGTTGAAGTATGTCTGAAAGCCTTTAAAGTGAAGACGCTGTCTATACTGCAGCTCATCACAACAGGAGAGAATGGTGCTTTGGCAAACATGCATTTGCATTTCATCTTGCTTTGATGCGGGATCCATTTTGAATACAAACGTCCTTTTCCGTGAAAAAAAACAAAGCTATTTCTTGCAGAGCTTAAAATCCAAGAGGATACAGTATTTGACATAATAAGATGGACCCTTGGAAGTGATTCTTTCAGCAAAACAAAGTTTTAGGAGTCTGGAAGTTAAAAAATAAGGTAGAAGTTAGATACCACACAAATACTTTACATGACAACAAATAAATTATTATTAAAATGTTGAATTGTAAATAAATTCCTGGCAGGCTATTGTGAGGTAACTTTGTTATGTAAGAGCTGAATTTTCCATCATTCAGTTGTAAGTTAAGTGAATTTAGGAGCCTGTATTGTGAGTGCTCGTTCTAATTAGCTCCTCAGAACAGCTAAACTAAGCTTGCCAAGTATATCAAAGCAGTCAAGTCCTTTTTTTCATTACAGCAAGGCTAAAAGCAACTTCAGCAATAAGAAAACAGAAGCCTACCCATTAGAATAAGCAGAACGAATGGGTCCAAGAGCTCCAAAGAGCAGAACCTGAGTAATGGCCACCTTCAAGAGACACCTTTAAAAAGAGGGTACAACCATGTTGAGATAATAGACACAAATACTGGAGACTACATGATGTCAATATAGGAAATACCAGGATAAACTGAAAAATTCATGGTTGTCATCTGAAATCACCAAATAATTAAGGTTTATATGACAAGGAGCTTAAATCTTCTCTTCTGGAGGATAAACTAAGCTTGGCAAGAGAGGAAGAGAAACCTGTGAGTATTACAAGGCTGTTCTGGGTCTACAGCACTGGAGGTCATAACTAACCTTTAGGAATTCTGGACTCCCAGTTAAACTGAAGTTTGGTCAAATCAAGTTTTACCTGTAACCCACTTAAGCATTCATGACAGTGAAGGCCTGAAGTGAACCCAGCTGCACTGACTACTATTATCATACGAGCAAGAGAAGTTCTTAGTTTGAAGTAATTTTAAACTGACTGCACTGATCTGGATACTGACTGACTGTTTTAGCTAGTAGGGACTTAGGGCGGCTGTTATACCTGTTCACCACTCCCAGAAAATTCATAGCTAGGACTGTATAACTGAAGAGCATAGGCCATACTTGGAAATCTGTTTTGAGTGGTTTCCTGAGATTACAGGCAAAGGCAAAAAGGAAACCATGCACAAGGCATTAATGTAAGGCCTCTGACAGAACCTAAGAAAGTCAATTAGTACAGACTCCATATACAAATTTGCAAAGGTACCCCTATACTGCCAAAATTGATACAGCTCACTCACAATCAGAGAGTTGCCCTTGTTCCATGCAGTACTTTGTCCTCCTCCTGTTCAGTGCATGCTAACACGCACAAGAGACATCAGGCATGGTGCTGAGGGGGGGGTCTTTTATAATTAGAGTGGTTCCTGGATAGCTACTCTAATTAAAACAGCTTGCTGTCATGTGTATTAAGCCTCCACACACACTGTTCCCTATGCCAAAGCAGGCAGGTATTAAGAGTGGTAAAAGGATATTTAACAGCTTTCCACTAGTCAAGGACTAAATTTGACCCCAGAACAAGTAGTTAAGCATCTAAATCTCCCCATCTACTCCAGAGCTGAATTTTGTCATCTGCCTTTGCAAAAATGGCTGCACTCTTAATCCAGGGCCAATTCTCACCCCAGAAGTTCAAAATTAGGGTTGCACTGACAGAGATTTTTGTAGTCAATACCAATCTGATTTCCGATATCAGCCTCACAGCATGGAGAGCTGCCTCCAGCTGGTAAGTCTGGTGTGGGGGGAGAGGGGAAGAAAAGGGCTGGGGGCGGGGGGCAGATCAAGGCCCCCACAGGGAGGGAGGAGGGGGGCTAGAGTTGGGGCGGGGGCAAGACACTGGACAGAGCTGCGGTTCATCCAGGGAGCACGGGGAGAGTAGCTCCCTCCACTGCACGTCACTTGACCAGGAGCCGCTGGTCTGGTGGCTTGTCCGGCACTCGCCTGCTCAACCCGCCACTCTTAGCACTGGTCTGGGAGGGCACGGGATGGGGGAGTATGTGCCCCCAGATCTGCGCGGGGTGGGCTGGGGCCAGGGCTGGCTGCGCCAAGCTCTTCCAGGTGGGGCGGGGCTGCAACCACAAATTTGCCATAGCTGCTCTTCCCACACCGCAGCTGTCTGTTCCAGCGCAGCCCCACCCTGGCAGGAAGAGCTTGGTGCAGCCTCAGCCCACCCCACCCCATGCAGATCCAGGGGTACAAGCCCCCCCTGTGCCCTCCCAAAGAGCGGCAGGAGCAGCAACAGGAGCCACAGGATGAGCAGGCAAGTAGATCCCAGACGAGCAGTGCACGGCAGTGGGAGGTGCCCCTGTTCCCGGTGCTTTCTGGACAAGCTGTGGCTCCATCCCGTGCCCACCCTAACTGGGCAGCACTTGCCCCAGCCCCTGCCCCAGCTCTAGCCCCCCTCCTCCCCCCACCAAAATGGACTTCCCAGCTGGAGGCAGCTCTCCACACTGCCGGGCTGTGCTGCAGCTGTGCGCATGCATGGGGCATTTATCAACCTGATATGGCTGATTTCCGATATATTAAATGTTCTTTATATCAGGGCCAATCCCATATTGGACCAATGTATTGGTTCACCTCTATTTAAAATGTAACACTGCTTTTCTGGAAGACAGAAAGCAGCATCACAGCAGTAAGAGAAGTCAGTCTATAATGAGAGCTGCTTTGGTTCCAGTACCACTTATCTGAGGTGTAGACTTTGGGCAGAAGCTGTCCAAGGCAACAAAAGTTCACCTTTACCTGTTACATAAAGTGGTTTCTAAAACATCAGCAAAATTTAAAAACATACTGACCCAAACAAACAAAGAGGCCTACTGATAAAGGCCAAGGACTGTGCTGAAATCCTGTCTGGTAAACAAGAGGAGCATGGGACCAGAAATCAATGGACCAAGGTTACTGTGCTATAAGTCAACTGCTTCAGGTTAACGAATCACACCAGGATAAGCTATCTTACCTTCCTCCTCTGTTGAGGGGCCCTTCCTCTGACAAACAAGAAAGAAACACAATTTGAAACTGGTGTCAGGAAGTCAGGTGGGAAAGCTCACTCCTTTCAGTGCATCACGGATACCAGCTCCACCAGCTTCTCAAGTCCTGGAATCTACTGTCAGACCACTGGAGCTTTGCTGGCCTAATCCTGACCTAACCAAAACAGATCAAGCACATGGCCCCAGTTGCAATAGCTGAAACTGGTACAGATGGCAAAGTCCCACACTTTACCTGGTGCATGAGACTTGCTGTTACTCCCTTCTTCATATCCCCTTTCCTTTCCTGTCCCACTTTTTGACTTCTGCTTACTAAACTTGGTTTAGCCAGCCTGAATTTTTTCAGTACTGTTGCCAGCCCATCACCCAGAAGGGCAGTACCCTTAAGCAGCCAGATCACTGGTAAAGGTTTGCCAGGTCTCAGAGGGACTGCTAAGACCATGTGCTCCATCTTTCTCCACCAGCAAAACTTAGAAAGTCAGTGCCAGAAACAGAAGCTGCACATTTTTCTAAATAAATCCTTGCTGTTTTTTCTTCTTCCTCATACAGATTTATCTTGTTTCATCTTCAAGGATGTAAGATCAAACCACATGAATAGCTGCTAATTTTCTCTCTTTCCCAACAGGAGTGTTAATACTACCTAAAGGAATGGTGAGAGGTGGGGGTATATGACATAAAGGTCTCATTTCCTATTTCATTTGCATTTGATTTTTTTCCTTTTCTAAGAGGAGGTTAAAAAAGATCTGAAAGGTCACTGTTTGCCATGGGATTAGCCAGGTCTAAATCTCTACAGATATGGAAATCCAAACCTCCTTTACCTTTTTGATGTTTTACAGTGACAGGGTCATTTTAAGCATCTTGAGTCCTTCAGCTGATTTATTTCATTCCAACTAATGCAGAGCACATATATGTGGGGACTAAACAAATACCACCTGAGTGTCAAATGATGAGGCCTAAAGACAAAGAGGGAGATGCCTTGGGCTTATAGTTCTCATAATCTGTCGGTATTTTCATAGTTTCATAGTTTCTAGGGTCGGAAGGGACCTGAGTAGATCATCTAGTCCGACCCCCTGCCATGGCAGCAAAGGGTACTGGGGTCAAACAACCCCAGCAAGGTGTTCATCTAACCTCCTCTTAAAGACCCCCAGGGTAGGAGCCAGCACCACTTCGCTTGGAAGTTGGTTCCAGACCTTAGCCGCCCTGACCGTGAAGTAGCACCTCCTGATATCTAACCTAAACCTACCCTCTGCCAGCTTCTGACTGTTATAACTGGTCACTCCTGGCAGTGCTCGGGCGAACAGGGACTCCCCCAGTGCCTGCTGATCCCCCGACTAGTTTATAACAGGCCACGAGATCCTCCCTCAGCCTTCTCTTTTGGAGGCTGAACAGGTTCAGGTCCCGTAGCCTCTCCTCGTAGGGCCTGCCCTGCTGTCCCCTGATCATACGAGTGGCCCTCCTCTGGACCTTCTCCATGCTGTCCACATCTCTCTTGAAGCGCGGCGCCCAGAACTGGACGCAGTACTCCAGCTGCGGCCTGACCAGTGCCGCGTAGAGGGGGAGGATCACCTCCTTGGACCTGCTCGAGATGCATCTGTGGATGCATGACAAGGTACGGTTGGCCTTCCTGACTGCCTCCCCACACTGCCGGCCCATGTTCATCTTGGCGTCAATGATGACTCCAAGATCCTTTTCTGCCTCCGTGCTGACAAGAGGGGAGTTCCCTAACCTGTAGGTATGGTGCCGGTTGCTCCTCCCCAGGTGCATCACCTTGCACTTGTCTGTGTTGAATCCCATCCTATTCTCGTCCGCCCACCCTTGTAACCTGTCTAGGTCTGATTGTAGCCTGTTACTTCCTTCTAGTCTGCCCACATCCCCCAACATCTTAGTGTCATCAGCAAATTTGAACAGGGTGCTTTTTACCCCCTCGTCCAAGTCACTGATGAAGATGTTGAACAGCGCGGGCCCGAGGACCGAGCCCTGCGGGACCCCACTGCCCACGTCCTTCCAGGTTGAGAAGGACCCATCTACTACCACCCTCTGGGTGCGCCCACCAGCCAGTTGGCAACCCAACTGACTGTGTGGGTGTCGACACCACGGTCCCCCTGTTTCTTAATGAGAACGAGGTGAGAGACTGTGTCAAAAGCCTTCCGGAAGTCCAGGAAGACTATGTCCACTGCTACCCCTGCATCTAATGATTTGGTGATTAGATCATAAAAGGCCACCAGGTTGGTCTGACAGGACCTGCCACTGATGAACCCGTGTTGGTTGCCCCTAAGCATGCAGTCCCCTGCTGGCCCCTTGTGGATGTGTGCCAGAATAATTTTCTCAAACAGCTTGCCTAGGATCGAGGTAAGACTAACTGGCCTATAGTTTCCTGGGTCCTCCTTCTTCCCCTTTTTGAAGATGGGAACCACGTTGGCCCTCTTCCAGTCCTCTGGCACCACACCAGAGCACCACGAGTGCTCGTAAAGCCGTGCCAGGGGACTTGCAATGACCTCGGCCGATTCCTTTAGAACTCTAGGATGGAGATCGTCCAGACCAGCTGACTTGAATACGTCCAGTCCCTCCAGAAGTTCCCCAACTAGTTCCTCACTAACCCTTGTCCCAGTTGTGCCTCCCATGGGGTTCAAGGGGGGCCCAGCAGGGCGGTGACTGTTCTGGTCCCTACTTAGGAAGATGGAGGCAAAGAAATCGTTAAACATGTTAGCTTTGTCGTCTGGTGTGATGACCAAATTTCCCAACGTGTCCTGCAGGAGCCCCACATTACCCGGAACCTTTTTTTTACCCACTATGTATTTAAAGAAGGACTTCTTATTGTCCTTAATCTGGGAAGCTAGCCCTAATTCCATCTCTGCCTTGGCCTTCCTGACTGCCCCCCTTCATCCCCAAGTGACCACAGTATAGTCATCCCTGGTGATGTCCCCTTCTTTCCATTGGGTGTACGCCTCCCTTTTAGCAAGGAGATGTTCCCGGATGCTTTTGGTGAGCCATGGAGGCTTGTGTGCCCTCCTGCTCCCTTTGATCCTTGTTGGGATTACCTTCCTTTGGGCTTGGAGGATCATCTCCTTAAGGAGCGACCACTCTCCTTGGACACCTGACTCCCCTCCCCTCGGGGACCTCAGCGCTTCCCCAACTATCCTCCTTAGCTCATTGAAGTTTACCCTCCTGAAATCTAGAGCTGCTGCCTTACTGCATGCCTTTGCCACCTTGAGCTGGATGGTGAATTCCAGCAGGCGATGATCGCTGTCGCCCAGGTGGTCGAGCACCCGCAGCCCCCTCACAAGGTCATCACCTGTGGTCAGCACTAGGTCCAACAAGGCGTCTCCCCTGGTGGGGCTGTGCACCTCCTGGGTTAGATGGAGGTCCTGCACTCTGGCTAAGAACCTTTGTGAGCATTCAGACCTGGCTGACTGCTCTTCCCAGCAGATGTCCGGGAAGTTCAGGTCCCCCATGACTACCACATCCTTAGCCTTCACTACCTCTGTAAGCTGACCCAATGATTCCTGGTCAAGCTCTTCTCCCTGGTTGGGAGGTCTGTAGAAGACCCCCACCGTTAAGTCTCTTTCCCCTCGACTGCCTTGTACTCTAACCCAAAGCACTTCAGAGTGCCCCTCCCCTGACTCCTTGCTAATTGACGAGGATGTGTATTCCTCCTTAATATAGAGTGCCACGCCCCCACCTCTCCTTCCTATCCTGTCCCTCCTGTAGCCCTTGACATTCACCACCCAGTCATGCATTGAATCCCACCATGTTTCAGTGATCCCCACTATGTCCGGGCTGGTGTCAGCTAGCAGGAGAGTGAGTTCCTCCTGCTAGTTTCACCAGTTTCTCTCAATTTTCTATACTGGGGGTCAAACTCACCTGGGGTCCTAAGGTGGATCCAGACCACAGAGCTTCTTGAAGGCCAGATCCAGCCTGGGGCATGGGGATGGCTGCTGTGGTCACCCAACTGGCCACAGCAGGTATGGAGGTGGTAAGGGGTCTGGCAGCAGCAGAGACCTGGGGCGCAACAAAGCTTCTGGAATGGCTATTAATGGTCATGATCACCTGGGCCCAAGGGCCCCACATGTGTGGGAGGCTACATCCCCCCACAACTTTTAGTAGCCCAGCCAGCTGGATAGAAAGTCTCCGTGGAGTTTGACACCCCTCCAATTATAGTATACAATTATGCTACGGTTCAAGATATCAAATGACCAGGCTACCAGATCCATCACTGCCTACCCTGCTGTATATCAGCAGCTCTACAATACCTCATTAGGAACTGATAAGCACAATTTTTCTTTTTTTTTTTGTAGGTTTCTCTATCACAGACACATCCCCCATTCCACAGTCAATTCTAGCTCTAGCACTCCAAGCAAGAAACATTTGCCCCCTAGCCCTTTACCAGGTCTGTATGATCCTGTTTCCAGCACTATGGTTTTGTACAGCTTAAACTTTCCTCCAAGCACACACACATTGTTATCTAGGCAAAGTTAGACCCAAATGGCAGAGTTCTGGCATCAGAGCTGTACTGGCAAGTGAGTTCAAAATACTAGGAGGTAGCTTCTGATGGGAAATGTTCTGCTGTTCATAAGCACTAGTAGAAGCACTTTTTTCATCAGCAAAAGCTGTGTCTACACCAGAGATGGTCAAAAAGGCCAAATCTTGGGGGTTGTATGTATGTCCTATCACAGAGAGGGGAGAGCCCAGGAGGACTCAGAACTACAACTCAGAACACAGCCCAATTCAAACAGGCAGACTGTTGGGTAATTTCTTTTTATCTTTGGCCATCTGGTACCTCATGTAGAACCAACCACTCTATTTTCTTCCTGCAGTGCAGTCCCATAATCAGTGAGCAGCTGAGGAGCTTTGTCATCAAATGCTTCAATATTCCACTTTGAAGAATTAAACTTGCAGATCTACTCGCTTAAGCCCAAAGCCACACCATGATCCTGGTATCAGCACACTGGTAAATGTCCCCCTATCACAGAGCACTCCTCTGCTGTAACAAACACTACATGGATGAAGCTGGAGAAATGGTAAGCAAGGAGGATATGGAGGGTACGTCTACAAGGACAGACATCTTGCCAAACTGATACCAAGACAATACACTAGGAGGAGACCAGAGGGCTTCTGGGAAGGGACTGGAGGACCAACAATATGATTACAGTTGTAACTGGCTGCGATAGCATATTTTAACTGAGGTTATGTCAGGTTAGCAGAACTTTAGAGCCACCACAGGGTGGCTGACTCACCAGATAGCAGAGGCAGAAGTGGGCAGATGTGCAAAAGTGGAACTCATTATACACAGGACTAAATTGAGCCCACAATAAGGAAAAAGCTTACATCACTGCTTTACATCAGCAGACGGCTTCTACACCAGTCTATTTCTATGGATGCAAAGACAGGCAGAACATTACAGTCAAAAGGCCTAACACTATTCTAACAGTAAAAAAACCCCAAAAATGAAATGGTCTCTGCTGCCCCATACCCTTAGTCACTTAACTGTGTCACCCTCCTCTGTACCTTCAAAGTTTAACATGCATACTTTGGCTTAACAGCCCTATCCACAGTCAGGAAGAGAAGAAAGACTAGGAAAACATACATATGCAGGAGTTCTGGTTTGTGGCGTCCTGGCAATGACCCGAGACAAATGCAGAAATAACGTTTAACTCTGACTACTCCTCTAAACTTCTTTAAGCAACTAAAGACATTCATCTAAAATACCACAGAGGACTCTTGTCAACAACTTTGCAATCTCCATTCTTCACTGGAAGGAAACCAACCCCTTTCTAGCTCTTTTGCAAAATGGCACTGTATCAAAGTCTTCCATTTCCAGATCGGCCTCCCAGAGTCTCTATTTTTCTGGAACTGACCAAAGTTTAGCTCCAAGATAACAAACTTTACCAGTGCAAATTCTGTTGAAATAGATATAAACATATTGGCTTCAGTGAATCAGCACATTTAAAAAATCCAGCCAAAATAATCTGATTAGCTCTATCCCTTCTCCTCCTCCCCGAAATGCAGCCTACTCAGGTTAAACTATGAAAGTTTCACAAGGATTCATACTGTTCTCTACAAGGATGACTGTAGGAACATTCAGGATATTAGTGTATGTGCTTGATCCCCTTGTTCATCTACCACAGAAGTGTCAAAATCACCTTGTGCCCTGGGCCAGATCCAGACCACGGGATTCTTTGTGAGCCAGATGCAGCCAGGGGCACAAGGAAGTGGCAGCATAAGCGGCTCTTGCTCTAACCTGGAGCACAGAGTGACATCTCCAGCACAAAGGGAGCTGAGGGGATATGGCTGCAGCAGTAGTAACAGGCAAAGTGGTTGGGGGGCAACTTTGGTTATGTCTGCCTTCTCTCATCCTCCTGCTGAAGACTGCCATGTCCAGAGGGCCCTGGATTATGCAGCAGACCACCTCCCCCCTCCTCAGCCATGCCTCCTAACTTCTGGTGGCTTGCCAGTAGCCCAGGGGACCAGATAAAGGAACGGTGGGCTGAATATGTGACACCCATGATCTACTATATTTTACACTTCTTTCTGCCCACTAGCATCCATTGCTAGCATCTGATGCTGTTAGTTTTTGGATTGCCGCTTGTTCACTACACAGACTGACTCTTACATGCTCTTTTGTGACACCGAACATACCCTTTTGAAAATTAAAGCCATAATTTGGATGCATGCTACACTATGCTGCAGCTCTCTCACTTCTTTTCTCTTGCTTTAAACCTACTTTTGATATTCAGTTTGTTGGATTAAAGCCCCAGGTTGATTTTGGCTCCAGTTCAATCAAAGTGTCCCAATTCTTCCCCACCTACTGGAAGAGCCTTGGTTGGATCCAAGCAATCTCCTGCTGTGATTGCATCTTTGCTAGCAAAGCAGGGGCTAACCTTTTTTTGGCAGGTGTGGCACAAATTAGCCCTGCATCCTTCTTGGGTGCCACCCAGATCCCCTTCCCCAATCTGCTGCTCTGCTTTCTGCTCCCTGCCTCATCTGCCACATGCTAGACACAGAGGCTGCCTGTTCCACTTGTGCCACAGGTTGGCCACTCCTGCGTTGGTACATGACCTGGAAAGGTCAGATGCTAGAACTGAACTGTTTTCATTGTCCAGGTTAAGTGATAAACAAAAAGAAACAGAAAAAAGAAATGAAGCCTTAATTAGAGTTTACCTTTTCTTTTTAATTGTAGTAAATTTACTCTACTGTCACATGGGTGAATCCTATTTAAAACACTTAATTATGCTTCTTCAATCCCCCTACAAAACCTGGAATTGCAGAGAGGGAGACAAGAAAACAGGCTCAAACAAAAATGATGTTTTTTAACGCTCCTGCAGTAACAGTTTCAGAAGAAACCTTGATTCCCAGAGACAAACTGAAAACTATTCCAGCAGGGTTTTAAAGAGCAGCATGTTTATCTGCACAATTCAGGTTATAGGATCAAGACCCTGATTTGGGCAAAACTCTCCCCGCACTGCTCCAGCACTAGTGCATCTGCAACAGCTGGAGCATCAGCGCAGGCCAGCTACTGGCACTTTCTGCAGGGACACTCCCAACAATGCAGGCGGCGCTGGAGCTACAGGAGGAGACTGCCAGACACCTCATGATGCCTTATGGAGAAAAATTAAGACGTCTCCCTCCTGGGCTTTCCTCATGCCTTTCCCATTTCGGCTACCACATGCCGGCCTCCCTCGCATTTTAAAGAAACCACCGTCTAGTTTCAGCGCGGAGAAGGCCTTGCAACACCCTAGTATCTCTCACCAATGAAGACCGGATTCCATCCACCCTCTGAATTAAAGGATAAAAGCTGCGAGTCTGGAAGTAATCGATAGTCACCAAAACACAAAACAAAATCCCCACCCACCCCTCTCATGTCCAACCTTCACGGAGGCGTCTGTCCCTGCGGAAACCCACAAGGGAAACAAAATCCCCTGGGAAATAAACCAATACCTTCCGTCGCTTCCTGTCGTTTTCAAACTCCGAAACCACGCGATCCCGTCTGGCTCCGGGCGCTGCCAGCACCTATCATGCGCCGGGGCCAAAATATTCCTTTTGTAACATGGGGTGGAGCCAACCTGAGCCCCACAAAGCTGGGGGTGGGGGGGAGGAGGGGGGTACGTGCGTGTGCACACACACAGGCTCTCACCCACACACCCGTCCTCAAAGCGCGCGCGCGCGCACACGCTCACACGGAGGTGCAACTTACCCTCAGAGGCTCCCCGCCTGAAGTTGCCCGACACCCCAAGGAGGCGCGTGGAGCCCCCAAACCCCGCTCACCGCTCGGCCGCGCACGCGTAGGAGCTGGCTGCCGCCTCAAGGCCGCTTCCGGGGGCGGCGCGTGACGGGCCAATCGGCGGGCCGCGCCCGGCCCGCGCCTGTGCCCCGCCCCGCCCCCGACAGCCAATGGGTTGCGGAGCCCGCCCCCGTTGCAGGGGCCCGGGATAATGGCTGATCTTTGCGGCACCGCGTGAGGCGACCCACGTCGCCCCCGTTCCCCTTCCCCTTCCCCGGGCGCTCCGTCCTCCAGGGTCTTACAGGGGGCTGGGCACGCAGTAGAATGCAACACGGACATTTTTTTTTGTATTCCAGGTCACGAGCAAAGACCCGGCTCTTCGACGTCTCCTGGTGACCTCTGCTGGGGATTTCCGTACGATGAAGCAATAGTTCTTCTATATCTTCTGGTGAATTTCTCATGCTGCTGACTCACACGGATTTTAATGGGAATGCGGCGGGGGAGTCTGCTCCAGGGGTGACCGTGATGTGCCCCAGAGGATGTGCTACCACACACCCCTCCTGGGCTAGGGGCTCCTCAGCCTCCAGCTGTGGCCCCGGGTCCCTGTCCCTGTCCCAAGGCCACGTGAAATTCTGCCCCACCAGCCTCCAGCTGTGGCCCTGCCCATGTCTGGGCCAGTGAGACATTCAGCCCCCTGGGCTGTTCCTGGGCTACGAACTCCCCAGCTCCCTGCCCCTGCCCCTCCTGAGCTCCAGCCTCTGGCCTCTTGCTCGTTCCCATTCAGCCCCTCCTCTCAGTCTTGCCCCATGCTCACTTTTTCTGGGAACTTGCACCTCTACCCATACTGGTCCCCAGGCCCTCTATTCCTATAGCTTCTCTCTTTAGGCCAGCTGGGACCTCCTTACCTCCCCCACAGTCTCTTCCACAAACCACCAGTTAAAACTAATTGCAGTAGTAAGCTGTCTGGCAGACACTACCCTCTCTACGTCCAAACCTAAATAAGGGCTGCCTGCCTGCATAACCCAGCCTCTCTCTACCCCCAGGTAATATTTCCCCATTCCCAGGCCTGCAGAGTTGCTTGCTTCAGCTCCAGTGTTATCTCAGGAGCTCCTCTCCCTGTGGCTCTTGATACAAGACTGCCTGACCAGCTCAGGCCCCCAATTTATGTGGGTCAAGCCTGGCCCGCTTTCTGATCAGGTAACTCTCCAATTGCCTCCCCCCCATACACACTTTGCCACCTGCTGCTTTTCAGGCAGCCTCCCCTCTTAGATGGCAGGTGTACGAAGCACCACAGCATAGGGAGTTATAGATCTTCCACACTTCTGAGAATCCAGTGCAACAGACCTGCAGTTATTGACCACCCAGACTGGAGGCACTCATTCACAGGCCAGTGTAAGTCAGTGAGGAAATCCAATACTACTTCTTTTACATGACAAGTCTTTGGTTCCACATCTCATATTCAGTTTCCTAGGTGGAAACTGGGGCTTGATCTTACACTACTATCCCAGTCTATGATAATTTTAACTGAGTAGAAAAAGCAGAAATGGTCCCAAACCTACAAAATAATTAAGACAAATGAAGGTATATAGTTTGGTTAATCAGTATTTCTGATTTTGTAAAGTTAACAAAAACTGATTACAAGACATGTTATCATATGATTAGCTTGTATTTTATACTGGCTGCTTTTTATCTTCAAGTTCTGATATGATCTTACTGATTATTAAAACCATACTTAAACTAAAAAAATGCTGTGACAGGAGAATGCTGTATAAACGTTGCAGTTGACTATTAAGACATTAATCAAAATACTACCAATGTGCTCAATTGCTAGGAGACCATCTCTTCCTAAGGTTGCCCAACATTTCCCGACCTGGCTTTCACATTTGTTATAACTTAACCAAACTGGACCACACTAGGTGTATGCTTCCAGCTGACTTTTTTTTTTCCTGGGAATTAGAAGCTGAGTGTAGGGACAGACTAGACATGGAAAATTGGAATGTGGGCAAGGAGACTACAAGGCAGTATGGAAGAGGGTGAAGACCAAGACCAGATAAGGAGAAAGAAGAAACCGGATAGGCTGGCAGGAGAAAGGAGGCAGCAAGATGTTGGGGGGAAAACTTAGCTGCTAAAAGAACTAGGATAAGCTGTTGGGATCAACCCTGCCTCCATCACAGCCTTCCTGTGTGATGCTAGTAAAGTTGCTTAAACTAAACATTTTGCAAGCAGTTGTGACTTGTCTGCTCCTCATTGTCTAGGTGCCTACATCTGAATCTCAGAGCCTGGGCTGCAAAGCATTCTGGGATGCTGGAGGACTGTGATTTAACTTGAACCAGAAAGGGGTCAGGGACAGAAGTTTCTATAAATTGGTTTGACCCAAATCAGTTACATCTGTTTGAACATAGCATCAAGTTTATCTTAAACCAGTTTCAGCCATTTTGATACTGGTTTATGTGCACTGATCTTTTGTTCCGTTACAGGTTTAAACCAGTTTCTGATCACTTAAAACCAGTTTGTGTTGAACTTCTGCCCCTAGCTTAAATTTTCTCCCCCTACATTCCTGACAATACCCTAATGATTAGGAACTGTAATGAAACATGGGTTCCAGTCCTGCCAGCAGAGGTGGGAATTTAATACCTGTGGTGAATGCCAAGGTATCCTGAGGTACTGGGGAAGGGATTAATAGAGCAAGAAAGAGGAAAGGAAAGGAAAATATATTTGGCTTTAGTCAAACAGCTTTTCTTCTTATTGTTTGCTGCACTGCTGAACCAGAAAACACCCAATGATGTTCATATGTCCATAAACTGAACCCCTCTTACTACTAAGAGATGCTACACTGTTCCATTCTCCTGTGACTCCTGAATTCTCCCTTTTAGATTTAACTCTCTCAGGATCTGCAATATTTACGACCCAATGTTAAAGCCTGATCTCTTTTGTTCCACCACTAGGTTTGACTGATTTTTCTAAGGAATGGGTCAGCAATTTTCTTCCATGGCTCACAGAGCCAGGGAACTTCTGCAGTGTTTTGGTGGTAGAGAGAAACAGCAGCAGTGGCATAGACTGGATAGGGAACTGCCTACACTGGGAACTTCCCTTGAGGTCCCTTCCAGCCTTATTTCTCCATGAACTAGGCTCTAGTAGTGTCCCCCTACTGCAAAACATGCAAGGAAAACATGTAGGGAAAACTTTTTCCAGCTGTTAGACTGTGCAACATGTGCTCTTTTGTAATGGGTTAGTTTTCTGACCAATGTGCTTATCGTGGAAAGGATAATATGAGGTCATGGAAAAGATCTGGATTGTATGTGCTGGGACTGGAATTGGATCAAGGGCCAAACAAGGGCAGTGTTACAGGTATGCTGTCCATAGTGACCCCTGCTTCTGGCCAACTGGGTCCTTAAACAGGATCTTGGGGGCACAAGGAGCCACACACGGAAAACCCAGCGATGAATGAGGGTCCAAGACTGCAAGCTCATCTTCCTACATGTTCATTATGCATCCAATGTACTTTTGAGGCTACATAAATAATACCAATACAGCGCATCTACACGTTACCTTGTGTCATCATAGCGATCATTGACATAGTGATCACATGAGTCTACATGTGATCAGCAGCTACTTTGCCATAGTGGTGCACTCCCCAGTTTTAGCACACCGCTACAGTGAAGTAGCAGCAAAATCTAACCGGGCGCCATGCACATGGCATGCTGTGTGTGGTTACTGCGCCATGCTTTAATACTTCCTAAAGGAAGTACTAAAGCACAGCCCTGTAGTAACATTGCCATGTGTCGATGTGTATACTTGCCCATAGTTATTAAATCTTACCTTATTGCTGCTGCTTTTGTTTCATACCTGCCATTCAATACAATGGCTGTTAATAGGGATTGGTTAGTTATTTCACAGTGTTTTAGTGTGTTTTTCATTTGAATTATGTAACTTTGCAGTAACAGAGATTTTTGTATTCGATTTCAGCGTAAAGGCAAAAGTCACCTTTGTTAGTCGTGATCCCAGCCAGATTGAGTTTCATGGCAAAGGATTATGCAGGCATTGCTTTTGAAAGGTATTTCTGTCTCTGCTAATAGTCCAAGGGAAACAGCCAGCTCAAGGTTAGTTACAGAACACAGGGTACAGAAATGCTGACCCTGTCCACAAAACAATGAGATTTTGTTCCACTTCAGCTCCACATAAAATCTGATCCTGCACTCTTTGCACAGGCAGAACTCAAGAGCTTTCCACAGATTTCAGTCATATCTCAGAGGCCTTGTAAAAGATTGTGCAAGTGTGCGGGAAGGAATGTGATCATTTATACTAGAAGTAATTCAAGGAAACTGCTTCTTAGCAATCCTGATTATTTACTGATAACTGGGGAGAGAAACCTTATTTGTATCATCAAGGATTTGAATAAACATCATGTGATGACCAGGGTTCTGCACAGTTTATTAGTTTAAAGGTTATGAACTGTGCAAGAAGCAATGCCTGTAGAAATCCTATAGATCTGATAAATTCTGCTTTAGGACTTCAACATAAGGCATTCTGCAGTGAATACTATCCTTGACAGATAGTCTCCGAGGGCTTGAATTCAGCTTGTGGATAAACAATTTAAGTTTGATAAACCAATTTAATGATCAGAGCTCCATAATAGCTAGATTCATAACAGCACTCTGGACGCACACCCACTATTTTCTTTTTAATGCAATTACTATGTACAAAATAAGGTACCCGAAACTTAGGAAAATAGACACCATTTGGGAAGAAGAGAGTTAAAGTGTTTTTGAAGTAATTATGATATCTCACAGGGTAATAGGAACTTCAGCAAAGAGCTTCTGAGTACACCAATTATTTTAGTGGAGTTAAGATGCACACAGTTCAGAGGGAACTTGTCAAAAGTATGCAATTCTAAGAAAGAAGCTAATAACTGAGTTTTCATGATGGAATCACAAGCAAGGCATATGCATGTTCATGTTTTTTGAACAATTTTTATGAACATTTACTCTGCAGGTCATGTAAGGAGGTGCTAGATGTTGCAAGTTTGGACATGGAAAATCTTCACTAGTGATTAGGGTCAGATCATGAATCTGGAGAGCGGAGCCAAGAAGCAGCTTTATCAAACTGAATCTAAAACCAGGAGCCATGGTGAAAAAGTAAAGATAGAAGACTAGGCAGCAAACAGGATGGGAAACAGGGCTATGGGCAGAGTTATGGGAAGAAGTTGGATCCAAAGCAAAAGCAGAAACCGCAAGATGGTGGACTGGACAGAAGCAGGAAACAAGGAAACAGCTGAAGAAGAAACAAGGCTGAGGGCAGAGTTTAAGATGGGAGCTGGGAGTTGCAAGTTGAAGCCAACAGAGCAGTCAAACAGCTTCAGGCCCTTAGAGCTAACACTAGCTCTTACAACCCATAAGAACCATGGAGGCCACTATGCAAGTCAGTAAGGTCACTAAAAACAGTTAATATTCAGCCAGCGAGCATCTCATTTACCAGCCTGCTATGCCATGCAGTTCAGCTTCAGAAAATTCATGTTTATTTGCAATTTGCAAACATGGAAGGAAAGCCATGAGACAGTTATTCACACCAGAACTCAAAACTCAGATCTGGATCCTTTGTAATATTTGTTAAGGAGCCGATCCATGTGGGCAAGCTACACCCCCCCGAGCCCTGGACACAGCACGCTGAGAGCATTCACAGAGCCAGGTGCTCATAAGAACTATTTTGTTTCTTGGGCAATGGGCGTATACTTTGCTGTGACACAGTATTATTTTCTGTATTGCCAAACCTGCACAGACATAATAAGAGCTGTACTTAGTATACATCTCTTTTTCTACATGTAAAGAAAGAAAGAACTTTGGGAAATATAAAAATTGGCTCACATTTTGCCAGAGTTTCATTAGGACAAACTCCAGCCTTTGAATCTCCTCTTTTTGTAATCTAAAGCAAATACTCTGGTTGCAGAAAGCAAACAAACTGGGATGAGAGTAATTGCACAGCAGATAAGCATGATCAATAGCTTATTGCAGTCCCTCTGATCTCATCTCACCCAAGCTGTTACAGCAAAGGGCAAGGGTTTAGCTGCATACAGGTTGTGTTGCCTTAATAGATGCAATGTAAGAAAGTCCAGTGAAATCTCTTTTGCTTACAAGAGACACACCAAGGGCCTCATAACAACTGCCCTTCAATGCCTGGAGTGACTATGGCAACTGAAAGACCACACAGGCAATTTGGAAGTGCCACATTTGTTATAATTTGAATGGTCATAGTTTCTACTTCAAAGACTGAAGAAAACATTGAAATCTTGACCATCATATTCAATGAAATCACAATCAGTTCAGTCTATAAGCCACCTCACATGAGTTTCATTTTTTATAGAGACACCAGGGATCACTTAGAATAAACCACAGGTGATCACTGGTGACCTTCAACAGCCACACCACCCCATAAGGCCAATGAAGTCAGCAAATGGTAGAAACTTGATCAGGAGCATACCAATTGAGTTTGATCTACATCCCAAAGCTACCTAAAGGCATTTTTACATGTGCTCTGGGTTGCAGTGCTAGATGCTTTAACTAGCGAGTTGGACTAATTAAAATCTCCTGTGCATCACAAATCAGAATCCCTGCACTGAAAAAAATGGGAGCGGAGCACTTTAAAGCTTATTGGACATGTTTTATTTCAAAGCACCCCACTGCCATTTTTCAACACAGGGATGCCGATACACATGATGTGGAAGACTGCCAGAGCCTCTCGATTTCTGTGTTCTGTGTTCTGCGCTGGCTTTCCAGCAAATCGCAGCAGGCTCCCCACATCTCTATAGAAGCCCTAAATCATTCAACAGTGGCTGTTGGAAATGAGGATACAAACTAGATCTTATATTCACCAACACCAGCATCACGGGACTAAGTAATAAAATGGTATTAGACCCTATCACATTCCCAGCATCAACCAATTGGCCTTCAGATCAAAGCTGCAGTAACACCTATAATAGTGCCATTTTGCTGACATTTCAACCTTAAAAAAGGAAACTGGAAAGTCTTTTCAGAACACCTTGATGCCACAGTCAAAACCATGAAAGCTTTGCCCAAGACCTAGAAACAATTCATACAAGCTGTACAGAAATCTGCAGGAAGAGCATCCTGCAGGACCGCCGCAAGAATTACATCCCAGGCTTCGCTCTGTGAACTACTGGTCTATACAAAGACTACCAGCAACAGTATGAACTAGATCCTTTTTCCACAAACACCAATGCCACAGACGAGGAATTCATGGTACCCATCACAGAAGAATGCAGGAAATCCTGGCAGACCCCGACTGAGTCACGCATATTATTGTGACACATATTATTAAAAAGGCATGGACAATAATGTGTAAACTAAGCGACAACCCACAAAAGGTAGATAAACATCATAATACCACTGCTAAAGAAATTGCTTATCAGATGCTTCTTGATGGAAAAAGCCCCAAAACAAATACAAAACACAGACTGGAAAGGTTTAAGTACCCGAAGTCCTGGATTCTATAGGCCCCTCCATAAAGAAGAAACTGAATGCCAGTATCAATGCACTGAAGACTGGGAAAGCAGCCGGCCTTGGTGACATACTTACCAAACAAGTCAAGCAATTTGGTCCCCAGATTTGAGAGTGGCTCCTCTACCTATGCAACTCATGCATACCCAGTCAAAAAATTGCAAATATATGGCAACAAATTCAGGTAGTAGCACTTCTAAAGCCAGGGAAAGATTCATCTGACCCAAAGAGCTTCGGACCTAATCTCTCTGTTATGCCACAAATTGTACAAACAACTGATACTGAACCAGCTTGCCCCATACATGGATAAACATTTTTACATGTGCTGCGGGGGGGGGGGGGAACACTTTAATCAGACCTGCTCTAATTAAAGCACCCACAGCATCTCATGTATCAGCATCCCCATGCTTCAAAATGGCAGTGGGGGTGCTTTAGTTAAAGTGCTCCTGCCACCATTTTGAAGCACGGGGATGCTGATGCACAAGACACGGAGGCTGCTGGAGGCGTGCTAATTAGCATGCTCCAGCAGACTCAGTTGAGCCTACTCCAGCACACTGTAATTACAGCACATCAGAACAGCCTCCCAATATGTCTGTAGACACCCCCAATCCCCAAACAGGGTGACTTTCGCCCTGGGAAAAACAAACAAAACAAAAAACTCCCACACTGCAAGTAAGCTGCTCAATCTAACTCAACATTTTGAGGATGGCTTTGAAATAGGTTAATCACTGGAGCTGTATTTGTCGACCTAACAGCAACCTATGATATGGTTAACCTTCACAAGAACCTGAAAATGACAAAAGATCTACACCTTACAGAACTGATACAAACCCTGACCAAAAACAGACTTTTTTGTCAAACTGGATAGGAAGTGAAGCAGATGGAGGTGACACGTTAACTGCCTCCCCCAAGGAAGTGTATTTGCACTGCTGTTGTTTAACAGCTATATGAATGACCAACCAAATCGATTTGGAAACAAAACGTTTAATCTATGCAGCCGACCTGTGCATAACCCAAAATACTGGCTTTTACCATGTTGAAAAATCCTTAAGTGACAAACTGTTTGGCCTAACTTCCTACTATGCTGAAAACCAATTATGTGCCAACCCAGCAAAAAACACAAGTATGTGCCTTGCATCTGAAAAACCACAAGGCCAACAGCCGGCTCAACTTTACATGGTCTGGGACTCCACTATCTCACTGCCCAAATCCAGTTTACCTTGGAGTCCCCCCGATCAAACCCTCTTGTACAAAACAACATATAAAATACAAAAAGCCAAGGTAAGCACTTGTAACAACATCCTATATAAGCTCACCAATCTGAAATGGAGAGCTAGCCCCTCAACCACCGCTTTGATTCTCAGCCCCGTATGGGAGAGATCTGTACACACCAAGCGCCTTGACCCCATTCTGAATGCTAGCTGCCAATGCACCACAGGATGTCACAGCCTAAACAGTGTGTACCTGCTGGCTGGCATCACTTCGCCTGACATCAGAAGAGCAGCAGGACAGAATAACTGAGACAGACTGAAGATGCGAGACACCTTCTGTACAACCATCCCTCAGCACGTGTCTGAAGTTACGCAGGAGCTTCCTCACCAGCATCCAATCTCTCGACACCACAGCCAAGGAGACACAACTACAAATATGAAACGAGAAACTGAAGAAAATCCCCAACAGCAAAAAAGTGGACATTCCAGTGGTCAAGTCCTTATCACCAGAAGCTAACAAGACAGGGCAAGGGTGGAGTTATCTCAACGACCTATGTACTGGAGTTGGATGCTCCAAGGAACTAACGAAGAAGTGGGACTATACTATTGGTTCAACCACCTGTGACTGAAGCACAGAGCCTCAGACTATGCAACATCTTCTGCTCAAAGGCACATGTACAATGAAAGACCTCGCAAAGTACAATAAACAAGCACAAGCATGTGTAACTAAATGGTCAAATGTGGTGTAGAAACACAAGAAGAATAGATGCGATTTTAGCTAAACTGGTGGAAAAGTCTGCACAGATGCTCTTTTGATCTGTTTTTGTTTGATGTAGGTGCATTTTACTTGAACTAATTCCTAATAAGCTTCTTGTTAAGATAAAGCTAAATGTATGCACCAAAGGCCTCCTATTTAACAGCAGATTTAAAATTTAACTAGTACAATTTATGGCATTTGCCTGTGTGTTAGGGAAATTCATGCTGGTGTAAACACTGGCGTTGATGCAGCGATGCAAACTCCCAAGGCAGATGCATTATACCTGTGCAGAGCAGGACCTGACCCACAGCAAATTAACCACTAGTGGCTGCCTCCACACATGGTGTGGACATTTGGTTCCCTGGGGACAACCAGCTGCAGCACACTTTGTGCCACCGCTAGTTGTCCCTGGGGAATGCCTGTGCCACGTGGACTCTGGTGTGTAGCAAGTTACCCCAGGGACAGTAGGGGCTAGCACTGGGCTGGCCCCAGCAGCCTTACCTGGGGGGTCTCCCAGGGCAGCAGCAGCAGCAAGCCTGCCACACGGAGCCTGTCCAGCAGCCACAGCGCAGCTCTGGGTGGCCTGGATCTGCTTTTGAGCAGCGCATGCTGCCCGTATATGTGCTGCTCTTTCTTTCTCTGTGGGTTTTTTGACCCTTGGATATCCAAGGGTCAAAAAAAACCCCTCCACATTGCTCCCTTGCAGCGCCAAGAACAACTGAATATGCAGAACATGGTGCCACAGATATGTCTGCGGCACCACATACTACATGGTCGTGCTCATCTTGGCTGCAGCCAATGTCAAAACAAACTGCACTAGGTACATGTCTTTATGCACCACTGCAGCACACCATGTACCACTGGAGTTCTCACCAACATAACTCTACCTAGGCAACCATGGCAGTGAGGGGTTCCTTAGGGCTGATGGCATCTCTGTTATAAATAGTATGGCTATAGCAGATTTTTTAATTCATGGGTTTCTGTGCTATGTTCAGCAGTGCTGACATCATCAAGGGGAACCCCCCAGCATGTTCCAGACCAGCATTAGCTCTGGATTAAAAAGAGGTAGTTTTCACCCAAATTCAACAGTGATATAAATAGCATATTAGGGAAATGAGTCTCCTCTGCAGTCTGATGGTGGAAATCCAGAACAATCCTAGTGAAGTCAAGCTCAAGAGGCTTGTCGGTCAGGCCCTCAGGGACCATGACCCCAGGGAGATGGGAGTTCAAGAAGAGTGGTTGCTTCTCAAGGAAGCGATCCTCAATGCACAAGCTAAATCTATTCCAACACGGAGGAAAGGCAGCAAGAAGGCACAGCAGCCCTCCTGGCTCTCTAGAGACCTAGCGGACTTCCTGCAGCTAAAAAGGAAAGCCTACAAAGGATGGAGGACGGGATTCACCTCCAAGGAGAATTATTCTGCACTGGTCCGGTCCTGCAGGGAGCAAACCAGGAAAGCCAAGGCTGCAACTGAACTCCAACTACCTTCAAGCATCAAGGACAACAAAAAGTCCTTTTTCAGATATGTGGGGAGCCGGAGGAAAAGCAAGGGCAATGTTGGACCCCTGCTAAACCAGATGGGGCAACTGACAACTGATGCCCAGGAAAAAGCCAACCTATTAAATAGGTACTTTGCGTCAGTCTTTCATCAGTCCCATGGGGCGCCCATGCCTGCTATGGGACAGGGAGATCCCCTACCCTCCATCAATGCTGACCTCGTGAAGGAACACCTTGAGAAGCTGGATACCTTCAAGTCAGCTGGCCCTGACAATCTGCACCCCAGGGTACTCAAGGAGCTGGCGAGCGTCATAGCCCAGCCCCTGGCACGGATCTTTGAAAACTCCTGGCGCTCTGGTGTAGTGCCCGAAGACTGGAAGAAGGCCAATGTGGTGCCGATCTTCAAGAAAGGGAGGAGAGTAGATCCGGCTAACTACAGGTCCATAAGCCTGACTTCTATCCTGGGGAAGATCTTAGAAAAGTTTATTAAGGAGGCCATCCTTGAGGGACTGGCCCAGGCTAACATCCTAAGGGATAGCCAGCACGGGTTTGTTGCGGGTAGGTCTTGTTTGACCAATCTCATTTCCTTCTATGACCAGGTGACCTATCACCTGGACAAGGGAGAAGAAATTGATGTCATATATCTTGACTTCAAAAAAGCCTTTGATCTGGTATCCCATGATCACCTCTTGGCCAAACTGCCCAGTTGTGGCCTTGGCTCCACCACGATCCACTGGCTGGGAAACTGGCTCCATGGTCAGACCCAGAGGGTTGTAATCAATGGCAGTCACTCATCATGGTGCCCTGTGACCAGTGGGGTCCCTCAAGGCTCTGTGCTGGGACCCATACTGTTCAACATCTTCATTAACGATGTGGACATTGGAGTCAGGAGTGGACTGGCCAAGTTCGCCGATGACACCAAACTTTGGGGCAAAGCATCCACGCCAGAAGATAGGTGGGTGATCCAGGCTGACCTGGACAAGCTCAGCAAATGGGCAGATGAGAACCTCATGGTGTTTAACACCGAAAAATGCAAGGTTCTCCACCTTGGGAGGAAAAACCTGCAGCACCCTTATAGGCTCGGCAGTGCTACGTTGGTTGGCACTACAGAAGAAAGAGACTTGGGGGTCATCATTGACCACGAGATGAACATGAGCCTGCAATGCGATGCTGCGGCTAGTAAAGCGGCCAAAACGCTGGCTTGCATCCATAGATGCTTCTCGAGCAAATCCTGGGACGTCATTCTCTCCTTGGACTCGGCCTTGGTGAGGCCGCAGCTGGAGTACTGCATCCAGTTTTGGGCTCCACAATTCAAAAAGGATGTGGAGAAACTTGAGAGAGTCCAGAGGAGAGCCACGCACATAATCAGAGGTCAGGAAAACAGATCTTACGATGACAGGCTGAGAGCCATGGGACTCTTTAGCCTGGAAAAGTGCAGGCTCAGGGGTGATCTGATGGCCACCTATAAGTTTATCAGGGGTGACCACCAGGATCTGGGGGAACGTTTGTTCACCAGAGCGCCCCAAGGGATGACGAGGTCGAGCGGTCACAAACTCCTGCAAGAGCGTTTCAGGCTGGACATAAGGAAGAATTTCTTTCCTGTCCGAGCCCCCAAGGTCTGGAACAGTCTGCCAGCGGAGGTGGTTCAAGCGCCTACATTGAACACCTTCAAGAGTCAATTGGATGCTTATCTTGCTGGGATCCTATGACCCCAGCTGACTTCCTGCCCTTTGGGCAGGGGGCTGGACTCGATGATCTCCCGAGGTCCCTTCCAGCCCTGATGTCTATGAAATCTATGAAAGTCAGAGTTTCATCAGGGTAAAACTGAAATAAGCATGAAGAGAGTTGGGCCCTCAGGCTAGATACAGACATTCAAAAAGCCCAGGGTGGAATCAATCTAAGTTATGCAGTTTTCTGTAAGTGGCATAGTTTAGATTAGTAGCAAACAGAACGCACATTCATGCTGTCGTGGGGGAGGCAGCAAGGCTTAGATCCAGTTCCATTTTTAAGCCAGCCTGTGTGCGCTGAACTTCTGTTCTATAGACCGGTTTCTAATCACTTACATTAGTAAAGGTCTGTACCAGTCTCAGTGTTAGCATGAAATAAAGTAACTTGCACTGACTTGATTCTTGGCAACAATTACAGAATGACCTTATATGCCCAGGGAAAGGGAGGAGGTGGTATCTGGCAGGTAAAGCAACTACCAAGAGATATAAGAAATAAAGGACTTGCTTTCACAGGCTTATCTTTGTGGTTTTACCTGATATGCTCCCTTTCCGCTTCCCCAGCCTTTGCATGAAATCAAATATCCCATCCATGCAAGTCATCTTGAAATATTTGTCCAATTGTTCCCTGTTTTTGGATTAACACTGAGCACAAAACTTTCACCCTTGTTTTTGTCAGTGTTGCACTGAATTTAATATTTCCTTTAAACTACCAGAAAAATCTTTTTCTATGTGCAGTAGATGGACAAAAACTAAGACTTAACTGGAAATATTAAGGGAGAAATATTAGATTTAACAAAGTAGTTGTGTAACTAAAGGTGGGCAAGAGAGACACCAGCCCTGGGCACTGACTTAGAGGGGCACCAGGATGGCAGCCCCCTGGAGAATTTGCCAGGATCTGAGTCCCAGGGACAAGTCAGACTGACCACCACAGCACTCAGCACCCTTCTCTTCCCCTACTCTCCAGCACGTTTTTTTCTCATAGTTTCATAGTTTCTAGGGTCAGAAGGGACCTGAGCAGATCATCGAGTCCGACCCCCTGCCATGGCAGGAAATAGTACTGGGGTCAAACGACCCCAGCAAGGTGTACATCTAGCTTCCTCTTAAAGACCCCCGGGGTAGGAGCCAGCACCACTTCGCTTGGAAGTTGGTTCCAGATCCTAGCCACCCTGACAGTGAAGTGGCGCCTCCTGCTGTCTAGTCTGAATCTGCCCTCTGCCAGCTTGTGACCGTTACTTCTAGTCACTCCTGGTAGTGCTCCGGGGAACAGGGACTCCCCCAATGCCCGCTGATCCCCCCTGACTAGTTTATAACAGGCCACGAGATCCCCCCTCAGCCTTCTCTTTTGGAGGCTAAACAGGTTCAGGTCCCGTAGCCTCTCCTCACAGGGCCTGTCTTGCTGCTCCCTGATCATGCGAGTGGCCTCCTCTGGACCCTCTCCATGCTGTCCACATCCCTCCTGCAGTGCGGCACCCAGAACTGGACGCAGTACTCCAGCTGCGGCCTGACCAGTGTTGCATAGGAGGAGAACCACCTCCTTGGACCTGCTCGAGATGCATCTATGGATGCATGACAAGGTACGGTTGGCCTTCCTGACTGCCTCCCCACACTGCCGGGCCATGTTCATCTTGGCATCAATGATGACTCCAAGATCCTTTTCTGCCTCTGCACTGATGAGAAGGGAGTTCCCCAGCCTGTAGGTATGCTGCTGGTTCTTCCTCCCCAGGTGCATCGCCTTGCACTTGTCAGTATTGAAATCCATCCTGTTCTCATCTGCCCACCCCTGTAACCTCTCTATGTCCGATTGCAGTTTATTCCTCCCTTCTAGCATGCCCACTTCTCCCTACATCTTAGTATCATCTGTGAATTTGAACAGAGTGCTATTTACCTCCTCGTCCAAGTCACTTCTAAGGCTGCAGAACTGATTAGTTACAGGTAGAGTAGGCCAGGATGAGGATGCTCCCCATTTGAGGGAAAGAAAAATGTTGATCAGTATTGACTGACTGTACAACTACATCCTTGCAGCCCGTACAAGGACTTTATTTCCCCACCACCCATGCCATTTTTCTGATTACCATTTAAATCAAAGCCTGTTCCTTTCCCCTTAGCCATTAATGTTTGGACAAGAGTGGATTTAACGTTCTTAATAAATTGCTTAGGAACATTTCTTAATCATGTTAGAAATGAAGGAAAACAGACCACTAGATGGCATTTTCAGATTAATTATCTACAGCAGTTCTCATTAAGCCCCAGTCTGTGTGTACCTTCATAATAATGCTGACACACAAATAAAATGAAGTTATAGGTATGGTGAAACCTCCCTGAAATGGGTTGGTTTATCTGCCACCCTTCATGTAAAATAGCTGTAAGAAACAGTTAAGCCCATTTCCCCCAGAGCAAAAGCAAAGACGATATTCCTCCAGAATCAATTGATTTAGGAAGAGGTCTGCTGAGCATTGATTTAGGGATACAGTGTGGAGAAAGAGAACAGCAGCTCAGGTAGAGCAGCAGAAAACTGAAACCACAAAACAGGGGAGCCGTGCACTATCTGAATCTGCACAGTCCTTTGTACATTCTTGCAAGGAAATAGGTGGACTCAAGATATTAGCATCTCTTCCTAAGTATAATAATTCAGAGGACAGTAGGCACATCTACTACTGCATTACAGCACATTAAGTTAGGACCACTGGGCATTTATTTGTACATATGCCTCTGCCATGGTGCTGGGTGCTTTTGAGAGTGCCCATTGCTGTGGCAAGTGAAGTTGTATAAGTGGTGAAATGAGCATCAGCACTGAGAAAAAGGCAGAGGCACCACATCATAGGTGTTTTAGTTCAAAAGTGCACCACTGCCATATTCTGCACACTAACATGCGTTTTACTGCTTAGACAACTGCAAGTGAAGCAGTGCAGTGTCAGCTCATGTGCAGAGCAGATCGATTAACTGACTCTCTCTCTCTCTCATCTGAACCGTCCTCCAATTAATTGAATCTGCTCCTGTAGCAAACCCCCCAGTTTTTCTGTTTTTTTCTTTTAAAATGCATTCCATCCCCTTCCCCAACCATTTCTGACTTTCTTTCCCTCTCTATTCCCTATAGATAAGTATAAGTGAGCTAAGACATAGGATAAGCTTCAGCATTTTATTTTGGTAGCAAGTTGCATTTGTTTTGTTTTTTCCTCCTTCTTTATATTGTATAATTATTATGTGTATATTGATTTTTACTGTTCTATATTACTGTTTTACTGGTACTATATGATCTAGGCCTACATATGTAAGTTAGCATAAGTCATGTCAAGTTTCCATTTTGTTTGTCAAGTCTCCATCCTGTCCCCAGGCCTGATTGTGTAACCTATGACTCACACCTACCCCTCCTATGTAACTTGGTTCCTCAATGACTGGGGATGAATGACAGTGCTTGAGAGACAATGGCAGCAGGTCTAAAAATAGCTCCCTCTGAATGACTGAAGCATCAACACCAATACCGGGACCAAGGACCCAGCCCTTGGAACCACCCTCAGCATTCAAGAAACAAAAGATGAGGCAACCCAGCATTGTGCCAGGCTGCACATGCTCAGTAAGATCATCTGGAGCCCTCTGGAACAGGACTGACCTTGCCTGGACAGGCCCTCCCCATAGGAGATCAGAGGTAGTCTGCCCCATAAAAGGGGTAGTGAAGACTGACTCCTTGGGATGCCCTCTCCATCTGGACCAGCACCATGCCACACCATCTATGCACCTATCCAGAGGCCCTGCCAGCAACCCCCCTCTGGACAACACCTACTGGACAAGGACCCCTTTACAGCCTGGATAGATAGCTATCACTCCCCACCTCCTCTTCAACAAGGACTTGGACTCTGCTTCTCTTCCCTACCTGGACTCCAACCCTTCCACTGAGTCTCTTTCTCCTGCTGCCATTGTGAGTGTGCATGTGCATGAACCAGTAACTTCATTTGGCTGTGTAGTGTGTTGTCTGTTTAATAAAACTGTTATTTGGACTTCTAAGTTGGGTTTTACTTTACTATGGTTTGGCCCTGCTCCAATCTCTGCTCCTCACCCCTCTAACTTCTGTCTCATTTCTCCCTCTTCTGCTTCTGGCTCACTGCCACCTGCAACACCTGTCCTGAGCTCCTCTCTATCTCCAAACTCCATTTCTTTGCCACTGTCTTATCCCCACTGCCTTTTCCTTTTCCCCAGAGCAACCAGGTTTCTGCCTCAGTTTCTTTCCTGGCTGTCTCCTCCTTGCCACCACTTATCTGCCCCCACTCCCCGGGCAATATCTCAGCTGTCTGCCTCAGTTTCCAGCCCCAGTCTACCTTAAGTAAACTCAAGCCTCAGTTCCTCAGCCAGCTTCTCTGTAGTCCACTGGTTCTGGCAACTTTCACTCCCTACACTTAAACTCTCTCTCACCTGAACCTTCCTCCAAGTATCCCAGGTACCCCAAGCACACACATACACACTGTACCATGCAAGTTAGGAACTTATGTATGTGTAGGTGGGTTGTATGTGTGTGAACTGGTGAGTGTGTGTATATATTTGTCATTGTGTGCATGATATATGAATTAGTGATCTGTGTCTAACTTTTGGGGTGTATAGTGTATGCGACTGAATTGGTGACAGGTATGCGTGTGTCTAGGCTGGTTTGGATGTGTGTGTGCCTGAGCTGGTAGTGTGCATGTGTATGCATCTAAATGATTTGTGTGTTTGTGTATGTGCAATTGTCATACCCTCCTGTCTAACAGCGCAATATTGAGATCCTGAGAGTTGGCCTGACCCCACAGGGCAACCTGTCAGATCTCCAGCGCATTGCAGAACAAATAGGTATGTGTATAAGTGCCTTGTAATACCAGGCACTAACTTAATGAGCTGTAATCAGTGCTATTGTACAGTAGCACCAGGATGCTTCTTTTAGGTGATGCTAATGCTCAGTAAACTAATTCTACTGCATGTTAACGCATAAAACATGGCTTTTGCTGTGATGCGCTAATGCATAGTACAATTGGTCTACTGTACTTCTAGCACCTTATGTAGATACATGCACCCAGTGACTTTGTTAGTTCCTCAGGTAAAAGGGGGCAACAATAATAACACTCTGCACTTGGAGAACAACACGCCCAACAGGACCTCAAAGCAAGTTATGAAAACAATTTTTTAAAAAGATTAGTTTCAGCCCCTCCCATAGCCATCTCCATTTCACAAATAGAAACAGGCACAGAGAATGGTTTGATGATTTTCTCAGTCCCACAAGAAGTCCTTTGAAAATTGAACCCAGAAGTTTTGAGTGCCAGACTCCCACATTGTTTATGCCTAGCTTGCAACAGTGTCACAAGTAGAGTAGAGTAATGTTAATTTTTTAAACCAGGGATGTCCCAGTCCAAATGGCATTACCTGGATTGAGCTGATTTGCATGCTCTTATGCAGCACAGGAGGAAGGACCATGCTGTTTTGGAGGACTTGCCTTACATCCTTCTGCTGCACTTAGACTTGCACGGCCTTTTACTTTCATTCTCTCCTCCCTATAGGGGAACACTGGGTTCCCAGTTTTGAGGCTGGGTTTTGATTCATTTCCTCTTCTCTTCTTGGTTTTCCAGCATCACACTTGTGTTTGTACTGAACTATCAGAAGTGTGCACCTGACTGATGAAAAGGCTGTGAAAGCCGTCCGTTTCCCCTGTGTGCTTTGTTAAACTACCTTAGCAGAATCTGGAACACATTGTAATCACTGCCCTTGAACGAACCTGTATCTGCTCACAAGTTACATTTGCAAACAAGCCTTTTAAAACAACGTGCATATTGAAGGGCATTAAGGAACCACAACAATGGACAAATCTGAGGCAAGACAATAAACAGAGCAGGGCATACAAGGACAGCCCAAGCTAGTCTGGTAAACAGCCAGCCAGAGGATTTGTGTTTGAAACTCAGAAGACACATTGCAAAGCAAAGCGGAATATGAAAGTTCAGTATAAATTCCACTGAAACTACTGGAAAATACATTGGTTCTTTTACAGAATTACCACTAGGTTTCATGCAAAATAAAGGGGAACTTTTAAAGTTAAATATATCGAGTTTAAATCCTACGTAGGGAACGGGTAAGGGTCTGATCTGAGACAGAATCACACATCAGAGAGTACTGGAGTTGAATAAAGAACAAGGACACCTGCTCTCACTGCACTTGTGTTCTTCATTTTGCAATATTCTCCACTCCCTGGTCCTTTTGCTTCAGCTGATCCTGTATTTTATATAGCAAAATGCTGCTGGCAGCTGAAAATAGCAGGATGAAACTGTCCTATTAATTCCATTGAGAAACTGTACAAGATGCTTCATTCTGGGTACAACAACCCTGCTACTTTTCATTGGTCCATGCTGTGGATGTCTGCATACTAGACATGTTATACTGTGGCTTAATGTAGTGGTAGTTGGTGCTCAGCCACTAGAGTGGTGAGCCTGGTGTTAGTGTAGAAGAGCTTATATTTCAAATGATTGTCATTTAATAATATTACAAAGACATTAGGCAATATCACAAGGGTGTATGATTGGGTTGAAAGTTAAAAAATGTCTCTCATCTTGATAGTTAGAAAATGACTATACATGTTCTTCAAAAATGAGCAGCACTTGTCTATGTCCATAGGAAAGGTAGCATTTCACGACCGTGTCCTCATTTCTCTGTTTCTGAAGGGGAATTAACATTTCTCTCCTTATGTGATAGACTATTATGTGCACTGTGCTGCCTCCTGGTCCTTCTTCCCCATATGCCAATAAGGTTGAAAAGAGGAGCTCAAAAGGGAGTCTGGTTCTTACATTTGTCTGGATGCTCATGCTATGCATGGACATGAAAGAGCAAGACCTGGGAGAACATGAAAACTGAAGAGCCACAGAACTTTGCTGTACCAGAAGCACATCATCCTCATTGGCATGGGAAAGAAATTAAAAGCAGATAATTGAATTCTGCCATGACTTCGAAATGCTAAAGCCCCAGAATTTCTCATGCTCCGGATCCTGCTGTTTTTGGGACTTTCCAACTTGGACAGATGCTTCAGGAGGAATGAGGCCTTCCTGTCTCAGAGCCACTTCTTCCATTCACTCTGGTTCCCAAAACCTCCCCTGAATCAGAATGGGTAAGATATTCAGAACTAGGCTTTCTACAGTTGCAGCAGTGTCAGACCTGGAGCACAAATTGACTTACCAAAGATTCACTGGAAGTAGAGTCCCAGGCATCCCATAGTCCAGGGGTTTTCAACCTTTTTTTAAGGAGGGTACCCCTTCTGGTGGCGGTGGCTGGACACGGAGTGGCGGAGGGGTGGCAGCAGCTGGAAGCAGAGCGGATGTGGGGGGTGGCAGCACCTAGATGCGGTATGGGGAGGGGGAGGGCTTGCAAGTGGCGGTGTCAGAATAGGGTGGTGGATGGCAGCATCAGCCACTCCATGCGAGCTCCCTCCCCATGTCCCGCCAGCCAAGTGGCACCTGTGCAGCCTGCAGAGGGGAGCCACTGCTCTCGCTCCCCCCTCTCCTCCCTCCCTGTCCTGCTCCTGGGAGGTAGTGGCCCTGGGTAGAGGGTGGCTGCGCTCCATCCCTGCCTGCCCGCACATACTCCTAGCACCTTTCCAAGTACCCCTGGTTGACAACCCCCATTGACAACCCCTGCCATAGTCAACTATGTCTGAACAACCTGGACTTCGAACTGGATCTTGCATAATATCTATTGGGTGCCATAAGACGGTGCAGCTACTGACCACAGATCCCTGGTGGGAATAACAAGCTCTTTCCCAAACCCTTTGTTTGTCCTGCATGGCTGTATTGTGGAAGTACATGGGGTGTATTTTTCAATTTGCCCTAGCATTATTCTGAAGCGCAACATGAATTTCCAGCCTTTCACATCTAGCATGTGCTATACAAAGAAACCGTTGCTACCTGGCTTGATAAAGACAAGTCCAAGGAGATTCAAAGGCTGTTTTCCCAGTGTGGATTAAATTAATGGAAAAATCTATCTGGAATAAGAAAAGCTAAACAATTGTAAGTAAACCTTTAGTAAATATAGCCAGGTGCATACATAGCCTTTTTCTTCAGTTAATGGCTTATATACAACTGTATAATGGCTCCGCTTCTGATGTGACAGTTATGGACTGCCATCTCTGAACTATCCAGGAGATGGCAGTCCATAACAAGGGGACTCAGAGAATCTGTCTTTCTACAGAATGGTACCCTCTGAAATACAGTGTGCCATTCTCAGTTACTGGACTATCTGGATTTCCAACTGATATAAGTGGTACTTTCTGTAAAGTCTTAGCTCTTAGAGGCACCTGACTGTACAAGAATTTCAGTTTTCTTTGCAAACAAGAATTTTCTGGCCCATGTGATTGCAAAGAAAATATGAGAACTTGACTCTAAAAACTATAGCACAAAAAAGAAAATTAAATAAATTCAACAACATAAAATCACAGAACTGAATTATCTCATTAATTTTAAGCCAGTCTCCTGACTGTCAAGACCTGACTCTCAATTTTTTAATGCTTAAGGTAGGTATCAGTATAGAGTCAAATACTATAGATTGACGGCTAGTTAGATGGGCCATTCCATTCTTCAAAGGTCAGTGCAAGACCATTGCTCCTATATTGTCTAGTGTTTTATCCAGTCCATCTTGAAATGCTCCAGACAATGAGAATTCTACCACTTGTCCTGGGAGGCCAAGTCAAAACTGAATAGATGAAACACTTCTGTTTTGCCTTGGAACAAAATTAAAAATCATCTCAAGGGAATAGAAAATGATGCAATCCTGGACAACATCCCATCACCCCTGAATGACTGATATACACTTTACATTATGCTGAAAGTGTCTTTGTCATTATGCTAAATAGTTTGGATATAGTGATGATATTTTCTTATAGTTCTGTTGCCGACTCTTCAAAAACTCAGAATTTTCAAAATGCAGTAAGTTCTGGAGGGGCCTACAGTTCCCGTGTCTCATATATTTATCCTTTTTATTAAAATGCTAGTGCTTACATGCATTTCATTCCTGTCATGAGAAAATAAGGAATTTAAAGACAAATTTTCCTTTCATTAATAGACTGTATTTCACCACAATAGGGACAGTTTATACTCTGTAACTAAAAGCCAAGAAACATTTAAACAATGTAAAAATCACTCTGCTATCACATGGGTTTTGATACAATGTTCAGAAAGATGCAACTGCTGCTCACAGAAAAATGGAAGGGAGGTAAGAACCTCAGGAGCACTGATACCTTGAAGGATCGAGTTTCTAAAGCTCTTTACAACAATTATTTAAAGCCTCACAATAACCTTGAGAGGTAAATATTATCCCTGCATCACAGGTAAGGATGCTCTGACAGAGGCAGCTTAAGTAGCACGGAATGGGTATAACAGGGTAAGGAACAGAAGCCAGACCCTTTGAACTGGACAGGACTTCATTCATCCCTATGGGTCTCTGTCCATGAAGGAGCAGAAGATAGCTTATATTTCTTCAATCTCCATTATATGTAAATGTCAATGCAAACATACACTGAAAATCTTAAACGCAAATAGCCTATTGCCTACATGTAGGTAGTGGTGGTTTCATGGTGGTGTTTTTAATTTATCAATAAGCCATTTGTGTGTTTTGTCTCATTGTTGTCACAGGGCATTGTTGTATGGGTAGGATAGTATTTTTATGCATCCCTGATAAAAAAAAAAAACAACCTCAGTACTATCAACATTTTCAACGCAGCCCTTACATTTGAAAATTAACTTCTTCTTGTAGATTTTGGCTACATGACAGGCACACACAAGACTCATTACATCCCCGTTCACCTCCAGGACCAGGCAAGAAGGGCAGAATCCATCAGGTACAGAAAGGGGTTGGCAGAGAGGACCTTTATTTTCAATTATTCTGTTTATCAAGAGTGGTCACACTAGCTCTATCTTCACTGTACCTTGGCATGACTGGAGGGAGGGAAGGATTCCTGGGCATACGTCTCAGGTTAGATGAGCACAGGCTTTTGGGGAAGAAATAATAGAGGTTCTAGAGAGCTGTTTGCCCAAGTGAATTGTTTATAATCAGATTTTGCACTGTTTCATTACGTGATATTTCAGGACCCTATTTGGACTGCAGGACACTTAAGTCAGTAAGTAGTTTGGAACCTCCTTTAATCCAAAGAGATCCATTATTGACTTGCTCAAGGTAGTAGTGGACAAGATGACAAAACTACATTTCTCTATGATGGTGCCACCCTGACCTCCCTACTGTGATGGTGGTGAACGAGAGTCATGGAAAAAGCAAGATACAGCCACAGGAAGTTTTCCCCTCTAATGCAGCATAAGAGTAGACCTGCTGAAGAGAGAGATGAAGCAAGACAACACACAATACACACATTTGATTTAAAAAACAACAATTTATCTACTTTGTCAAATACATTGAAAATACCTCATAAAGAATATCCTGCCTTCTGTACTAGCAGCTTGTATAACTAGCTGCATAAATTACAATTAATTATGGCCAGTGCATTGCAATTTATAATTATTTCCCTCTGCTCTAGCAGCTTCCAGCTAAGGCATTCAAAACACTTTCTAACCGTTGCTGAATTAGTCTTCACAACATCCCTGTGAGGTAGGTAAGTGTTATTAGCCCCATTTTACAGATGAGGACATGGAGGGATGGAGAGTTCTAGTGAATATACAAGCTGTATGGGAAGCCTACAAAAGAGCCCTGATCTCCTTGCTCCCAGCCCTGTGCTTCAACCACAATACTAGCTTCTCTCTCTTTTTACAGAGATTTGCTCAGGAACCAATGTCTCCATTCTCTTTTCTCTGCTTCTCTTATGCTGTACAACTTGTTGCAAAGTAAGAGGGAAGTGAGGAGCAGCCTAACTTGAAGAAAAGAGATTTGAGAGAACAATTTGATTGTATCACTTCTACACAAATTGCATCAGCTTTTTAGAATAGGGCTGGAAATTGTTGGTAATTAACTGGAATGCACAGATGTCTGTTGCAGCTAACGTCAGCAGCATTTACATTAGTAGAGGCAAAACATGTCCATTGAGATTTTTGCCAGCAAAGTGGCAGACATTCAGATCCTATTTATATTTGCCTCATTTAAGGTACCTGTATTCTGAGGAGGTAAAAGTGCAGTGTTGAAGCCTCTCAGTGAGTTGGAGTACTTATCTCTGGAATGCAGCCACATCTAGGGGCTGATTTGCACCCCAGGTTTAGTCAGGTGCAACTCCACTGAAGTCAGTTAATTATACTAAGGTGAGCCCCCAGAGTGGAATGGAGCATCTGCTTCACAATGCACACCACCACAAACTTCAGGGCAAGAAATAAAGGAAACCACATTTCAGGGGAATGCACTTCCCCGAGGTAGAATTTGAACAGGCCATAGGATTACCATCCTATATGCTACAAAAATTGCTACAAATTTGCCTGACTTGATAAGGAAACTCCTTCTGACTGAATTAAACATAGGGCACTAGGTATGTCCCTATGGTCCAAGGGCTTTGGACAAATGCTCGATGCAGTGATCTGCAGTGAAATGGTTTGCTTGTGGGGTGCTGAGTACATTTATAACACGACATAAGCTAACAACATCATAACATCCAAATATTTAGAAGCAGTCATGAAATTAATGCCTACCTGAAATGAATGGAGAAAATGACATAATTCTCACTGCTACTGGTTTAGTCTTTCTGCTCACAGATGTGAAAAGGCAATAGTAGTCAATGAAAATATGATCAGGGAATTTTCAGAATGAGAGTAATTGGACAAATAGGACAGATTCCAAAGGAAATCAATGGAAGGCAGAAGCATCTGATTTCTATGTCATTAGAGCACATGACTATTACTGAACTTTTTCTATCATAGCTTAGTGGCTTTTCTACAGTAGTTTATAATAGCTCTATTATTAAAAGTTTTGCCCCTCACAAGCAATTTCTCATTCTAAAATACTCAGTTAAAAACATAAAATTGCATTTAATAATTCTGTAGAATTTCAGCACACCGTTCTTCTGGAGAGCACCCGGGATTACTAAAATATCCCAGTTTCTTAAAAATGTCCTTTCATTAGTAAACAAGATCCCATGATATTTTTAAAAGAATAAATCTGGCCCATTTAGTAAAGTATTAAACCAAGAAGTACTGATTTTTTTTCTGCACTAAAACGTGAGGTGGCCAGGGAATAATATAGTAATATCTGAAGACCACAGGTCTTTTCCGGTTTTTTTGAACATGGAAGCACTTGGATTGCTGAAGCTCAATACTAATTTTCTTTTTCAAGCCTTGAAGGAAGCTCGAACTGTTCTCTCCTTCAGAGGCTGAGGGGGGCGAAAATTATCCACCATCTGGATCTTCTGGTCTTCCTCACTGGTGAAGAGAAGGGTTCGGAATTTCTCCAGCTGTAGATCCATGTAAAACAAATTCACTTTTAAAAAGGCAAATAGTTTACTGCTTTTGAAAAAAGAGCAAAAAGAAAACATTCGGTACTTTGGAAGTGACAGGGAAGAGGTTATGTGACCACTGAATTTGTTCAGTCAGATATCAGAGACCTAATCATACTGTGAAGTACATCTGGGTTGATTAAAATAGAGGACAAAGTTTATATAGATAATTAGACACCTAAATATGAAAATACAAGCCAACTAGGATTTTCATGTTCCTAGGTTTCAGCAGTATTATGTAGCTGGATTTTCAAAAGTATTTAAACACTAAATATCCATTCCTAAGTTTTTAAGTCATTTTACAATTCCTCATTCTAAAATATTATTTTACATACAGTGAAGAAATTCTAGGCATCTGCCTGCATTTAATTTGGAGATGGTTGCACAGATGTAAAAGAGACAGCATTTGGCCCATTTTATCTCTGTGGAGGCATAAGCAAAATATTGGCTGTTACTTGTATTAGCCAGCTATCCACCCTACTCTAGCAGTCACAATTCTGTCACTCAGGACATCAGAGAAAGACGTCACAAATTATCTGTCATTTCTTAAATCAGTCCAAACATTAAAAAAAAATCATGGTTCACAGATCCATTTCCGAACCCAGCAAAAATAAAGTCCAGCCTGGGGACAAGCTAAGTGCACTTGTACCTGTTTCTCAGAAATCCTGATAGGCTCCTTCATCACTATCCATGTTACACTCTCATTTAGAGGAGGTGTTGTCAGAGAGCCAGGGTAGGTCCAATAATCTAGGCTGAAGGGCAGGAGGCATTTTGGATTGAAGCTTCTGAACTGAGCTTTTGTCCCCTGGAAAGAATTGATAAGTTATATTTCACTTTTTAAAATATGCGTTGAGAAACAGAAGTGCCAGTTAATAGCTTCAAAATTACAAAAATACTGCGGTAACAGTTGGACTGTGTCTAATAACAAAAGCATTGTAAGAACACCACTCATCTAGTATCATGGCGCTATCACATGAGCTCCTTACCATGCAGCAGTCCCAACACTGGCTGCTGGTTCTTGAGTGTGTTAGAGGGTATGCCTCTATTGCCTAGTATATCGAAAGGTCTCCTGACAATTCATGCCCCTTGTGTAGGGCATCCCATGAGAAAATAAGGCAGAAAATCTCTGCTCTGAATGGTGCGTGGCATGAGTTTCATAAAACAGCATGTGCCTTCTAACTAGCACATGCTTTTGTGGAATTGAAGGAACTTGTCATTTTGGGGGTCTTACAACATTGCCATCAGTGAAAAGCTTCCAAAAAGGTAAAGTGTCTGTAAAACTGCAGATTTCAGAGCCTACAAGGAGTTACGACAAGTGCAGCTCATGTCCCATGGCAGTCCTTCCAGTTTTCAGCTGTATCACCACAAGGGCCTGAAAGAGAAACTCTTCCTTTCCCAAGTCTGGAAATCAGATGCTGGGAATAGTTGTGACCATGTCATCAGGACTGCATCTAATTAAAGATGTGCACTTATCCACAACATTGTAATTAACCGTCTTTCATGCACACAAGCAGGAAAATGAGCATACTTGTAAGGGACATGTAATGGAATTATCATGAGATTTAGTACATTTGAAGCAGGAATTCTCTGATACAAGGAACTGTACATTCTTAGAGGCAGGGTGAAGTAAATTTAAGTGATAATTTTTACATGCCTTTGTAGTGTGCTATTCTGATAGGGTGTAGCCACACAAGTCAGGAAAGAGTTAATGGGAGTTTGGAAGCCTAATCAGCCCCATGCTGTAGATGGCAAGCTCCAAAGGAGAGTCCACCTGAACTGATATCTGAGAAGAGAAAATGACCTTTAGCTTTAACTGTAGGACAGCAGATTGGTTTGGGGCTCAGGGCTTGAGGAGGAGTCCTCATGGAGAGGTAGGCTTGGCAGAAGATGATTGTCAACAACCAATTCTGGTTTACCCAAGCCTAGATAGGGCAGGAGTGGTTGCTTTTGTTGAGCCTGGAAAGGATGAAAAACCTGATAAGGACTCATACCATGGGCAGAAAAAAAGGGGAAAAAAGTTTCTTTTTGGTTTCTTTCAACTTTAGGGGACTCCAGAAGGATCAGAACTATCACATGACCTAGCCGAAGAGACTGGGCACACCAGGTGAAAGACCAGCAGGAGCAGCACAGGGAGCACATGGCTACGGTGATGCCCTAACACTATGTGAGTTTGGGTGAGGATAGTAGGCATGTTGCTGCTTTAGTTATTTGTTTAACTTAAGCTCCTGTACAAGCCTCATGGGTAAAAGAGATTAAAAAAGGAAGAGAACATACACACATAAAACTTACTTTAAATTTTACCATGTAAAAGGCATCAGTGAGTCTGTTCATATGACCAAGTTCTTTTCCAGTCTAAAAGTGTAATGGATAAAGTTAGGTAAGAATATGGATATCATTATGCTTGAATATGCAGCAGTCCATTTTCTTCCCTGAGTCTCAGCTGGGATGTTTCTCCCAAGGTAGGTTTAATTGCAATTTGCATGGAGTTATTGCTTCCAATAAAGTCATCTGCTTTCCCTAAATATCCCTTTTCAAACAGGTGTCTTGGTTCTTAAACATTTGACAGCGTGACACTTCTCTATACATAAACACACTATTTGGGGGCTCTTACCTCCAAGAAAACACCAATGACTGCCAAGCCATCTGGAGCTGCTGCTGCTTCTCCAAATGTTGCATATTTTTTGGCGTTCCAATGAACTAAGTGGAGCTGCAGAAAGCAATATATTAGTAAGAAATAAACAGTTAATGAAAGGGGCTCTCACCAAGGTTATATCATATTTAGTAAGCAGTAACATCAGCCAATTCTAAGGATAACAGCAATGTTCAGAGGGAACATTTCCCAGAAGTTACGAGCAGAACCGCCTCAATTATTAAATGAGCCTGTTCCAAAATAGCAGTCCTCTGATTGCCAAGCAACAAATATGCATTCCCTGTGTCAGCTAGAAAACTGCTCCTTTTTCTATAAGCTAATTCCAGCACTATCATCCTGCCCCTTGAAATACCTGTTATTGATTATTTTTATCTAGTTGCTACAGTGAGCATCCCAAGTTAGAGAGACAGATGGCACTCCTTGAAGTCCCACAGCCATCTTACAAAGAACTAGAAAAGACCTCCCAAGACACTGAATCATCCCCCTGCTTCACAGGCAATCATATCATATACTTATACCCAACTCCATCCTAAAATCTCTTTGGGCGAGGTTTTTCCCCCTAGTGCAAGACTGGTTCAAACCTTCTCAAACAAAGGTTACCTCTGGTTGTATTTATAGAGAACAAGCATCTCACTTGCTCAGCCTTCCTTTTACTTGGCTAAGCAAACCAAGATAAGCTTTTTGCATTTAGTCTGTATGGCAACCAGAGCAGGCTCAGGAGCACACCTCAGAAATAAGCCGAACTCATTCATGCCCACTCTTGTGAGACCCTAAACTGACACAGTAGATAACATAGACAGGCCTGAGTGGTACCAAATACAGTTCCTGGCACCAGGCTCTGGCTCTCCAGGAACACAGAATTGGGCTCCTTGCTATGGGCAAACAAAGCAACTGTGATGTAAATGAAGGCTGTTGATGTTACTGTGATGTAAATGAAGGCAGGGATTTACTAGGAGTCAGCTACTCTGTGGTAGCTGTCTGTGCACACATTCTTATCCCATGGTAAATGAAAGCTCACCTTCTTTTATTGAGGAGTAAGACACTATAAGTTGACTTGTCATGAATGGGCTTTTAACTGCTTTTAAAAATTCGACCCCTTGTACTTAAAGTATATGTCAAAGCCTCTAATCTGGCTTCAGTAAATCATCCAGAAGTGCTATTACATCATAATATGGATGCCTAATTCACCAATTACATGACATCTGAACGTCAACCAATATCCATGTACAGCAACCAGTGGATCTTGATTCACTGATAGATCTCGAAGCTTCTTGCAATAGATATCGAAGCCTCTTGGAGTCGATCTGAGGCTGGGGTGGGGGGCTGAGTGTCCGTGTGCATGCACGTGTGCACCCCAGCTCAGCGGGTCAGTCCGTGGGGAAAGGAAGAGACAGGGGCTAGATTGAGGCCCCTGCAGTGAGGGGCAGTGCCACAGAGGCAGGAGCAGGAGTAAGTTGAGTGAGGCCTCTCGGGGTGGGACTTACCTGCTGGGGAGGTACACTCCCAAATATTTTTTTCTCCCTTTGCCTCAATTTCCCCCTCCCCCCACCACTTTCCCTCGCCACAGACTTACCTGCTGGGGGGCTGGGGGGAGGGGGAGGGGGGGCGGGGAGGAGGTAGTGGCAGCACAAGGTAGATCTTGGGTTGCTTTTAAATGCCAAAGGTGATCTCCTACTTAAAAAGGTTGGAGACCACTGATGTACAGGCCTAGAAGAAATTCAGTCCTTATCAGTAGTAGATCCAGGACTGCAAAAAGGGGGGTTAAGCAGTAGCAGCAAAGAGCTCACTGCGCGTGTGTCCAACAGCCAAGACTGAAGCTCTTGGCAGCAAACTAGCAGCAACACAGGTGTGACACCCCCATGGGTCCGCTGCTGGTATCCATATTAGTTTGGAAGGCTTCAGCCATACGTTACTGAAGTAGTCACATACTCTATATAACCTGTATTAACCAGGAGATAAACAACAGGCCAATAGCCATGTAGTGGGTTGTGAGCTAAATAATCATTTATGGTAATATCACTGATAGCCTAATACCCAGATCTATTGGATAACTGGCTGTGAGTTCACCTTCTGCAAGCTCTTCTCCATGTCTGGCTAATCTTTTCCAGTAGTTTTGTGCACTCATGTCATACCTTTAGTGAAACTGTATCCCACCTGGGAATGTTTACTAGATAAGGGAAGGCTTCCCATCCCTACTGTAGATAGAGTAATGGCTTACAGATAGCCTGTGTATTAATGACTATAGCAATGTATTGTTTGATTAAATGCAAGGAAGGACCAAGTTGCAAGAATTCAGATCTAGAGTCAAACTGTTCTGAGTGCTAGTGTTGTTGGGATACAGTATTTGCATCTCCTTTTTAGCTAAATTGTGTGAAGAACTTCTTACCTCACCAGGAAAAGATTTGCCATCAACTGTATGCTCTGATCCCTGACTGTGCTTCTTCCCCCAATGAAAATGGAACTGCTTTAGCCGATAGGAACCTTCAAGTGGCCCTCCTTTGACCACTGTAAATAGAAACAGAGAAGGGAATATAAAAAATTATTTTTTTTAATCCATGACTGGAGAAACTAGGATGAACAACAGTGCAAGAACAGCATCTCTTAATAGACAATAGGATTTTTTAAAATACATATACAGGACAGAATCCATAGCTGGAATTAACAAAATACAAAGAAAACACTGTATCTTGGCTTCAAGCACTTTAGAACTGATAACATGCAAGTAAATTAATCTCTGACTGAAGAGTCAGTAAATCAAATTAATGATGTGTTTGACCAGTAGTGGACCTGTTGGAAACTCACAAATCTCCTGTGTCACCCCTCAGAGATGTTCCTATTTTAGGAAGTTACTCTCTCTAAGAGTTTCAGATTAGGTGGTTAAGGCTGTTGAGTTTTCCTCATAAATGATATCAGAATTAGCAAAAAGATTTATGCTAATCAGAGAAACATTTTATAGCATAGGTAGCAATTTATATAGGAGTTTACATGATTTGGGAGTTATCTTTGGAAATGTAAATTTGAGAAAACAGCATTGAATAAGTTATGTGCTGAGGTTAAACAATTCTTCCTACTGACATTCAGAAAACTGAACGTGTGTTATTACTACAAATATCAGTGTGTGAAATAATTGTATATGCTTTTAAATCTTTAGAATTATAAGGCTCCTTGAGTCTTTGTATAATGTGGGGGCAGAGGAGAAACTGTAGGGAAAGTGTAGACAATGCAATTTTATAGTTATAGATAACTGAACTGAAGTATTTCATCTTTAGAATTGCTTTTCTCTTTAATGGAAGTTCCTTATATTCAGTTTTCTGTTAATACCTGATCCTGGTAAGGGAAGGTAATGCAATATCTTGTACCTTTCATCAGAGGTTCTTACTTTACAAAGGGGGAGAAAAGAGATATGAATAAAGTATATGCAAACTTTTAAAATTTGTCCATTAATACCCAGAGGATGTCAAATACATTCATTAAATAGAAATCTCATTTGCATTCTAGTAACTCCTTTGTGAGTTAAGGAGATGGGACAATAGATTGTTTCTGTCCAACAGGATTTAAAATCAAATAGTCTAAATCTTCAGTTAAAATAAAGAGCATAATGTCTGTAAAATACTAACTACCACATAGTCCTTTTTCAAGCTACAATATAGTCATAAACATTTTATCTGTTTACAAGTTTTTCATATTATGGATTTATTTCACTGTTCATAGTATTATCATCTCTGAACTAGGTATTATGCGAATGGTATTTTTTGAGGTGTTTTCTACAACCCAACCACAGGTCAAGGTGGACTTTGTACATTAAATCAGCTTCAATACAAAAGAGCACTTAAAACATGTGCTGAACTTAATGAGACTTAATTACATTTTTAAAGTTTAGCATGTTCTTACATGCTTTGCTGAACTGGGGCCAACTGGAAGCTGGTAAGATGAATGAAATACATCTTCTTCCTCCTCCTCTCCAGAAAGAGCTCTGCAGTGCCCTCTGTGCAAAGGTCGTGAGTCACTGGACTTATGCAGGAACAGCCTAAATAGCCTCCCTCCCAAATCTGCTCTCCAGCAGCTCTCCTCTCTCCTGACATCAACCCTGGCATAGCACATAACAGGCTGACTCCACCACGCTGGGACAGCACTACAGCAGTGCAGGGCACTCTCCTCCAAGCCCTCTGAAGCTAGATGAGTTCACTATTAAAGGAGCAAAGTTTTGTTGACAACTGCAGGGGAATTGTTTCTAAATGCAATTGTTGCAAATGCACTTTAAAAAGCCAGTTTGTGAGTTGATCTCTAAGCAGCTGATTTTTAGGTAAATGCAGATCCACTGTCTTTCGATACAGATCAGTAAATACACTTGAAAATGTATCACTGGAGGAGCTGTTTGCTTATCCTTAGGTTTTATTTTTTCTATTTTTCTTTTTCATAGGAGACCTAGTGGCTGTAATTTAAACCCACACCTGATAATGCTCAGACAATCTTATGAGATTACTTCAAGGCAACACAGCATTCCTCAGGTCATCACAGGCTCACTTCCTAGCTACGTTAACAAAGGGCTTGAGTATCCAACACATCCAATTAAACTAAGGCCTTAGCACAAGCCCCTACACTGATGGATGCCCCACTACTTACTAACATAAAGAACATAAAAGCGAACTACCTAATCAGAGGCCAGTTACATAAATGTCTCTTGGTACTGATCACGACTGTCATTTCAAATTAATGCCATTCTGTAAGTGAAGGTTTAATGTTATTGTTGTAGCCTTAACAATCCAGGGACATGAGAAAAGCAAGGTTTGTGTACTGCAGGGCTGTCCCACTGATAGCCTGCAGGCTACAGATGGCCAGCCAGGGATTTATATGTAAGCCATAGGTCTCTCACCTGGCTGCCACTTCTCACTTCCTTCTGTGGCAAGAGCTAGAGGCTTCCCCCTCCCTCCTTTAGCTGCTGTTTCCTGCCTTTGCCCCAGCGGGTGGGCCAGTGCAGCAGCAGAGGGAGCTGAGGGTATATCTAGGGCACTCATGCAGTTGTAGTGGGTGAGGGAAGCTGCCCACACAGACATGCATTACTGCAGGAGGGGGGAATCACATGTACACACCCACATGGTGGGAGGGGGACATTTGGTGTAGTGGTGGGGGCTGCGTGTTGGATGGGGCGAGTGTCTGTGGGACACCCCTGGTGTGACCTGCATGGCTTGTGGCTGCTGGGGACTTAGAAGTCAGAAAGTCCTGGTGTAGCGAGCCCACTTACGTAGTTGGGAGAGTCTGCGAGTAGATCAGAGTTAGATGGAAAAAAGAACAATCTGTTGGTTACAGTATCAGCTTTTGCTTTTCTGGGAGTTGAGGGTGAACACTAAAAGGCTGCTGCAGCTAATACAACAGGCTCAGTCTGACTCCTAAATAGACCTGACAAGAAAGATCATATCATTTCTGAAAAAGCCATGCAGCCAACAGGATGAGGGGCAAGACAGCAAGCAGATGTGCTGAAAAGCTGGTATCAGCAAGAGTGCAGGAGAACCACGTGCAGGTCCAAGCATCTGAGGTGACAGCCCTTCCCTCGTAACAACCAAAGTTTCTCTTTGTGATGGTTCCTCCAGAGTTGCTTCTCCCCAGACTCCATTTTTACGTATCATGCAGAAATAGGCACTCGGAAGAGAGACTGTGAGACTCAGTTCTGCCTCATAAGCATCTGTCATATTTCTAGTCAAATATTCAGGCCCAAGAACATGGTTAAACAAAATACAAGCAGATAAGATCATATACCCTGAGCCTAGTACTGCCACGGATAGCCTATCAGAAGATTTAAACAGGGGTAAAATTCTATACTGACTTTAACTGTTACTTCAAGGAAGGAATTTTATCACCTTCCTAACTACGAAGGTGCAAAAATATGAGTCATCTGTAGTCTGACACAAGCATTCACAGCATGTAACACTTACCTGTCTTGTCATCAGCATCTTCAAACTCTACCATGACTGAGTGGCCATTATTGGAGATGCTAAGAGATGTACTCAATTCATAGGAGATGGTGAGAGGCTTCAGGTGAGGGTCATAGACTGCTTTTGTGGACTCTATATCAATAGGTGACTGACGATCTCCCTGAGCAATAGGATAGGACTTGTACCACTCAGAAGGCCCTTTAAAATGAAGCGGAAGGGGAAACAGTCTTACTTTTTGGATGCCATAGATCTAAAACCATCATTACAGGTGTTTAGGACATATGACATGAATGCCATGATCAGAGGAAATCATTTGTCATCTAAGAAGTTACCTGAAATGCTTTGCATTATGTTGCATTTTACAATTCCTAACAGAACAGTTACCAATTTTGTAGTAATTTAGCTATTTTATACCAAGCAGGCTGAAAAGAACACAAATCATGCACAGGCACCTCAAGATCTATCTATTTCCTCCCCCAGCTTTCTGTAGAAATTAAGTGCAATTCTAAATTTATTCTAACACAGACTCATTTGAGGATTTTCTCCCTGTTTATTATTTTACACACACACACACATACACACTATTTAAGCTTTAAGCTTTCTTAGGTAAGACTGTGGTTAATGCTCTGCTGATTGAAATGAGATGCATATGACTCATAATCTCTCCGCTACTGACTATGTGTTTATTTTTAAATCCATTTTATGACTGCAATAAATCGTTTCAAGACAGTCCTCACTACTCCCTAAACCCATTATGATATCTCTCAACTCTAAATGAGCAGTACCTATATGATTATCAACACCTTTGGACTTGACCCAGCCTAGTGGGGTGAAAGACCAGTTTAATCAGGCATTTTTTTGTTGCAGAAACTGCAAAATTCTCATGCCATCTGAGAAAACAAAAGTATACTGTTTACTCTTTTTCAATTTTTTTTTGTTACAGTAAATACAGCAACTTAATTCTTCTATTCCCTGCTTCAGGAAAGTTGTAAATGTTTTGCAGTTTTATATATTACAGTTCACCCGAACACACTTTTAACTCTAGCATTCCTGTTTTTGTTGAAGGGCAGAAACATTTTAATCAGGCACGGTGTAAAAGAATTACAAGATGCAACGTGACACACTATGTTGGTCTCTGAGAGGCACCAAGCACTGGGCTTATAAACTATTTACTTTCCTTTTTTCCATCTAAGGGAAGCTTTTAAAGATATATTTTTGAAATTCTACTGACTGAAGATCAATGTCATATACTTGTGTTTCCTTGTCAGCTTTGTGTTGATACAGCAGATACACAAATGGTATCTGTGGAGCTATCCAGCTTTCACTCAGACACAGGGCAGCTAAAGCAATTCCTGCAAGAACATGGTCATATAGAAACTTGCACACTTGCTGGGTTAACACCAAACATTTATCCATCCATTCTCTGCAAAGATACAAATATTGTAAAATGCTGCAGAAGGAGTCTTTAAAGGCTCCACATTCAATCTCTCTTGCACACACTTTTTTGAGAGTGGGAGGTGCAGAAGGAGACTGACTGTACATTAAAGTTCAAATCAGAATGACACATGACAACTTGTTTATTATAAAAAGCCTCCAATGTTTAATACTTATCTGTACAGTTTTTTGATATTCAAGAAATATCTATAGCATGGATACCACACTTTAGTCAGCTCAGTGGGAGTACAAATATCACATTTTAGTCAGCTCCGTGGAATCAGAATGTCCATTACTGCTACACTAAATCTCCTTTATGCAAAGGATTGATTTTACAGACACACTCACACACAAAACCCCAGCTAATCCTGTTTGCTGTCATCTTTTTAGGGAGGATATGCCTAAAATAACTGCAGTCACTGAAGATTAGCAATATTCCTTCTCCCTCTAGGAAAGATGCAGGTTGCTGAAACCCAGTTCGTGACTCTGCTTGCTGAATACAGCAAGTGAGCAGCAGAAGTTTGTGCATTTCCTTGTTCCCATTTTTGGAGGATGTTTATTATTGGTTAACTTGTTAATAGCCTGCTGCATATATATGATGTCTTTAGATAGTGAAATACAGTCAAGTCTGCAGGGGTTAGCCAAGAGAACTGAAAAGGAGATGGGTATGGAAGGAGAGAGGACACAGAGATGCATGAGGTTTGGGGGTGAGCAACCTACCGTCATCCTGCCCATATCCCCAGCAGTGGTGACCCGTCATTATGCAGGCTGCTGTGCTCTGCCTTGCTCTCAGCTCTGATCCAAGTGCTGCTGATTACCTGCCTTTATAATGTCTCACTTGTGGGATAGTGTCAGCCTCTTAAAGACACAGAGCAGTTAAAGCAGTTCCTGTGGGAGGAAGGATGGATCCTTGTTTCTGAGGGTCCCAAGTACAAGGGACCCATTAAGATTCCAGCCTGATCATCGCTGCTCACCCCATTTACCGACTCAGCATCGGTATGGGGGAAAACTCTAGAATTAGCATGCTGTTTTTCATGGACTAAGGATACGCTATATTGACCAGAAACAAACACATCACTGCCAGACCAGTGGCTTGTATTCTGTCTCTCCAGAGGCCAAACTGCGGGGAAAGTATTAGCTTTATCCCATGCTCCACCCAGAAGCCCAGTCCCACCCATCTAACCTGCCAAAGGAGTGGGATGTAGAGTACATCAGAGCATGCTGAACTTAATGCCATTTTCCTCCACCCTTCTTGCTTGTTCTGCTGATGGTGGCATTATCTGGTCTTTCTTGTCTGCTCCATTCAGCAGTGAAACAATGCACAATGATGATGTTTAAATAATCATTTGGCTTTAGAGGCAACACATGTATGGAAGGAATTCATGCTTCTCAGAGGTGCTGATTCTGTCTACTGACTCAGGCAAACATTACGACATCATATTATCCTCATGCCCAGTTTAAAGGGTTTCTTTGCAATCTGCAATATAAAATGGCAGGCTACAAAGAAAAAATACCTCCACAAAAAATGGCAATTCAATGACTGTGTCCTGCTAAATCAAAGAGGCTCTTAAGTAGGCAGAATGGGAAACCCAATTGCCCCTGTCAAAGTTCATGAACTCTCAAGAGTCCCTGTCAGGAGAGGCACTGGTCCTCAGCATAGTAGGTCAAATGTGGTGGAGCCTGGTGGTGGTTATGTCATGGTTTGGAGCTGACCTGTCCCACTTCAGTGCAGTTTGGGGCTGCATTTAGCACTGGTATGTGGCCCCTGGACTGCACATCGCACAGGCCATATAACTCCCGGGATTCTCCTCCATGCACTGCACAGGCAGCAAATGTAGCACATGATCCTGGCCAGCCCCCTGCTAAGGGGGACCACCAGGGGTGTGTACCACTCTCCCAGGCCCTCCCTTGCCACATGGCTGTGGGAAAGGCAGCTGCAGAGGCCCGGGGGGGAGGGGAGGGACACTAGCTGGATAACTGTGGTTTATGTCAACTTAGCCTCCTCCACCTCAAAGAGACTGCTCCAAAGTAAACCCTTAAATAATCCATTCACAGATCCATTTCTGACATTTTTTAAATCAATAAAAATATACACTATAGTACTGATTAAGATCAATGGTTTTGGCCCTGATCACAACCTGTTTGAATACGGCCTGGTGGCTGCCACTAATTCAGGGCAGATATCGGTAAAAAAAACCCCCAAAAAACAAAAAACTTTGGCACATCGTCATGCATCCATACTTTTTTGCAAATTTTATGGAAAACTGAACCTTGCTACTATAGAACCAAGAAAAGGAAAGTGACTGGAAGGAAAAGAAAAACAAATATATTAAATTATTCATATGCAATACTCCTCTTTTTGTAGTTACTTAATATGATTTGGCTTCCTTTATCAAACTCTCTGCATTTAAACTATGTTTGACATGAAATCTTTGTGTTTTGTTGATAGAAACAAATTCACTAGAAATCAGCTATAAACTGAGGTAAATGTGTCCACCCCAGGGATTTTGCATTGGTTTCAATCAGTTTTTAAATTTATTTCATTTAAGCTGGTGCAAGTGCAGTATTTAGAACCAGATAGTATCAGAACTAGATTTGAAAATAATCAGAGTCAATTAGATGCAAATAGGCAAGGAAGCTCTTCTAGAAGAATGAGACAAAGCAGGAAAAGGATCAAGTGCTCACTGTAGAGTAGCTGAGAAGATGAAGAGTCTGATATTTAAGGGGAAGAGGGAATAGGTTGGAAAAACCAATACCAGTGAGGTGGAAGACAGGCAAGTGTGTTCAGCACCTTGAAAAATAAGGCCAAGTTTCATTTCCATATACTAAACAAGGGCCCTGAAGCCAGTCTGACAATCAGTAGTGGCTATTGAACATTCTCTCTGTTCAACAGGATCAAGCTTTCATCTCCTTGTGTACAACATGTACATATGGGTAAGAATTTGGTGCAAAAACAACACAGGACAATGTCTCAGATTCATATTCTTTTCAGGTACAGAGAGTAAACAAGTTGTTGCAGTTTGAACACAATTTAAGTTTGGATAGTTGGGATCTAAGAAACATGCAAAAGGCAGGAACAACAGTAATGGAGAAGAGATAACGGCAACTTGAATAAGCAGTATAGCAGAGGAGCAAGAAACAATATGTGACGTTAATCTCTTGGCCCTTTGATGCCAAGAGATCACAGCAGCACTGATGGAACAGCAGCCTGGCGTGGCATCAACAAGCACAATTTCAGAACTCACAAAGGAAAAAATTGTTATAGATGGTGAAATACTAAATGGCTGAAGGGTGCTGTGGCCCATGTTGCAGACGTAGATTTTAGGATTATTTTCGGTGACTAACTGTAACAGTGGTACACCTTGACACCTGATATATTTGAATCAGGTGTCAAGTGCCTTCTTGGTATAAGGCATTTACAGGAGTGATGAACATACCATTCCATATTAAGAAAATATAGCAGAAATACTATCAGTTTGAATGCAAGTGGTTCACCTCAAGGCCTTTGAAGTACAATAGGTAGGAGCAGATTAAATGCTGAAATTCTTACCACTTGAGAACTTGCAGGCACCTCAGGTTCCCGAAACAGTATCCAGTTTATCCAAACAGTGCATCTCTCCACTTACATTGCCATTCTTTATACGGTCAGTTGCTAGATGGCAGTTATACTATAGTTGCATTTTGGCCTTATGTGTAAGTTGAATTCTAGTGCGCTAGCAGACTTATTACTCCCATGCAAGAACCACATACAGAACTATAAAACAGGAAACAGATTATATACAGGAAGCAGCACTAAAATTCCAAGCATTCAAAAACTGATTCAAGCCACAAAGAAACAGTTAAAATTTCTGACACTTAGTAGAAAGTAAGCATACAAAGTGACTTTTAGATAATAATTTGTTATCAGTTTGATCAGGGAAGATAATAAGTGAAACATCACATGACAGCTGATAACAAAAAGAAGTGTCAACATCTGATTTCTGTAAGCAGAAATATATAGGCCAAATATTTCTGTAACCACTGAAATTTCAAGAGAAGAATAAATTTACCATTACGTGACAACCACAAAGCCTGAGAAAAATGAAGTTAGTAAGAGCCAAAAAGAGGAAGTACTGTATTTTCTAGCAATAAAACATCTACCCAGCATCATACATTAACTCGGTTGTATATTTTATTTCAGTGGAAATTTAGTAACACCCATCCCAGTCTATAGGATGTCCTTGAAGCAGACTAACTAACTAACGTGATACATTTTATGGGCTAACAAATCAGCTAGAATGAACAGATTTTAGGACCCCTCTTAGCTTGTTGGCATTTTTTTTGTCAGAATAAACTAGGATAATTTGACCTGTTTACTGTGATTTACAGCAGGCTGGTCCTGTCTAAAGAGATCTTTTTGATATGAAGCTGCTCACTCTGTTAATACATGTCATGTATGGAACTAATCATGTTCCATAGCTTTTATGACAGAATGCTAGGGCACCTTTGCTGGTATTATCTAAATAGAAAGTTTTGAATGTGGGTTTCAGAAAAAGAAGCAGTTGCTAATTCATACTGGCATGAACTGTTTTAAAAAGTCACTACCAAACAGTAGAGTGAGAGTTGTGAAAAAAAATTACTATATTATAAATATAAAAGTCCCCAAAGCAGCTCATTTACATAGAATTACTCCCTTGAAGACTTCAATTTCTGTGCATAGCCATCAACTTCAGGGGTGCTCTACATCCCAGAGACCCAGAAGACTCAGGCCCCAAATGAGGCAGACAGAGCTGTAACAGAAAGTGGTGCCCTGGGTGGCATTAGAGGAGGAGGAGAGAAAAGGGAAGTGAGCACTTCACCCCTCATGCAGGGGCTGCTGCAGTTGTCGGGGTAGGGTAGGGTGGGGTGGGCTGCTGCTGCCTCAACACAGGCTTCCTGAACATGAATCAGTGCCCAGAGCACTGATCTTGGTGACTCCCTCTTCCACACCAGCTATGATACCAGCCAAAAAGGAATGTCATGTTCACAAGACAGTATGCAATTTTTTTACACAAGCCCAAGCCAGAAGTCAGATCACTGATATACATAATACTACCAAAAGGAATCAAAAAGGGTAAAGTAAAGCTAGTCCCGTTTTGCCATTTGTACAACTTACTTTAAGGGGTTGTGACTGGAAATCTGATCTCAGAAGACACACATGGCTACAGCCCAAACTTATCTGGAACTTTGCCGTATCATTAATTTAACAACAGAAAGTCATCAATCAACACTTTCCCCTTACACTTAACTATTCCTACCAGTTTGCATTAAATGACCTGGTTTTAGTTGCCATTAAGAAGTGAGATCAACTCCTCTTAAATTCCAGTTGCAGTTAGTAAGATCCATCCATCTGTCCTCATGAATCAAAGCAAAAAGCACATCAGCATCTTCACACAGAAGTCAAACATTTGACATCTGGGTGACTCAAAAAGCCCAAACATGGGCTGCTGGAATCTCCTGGTCTCTTAAAAATACACCTGGGCTTTTGGCCACTCCCCAGCTGTGCAAAAACTTATGCATGTGTTAAATTGTACAAACTGTAAATATGTCAATGACAGTCAATGGGATATTCACTGAATGCAGAAATATGCACACGTTTCACCTTTCGCAAGATCAGGTCCATGGATTATTTACCCTGAAAACCACAAGAGCCATGGCTACTTTTGCATCGAATAAATGGCATATCATTTTCTGAGTAATTTTATCTTAACTTGATAATGACCATATACTGAAATCATGGACATACCTTAGCTGCTTTTACATATTTAGAGAAAAGCAAATCCTAGAAAAGTAAGCCTGCCCATGTTCTGTATGTACCCCGACACAACTGAAAAATACATCACAGAAATACCCCAAATGCAGCAGTGCAATTTTATATAACCTGCCACTAGTAAACCAGAAGCCTTAACAACTCAAATCCCCTGCACCAATATTTAATTTGTCCCAGGTCTCAGGGGAGGCAGAATCCAAACACATTCAGCTCCTAGCAGGCACAAGGCAATTGTAAATACAAACAGAATTTTGTGAACAAAACCAAGAGAGCTCCTGATGTCACTGAATTATTTCCTGCATGACAAATAACTCAGAAAGTAGTCATTTGCCCTTTTCTCACAGTGCTTATCTGAGAAAATATGACACCATAAAAAAGCAGTGTAAACCCTGTGTTCTCACCAGAGCAAATGCAATAGGTTCCTTTACCATATACAGAAGTTTTACCTTGAGAATGAAAGGCAGAATAAAATTGTTGTTAAAAGAATATAAAGCAAAACTTTGCACAGTCTTACCGTGTCCCTGTCAAAATGATTTCTAACAGCCCTCTTGGTTACCAGGTGGGTATCTCTTTCTAATATAATAGGAACAGAAACCTTTTCCTCCTCAATTAAAAATGCTATAGAAAAGGGGTCAGAGATCCCAGAAAATTCAGCAAAAGTGTTCTTGTGGGATTGTATGAAAAGTATACTGATTTGGGAGTGGACAGGGGACAAGGCCTCTGGACCCAACTGTTAATTACCAGTATGAGACTGGAAATGAATGAGATTGACCTGTACATTTCACTGTTGCCAACCCCTGTAATGTTATCCTGCGTCTCACTATTTTTGTTGAAATGAACCTAGAGAATGCCTAACGTATTAAGAGTCTCATGAAAACTTGCAGCTTTCAATACCAAAGTCTGCCACCTGCCACCTGCCACCTGCTCATTATGAGCTGCAACCCTTAAAGTTGTATGGGCAACTGTGAACTTGAAGTAACTTTTGAAAACTTGATTTTACTACCTATATAATGCTCTTTTAACATGTTTTATATACAATTCCCCAGGCTTCTAAAAGACAAGGCATGTAATCATGCATTATCTGGAAGGTTTGAACCTTGAACTTCAGCACAACCATACTTCCTAATCTGACCTAAGCAGGAGGAGTAACTACTATAAATAGCTAGCAGCAAGAGAAGGTTTGAGCCCGATGTGAGAGAACAGGCTGTTGAGACTATGTACTGAGTCCAGAGGCTAGTTGGGCAGTTTGTCACAGTTCTTTCTCTTCCCTTAGCCTGTGGAGAGATAGGACTCCTAGGACCACACACTAAGTCTGGGAAGTTTCCAGGAGAGGCCTAGCTCAGCTCCCTTCCCTCAGCTGGGTGGGTTCCAGCTTCCTGCAGTGCCCATGCAGGGGAGGGTGAAAGTACCATAAATCAATTCTGGCAGGGATTTTTTAAGAGCAGCTCAACTTGGCTTATTCTTTCCCCTCCTTGACACGTGGGGAAGTTCCCATTGCCAGGATACAATTGCCAGGCTGAGGAGGTAAGAAAGCTGTGAGAAGTCAAGCTCCCTCAACTCCTTCCAGTGACTTTTGTTCTGGCAACTCCCCAGGATTCTCAGTGCTATATCTTCTGCTGCTTTGATGGTAACATGAATCTGGCCTTGGAAACCTCAGGCTGTAAAAATTTTCCTAAGGAATGGAAACAGAAAAAAGGGAAAAGCTTGGCTTTTCACTCTGTCTCAGGGAAATCTAAATGACATTTCACAGGACGAAGGAAAGAACCTCCCTCCAGTGAACAGATTCTCCCTATCACAGATCAAATGTTGGCCGCAAACAAGTGGAAGTGCAAAATCTTAAGACCAGGTCACCCTAACAGAAAATGCAGAGGTGGCCTGACAATCTAAACACAAGTGTTGCAACCAGCAACTACAGCAATCAGCAATCAAGCTGTGTCTATTGGCTATGTGCAAAGTAGTGATTAGAGAGGAATTTTTACTACAAGCTTCCTGACCTTATTCCCTCTTGTCTAGGGCTGCATGTTACTGCCTGCAAACTGGACCACGATGTTTGATCCTGTGTGAAGAACCTGCATTGTGCATCCTCTTTACAACTCCATGAGGGGATGCCGCCCTACACAATGTTTTTCTCATCAGTTCTGTTTCCGTGTCATTTCTGAATTCCGTATTTTCTAAACCAGTGCTTTTCAACCTTTTTTCATTTCTGAACCCCTAAAAATGTTTTAACAGAGGTATGGACCCTTTGAATTGTAAGTGTGGATATTCACATACTTTTGATTGATCTTAGTCAACTTTCACGGACCCAGTAGCGACATGTAGGGGATACACGCGGGTGCACATGCACCCCAAGATTGGCGGTGCACCTCCTGTGAAACGTGCTGCCGACACTGCAGACAGCGCCTGTGAGCAGTCACTGCTTGCCACCCCCTCCCTTGCTGCTGACACTGCCAGAGGCATTTGTGGGCAGTCCCGGGTCACCACTGCTGACACTGCTGGTGGCATCTGCAGGTGGTTGCCAACCACTAGTCAGCATTCGCCACTCCCCGGGCCCCCGGCTACCAACACCGCCCGTGGGCAGTCGCCATGCGGCGTTCGTGCATTGTCCCTTTGGACAGAGTGCACAGGGCCCATGTCGAAGGCAACTGCTCTAATATTAAAAACCAATGTGAGTGAATGCTGGGGGTGGGGGGGCAGGCAGACACACCCGGGAACTTTTTTTTTAAATAAATTGTTCGTGTTCCCAGCCAAACCAAATCCAAATCTGTGAGTCGGTCCAGAACCATAAGCAGCCCAGCACCGGCAACCATCCTCCACCCCTACCTGGGGCTTCAGATATTTCTAAAGTCTTGTGGCGGGCATCCCACGTCCGGACCCCGCCAACTTTCGCCTGCCCTCAGCCACAGGGCCGCAGAAGCAAGCCAGGGAGGAGCCTCCCATTCCCATCCCGTGGGTTTTTAAGCCCCAACGCGGGAACTTTTCCCGTTTTTGAAGTCCAAATGAAGGGGGCGGCTGCCCAGTGCCCAGGCCCCACCCACCTGGGGCAGCGCCTCAGCCTGTCGCCGGGGGGAGGCGCCCGCCCCTGCTCTGCCTCTCCTCCCAGTGCTGACTTTTTGACTCGCAATCACGCGCACTCTGCATTGCACTGTGCAACGGGTGAACGCCGTGCGTGGATGGGTTAAGTACAATATGCAAACACGCGTGGCAAGAAGTGGGTTGAAACCGCAGCGGTTCAGCCCCATCAACCAGGCAAGCAGTCTCCGGCACGCCCAGCGCCAAGGACGCCAACCGACCGTGCCGCTCCGACCCGCCCCCACGGCCCATTGGCCCGCTCCCGGCGCTACTGCGCATGCCTTGTGGCGGCCGCGCATGTGCAGCTGCCCCCGACCCCGCACCATGGCGCAGCAGGGCCGTGGCAGTCTCAAGGAGCAGCGCTATGATCGGCAGCTCAGGTGCGGGGCCGGGCTGCGGGGTTTGGCGCGGGGAGCCCGGGGGTGAGCGGCCTTCCGCCTCCCCGCTGCCAGGGTTTAAAGACGACGTGATCTTCGTGGAAGCTGAAAAAAATTTCGTGCGCTGGAAAATATGCAAAAAGCGTGGAAATTGGTGTTTTCCATGACTTAATGTGGCTCGCTGCAACTCCCCGGGGTGGGGAGGAGTGGGGGACTGGGTGGGGCTCCCAAATTGAAGCGTTTCTTTCTTTTTTGAGGCATGCACCCGAAAGTGGGCTCAGACTCCCCGGGAGCGACTTGCGCTTTGCGAGTTCAATGAGCTGCCGAAAAAGTGACTAGGTTTTGAGTCCTTCTACTGTTGTTGGCCGTACGTTGTGCCAGGATTGAAATTACCGTAACGATGCGGTGATTGTTGTACACCTGGCAACGCTGGCCTGCTGTTTTCTGGAGCAGGGTGGGCAAAATACAGCCCACGGGCTGGATCCAGCCTGCCAGGGGCTTGTATCAGCCCTCCACAGGGGGCTTCCACCTGCCCCATGCCCACTGATGGCACTGCCCCAGCTGGGGCGCAGCGTGCTGGCGGGGCTGCCTTCCACCCGCTTGGCTGCCTGTGGGTGCTGCTCATCACGCCAGGCGGGTGGAGTGGGTGGAAAGTGTCCTGGAGCAGGAGCTGCCAGGTTGCAGCTTTCCCCCCAGCTTGGCTGAGCGTGTGGAGCCTGTTGTGGATCTCCACAGCCACCAGCATGTCCCCATGCTGCTTGCTGCTTGGAGCGATGTAATGGGCAGGAGAAGGAAGAGCCATTGGAGGCAAGGGGAGGCAAGCAGTGCCCGGGTGGCTGCAGGAGGCGCAGGTGCAAGTAGGAGTACAACATGAGCTGCCCTGGCCAGGAGTGGGCAGGGCTCAGCTCTATGCAGAGTGCTACGGGGCAGCCGTAGGCATGCAACTACACCACACCACCTGGGCAAACTATGCTGGTGCCCCCAACCCACCTCCTTCCCTCCCTGCAACTCTGGCCAGCTCCTGGGAGCTAGCACCCAGCAAGCCCCCCACACGTGTGCCTTCCCACTCCCTACACCCCTGCCTCACATGCACCTCTCACCCTACCGCCACATAATATACAAGTGTAACTTTATTTTGTAACTATCGCCTCTGTATACATTACTCAAAAAACGCAGAAATCAGGACAAAAAAGAATATTTGGCATAAAATTAAAATGTTATAGTAGATATTTGTTTTTAGTATATGATTGATTATCTGTAATTTGTTAAAATGATACCCTCTGAACGATTGTGTGCAGCCCACGACTGCTCGCTAAAATTCGTTAAGTGGCCTGCTGAAATAATGTCCCACCCTGCTCCAAAACAGGAGTGACAAGGAGGAGCTGGCGTTTTCCTCCTGTATGAAAAGCTGAGGTGCGCTGCTCCATTGTGAACTGATTTATGCTGTGTTTTGAAAAGGCTGAGAAGCGTGCAGGATGGTGGCCAACACCCAGAGCATATGGCAGGCAGCGTGTGACAGCCATGCCTCCTCCGTTTGGACTTTACAATGAGAATGCCGTCCACAGAGAAGTTTCATAGTTTCTAGGGTCGGAAGGGACCTGAGTAGATCATCTAGTCCAACCCCCTGCCATGGCAGGAAAGAGTACTGGGGTCAAATGACCCCAGCAAGGTATTCATCCCTGGATTCTTCTCTTCCCACGGAGTCCTTCTGCCTAATGGGATTCAGTTGCATTATTTTTAATACTTTTGGATTTCGTTTCACCTTATTGTGTTTAACTCTGCTACAGAAAAATTGTTGTATTTGTCTGGAGTCAAAGAAATATAATTGAAGAGCCGGTGTCTTCTCGGGGGTGCCTCTGGCCTTGCGATGAACACCTTGAATTGGAAAAGGTTGAGAATCCCTGTGCTAAGCACTCTTTCGGTGTAAATGCTGTTTTGAGATCCACTGGCTTAAACTGAGAAATCCTGGGTTGCTGTAAATTTCAGCACTGTAAAGTTTGAGTCCATTTCAAATTAGTAAAACAAAACACCTCTAAAGTTTTCTTCACAGGAAATAGAATTCCCTAAGCTTTATTTTTGTGCCAGAATTCTGAAATGATGCTTCAGATATTATGCACTATTGGTGGTTTAATGAAAAATAAAAACAAGATAAAAAGAATAAAAAATATTTTCTCAAACCAAAATTTCATAGAACATTACCTTTTGTGAGAAGCTTCTGTTCAATCAAGTTAGCTTTTTCTGATGAAAGCTTTTGACAAACTTTCTGACTCAGTCTGCTTGTATGAACAGAAAACTGGCATGCTGGACCATAGGGAGTATGACTGAAGATTTCCACTACTTGTCAGATGGTGTCTACCGTCTTAACTTTTCTCTCAGTGATTTTGTGCTGCTTGTTTTATAGGCTGTGGGGTGACCATGGACAAGAGGCTTTAGAATCTGCTCATGTTTGTGTGATCCATGCAACAGCCACAGGAACTGAAATCCTCAAAAATTTAGTGCTACCAGGTAAATAAACCTGATTCTAAGGTTATTTTAATAAGGTTTTTTATTAGGAAATTTACTTTTAATTATTTGTATTGTGTTATTTTTAAGGTATCGGTTCATTTACAATCGTTGATGGGAATGAAGTCACTGGAGAAGATGTTGGAAATAAGTATGTTTGTTTTCTATACAAACTTGTTGGTGATTGGGTTTAATGTCTACAGTTTAAAAGCATTAATTGTTCATTTTCTGTATTGGCTCAGAGGTTCAGAATCATGTTCCAGACAATCATGTTCCAGAATCATGTTTCTTCTATATTTTTTACATATTTACTTTATTCCTCATAGTATCTTAGGTGTTTACTTAGCAGTTTCTTAATTGCTCTGTTTTTAAATGGATTATTTGAAATTGAATTAGTATTTAATACTCATTTCTTCATGGTTGAGAAAACAATAGTTTAAAAAAAAATCCAAATAAGTGTGGTGAATCTCTTGCTCTACTACTGTGACTTAGCCAAGGTTCACCTGACTTTGATGCAGCTAAACAGTTTGTTTTAATAGCAAAAATTGTTTTATTGCCAAAATAAATTACTGTCACTTACCAAGGGAAGAGTTTTTCTATAGCTGTGCTTGCATGTCTCCTGAGAGAGAGATGCATTTAGGGGGAAAAAAAACCACTTCAATAAAACAGTGTTATATTGGAATGAAACTTCTTACACTGCATATGTATAAAATCCAGGCACTAGCGCAAGGCAGAGGGAGAATTAGAACCATAAGCCCACACAGCTCAGTTGTGCTCCCTGAGCTGTGGGAGATAGAAATAGGGCCATAGTTATTCAGGGCCTAAATCTGTAACAAGTTCCTTATTGGCAAAGGGAGGTAAAATTTATTGGAACTATAGTGACTGGGATGAAGTGTCTTTAGAAATCTGATAATATAGGACCGAAAGAGTTGTTTTAAAGTAGTCACATGAAGATGCTAAAATCATAATTGAGGGAGTTTGATATTTAAGAACTTATTTTGTCATTTTATGAAGCACAACTATGTGTTTTGTGTTACAGGGAAACTTAATAGTATGATCATAAAACTAAAGCTTTTTTGTCTTTTTCTGTTGCTTCCTTTCTCAGCTTCTTTTTACAAAAAAGCCATATTGGCCAGGTAAGGCAATACTAAATCTCATTTGTACGTGTAAAGAGCTAGCATTGTTAAAGATATGGCCTGCAAGCTGAATCTGGCCCACAGAGCCCTGTCATTTGGCCCACAGTGCTGCTTGTGGGTTTTAGATCAGCTCTTACATTGCATGCAGCATTCCCCAGCCTCTGTCCCATACACCATCTGGTGCCTACTACATGCAGGGATAGAGTCAGCATGCATTCCTGGCCATTCCAGGGCATGTGGTCCACACAGGCCTGGTCTAGGGGTGCATATTGCATGTGGCAGTGGGGTTGGGGCCAGCATGTGCACTAGATCCAGTACACGGAGTCAGTCTCTGGGCCTGATGCAGCCTATAGACCAGCCCTGAGCCCCAGAGCCAGATGAGTTTGGTATACTCCTGATATCTTAGAGGTGATGAATAGAGTTTTACAGCTATTTGTATGTAAACTTCATTTCTTCCTTACTAAAAAGTGAGAATGTTAGAGGTTCAGGGGAATAAATGAGAGAAAAGATGAGTTTTGGCCATGTTAAGTTTTAAAGTTGGTGACTAGAAGCCCACAAGGAAGCCCATGTATTGGAAAGACACTATGACCTAAATTGGGGAGGAAGAGAAGAGAAGAGAAGCCATGGCGTGGCTTTGGATGGAGAAGGTTGGGGGGCATTTTCAAGAGCTGCTTTAAAAAAAAATCCTGAAAATAGCTATATTCTCTTCTGTTTACTTTTTTCATCCCTGTTCCTTTTACCTTGTCAGAGGAACAGTTTGGTAAAAATATCCCTTTAATTTCAGATTTTTTGCTGTAGTTAGCTTTGTGGCATTACCTTAAAATGACTTATCATTTAGAGTAATTAAAAGAAATATCATTCTTGATTGTTGGTGAAACAGTGGATTCTAACAATGGTGAAGACAAAATAATTAGGCCCTGTGGACGATTATTATCCTTCTATTAGTAACTGCTGTTGTTTACCCTTTCTCTTCACCCCAGGTCCCATCCACTTAACTTTTGTTGTTTATCCTCATGCTCTCCATCTTCAGAATCCTAGCAGTAGTTAGTAGTGCAGTTACTTTCATTAGAGCTTGCTTAGCTTTTAGCTTGTATAGTGCTTAAGCAACTTGCATCTAGAACTTAGTTTCCAACATACATGGGACATGTAACTGCCCATTATAGTTTACTTTGAACAAACATGTTCACATGTGCATATCCTTATTATGCAATAAACCTCCCTAATCCCAAGTAAATTTGCTACATGCAAATACAAATAGTAAATTTACTCAAGATTAGTAACGGCGCAGTAGTGCTTGTGTAGATGCCTGACCAGGAGCACTATCTGCTCCCAGTCAGCTGTTGGCCAGGGGATGGAAGATAACTTCCTGTCCCTGGGAGCTACTTCATGCTGGGATGGGCTCTGCCACAGGAGCCTGGGCAGCAATTATGTCCCCCTGCCATGACAGCAGGGAGCTCCAAGTCCCCCAGTCTGAGATTGGGATCAGGGAGTGGGAGCTGGAAGATCCTTATCTTCCATCCCCTGCTCCTCCATCATGATTGGGGAGCATGAGATGGGGATGGGACTGAGAGACCCTCATCTGCCTGCACCAGCCATGCAGTTGCAGAGCCAGCAATGGGAGATAAGGATTTCCCAGCACTGGCCCAGTGGTTGTGGAGCTGGTGCTGGGAGCTCCCTGCTGGTGAGGGCAGGGAAGCCTGTTCCCTGTCCAGCTCTGCAAGCGTGAAGAGCTAGGGAGCTTGTTCCCCGCTCAGTTCTGCAGTTGTGGAGCTGGGCAAGGAACAGACTCTTCTGCCCTTGCTAGCAGGGAGCTCCCAGCACCAGCTCTGCAACTGTACTAGCTGCCAGCTGCTGCACTGGTGGATCAGGGCAGGTGGCTGAGACCTGTCCTTCCCCTACAGCTCTAAGACACCTGCCTCTGATCAGGAAGCCAGGGCCAGGAGCTTCCTGCTGCTAGGGCAAGGGGATATTTGTCTCCTGACTGGTGCTCCCTGTTAGCCCTTGAGCTAGCACATAGGGAGAGCCTAGAGCTACCCCCAGTGGCAGCAGGGGCTCATTGCCAAGCTGCAGAAAATGGTGCAAAGAGCAGCAAATCTGCTTCCTGATCCCTGCACGTGTAGACACATGCCCGAAAGTGCTTACTCCAGTGTAGTTTATACCAGACTCAATTTAGGCCAGATAAACTGCATGTGTAGATGTGCCTGCTGTTTTTAAAATTAAAAGTAAGCATTGCATATTTTTAACTGACTTTTTTTTTAGTGAAGCACAGTATAAGTTAAGCAAAATCCTGCTATGGTGAGCAGTGAGTGAATGAGTGTTCAGATAGTTAAATGAATTTTTTTAACATAATGTACTTACTGTATTAGTAGTATATATGCTATTTTACAAATATGTAAAAGATAATATTAACTTGTAAATTGTAGATACATTTCTAAATTGTAGATACATTTCAACAGGCTTAAAAATGCTTTAATTGTTTTAAAACAGAATCGAGCCCAGAGTGCCACAGAGCTCTTACAAGAATTAAATAATGAAGTCTCTGGAAATTTTGTGGAGGAGGTTTGTGTTCTCAAATTGTTGCTGCATTCTGGTTTTTTAGAGTGTAGCAAATATATAAATGAATCATTAGTTACACATTTATCTGTATTTATTTTTTAAATGTAAATATTTTCATGGTAATAGATCTGAAATGAAATCTCAGATCAGTTTCATGTGTTTAAATAACCTTTGTAATTTAATGACAGTGAGTATTCAGAAATTAGTATTTTAAATGCAAAACTCATATAGAATACAATTTTAGCTTTTGACATGTTCTGTTTTTTCCGAAAATTATTACTGTATGCTTCAATCTTTGAATTATTTTGTACTTTTTTTAGAGCCCAGAAAAACTTTTAGATAATGATCCGTCCTTTTTCTGTCGGTTTAACTTGGTGGTTGCAACCCAACTACCAGAAAGGTAAATAATTGTATATAAAATTTTCATCCTTTGATTTTAAAGCTGCGAGCTTTTTCAGCCGTATTGTGAGAACTTGAGTTATGTGAAGCAATTTTGCCTTTTGCTGTTGTGCAACATGTAAGAGCTGTTTGCATAGGCATTTAAATATGCAGTACTTTTTTTCTAGTTAAGAGTTCTTTCGGCACAGCTCTGGCATTTTTTACATCTTATTTGACATCTACGAGATGTCATATGTTACATATGGCTTCTAAGCTTTGTCAGGAATACCTTTTATAGGAGTTGCATTTGTCTTTAAACATGGATTTATATAATCATTTTTTGTTTGTTTGTTTGTTTCATTGTTGTACCATCTTATTTGTATCAATGTGTTTTTAAGACTGACATCAAAAATCTGAGCTATAGAAATTAATTCAACATTAATGAACCAATGGATGCAAATTAAGGGAATGTATTTTTTAGGATGGCAGTTAAAGTTTCTCTGACATACTTATAAGATGATCATAATAATACCATTGTATAATACTTCCTTCTTGCAGGAACCTTTTTTAATTAACTCTTACAGTTGGATATGTATTATCAACACCATATTTTAAGAAACCAATTGTATTTCCTTTTCCAGTACATTGCTACGTTTAGCTGAACTTCTCTGGAACTATAACATCCCTCTGTTAGTCTGTAGGACTTATGGATTGGTTGGCTACATGAGAATCATTATTAAAGAACATCCAGGTAATGCATCAATATTAAAGAACATCCAGAATAAGGTGGATTTCTTGTAAGAAATGAAAGCAGTCACGTACAAGTGTTAGTTGAGCTGTTTGCATATATGAAGTATTGTTTCCTTCGTTAAAATCCCTCGTAGTTGCAGTTGGAGTTTCAGCAGTGGACATATTACACTGGGAACTGCATGCAACATCTTGATAATCTGACTCCTTTATAAAATAGGAGATTTTTGTCTACTGTTAGACTGCCTTACATTATTCAGTACATTTTATGATGACACATAATTCCCATTAGGAGAAGAATTGTTAATGGGAGTCATAATTAAGCACTACATTGAACATTTATTCCTTCATTTTGAAATCTTGAGAACTTATTATTTTGCTTTTATGTAAAATAACATACCTTGTTACTTCTTTACAGTCGTAGAATCTCACCCTGACAATGCATTAGAAGATCTGAGACTGGACAGTCCATTTCCAGAGCTGAGAGAACATATTCAAACATATGACTTGGATCATATGGAAAAAAAGGTTGGCATGAGATTTACATTCTCTACTTTGCATGCAAAGACAGGCCCTGTTTTGCAAGTAATTGTGTGTGTGAATTCTTCCTCTTACTAGACACAGTACTGTGTTTGAACAGTGTTTGGGTATTGCAACATCATTTTGCATAGAAAGGAAGCCACTTTTTTATGAGATTTTATGAGATATAAGATATGCCATTTGGCCCAGGTCCTTTAGTGTAAGACTTTATGCTGAAGGGAGCTGTGAAGTCTAACTGAAACCAGAGGTGTAACAAGCTTTTTCAGTTACTGGGTTGGGGGTGTAGCAGGTTAGGGGAAGAAGTCTTACCTGCCCATGCTCTCCTTACTTGAGCAGTAACTGCTATTGCTGTCACTTGACCCCTGGCAAAATGAGCTGGGGCTGCTGCCACTGAGCCACAGGTAGTGGTGCAAGCTCCTGGTACCCTGTTTGGGGCTGTGCCTTTCATGGCAAAACCTGGACTGGGGAAGGGGTAGAAAGGCTCATTCCACCCTCCACCCCTCTGGGCACACTGCTCGACATAGCGCAGCATCTGCTTGTCTCTGTACCAGCCATGGGACAGACTCCTTAGGGGCCAGGGGGCTTAACTGGTGCGCCCTCTAAGTTGGTGTCCCTCTCCTTTCACCGTAGTTATCCTACTACCTAAAGCAACATTGTAATTGGTCACAGAACCTGGATAGCAGATGTGCCGTTCATCCTTTCTCTGACTGGAGGAGGAAAAAGGGTAGCCCTGGGTATCCTGTGTTAAGTCAGTTTTGGCTGTGTTTATGCCTGGTGTGGGCTTTGTAGCCCAAAATGTAACGTGGCATAATGAAAATGGAATGGCATGCATAAAACCAAGGATTACAAGAGTGTACAGATGAAATTTCAAGACATCCCCCTCTTCTTGACCTGTGCTGCTTTGCCATTGCTAGTGGTTTGGTCCTTTGAATCCCTCCATGAAGAAAAGTAAAAAGAGCTTCTGAGGGCAATTGTTTGGAGCACTCAAAAAACAAATCCCAGATTTACAAACAAAACCTTACATAAATAACTCCTTAGCATTGAGGAGAGCAAGCAGTTAATCCAATTAAAAATATGTTCTCAAGCCGAGTAAAGTCAACTGATCACTTGCGTGTTCTTCAACAATAGATTGCAGCTTGAAACACGATTTTGGCCCTCCTGATTTCATACGTAGTGTAGGATGTGACTAGGCATTCTCACTCGTTTTGTAGTTTCTACACTGATAAGCATTAGCCATCTTAGAGCTCTGAGAGTGTTTCCTGCCCATAAGGTTATTTAGCAGGTACTTTACTAATTTTGGATGGAAGCTTGATCTATGTATTTTTCCTGCTCAGGTAGATATTTTATATTTTATATTAATATATTTTATATTTTATTGGGCAATTCAAAATACATAGTTTTATTTTGAGAGCATGGTGGAGATTTATTGCCTGATAGATTACTTAGCCTACTCTCTCTGGGCAGAATTTCAATATTCATTAAAGTAGTACAGAATCAAAGCCAAAAATTATAGCTGAAATACCCAAACTGAATCACAGTTTTTCTTTATAGCACAGGTGAATACTAACAGAATTGTGACAGAAAATAAGTCCATGCATTTTAAGGTGTAAACAAGGGAAGAAAACTAAATATTAGTATGGAAGACTTGGGTCTTCTCCTTTTGGACGTGTAAATAAATTTCAGGCTGCTTAAACAGGTTTGGCACTGGTTTTACTTTCCTAAGATAGGACAGGTAGAGTTACAGTATCACAGAGTAGGGTATGTGCCCTTTTTTTAATACCAGAAGGGAAGAAAAAGGTAGAAAGAAGGAAAGCTCCATCAAAGCAGAGCATTCATTCACTACCCTGATGATGCTATTAATCTGTTGGATCCAAGAGGGCTTGAAACAAATTAGTCATTGAATCCATACACAGTATAATAATTATGCAACTTGTTTTCTGCCATACAGATTATAAACTAATTAGCACTTCTTTGGACCATCACTATTTTCTGTTTTTTAATCTAATAGAGGTATTTTTAAATGAACTGGGAAGCTCTATATCTGAACAAAAGTAGTGAAGGTGTTCATGTGTGACTAAGTCCTACAGAGGAGAAGAATCCATGGGAAATGTAGATCTACCAAGCTTTTGTGGTAAAAGAATTGGAATCGTACCTTGTATTGTTGTACTCCATAAGCCAGCTGGGATGCCCAGGGTAATGTGGGCAGACATTTAAATCCAATTAAATTACACAAACCATTTGCTTAATCCTGTTGCTTTCTATATTAAAACACTGCTTAAAATGAGTTAAACATGCCTATGATTTCATTTTTGAGCTGTGCATATACCTCCCTGTTGGTACCTAATTATGCAAGGTATATTGTTATTCAGAGTCCAGACAGAAGTAATTAATCAAAGAGCTACTTAAGGCATCTTTACTGTAGATTAAGTGGACTCTGCTCCACAGTATGGAGTTCCCCCAGCAGACTATTGAGCACCTCCACATTCAAAGTTCCCTGTACAGCCAGAACCTATTCCTTCATTTACTTCACCTCTGCTGAAGCACAGTGGTTTCTGCTACCACCCAGGAGCTAGCTAATGGGTTTTCAGAATTAGCTGACTACTAGCCACATTGCCTCCTTCCCTGGTTGCCAAATAAGCTTATCATATGTGGCTTAATTGTAGTTGTGATCCAGAGCCAGTCCAGGTTAGTTGAATTGCAGATGTGCTATGCTGAGAGTAGTGATTATCAGTCAGGTTGCTGTAAGACTGTGGTGGGGTGCCAAGCAATATTAGTACTGTTAATTGTGCAAGTGCTTGCACATGGGCCATAAGATAGACCCATAGGTGTCAAATAGGGAATCCCCATGGTCAAAAACATTCGACCTGTCATGGTCTTTCTGAGTTCCATGCAACAGAGGAATTGCTGTTAGCTTTGGTAGTCAAGAAACAAACAAAAGCTAAGAGAGAGCATTCTCCAAATGGGGCCTTGAGTCTGAAAACGGTGAGAACGATTGCTTTGCCATGACTTACTGTATGTCAATATAATATTTTACTTTTGAAAGCAGGAAATAACCTACACATTTTCTATTTTTTTGAAATGCTTAATTAAAGGTTTGGGTTTTTTTTCTGTTTTCATTTGCAGGACCATAGCCACACTCCATGGATTGTGATTGTGGCAAAGTACTTAGCAAAATGGTACAGTGAGGTATGTTGATAATATCTCATTCAAAGTGTGTGTGTGTCATGTGGGTTTTTATCAAGCGTATTTTATCCAAGCTGGTTTGGTAGCAAAAAATATTGAGTGATTGATCATTTTCTTGTGTCCTAAACCCGTGTTTAATTTTGAATCCAAAGCAGGCACATTCTGTTGCTCAAACTGCAGCCTTATACCTGTATTTAAACTTGAGTCCAAAACAGGCCTTACAAGGTCCTTGTCAGAGCTTGGTTACTCCATATGTGGGCAGGCCAGTAGGTATCCTGTAGTCTGAAAGCTTCTTTCATATATACACACAGTGTTTGTGTCGTTAGAGTATGCACACAGTTGCATGTTAACTTTAGTCTTACCAGCCTCAGTGTGGAGGCAGTTCAGGCTTCTCCACACTGGCCAGTCAAGCTCTGTGCTTGCAGGGAGATGTCTGATAGTTTTGATAGTCATCCCAGCTCCCTCCTGGGTCATCTGTAGTCGTGATTGCCACATTTTTATTTGCGTGTCTGGTGTTTTACCTAGCTACTGCATCATGGAAAGGAAACTTTCCTGTGATTTTAGTCTACTGGGGGTGGATGATTGATGAAAACACTTGACACCTTTTTTTGTGAGGGAGGAGGGGTCAAATGGTTTTAACTGCTACAAAACTGTTTGCTTTTATCATACTGTTTCCTGAATTAATTACTGAAACAAACTATTAACTTTGATACAGACAACCTAGACTGTAGCAATGTGACAGGTGTGTTTGTTTTTATTTGGATGGAAAAATAGATCTGTTTTTCTTTCTCTACATTTAGAAAAGTGATCAGTTACCTAGGAGTTACAAAGAAAAGGAAGCTTTCAGGCAGATGATTAGACAAGGTAATGCATTTTGTGGGAGATTTGTCAGTATAAAAAGACAATGCACAAGGTAAAACTTACTGCTGTGGCTTAAGGAATAAATTTAAGCTATGTCCATGTTGATTTGTGTCCTTATAAGTAAGTATACAGGACATCCTTAGTATGATGCAACTATCTTACATGCATGGGTTTTAAGATCTTGAGTATGCTTATGATGCCACCTGTCAACACTTGTCCTTAGTGTTCTTGTCAGAGGAAAAAAAAGGAAAAATATTTAAGAAAATGTTGGTGCATAAGTTTAAAAATTTGATGAAATAAAGAAGTGGGTGGCTTTTGGTACTGGAACTAAGGCTGGTATGAATTTGGCATACCTTTTGTGCCTCTTGCCTGAGTGATTAACCAGAAGTAAGGTGGACTCCCTTTCAAAGATCCACACCTGAAAGTTCAAGGATTGAATGGGAATAGAAAATGAATGATTGCATGCTTGTTGGTTTTAAATCCTGAAGGCGATGCTGCCATAGGAGGTCAGAATGAGGTTGTACAAGGTATTCTCATAGCCACTGGATGTTTTGTAATTACTCTGAGTAGAGGACTTCACTGTTTAGAGCTATCAAACTTGGTAGGCACCTTTTGCAAATTCTAATACTAGAACTGTATCTTTTAAAAATATAGCACTTAAATCTACTATCAGAATGAGGCTGTGGTGTTTCAGAATGGCATTTTTGGAATTAGTTTCTTGTATGAAAAGATTGATTTGTTCTTTTATGAATACATTAATGGAAGATATTCCAAAGCATTAAAAATTGGCTTCTTTATAGAACTCAAGTGCAGTGGTTATGCTGACTTTTCTTTTGCTGCAATCTACATCTCTTCATCAGATATATTGGAGTGTAACGATAATAAAATTACTGTTGAAACAGCGATTACTTAATTCCTGTAATGTTCAAATGTTGTATTGTGTCTGAGTCTGTTTCATTTTGTTCAGGTTGTTTTAGAGTGTGTGTGTGTGTATCAGTATTCTTGTGTTATTCATACAGAAGCAGTCTGTTTAGAAGGAGGATCAGTCTTATTTATCTACATCAAAATATATTGATTAAGCCACTGGACAGATCTTTATTTCAAGATTTGTTTTTGGCATTTGTATAACTATAGCTTCCCTCTCTATTTTTCCTATATCATGGACAAGCTCTGGTATTCAGTTTATGAATGCTCATAGCAAAAAGCTGTACACTTATTAAATTTTCTGTCCTGAAATATTAAGGCATATTTGATACCTTAGCAAAATACTTATGCATATGACCCCTCACATTAAAAGTTCATAATGGCTCATGTAGTTTGTGATCACAGTTCCAGCATAACGTTATATACCAGAAGCTCAGAAAGCAAAGCCTAATCAGTTATTCAGACATGACCCTAGGAATATTGATAGAGGAAGGACTTTGCATTAAAATATTACTCTTTGAAAAAGCTATTTTAAAGAATGAAAATGGGATCCCAGAAGATGAAGAGAACTTTGAAGAAGCTATGAAAAATGTGAATGCAGCACTAAATACTACAAAGGTAAAAATAGCTTTTCAAATGCATTAAAATATACTAAGAAAATGTGATGCGTTAACTGTATTGTTTTGTTTTTTCCCCCAAATGCATTATGTACCTGTAAGAAAAGAATTCCCTGGTGGAATTACCACACATGCACTTAGATATGATGAAAATTGTACCATCTTCAATTCTAAGACATAGCTAAAGAAATTAAAGATTAAGTAGTGGTGGCTTTCTGCCACTTTTGAAAAATCTGACTAGTTTAGTGTACAGTTAGTATGGGCTACAGTCCACTACACTCATTTCTTATTTCTATAATATCAACCCAAAAACATTTTTAGAACAGTACAGCAGGGCTACCAGTCTGTGTTGTAGAGTAGTGCAGGTCCAGTTATGACAAATTGGTAGCTCTTGACTGAGAAACTCATTCAACATATCTGTCCAAACTATGCTTAATAGGAGCAATTTTGCCAAACTGCTCGTGTTCTTCATATGAATGGAAGGGAGCTTCTTCTGGGGTCATAGCGTTTTCAGTCTGCTGCTGTTACAAGCAAACAAATCATAAATTTCCTTTTGCAAACTGAAAGCACTAAATTTCTTTTATTTTTTAAAATTGTGTTGAATTCGTAAACATAGTGTAGCTTAGCATTTGATATAGCCACAAATATTTGTTTTCTAAATATCCAGTTTTGGATTCATTTTTAATTAGAGAAAGTTAATGCTGCTGCTTCTGTTCCTGAAAAGCTCCAAAATATTTTTGGAAGTTCAGAATAGATTACTCTTGTCCAGAAGGTCTAAAGTAATGTGGATATTGTATCCCCTGAATAATTATGGATAGGATAACTCTTGAAATAGAAATGTGGATAAATACAGAAATATTTTTTCTTGTAGATTCCAAGGTGTATTGAAGAAATTTTTAATGATGAAAATTGTATCAATCTCACAGAGCAGGTAACAAGAGTAAGATCAAGATTCTTAAATTTTTATAAGTTCTTCTTTTGCGTATAAAAAAAAAAATGAACCTCTGTCCTTTGTACATTTCCAGTCACCAAACTTTTGGATTTTAACCCGAGCTGTAAAAGAATTTGTGGCAAATGAGGGGCAAGGAACTCTACCTGTTCGGGGCACTATTCCTGATATGATAGCAGATTCTAGTAAATTTATCAAATTGCAAAATGTGTAAGTATTCATGCTTCTGCTTTGAAAACTGTCATTTTTACAGCAATGGAAGGGCAGTTCTTTAAGACTTCACATTCTGGGCCAAATTCTCAAAGCCCTTTTTTTTCTCTTGACTGTAGATAGCTTTACAGCCTGGCCATGTGTTGTTTTCTGAATAGCTCCTGGTCTGTTTTGATAGGATCCTAGCTCTGGGTCGGTCAGGTATGCTCCTAGATGCACATAATCTCTGATATCTTCCTTGGGCAGTGGGATTGCACAGTCTAGCTGTTTAGACCCTGATCTGTGCTTCAGCTGTCCAGAGCCCCTTCTTTGGACATAAACTGTTCTTACCCCCAAAACCTCTTACATCCATCTCATTGCAAAAACTGGTTTTCTAATGAATTCTCTCAGTGTGGCAATCAAGTAAGTAGACAGATTTAGCAGTGGAATTCTTAAACAGCACTTAGTGTTTTACAGATCTCAAGGAAACAACTGAACACAAGCTCCATTAGTGACCTCAGGACCCAGTGAGTTCTTGGGTTTGGTTCAGATTCTTCATACTATCCTTTCTGAAATTATTTGGCTCAGCAGTAAAATACCATCTTCTTCATAGAGAAGCAGGCTCATATTGAAATAGTATCACCTCTCTAGCCCACATGCTTCTCTCAGAATTTCTGGGCTTCAGTTGCCAACCCCCCACTCCCTGCTCCAGAAAGAGTTGTGCACTGTTGGGGACCTTTGATTGGCTTTTCACAGCTTTCTGAAGATAGCCTTTGGCAGAAAAATGGTTGCATGCATCTGTGAAGACTGTTGAACTGTGAATGTTAGTTGCAGAACAGAATTTGTAGTTTGATACACACCTGTGTCACCATACTTTAAACATATGGAATTATTATATAATGTAGGTGGAATTAAGGAACTTATTTGTTCCTAAGGTAACTGATAAATATCCATGTTGCATGCATCTGACAATAATATATTTTCACCATAGAGTGGAAAGGATAACTTTAAGAGTTCTTCAGTTTTGGATTCTTTAAAAAACAAAACAAAACCCAAAAAATCTCTTAGATTTAAATTAATTTATTAAGACTATTTCTTATACTTTACAGATACCGGGAAAAAGCAAAGAAAGATGTTACTGCTGTGGGTAATCATGCTGCTAAGTTGTTACAGTCACTGGGCAAGGTAGTTCTATATCAAATTAATTTCATAAATTCATTTCATTCTAATAAAAAAGACCATAATTGATCTATATCCTCTGTACAGAATAAAGAAAGAAGTAAATGAAGGAAAAGAGGAGCTGGCTTGTCTACTGCACTCTCTTAGAGAAAGTTACTAAAGTTCTTATGATTTCAAAATACATATGGTATGGGTTTTTTGTCATTGTTAGCATTGTATCATAATATCATATGAATATTCAGTGAAAAGGCACTTGAACGTAACTTCAAAAAATTCTTTCTTTGTACAGGAATCATTACCTACTTAAATGTATTTTCTTAAAATATGAATACTCTAACAATTGTTTTATGCTGAAGCAAACGTATTCTTGTTTCTTCTTAGCCACCAGAGTCGGTTACACAGAGGGAATTAAAACTGCTCTGTAAGTATTCTTGGATTTTGTATTGCATCACTTTAATGGGAAAGTTCAGATATTTTCTGGAAGTTTTTAAATTCTGAATAATGTAGCTCTATCACTGTTTCATGTACAGTATTGCCAACATGATATCTTCCTGAGAAGTGCTGCATGTCCTGTTAACTTCAGTGGAAGTTGCAGGGGTCTTCCAGAATTAGGGCCATTAGGAAAGATGTTGGAGGCAGATGTATTGAATATCGTATACCCCAAAAACTAAACTACTGGTACATAAGTTAATATTAAGAATTGGTCAGGATTCGGTCATTTGGGCAACATTTGTTTTCATTTTGTATATGAATAAATGTTTTCGCTTGATCTGAGCCTTCAAGAGGCCGAGAAGCGATACTACACTGTAGTGGTTCAGTGGAGGGGCAGGGGCTGTATGCAAATCATGGCAGCATTTGGCATCCCCGCCCCACATTTAAGCCATCCCATTCCCCCTCGTGACACATTTCAGCTGCTGCTTTCCATGCTGCTGATTGCTGGCAGCAAGGGGAAGTGGCATCTGAAGTAGGGGAGCAAAAGAGTACCCAGCTTCACTACAATAAACGCACAAGGTTTGCTAAATGCTGCTCCAGCTTAAAAAGGTAAATAATCAACTTTTTTCCCTCTATGTAACATGAGAGAGATTCTGAAATGTATATCTAAAGAAATGAGATAGTAGTGAATGCTGTAATATTTCTTTTCTGTGTTCTTTGTTCAGGCAGCAATTCAGCATTTCTTCGAGTAGTGCGGTGTAGATCTCTATCTGAAGAATATGGCTTAAATACTTTTAACAAGGATGAAATTAGTAAGGTTTCTTTTACTTGTACATAGTATTCTTTCACTATGGAACCTTTACAAAGTAGAAACTGTTGGGCTAAAAGTTGAGCATCCCTGATCTAGATATTAAACTTAATTTCCTTTAGAATTTCAAAAATAAGCCACAGAATTAATAGTCCCTAAACTGTCCTTTGCAAATGTTCTTGTTGGTAGTAATATACATAAAATGTTCGTGGCAGTTAGATTTTTTCTTTAAACTGTTTTTGCCTGTCTGCCTTAATTAGTTGTCACAGGAACTAAGAAGTGCTTCCATGTAAACAAAGACAGAGTAATTGTCTCTTTTTGTTGGCCACTGAGACTTGTCATATGTTTAACTTCTGAATAAAACAAATAGCAAGTTATCATTTAATAAAATGAGGCATGACGACTTAATATTTTTAGTTATGTTAAAATAAAATTCCAAGGCAAATGTTGAAAGGGATACAACAATGTTGAAAGGAATACAGACCCACCTACAATATTTAATGAACATCTTTTCAGGCAACCAGTAATATTTTGGCCAAAAGGATTCTTTTTTTCTCATGATTGTTAGTGTTTGTCAACTAATGTAAATAATATGTAACAATGTAAGCATTTCCTTGAATTGTTTCATTTTATGTAATGTTCTATAATTTAGGAACTTTTTTCATCTTAAATCCCTTTGTGAGCCTTTCTAAACTTAGAATCCCTGTTATGCTATGTATAAAGCTGACTTCTGTTATATAACTACAGTCCCTACATTTTCTAACACAAAAAATATCTAAAATTTTCTTCGTATGCTGTAAGACTTACTTTGTGACTTAAGGTATCATATTTGAATCCAAGATGACTGAATTTAAAAAAGACCCTCCCCACCCCCAATAATTAATTACACACGGAAACTTTATAAATTAGGTATAATTTTCCACATATAGAATCTAATTATTGAAGGATTGTCTTAAACTTGTAGCCCCACCACTGCAGGAGGAAGCATTGGCAGGGGGGCAAGCAGTGGGGGAGGAGGGGCAGGCAGCAGGGGAATAATTGGCCCCTGCACCTTGCGCCCTGCACTTGCCTTCCTATCTCTCCATACTTGCTCTCTCCTGTGATGCTTGCACACTTCCCCTGCACCTTGCCTCCCTCCTGCTCTCAGTCCCCCTCTTCCCCTTTCCACAACTGCTTACCTTCAGTCACGGTTCCAGGCCAGGTCAGATGGTGGCTCCAGCCCCCACCTGGGCAGGCAGCAGTGATTGTAGTAACAACAGCTTCAGCCCCAGGACCAGGATGAAGCTGGGGCTAGGGTTTCCATCACTGCTGCCACTCCTTCCTGGCTGGATGGGGTTGGAGTCACCATGTGCTCCAAATCCTGGGTTGGAGTCAGAGGTTTGACTGAGGGTAAGTGGCACCTGACCTGAGCCTGGGTCAGGACTGAAGCTAGAACTGCAGCAGCTGCCTGTCCCCCCCAGCCTTGTACTTAAATCCAAGTTGCATGGGAGGGGGGGGGGCATTGTCTTCGATTGGAGTAAATATGATAAATCTCCCAGCCAACCTGCTGTTGTTAAATTGGGATGTGTTAATAGTTCCAGTGAATAAAATTTATGTAAAAATGTATTGGTATAGAATGTTAATTGTTTTTGTCATTCAGCCTGGGATTCAGAGTCAGAATGACACATCTGGTAAGAATTAGGATAAAAGAGAGAGAGAGAGACCATTTAGTTTTGGAAGGTGTGGCAAAGTACCTTGATTAAAAAAAGCAAATGAGAAATATTCCCATCATCATTGAACTAAACTAAATCTTTTTTCCTTCCCTTTCCCTCACTTCCATTTCTAGTTTCCAACATGGATAACCCAGACAGCGAGATTGTGCTATATTTAATGCTCCGTGCGGTGGATAGATTTCATAAACAACATGGTAGATACCCAGGTAAGCTCATACTACACTTTTAGATGCAGATGAGTTGCTTTAAGACCTACAACAATCTAATTTATAATAGTACATATAAACTATAGGAAGCCGGTATTTTTACCAGACCAATTTCCATTTGTATATAGTATCTTCATTTTGCCAATATTGCAAAGAGTAATTTCTTCTCAGAATCTGAAAAGATCATTCTAAATTGAAATCACTCTAATGGTTCTAACAGCTCAGGACTGATTTAAATGACATAATTTGACCTGTTGACTGATCCTCATCAGAGGTAATTGTTGTTAGGGCTGTGTCTTCAACATAGTTAATGACTACTTTTTGTTACTTGGTTAAAAAAATCAGTTATTGCAATAACAAGTATCTATGACACAATTAAAATGATTAAATTCTTTCATTTCTATAGAGTGTTGCAGTTCAGTATAAAGAGAGACTTTATTTCCTAGGTGTATATAATTACCAAGTGGAAGATGATATTGGGAAATTGAAATCTTGCCTCAGTGGTTTTCTTCAGGAACACGGGCTGTCTGTAACAGTGAAGGATGACTATGTTCACGAATTGTAAGTACAGGCTGGCCACTGGTGTTTTCCTGTGTTTATTAAACTGTCCTGAAAATGCTAACTAATTTATTTTTGCTATTTAGCTGCCGCTATGGAGCTGCAGAACCACATACTATTGCTGCATTTGTTGGAGGTAAGTTTAATCCTGCAGACCTGTGCAGTACTGTTAACAGTGACACAATACTTGAGTCCGAATATTATTCCTTTTTCGGCGTACTTAGAGTAAACAAAGCAAATATGGGCTGTAGTCTAAAATTGTTTGGATTGCAATACTGTAAAGTCCTCCCTTTCCCCTTCTCTTGTCCCATCCCTTCCCTGTACAATTTATGGGAATAGTTGATCTAGCAAGTGTTCTGATGAATAAATAAGGGAAAAATTAAAAAAAAATTCTTGTAGATTTTTTAAAAATAGATATGTAAGACTAGCTTAAAAAATGAAAAAGCAGCATGGTAAAATATGACAAGTGTTTAATGCTAGTATCAATGGAGACCTGCTTTCTATGGAAGTCTGAAATTCCTCTCTAACAAGCACTTGCCAGGTGGGGCTGAGGCTGTTCCTTTATTTAAAAACCTGCAGGAGCTATTTATAGTCGGGGCAACCCCTTTAAGGGTAATTGAAGTATTATTATTATAAACTTAGCTTCATTGTTTGATTTCCTATAATCAGCTATTCGGGTATTAATGTTTATATGAACTGTAAACATCTTCTTTACTCTTTTAAAACCTGTCATCTCCATGAATCTTTATGGTGCTTAGCAAAATGTACAAAGACAGTACATGCCCCTAAGAGTTTATGTTTCATGTATATTAGAGGGGATAAACTGGGATAATTTTAAAAATAAAGAGGGGAAAATGCAGAAAAGCTAATTGGGAGCTGATTTGGAGACTACTTATGGAATTGGAGTTGTGAAATCTTTTGGCAGTCTCACTGACTTCCTAGTTCTCAAAGCCTGGACTGTAATCTCTCTCCAAAGGAAAATGGGATGTCTTAGATAAGGACAAACTGAAGTGTGTGGATTGAAATAAAAATTTTTCCCCCACTCAGGCACTCTAGGTGTGGTTACTTCCTTTGAATTAATTTAGAAATGTTGATCCTTTTTAATTGAGGTAATATTTCTACTTTTGGCCCCAGTTCAAGAAAGCACCTAATGAGCTTCTTCAGGATGTCTTGTACTGGGATGAGGACTGAGAAACTCTTGTTTCTTTCGGGACAAATTCCTTGTTGTAGTTCCTACAATACACTTTGAACCATCCCATTTCTGTTCGAATCTAAACCGAGGCAGGTCTGTTCACCAAGTGTTTGGGGGGTTAGTTTGTCTTTCAAATGGGCCGGTAACTTGGTTTTTGCCCCCACGCAGGAGCTGCTGCTCAAGAGGTCATCAAGGTGATTACGGGACAGTTCGTCATTTTCAATAACACCTACATCTACAGCGGGGTGCCGCAGACCTCCGCTACCTTCCAGCTGTAGAGTCGCCCCGGGCCCCGCTCCGTCCGCCCCGCGGCGTCAGCCCGGCCTGGCCCTCGGCCTCCGCCCCGGCCACGCCCCCCCGGGAAGTCCTCTGTCTCTCGGCGCCTATTAAAAGTTCTCGTTCGTCCTCGTTACGATGTGATGACGTGATGTTTCTTCGCCGCCGCCGCAATCGCAGCGTCGCGCAGCCGCGCCGGGCCCTGGGGGCGGGGCGGGGCGGGGCCTCAGAAGCAGCCGCCGGCGCCGCCTGCGGAACCGGCCGCTGTGGCCTGGCGGGTCGCCGCGGGCCTGAGGAGAGCGGGAGCCTCCCTCGCTTCACCATAGGGGCGGGGGGGGACCCTCGGGCCCCGCAGCAGCAAGCAGTCGGGTACATTAGGAAGCCAGCCGCCCCGGGGGATGAAATGGGGCAGGGCCGGGGGTGGAAACTCTGACCCCGTTCCCTTGTGTTCACGGGGCGGGGCTGGGTGTTACCTAGAGACGTCCTCTGACCCCTTGCCCAAAGATGGGCCACAAAAATTGAAAAAAAGTCTAAAACTCTTGATTCGGAGAGATGATACCTTTTGGCCATTTCTCAGCTGGTCTCATAAAAAAAAAAAAAAGACCTTTTTCTGTCAGGCTCCGGGAAAATGAGAGATGGTTAAAAGTCCCTGTAGGTCGGAAGTACACTTTGGGGTGGAGGGGGAGTTTGCACAGAGGAAGCAGCGGCTGGACATCTGCCCCTCTGGTCCAGGACAGCAACTGTGGGTTGCATTTTGTGGTGCAGATCAAGTGGGATTTCTTCCCAGGCAGCAGCCTGGGAGATGCATACCTGGTAACTTCTGCTGAAGGCCGGTAGGGTGCCCAGGTGCTGCAACAAGCATATTTCCACAGCAAATCTTCAGCACACATTAATAGTTTCTACGGTCAGAAGGGACCTGAACAGATCATCAAGTCCAACCCTCTGCCCTTAACACAGGCAGCAACTGAATGTAGATTGAAATTAAATTAGATTTGCAAATAGCGTCAAATCAGCCGCAAGAAGTGTATTTTATGAAAACCGGCACAGTGTGTTTTTCACATTGCGCGAGTGTGTTGTGAACATTGCTGACCAGAAATGTTAAGAAAATCACTTTTCTAGTTGTAGGGTCAGAACAAGAACACAACATAAAATGGAAAGCTTGGAAGTGCAGAAAATACAGTGTGGTAAGATCTTTAAGACCACTGTGACGTTCTCTCCATCTGTTTTATGCTGTTTTGGCAAATTTATGAGAGTCGGGCAACAAACTATTGGAGGAATTTGCTCTTGCCTTGTTACAGTAATCATAGAGAAGTAAGTCTGGAAAGGATCTCAAGAGATCCTTTAGTCATATCATCATTTTGGATTTACACAGAGTGATAGGAATAGATAAAGTTAATGTCAAATTCAGACATTTGCCTGGAACCCATATGAACACGTACTTTTTCACTAATTATTGTTTGCACATTTCTCTCTTACTTGCACTTCTCAAACTGTATTCCTTTGAAGCCAGAAAAGCACTGTGCGGGTTATAAGAAATACAGGAAGTTTTAAAATAATTATGAATAAAGTCTTGTTGGTAGTATGCCCCAGAAGTGTTCTGGCACTTAAAGATGTAGATAGGTGGCTAGTAGGATTTGCAAAAATGCATATGTATTTTTCACCTAAATGTTGTGTGAATCCCGTTCTGAAGCATTTAATGACACCTTGTGTAGGGAGCCTAGATGTTCAACATCACAGTGCCTGCATCTTTTTGTGGATGTAAAAACAATTGATTTCCATAGATCAGTTGGGTTTTTACCTGGCATCTCCCTCTTCATACATATTTTCTGATTTAAATTAACTTTGCAGTCAAGGAAATCTACCTGTATAATTGAAAAGAGGTAGTTAGCTAACCCAGTGAACTGTTGCTGACAAAAGCTCCTGCAGCTCTGATTCAGTTAATCTGTAAGGTGCAATTCTACCCTGTCGTCTTTATAACTGGAGGCAAGGAGAATGTTTAAAAAAAAAAGAGTTGGCTTCATTCATTTAAAAAAAAAATCACCAGATTGTCACAGAAACTTTGTAGAGGTGTTTTGAGACTTTTCACAACATGATTGCTAGATGGGGGGAAAAAAAAGTTCAGTCTTACATTGTGCTGCTTTTCTTTTAAAACATAGTACCATGATTTTTTTCAACATCCTTAAAAAAAAGAGTAACCAACAAAAAAGAAAATAATAATTATAAAGGAAGAACTACATTTCTGTGACATTCATCTTGTTTTATTCTCATAGAGATGAAGACAGATCTGAATTTGCTTCTTGAATGTCTTAAATATCAAATGGACAGCCCTACTTCTCAAAAAGAGGCCTTGGTCACTATTTATTCAATCTGTCAACAAAACAGTAAGAGATATTCTATCCCAAAATTTTAATTGGGGGATTAGATTTCTATTTGGGGTTCTGAATATTGAAATAACATTATTTATTTTCATAGTACATTACTACACTTTGTCACTTTTTAAAATAGGTACATGTCGAAGCCTTAAAAATGTAAAAGATGACATGTCTTGTACACAATATATATTCCATACTGCACTGATTTGTTTTTGGATTGTCACTTGAGTACATAAGATATATTTACTGCTTTCTATAATGTCTGCATTTACTACAGGTGATGCAAGTAATTATTTGCGAGAGATTGGTGGTTTGACATTCATAACTGACCTTGTAAAGTCAAGCATGCATTGTATGGTAAAGGAAGCTGCCTTATTTACGTTAGGAGTTATAATTGAAAATAATGGTAATATATTTGTATTTCTAAGCATTGTATCATATTTTACTCTATACTTATATTTATCTCATCATCAAATAGTTGAATGTAGTTATAGATGGATTTATCAGGCCACAATACAGATCAGGTTATTACTGTTAGGGTCAGATTCTTCATTCCTCCATTGCCGTTTCGTTCCACTGTGGAAGCACAGGACAGCCATAAAGACAGTTCAGCTCATCATTTGAAAATTCATCAGGGTTGGGAAAATCCTTGGGTGGTTTTGTTGCTGTATGTCACAAGGGATAGACACTGGTGTAGAAAGCATGGCAAAGTAATTGCTGTACCTGAGTCCTGCTCTTTTTCAGTGCCATATTGGCATAATTACTATAAAATTGCATATTATGTCTTTGGACATGATAGCCTAGAACCAGGCCCAGAATCATGTAGCAACTGTCAGCCACTTTGCAGCCCCCTCTCCTGAGCTTCAACCTTGCTCAACACATTTTGGGTTTAACTGAGACTGTAGTCCATGGTTTGCAGATCATTTTATCATGTTAGTGGGAAATTACAGACTCTCAGAATCTCTGAATTAAGGCAATGAGGAAGAAGTTTTCATGGAGAGTTTAATACTTTGTTTCATAAAATGGCCAAATTGTAGTCAGTGCATTTATCATCTTGCTGCTTAGTAGAAAGGCTGTTGTCAAGCATAGCTGTGACTTTTTTCAGCCTGGGTCCTATTCCTAAATAAGTTAGAGGAGAGGAAGGGAAATTCTCCTTGCAAGTAAGCGTTGATGAGAGGTTTTTAAATATCTTTGATATTAAGTATCAGTGCTTCATCACTTTTTCTTGTCAGTCTTGTAGTAAAGGCAGTATGTATACTATAGGTAGAATTGTTTCATACCTCTACACTTTAACAATTAATACCATTTATTTCCTGGTTTCAGTTTACTGTCAACAAAATATGTGTGCTTCTGGATTGTTTGAAGAGCTCATTTTGTTCTTAATGAATAAGGATTCCAGTGTAAACTTGAAAAGAATGTCTGTATATGTTGTTTTAGTATTGGTTTCAAATAATAGTAAGTGTTTTTTCTTTTATTCATAAAAACAAGTAATAACATTGTGTGCAACTCATTTCAACACATTATTGTTTGTCAGCCCCTACCATTGTAGCTTGAGGTTACATACTAATATTGTAAATAATGTAAATATTGTAAATAATGTAAATATACCATTCATTATTAAAAATAGCAAAATGTACTTTTGGGATCATATTTATGTTCAGAAACAGGTGCATTTGTTAATGAAACAATACAAAAAGAACATTTCTCATAGTTCACAGTGAAATTTAGAAACAACACTAAAACCTTAGTATTGATTATTATTTGTATGGTTATAGTACCCAAAAGTCCCAATAAAATCTGTTCTGTTGAGCTCTAGGCAAACCTCTAGTTTAATTTAAAATCTCTTGTATTGTACAGTAGTAGTAAGAAAAATATAGTTGGCAATTTTTACTATATAGCTAATATGTTTTATGTACCTTCATCTTTGTTTATTTGTATATAATTTGTGTGTGTGTGTACACGCACAAAATATATAAAAATATTTTTCCTGATACTGGTATATGATCATTTATAGAGAGTGGGCAAACTCACGTTAGAGAAACAGGCTGCATTGGTGTTCTGCTACAGTTATTCAGGTAAATAAGCAAGGCTGTTGTTACTATACTGGCTATTTAGCACAGGATTTCTTTGTCAATACATTTGGCTTTTTCTTAACAGAACAGCTCTTTCAATATCTGAGATAAATCTGACAGATGAAAATATTAATCAAAATTATCAACTGTGGTCTTCAGTCTGCAGTACTCTTTGTGCATGCGTTAATAATCCTCAAAACGGTAACTATGTTTTTATCTTATTTTTTCACACAGCAGTACATGTAAAAAGGATATTTGTAAAGTACCTTTTAGTTGATTGTCATCTCAAACCACATATTGCATTGAGGTGTTTTTGTTTGGTTTACATGTTTACAGAAGAGAATCAGAAAATTTGCAGTTCAGTTTTCCCTCATACAAAACAGTGGCTAGATAGATGCATAGAGCCAGAGATAGTTCGTCCTATTTGTTCATTTGTTGGACTCGCAGTTGCAAATAATTGTAAGTGCATGTCATCTTGAAAATAATTTATATTTCATAGGAGTAAGTTTCATAGAACACTAATAAAAAGCTTAATTTCCTCATCTTTCTCCTTTCCCAGTAGATTTATTTGCTGATCTTCCATCTATTTTGAAGGTGGTCAGTGACTTGTCACTGGCCCCACTCCTCTAAACCCCATGAAGATATTTGCTGCTGAACCAGGGTGTGCCCTGTAAATAGAGGCTGGAAGGGCAGGAGACAAAAGTGGGCATTTTTCTCCAATGATCCTTTCAGAATTTCCAAGAAAAGATGACGCAGGCACTGGCAGATCAGCTCCAATGGAGCTCTTTGCTGTGGTAGAGTGCTCTGTTTCATTTCAGGATGAATGCTTTGGCAATAAGGTTTATGGCTTGTGAGAGTGTCTGCACATGCAAACATAGTCCTTTCCAAAGTTTCCCTGGAAGTATTGGTAAGATGGCTACTACAAGTCCTAGTCTTAAAAACAGTAAATCCAATTAAAAACTTTGGATCTGAGGTACTCTTGTCATTTACCCTATTTAGTCATGTTCAGTGGTTGGATCAATACGGATGTAAAAGTACAACCAGATCAGTTTGGTGTTCAACATCTACTGAAGGTGACTGTACAAGGTGCAGGACAATGGTGAATCAGGCTGTTCGTAAATATTGATTTACTTCAGTCATTTTGAGAAATCTTTTCATCGTGTTAATTTTTAAACTATTTTCTTGAAAAAAAGTCTTTATAGTTTATATAAAGTATTTTTGACATGAGAGTTTTTCCTGAAAAGATTATGTCCCTCTGTGTTTTGCTTCAATTTGGCAAATGCCCCTCAACCTCTTTTTATCTGTTACTATTCCTGTGTAAATAGATGACATTTACTTCAAGGTCAGATTTGGATATATGATGTTAGTAGTACTTTACTTCACAAATAGTTCTACCGGCTTCAAGTCACTAAAGTCTGTAAAATAACTTGGAAGCTGTTTTGATTAAAGCTACTTTAAATATAAGGGTATTACCACCACAACATGGAAAATAATGGCAAAAACAAAAAAAAAATGACTTCAAGAATACAAGTACACTGTTCCTGTTTACATGGGTACATCCTGCCTGCATATTTTTTGTAAATATCCTATAAAAATGCACATCTGAATTTGCCATTTCTCTCAAATATATTGAATATCCAACTTCAGCTATGCTTTGTGGATGGATATGGAAGCAAAATAACATGTCCACAGAAAATTGTGATAAAGTTGTTTGATTAATATGGTTTTAGAGCAAGCTGACATGTAAATGTTGTAATGCAATTTTTATTCTTTTCTTATTAAGCGCACATACAGAAATATTTTGTTTCCATTGGTGGATTAGATATTTTAGCTAAAGTTCTTGTCAGGCTGGTAGATGACTCATTTAGAAACTACGCCAGCACAAAACTTGCGGTAGTAGTGACGAAGACTCTGGATGCCTGCATTGCTGATAACTGTGAGTGAATGGACAAACAGTTTTGGTCCGGATATTAGAAGGGTGCAAGGTTGTGTAGGTGCAAACTGTAGTTTTACATCTTGGTGTTCCCTCAGTGCTCACCCACTGAAACAGCAAAAAGTGAGAGTGTGAGCCTTCACTGACTCAGAGCTTGGATTTTAGAAGACTTGGGATTGTGACAAAGTTTGATTTTTCAACACACACACACACACATATATATATATATATATATATATATATATATATATATATATATATATATATATATTCAAGCAAACTTAGTTGCTGTAGTCTTGGAAGGAGAATGACTCCTTTATTAGAGAGTTCCCAGCTGTTCTCTGGGAGACTTTTACAGTAGATAAACCTTGGCATCACATCTCCTGTCCTCCCCAGATTTGTCCTCAAACTGGTAAAGAATTTGGGGAAACTTTCAGGGGTGTGTGTGCATTAAAGGCACTAATTTTTCCAGGTTCTTTGTGTTTTCCCTTGTGACCAAGGAGAATAGGGAGTTGTTGGGTCTAGGGAGAAATGTAGACCAGACTAGCATACTTTAAGAACAGGATGCTGATTTTAAATTTTGGTGCAGCATGAAGAAATTGGGGCAGCCTCATGGGGGACACCCTAAAGAAGAAAATGTCATGTTGCATTTGTGCTGTGGACTTAGTTTGATTTAATCATTTTATAATAGCTGCCATAGGTGCTGTCCTGTCAAAGTATCACATTGTGCCAAAGCTACTGAGGTTGCTGACTTACGACACTCTTGATTCAGGAGAAAAACTTAGTCTTATTCTTGCTATTGGACATTGTACAGAAGTTTGTGGTAAGATTTTAAATGTCTTTATTAATTTTGGTTTATGGGTCTAATTCCTTCTGTGTTTACAGTTTTCATTAAAACTGTATTTTCATTAGTGCTTCAGGGCAAAGTTCTAAATAATTTAATTTAATATCAAAACTTAGAAAAAATGTTAAATTTTCTGTGTAGGTGATCATCAAATTTTAATGACCTACCATTGTTGCTTGCCTTGGTGTGTGGGGGGGTATCTTTTGGAGTCTCTGGAAGCAAGAGGAATCCATGACAGTTATTTCCATTATAATCAGTACCTAATACCTACTAAATGCCAACCAGAATTAATACATTATAAAGAAAAGTTTCAGAAGGTATCATAGCCTCATTTAATAAATATAAAAGTTTTCACTAAAGTGATGAGAACCTTTTTAAAATAAGGCTTTTGATTGTGGATATGCATATAAAGTTATGCATAAATTACATGGAATTGATGTAAAAATCGCGGTTCGTTTCTCAGGAGGCGAAAAAAACCTTCAGCCACAGACACACTCTGTTAGCAACACAAAAGGTATATATTTGCAAATAGGGTCAGAGAGAGAGAGACAAAAGATCAAACACTCTGCTGCCCCCGAGGGAAGCTGCCCAGCTGGCTTTATCCCCTCTCTCCTGACCACGTGTGCAGAAGGAGGAACCTTTACAACTCATTTCCGATTCATACATACATGTATGTGAATACGTCAAATCATACGTCGCATGTGTATTATAATTAACTACTTAAGTATGCGGGGCGGATAGGCTTATATGTATTAATTCATTGCGCATGGGTAGAAAGTACCTGAGGTTACAAAAGTTTGAATTTTCCTTGCTTCAAGGCTAGAATTGCAATTTACTCTTATCTGCATGAGAAAAGCTGAGGAGTATATGCTTTACTGTAACAAAGAGATAGTAACTTTGCAAAACAAAGAGAGAGTGATACCTTAATACAAAGAGCTCTCAGTAGCTCTCCCAGTTCTCTCACCAGGGAGGGCTGACAGCTGCGCTGTTTTAACAAGACTTATTGATAATGCATTTTTAATAATATTTCTAACAGAATTTACCTAGATAAGGCTTTAATGAACAGAGCCCAAGATACAAATATATGGTCATCTTAAGATACTGTAAAAGAACTGTCAACTATGTACAAGTCAGGATTGCTTTATTTTCTATTATTGCTCTTTTTAGAAGAAAATCAGTATGATCTACTGAAGAACAATGGCCTTCCACTTATGATTCAGGTATTAACTGAATCTCAAGATGAAGAACTAAGCAAAGCTGCTATGTTTGTGCTGCAAAACTGCAAGAAAATGAGTAAGCTTTCTGTCATGCTTTTAAAAAACTAAGTGAGATGTTCCTAGTATGTGAGTCTTGTGGACGTTCAAAAAAGTTTTTAGGTGTTGGAGTTTGATGCAGTGTAATTTTTTACAGTTGTTTACTTATGTAGAACTGTAGACACTTTTTTTTTCTCATGAAACATCTGTCTCCTTTTCCTTAACCATCTACAGTAGTGGTTCTCTAGCTTTTTAGAGTCAAGGCCCTGCTTGGAAAATGCTAGCTCTTAGTTTTCACTCATTTCTTGACTATAGAAAAATAATAGAGCAATTATTTCATTGCAGAGAACTCAGAAAGATCACAACAGAATGTTTTTAACACTATAGATTCCTATTCAGAATCCTTGGGTTTATCTAGTTAGGTCATTGAGGTCCAAACTTTCTGCCAGGCGTGCCATAAATTAACCCTCCCCAAGTGCTACTCTGATCCTCTTTCTTTGCTGCACTTGTGGGGAGTAGACCATGGGTTGGTCATCCCTGGCTTATGTGATCTAGCTTTTATTTCAGAGGTGCTGAGGTGCTGCTTTTCCAGTCAACTGCATGGGACCACTGATATGTAACATCTTTTTCAAAGAAGAATTTCACTGTAAACAAATTCATGAAAACTGTAACTGCAAATGTAGCAACTCTCATTATATATTTACCGTACAGTTTATTTCACACCTGACTGAACTGAAGCTTTTAACTGCAATTGCAGTTATATATAGTTTATATTAAAACTATATATTAAAGCTGTCTATTAATTGCCTTTAATGTGTGTGATTAACCCACTAATTGGTTCTTGCATTAAAGTTTTTAACACACTAATTGTGCACTGTCACTGCTACATCTGGGCCACCCAGCGGGGCAGTGGTGGCAGTGCAGAAGACCACAGGGCAGCCAGACGCAGGCTCCAGGCTGCTGCAGCAAGAAGGCCGGGGGGAAGGAGGGCACACACCCAGACACAGACACATGAGCAGCTGCAGCATGCATGTGGCCAGGAAAGTAGCCTAGTAGCATGTAGAGCAGCACCCAGCAAGTAAGTGTGTGAGTGGAAAGGGGTGGAGGGAGAGGAAGAGGGGGCAGATTGAGGCCCCCATGATGAGGGAGGGAGTGGGGCTGGGGTGAATGGGGCCCTGGGGCCAGGGCGGGTTATGGGATGGAGCCGCAGATGGCTTGTCAAGAGGCATGGTTCCCTGCTGCTGTGAGCCACTCTGGTGGAGGCATGGGAGGCCATGGGGGGCCTCCTGGATCGTGTGTGGGGTGGAGGTGGGATACTCATTGCAGGCTGGGGCTCTGCCCTGCTGGCTTTGCCCCAGGAGCCATACAATACCATGTTGTGCCTCCCACTGCTGGACAGGCAGGGTGCACACGGCTAGTGCGCAGTGGTGGGGAGCTGAGCCCCTGGACGAACCACCCGTGGCTCTGTCCCATGACCTGCCCCAGTCTCGGGGCCCCATTTGCCCCTGCCGCCCTCCCTCCCTCCTTCCTCCCTGTGGGGGCTTTGATCTGGCCCCCCTCTCCGCCACTCTTCCTTTTCCCCCAGCCCCTTCACAGACTTAGCTGCTGCTCTACATGCCACCGGGCTGTGTTCCTATAGGGTTACAATATTTCCAGCTGGAAAAAGGAGGATACCTGGGGGGGTAATATGATTGGGGTAGAGCAATGTTATGCCTGTGCCTTGCCCCTGCCCCTCACTCCCAAGCCACAGCCCCCCCAAATTCTGCTGCTGCTTCTCACTCCTGACCCACAGTACCCTGCATCCTGCCAGAGCATGCAGGGACAGCCCCTTCCCTGGGCTCCAAACCCCACACATACTTGCACAGCCCACCACAACTTCACAAATTCCCCCCACACACATCTACCCCCAACCATACAAAGTACCTGCATAATTTTGAGTTTTTAGCTGTGCAATTAAAATCGCAATTAATTGTTACAGGTTTTTTTCATTACACAACTAATCGCAATCACACTTCTTAATCATTTGACAGCCCTACTATATATGGAACTTTCTTTCTGCTTCATTACATCCAAATTTTTTTCTTAACAGTCTGAACTTAAATAGAGGTTTTTAGAATGTTGATTTTTTTTCATCTTTCACAATATTAAAAATATAAAAATGAGATGTTCTCAGTATACTATCAGATGAGGAAAGACCACATATTTTATTTATTTTCTACTTTACAAAGCTGAGAAGTTGTCTCTGAAAATCAATGAAGATTCTTTGCACACGAATGATACAGAAGACTTAGAAATGAACCTACAAACTAGAGAGAGGAATCTAGAAGACTACTGGAAGAAAGCAAAAGAAATTTTACACAGACTAAACTTGCTTGAAAATGAGCATTATGAGGTTTGGCCAGTTTATTCCAGTTATAAACCTAAGCAGATCTTTTCCCTCAAAGTTATGGAGAAATTTGAAGCAAAGCATTAGAAAATTCTCAATATGAGCTGTAAATGGGTGGGGGGACAGTCGTCTGAGAAACTGCACCCTGTAACATTTTACTTTAGCATTATAGTAGGTTAGAGATAGAAGAAGCACTCAAAGTGGAGTGAATGCATGAATAACATCCTCTTTTTAATATTCTGAGAGAGACTACAAAATACATTGTAAAAAATCTGGTTCTGTAGGATTTAGTATGCAGTCAATTCAGGTTGAATACTGTGGCAGAAAAATAATACCCAGATTTTTAAAAACATTCATACATCTTTTGAATCTACCATTTCCACAATTTTGTGGAAATTCTATGATTGTATGTCTGTGGTAATTGCATGCATATATGTGTACTCAAGTTCAGTGCCCAAATACCTCTCTCTCAATCATACTTTTTTTTTGCTAAAGTTCTGATAGACTTCATTTGAATTGATATACCAGATAACTTTCATGCTTTATAAAATAAAAAGTATTCAGTATAGGTTTAGAATTAACAAACAGTAGTTCTTACGTTTAAAGGATACTTGCAGAAGCTTTCATACCAGGGAAACAGAACATAGTAATCAAAAGCAGGATCTAGTAAAAGCTGTAGAGCATGTACAACATAAGGAAACAACATGGAAAAAGAATGTGTGTCGAAAGTTCTGTAATTAACGTGATAGAAATGGAGATGAAAATCCCAAATTATGCCAGACTGACAAAACCAGAAAACAGTGCTGTGAAATATCCCCAGAATCATGCAAGGAAATCTGGAGGCACGTTAATCTGAGTGTAACAAAGTGATGCTGGCATACACACAAAGAGCCCATTAATGGTACAGAATTCACATTGTGTTGTAAAATGCTGTATTTTCATTCATATTATTCTTTCAGTTGTTTAACATCAGGGCTTTAGTTTGAGACTTCAAACCAACGTGAGTTTAACTGGATGTCATCTATTGTTATTCTGCTTTTATACCATTGTTTCCACAATTAGGCTGTAAATTCTTAAAAGTTCTCAAGTTTAACATGGATTTTTGTTCTTGTGTTTTTTCATGACTATCTAGTCCCCTTCAGATGCAAGTATTATAGTGGTCTGTAATTGGATTACAAGCTAGTTTAGGATTGACATTTATAAGTATTTAGAACTGCTTGGGTTTAGGATTTGCATAGTTTACATCCCAAAATTCTACTATGTTACTGTTCCTTTAAATTCTTTAGCACAACCTTGCTGCCTTTCGTGTTAACTTTCATCTCTAAATGGACTCTCTTGCTTCTTCTGGTCTGTCCCTTTAGCCCTGCGGTAGAATTAATTAAACCTTTAGCATTCATTGATATTTTTGCAATATAGGACAGAACAAGGAGAAAAATATTTGTTGATGTACTGCCAGAAGGAAATATGCCAACAGCATCGAAACACCATGATATGGATGGACCGCGTAAAAAAATGCAGTGCCCACAGATAAACTGTCAGTCGCATGATTTAGTTAGTACTACAACTGTAAATGATAAGTCACAAAAGAATGAAATATTAAAAGCTGTGAATCCAGTAAATGTTTCTATTGGGCAGAGTGAACAAAATGATACTTTATATTCAGTTGATAAACTGCAAAGAGGTAGTGTGCTGTCTGATCTTCATGGGCATGAAAGAACTGCTTGTGAGAGGGAACAGTCTCTTCTTGAAACAAGGTACGGTATTTGATGTCTAAGAGTAAACATTTAAAACTACTATTAATTTGCAAATCAAATAGCATTTTTATTCAAGCTATAGTTTCCTTAGGTTGCCTTCTCTGAGGAATTGTGTTAGATCTTTAGGCTTGGAAGGATTCAATTTTCACTGGTAAACAGCTATTTCACCTTGCACACAGGCTGGCAAAAAAATATTTTCATCAGTAATCAAAATTTACAGAAAAGGGTCTGTAATGGAACCCTTACCCCTGTTACTGGACAGTGGAGAAAGACACAGAACGTGGGTGGGTGGTGTTAAGAGGAAAACAGTGCAGTTAGCTTGCTGTTTCTTGCCTAATGACTCATCTGGTAAGCAAGCAGGACTACTTAAACCCCTACTCAGAAACCATGGGAGAAGAGGGGGGAGGGTATCAGTGGCTTCAGCCCAGTGGCAGCAGGGCCCTGCCCAGGCCAGGCAGGCTGAGGCTGGCCACCACCTCTCCTCATGGTTATAGAGCTGCTGGAGTGCCATACCAGCCTCCTCTTGTGCCCCGTACCTGCCTGGCTCTTTCCTGATAAATTAACAGAATGATTTAAAGCAGATATAATTCAATGATTTATGGATATTTACTACTTATATTTTGATGCAATTTTATAAAGCTTTTAACAGTATACTGTCATTACTAAATTGTCTACTCCCCACATCCCTAATTTTGCACAATCCTGAAACTTGAAATCAATAAAAATCAAAATAAATGCTTAAAAACAAACATTGATTTTAGCTGTGAAAATATTAAAAAAAATAAAAATTGAATTCTGCCAAGCCTAAATATCTTTGACATCTCACTTCAGTGCAGGAAAGGAAAACTTTGATTTTGTTGTCTAGATCAAATGGTTACAGTAATCTCAAATGAGTTTATAGTTACTAGTTAAAAATATATATTACAAGTTCAAAAGCATAAAATCCATAATATTTTTGTCCATTTGTACCCCATTTTAATCACTTCACTTCTATTGTTATATTCTGGTATGATTATGCATTTATTCTATTTCACATTTACCTACTTGGATATTTTTTTAACATGCCACTTTATATCTGATGAAATACACAAGCGTCTCACTTTTATGGTCTATGATTTCATGGTGCTTTCTTGTAGTAGGTTTGCAAGGGATAATATATATATTATCGCAGAGAGCTTGATGTTGCACATGCACTAATGTCCTGAATGTATTGTTCAAAGAGTATTTTGAATTATACCTATGTCAGTCCCACTGAAATCACTGTGTTCCTTTGAGCAGAATTTGACCTATTACTGAAACCCAGAATATGTATGATATGTCTCACTATCTAAAATAAACCTTCTAATCATTTGCCTTCAGCAGGCAGACATGCATAACTTGTTGTCAACCTGGAAGGACAGATTTTAGAGCTGCTCTACAAGAAAATTTAAATTGTATTGTTTAAATCAGTGATGGCCAGCTGTTTTGTCAGGTTAACCACAAATTACCCCTGCACCCTCCACAAGTGCCACTCTGATCCCCTTCCTCTTCCCAATCTGCAGCTGTGCTCTCTTCACCCTTCTCTGTGCTCCCTACCTGATTTGTGTTGCTGTGCTTTCTGCATCCTGTCTATCTGTTGCTTTAGTGTGCCTGTCCTTTCTCTAGTCTGCTACGTGCCTACATGTAGGTTTCCCATGCCACTTGTGTTAAGCTGGTCACCCTTAGCTTAAATAATCAGAATTGAAACTTTGTTCTGTTCTTATTTTCCTTATTCCCAATCACCTGATTAGGAAGAAAATGGATAGTTAATACTTGAGTTCTGTCACTCACAGCTTTATCTTGATTTATATATCAGTTTCATAACAAACTTTTATTCTTCCTTTTGTTTTTCATGGTTATCTTTCCTACCCTTAAATAGCAAGACAGTGAATGGTAAATTGCTAGGGTAAATAGCAAATTCCAATACATTTTAATTACATGTTTTGAGTATTCCCAAAAAAACAGGTTAAGGGATATGCAGTGTGTTCTTATTTACAAATTTACTTCAGTTCTCTTCTGTCATCTTGCATTTTGAATATCCATTTTTTTTAATGCGACTCTCTGGCTCCTGCTCCAGCACACATTGTGCTTTGCCTTCACAGCTACCATAAAGTTCTCTGGAGCATGGAAAGTGGCCCATAGTTATGTAACCTATGTTCTGTTTTCATTACTATTTAGGACTTAGAAAGTTACAATTTGCAAGAAAGTTTTGCTTTTTAAACAGTGTCATCCAGAATGTATTTTCCTGGTAGCAAAGATAACCATGCTTCCCTTCTAAAAATTGCCATAAAGATATGTCAACAACACCTCTCCTACCCTGGCTATTTGGGGCAATTAACACATACTAGTGCAGTTTCTAGAACTTAGCATTTTACCTTTTTGAATGATATAGGTTGTAGCCATGTTGGTCTAGGGACAAAGGCAGACAGGGTTTTTTGGGTAAGTCTGATTTATCTTTTTGAGAAGCATTTAATGATAGGCTGAAGATTAATTGTGTTGTGAGCTTTGGTTTTAAATTAATAACATATTGATCTTTTCAGTGACCATTTGTTTAAACAACCAGCACTGACTCTTAACACACGACAGGCACAAATAGCAGGTAAAAGCAACTGAAATATATTTATTTTAGAGATACAGTTGTGTTTAATGGATTTTTGTTAGAAATAAAATATGATCAGTTTGTCTTATCTTTACAATAATATTATATGAATCTAGTGAATATTCTACTGCGTATAATTTCTAATTCTATTATGTGCCGCATTCTAGAAGTACTATAGATATTCAGATGTTTCAATAATTATATACAATTATACAGTGAGAATATTGTGTTTAGTTTCTGTGTTCTAATATGTTTTACTTATGTTTTGTTTGTTTTTCTTAAAATAAATTTGAACATTGCACATTACACAGGATTGGCCTAAATAACCATCTTGTGCTGTATCTGAAAGCCAGTTTAAGTTGATAGTAAACCTATTAGTAGTTCAGTATATTTACCACATTTTGTCCTGTGCACTAAGTATTACATAAACTAAAAACCTAATCATGTGAACTAGCACATGGATAATGTCAAACCTATTCATAGTTCTAAAAGACATTAAAGTTTAATTTACTTGAGTTAAAAATGTCTCAGTTACTTTAATGCAACTCAGTTAAACTTATTGCTTATCTAGGCTTCATTGTATGCAATCAGCTGTAGTTATCCATGTGCTTACACTAGTTTTACCTGATTTCACTCGAACTACTTCTGTGACTTCAGCACAGGCAGTATCAAGGTATAGAGGGTTAGTGCTGATCTTTGATTCATAATCATTTCATGTATTTATTTCATGGTTTAGATGGCATCTTTACTCATGATTAGCTTACTGACGTATTACGGAAGAGTTACTTAAGGATTTGTTATATTTATTGTTATGTTAGAAGAGGGCAAATTGTCCTCTAACTATGCTGATGTATATCAAGAATAGGCACTGCTCTGAGTTGGGTTTTGTAGGACCAGAGTCCAAATTTGATATAAAATACAATTGGTCTGATATCTTACATTGGTATGCAGAGGTATATAAGGTGAAACTGGTGTAATCATGTTGAAAAATAAGACTGACTGGGTACAGTGAAGCAAAGGTAAGCCTGAATTCAGTGGAGTTAATCTAGATTTACACCAAAGTAATTGAGATGCTCTTAACCTGGGTAATTCTGTATGATTTTTAATCATTGTAAATTAAATATCTATATATCTTCTAAAAATATTTAAAAAAAATTAAACTTTATGTATGCCATTGAAAAATGACTGCCAAAAAGAGAGTTCACCTTTTTGATCCTAGTGAAGAGTGTGTGTGTGTGTATTTCTAATTTAGATCCACTTCCACTTTGTTCAGGTGGAAATAAAGAAATAAGTATTCAGACTACTTCTGCATCTCCTAAAAAGTCAGATTTAAGGTGTATGGGTAAATATTTATTTTAATCTTTTTCCTATGGTTTCATAAAACATGTTATGCACAATCAGAACTATAAATAAAATGAATCAATGAATTGATATTACCACTGATCTGGCACATCTACAGTTTAAAACTAGAGCCCTTAATCATGCCCCCACTGCTCCCAATAAACTGTAAATGTCCTGGTCTGTTGTTAGCAAAATTCACCAATCTGAGTAAAGCCCACTCCCTCAATTTCAGACCTGCATCTCTTTCTTCTGTTAATAAGTAGATGAGTTGATTAATAAATAGAAGAGAGAAAATTTTTAATTAACACAAAATACTTAGACAACAAAACTGTTCTTGCTTGTTCATCTGTAAAAGGGAGAGAGTCTGTTAAGTAGATTTGACTACTATGAAGAGCCTCTTCCATTCGTGCCCTGACTCTTGGGGGTGGGTCTGCAGTACAGCAGTCATGAGTCCCAGAACTGACCCCCGCAAGCATACCTGCTTCCCCCCTGCAGTCATCCCCAGGGACCTCTTTGAAGTATCCTGGAGCCTGAGGTCTCAAGAGCGTCTGTGAGGTGATGACACTCTAGCAGCCTCATTGGTGCATATCTGGGTGGGGAGAAGAGGATGGACAGGGTGGGCTTAGGCATCTGTGCCAGGACACACTGCCACCAAAGGTGGACGTAGCCATGCATAATCTTTTATGGATTGTACTGGAGTTATGTGCTCCAAAGAATTAATGAAGTGGGGCCATACCATTGTTTCAACCACCTGTGACCGCAGCACAGAGCCTCAGAATCTGCAACACCTGCTGCAGTTCCTGCTGCTTGAAGGCACATGCACAATGAAAGACCTCACAAAGTGTAATAAATGAGCATGAGCATGTGTAACAAAATGGTCAAATGTGGTGAAAAAACAAGATCTTGTAAGGTATTGTTTGTTAGTCATAGCATTAGTAAGTGTGTGTGTACGTACACTCTGAATATATATTTCATCTATGAATACATATTTGGGGAGTTACTGCACACCCTTAAGAAATCAAGTACTATATTCTCTGACATACACATGCCCCCATATAAAGGACATACCTTGATTTTGGAAGGCAGAAAGGAGGAAAAGATTTTTCCAGTCATAGCCAGCTGTGTCCCCTAACTTATGTAACTCACGTAAAAACATTTTATCAGATAGATGTATGTTGTTCCTACTTTTACATGTGCTATTTCTCCAGCTTGTCTTTTTCAGGGTGTGTAACAGTAGGACTATCTCTGAATAGCAAAAATTTTAGCAAGATGTTGCAAACTTGTCCGTACCAGTGTGATCGTCACAGAGTCATTCTGGAAGCTGAGGAGAGATACAAAGAGAAACTAAAGAAGCTGGCTTTCTGTAACAACAGTAGTTCTGCACCTTATCAAAGTAATCATGAGAAATTATTGTAATACATAAGGGAGTAGTTTAAGATGTATTGGTTGTTAGTAAGTTAGATCAGAATCAGACTCAGCCAAATGCTTTTACACCCACTTAACTGGATCTAGTCATAACAGTGTGAGGTCAGAATCAGACCCTGAGTCCCTGGAAAGAGCAAGTATAATAGAGCTTTTCTGTATTCATTAGTACTGGTTTTATGTTCTCAATATGAGGATGAGGCCAACTGTCTGTCTCCTTAGTCAGTCCCTGCCTATAGCTACTGGGGACAGGAGAATGAAATAATGTAAAATACAAATGAATGGTAGAGCAAGAGCATGTTGTTTTAATATCATCTCCTCAAGGATGCAAGAAGCTTATTATACGTCTTGACTAAGATGTTGGGTTTTTGCTGGTAAAAAAATTCTAAAGATTTTTAGAATGTAGCAGTTCTTTAAATGTTGGTATTTATGCTGATAACATAATTGTCCTTTACTTTCCAGAAATAGTGTTGACCCCAATTAAGAAAGGAAGCCTGAATACAGTCTCATCGACCTTCAGAAGCAGAATTTCACAGGAAAGTTTCCAAAGTAAGCCTAGTCTTGCAGCTTATGCTCATGGAAATAGCCCTGACTATATGTATAGTTCTATAGTACTTGAACACGTGGGCAACTTCATTATGAAATTCTCTGGATGGACATTGTTTTCCTTTATAATGTGCTCTACAATGTTATCCCTCACTGTACCATTTTAATTTTAAATAATTAGTATCTCATTTCTGTGTAGCAGAAGCCAGAGAAACCCATTGCAGGATTTTTGCTTTTACTAGAAAACAAGTCTTGTTCCATCTCAAAACTGGTCTGGAGTACAGTATCTCCTCTAAGGCCTAAGGCCTCAAGAATACTAGTTTTATAAACCTTGTTATATTTTTTCCCTTCATCCTCAGTTTTATTTTCAAATATATCATACCTCATTGAACTGGCTCTCTTTTCACTTGCATTACTGTAATACTGTTGTTCTCAGTAGGTTTAAATATGACTTAAACCATTTAAATTAATGTTTCTCAATCTTTTTAGAGTCAGAGCACCTGTCCACCACTTTTTTGAATGTGGCAGCATCTCCAGTTGAGAATCACTGTTGTGCTGGCTTAGCTTACCTTAGTGGTTCTCATCTTGGTGCCACTGCCTGATAAAACTGTCCTGTATGTCTTGTGCACAGCCAGACTAGGAACTGCTGCTGCACATGTGTGCTCTTCCTGTATTAGGGTTCTCTAATAACCCTAAAACAGGCAGGCGAGCTAGTTTGTGCTGCAGCCCTTCATAGTGTGACCTTGCATGGTATCTTCCTGAAATGGCAGCACAGGAGGCAGGTGGAACTGTCCCACACACCTGTATTTCCAGAAGGAGCATGGCAGGGAGCCAGGGGGTTTGGACTGGGAAGGGCTGCAGCACAAGCTAGCTCTCCTGCCTGTTTTAAGGTTAGCAAAGAACTATAATGCAGGAAGAGGGCACACACTTCTTCAGCCCTGCAGGTAGGGCAGTTTTACTTAACCCTAGCAGGAGTAGCAACTATATCACTACAGTCCTGAGGGGGTCTTGTGATACCTTGGTTGAAAGCCACTGGTGAATTGAAATCCATAATAATGGCAAGTTGCAGCATGTAAGAATGTTCTTACCAGCTCTATCTATGGATATTCTAAAAATTAATACTCCTATATCCATACTTAAACTCTTAAAAGGGTGGCCAGATTTTAATGATGCTGAGCATGCATTACAGTTTACTAGTCCTCTGCACTTTTAAAAAGCAAGTCACTTATTTGAGAGCATAACTTTAGGCTCTTATTTTGAACATCTTGCTCTATATTACTGTCCACAATTTCCAAATCACTGATCATTTATTAGCTAAGTGGTCTATCTCTTCTCCAGATTCCCAATTTGATTATTTTATTCACACATATTGCCAGCAGAAGCTTTTTCCAAGTTACTGTCTACATTTATCTTAACAATTCATAACTGATATGACAGGGCTTCTGGGAAACAAATTGTTCTGAGGTAATCACTCAGACTGGAACAATTTTTCTTCTTATTCCAGAGGTTCTTTCCTTAAATTCTAATTCCTAAATGTTACCTTGTTTGTTGTGTTGTGCAGGAAAAAAAATAACATATTATTATTTTAAAAGGTATTCTTTTGACTCCAATGAAGAAATCCAAAACTGGTAAGTCAAATGGAAATGTCAAGCTGAACAAAAATATTCAGTTGCCAGAAAAGTATGACCTTACAGCTACATGTCCAAAAAGTAAGTAATACTATACAGTGAATTACATAATTTAATATGGTTAAATGATGCCTCTGGTTAACAGCTTTGAGATCGCCAGATCTGTGTGTACTACTGAGAGAACTTAATGTGATATATGCTAGTGTATATCAACTTATATTGACATGTGGGTTTGGTCTTCTGTCATCTATTAGTTGCTTCTACTGCTCATAAGATGACACCTTGCATATGTAATGCCACAGTAACTCTAAAGAAGCTTTAGTGCTAGGGAAAAAGATGCTTTCTTGGATTATTTGAAGATTAGACTTTTACAGCATTCATTTTCCCATTTCTTAGATCTACTGCTGCTTTACAAGTACTATGTTTAGTTGTACAGTAGACCTGTTAGGTTTAATTAACACATCACAACTTCATAGTTCTCCAGAGAGTCCAAGACAATAACTTGAAAAGCCAGAAAATCAAAGAGGTTCACCAGACAGATCACGAGAGCCTGAATGGAAAACGTAGCTACTTATTCGATGAAGATGTGGTAAGTTTTAGACAGTCAGATAGTACTGTCAGAGATTTATATACAAATCCCTGTAAAATCAATGGGAGTTATTCTTTTAACAAAATAGTCTTAGGCAAGAGACCAGCACCAAGAAGCATGACCCAGATGATCTCATTGTAGGCAGGTCCGTCACCATGTCAGTCCTCGACTTACAACGTTTTGAGTTGTTCTTACAGTGTTTATAAATTGACACTCTGTTTGAACTTTCTGATGTCAGTTTTGGTTTTACAACACTTGATCTGACGTCACGTCACGTCAGTGAACAAGTTCGCTGCATCACCCATCTCCTTGGAGAACATCTGTCCAAACTTCCTTGGACACTTTCTTTAAGAAAGCAGACGAGACTCCAGAAAAACCTGCGGCCAAGACTCCTGAGAAGACTCGAGCCAAGAACCCTTCAAAAAGTCACCTTAAAGAAGGCCTTCCAAATCAGTATCATTGCTTTTTACAATATAAATACATTAATGTAGCTATATTACTCATTTATAATTGACTGAGTTACAAAATTCCTGGGTTTTTTTGGTGAAAATAGGGTATTGGGCCTTGGTTCAGTAACCAATCCCCCATTATAACATTGTTTCCTATGGGAAAATCGGTTCTGAGTTACAACAGTTTGCCTTTAGATATGGTTTTCAGGAACCAATTGTGGTGCAAGTCTGAGTAGATGGAACAGAGTTCAGTTAGTAACAAGAAGCTCAGAGGCTCTCTCAAGCACTGCTTGAGGTCAGGGACCTCTGCTGCCTGTGCAAGTTAGGTCTGTAGTTCCACATTGTTGTCTTGGCACTGGTCTTCTTCACTGGTAACCAGGAAGAAAATAACTTAGTCACTCAAAGGATTAATTCATGTCAGCACCAGTCAGAGCTGTATCAAGTCTATCACCGTGTTAGGATTGCAACGTTCAGTACCAACTAGCACTTCCAGCTTGATCTTCATATGGCACTGAGACGTAGGACTGCTTCTCACTCAGTAATGCCATCACACTCTCTCTAACTACGACTTCTACTATCTTTCCCAGCAGAGTTCAGAGCAGTTAGAATCTCCTCTGCTCAACCTGTTCTATGTTGTTTATATTCAAGTCTCTTCAAGTTCCTAGCAGGATTTGGACACCAGAGCCTCCAAAACAGGTTCAGAGATTGTATCTAAATCTATCTTAAACATGGATTATGGTCACAAACTGATGCTAAACAGCACATGAACATCATTAAAAAAAATTAAAAGCAATTCAGCTGCCATGCAAGTTTAAAAACTGACAAACTAAAAGCTGCAAAAAGTTGAGGTTCAGGATCAGATAACATTCTAGTCTCTTTAATTTACATATTTCTTTTTCTGTTTCCAGTGATTTTCAGGATCCTGAGGAAGGTGAGACTGGATGGAACTCATGTAATCCTAATAGCTCCCATGTAGCCTCACCAATTCTGGTTTCCACATCTACTTCTGTCCAATAGTCAGTCCCTAATGCCTGTCCAAAAGGGCATAATCTTATAGAACTTTAGTTTTATTCTGTATCCTGATTCAGTTTCTCTGTACCTCACTGTGTGGATGCTATATGGATGACTTATGCTGCACAAAAGGTAGCCCTTCACTATAAAGATATACATAGCATAGTAGAGGTATTTTTCATCTTGGTCTGCTCTCCAGAGTGAGACCAATTTCAGCTAAAAGGCCACTGGATTACATCAGAACAGCATATTATATTAAATAAGTTAAGTTTTTGACTTGCATAAGAGCTCATTCCATCAGGCCCAGGCAGCTTTTTGAGCATACATTACCAGCATCCATACATTCTGATTTGCTGAGTGGCTACATAGTGCATACGTCTACCAGTCATTATATGATGGTGTCAGAGTAGACATCAAACTAAGGAAAGTAGTTCTACAATCATTATTCAAGTGAAATCTTAATTTCCACTGCCCAAAGGACCTCACTACTTACTAAAGGTGCACTGATACTTTGATGCCATATTGAATCAGCATTGATATAGGGAAACTTGGCATGATTGGCAAACTGCTTTTTTTGGCTGGTATGGCCGATAATTGCACCGATTAAATGTCCCATGCATGCACACAGCTGCAGCATCCATGCGGCCAGGAGCTCAGCCTGGTGGCTTGGAGATCAGCATCAGGCTGGTAATCTGTTGTGGGAGAAGGGGCAGGAGGACAGAAGGGGCATGGTGGGGGGAGATCAAGGCCCCTGTGAGGGAGGGGCTGGGGCTGGGGCAGGCACTGCCTAGCTGGGGTGTGGCATGAGATGGAGCCGTGAACAGCTCATCCAGTGGGGAGGTGACTCCTGCCGCTGCAGGCACCGCGGGAGGGGTGTGTGCCCCCAGATCTGCACATGGGGTGAGGCAGGCTACCACTGTGGTTTGGTGCTGGGGTGGCACCAGGCTCTTCCTGGCAAGGGTCTGGGCTGGGCTGCGCGTGGGGTGGACAGCAGCGGCACTGAGAGAGGGAGTACATTGAATTCTTGGGTGGCTGCAGACCCTTCCCCTCCATCGTATAGATCCCACTCCCAGCACCGCTACCACCCACCTTGAGTGCAGGCCTGGCTCAAACCCCTGCCAGGAAGAGGCCAGTGCTACCCCAGCCCACAGCAACAGCCTGCCCTGCCCTGCACGCAGATGCGAGGGCATGGCCCCCCCCTTGCCTTCCCAGGGAGCCCGCAGGGACGGGAGCTGTTCTTTCCCCCCGCACTCCTGGACAAGCCATGACTTTCCCATGTCCTGCCTTAACTGGGCAGTGCCTGCCTCAGCCCCAACTCTACTCCCTCACTCACTGCGGAGACCTCAGTCTGGCCCTACATGTCCCTTCCTTTCCTCCCCTTCCCCCACAACAGACTTACTAGCCCGACACTGGTCTCCAGCCTTCCTGGCTGCATATTGGGATCAGATCGGAATTTGCTGATACACCTCCTTAAAAATCAGCCATCGATATCGGCCCAAAAAATCTGTATTGGTGTATGCCTGCTACTTGCTGATTACCATGAGTGGAAACCTTGTGTACAAGTACTCCAAGAGAAAGAAACAGGTACTTATGCCACAGTAACTGTTTTTTCAAGAAGTTCTATACTTGTGGATCTCATATCTTGCCCTCCATTCCCACAGCTTATCTGGTCTTATCTGGATCCTGAGTGATGAAGAAACTGAGTAGTAAGTGTTACTCTTGTGTCCTCTTGAGGAAGAGCAAATGGCCATGGAGGGTGCTTGCATGGCTCCTCATGGGCACTGCTAGTAAAGGCTTTGTGAACTAAGTGGGATCCATACATACAGAACATCTTGAAGAAACAGAGTTACTCTAAAGACATGTCTACACTGCAAACTTGTCAAACCAGAGTTGTCCCCTCAGAACATGGCTCTGCTCCAGGTGGGCTACTTCCTGAAACAGAGATGGTGTAACCACTTTCATGCAGTGCTGCAGGCGAGCTGCATAGCACAGCTATGTGTTAAAAGGTAAGCTTGCAGTGTAGCTGTGGCTTGAGGCAGGTAACTGTTTCTTCAGAATTATTTTAAAAATTATAATTGAGACTTGCATTATTTCTTTCACTTTGTTAGCATATAATTTTACATGATTTCTAAATAAATCAAAATAAATACTTACAGAGTAATGAAAGTCCTTCATTAGCTATGCACACAGGAACTTTACAAAAGATGCAGCGAAGACCCCGGAAAGATTTTACAACTGAAGAAATAAACTATCTTTTGAGTGGTGTAAAGAATATGGGCAATCACTGGAATTTAATTTTATGGTCCTACCCATTTCAGAAAGGACGGACAAATGTTGATCTTGCCAAGAAATACCACAGGCTCCACATGCATGTAATTGAAATGTAATTTTCTACTAATCCTTTATATTTGAACTCTAGTTAGTTTTAACTTTAACGTCTCCTCCACATTTTCTGTTTTATGGTGACAGAGACCCAGGATGAGATTTTTGTGCAGTGCTTCTGAGGCTCATCACTAAATTTGCATGGGGGGGGGGCAGGGAGATGGGTTAAGGTTGCTTCAAGCCACGTTTTTCTTCCCTCCCAGTATTGGACTGCTTTGAAGGTCAGAATTGCCCTTGGTTTAACAAAAACAACCCTAGGGCAAGGTAATATTTGTAGGTAATATTTTTACTGTGTTTTTAACATGTACTCCTCTACATAAGTGCTAAGTTGTAGGCGTCTTTCTTTTAATTCTTTCTTGTTTTTGTCTTGACGTTTCTTTTTTTTCCTCCATTTTACAGATGAAGAAACAAAGTAAAGAAGATCATTAACCTGTTTCTGGAATGCTTAGTATTCTGTCAGATAATTTGAAAGAACAAAATTAATAGTATAAATGGCATTTAGGTAATGCTAATGTGCATATTACAGATGTTACTTAAATTATTTAATTCTTTATATTTTACTAGCACTGAAAAAAACAAAACCTAGTATTCACTTGCAAGAATAGTTTTGTTTTGCAAGCTTAAATGTAATTTTAAATTTATTAGGTACATTATAATTGTGAAAATGCTTATGTAAAGTACACCTTATACCAATAAAATTGAAACACATTTGCTTTATCAGACAACCTGAAAAATCTCTCTAACTTGACCCTGTTATCAAATAGGATACATATGCTTGCTTTAAACTTTGATTTTTTTTAAAAAAGCAAAAAAGGAAGAGTAATATATAAACAGGACAATGCTAATGAGGTTGTTTTTACTGATGAACATAAGTGAAGTTTTTCAGTTCTCTGCAACAAATTTTGTTTGTTCTGTACTGATACTGAGCCTTAGTAGATGGCTTTTCAATGAGTATGTAAACACTGGTCAGTGGTCTTACAAGTAGTCGTCATAGCAGCCCTTTCATCCAGATCCACATTGTATTACTTAGTATGTGATTAGGCTATCTTTGTTATCTTCACTGTTATACAAGACCTCACATTTTCTTTCATTTAATAGTGTATTGCTTTCTTTTTGATTCTGGAGTACTGAAATGTAGCCAGAACAATCATTCCCCTTTTCAGATTTATGTTCCGTTATAGTCTTTAAGAGAAAAAACAATATTTTCTGTTTCTTTTGCCAGCTCAGGCTTTTTGGAAGCTTTTGATTTTGAATCTTCATCATGATCTTTAATATTGGAGTCATTCACATTATCCACTTCATTCTCAGTAGCAGATTTTACTCCCTGTCCATCTTTCAGCAGATCTCAACCCCTCTCTGCTGATCCTTCTGTGCTTTGCTGTTACACCAAGTTGCTTGGACAATGCTCCCCAGAGCTTCAAGTTCTTCTATAGTGATCACTCTAATATCTTACCAGATGCATTTGAAATTGTAGCCATTTCTTTCAGATGTTATTTTAACTGAAACTACACATATTCTGTTTGCCATTAATGCTTTTATCCAGTTCAATGAAATCTTCATAGTTCTTGCTACTAAGCTGCTGTCCAATCTTTTTTCTTTTACTTTTGGGTATTTTTCTGTTTTCTCAAATTTGCATTGAACAAGTGAAGTCACCATTTAGAGAGAGCAAAGGGCTAACAAGTGATTCTTTGCCTCCCTTTTTTCCCCAATAGCATCAGAATAAGACTGTCATAAACATTTACATTACTATCTTATACTTCTGAGGAGAGGCTGAGTGAACTAGGCTTATTTAGTCTAGGAAGGAGAAGCCTGAGGGGGGATTTAGCAGCAGCCTTCAACTACCTGAAAGGTGGTTCCACAGTGGGTGGAGCTGGACTGTTCTGAGTGGTAGCAGATGACAGAACAAGAAGCAACAGTCTCAGGTTGTAACAAGGGAATATTTGGAAACACTTTCTCACTAAGGGCTATAACACACTGTAACAGGTTACCCAGACAGACAGGTCTATCCTTGGAGGTTTTTAAGAACCAACTAGACAAAGTTTGGCTGGGATGATATAGTTGGGGATAGGCTTGCTTTGGGCAGGGAGTTGGACTAGATGATTTCCTGATGTTCCTTCCAAATGTAATTTTCTGTGAGAAACAGTGAGAAATATTTGTACAAGTGTACAAGTGTACCAGGATGGATTGGCATACATTATGGCATTTTAAATTGGCAGTCCTAAAGCATGCTATAAAACATCAAGTGGAAAGCAGTTTTTCTAAGAAAGGTGCCTTCTCATTGGTTAATATAACCACTAAACAATGCAGATTTGAAAACTGAGAACTCAGAGAAGCTATAAAATGGTTATGAGAGCCCCTGAATGGATGATCCTGATAAGATGCATGATGTTTTCTTGAGTCGGAGGCTGGGTCCCAATGCCTATAATAGCTTTGCAAGTCTCTTGCCCCCTCTGGACCCCTTGAAAAGTATATGACCGATTGTGGCATGTTTATGAAGTTTACTCTCAAAAGTTAGATATTTGTTCCCCTGAATCTTTTTTTATAGAAAATCATACAGCCCTAGAACTCAAAGCTTTAATAAGAGGCTCATGGATTCAGTATATGTTACTTTAAATGATGCCAAGATAATACACGAGTAGTTTCTTTAAAATGCTCTGTACAAAAAGTCCTTTGAGAAAGTCTGAAACGTTGAGAGGGGGAGCTGGTGTGTTGAGGTTACCTCTAATTCCTGTCTGATATTAATGGCTGGGGAGCTGTCCAGAGTACTGCGCGAGCTGAGCATGGTGTTGAACTGTGGCACTCGGCTGGGATCTCACTTCTCTTCCAGCAGAACTTGTTTCACGACCACTCCTGGAACAAAGCAGTCGCACGCCTTGCTCTGAATATCTAGAACTTGCACCATGCTCTGGATGTAGGAGGATCCTTCCTTTTTCACTGACCAGCTTAATATTTCATTTTTGGTTTTAGCTCGTTAGGTAAATGAGGTTACCATAAGGATCATTTTATGTTCCAGTTAGCTCTGGCTTTCCCCTACGTTCTACTTCTGGCTGCTTTGCTCCCACCTGACTTAAAAACCAGTTCAGGAACTGGAAGCTTGTCCTGTTCCTGTGGGTTTTTGGTGCTGAGACCCTCTCCGTCTTTGCTAGGGGAAGTGCAACAGTTGTCGGGTCATGGAGCAGGGATCTTATTGAACTGAACAGGAACAGCATCGGCATCTTTCTCCAGGGGGTGATCACCAGGGGTCCTGGTTTTCTCCAAGGAATTCCCAATTTTCAGTTTAAAAAAAAAAAAAAGTAACCCTAAGTCCACAGTTTTCTATGATTCAGACAAAACATTCTCTATATATATATATCTATATCTATTGATAAATTAATATATGGCTATAGATTGATGTAATAGATATTTCTATAGAGATATCTATCAGTAGCGTTTCATCTGAATCACGGAAAATTGTGGATTTAGGCTTACTTTTTTTAATCGAAAATTGTGAGATTTTTTTAAACCAGAAAACCAGCAGGATCCCGGGTGGTCAGAGACGTGGGCCCAGGCACGTCCGCGGCGCTGGGACCGGGCGGGCGCTAAGGTGCCGGGCGGCGGCGCGGACTTCTCACTCCCAACAGGGGTCCCACCCCACCCCGCCATAGCTGCCCGTGTCGCTGCCTGACTGAAACGGAAAGCCGCCGGGGCTGCTCCTCCCCGCCCCGCCTAGGGCTCCTTCCGCTTGGCCGCGCAGCGGCGCCTGCTTGCGAGCCGCTGGGAGGTTGTTCTTCGCGGAGCAGGCGCCAGCTAGGGCAGCCCGGACCGGCGGGCGGTGGGGCGGGGCCGGGGTCCTCGCGGCCCGGGTGAGGTCACTCTTTGTGGCTGCAGTTGGCAAGATGGCGCCGGTGTTGGCGGACGCGAAGCTGCTGGCGCCGGAGGGGCCCGGGGCGGCTGAGCTGCCTAGCGAGGAGGAGGAAGGGCAGAGCCTGTGGTAAGCGGCGCGGCCTGCCTGGCCCGGCTTGGCCGGCCCGGCCCAGCCCCGAGCGGGGCCCCGGAGTGGGGGCGGGCCGCGCTGCTGAGTAATGGCGGGCGGGGAGGGAGGGGGAGCCGGAGCCGAACCGAGCCCCGTGTCGCTTCTCCCCGCGCAGGTCCTCCATCCTGAGCGAGGTGTCTACTCGCTCCCGGTCCAAGCTGCCGTCTGGCAAAAACATCCTCGTCTTTGGTGAGTATTAACTGCAGGGGGGTGTTTTGCCACAGAGGGGCGAGCACACACAGCAGCGCCTGCATCATTGCGCGGGGCTAGGGGTTTTCACATGGGTCCGGGTCCCAGTGCCAGCGTGCTTCGGTCTGAAATGCAGCAGCTTCCCTGCCTTGGCAATTGCATGGGTGCCGGTGTTGAGGCGTTTGTGACCCCTTGCGAAACTATTCCCAAAGACACAGAGTCACTGTCAATCTCAAATTTTATTCAGCACGCTGGGCACCCTGAGCGAACTCAGAGGCCCTGAATAAAACTGTTAGAGGTGATTTATAGTTTACAGACAAGATGTGCGCGCAGGTGGGAATTTTCCACTGTGACTATCAGGGCAGTGTGGGAAAACTCTTAATTATTTCAAAACTGGGTTTTGGCTTCATGTTTGTTTTGAAATGGTAACTAATAGGGAGGAAACTTACTTCAGACTTCAAAGTGAATAGGATTTGCTCATTTCAGAGTCTTATCAGCCTATCCTTGGAGGCTGAGTCTGCTGTAGAAGTCTAACTGCTACACTATTATTTACGATCTTGTTAGTAAAATTTCTACACCAGCTGATTGAAATCCATAGGCCTTGGGCTTTGCACGCTCACCGGTTCAGCCAAATGGGTTTTTAAAGCTGTCCAGGGCTGTCACTTCTTTCCCTGTGTAGGTGGGACCTGCTGTTGGCATTGTCTTGGCAGGTGATGACTTCAGGCTCTGAAGTAAATCGGGGGTCTCTGCTTGGGTGGAAGCTGATAGGTTTATCTGAACCTGGTTTTGTTTTTAGACGCAGGTTTAAAACGGTATCGTGCTTGCAGTCTAGATGCCGCCTTAATCTGAAACTTCTGGTGACATGGTTTGGGATCAGTGGAGAACAGCTGGTTTTTCGGTCAGTTGGACTGCAAAAGTGTTGTTTGCCTGGCTGAAACCCAGGAAGTGAGTCTCGCTCCAGACCTAGAGCACCTGCGATTGGTGCCTGTCCATGTAAACTTTGCTTTTTGTTAAGTGCCCGTTCCTCTACTTTTTAGGATTCAGCTCATTCCAGTAAGTTCATTCACATGAACTATTTAGTGTCCAGGCTGCCAAGCACTCTGTGCCATTTGTTAGCTATCCTTATGTGTTATGTTCTTAGCATATGTCTTCAGTGTGTTGTAGTCTTAGTGATAAATTCAACTAACTGTTTGCATGGAGGTTTTAAAACAAGTCCTTCCCCCCTAGAAACAAGACTGGTTGTTTTGTTTTGTTTTTTCCTGACTACTTGAGCACACTTAAAGAACAGATTTCTGAACGTATCTTTTTGTTGTACAAACTTACTGGCAGGTGACGACGGTTCAGGTAAAACAACACTTATGACTAAAATACAAGGAGCGGAGCATGGCAAGAAAGGAAGAGGGCTGGAATACCTATACCTAAATATTCATGATGAAGACAGAGATGGTGAGTTTGCTACGTCTTCATACAGCGTTGCACCAATCAAGTCACTGATAGGTTTTTGTAATTTTTATGCATTTTAGTAGTGTGTATTTTGGATTACACCCAAGTGGCTGGGTTAAGCATTCTGTTACTGTGTATGTCGCAAGAAAGTGATGTAGCTGTTAAAAGAAAAATGCATTTTGCACTGAGTACTGTCTCTTTCACTGTTCTCACAGCTTGGCCTCTTCAGGAGACAAAATACCTTCGAACAACATGTTCTCAGAGGATCCATTTACTTTCAGGGTAGATATTTTGCTGATGCTGATAGACTGGTAGATCATTCTAGCTGCTTATAATCATATACAAATGCAACTCAATCCATGCTCCTGCAGTGGGGAAAAATTAAAGTGACATGTCCAAGAGCAACCTGCAGTCTAAATTTGGATTTACTGGGTCTTGTAACTTTTTTTTAAAGCAAGCTGTATGTAGGTCACATTTTCCTGTATCTTTATACATGTTGGCTAGGTGATTACTCTTATCTACATAAGAGAGAAATTTCAGTAAAGGTTATTCAGTGAGTAAAAAGAAGACTAAGACACTGACAGAATTAGTTTTTCCCTTCCCCTATGTAAGAGTGCATCTCAATCTCCTCCTCCTTCTTCTTCCCAGAGCTGTTAAAGTACTGCTTGCTTCATTGCTATTTTTCCCAGCCTGCTGGAGACAAGATGCAATGTAATGGGTTGGTGAAGGTCTACCAGATGGAGCACTGGTGTTGGTTCAGGGAGACCTAGGGATTCTCTCCAGTTCTACTTCTGATCTTCTCTCTGATCCTGGCAAAGTACTTAACTTCTTTTGTGCCTTATTTTTCCTGTCTCTACATGGGAATGATGATGCTGACTACTGTTTATGACAGCTTTAGGATTAAAATGTTTCTTTATCCCTGAAAACAGATAGCAAGAAGAATATCAAGTACCCCAGATTCCAACTTATGCATGTGGCTTATAACCCTTAAGCTTACATCAGTAATCGGTGGGGCGGCTCTGCCTTTTGAGGTTAGTACTTGGATTAGAGATGTGCTCTGTTCCCTTGTGGAGTAAGAGTAGACTGTCCTCATTGCCAGTGTCAGGCAAGTCGGTGCCAACTAAAGACGCTTCTGCTAGATGGATTTGTATGCCTTCAGTGAGCACTTAGACATCCCCAGCTTGAAGGAAATCTTTTGTGGTTGAACTTTTCATTGCTGAGGCCAGTCTTCCCTTTGAATGACGTACACCACAGAATTACTTTCTCAACATTGATACTTTGCTCAGAACTGAAGAAAGTGCTAAACAAACATGCCCTAGCTTTGGTGTGGGGGATGGGGGCTCCTTTTGTATCACAGAGATTTTTGTTGTTATGCTTCAAGAAAGATAATACCATACAACAAAGCTGTTAGTATGGAGCTCTTTAGCGCTCTGAGGATTCAGCCTGAGATGTCTGCCTTAGTTCAGTCAGAAATTGGTTTTACTGTTGTCACTTCAGGACTGGTATTCATGCCATCTTTGACTGGTGATGATTCTTTAGTGCCATTGTCAGGACATGTAGCCATGAGAGCTCCTTCTGGAGAAGGTTAGCTTACCTCCACCTTACTTACAGGAAAAAACACTTTGTTGTATAAAATTTCCTGGTTAGTTTTTGGGTGGCCTGGGAGGTCTGAGTGATTCTTGAACAGATTCAGTAGTGCCATCCAGGTTCTGAAGGTCTTGCTTTCTTAGGTTCCTTTGGTCATCCTCTTTAACCTATGGGGCTTTTCTGGCTGAGGTCCTCACCAGTCAGTTTGAAGATACTAGGTCTGTCTTTAAACCTGTTGTAGTTCCCAAGCCAATAAATGTATATGATTCCCTGCCATGTTTGTCACTCTGCAGTACTAACATCTGCACTATTGCCCCTTTCATTGACCCAGTATTCTGACAGCCTTCCCTGTTTAGAGGAGGAAGGAAAGGCTGTGGAGATATGCAAAAATACTTTTAACCAGGAAGAAGGGATTTCTCACTCCTCAATCCCTGTTGGGGATGTGATCCTCTTGTCTACACTGTCATCTATCAATTTGTTTGGAAACTTCAGGTTTTTAGTAAAAATACACTGTTGGGCACTGCTTGATTCATTCAGGCCTTTGCATGAGTCACATCTGTAAAAGGTTTTAGCAGGGCCTGTAAAAAAAAAAAAAAAAAAAAAAAAAAATCCAATTCCTGACTCTCTTATTCTCTCCTGTTGTTAGCATCAGCAGCCAGTAAGCTATGTAGGAAAATAGGTGAGACCCATCCATCAGCCAGACGTGCCAGATTTTTTTCCCTTGAAGTGAAAATCAAGTGCTCTGTGTAACTATGGCCAAGAACTAAACTGATATGACAACGTACCAGTTTTCTCCTTAGGAAGAGATCCCTTTTAATCAAGGATGTTTCTGAGGAGCAGCTAAACGCAGCAAAACAGAGGAATATAGTGCTCAAGATCATACCACTAGCTTAGCTCATGACTTATTTGACATTTTAGACCTGTATGTTAATGGAGTGGCCATCTACAATCTCCAAGCTTTCATACGACAAAGGGAAATCACATCAGCCATAGGTCTCTAGAAGACTTCAATTTAAGTCAGAATAGGAAAGCCTTCATATCGCTTTGCTATGCTACTGGAAACCTTTTCTGGTATCTTTAGGTTTTTCAGCCTTGGCTACTGGAAACCTTCTCTGGTATCTTTAGGTTTTTCAGCCTTGGTTCCTGAAACTGTTAATTATGGGAGGACAAAAGAAAAAGAACTTGACTATAGAGTCATTATCTGCTTCCTTCTCCCCTTGTGTTGTCTTTGGGAGTAAGGTGGCAGACTTAGTAGTTCAAGAGTCTAGGGAGTGATGCTTATTCCCCTTGATCCATATGGAAATTATTTAGTCTCTTTACTTGAAATAGCACTACTGTAGATTTCTAAGCATGTGCTCTACTTTGCCCTATGATTCTCGCCTTTTTCCCTCAGGATTGTGTGGTCTAAAATGCCTACTTTTCACACAACAATTGGGCCAGTTTGTAGAAAATGCCTCTTTTGTGAGGCAACATTATTGCTCGTAGCTATGCTGTCTTTTGGCTTTCCTCCCACACCAGCAGCATCTGCCCAGTTCTTGGCTGTGGACAACATCTGTCTTGGGTGCCAAGCTATTTATGCAGTCCTTTAGTTAAATAACTAGCCAGTTCGCTTCTATTTTTTGCCAGACATTAATCATTCAATTTAATGTGCAAACTACTTTAGTTGCTTGGGTCTTTAGCTGTCTTGGAACACATCCACTACTGAATCTGCCTGAAAAATCTCCTTTCTAGGGTGCTGGCCCAAACTGTCTAGGTGAAGGCATTTGTTCCAGAAGAGGTTCAGGGACACCTGGGATCCTTCTAAATCATTAGCTTCAGGTACAGTTTCCTTGTAGTTTATGGCTTCTTAGCTTATCTGCATTAGGAATAAGATTTATTATGATGTGAAGTTCATTAAAAATACACAACTCAGATTTCCTATGTTAAAAGGAATTCTAGGGATTACTAGGAGCTGTTCCTGAGCGTCTCTTTTCCCAATCCATTGTGATCACCATGTATGTATCCCATCTGGACTGGTGAGCTTCCCAAGAATTGGCATTTGTAGTTGGCAGTGCATGTAGGAGATCTAGTCGTATAAACTGCCCTTTAAAATCTCTCTTGCTGCTGGTAAGAGGCAGTTCTTCAAGCAACAGTGCACAGCAGACAAAAGCAGGAGGCAGTGGTTATGTGATATTAAACTTGGTGTTCAACTAATTAAGTGCATCTCTGCATATTAGTTGTAGCGTTACTGGACTGCTTCATTTGCAATCCAAGTGGTTTTTGATAGCTCCAGACGTATCCAGAGTAGCATCATTCTGTTACTGCGTTGCTGTTTGTCACAAAGTTGAGTTAGTTGTGCTTCATAGTGGGTCTGTGCAAGATCATTAAAAGATGTTCCAGTTGGATTAGTTCTTCCAGCCTGATCCAGGTGCTCTTGGCACACAGGTTATTATGGGAGCCTCCATTTTGGCTTTGGAGCTTCTGACTTGAAGATTGTGTCTTGTTTCACAGGACATGATTTTTATTTTCTTAGTTTGGATCACAGATGTCTAGCTGCCTTTTGGGCGGATATGATTTGATAAACACTGCAAGTTTAAATGATTCTCTACGCCAGTGGCCTCCAAACTTTTTTTTGATTGCGCACCCCTATCAGTAAAAAAATTTTTGAGTACCCACCCCAATATATGTATATTTATAGAAATAGAAGTTGTAATATTTTCTTCCTGCACCCCAATGGATAGTCTTGCACACCCCCTGGGTTGCGTGCACCCCACTTTGGAGACTACTGCTCTACGCTACAACCATAGCCGGCGTCAGCAACCTTTTGCTTGCAGACTGGGTCTGGCTGAATTTCCTGAAGGCTGGGTATGTTGGAGGTCATGACTTACAAGTGAGCAACATGCAAATGCAGCGCTCACTAAAAACCCACAGTCCTTTGGGTAAGCAAGTAACTGTACAAAGTTAATGATACCAATAGGAAGTAGGATGGGCGAACAGAGTTTATAATTAAAAACAATTATTGACCTATATTTCTGTGGTGGTGCTTGAATAACTTACGTGAATGAAAACCAAGTAGTAAATCAACCAAGGACTATTTTTTGAAGTCTGTTTGTTCTTTTTTAAGAGATTGCAGCTCAAGGCACCGTAAAAGCGATTATGCTGAAGAAATAAGCAATATCTCAAACATAGATACTCTCAGTCTCTTATTCTGTACACTTTTTTTATTTTAGCATCTCTTGATGCAAACTCAAGTATTTTGCTCATTAGCTTAACTGTATGAGGATAGCTGGATTTGCTGTGGTCCTGTTTAATGAGCAGTTAACTCTCTATTCTGTAAAACAAAATAAAACGTAATCTTAGAACATGAGGAAAGTAGGCTTAAATTAATTACATACCTTAAAACTCTTGGTCTTATGACAAGTGCCTAGTATTGCAGTGAAAACAGATCTTGCTATAGCAGTGGAATCGGATTATCGTAGATGTTAATTTTGCAGAATATTATTTTTGCATGTTAAGAGAGAGAGAAGTGTCTATAACTTAAAATTGTAGTTAGATTTATTATCAGAGTAATAGTTTTGCTTATCTACAATACAAATAAAAATACATCATCCTCTGTGGTAGAATTGCAGCACTTACTAGCAGTGTCTATGTTAAACAGGACACTGACCAAACGACTAGGAGAAATGTAGATGCCAATGTACTGTATTGTATGTGCTATTTTTAAGATCATGACTTGCATATAAACACTAAACAATTTTAGAAAAGCAATTTATATCATTACATTGTAGCCTCTTCTCTCCTTTCAATTCCTGAGCCAAGTCTCCTCTTCCCCACTGGTGCCAGTGTGAGTGGCTCCAGCGGCTCTTCCTCTGCCTAATGGGAGAACACTTCTGTCACTGCAGGGACTCTGATGTCAGCCATTTTGTGAGGTTGGGTGGGAAACAGGGGAACTGAAGATCCACAGCTTCCCTTAGACAGCAGTACCAGAGTGAGAGCTGGGGGAAGCTGTTCTTCCTCAGGAGGGAGCAACGAAGACAGTTTGGTTGCCTTTTTATTATAGCACTAGCAAATTGCCCCTCAAGAATGATGGGGGTGGGGGAACAACAACAGAGTGCCTCATACCACCACCCTGTGCTGCTGCTGCCACCAGCCTGCACTGCTGCCCCTCCGCAGGCAGCAGCCTGCCACCCCCCTTCTGCCCACCCCCTAGTGCGGGGCGGTGGTTGGCAGGTGCGGCTGAAGCACTCAGACTGGTGGGGTGGTGGAGCATCCCGGGGTTGGGAGGGTTGCAGCTGGCCGGGAGCAGGGTGGGGTTTACAACTGCCTGTGGGGGGGGGATGGAGGAGGCGGGGGGTTGCAGCCAGCTGGTAGGATAGATCAGGGATGTCAAAGGTGGGGCCCACAAAGCCATGGTATCTGGTCCACTGGGCTTGTGGGGAGCTGGGAATTTGGTTGCAGGGCCCTCCATTGAATCCCATGGTACAGGAGCCCCAGTGGGGGTGGGTTCTGGTGGCAAGGGGGCAAATGCCATTTTCAGTGACTCCCTGAGCCAACACAGCAGCTCAGGCATGACTTATGCTGAGCTACTTGCCCTACTATCAAAAGTGGGTCCGGATCTAGACTGTGAGGCACTTCCCACCCCTCAGTCCCAGTCCGGATCTGGTTTGAGTATACGTGCAGCTGATAATGCTGCCTAGACTGTGCTTCAGGTTACTCGGAGCGTACAAAGGTACCGTATGGAAACAGGAGTCTGTTCTGAATTGCTTATAACTTTGCCAATCTTCTCTTGTTTAGGCTGCATTTTTAGGGGCCTATCTTGGGCTGTTTTTTGTAAACTCCAGCAAAAATAGTTCAGTTATTACTGAGAATATGAGGGGTGGGGAATAAAGGTTTTTTTCTCTCCTTATTTAAAAGAATTAGTTTGAAGTTCTGATAACTCTGGGCTTTGATGGCAAGATTGAAACTTGTCTGGGGGATTGCCTTTGTGTAAGAAATGTGCCTTTAATGCTCTAGGGGTAGAGGTAATACTTACCTTTGGCTGATGTATAAGTCTGTTAAATCTGTGTGCATTTCCTTGAACAACTTCTAAGGGTTTGGTTGCTAAGCTCGAAAGATCCCATGTGGGGGAAGCAGGCCGTTCCTGGGGTGGTTGCTCCCAGCAGGGTTGACCTGTGCTAGAACTGAGGGCAGGGAGACTTTCTTCAGCTGGCAGCATGAAGCCTGACTCAAAACATGGCGAGGACAAGAGCTAGCCTGGGTTGGGGAATCAGGACAAAGAGCTGAGGGAGTATGGGTGAGGAGGGGAAGGAAATGAGAAACAAAGGGATTAGGAGAGCTGGGTCTGAGAGCTTGGAATGTGGTTATCTGGACTGATGAGGCCTTGCTTCACCAGAAGAGACTATCAGTCCCCTGCCTCATTCATTACATACTGCAGCAAATGAGGCAGTGTTCCTCAGTCAACTTTATTCATTCACTGTACATCTCATATTCAGGCATGCTCCGTTCCCAAGTACTGAATGAGGAGAGCTTGTATGGAAGATGCATGGAATTGATGCATATTAGACTGTGTAATGTCTGTGCAGTCGCAGTTCCGACTTCACAGCTTTTGCTTTCCCTTTTTTTGTGTGTTATGTATGCTCTGTAGAAAGTAGGGAAAACAAATGCAACAAATGAACTACGAAGGTATCGAGTAGAAAACAAACATTTGTATTTTGCAAGGGATAGTTATGTGACAGTCACTGCTGAAGCATATGAGTACACAGAATCTTAAACTTTAAAACAATTCAAAACTACCGAATTATGCATGCTTGTTAGTCTGGTCCTGCTCCCAGCCTCTTTCTCAGAACTCAGTTTCCCTCTTACTATTACTTGCTGCTTATTTCTGATTGGTGAGCCATTTGGGATAGAGGCTGTTTCTACTTGGCCCTTTCTATAGTGCCCAGCGCTTAATCAGGGATGTATCTATAATAAACTTGATGGCTAGGCTTGGAGTCCAGTGTAGGGGTCAGCAAATCTTCAGCCCCTGGAGTGGCCAGCTGCCTGCATTTTACCTCCCACTCTCAATTCCCCATCCCCTCTTTAACCTGGGACACATTACTGTGACAAAGCAGCAGGATCTGCAGTGAAGTAGAGCACAATTCCATCCTGCTGATTTTCCCCTCTCTGCCTCACTCCACCACCAGATAGTTGGACCTCTGTGTGGGCCAGATGGGGCCTGCAGGCCATAGGTCAATGACAGTCTGATGTAGCAAATACCTACATATAACAATCAGGACTCTTTTATTGGACCAACAAGATGTTTGCAAAAATAATTATTTAAGTGTATGCTTTCGGGCACAAACACCCTTCATCAGGCATTGAAAAAAGATTGTGAAAGCTCTCCTTGGAAATTAAAGTTTGTATTGCATAGGATTTCACTCAGTGAAATTATCTAGTTCATTATAGTTCCCGGGTTCGTATTTCATAGGATTTCACTGCGTAAAATCCTATGAAATAACAAACTTTCATTTCCACCCAGGAGAACTTCCACAGTCTTTTCTCCAATGTCTGATGAAGGGTGTTTGTGCCCAAAATCTTGCAATTAAAGAACATTTTTTGCAAACATCTTGTTGGTCTAATAAAAGATATCATCTCTACTATGAGTCCTGATTGCCTTTTCCTTTAGACCAATGCGGCTACAACTTGGATACCTATCTACATACGATAAACTCCGCAATGCTCTGTAATCCCTGGAAAAATTGGAGAAAACAATTGTTTGCTAATCTTTGTTTTTACTTTTAAAATATACAAAGAGAACAAAGAGCCTTTTTAGAGGGACGTGTCCAGTTTGCTTCCTGGGTGTTCACTACTTTTTTTTTTTTCTTTAAGAGATGAGCAGTGTTAAGCGCATACATGTTAAAAACAAACAGGTTAGTCTTTCTGGTAACTCTCTTCTGCACAATCTTTATTAGGTTTTGTAGTACCTTGTTGCTTTTCTCTTTACCAGTGAGCTAATATGGCTGTAGCAATGGGCCTATCAGTCTGAGATGTGTATAACTATCATTTCTTTTTATTCCCTCCCACTCCTCCAGATCACACCCGCTGTAACGTCTGGATTCTGGATGGTGACTTGTACCATAAAGGGCTTTTGAAGTTTGCTGTTTCTGCAGACTCTTTACAGGACACCATCGTAGTTTTTGTGGTTGACATGTCTAGACCTTGGACTGTAATGGAATCTTTACAAAAATGGGCCAGTGTTTTACGTGAGCATATTGATAAGATGAAAATTCCCCCAGAAGAGATGAGAGACATGGAACAAAAATGTAAGTATCTAATGTATTTTTTTTCTCTGAAAGGCTTTTGCATCTTTAGGATTGCTAACAGAAGCCATTGTTCTGCTAGACTACTTCTGTATTGGCACATTTCCCTCTGATTGTTTGTGCATAGCTCTTAGGCAGGAGTAGGCTAAGAGTAACATAGAAGTTTCGACAACAGTGCTAATTTTAAAGGATTTTTTTATTATGTTTTTAAAACTCCCAAGTATTTTCACTTTGTATTTTTGAGAGATTAATAACTTCCTGATATGGCCACAGAATTTTTTTTTTTTTTTTTTTTTTTTTACATAATTTGTTGCAACTCTGTGCACCTGCATCCTTTTCCAGATAATTTTGACTTCACCTGCACATCATAAAGGGTGTTGAATACAGCTGTGTATCGGATATGCATATAGCATTTGTTTTCCTATAATAGGCCACAAAACCTGAAATAAGTAGTATTGTATTGGTTTGTAAAGCTGGAGTGGGCTTTTCACTTATTTACACTCTGGAACAGGGGCACAGGTCTGTCTGAGTGGTGAAAATAAGATTTTCCTTGCTTGGCCAGACTTGTCTCCAATTTATCATTGGAGATGGGTCTTGCTAAATAGAGAAAGTGGGGACATAACATCATCCCTTGGTTTTTCCCCTCCCTACTCATGGTATGGGGTGAGGGGCAATTCCTGTTCTGTGACACATCAAGACAAAACTCCCTTCTCATCAGTGCAGAGGCAGAAAAGGATCTTGGAGTCGTCATTGATGCCAAGATGAACATGGCCCGGCAGTGTGGGGATGCAGTCAGGAAGGCCAACCGCACCTTGTCATGCATCCGCAGATGCATCTCAGGCAGGTGCAGGGAGGTGATCCTCCCCCTCTGTGTGGCACTGGTCAGGCCGCAGCTGGAGTACTGCGTCCAGTTCTGGGCACCGCACTTCAGGAGGGATGTGGACAGCATGGAGAGGATCCAGAGGAGGGCCACTCGCATGATCAGGGGGCAGCAGGGCAGGCCCTACACAGAGAGGCTACGGGACCTGAACCTGTTCAGCCTCCACAAGAGAAGGCTGAGGGGGGATCTAGTGGCCTGTTACAAACTAGTCCGAGGGGACCAGCAGTCATTGGGGGAAATCCCTGTTCCCCTGAGCACTACCAGGAGTGACTAGAAATAACAGTCACAAGCTGGCAGAGGGTAAATTCAGACTAGACATCAGGAGGTGCTACTTCACTGTCAGGGCGGCTAGGATCTGGAACCAACTTCCAAGGGAAGTGGTGCTGGCTTCTACCCTGGGGGTCTTTAAGACAAGGCTAGACAATCACCTTGCTGGGATCATTTGACCCCAGTACTCTTTCCTGCCATGGCAGGGGGTCGGACTAGATGATCTGCTCAGGTTCCTTCCGACCATACTAACTATGAAACTATATACCAAGAGTATGGCCAAGCAGTGGTTTCCATGGAGTTACAAGGTAATCTTCTGTAGGCAGATAGCAGGTACAAGCAACAGCCCTGCTTTTCTGTGTATTGCATTGGATTATATGAAGAGAAGCCTGAAAGTGGGTGGCTGGATTGTATGTGTTCATCTGAATGACCAGAACAACACTTTTCATCCTTCCTGTATTGTGTACTTAAACACCACATTTTTTGGTTTTTAGTAGTACTTTATTTAGCCTGTAGATTTACTTTATTTTCCCTGGTTGCAGTAAATCTACAGTGCATTGAATGTAATTGGGTCAGTTTCATTTCTGAAACACAACTGTGATGTGGGTTTTTTCGTGGGATATTTTTTTTTTTTGCTTCTGGGGGGAGAATATTTTGATTAGGGGGACTGTCTAAACATCACATTAGAACTGAGTTGTCTACCTAGTTATGTATATCGTTTGCTTTAAATATTATGCACTAGAACTTTAGATTACCAGTCTTAAAGTTTCTGATCTGTTCCCAGTTTTAAGGATTGAGTCAGACTAATTTTTGGTTTTGGCACCAATAGATTTTTATATTAATTGATTCTAACTGTAAATGCAAAGGAAGGATTGTGTGGAAGTACTGAGCTGCAAGTTAAATTCTTTATGATATAATTTCTGAAAATATTGAAACTAACCACAGGTTCTTTGGTTGTTTAAGTATGCAAACCTATTTTCTTTCTCTCTCTTTGCTGTTTCAAGACCAGAAGGGTACATTGTGGTGGCACTGCTTGATTTGCACATGGAAAGGTCTACTGCCTTAAATCGAGAGAGTATCATTTTTTTTGATAATATAAAACTATTTTGATTAAAAAGAATGACAGTGCTGGTTTCTTTTGCATTGTAAAGTACCATAATAATAACAGATGGATTATTATAATACTACCACAGATTTTTATAATACTGCCACGGACTTCAATCCAAGCAAGATCAGATGCATTGTACATGTCTCTCCTCCTCTATTCAACCAAGTGAGATGCTGATGTGCAGTTAAGAAGTCCAAGCTAGTTGTAGATATATAAAGTGCTACTTTTTACTTTATTCCAAAAAATTGATGGTTGTCCTAGTTTAAACCGTATGTCTCCTTTTGTAGTTATAAAGGAGTTCCAGGAGTATGTGGAACCTGAAGAAGGTTACCAAGGATCACCACAGAGAAGAGGTCCTTCATCTGGTCAAGATGATGAAAATGTTACTCTGCCACTTGGAGAAAATGTCCTGACTCACAACCTTGGTATTCCTGTGCTGGTGGTTTGCACAAAGGTGAGCTTGTACTTGAGAGCTTCATATATGAAGCCCTAAACTCATTGTTCATGGGTGGCCCCAGGATTTTGTAAAGGTAAGGGGGACAGGAACCAGTGCTGCAGGGTTGGCTCCAGAATAGCCCCTGCCCCACTCCAGCTGGCTTGCATAGCATGCTGAGGCTCAGCTGGGGACAGTGGTTGTGGCAGGCAGGGCCCCCTTTCCTGTGCCTGCTCCCAAGCTGACAGGGAACACTTGGGGGACTGGGCATGGAGGGGGTGCCTGCCGGCAGCTGCTGTCCTGGACTGAGCCCAGACTCCCTGCACAGCCTGCCTGGAGTAGGGTGGAAGTGGCTCCAGAGCTCACCCACCCTAGGGCAGCTGGAGACATTGGGGATAGTGGCAGTCCTGGGTCAGGAAGGGGATGTGCTGCTGAGTCAGGGGCGGTGGAAGTGGGAGAATTGTTACCTGATTGGGGGACTATAAAAAAAAGTCCTTGGTGCCTTTGCAACTGTGCCAGTGCACCCCCTCTGAATCTGCCTTTGCAACTGCTTTCCCTAAACCAGAGTTTCCCAACCTGTGGTACACGTACCCCTTGGGGTACATGAGACACAGGCAGGGGGTGTGCAGGTACCTCAACACTCTCTCTCTTGCCGCCTTTTTCTCTCTCTCGCCTCTTGCTCCCCTCAAAACTATGACAAAAAAATTGGTGCAGTTTAAAAAATTAAATTCCTCAGTGATAATTCGGTGTGCCGTGCTCTGTGCAGCACTGGGTTCAACCTGCCTAGGTTTTGGCCAACAACACTTCTAGCCCAGGTACATACATGAATTGTGCACCCCTGGTGTAAAAGGTGGTAACCCTACCCACACTAGATCAGATGTGTCATATCACAGCCTTATATACACAGCCTGTCTTCCAACATATGGCACACATTAGTCTGTAAATATAAAATCCCCTGGAAAATTGAGTATTATGGTACTTATTAAAATTTTCAGAATTTAGGGGGTACTTGCTACTGAAAAGGTTGAGAAACACTGCCCTAAACCAAGATTTATATTCTCTGTTATCTAAACAGTACTCTCAAAGTGGGGAGGAGAAGTGGCTTTCTCTTCTCAGTTTTTGTGATGAACTAACTAAACTTAAGTCTTGATTTTAAATTTGTAAAATGTATTGTGGCATACAGGGATCAAGTATGACAAGCCTGGTATTTCTAGTTATGTCGAAAGACTGATTGGAGGTTTATGATGTGAATATTCTAAACTGAAAGTGGGAAGACGATAAATATTTTGCAAACATCTTTTTCTCCCATATATGTTTAAGTTATCTGAGTTCAATAAGTGTTACTGCAGCACACAAACAAAGGTGACGTTTCTCAATCCAGTTTTACTTGTTTGGTATCTTTCTGTGTGCACTATGCATGACGGCAGTATACATGACAGACAGAATACAGAAAGACTTAAGTGAGAGATGGCTTTTTTGTGTGGGACTTGTGTTTTTCAGGGTATACCTTCCCTTTACCTCAGAGCACAGAAAGTTTGTATTTAACAATTAATGGTTTAATGGAAATAGTTTAAGAAAATAGGCTTTTGACATCAACTCTAAATATCTTTTTTTTCAATAATAGAAATATGAATGAGCTTGTCTTTTAATTACTATGAACGCTGAGTATTTTATCCTTTGCTGAAACTAGTGGAGTCTCCCAAAAAGAGGGCTGGAATAGTGATAATTAAAGTAAGGGGCAGGTCAGAGAATGAGCCTGGGAACTGGCTTGTGTGCAGGTATCTAAATGTTTTTTTTTTCCCCCAGTGTGATGCAGTGAGCGTGCTTGAAAAGGAACATGACTACAGAGAAGAACACTTTGACTTCATTCAGTCACACATTCGTAGATTCTGCTTACAGTGTATCCTTTCCTGACCTGCGGAGAGGGAGAGAGGGGATATATTTAACAAGACTTACATGAGAGAAGTAAAATCCCCTAAGTAGAAATTACATCTAAAAAAGTAGCCTTTAGTATCTAGCGATTTTAATGCATAACATTTGCAGCTTAGTTATGAAAGCACAAGGGACTTGGTTAAATTTCCTTTTTTCTGAAGTTATATGTTTGATTTAGAGTTTTGGTAAAGAACTCAGCAGAGTGGTACATTTCAAAACTTTCTCCTGGAGTTTGAGTTTCTATTTGAAAACTTTAGCCAGTGTGCAAGACCCTTCTGATATGTATTTATAAGATGTATAATGCCACCTTTCCCCCAGAAAGGCTCAGGGTGGCTTACAGTAAAAGACAGGAAACTTATCTAAGTACTTACACTTCCTAACTTTCCTTAAAAGAAGTGATTAGATGGTGCTGCCTTGATTTATACATCAGTTAAGGAAGAAAAGAACCTTGACTTGTTGTATAAGTATATTGTACATAAAACGTATGGCTTTCAGTTTACCACGCCTGCCTTAGTGGTAGAAAAGGATGCAGTTTTTATGTAAGTATCTTGCTTGTATCGCCAACTTTCAACTATTTCTAAAGGAACAGTTATTCCAGAAATGTTTTACTTCCTTCTACACATCCAAGTGACTCTTGTGCCTTAAGCTATTTAGTGCATATAAATAGGATATTTGAAAGTGAACTATTCTGCACAGCTCATAAACTCTTTGAAACAGACGGAAAGAAAGTTCTCTTTAAAACATGCATTTCTTAATTAGATCAAGAAGGATTTTTGTTTAGTCAGTCAACTGGCTTATTTTGTGAAATTTAAATCTGCTTGGAAATCTCACTTCACAATACCATCCTTGATGGAGCAGTAAAAGTTTGCATTCATTTAAAGTACTCTGGCCTTTTATAAACAAGGCTAAAGACAACTAATAGAAAAGAAGGTTTTCACTACAAGCATGTTTCAGATTATCTAATGTCCATGTCGCTGTGAAAATTCACTCTGTTTACATGTGGTCGTATTTCAGCAATCTGGAAGGAAGTTTGAAACAGGTTTTTTAGATGTCCCGTTCTAAGTGAAGTTCCCTCTGTTCTGAATCCCTTATTTTTACGGTAATTTATAGTGATTTTTCTCTTCAGTCTTGGTAGGTTTACTTGTAAAGTACTTATCTGGACATTAAGAAAAATATTTGCGCTCATTTGTCTCATTCTTGTTGTGTTATAACATCTGGGTCACCTCCTATTCCTTACTAAAGGCAGTGTACTAGCTCTGGGTTTCTTTATATGGGAAATAATGCCCATAACATCCTTTTAACTTAAATTAATAGAAGGGTGTTGTGTGACATCATAGATTTATTACCTTATTTTCTCTGTGTTGAAAGTTATGTTGTGTTTTGAGAAGGCTAATGCTTCCCTAAACTTCTTTTGTTTCTCCTTTAAGACCTGCTGGATGGGACAATGAAAAGAAAATTGCCATTTTGCATGAAAACTTCACAACAGTAAAACCAGAAGACACATACGAAGACTTCGTTGTAAAGCCTCCAGTAAGAAAGGTACATGTGAGTTAAAAATATAATTTCAGTGTCAGAAAGGCATAAGCCATTTTAATTTACTTGGATGGCAAACTAAATAGCTAGTGGCTATTAATAACGAGGAGCTTCAGCTTGCAGAGCAGTTACTTTTTAACTAAATGTTGAAATTTCTGTTTCAGAAACATTTTAACTTGTTTCTGTTCTCTAATACTCTAGGGATTTGTTTTTACTCTCCAAATTACTTTTTCATCAACTAAAATATACCTGAAAATATTTGTATCTAAAGCCTTAAATTCAGATCTATTGTTTATATGGCACCAAAACCCTCACACTTCTGAAAATATTTTTCTGTAGTGTATGACATAGAGATTGCATCTTATTGTGTTCAATAGAAGAGTGAATTTTAGAGGAGAATAAATATAATATAAAAATATACGTTGTCCTCCAAAGTTCTTGTAAAAGGAAGAGTGAAACATAGTTGTGGTGCAAACACTTGTAAAGTCCCTGGACTTCTAATTGTTGGGCAGTAGGCAGATAACAAATAGAAAACTTTCTCTGGGCTTAGGTGTAGGGCAGATAATGTACAAAAAAATTAAATAGTATTCTAGGCCAGATTTGCAAATCCTTGAATATCTGGGGTGGTGGGTGAGAGAGGGTCATCTGCACATATTAGGTAGGAACAGGAAAATGGATTGGGCCTTCTGCACTGGTGCCAAAGTAAATGGTATAGTACTCTACTAGCAACTTCCTGTTGGGTAGAGAGCATACTGTGTGGTAATTGTTTAGTGACAGACGTGTTGATTGACTGTTCAGTTGTGCATCCAAGCAAGGGTGAAATACAAATGCAGCAGAAATGCTGAATGAATAGGAGCTGTGCAGCTGTTAATTAGTTAAATTATCTGGAACGGTCCCAAATTAAACTGGAAGAAAACAAGTGTCTGCTAAAAAATGCAGCACTCAGCTAGTTTTGCTTTGGAGAGCTATACAAATATTTTTAAACTGAAGAAAAAACATGAGTGAATAATGTATGTTTTTGAAATCCACATGGTGACACTAACAAATCCTGTTGTCATGATTTGTGCTTAATAGCTGGTAGAGAGATGCTGTTTCTTCTTTTGCTCTTGTACGTCCTTAAGGGCAACTAGTATGTCACTCCTGAAAGCCACAGAGTAAGAACATAGCAGACTTGCTGCCCAGTAGTAGACTTCAGTTTTCCACATGGTTTGGGCACAAAATATGGATTGGATGTAACAAAGGAAGTTAAGTAATGGGTAGAAAAGTGAAGTTCTCTTCCCTTTTTTTGGAGCTGCTGTAATAATCATTTACAATTTGGGTGACCGATTTCTAAAGAGAACTGTGTTGTTCAACAGTTAGTCCATGATAAAGAGTTGGCAGCAGAAGATGAACAAGTGTTTCTTATGAAGCAGCAGGTAAGAACATGAAAATGAAAGTTATTGAAATAAGATGACTTAAATAAACAGCTTCACTTCATATGTTTCATGTTGTGTGAAACTTGGGTTAATACTTGCTTTTCATTTGCATGGGATGAAAATATACAATATTAAGTTGAATATCACCTGTGTTTTACTTCTGTATTCTAATTGTGTGTGTATATGTATGTATATATGTGTGTATATAAAAAGTATGGCTAGAATTTTCAAATCTGAATGCTTAGCTACACGAGGGCTTTTGAGAAATTAGGAAGAACTACAGGTGTCCAGTTCTTCTGAATAGGACCACTTCTTGGTGCTGAAGTATAGATGCAGTTGCTTAACTACGAGTATTCAAATTGGAGAAGGTGTGTTTGTGTCCTCTGAGACAAAATGCTCTGACTCTGCAGTTTGCCAGTAGCGAAAAATGTCGGGTGTACCTTTAAGGCTAGGGACAGAAGTTGCACATAAACCAGTTTAAACCTGTAACAGAACAGAAATTCAGTGCATTTAAACCACTTTAAAATGGCTGAAACTGGTTTAAAATGAACCTTGTTGAATGTAGTATCAGACTTAACTGATTTAGGTCAAACAGGGTTATGTCCTAGATCCCCTCCAGGTTCAAGTTTAACTCGCAGTCCCCCAGAATCCCAGGAGGCTTTGGAGCCCTGGATTGTGCTGTCTGCTCCAGCAGAGCAGGGTCTTTCCTGCCTCTCTGTTCCCTAGCTGGAGCACTATTACTTCAGTGGGGTTCTGCAGGGCTCGGTCCTCGGGCCCGCGCTGTTCAACATCTTCATCAGTGGTTTGGACGAGGGGGTAAAAAGCACCTGTTCAGATTTGCTTATGACACTAAGATGTGGGGGGACGTGGGCACACTGGAAGGATGCAACAGGCTACAATCAGACCTAGACAGGTTACAGGGGTGGGCGGACGAGAATAGGATGGGTTTCAACACAGACAAGTGCAAGGTGATGCACCTCGGGAGGAACAACCGGCACCATACCTACAGGTTAGGGAACTCCCCTCTTGTCAGCACGGAGGCGGAAAAGGATCTGGGGGTCATCATTGACTCCAAGATGAACATGGGCCGGCAGCGTGGAGAGGCAGTTAGGAAGGCCAACCGCACCTTGTCATGCATCCACAGATGCATCTCAAGCAGGTGCAGAGAGGTGATCCTCCCCCTCTATGCGGCACTGGTCAGGCCTCAGCTGGAGTATTGCATCCAGTTCTAGGTGCCACACTTCAGGAGGGATGTGGACAGCATGGAGAGGGTCCAGAGGAGGCCACTCGTATGATCAGGGGACAACAGGGCAGGCCCTACGAGGAGAGGCTACGGGACCTGAACCTGTTCAGCCTCCACAAGAGAAGGCTGAGGGGGGATCTTGTGGCCTGTTATAAATTAGTCAGGGGGGATCAGCAGGCATTGGGGGAGTCACTGTTCCCCCGAGCACCACCAGGAGTGACCAGGAATAACGGTCACAAGCTGGCAGAGGGTAGGTTTAGGTTAGATATCAGGAGGCGCTACTTCACGTTCAGGGTGGCTAAGGTCTGGAACCAACTTCCAAGAGAAGTGGTGCAGGCTTCTACCCTGGGGGTGTTTAAGAGGAGGCTAGATGCACATCTTGCTGGAGTCATTTGACCCCAGTACTCTTTCCTGCCATGGCAGGGGGTCAGACTAGATGATCTGCTCAGGTCCCTTCCGACCCTAGAAACTATGAAACGATGAAACTTCTCCAGCTGCCTAAGGATGGGGAGGTGTGGGGAAGCTGCTCCTGGCTGGGAGTCTCATGCCAGGCCAAAGGGGTACCTTCTCCCTCCCCTCCCCTCCCCTCCCCTTCCCTGCCATCTCAGCCAGCCTGGAGGCTGAAGAGAGGGGGTGGCTGGGGGAATTGCCTGATTCCCAGCAGGCTGGGAGGTTTCCTCTAGTGCCTCTAGCTACTGGTATGGGCCACTGCAAGGGTCTGGCTTGCCTCGACTGTTTGTGAGTAAACTCTAGTTCACTTGCTTATCGGTTCAATCTATGCAGTTTAGAGAAACCTGCAAAGATTGAATAAATTCAGCCTTGGGCTTTTTGACTGCCTGTACTTAGTCTAAGAGACTTAGCTGAGGATGTGAGGGGTGACACCATTCTTTTATTTTTTTAATTTTTTTTATTTGATGTATTCAAGTACCAGATCAATGTACAAACAAATGCATACAGCAGAGAAGGCAAAATAAACTGGATTAATGTGGAGAGCAGAAACATTTTACATCATCCAGCAGAAATAGAATGTTTGAAATTTGACTCCAAAGAGATGCCAGCCTTAATATGTTGAAAGTGCACAAGACAACTTTTTCATTGCAATGTCTTAACAATAAGGTTTTAAATTGTAAGCAAACGCTGTGGCAGGAACTTTCCAGGTGTTTGGTTTGAACTGTGCCAGTTTTGGATATGCTACCTATTAAGTATACAGAAATGTAATATTATAGTACAAAAACGCAGACATATCCATGCTGTTATGTATGGGTGGTTGTCATCGAGTGTTGTTCTAAACTTGGAGCTGCTGTGATTGAGCTGTAAAAGCAAAATCATGTATGTTTATTACATAATTTACTTCTTGTAATTGTAGTGCCCTCTCCTGGCAAAATTTGGAAATGTCAGGTGCTTTTGCATTAACAGTCAAAAGCAACTCATGGTCTATCAGCTAATTACTACTTAGTTTGCTGAAATACATTGACAAATCACTATGTCCTCTTTGCAGTCTTACCTTGCCAAGCAGCCAGCTACACCTACAAGAGCATCAGTAAGTACATATTCCATAATCTCTCAAAAAAGGAGGGCCATTTTTTTTCTACTCTGGGAAGCCATTTGTAAAATTTCTAAACAAGGTACTTGACAATCTGTTATCTGAATGGAATATTGAAAATAAGCCCACCCTTAAGTGCATTAAGTGTGGGGTAGGTGTAATGTTCATAAATATAACTACAAAATCAAATTTAGTGGAGCTCACAGATTATAATGTACCCATAGGGATTCAGATGTAATTGGTTGTGTAAATAGCATAAAATTGTTCAAAAACTGATCAGGTGAATTGAAAATCTGCTGTGATTATCCTCCACCAGCGCTATACCACTCTCCCCACAGCTGAAATTTTTTTCAGTGCAAGTGTATACACGTTACGTTATAAATGTAAAGGTAAAAATAGGTGGGATTTTTAAAAGGTGGCTTGTATTTAATAACTTTTCTCAACTCTACTTGGAATACATTAATCTGTTAGCGGGGACGTTTTGGGATTTTTCCTTTCACTTATTTTTATTATTTGGACTATTTTATTTAAGGAATCTCCTGCACGAGGACCTGCGGGATCCCCAAGAACCCAAGGCAGATCTGGCCCTGCCAATGCACCCAGTGCCTCACCAATAACATCAGTTAAGAAACCAGATCCAAATATTAAAAGTATGCATTTGCGTTCATATTTTGTCATGCATCTTGTTAGCCTCTTAAAAATGAAATAGTTGATTCTTCCTACACAGAAAAAGTTTGATGTTTACTCCGTAATTCTTCTGTTTGAGTTGTGTGTGACTGTGAATGGTGATAGATCCTTAGTCTCAGACCTTGATTGTCAAGGCACTTGAAGTAGACTTTTACTTTTGCCAATACAGTTAAAGTTTTAAACACTGACCTGCTAGGACAGAGGTTCTCAGACTGTGGTCTGGTCCGCGAGCTCCATTCAGGTGGTCCGCAGAAAGCTTGTGGAACAATTGAGAATATCTGTACTTGTAAGGTAAGACTGCTGCTCCACATAGTAAAATATGAGTTGTGTGCTTTGATTTGTAGAACAAAAAAAAAGTTTATGAAGTGGTCTGCTGAGACCCTTAGCAATTTTCAAGTGGTCCTCAAAAGAAAAGTTTGAGAACCACTGTACTAGGAGTTACCTAAAACAAGGCTCATCCAGTTGGATATTTAGAATGTGAAACCTTCTTCAGTTTTCTCTCCCATTCCCTCCCTGCTAGCCCCCTCTCCCCTATTTTGTTTTTCCCTCAGTTTCTTTCGTCTTGTACCTAACTGTCAGCTTTTTGTCCCATTTCTTCCTTCTGAAACCCAAGATTGACACCTTTTTCCTGTAGCAGTGCCATAGGTATTGGTGCCCATAGTGCTTCAGGTAGCTTAGTGTTTTAAAATATTCCTAATAAGATAAAGTTTCAGTTATTTTGGGCTGATGTGCTAATTAGTGGCTGGCTTCTCCCACCCTTTGAGTGATGAGGGTAGGAGTGTTCCACATCACCAGTCTGAGGCTTTGTACAGACATTCAGATTCTCATGGGAGAGTTGCGGCTCGTATGTTCAGGCTTTTCCTCCTAGAGTAAAATGGCCCCTGCAAGATAAAAGTAACCTGGGACCAACCAGGTTTAGATCATTCCCAGGAGAGTTTCTCCTGGGAGCGTGTGTGTACATGCTGTTAGTTGCATAAAGGGGTGTAGCAAGTGCTTTTAAAGAGCCTAAGGTTGGGGCAACTATGCTGATGGCTACTGGGTATGTTGCCCAGCTCCTATGGCTGCCAACAGCACAGGGCTGTCCTTTTCATAGCAAAGATGCCTGACTGGAGGGGCCATACTAGCATCCTCTCTGAGTCGGTCCCCAGGGCTAGTGCTCTGCTTCTCCTGCCCTAATTATGCTGATGGTTACATACTCAAATATATGGTTTGCTCCTGTCGGGGTGGCTACCTACCTACTTCCAAGGCATATCCCACTGCAGTATGCCTGGGTTCTGTCTTCTCGCTCAAAATAGCTCTATGCTGATTCATAGTCAACACCTTTGGGTCTTGGGTGTGCTCCAGAAACCTTTTTGTAGCAGGCACAGCAGTTGAAGGAAGGTGTGTATTTAACACTATATTTTCTTGCATCTGAGTCCTGAAAGCATGTACCCAAACTAAGAGTAGCAGTTTTCTTGGATGTTACTCTCCTCTGTATAACTGGGATAAGTATAATGGAGAAGAAAAACACTTTTAATATTTTATTTATTAACAGATTAGGTAGACATTTGAAGTTGCCTTCTGTTTTTTTAAATATTTGTGAGTTTTCAGGCCTCCCAGTGAAAGGATCAGCTGTAACGTGTAATAGCTATAGTTGCCTGCGATCAGTTTTTGTTTGTTTGTTTTTTGTTTTGTTTTTTAACTTAAAGACGGCAGAATTTGGGCAAAGTGCCTGAAAGAAACATTCCAAGGCAGAAGCTAAATTCATACAAACAAAAACCTTGTTCATACGCATCTCAGTTTGAATTAAAATGCCTTGCTGCTCTTCAGTTCAAGTCTGTCAGCATTCTTTCTTTGGCTTAGGGGTCCGGTTTTGATTTTAAATTGGTCCATTTTTATGACCTTGAGCACAGTAGAAATGGGGCATTCGTGTTCTAGGCAGAAGTGTCTGCACAAACTTTTACTGAAAGAGTAACAAAAGGTGTGAATTAAAACTAGAGTTAAGATTTGTCCAGAGGATAAACATGTGATATTAGCATGTGTAGATTAACATGCCAGCTAGCCATTTTTAATGGCTTGCTGTAGATGTTGCTTGACATGCTAAGCTAGTTGAATTAACCCCCGCGGGTAGCCCTGGCCCTAAGCTTCAATTTAACCAATTCAGCACTTGTCAGGCTTGCATATTATTGTATATCTTTGTATTTTTATATTGGGGGGAGAGCTCTAGATACCTGTCTTGCTACTGTAATAGTACTTTACTTACTTCCAGAACTTGGTAACGTAGTGCCTGTTTGCTTGCATTTTGTCTTGCAAGGGGGAATTTAAAGGATTTGCTCTTTTTTTCAACAACTACACAGTAGAGCCATGATTTTTTTTTTTTCCTAATGCTAGAATAGCTGTAGTTTTCAAGATACACATGCTGTTTATAGATTTTTTTACTGTAGGAACTGGTGTGTTGAAATCTATAAACAGCATGTATATGTAAGCAAACTTGGCATGTATACAGTTACCATGTTGTAGACTCGGGATGAAATTCTGAGAATCACCTCTGAGAAGCTCAGCCCAGGAAGTACAACTCAAAGGAAGCAAGGCACTATAAGATGTCTGTCTCTACATTGTGAGCTACCTTAGATGGTGGTGTATTTCAGTCTTCTCGCACTGCCTTGTGCCTGGGCTTACAGAAGTTGGATGAGGGGGCAGTGGCATTTACTGTTCTAGCATTGGGTCGAATAGAAGAGATTTTTCCCAAATGTAATATTTTATTTCTTTTGGCTTTTATGTTTGTCAGAGACACAAATCATGTGTTTTTTCAACTCTTAGGTTTTCATCTTGAATCCAAAAATGTCTGTAGCCCGACATCCTGTTTCTGTCTGAGTAATGTGTATATATATGGTTTTTTTGTTTAGATAATGCTGCAAGTGAAGGCGTATTGGCTAGCTTCTTTAACAGTCTGTTGAGTAAAAAGACTGGTTCTCCTGGGAGTCCTGGAGCTGGAGGAGGGCAAAGCACAGCCAAAAAATCAGGTATTGAAAACTGGGGTGTTGCAGAATATTTTGCACAGTTTTAGTGTTTGGCTTGAACCATATGCAAATGAGTGTTTATCATTTTAAGCTGATTAGTCAACTAGCAAAGCTTGACAGATGTGATTCAGAGCCAAAATATAAAGTCTTTTGAAGTTTTGCAGACTCTCGGGCTTCAGTAAACCTGTTGTTATTTGACCCTTTTAATTGAAGTTGCACTTCTGAGGAATAAAAAGCACTGAGTTTTGACTTGTATGCATGCAGAAGGTGTTAATCTACCTAGTAGTTATGGTATTTTATTTCCAACTTCTCTGCTTATCTGGCACTTGGCCACCACGTAGTTAAAAGGAAGGAATTCAGCTCATTAGTTTTGGGCTGCTGTTTCTAATGAAATTGCTGAAATCTCTCTGGAATTCATATTTTAAATATTTAAGTACTTGGTGCAATGACTTTGTCATCTCGGTATTGACTACCATTAGAAGTAATGGGCAACTTTGGTCAAAGGACTTAATTTTATCTGGTAGTGGCACTGTCATGGGAGATAAACCTTCCATAAATAACCAATTATAGACTAAGAAAGAGAAAAGGAAGTATTTAGAGAATTTCCACCTGCAACTTAAATGACTGAATTTGACTTTCTAATGCCTAGTGTTTATTGTACAACAATTCACCCAGAATATACAGCTGACAAAATTAGCTGTCAGGACTGGTGCTCTGTCTCTTTTATCATGTTTGGTATCGATTTCCTTTCTCCCTTTTTCTATTGGAATCAGGCTTATACTTGCTTTCAAAACTGTCAGTTATTCAGTGAAGAAATCCATGCCTTATTTCTGTTTTCAGATTTCTTAACTCAGTCATTATTGTGCTGTGGTGCTAGAACCACAGGCTTAAATACTGGGAAACCATTCTTTTTAAGAGAAATAAATTACTGGAACAGACCTACTTTGATACAGTCCTGTTTGGGACTTGCTTAGGCTATCTATTCTGGTTAGCTTCTGTTTGGAAGGCTTTTTCTCACTACTTCAGTGGTTCCTAGGAACTCTTAAATTCCAACCTAAATTAATTTGAAACCCTCGTCCTCCCCCATTTATATCAGATTGTCTTTTGTTTTGGTGTTTGCACTCCATAAATACATCCAGGGAGTAATTGTGGCCCTCTCAGCCTTCACTTTTTTTTTTCCAGAGAAGACTAACTGGCCTCATGTAGCCTCTGCCTGCATGATAGACCAGCAGTTCTCAAACTCTGACAGATTGCGCACCACCAATTTAAATTGATATAACCTTAAGTACCACGAGCAAATTTTTGTTGTATAAAGTAATTACAATAAATCTGTTAACATGTAGCACTGACAGGTTTTCCACATACCTGTACCCACAAATTGGGAACCACTGTGATAGACTGCTTTCCCTAATCGTTCTAGCAGCCCCTCTCTTTCACCTGCTCCAGTTTGAGCTTGCTTATCTTGACCATGAGTGACCAAAATTCTATACAATATTCCAGATGAGATATTTGCCACGGCCTTGTATGCGGTGGTATTGATACTATTGGAAATATCTCTCTTGATAACAGCCTTGGGTTGTATTGTCATCTTGGGACTCCTGGCAATGGTACAGTGGACTCTCCATCATAAATAAAATCCTTTCTTGTTTCCAGACTTGGGATTCTCTTGACAGGTCTTTTCAAACAGCGTTGATTGGACTTTCAAGCTATATTAAGGATTCCTAATAACATAGAAATTTGAAAAAACTTGGGGTGGAAGCTGGTGATGCTGGAGAGCCAGGAAAAGAACTACAGATATTACAGGAGATTCAAAAGGATTATTCATTGAGGAGCGTATTTTTAAGATGATACTTGATTCTGGTAGGGTTCTTACAGCAAGTTCTCATACACTAAAATGTTCTTGACTGATTTTCAGGTGCCCATCTTAAACTTTTTAAGGGGACCTAATTTTAATAAGAGAGCCTTCTGAAAGTAGGAACACTTTTACAGTATCTAGTTAGTAAGATTACTCATAATCATATAAAATTAGGCTTGGAAGGGATCTCAGGAGGCCATCTAGTCCACCATGCCCTGCCCAAAGCAGGACCATCCCCAACTAGATCATCCCAGCCAAAGTTTTGTGTAGGCGGGTCTTAAAAACCTCCAAGGATGGAGATTCCACAACCTCCATGTATAACCTGTTCCAGTGTTTTACTATGTTTCTTCTGAGAGATTTTTTTTTTCCTAATATCTACCCTAAGCTTCCCTTGCTGCAGCTTGAGACGACTGCTTCTTGTTTTGTTATCTGCCACCACTGAGAACAGTCCAGCTCCATCCTCTTTGCAACCACCCCTCAGGCAGTTGGAGGCTGCAATTAAATCCCCTCTGTCTTCTCTTCTGCAGATTAAACAAGCCCAGTTCCCTCAGCCTCTTTCCAGAAGTCATGTGTTCCAGCCCCCCATTTTCGTTGCCCTCCACTGGACTCTCTCCAATTTGTCCACATCCTTTCTGAAATGCGGAGGCCCAAATCTGGACACATTACTCTGGATGTGACCTCACTACTGCTCAATAGAGGGAAATAATCACTTCCCTCAATCTGCTGGTAATGCTCCTGCTAATGCAATCCAGTATGTTGTTAGCCTTCGCAGTAAGGGCACACTGCTGGCTTATATTCAGCTTCTTGTCCACTGTAACACCCAGGTCATTTTCTGTAGAGGTGCTGCTTAGCCAGTCAATCCCCAGCCTGTACTGGTGCATGGGATTGTTCTGTCGTAGGTGCAGGACTTTGCACTTGTCCTTATTGACCCCCCTGAGATTTTCTTTTGTCCAATCCTCCAATTTGTCAAGGTCTCTCTGAATTCTAGCTCTACCCTCTAACATATTTACCTACTACTCCCCACAGCTTGGTGTCATCTGCAGATTTGCTGCCAGGTGCACTCCATCCCATCTTCCAGGTTATTGATGAAGATATTGAACAAAACCAGCCCCAAGACCAACCCCTGGGGCACTCTAATAGATACTGGCTGCCAGGTAGACATCAAGCCATTGATGACCCTTTGAGCCTGATGATCTAGCCAGTTTTCTAACCAATTAAAGTCCTTTCATCCAACCCATACTTTCTTAGCTTGCTTGCAAGAATGTTGTGGGAGACTCTATCAATGCCCTTGCTAAAATCCTAGATTTCATAGACGCTGGGGCTGGATGGGACCTTGTGAGATCATGAGGTAGGGCAGGAAGTCAACCAGGGTCAGATGACCCCAGCAAGATAAGCATCCAGGCATTTCTTAAAGGTATTCAGAGTAAGTGCTTGCACCACTTCTGGGGGGAGTCTATTCCAGATTATGTAGGCTCAGGCAGCAAAGAAGTTTTTTTTCCTTACGTCCAATCTAAAACTGTCTTCCAATAGTTTGTGACCATTATACTTGTCTTCCTTTGGGGTGCTCTGGTGAACAGATAGTCTCCCAGTTCCTGATGCACACCCCTTATATACTTATAGGCTGTTACCAAGTCATCCCTGAGCCTTCTGTTTTCCAGGCTGAAGGGTCCCATGCCTCTCAGCCTCTCCTCATAAGGCCTGCTCTCTTGACATCTAATCATGCACGTGGCTCTCCCCTGGACTCTTTCAAGCTTCTCCATGTTCTTTCTAAAGTCCGGAGCCCAGAATTGGATGCAGTACTCCAGCTGCGGCCTCACCAAGGCCAAGTAAAGCGGGAAAATTACTTCTTGGGTCTTGTTTGAGACGCATCGGTAGATGCAAGCCAGAGTTTTATTTGCTTTGCCAGCAGCGGTATCACATTGGTGGCTCATGTTCATCTTGTGATCTGTCATGACCCTCAAGTCTCTTTTGGTCATGGTGCTAGTGAGGGTAGCATTGATGAGCCTATAAGTATGATGTAGATTCTTTCTCCTGAGGTGGAGTACCTTGCATTTCTCTGTAGTGAATGTCAGCAGGTTTTGATCCATCCACCTTGAGCCTGTCCAGGTTAGTCTGAATCGCCAGCCTGTCCTCTACCATGACCACACTTCCGCACAATGTGGTGTTGTCTGCGAACTTAGCCAGTCTGCTTCTGACATGCAAATCCGGATAATTTCTGAATATGTTAAAGAGTACAGGTTTGAGTATTGAGCCCTGGGGGATGCCACTGATCACCATGTGCCATGTTGACTCGGTTCCAGCGACTATCACCGTCTGAGTCTGACCATGGAGCCAGTTCCCCAGCCATTGTATCATAAGGTTGTTGAGCCTGCAGTTCCCCAATTTTGCCATAAAGAGATCATGGGAGACTGTCAAAGGCTTTTTTGAAGTCTAAATATATGATATCAACCTTTTCTCCCCTGTCCAGGTGATGCATCACCTGGTCATAGAAGGAAATGAGATCTTTCAGGGAAGACTTACCTGCAATGAAGCCATGTTGGACAACTCTCAGAATGTTGCCTTCTGTTAGCCTGTTGTTGATGAATTCTTTGATTTTTTTTTCCAAGATCTTTCCAGGCATTGAAATCAAACTGATTGGCTTGAGGTTCCCTGGATCTTCCTTCCTTCCTTTCTTGAGGAAAGCCCTTCTTTCAGTCTTCTGAAACCTCTCCAAAGCATCATGAGTTCCCAGATATTCTCGCCATTGTTTGTGCTATGATGTCAGTCAACTCTTTTAGCACTCTTGGGTGCATTCCGTCCAGGCCACCTGACTGGTGGATGTCCAGCCTCTCGCATTGTTCCCTCACAAGATCTTCGCCAGTTATAAGCGTATGTTCGCCCTTACCCTGGTAATCCTGCATCCTGTCAGGCAGAGTGATCTCCTTGGGCTGGTGGAAAACCAATGCAAAATAATCTTGAGGAGATTAGCTTTTTCTTGGGTGTCGGTTGTCAGTTGCTCATTTTGGTTTAGCAAGGGTCCAGTGTTGCCCTTTTTTCCAACTTCCCACATATCTGAAGAAGGACTATTTATTGTCCTTGATTCCTGTAGGCAGTTTGAGTTTGGTTTCAGCCTTGGATTTTTTGGTCCGATCCCTACAGGTGCGGGCCAGTGCTGAATCCTCTTCAGTGGGTATTTCCTGACTTCCATTCCTTATAAGCTTCTCTTTCCAGATTCAGGAGGTCCATGAGTTCCCTGTTGAGTCAAGGGGGTCTCCCAGCCCTTTTGCTACCTTTCCAATGGGCCGGAATAGATTTCCCTTGTGCTTTTAGGATTGTATCCTTAAGGTGCGACCACTTATCATGGACTCTCTTTCCTGTCAGATCGTAGTCTCTCAGGGCCTCAACAACCAACCTCCTGAGCTTGTGAAAGTCAGCTTTCCTGAAGTTGAGGATTTCTGCATTGTTGACTGATTTTGCCAGCTTTGCAATGAATAGAGAAAATGATCAACTTGTGATCACTGTCACCTAGCCTCCCTTCAATCCTCAGGTTGCTCACTAGATCATCCCCTTTGGCCAGTACCAGATCCAGCAGTGCCTGCCTTCTTGTCAGCACATAGACTTCTTGAGTTAAATAGAGCTCGGCAATCCAAGTGAGGAAGCTTTGCAACCGATCAGATTTGGCTGAATGCTCTTCCCGTGAGATGTCAGGGTGGTTGAAGTCACCCATGATGACCAGGCACCGAGAGCATGCAGCCTCTGCCAGTTCCCTAGAGAATTTGTGGTCAAGTTCTTGTTCCTGGTTAGGAGGGCTGGGTATATCAAGGTATATCACATCTAACCCATATCAACATATATTGCATCTACTGCTTTCCCCATATCCACAGACCCAGTCATCTCATAGAAAGCAATGAGATTGGTCAGGCATGAATCCTTGCTTACTGTTCCTAATCGCCTTGATCTCCAGGCTTAGAAATGGATTCCTTGTGAACCTGCTCCATGGTCTGTCCAGGGACTGAGATGAAGCTAGCCAGTCTGCAGTTCTCCTTCTTCTCTTTCTTAAAGATGGGCACTATATTTGCCCTTTTCCAATCATCCGGGCCCTTTCCCAACCACCATGAGTTTTCAAAGGTAATGGCCAGTGCTCTGCAATCACATCAGCCAGCTCCCTCAGGATCCTTGGGTTCATCACGTCTGGCCCCATGGATTTATACACATCCAACTTTTCTATATAGTTCCTAACTTGTTTTCACTACTGTTGGCTGCTCACCTCCTCCCCAGACTCTGCTGCCCGCTGCAGTAGTCTGGGAGCTGACCTTGCTTCTGAAGACTGAAGTGAAAAAGGCATTGAACACTTCAGCCTTTTCTGCATCCTCTGTCACTAGGTTGCCTTCCTCATTCAGTAAAGGACCCACACTTCCCCTGACCACCTTCTTGTTGCTGACATACTTGTAGAAGCCCTTCTTGTTACTCTTCAGATCCCTTCGTAGCTGCAACTCCAGCTGCACATTGGCCTTCTTGATTAATCCCTGCATGCCCAAGCAGTACTCTTGTACTCTTCCCTAGTTGTTTGTCCAAGTTTCCACTTTTTGTAATCTTCCTTTTTAATTTGTTTTTGTTTTGGCTCACTGAAGAGTTCACCACTAAGCCAAGCTGGTTTTCTGCCATACTTGCTAGTCTTCCAGTACATTGGGATGGTTTGTTCCTGTGCCCTCAGTAAAGTTTCTTTTAAAGTACAGCCAACTTTCTTAGCCTCCTTTCCCCCTCAGACTGGCCTCCCCTGAGTAAAGAACTCTTCCTGTGTTGAAGAAGCAGTGCATCAGGATTACCTTCAAAAGGGGTGGGAGCGTCACGTTCTGTCTTGCATGATGAAAGACACCACAGATTGTAGTTGATCCGAAGAGAAATTTACGTGCTGTTTGACAGACTCACCTGGGCTGGTGCTGTTTTTCCAGTCTCTGCCTTTGCAGTCAACTCTGTAGCAACTCTTAGTTAGCTTTAGGTGTTTCAATGAACCTCTCTCGGCTGGTATCTGACATTGGTGCATGATTCTTGGTGTGCATTTGTCTCTTATTGACTACTAGGGAAAAAAGGGTCCATGTAAAGAACTGTCGGAATGGCAAGATTCGAGTGCGCTTTCTTGCACAATAAAAGGTAATTGAAGTTTCCTGCTTCTGCTGTTCCTTGTTTTTTGTGGGGGAGATTATAAGCTTCATCCAAGGTCTTGAAGAGGCAGATGGGAAGCCTTAGCCAACTCTTCCAAGGAACTGTTCACTTTATGGAAAATATCTTTTTTTTTTTTTTTTTTTTTTTTAAACCCGCATAACTCCCTTTTTATTGAGCCTGGGAAGGAAGGCTGGTTTTGTTATTGCAAGTTGGTTTGTGTTTTTTGTCAGAGATGCTTTTATACGTGGTGACCAATGTAGTCACAAAGTGGAGAAGGGTTTGGCAGCTGTCTTGTCCATTTAAAGCAGGCCCGTGGGCCGGATGTGACCTGCCAGGCCATTCTATCCAGCCCGCAGAGCCCCTAAAAAAATTAGGAAATATTTATCTGCCCCTGGCTGACTGTCATGCGGCCCTTGATGGTGCGCCAAAACTCAGGAAGTGGCCCTCCTTCCGAAATAATCACCCACCCCCGAATTAAGGAGTTTCCAGGAAGAATTGTTCAGGAGTGTTCTGCAGACATACGGGTCCAGTTCATGTGCCATACACATCATATATTGCAAGACATATTTTGATTTGGCCAAATTCAGTTTGTGAGCAGTTGTGTGTGTGCGTGCACATGCGCACCTTGATTTCGCATTCTCCTGTATTGCAAGGGAAACAAGTTGGGTTAGCATTAAAAGTGTAAACAAACAAGAATGACCAGACATTTTTTACATTAATTTGAGCAGCTGCTTCAGTTCCTGTGTGCGTGATAGTAATGTAAGATTTTAGTGGGTACTTGTATCTAAACCTTTTACAACAATGAAGGATAAAGGGTTGCATCTTTTACACTTTGGAAAAAGTGCTTACATTTCTGACAAGTCAAATCTTGCTACTTAATGTTTTCAGCATGTACCCTGGAAAAATTCACCTAACATTTTGAATACACTTGAGCTGAAAAACAGATGCTTGTTGAATTTTTTGGCTATGTAAGAGGCCACTGGAGAAAGCTGTACAGCATTCTATAATAGTTTTGTTTTGAGGGCCTGTCTAGAAACACTGCTTTTTAATCTTAATGTTTGCATATTTTAGCTTTAATATGTATTATGCAATTCCAGATTCCCATTTACAAATGGAGATGCAAATAAATTTGTCACTTGTCCATATAAAGCATAAAAAAGTAAAACTAACACCAGACTTTCTCATGGGAAGATCTCCAATTTAGATAAATCATCTCGAGTGTGTTTTTAATGGACCAACCGACTAAAATCAGCCCTTCATGAGAGATTAAGTAGTATGCAATCTATATTCATTTTTCCTTTAGAAATGACATTGTTAAACATTTTTCTCCTGAGAGAAATGCACTTAATTAGAGAAACTGTGATTTACAAACCAAAACTAGAATAATAAGTTTGTAACGGGTGCCCTGCCCTGTGTGTCTTCTCATCTTGTGAAACTTCATAAATGTTCTGACACAAATGTAAAGACTAGATTACTTTTGAGTTTCATGACGGAAAGCTCTGAATGTGATTGTTCTTAAAACTTCATTTGCCACAAAGTGTAATTGCCATAGATACGGTTATGTATCAACAACTAAATTGTGCTGTACAGTAAGACCTGATTAATTTCCCACTTAAAATAGTAGTCTTTTCATAGACATTACTTGGAATTAATTAGGTCCTGTATTCTTCACTAGATGGGAAAACAGTGAGGAGGTATATAATCCAATGACATAATGATAAATATTGTTAATGTTTTGTGCTTCACTAGTGAAAATAATGTATTGTAACTATATTATGCAAATGTTGTCTTTTTTAGGACAAAAGACTGTTTTGACAAATGTTCAAGAAGAACTGGATAGAATGACTCGCAAGCCAGACTCGATGGTAACAGCAAACTCTTCACCAACAGAAAATGAAGCTTGATAGTGCTTAAAAATGCATATGTAAATGACCAAATAACTATGTATATTGATCTGATAAGACCAGGAGTTTTCTGCTGTGGCGGATGCTATCAGTTTTCTTGGGGCAGGGGAAATGAACTTAAACTTCATTGGCTTGTCCCAGTATAAAGTGCACATTCAGGAAGTTTGCATATAAAATCCCTCTGTATAAGATAACCATGTAGAGTTTATATAGGGCAATTCTTTTGATTTTGGAGGTTAGCAGGTGCAGCTGCATTTCTTGTTATGAAGAGCACAGAGAAGCAAAATGCAGGATTCCTATTGAAATACTACTACTGACTGCACATGAAGTAAGAAAGACTAAATCCTTTTTCAGAGTTACTGGGATTGGCCATTTGTATGTTTACAAATGCATTTGTATACTTGGAAAGGGGGAGATGTAGCTGAGCATTATTAGATGAGGAAAGAAACCAAGGTAGGAAATGCAGCACAAAAAGGGGGAAAAGATTTGGCTCAGTACGGGGGGGGAAAAAAGAATGTTGGATGGACTGGAGAGGAGCAATGTTACTAAATCCTGTGGTCAACGTAGGGAGAGTAATCACTGTTTTAAAAGGACTACTTTAAATTAGACTTATCAGCCGAACACTAAGCATCATGGGAAATTATCCTGGTTACATATTATCTTTAATTTTAGCAAAAAAGAAAAAGTACAGAATGTGGATGCCCTTTTTTGGTGTAGCTGACATGGGAGAAGCTATAACTTGCTTAGATCCAAGTGCCTGGCACTGTGTGATTCGTCCTTAGAAGGTGCTTGAACCTTATTGTGCACTGTAGTACAAATGGTCACTGTTCGGTTTTTATTTTAAAATCGATAGTTTTGACGACTTATTTAATTTTAAATCTTATTTTCTGATAGCTCCTGCCTTTTTTCTAAAAATGCCAAGTGGCTAGCCTACTATAAGTGATGGGTGACGCATCATTTTACCATACTGAAAAGTGCTACAGAATACTCAAAATTATCTTTTTTTTATTTTTTATTGTTTTGTAACTTAACATTAGCTACCGAGCTGAACTTGATTCCTGCCTTACACCTGGAAAAGGTTGACTTTCAAGGACCCTGTTTCCAACCACATAGGCTGGGGTCTATAGCCTACTCCAGTTCTAACAAGAAACTGAAATTATGAATGTGTACATGGTGACTAGAACCAATGATTTTTGTTCTTTGTTTTTTCTTAATGTAGCATTTTCATATGGAAAGATAGATTGCAGTTGTCCCCTGTTGCTGTAACGGAGTTGTGTCCATGGGCACTTCAAACCATCATTCCGTTTAAAAAAAAAAAAAACAAAAAAAAAACAACAAAAAAAACCCCACAAGCCTATGGTTACTGAAATGGCACTTTGATTTTTATATAAGGTATATCTGTTTTACATATAAACACTACCATAAGTTAAAAGTACCAAGCATATTCTGTGCTTATTGCTGAAGGGAAAAAAACCACAATTTGAATTATGCAGAGTTTACTTTTTATGGATATAAACTTGTTGTACTAAATCTGATGTCTGGATATAACTTCCCTAATATATATTGTTACTTAAATATACAGAATTAGATTGACCACTAACAATAATGGACATAACTTCAAATGCTGTTACATCAAGAGGCTGTTTTTTTCCCTTGTTTTTGTGAGTTTGTCTAAATGCTATCTAGAAAACTAAGAGTATTTACTTGCCTCTTTGACAAACATTAACATAAGCCTATTACTTGTACCAGTTTTATTTTTTAATGTATTTTTTTTTTTACTTTTTTTATACAAGGTTAGTTGCACAGTTGTTTAGATTAACAGTTAATCTGTGAGCCTGTGGGCTGCAGATAGGTTGTGTGGTGGTTCTGCCTGGTGTGTGGGATGCCAGGTGCATATCGCCGCACCAGCAGAAGTAATTGCATACTGTCCTTGGACACTGAGGTTTTAAATTGGGGAATAAAACATCAATGGTAAAACCAGAAAATCTGAACAAGTATATGTTCATAAAGGCATACAGTTGTGATGAGAGCCTCAGTACAAGACTAATATTTTGTCATTTGAACCGAAAAGCACTTTCTATACTAGAGTGGCTAAAAGTTAAGATTTGAAGTATTTTCCATTTTCATAAAAAATTCTTTTAAGATTGATCAAAGCCAGGAAATGTATTATATTTTGTCAGTTGTATAAAAAGAGGCTTCTGACAAAAACAAGTTTGATTTCCACTTTCTTACTGCAAGTGAATGCTCCTAGTTTGTTGGAAGGAAGTTTGTAAGTAATGTAATGTCCAGTGGTTGCCAAAGTCTGCCAACTTTGGAGAGCTGCACATTTGTTTTTCTGGTGTTTTCAAGCATTGGAACCAAAGGCCAAACTGCAAACAGCCTTCACATTTTACAGTAAATTTTAATTTTATTTGCAGGATACACTTGTATGGTAGACTGTTAAAACTATTATATGACTATATTTATATGCATTATAGTGATTGCATCTACTGTTCATGTTTAAACTAAGAAAATAAAAAAAACTATTCAACTTGAAGATAAGGCAGATATAAAGGTTAAGGATTGGCCCTCCATAAAAATGCTATGGTTATGCTGCTTGATTTTAAGTTTGCACTTTTTTATTGGCGTTTTAAAAACGGTGTTTAAACTGAACAGAACTTGTCATATTTTATTTTATTTAACTATGTTGAAAGTGACTGCTTTGTACATCATGAACTTAACAATATACATGTTGTAAATGAAAGTTCCCTGTCCTGTACACTAAGTTTATTGATATTTTGGTTTGGGTTTTTGGTTTTCTTGGGGTTTTTTTTTCAGACTTACAATTAGGACTGCAGATGTATTGAACACAAACGTTAGTCCAACCGTATGGCTTTAACCAGGTGCAGTATGCAGTCATGTGGAATCTTGCTTTCTAGTGCTGGCGAAAATGAGGACGTCTTTAATTATTGGCTTCAATAAACACAAATCCAGACTGCTTAAAAGTTGTGCCTTTTTTCTTAACGAGACCTTTCTAGAACTGTTTTCAAGGGGGAAGGATAAAAGAGAAGCAAGCGTGAGCTACCTACCTCTTTGTGTAGCACGGTAAGCTAGCAGTAATGGTTTCCTAAGGGAACAGTCCTGTCAGATCTTATGTTTGCAGCACTTCTGTTGAATTCAGTGGTCATCTCTATATTACCAACATTTGATGGCATAATTATGTCAGTCAGGAAGATGCAGAGTTATACCTGCAAATCTGCACCCTTGTATTCAGGTTGGAGGCACAGGGGGAGCTGGATGAACCTATACAAAGCTCTAGTACTATAGGCCGCGTCCAGGTAAATGCAGCTGCATGGTATGTGGTGCCACATACTGCACATTTAGATGTTGTCCACACTGCAAGGGAGTGCTGCCCTGCTTTTTTTTCCTGCAGGTTTTTTGAAACCTGGACATCATGGGGTCAAAAAACCCATGGGGGGAAAAACAAATGCTGAGTGCACTCACAGGCAGCGCATGTTGCTCAAAAGCAGAGCTGGGCCATCCGAAGCTGCCCTGCGGCTCCCGGCCAGGCTCAGCATGGCAGAATTGCCACTGCTGCAGCCCCGGGAGGACCCCAGGTAAGGCTGCTGGGGCCAGCCCAGTGCTGGTCCCAGCCTCCCTTACCCCACACGGGGTAATTTGCTGTGCACCAAAGTGCACGTGGAACAGGCGTTCCCTGGAGATGAGCAGCGGTGGCACAAGGTGCACAACTGCTGCTTGTCCCCAGGGAACCAAACATCAATGCTCGTCTGGACAGAATGCATAGTTTTGCCAGTCTGTGCTGCATCCATACTAGGATGGCGTTGCTGGCATACTATACTTCGGTGGCTCTATCACCAAAGTCTTCAGGTCTCGTTTGGGACATAGGTTTTAAGCACAGTCCAGGTTACAGGAATGAAAGGGAAGGAGATGCTGGGGCTATCCAATTTTCTATTCCCTACTAAAAGCAATTTTGAACTCCCTTTCCTAGTCTTCCAGCAGCCTTCTACCTTATCTGCCTCTTCTCCTGGGCTACTTTAGCTGCTAATAGCTAACTTTTTTTGGCTCCATTTCGCCCACTTGCTTGACTTTTCTCCCTCCTTAAATATTTAGCAACTCTTTTGCAGAGCTAGTATTTACCTTGTATCTACCATAGAAATTCTGGTTACTCCAACTTTTATTATTTTTATTTCAATAAAAAGTGACAGACTCCTTCAGTTTCAAGGTTGTTTGCATTCAAAAATATAAAGTTACTATTGCATTCAATTCTTGTGAAGACTCATGACAGCAATAATACTGTTGGGTTGTTTTTTTAATGAGAAGTAAGCTCATAGGCATATCGCATTTTAGTAAGAGCTGATTTAATGCAATTAAAGAATAGAAAACAGTAAACTGAAAACAAAAGGGCTAAAACAGTAGAATAAAGCTTAGAAAACTTTAGAGGATGGAGAGAAGACTTGCATGAAGCAATTAGAATAAATCCAATATTTTTGATGTGCAGTGTATGAAGTACTATGTGATGCTATTTTCTGGTCATTGCTTAGGTCAGAATTCAGAAAAAAAGGTTAAAATGGAAGGAAAAGGAGATAAATGATACTTGCACTAATGCAAACAAACTTGCAGTTTCATGTTTATGGGAACTGGTGAAGAATGGCAGTATCTGAACAGCTGAAATACTTTAACAAAATGACACAAGTACATTTGCAGTACTAGTACAGCGACTGAGACTGTGGGAGAAGGGTAGAGGATGCTGGTCCTTTTGGCACGTTTTTGAAGTGCAGACACCAGGTTTAATTGGCTCTGAGCTAGTGGTGATGACTGTTACGGGCGGGGACCACTGACATTTCAATTGTGTTTTTTGCAGAAAACACAAAATTGGGCAGGCTCTGCAAAAAATGGGTGGGCATAAAATAAAAATTACCAGCCAGCAGAGCAAAGGGCGGGAAGCCCTGCAATCTTGGAGCATGGGGAGGAGAGGAAGAAGAAGGGTTGCTCGCAACAAGAGGTGGAGAGGCTGCAAGCAGCTGCACTGGGCTCCATGGAGCCCCAGCCCAGCTTGTTGCATGTGTGCACCCACCACCAGCAATAAACTGAGCACAGACCCCAGTGCAGCCACTAGCAGCCTTCCCCAAGGCTCTGGACTCTGGGCAGACCCCTGCCACTAGCCACAGAGCCCAGGCCAGCTGTGGCCAGCAGCTACACCAGGGTCCACAGAGTCCTGGCCCAGCTCATTGCCAGCAGTGGGTGCACGCGTGCCTCAGGGCAGCCAGCAGAGGAGACGCTGGGGCAGGGGCTGCACTGCACCTGCCATCAGCAACAAACCAGGTCGGGACTCCAGTGTAGCCACTTGCAGCCTCCTGGCTGCCTGCCACAGCCAGCCTGGGACCCTGGTGGAGCTGGTTGCAGCCTCGACTTGGGGATGGCCTGAAACTGCATCTTAATTACCTTGGTTAAGCCTGGGGAAGTGCTGAATAACATATGGATTAATGACTGCCCCGGGCTTAATCAGGGAAATTAAGATGTGGTTTTGGGCCATATGGCAATATGGGGAGGGGGAGGGCAGGACTGCTGGGCCCCTCAGCAGATGAGAAGCTTGGGGAAAACCCCTGCCACGTGCAGCCTGCGAAAATAGAGGCTGGCCATGTGATCTGCCCATGAAATCAGCCAGCCGCTGCCTCAGGTTCAGTAAACCCCTGGTTATTAGGTATTGTTTTCTCTCTAGTCTTTCTGCAGTTTTCCCCTTGTTAAGCCCAGTTGCACCAATGTTAGGGTAGCTGTACAACAGCTATTTAATTTGAGCTTTGCATTCATTTGCTACTGGTGTTAGATGGCTATGGTATATGTTCAGCTGACAGTTTTTAATAGCGCTCCAATTGTTAGGGAAAAATTGTTTTTGTAAGAGAATATCTACTATAGTCCTGTTTCCAATTCAGGGAGGGAGCTAGCTGTTTCAGCCTGCCAAAATATTTGACTCTTAGGATATAGCCTGGATTTCAGGAAATAAATTCATTCCTGTACCAAGAATTTGAGCCTGATATTATTCTATCTTTTTCCTTTTTTTTTTGTTTTTTTTTTTTTGTTTTAATTGCAAACAGAGTTATACAATCAGGGCAGATGGGGTCAAATCAATGTCTGTTCTTTGTTGGTTCTGCCAGGAATTCTTTCCTGGAAGCAGACTACCTGCACAAGTCATTACTTTTTACCTGATTGACTTGATTAGAGTGGGTTGTGTGTTTGGGGGGAGGGGAAGGTGGGAAGGACCTGCAAAAATGTTTACTTCTAAGCAAAAAATAAAACCTCAATTATTTTGACCAAAAGACAGAATAGTTAAATCTGGAAACTGTTCACCAACATGGTGGCTTGGAGGAATTAGAGTTTAGGGGCCTTGTGTTCCTCTTCTTTCTTAGATTTCATAGACATTAGGGCTGGAAGGGACCTCGGGAGATCATTGAGTCCAGCCCCCTGCCCAAAGGGCAGGAAGTCAGCTGGGGTCATAGGATCCCAGCAAGATAAGCATCCAGTTTACTCTTGAAGGTGTTCAATGTAGGTGCTTGAACCACCTCCGCTGGCAGGCTGTTCCAGACCTTGGGGGCTCGGACAGTAAAGAAATTCTTCCTTATGTCCAGCCTGAAACGGTCTTGGAGGAGTTTGTGACCGTTCGACCTCGTCATCCCTTGGGGCGCTCTGGTGAACAAACGTTCCCCCAGATCCTGGTGGTCACCCCTGATAAACTTATAGGTGGCCATCAGATCACCCCTGAGCCTGTGCTTTTCCAGGCTAAAGGCTCTCAGCCTGTCATCGTAAGATCTGTTTTCCTGACCTCTGATCATGCGCGTGGCTCTCCTCTGGACTCTCTCAAGCTTCTCCACATCCTTCTTGAATTGTGGAGCCCAAAACTGGACGCAGTACTCCAGCTGCGGCCTCACCAAGGCCGAGTCCAAGGGGAGAATGGCGTCCCAGGATTTGCTCGAGAAGCATCTATGCTGGATGCAAGCCAGCGTTTTGGTCGCTTTACTAGCCGCAGCATCGCATTGCAGGCTCATGTTCATCTTGTAGTCAATGATGACGCCCAAGTCTCTTTCTTCTGTAGTGCTAACCAACGTAGCACTGCCGAGCCTATAAGGGTGCTGCAGGTTTTTCTTCCCAAGGTGGAGAACCTTGCATTTATCGGTGTTAAACACCATCAGGTTCTCATCCGCCCATTTGCTGAGCTTGTCCAGGTCGGCCTGGATCACCCGCCTATCTTCTGGCGTGGATGCTTTGCCCCAAAGTTTGGTGTCATCGGCGAACTTGGCCAGTCCACTCCTGACTCCAATGTCCACATCGTTAATGAAGATGTTGAACAGGATGGGTCCCAGGACAGAGCCTTGAGGGACCCCACTGGTCACAGGGCACCATGATGAGTGACTGCCATCAATCACAACCCTCTGGGTCCGACCACGGAGCCAGTTTCCCAGCCAGCGGATCATGGTGGAGCCAAGGCCACAACTGGCCAGTTTGGCCAAGAGGTGATCGTGGGATACCAGATCAAAGGCTTTTTTGAAGTCAAGATATATGACATCAATCTCTTCTCCCTTGTCCAGGTGATAGGTCACCTGGTCGTGGAAGGAAATGAGATTGGTCAAACAAGACCTACCCGCAACGACCTTCCTGCTTGAATTTTAAGAGATTTCTCCCTGTTGATGAGGGACATGGTGCAGCCTGGGAGTTTCCTGATCAGATTATGTCAGAGGCCAGATGAAGTTTGACTGTGGGGCCTGTCCCACGGAGGAGAAAAGGGACCTGAGGGACTGAACTCCAGCTCCCCGAGTGCCTATCTGAATGTATTTTTGTTTTGAGCTGGAAATTTAACTTTTCAGCTGTTCACCTTTTTGCTTAACAAGCCACATGTTGTAAAGCAAGCAGGCAGTTTTCACAAAAGAATTGTTTTCCTAAAAGTGTCACTGGAAGCCAGCTCTGGCTTCAAGTTACCTAATAATTTGAGAACCATCCCCAGGTCTGTTGCTTGTGGAAGTTGGGGATACTGAGCCTAGAATTAAGTAAGCCAAGCGTTCTGAATTGCTGCTTTGCGAGTCCATGCAACTGCTGTTACCCAGGTGTCTGAGAGGGTGGGTTTTTTAAAAATTTCTATAGCAATAGTCATAGAAAAATTGTAACGTATAAGCAGAGCCATACTGGTTTTTGCCATAAGAGTTGCATGGGCGCAAGTCAAAACAACTGGGTCTAGCATCTTTGCTCCAAGAAGTTTGGATGGAAGTGAACACCAACTTGCAGGTATGTAGCAGAGCTCACAGTCTGAGTTGTGTTCAGTAAAGCTCATAAATGGATTGTAGCGCTCTTAAACCTTTTTAGGGTCCGTCCTACCCTCTACAGAAGCTTTCTTCGCAAGCATATTTACACAGTGAGTATTGGCCTGAGCTGGAGAGATGCCATGTTATCTGCAACTCCCACTGAAAAGTCAGTTTAAACCCCAGTGCAATTTGAGTCGGAGTACACAAAAACCCTATGTCACCACTTACATGTGCATTTAAGTGCAATAATTTACTCCACTATCGGATAGTACCTGTATCTTACAGCACCATTGAATAATCCTGTCGATTAGTCTACACTGGTCCAATTGCCACACATGCAGATGGTGACATTTTACTGTGCAGACGGTGCACAGTAAATTAGTCCACTGCGCAGGAAAGCATATGTGTAGATGCGCCCACAGATGTTTATCAGAATTATTCTGCTAATTTTTGCTGTTTAAATAAATTGTATCCAAAGAGAGAATCTTTCTCTGATTATATTTCTGTCAAATATAGCAATATTTGCTATAGGCAAATTGGGTCAGAACAATTACGTAAACTCACTGACAGAAATATTTCCATGTGCTAATATAATATGGCACAGATTAGGCCATTGCTTTTAGGATAAAGCTTGCAACTGCAAAAGGACCATGCCGTCTTTACTGCTTGCTGCTGAAAAATCTTCTGCAGCCAGTTTGGGTTTTTTTCAGCTTATACCAACGTTAAAAAAATCCTTGCAGTTCTAAGTGTCACCTCTTCTGTGCCTTGGACCAAAAGCCTAACTGCACAAAGTCTAGTCCTGCTTGAAAACAATAGTATATAGTGTGTCACTAAATACTGTAACCCATGCATCCATGCAGGTAAACTAGATAAAACTTGAAGGTTTGACTTTCCAGCACTGATTTTTCTTTCAGTGCAGTGGGTTGTTTTATATAATACGATTTGTAACTTTTTTCTGTGTAGATGCAGAGAAAGTTCTTGCCCCAAATAACTTGCTATTTAACGTCTTATTGCAAAAGTGTGCATCTGGGTAATCGCAGAGATTCACACATACAGATGAGGATATACACTTGTTTCATAGGCGTGCACTGCACTGTCAGACTGCAAGCTCACTGGGAAAGGCTACTACACACAGGCAAAGGATCAGGGTGACAGCCACTCAGCATCTCAGTTGCTTTGCTCCCTAAAGCAAGATGGGGAGGGAGAAGTGAGAGGAGGAGGAGGAAGGATCAAGGTAATTGGAACAACACAGAAAAGGTAAATTGGAGGCCAGACTCAGCCGAAGTATGAGCTTGACATGCTCAAGGCCAATTTCCTCTGCAGCAATGGTTAAGCTTGGCAGAATTCAGTGTTTATTTGTATGTTTGTTTAATCATTTTGCTGGCTAAAACCGACGTTTATTTCCAAGCATGTATTTAGATTTTTAGCTATTTTAAATTTCAGGAATTAGGGGTGTGTGGGGGGGCAGACAATTTAGTAATGACAGTAAACTGTTAAAATTGTATGTTAAAATATAAAAAGTAAATATCCATAAATCAAAGCATACCTGCTTTAAATCATTCTGTTCATTTGACAGTACGTTTATACCAAGCTGGAGCCTTTGCTTGCATGAAGTGGAGCATGGGGACAAGGGCTGGGCTGGGCTGGGCTGGGCTCAGTGGGAATTTGGCACGTGATCCCTGGCTGGGACCTGGGCAGAGCAAGCCACCAGCAGCACTGGGCTTCCAGCTGCCAACAGCCCTGCTCTTCAGTGCCTGTAGCAGTCTCTTCCCTTCCAGGCTCTGGCATCCAACCAACCCCACTCCCAGCATAGCCCCCCATTCCTGCAGAGGCTGCCTGAGCTGCTGCCAGAGGGGCAGAGCACAGGTGGTGCAGCCAGAGCTTCCTCCACCCCACCTCCTGTGTGTGTGTGTATGATGCCCCATGTCCCAGACTTCCTTACCCCCATCCTGGATATTTTTTCTTAATCTTTCTATAAATGTCAGTGATTACTGATGGAAATATTTTTGCATTGGTCTGAGAGTGAGGTGAAATCAACATTTATTGATGTTTAGCAATAAACATGGGATCCTGCCAAGCCTAGCAATGCTACATCAGGCATTAGGAGCCAGGGTAAAACCTGAATCTCTGACTCTCCATAACAGAGTCCTGCACTCGCAGCATCCTGGAAACTGAAAGCCTCTCTGCTTCCTGATGGTCACCTGCAGTGAAGGAGCAGGTTGGGGATGGGCAATTATTTTGGCTGGCAGGCCAGGGAGGAGAAGCATGGATCCTATGGGGCCTGGGCCTGTTCACCCTGCACCCACCATGGGGTGGCCATCATAGAGGACAGTCCAGTTGTCCTCTGTCCTCTGATACGAAACCCAATGCTTTTATGTCCTATTTTTCTCTTAAAGAGAGAGGTTTCTCTTGAGAAAAATAGAGAACATAAAGGCATTGGGTTTAGTATCAATAGAGGACAGAGTAGCAGAAAACCAGAATACCTCTATGGTGGCCACCCTAACCCACCACCAGAGGCGCTGAACAGAGTGGGCAGGCGCAATCTCCATGCAGATCGACCTGGATCCCTGCAGTTAGGTTGCACTTGGCTGGACAGGATGGGGCCGCAGCTGGGTGGGCGGCTGGACAGGATGGGGCCGCAGGTGGGTGGGCGGCTGGACAGGGCTGGGCCCCGACCCCAGTCCTTGCCCAGTAATCCATTCTGCTTCTGGATGCCACTCCCTGTCCTGCCTGCAGGGGTCCCGGCTGGTCTTCATGGAGACCCCCCTTCCTCCTCCACCCACTCCATCTGGCATCCCCTGCAGCAGGTACAGGGTGAATGGGGCTTGGGCAGCAGGACCGGATCTAGCAGCGGCAGAGACGCTAGTAATAGCAGCCAGAAGGAGCTGCCACTGCGGGGGCTGCCAGGAAGCAGAGTCCAGCCCCCATGCACCCCAGGGTGGTGGAACCGGCTGCATGTGCCACGGCCTAGGCTGCCCCCCACACCGGGGCTGGACAGGGTCAAGCCACACATGTTGGCCAGATCTGGCCTATGGGCCATATTTTGCCCACCCTTGCCCTAACCCCATATGCAGGGAGAAGGATTAATAGGAACTTGAGCATTTTATTTTTAAATAGAGATCAGCTGTGGAAAAAAATAGTGTGTTGGCAGCCTGGGGCGCAGGGTATGTTCCTCTCCATCCACATCTCTGCTGAGACTGTCAGTGTGTGTGTGAGCTTGTCAGAACGCACCCCTCAGAAATCATCCGTTCAGTTCATAAAGATGACCGAGAAATCTACTGCAGGTAACTTGGTTCCTCTAATCTCGGCTGGTTTGACCAGAAGCATGGAAATGAAAAGCTTCAACTTATAGCTCGTTCCCTAACCCTACCATTTAAACCCATCCTGATTCTTAATTACAATTTAAATGTGCACCACATACACTTTTTTCCAAAAACCACGTAGGTAATTGTGTCACCAGACTTAAAGACCCCCAAATGACTCCAGTGGGGAACACTGCTTAAAAAACTTTTGGCCTGTTGTGAGGTTACTCTGGGCCAAGAAATGAATAACACAACAAATAAAATGAGGAGGTCTGAGCCTGTGTCAATCTCAAATACTTTTAAATGACAAAAGTCTACGGGCCCACTGCTCGCCCACTTTGTTAGGAACAGAAAATAAATAAATGCAGAGCACATACATTTACAGGGCGGCTGCCAGCTAAACTGTTACTCTTTTTGTCTTTAATTTACTATATTTAAAGTCCTACAGCTGTCCTCGGTGGTTGATCACTTTGGTAGCTTTCTGATTTTTTGCTATTTTTTCAAAATGTTCCTCTCTCCTCTGTTGCCATATGAAAGACTTGTGTAAACAGAGAAAAATGTCTTGACCAGGGAAAGAGCCAAACTGCTCAGGCACGCAGTTTTGTCAAACGCAGAAATTAAGCACAATGAAAAAAAAATCCAGGAAATATTATTTCTCTAATCTGTACAGTAATCTTTGCAACAACAGTAGGTAGAAGAGGTTCAGAGGCATTATTTTTAAATTAACAGCATCCCGTTAAATAGAAACATATTTGCCGTTCCCCCAACAGAGGGGCCTTGGTTATATAATAACAAACACAGTATTAAAACAGTTGAGGTCAATTGTTTTCACTGGCCCCTTTCATCTATGGAAAGAAAGAATGTGGTAAGTGAACTCCATCTTTTCTAAACCTGCTATGGGGCTTTTAAAACTTTGACAGCTTATAAAACAGTTTACATAATTTTGCTTCCTTCTCTCAAATTCCCCCCACCTCCTGACAAGGAAAAAAAAAAGTGCTTTTCTTTCAAAGGCCCAGCTCTCTCCTACACGTTCTCTCTCTTTTCCCCCCCTTGCTATAAAAATACTTCACATCACATGGAGAGCATGACTGCGCCCACACAGTCAGAGGGAACTACTGTTTTCTGTCCTTCCAGAGTTAAAGGAAAACTTAATGGCATATGTTTTCCCAAGGTGAGAAGCCCTGTTTGCCATGAATAAAGGAAGTGTTGCAGCCTTTTCCCACCAGACCAGTCTGTATACTGAGTGTACCTTTTTTTCCAAGACACTTTTTATCATGTGGGACTTTGGCAAAAAGAGCATTATGACTTGAGGTCTTGTCTGCTCCTTGGGCTGTTAAAGGTCCCCTTGCTCTCGTAACAGAATAGGATTTTTTTGCCTCTCTCTTTCTGTATAATTTAATTTCACTTTACGGTTGTGTAAAATGCCAGTTGTCTACCTGTCTGCTGTCTTTTGCCCCAGAGGTGGCAGTATTATAAAACTGTGTGTATATATAGTTTCTGAATTGTTTTGAATCCCTTGGAGATTAAAGATGTAGTGTATTTGAAGCATTGTACGTGGTATTTTAACAGGGCGAAAATGACTGAGCAACTGGGGAGAACTAGTTGGACCTATTAGACTCTGCTGCAATACTTTCACCCTGAACTCTTTTTCAAACTGAATCTTTTAAAACTCAACTCTTTTTAGGAGTTTTAGCCTGGTTTTGCTAAGATGTATACAAACTAATGTGCCACTCCTGGAAAGATGCATGTGATGCAAATACCAACAGTGCATAAAATAAAGGCACATGCATAAACTTTTAAAGACTACAATAAAATAAAGGCCAACTAATCTAAATTGGCCAGTTCCCTTTCTTGGGTTCGAAGGGATGATAAAGATGCACAATAAAAAAATGGCTTAGGAGCTTTCTAATATTTACTTAGGTCTGTCAATGATAACAAGGCATTCCCAAACGTGTAGATGCCTTGCTATTAGGTAAACACAAAAGTTAATATTTTGCTGTACTTAATGGGGGGGAAGGGGGTACAGTGACTTCAACCACGTTTGTGCTCTCCTGAATCTGAGGCAGCTCTGAAGGTTGTTTAAATGACAGCGGCCTCCCCAGGCTGCACCGTGGGCCAATGCGCCAGGACATCCGTGGTGCTTGACTCCTACACTCCTCCGCTGCCCTGCACCAAGGCTTGCCGAGGAGTCTACAGAGCAGCTTTGTGGCTGGCTTCTACAGCCTCTGTATCAAGGAAATACTCCCACAGGTACATAACAGACTTGTAGGGGCCCTGAGGGCTGCTCCAACATTTTTACTCAACAGAAGGCCCCTGGAATAAGAAAGAGGAACTTGTCTATGTGAATTATGCGGGTAACAAGAATAAATCTGATGCTGCTTAGTCTATGGAGATGATTGACTAACTGTTTCTTCATCTTAGATAACGAATTTTGATGTGATTTCCTTCCCCCTCACACACCCTTTTTTCTCCATTACTTCCTCTTAAAATCTATGCATAAAAGTGAGTGTTTTTATCTTGTAAGTAGAAATCGGATTGAATTTTTTTGACCTCCTGAGAATCAGTTTGGGGTTGTTTTGTGTAACTTGATGGCAGCTCCATTGTGGCTACTTGCTTTTGTCCTTCCCAGTGGGTTGTGTGTTGTTACACTTCCTGCATGTGTGGAACAAAATGCCCAAATCAGTACATACTTTTTAAATGGTGAGGAACATGTGGCATTTTCAGAGATGAATTAAACTTTCTGGGCAGGGATGGGGAGGAATCTAAAGGTGTATCTAATAATATGCACGAGGCGCATCCTTTCTTCATAATTTATACCTAGAATTTGGGGCTGCTTCCCTTGTGAACTTGTAAAACCTAGGATGAACAAAACAGGCTAGATTGCCTGTAAGGGCTGAATTTGGGAAACTTTTAGGTAGTCGCAAATGGCATCTGCAATGAGGCTGTTAGTACAGAGAGCCTCCCTGTCTGCTGTCCCATGCCTTTACAACGGTGTGCGGTAGTCAGAAGACCTGTAGGTATTGACAGGAGGGCACTACGTTGTCAGCAACGTGTGAGCTTTCAAAGATCCTCTGTGTGACCCACTTTTGCAGATCGCCCTTCCAACACTTCATGTTCCTCTCTCAGGGCTCCCTTTCCCCTTCCTTCGTTGTACTGACTGCTCTCTTAGCTGAAGAGCTCTGGTTTCTGCTTGGCGAGGTGCACTACTGCAACTTCTGAGTTGGATTAGCTTTGCACGACACATTACTGCCACATCTAGGGGCTCTGCGTGCTGTAAGGACTATTTCTGCAAGCCTCAAGACTAGAGGTTTGAGCTGTGAGCTTCCCCTCCTAGCTAGCACTGGATTGCTGCACCAGTCCTCACCCATGGATCTGGTTCTATTAGTACTGATGGTCAGTATTAAGAATGTGGACAAACCGAAGAGTCCAGAAGAGGGCAATGAAAATGGTTAGGGGACTGGGGCATGTCACTTATGAGGAGAGGCTAAGGGAGCTGGGCTTATTTAGTCTGGAGAAGAGAAGACTGAGGGGGGGATTCAATAGCAGCCTTTGACTACCTGATGGGTGGATCCAAAGAGGATGGAGCTGGACTGATCTCAGTGGTGGCAGATGAAAAAACAGGGAGCAACGGTCTCAAGTTGCAGCAAGGGAAGTTTAGTTTGGATATTAGGAAAAAACTTTCTCACAAGGAGGGTAGTAAAACACTGGAACAGGCTACCCGCAGGGTTCTGGACTCTCCATCCTTAAAGGTTTTCAAGATCCGGCTAGACAAAGCATTGGCTGGGATGATCCAGTTGGGGATGGGCCTGCTTTGAGCAGGGGGTTGGACTAGATGTGACCTCTTGAGGTCCCTTCTGACCCGAACTTTCTATGATTCAATACCCAAACTTTCACCAGGAGCAGATTGGGGCCCTTTCTTCCTGACACATACCGTAGTAATCTATAAATCTGACTCAGCAAAATAATCCTCTGCCAAAATAATTTGCTGCCATGTGACTGCAGGCTACAGAAGTGTGTGCACACTGGCATGCTGCACACTAGCATGGGGTGAAAATGAGGGGATGCAATAAAAAGTTCTGGAAGACTCGACTAACTGACATTCCTTCATCAGTTAGCTTTTATGAAGTTTTTGAATTTGAGAGGTCAGAGGGTGTAGGATTTTTAAATTGAGATACTGAAGGGAAATTTTTCTCTCCTATGTCAAACCCTAATCACTGCTCAGCGCTCTTGGAATTTGGCAGCATACCAGAGCTCCTTCCCCTTAGTAGGTCATGTGGAAATACTGGAGCATTTTCTTAAAGAAACTCTCAGCTCTTTCAAGTACTTGTATGGATGCTACTTTCCTGTTTGAATTGGGCCCTCGTTCCTGCAAAACTGTAACGGCATTTTCCCCAGAACAGGCACCATTCATATCTGTGGAATTTTATAGATAGTTATTAAGCATCTTAAATACATTAATGCAACTTTTAAAATTAGGCTGTAGGTTGACATTCATGTTTAACCGCAGCTGTGTCAAATCTTGAAAATATTGCAAAATATGCTCAACCTAACTATTGTAGAAACTCACAAGTTTAATACTATTTTTGCTTCATTTTTTTATGTGGGTTTCTGTTAATCTGCAATCATCCAAGGGCTTATCAAAAGCTATAGATTTCCTATATGAACTGCTGGAACATGAGAGTTAATTTGTTCAGATATGCAAGTTAGTGATTTATGGTTATGAATTCTCTTCTCACTACCGTTAATGCCTGGATTGTCACTAGGTTAAAGTTACAACCGCAGCGCTGGAGGTCTATCTAAGAGTTAGTAGTTCTGTCCCAGACCAGATTAACTCTTCTGTGCTCATGTGAATCTTTGACTCAGCTCAGTGTATTCCCTTTACACGTTGCATTTTCTTGGAATGATACCTGTCCTGTTAGCTCCCATTAGCTACGGCTTGCCTACAGGTTTGTTGATCTTTCTGAGTTATAGGTTGTCTCCTCCTAACCCTCTATGAGATTCCAGGTATGAAATCATCCTTGACAGATGCAGTGACCTGCCTATTTATTTATATAATGTTGTGGTAGGGCCCGAGACTTAGGGTCCTACTAGGTGAGCCCCAGTGCACATACACAGAATGAAATAAAGTATCTGCCCTAAAGAGTGCATAATCTTATAAATCAAAGTTTTTTTACAGGATCATGAACAGCTATGGGTGACTGCAATGAACTTTTTACTGACTCAGTATATTAAATATATTCCATACATTTACTGCATAAGTATTTTCCTTTAAACACTCCATAGCAGACTCAATAAAGGTGCCGCTTCTGTATCAAGTGGGAGTGTGTGTAAAGGATTCCTTTGTTAAACGTTGGCAGAAACCAGTCCAGTCTTTGCCAAGTCAATCCAGCCCACCCACCCTTCCATCAGGATGCCAAGAATTCTCCCAGTATGGCTTGGGATTGACTCCATGCCATCTACAGCAGTGGCGGGGGTGGGGGGGAGCACACTTTGATGACCATGAAGCTGAAAAGGGTATGGTAGTTGTGGCTCTGCATGGTGATGTCAGTGTTTTGCAGCCCCAAGGAATTGTCTTAAAACCTCTGAAATCACAGTCATGACACCGGCAACTCAGTGCATGTGAAAGCATTTTTCACCATCGCTAGTAATTACACCTTAAATTATTGGAAAGCAAAGAATGTTAGCCAGGCTTTGTACATAGACAGTTAACTTTCTTTCCAGTTCTTAAAAAGGCTTCATTAATATTTTAATATTTACAAATTTAGGCTCCTTACTCCCATTTCCTTCCTGTTCTGAGAGGGGAATTGAGTCACTGAGGAGCTAAGAGACTTGCCAAAGCCACATGGGAGTGCTGTGAGCAAATCAGAACCAGAATCTCAATATCCTGTCTTCCAGCCCTGCCCCAGAACCACACAACCATTCCTCCCCTTTGCATTGCACTGACCTTTCATGGGGACACTTTCTCGTTCTCCCGCAACATGCTGTTGTGCTTTGGTTGAAACTACTCTGAATACATCAAACTTGTCGTCATGGATTATTATATATCTTTAGTTTTGTAAAGAAATGTGCTTAGGACTGTTCTGTATTGTGAAGAGCCCACATCAACTCCTCCGGAGGAAAGTATAGTTGTGGAATGAAGAGTTTCCCTTTAAGATGAATTGTGAAAGCCCCATGTTTCTGAAGCATCTTGTAGGTTACCCAAAATCCAGACTGAAGCTATCGTGTGGTGGCAACCACATTGTGAGAGAGTCTCTGATTTCCTTGGGATCTCATAGAAATATTGAAATTAGAGATGGGAAAGACTGATTAATTCATCATATCCAGGCCTCTGCCAGCAGAGGACTTCCACCCTTGTACGTTTACATATCAGATCATTAGGCTAACGTTAAATGTCCCAAGCAATGGGGGTCCTCACCACTTCCCGTGGAGGCTATTTCAGATTTTTACAACCCGGTGTTTTCCCCAGGGTTTGGTTGTCCCCCAGCTTGTCCTACTGCAAAGGAAAGTTTAAACTACCCCTCACCCCAAAGACATTTCCTATGTGCTGTCCTTCCTGGGAGAAAATTATAGCATGAGTTAGAAATGGAAAGGGAGGGGGAAAGAAGATCATAGAAACTATTTCCAAGGTAATTTTATGCTATGCTTATCTTGTATTGGATTGTTATTCCTTTGCAAGGGAGAATGGAACAGTTACTTTGAGTAATGGCATTAATACATTGCTCTGTCATCTACCCCGGTTCTGTCCTATTGCAGGTCTCTTGGTTTCTATCTACATTGTTATTTAGGTCTTTAGTTTTGAACATAGTCTGATATTTTAAACACTGAGTTGCTGAAAGATTTTTGCCTCTTTTCTCCACCAATATTTTTTGTGGTTCTTCCTGTGTAGGGGATTCAGGCCTAACTGAGGGGGCTGACTGCTTTCCACATGTTGGGACATTCTTTCCTGAAAAATAAACCTGTTTTTCTTACAAATAAGGAACTTAATTTGAGGAACTGAATGGGGAGTTGTCCAGCCTTCTTTAAAGCACTGCTGCTAGCAGAGATTTCTCATGATTGATGTAGGTACCTCAGAAGAAGAAACTTTTGCTTTTGGAATATGGGTGATGGCATCAACGTAGAATTTTTTTCGTAGAAGCAACTATCTTCATAAGGGTTTGGGAGTCCTCAGTTCAGTCACCATGATGTATCATCACTAAGTACGCCCTCTGAATATAGAGTATATTAGCTTTCTCAGCTTAATTTTGAATGTGCATTACATGGCAAACTGTTGCGTGTCTTTCCAGGGGTATGCTCATATTGTATATTTATGTACAAGAGTGAAAGGATTCAATGTCTTTCCAAGTGTAGCGAGTCCCTCTTGGATGCCAGTTATGTCATTCTGTGGCTGTGAAATCTAAGCCTTGTCTTTGAAGTAGGTTTCAGAATTTAAAATTTGACTTGGAAAAATAGTTCTCACCCTCATGGAAGATCATATTGAAAATACTCAGAATACAGACTCACGTAGGGCTGTTGTCTTGAGTTTACAGACAGCCTGAAACAACAGTTCTGACAAGTGTGAACTGCCCCATATGTTTAAAAGGATTAACTCTGAAACCTAAAGTACTTCAATATAAACATTACTAACGATTTAATTGCTGAGCAAGATTAACAGAATATATCCAAGCTATCACCCTACAAAAATGTATTGCTTCTAATGCATCCCTGGATACCAAACACATGACAGCTCTTCCAAAACGAACATTTTCTTTTTCTATTTTTCATCTACCTTTAATTTGGGATGTATTTTGTGACCTACTGTTGTGTCACTTTACTCACCTCTCTGTTTACAACCATAAGCAAATTCCTTCCTTTTTCTTTATAGCCTTTAAATATTTACAGATGGATTTTTCTCCTAGATGTCTCTGCAGCCTTTGGTAAGGTTATCACATCAAGAAAGAGTGGGGCAGAGGACATTTGGGGTGACAGGTGCCCCAGCTGATTCCACAGCTTCCCTGGGCGGGAGGGAAGTTTAATAAGGAAGCAGTTCCTGATATCAAAGCTACTTCTACTTTGCTGCGATGTAAGGCTATTGCTTCATGTCTTACCTTCTGTGGAAAGGACAGCGTGTTGCTTCTCCCTCTTCCTTATGGCAGCCTTTTAAATCTCATGTCTCCCCTTCATCACTTTGTGTCCAAGCTGAACATGTCTAATAGTCTCAACCTTTCCAGCCCCTTGAATCCTGTCTGTCGCCTGTCTCTGCCCCTCAAACTCTTCTCCATCCTTCTTGAAACATGGAGCCCAGAACTCCCTCCTTCCCCTCAACCATCCTGGCTCTTACCTGCTCTCCCCTGGGGCCCTCCCCCGAGGCATGGAGAAAACAAGCGGGGATTTATTATTTACAGTCTCTCACAATACAGGAACGAGGGGTCACAGCACGAAACTAGCAGTAGTAAGATTAAAACCAACACGAGGAAGGTCTTCATAGAAGAGCAGGGTGGCCATCACAGAGGACAGCCCGGTTGTCCTCTATTGATACGAAACCCGACGCCTTTCTGTCCTCTATTTTTCTTGAGAAATGTCCTCTTGAAGAGAAAAGTAGAGGCCAGAAAGGCTTCGGGTTTCGTAACAAGAGGACAAAAGTAGCAGAAAACCCAACCGCCCTCTACGACGGCCGCCCTAGGAAAGAGCGGGGCTCGTTGCCACCGCGCGCAGCGGAGGGAGCCTGACAATTTAACCGGATCCCGAAGGGACTGGCCGCCTTCGTGGCTGACAGGGGCACCGGTTGCAATGGAGTTGGGGAGAAGCAGCGCTTCTCGGGCCTTCCCTTTCGTTATTTTGGAAAGAAGTGTTTCACGTTCCCCGTCCAAATCCGTGAGTCAGCCCAGAGCCACGAGCGGGTCAGTCCGGGCGCCCCACCGGACAGTCCGTGTGCTGTGGCGGGCGCCCCGTGCCCTCGGCCACGGCGCTCCCGCGTCCAGGAGCCAGGGGCGCGGCCTGTCGCGGGGGCGGGGCTGGCCCCGCCCCTTCCGCCGCGCCGCCGCCGGGGGAGGAGCAGGCGGCGGCGGCGGCGGTTGCCCGGCGGTTTGGACGGGGACGGGGACGGGGAGGGCGAGCGGTGCGGATCAGCGCAGTGCAGCGCGGCCTCCCTCCCTCTGCGCTGCGGGGCCCGGGCGCGGCAGGATGCTGCTCCGCCGCCCCCCGCGCCCCGCCGCCGCCGTCGCCGCCGCCTGAGCGTCCCGCCCCGGCCCGGCCCGGCCCGACCATGAGGGACGGCGAGGACCTGGAGGGCTTCGATGGCGAGGCGTCCAGCACGTCCATGATCTCCGGCGGCAGCAGCCCCTACCAGCCCACCACCGAGCCCGTGAGCCAGCGCCTGGGCGGCCTCCGCTGCGACCCCGACTACCTGCGGGGCGCCCCGGGCAGGGCCAAGGTGGCCGAGGTGGTGGGTACCGCCCTGCCCCGGGGGGAGCGAGGGGCCTGGGGCAGGTCCCTTATGACAGAGAGGCTGAGGGCGCTGGAGAGGAGTTGCAGGGTCCAGAGGGCGCGGGTTGTCCCGCTGAAGGTTTGTTTGTCCCCTTCGACGTGGGGCTCCCCGGGCCGGCCTGAGCAGTTTAGGGCACAGCCTGTTTGCGTTCAAACGTGCGGAGCCGGCCTGAGTGGACGGCAGAGCCGTCTGGGTGCAGGCGTGCCCCTGGCCGGACGGCTGCAAGCGTGTTTTCAAATTGCGTCGCCAAAAAAAAGTCTGCTTCAGTCTAAGGAAAAGGAGCCTTTGTGTGTGTGCGCCATCCTGCTAGCTTGCGTCTATCATCTAACTCGTTAGGAGCTGTTACACGGCTGTGAGTTGCTGAAGCCTTAAGGAAGCGCTGTTGGTTTTTCAGGTAGCGGCTAGTCCTGTCCCTGTACTGAAGTGCTCCTGCTGGTTTGGGGGATCGTTATGCACTAGCAACTGGTGCACTAAACGTTGGGTTAGACCTCTGGCCCCAGCTCAGCAGTTCAGGACCCCAGTTCTGTATGCTGTCAGGGTACATCTCCAGGATTGTTGCAGTGCTGATTAGACTCGAGACGTACCTAAATTTGCTTTTAAATAGCTCAGATATTCCTAAGAGATATTCCTAAGACCCACAGCACAACATAACTGTGTGGGCTGACAAGCATACTCGAGGAGTGAGGTGTGTACTTGGGCAGGTGCCCTTGCCTGAGTTCGCTGTGGCTGTAGTTGCACTGCCAGCAGTACCCAAGCTGTCTATGGCATGGTACGTCTTTATGAACTGAAGCTGAAGATGTGTCATCTGTTTTCCACCCCCCTTCTGTTTCTGTGGCTAAACCCTTCGCTTTGGTGGGAGAGCTTACGTTGTACAAAGCTGAGCATGTGCCTATGTTTTTCCAGTACGGAGGCTTAGGCTATGAGAAGAAAAGTGGGGAGGACAAGGCAACAGTAAATCAAATAAATTATTCAGTGAGCTCCAATTCTTGTGGTTGTACACTCATCGGTTTTGTAAAGGTGTCTTTTTTTCCCCCCCCTTCCTATGCAAACAGAGGAAACTAAGGCTGTGTGAAGCAAGTGCACAGGTTAAGTTAAATGAGTAAATTAATCAACACTATCTACATAAATGCCCATTGTAAACTTCTGCATGCTTAGGGTTAGACTCCATTTAAAAAAAATGGCATCAAATGCACACAGTAATAAAATTGGCAAAAGCAGAAAAATACTTTTGCTTCATTTTTTAAATTTGTACTCTTTTTAATTGTAGCAAACTGTTTTCTTTAACTGGCTATTAAACCATTTGGGACAGAAGTGTGTCAACTGATCATGTCTTTTAAGTAAAGGAACACTAGGATAGCAACATAGTACTATATTGTGCTTTTTTTATTAAAGCAGTTTCGTGTGTGTACATGTGCCTGAGACATTGATGTTTGTCTTTATCTGCTTAGCTTTCTTTTAGTAGCTGTGTTTCTGATGATTGCAGATTTTAATTTATGGAGTTTATATCCTCCGGGGTAGAGGATGGGGCAGAGTTGCTCAGGGTGATGCTTTCTAGTAATCTACAGTAACTTGCCCTAAGGTTGTCCTATTGTTTTTCCTTTTGATAATTGCTGCAATAGACAACTCTTTTGGCAAGTCAAGTTAAATGTTTGACATTTTAGATAAAGGTCCCCAGGCCATGGATAGTTGAATCCTTTGTTTCTGAAGTTCAGGTATGAAGGAACAAGCTCCCAAGGTGTAAAGAGCATGTTTTTTTTAAAAGGAAATTAAAAAAAAAATCCTGTTGGGAAGACTGAGGAAAGTAGTAGTCTGTGGAAAAGGAGCCTTTGTGTGCCACGTAGTAGTCAAGCTACACATGTAGGAGGTTTCTTATCTGTTGAGGAAATAATATTCTACCTTTAGGCTATTGTATTATGTAAGAAGTGTTTGTAGAATAATGCCTGTAGTGAAACTAAAGAATGCTCTGTGTTTTATTAATGTATGTGGTCTGATGCGTCCAGTGGGATGTGTACACTACTGTGTAAATATACCCCAGCTAGCTCGGGTATGTCTGAATTACGCTGCAGTAGGGAAATTCTCCTGAGCCAGAAGTTGCCAAGACTTGTAGATTGCTAGCATGGGACTGAAGCATATGGTTGCTGTTATTGTGGCCTGGCATATTTGGATTCTTCATGTTTTATCTAATTCATATTCTGACCAAAATGGCAAACCTATTAAATTCTTCAAAAAAGGATTTAGAAGGGGATGAACAAGGGTACTCCAGTACATTCAAAATGTACTCCAGTCATTTATTTGACGAGCATGGTTAGGTTCCATTATAATTGTTAACTACACTATATATGTCTCAATATTTTGTAAGAGTAACAATGCAGGGTTGTAACTCTTAGTGAAATGAGACTCTGTTTTTTGTTTTTAACACACACAAAGATTATGTGGATTAGCAAAGAGAGTCAAGTAGGGAGACTGCAGTAACTAGAAGCTACAGCAGGAAGGATTAAAATAGCTTCCATTCTTTAATGGACAAATGATTGACATATTAAGACATCAGTTTAAGGCAGACATTGAAATATATAAACTTTAGTTCAGTTGACAGCTACTAAACAATGTTTACTGCTGTATTATGAGTTTTAACTTTGTCATTTGGAAATGATCCATATGTACCACTATTTATTAAAAAGATGATGACTGAGAATAGAGGAAAATGTGTACTTCATGATTATAGCACAAAGAGTTATAGGAATCTGTTGTCTTCTTCAATACTTTTCTTTATTATTTTAAAAAAAGTTAGACGAATGTCTTTAATAGAACACAGTATAATACCTTAGGCATACAGTGTGATTTAAATTTTTAATATGTGAGAAGATAGCTTCAAGTTGAAATGATCCTTCACACTTTCATTTTAATTTTTAGTATATTAAATGTCTCAAAATAGTGTACTCTGGGTGTGTACTTTCTCTTGATGCTTTCTCCTTCCTTTGTGTATTAACAGGTATTTTAATACTAATCCAGTGTTTCTAGCTTTAAAATTTGGTATGCAAATTGCTTGATATCATTGGACTTTTTAAATTAATGTCTGAAACCAAACTAGTTGGCTTTGTCTGCTATGTAACTGTTCAAACATTGTGAAAGAGAGCTACTAATCAATCCATATTTAACATAAGAAGTTTGGAAAATGTGTAGATAGAACCACATGGAAAAGATTAAACTAAGGTTCATTTGTTCGTTAATAGGTTTCTCTGTACAAGGAAAGGAACCTTTAAGAAATGGGTCTTTGGCTCATCTGTGATTTCATTGTGGTTCACGGTTCTGAACTACTACCCCCTCCCTCTACCATAAAGCTCCCAGACTCCTCACAGCAGAGGGGTTCCTTTTTATCCAAAGTTAAAACCACTTCTTTGTCCTTTTCAGCATTAACGTGACTGAAGAAACTTGATGATCTGAGTTTTTTTGTTTATAAACTTCACAGTCCAACTAAACTGTACACAGCCAGAAAGAGTCGTGTTATAACTAACATCAGAGTGGTGGACTAGTGAGAGTCAGCCTGTATCTATTTGGGATCATGAAAGCAGCATCTGATCAGTATTTGGGTTGAAATGGGGCTTACAGGAAAAATACCTCTTTTTAAAGAGGTATTTGAAGGGAAGGGAGATTTGAATGTGTTGGCTATATTAGGGAGGAAATTTTGAAGGGGTCAGTGAAACCAGAGGAGATTAATGATGTGACTAGGTGGGCAAAGAGGAAGTGAGAGGCATGAATGGAGAGGAAGGGGGCTGTGAAGTTATGCAGAACCCCGATACTTGAGGAAGGGCAGGCAGAAGCCAGTGCAATTGCATGGAATTTTAAAAAGTGTTTTTCCTTTGGGTAAATTAAAATTCAGAAGAAAAGAAATTCTCCCTGGTGACTTTCTAGTGGAATATTACCGTACCGTATTGCACTGTTGCATTTGCTGTCATTCTTGGGGACCATTGCAGAAAAGCTCCTTAATGTAAAATTAGACCAGAGATCACTGAAAATAAACATTTTTCAAGTACTTGGGGAATTTTTCTTTCCTACAAAATCTGATCGTAGAATAGTCTCAAAGGAAAGTGGAAACTTTCCCCAGTGTGCTTTCTGAAATTCTTTCCTTATTTTAGCTCAATACTTGTGTCTGTTGCTGCTAAAAGAAAACTTCTCTGATATTAAGCATTTTTCTGAGTTAGGCAGCTAGTATGTCTCCTACCTTTCATTTAACTAAGTCAGGCAGAAGGCAGGGCAGGCTGGCACCTTAGAGACTAACTCATTCAGAGAGGCATAAGCTTTTGTAGGTGACAGACCAAGTAGGCTGCTGCAGAAGAAAATTTATGCCGCTCTGAATGAGTTAGTCTCCAAGGTGTCACTCTGTCCTGTCTTCTGCCTGATGCCAGGCTTCCATGCTAATTATCTGTCTCTGCTTATTTAGGTAGGTTATACTGTAGCTCTCTTTCCCTTGTGTCTTTCACAGGCCTTTCTCTATGCCTAAATGACTCTTGTGGCTGTTGCCCAAGCTCTTCAGTTTGTCTTTTAGCTTCTGTTACAGCAGTTCAGGGAGCTGAACGTACTGACTAGAACAGCATATAATGTAGGATTAGGGTTACATTCTCCCTCTCTGAAAATTTAACACCTTTGAATTTGTAACTGTATATTGCTGACCTGAGATCCCTTACACCACTGTATAATTTTTCAGAGTCTCTAAACTGTTTTACCTTTTACTAAAGCCAGTTGTTTTTGGAGAGTTAAAAATGACTGGAGAAAATAAATAACTTGGACAAAAAACAAAGTAGTCAGCAGTTCACGCCTTGTATGCACAAATCCTTGATGCAGTGAACACCAGAAGAGAACTTCTTTCCAGGTGGATTTCAGCTTGTTTTCCTTTCTCTGCTCTCCTTTTTGCTGTTCTTAATGCATTTGTTTGCATGATATGTTATCTTTTCCTTCCCAACAGTGGTCTGTCCTTTCAAAGAATCTTACTGCTGGGCAGAGCTGGATGGAAGAAGAAGGTATTCCACTTCATGAATGATCCCCTTATTGGGATTTTGAGTTAGTTCCAGATTAGAATGAAAACTGAAATTCTGATATTCCCAGTAGCAGGGGATGGAGCCTGAGTATCTGTATGTCAAAGCTGCATGCCTGGTCGCCCAGGTTTTGCAGGAGCCCCCAAGGGGCATTGGCAGGAAAGCAGGTAGTTTTCCAAAGACCCCTGGCATGTACTGTTCATTGGTTCATCAAATACATTTGTTGAAATTGCACAGACTTTGCAAAACTTGTTAATTTCAACAAATTGGTAAATTCTAGTGGCGAAAACTTTTGGACTGCAATATGCTGTTGTTGCAAAAAACAAAAACACCCCCCCCAAACAAACAAAAAAACGCAGCATACTGGTTTGTATTAACAGGAGAGTCTCTGGCAACTCAAGGGAAGCATGTCTTCTGCTCTGTTTGGCACTGCTGAGGCATATTCATTTGTACTCAGCATTGGTCAGGCCACAGCTGGAGTACTGCGTCCAGTTCTGGGCGTTGCGCTTCAAGAAGGATGTGGAAAGGCTTGAGAGAGTCCAAAGAAGAGCCACGTACATGATTAGAGGCCTGAAGAGCCAGCCATATGAGGAAATGCTGACAGATACAGGACTGTTCAGCCTAGGAAAAGAGAAGACTTCAGGGGGATTTTTGGCATCTTACAAATAGATTAGGGGAGAGCATCAAGAGCTAGGTGAACAAGTATTCACCAAAGTGTCCTGGGGTAAACCAGGAACAGTGGTCAAACTCCTAGAAGGTTTCAGACTGATATCAGATATATATGAGAGGCCTGGAAAACATGCCTTGTGAGGAAAGGCTGAAAGAATGAGGGTTATTTAGTATGTAGTTTAGAAAAGAGTAGAAGGGGGGGGTGGGATTTGATAGCAGTCTTCAAATACTTGAATGACAGCTATAAAAAGGATGGAGATTGCCTTTTCTCTGTGCTCATAGGGGCTGGGACTAGGAGGAATGGCATCAAACTGTAGCAGAGGAAGTTTTAGGTTGGAGATTAGGAAGAACTTTCTGAAGAACTTTCTGGGTCAAGCATTGGAACAAGTTACCCAGAGAAGTTGTGGCATCTCCATTGCTGGAAATTTTCAAAACCAGGTTAGACAGGCTGGATGGTTTAGTCAGGGATGATCCTACCTTGAGCAGAGGGCTGGACTAGATGATCTCATGAGGTCACTTCCAGCCCTACTTTCCTATGATCCTATCTTGGGAGGGAGCCCAATCTGCCACTGAACTTTCTGAATAAAGCAGCCCATCTTTGCTTGCATTAAACCAACATCAAGATGACTATTCTGCTTGTAGATGGACATCAGAGAAACTTGTTCCGCTGGTTCTCAACATCACAGTTGCAGCTCCATACTCATTTGGCCCAATGTACCTGAGAAAATTTTGCTTGTACAGCTGTGTTGGGCAGGGGTATGATGGGAGATGACTTTTGACAAACTCAGTCATATTAGTTCAATGGCTTTGGCTGGCATAGCTTGCTCCACTCAGGGGGACAGGAATACGATGTACTAGCAAAATGTAACATGGAGTAGTTGATAAAACCAGAAAGTGACAGTTTTACCTTTAGTTAAAACAAATGCACGTTCACATAATGTGTAACTAGACTGTAGAGTTAATTGAGATAAAGAAATCAGCAAGGTTTAAAAAAAGACTGGAAACTAAAATTGAGATTAAGAATATTCAGAGTTGTTATAATTGAGAATGAAAAATTGGAAGGGACTATTAGATCCCATACTTCAGGACTTAATCTATTCTCTGTAGCCCAAAGCATTTTTACACATGTATCTGTTGCAGTGCTGGGTGCTTTTAAAAGCACCCAGCACTGCAACACATTTAATTGTATAAGTGGCAAAATGCACATCAGTGCTCAGAAAAATGGCGGCAGTGCGCTTTTAAGCTAAAACACTTTGGCGGTGCTTTAGTTTAAAAGCACGCTGCCACCGTTTTCTGCATGCTGATGCACATTTCACTGCTTGTACAACTGCATGTGGTGCAGTGCAGTTCGCCTCAGCTTGTGTGTGGAGCAGAGTCTATTAATTGAGTCTGCTCCAAAGTGGCAGGTTTCTGGCACATTGGCGGGGGAAAAAAAAGTATGTTTATAAAAGCCCCTAGAGATCAGATGACTGTGCAAATTAGTCCCCGTTATATTGCAGTGGCCTTACAGCTTCATCTGAAGCATCTTGTTTGGCCAGTGACAGACAATACTGGACTGCGTAGACCTTGGCTGTGACCTAGAGGGGCAGATCCCATAGTATGTTTTCGCTTTTTTTTTTGACCAGAACAGAGCCCATAACCTTTGTGAGAGAGAAATCGTTTTACACTGTTTAGTGTCAGCTCTTGAGCCAGGGGAAGAGGAAGTGTATAGATAAGAAGACAGGCAATCTTTTGGCCCTTAGATAAATAATAGAAATAACTTACCACTTGTCATTTGAAGATGACAATGAAGACCCTCAAAGACTGAAATTATTGTCTTCTAGATTAAAATTACCACTGTGTTTTTTCTTTTTTGTTCATAAACATGGTAATAGCTACTCTGCATTTTAAAAAGATTAGTCTGTATCTTTTTAGTAGCTAAATTAAAGTGTCTGTCATACATGGTTTAAAGCAAAATGATTATAAGTCTGATGCGCTGGTGATACTTTTTTGTGTTAATGCTGTCTTCTAGCTGAGTAGTTTTCCCTTTCTCATGTTTACACCCCAGATATTTCCAGACAACAATCACATCCTCTGTTAAGCTTTGTTTTGGAAGGCCAAGTAGGGCAAGTTCTTTTAATCTCCTCTTGCTAGGGCCTTGTGCGCTGCCATTAATGCTTCCTTATATGACTGATGCATTATACTGGTGATGGGGTGGCATCTCATGATCAGCTCTGGTACTCAGCTCTCTCTTCTGCATTGTTTCCAGCTGATGAGCTCCCAGCTTATGGTAGGTATTGGTATTGTTCCCAAAGTACACAAGCTTTTATTTGAAATTCGTGATGCCCTAGAATACATGTATTTTGTTGTCTAAGAGAACTACTGACTAATTAAAATCTAATTAGGTTCTTAACCTTTTTTGTGCCATGGACCCCTTTGGCAGTCTGCTGAAGCCTATGGACCCCTTCTCAGAATAATGTTTTTAAATGCATAAAATAAAATACGTAGGATTACAAAGGAAACCAATTATATTGAAATACAGTTAGCAAAATACATTCATTTTGCCTACATTCATAATTGAAGGAAATGCTAAATTTCAGTTAGAGGTTAGTGAAAATAAAGATTTAATTTTTTTTCCCATCCAGGTTCACGGACCCCCTGAAATCTATCCATGGACCCCAGGTTAAGAACCCCTGAATTAGATATTGGTTTCTTCTGTGATACCCAGTCTTATATGTGGGTCCTCTCGTGCTGAGATTTTTAGCAGCCTTTTCCAATAGCTAAAAGTTTCAGTTTTAAAAGCATTTAGAAATTCTTCTGGGGGGGGGGTGCTTCAATTTCTTTGTTTTGTTTTGTTTTTTTTTGAATGATTTTCTCTTTGGAAACATTCCTGTTTCTATGATTTTGAGCAGCTCACATTAACATACTTAGCCTGGAAGATATTGACAGGGGAAAGATGTTATTTTTTTTTGCAATTAAAGCTGTTTTTTTGGAAGGACTCAGTGCAGTTAGAAAAGAAAAGAAAAGCTGTTGGGTAGTGGTCATTTCTCTGTGCATAAAAGAGAATGATTTTCTGTCTGCTATGCCAGATGTTCTTGCCACCTAGCAACAATGCAGAACAAATTGAGCCAATCTTTTTGGTGGCTTGTACATACTGTCTAGTTAACCTTGGGTAATGGTGATATTTAAGAGCCTGTATACACATAATGCCTGTCTAAGTTAACTGATAGTTTTAGGTTCTGCCTTCCTGAAGAAATGAGTATGATTTCTGTAGTTCTCTTTCCAGCAGTAGACCCATACATAGTAATGAATATGTTGTTAACTGGTGAATTAGCATAATGAAAAGTGTGGTTAAAGTTTGACTCTACTCTGAAAATGTTCCCTTGTGCTTCACAAGCCTTGGCTGGAAATTTATTTATTTATTTATTTATTTATTTATTTATTTATTGGCTGATGAGCCTCCCTAGTGACCTACTTGTTCAGGCAGACCTCAAAATACAGGGGGAAGGATTTGAGCTTTACGGTAAGCTTCAGGTCTGTTTTCATTTCTACAAAGCAGCAAGTTCAGAAGGAACAAGGTACTCCTGGTGTCATGGTGTGCCACTTGTCTAATTCATTTTACCTTTTTTTTTTCAAAACAGAAATAAATCTCATTTAATAATGTTCTGTCAAACTGTGTGTGTAAATAATTTTGTCTGTGTTTATTCCCTAATAATATCAGCCATTGCTGTTAAATTATAGCTGGACACAGAATTGTACTTTGCTTTCTGTCAAGAAAATGAAACTCCCTTCTGAGCATTCTCACACGGTACGTTCAGATAATTGCTTCTAACACACCAAACTTTACCGCTGTGAGCAAATTAGATTATTTCTTATATTGGTGCAGATCAGTGTAAGATATTTGATACTCACTTTTTTTGCTGAATGAGAGAAAGACAAGTGATGATATAGGATGTTACCATTGGACATAGTTATTTATGGTATTTATTTCTGATGACTGCTGCACTGAAAGATGTGTAGTCATCCAGGCTTCTCTTTTATTCCATCTCTTAAATGTTTAATATTAAAATAATCTGCAGAAGAGCCTTCCAACTCGTGCTGCAAATTGATAGGGGAACAGTCCAGTCAAGCATTTTTTGGTTTTGAATGTGTGAATACCCATACGTAGCATGTAAGCTAAAAAGATACTGTAATATTTTAGCGGAATGGTGCTTAGGCTGAAATGTGCTTTCTGTTGCACACATTTTAAAGATTGCTGTTTATTTATTAACTAATCCATCATTACAGAGACCTTAAAATTATAAATGTAAATTAGGATGGCCAGCTTCTGTAACATCTGTAAGAGAGCATGATGTTTAGCATTAGCTTCACAGAGCAACAGATGTAGAGGCAGACTATGATTAAAATACTGAAGGAGGATGAGGGGAGGACATGAATCGAGAAAGGGGGAGGAGAGAAGGTACAAATGTAGTGGTCTAGGAAGAAGTCAAGACCCTCAAGACTAATCATTGTAAAGAATTTGCCTTTGAGTTGTATTCAGAATCTTTGAATTTGCCAACATGCTGTGGAGAGCATGGCATATAGAAGTGATGTGTCTTCCCAGGAATTTTACTAGCATAATAATTTAGAAAGGCAGTATAATAGAGATTTCCAGGACTTAAAGTATCATCTTAGGACTGGAACAGAAACATTTTGGCAGATGCAGGCCTAAGCTAAAAAAATATATGCAGGCAGTGTTTAGCTGTAGCACTAGTTTTTCCTGTTATATCCTGGTATAACAAAATTGTACATTAAGGATGACTTTAGAATAAAAGTGAAATAACTTTTTATTTAACCCTTGACATTAAACATTCACGTATCTGATAAACATTTGCAAAATAAGTGACCAGATTTTGCTTTCTGGAATAAGGGTGGAACTCCCCCTTATTTTCAAGGAAGTTTGACTCCTGTTCAATAGATTATGGCCTCAGAAATGTTGTATATTCACTTTATATGTGAAACTGGTTTCCTTGTGCCTGAATAAAAGATGCTTAAGGTAGTATATACATGTTTCTTGAATGCCAATTCACTTCTTTTCTCTTTGGATTTGCAAGAGTATAAATAGGGACTATTGCATTAGATCTCCATTTGATGTTTTATTAAATGAAATAATGTTTTTGGGAAAACTGTCAAGTTAAAATAAGATTGAGAGCACATGAATATCTTAAAAACACAAGGATATTATAGTCATTTAAACACTTCCAACATTCTTAGTTGGTTGTGGGGGTTTAAGAGATCTAGGCACCTGAAACTATGGAAAGATGCACAAAATAACCTTAGTTAACCTTAGTTACCTAAGGTAAACTAAATAACCTTAGTTAACCTTAATTTAGCACCCCCTATGATGTCAGCTTCCAGTCTTTACAGCTTCCTTCCTTTCTTACCTTGGGCTACATCCTGAGAACATTTACACGTCCAATTAAGTGTTTGTATGGGTAGACCTTTGGATTGTAAATGTGTTTGGAAAAAAATAATCCTTGACATGAAAGTCTTGAAGTTCACAGACTTGTATGAGCATCTGGTTGTAAAAGTATGCATTGTCACTATACCAACTTTTGATCATCTCACGTGAGTACTAAGTTTTTATGAGATAGGCCTATCACCTTTGTGCTCGGAGATAAACTAACGCTCAGTTTACTGTTACTTGCGTTAATTAGTGTTCTGGAATGACGGCCTTCAGTGTGCTCTCTATCGATTCAGGGTCATTTATAAAATGCAACCTACAGCTGAGTTCACACAAACTGCAGTTTATCGATCCATAGTATGCTTAACACTGAAGTTTTATAGTATAAATGAGTAGATGAAACAGTTTAGGGATGAATAAGGTTGTTCCAAAGCAATTTTTTCCTTCAGCAATACTTCAGGGTAGAGGTAAGGTTGGACAGGCGTCCTAATTATGGCCATAGACTGGCGTTCTTTTCTACTAATGCAAATTTTCTGCGAAATTTGCGCTGGTAGAAATCTTCTCGGGAGAGGGATCATGCAGGTGTTCCAGCCCTAAGACTTCCCCTTCCTCCTACTCCCCAGGCCTGCTCCAGACAGGCAACCAGGCAAGGCTAGGCTGGGAGAGCAGTGGCAGCTCAGCTTGTCCCCTGATTGGGAAGAGTTGAGTTGCACGGAAATGCCCGCCACACCTTCCCCAGACTAGGGTCCTCTGATCTGGGGAAGGCAAGGAGGAGCCTGTTGCTCAGTTCCTCCCAATCACAGGGGAGTCGAGTGGAAACATCCAGGCATTACATTTCTAACGAGAGAAACTCATGCAGGGCAAATCTTCCAGGTGTCGAAGTGGCAGATCTTTCTCCCACAGATGAGGCATGTTTCCTCTGTGAGAAACTGCACGAATGCCTGTGCACTAGCAGTTTCTAGCAGGACAGCAGCGTTTCTTCTAGAAATATAATGCCTGGCCCAGACCTAAGGCTTAAAGCATTTCTGTTATGCTTATAGGGTGTCTGAATATACTTTTTAAAAAGTTTTTTATTTTTGTTTGTTTTGGATTATTACAGCATGCCTATAAGACTTATCTGTAGGATCTGAGACATATTTTCTGTTACTTGGTGTTGAACTTTGTTTTTTATATAGCTGGGTAGTTGGATGCCACCACATGTACAGCAATACAAATGTATTTTAATGCAATATTTGGCTGTCAAATGGGCTGAAATTTTATAAAGTATAAAATGAAGAGTAACTTTGTTTTGATAGTACCTTTTCATTGAGGAGCAGCTTGAAAACATAGTGACAGTTTCTCCAACATGTGAAAAATATTCAGTACTTAGCTTTGGGGTTGTAATGACTCCATGCTGACTTTTTTTATTGATACTGCTTTATCGTTGTTAGATTTATGGCATTGGAAAATGAGACTGCAAACTACTTTCTTGTGATGTTCTGAAATTTTTCTCAGTGATAATTTTTGTTTTTAATTGATAAGATTTTTTTTCATACAAGAGTCTCAAAAGGTAAAAGAATATAGATTTCATAGACATTAGGGCTAGAAGGGACCTGGGAAGATCTTTGAGTCCAGCCCCCCGCCCATAGGACAGGAAGTCAGCTGGGGTCATAGGATCCCAGCAAGATAAGCATCCAATTTGCTCTTGAAGGTGTTCAGCGTAGGTGCTTGAACCACCTCCAATGGCAGGCTGTTCCAGACCTTCCTTATGTCCAGCCTGAACTGGTCTTGTAGTAGTTTATGACCATTCCACCTTGTCATCCCTTGGGGCGCTCTGATGAACAAATGTTCCCCCAGATCCTGGTTTTCACCCCTGATAAACTTGTAGGTGGCCACCAGATCACCCATGAGCCTGCTCTTTTCCAGGCTAAAAAGCCCCATGGCTCTCAGCCTGTTGTCGTAAGGTCTGTTTTCCTGACCTGATCATGCATGTGGCTCTTCTCTGGACTCTCTCAAGCTTCACATCCTTTCTGAATTGTGAAGCCCAAAACTGGACGCAGTACTCCAGCTGTGGCCTCACCAAGGCCGAGTACAAGGGGAGAATGATATCTCGGGATTTGTTTGAGAAGTGTCTATGGATGCAAGCCAGCTTTTTGGTCACTTCACTAGCCGCAGCATCACATTGCATGCTCATGTTCATCTTGTGGTCAATGGTGACCCCCAAGTCTCTTTCTTCCGTAGTGCTAGCCAGCGTAGCACTGCCAGGCCTATAAGGATGCTGCAGGTTTTTCCTCCCAAGGTGGAGAACCTTGCATTTTTTGGTGTTAAACACTATCAGGTTCTCATCCGCCCATTTGCTGAGCCTGTCCAGGTCAGCCTGGATCACCCGCCTGTCTTCAGGTGTGGATGCTTTGCCCCGAAGTTTGGTGTCATCGGTGAACTTGGCCAGTCCGCTTCTGACTCCAATGTCCACATCATTAATGCAGTTGTTGAACAATATGGGTCCAAGGACAGAGCCTTGGGGGACCCCACTGGCCACAGGACACCATGATGATTGACTTCCATCAATTACTACCCTCTGGGTCTGACCACGGAGCCAATTTCCCAGCCAGCGGATCATGGTGGACCCAATGCCACAATTGGCCCGTTTGGCCAAGAGGTGATCATGGGATACCAGATGGAAGGCTTTTTTGAAGTCAAGATATATGACATCAATCTCTTTTCCCTTGTCCAGGTGATAGGTCACCTGGTCGTAGAAGGAAATGAGATTGGTCAAGCAAGACCTACCCGCAACAAACCTGTGCTGGCTGTCCCTCAGGAGGTTGGTGTCGGCCAGTCCGTTAAGGATGGCCTCTTTAATAAACTTTTCTAAGATCATCCCCAGGATAGAAGTCAGGCTGATGGGCCTATAATTAGCTGGATCCACTTTCCTCCCTTTCTTGAAGATGGGTACCACATTGGCCTTCTTCCCGTCTTTGGGCACTATACCAGAGCGCCAGGAGTTTTCAAAGATCTGTGCTAGAGGCTGGACTATGATGCTTGCCAGCTCCTTGAGTACCCTGGGGTGTAGATTGTCAGGGCCGGGTGACTTGAAGGTATCCAGCTTCTGAAGGTGTTCCTTCACAAGGTCAGCATTAATGGAGGGCAGGGGATCTCCCTCACCTGGACCTCCCTGTCCTGTAGTGGGCATGGGTGTCCCATAGGACTGATGAAAGACTGATGCAAAGTAATAGGTTGGCTTTCTCCTGGGTGTCAGTTGTTCCATCTGGTTCAGCAGGGCTCCACTGTTGCCCTTGCTTTTCCTCTGGCTCCCCACATATCTGAAAAAGGACTTTTTATTGTCCTTGATGCTCGAAGCTAATTGGAGTTCAGTTGCAGCCTTGGCTTTCCTGGTTTGCTCCCTGCAGGACTGGACCTGCAGAATAATCCTCCTTGGAGGTGAATCCCATCCTCTATCCTTTGTAGGCCTTTCTTTTTAGCCTCAGGAGGTCTGCTAGATCCCTGGAGAGCCAGGGGGGCTACTGTGCCCTCTTGCTGCCTTTCCTCCAAGATTGAATAGACTTAGCTTGTGCATTGAGGAATGCTCCCTTGAGGAAGCAACCACTCTTCCTGAAATCCCCTCCCCCTGGGGTTGTGGTCTCTTAGGGCCTCACTGACAAGCCTCCTGAGCTTGTCAAAGTCAGGTTTCCTGAAGTCGAGGACTTCCGTGTTGCTGACTGACTTGCCAGCTTTACGGCAGATGGTCGCTGTCACCCAGCTTCCCATCGATCACTAGGTTGCCAATTAGGTCATCCCCAGTAGCCAGTACCAGATCGAGCAGCGCTTTACCTCTTGTTGGCCCATAGACTTCTTGAGTCAGGAAGAGGTCACCCACACATGAGAGGAAGCTTTGCGACCGCTCGGATTTTGCTGAGTGATCCTCCCACGAAATGTCCGGGTAATTGAAATCGCCCGTGACAACCGTGGTCCTGGAGCATGCGGCCTCAGCCAGTTCCCAGGCGAACTCCTGGTCAAGCTCTAGTCTTTGGGTTGGAGGTCTGTAGTAGACTCCCACTGTTGTGTCCCCTGTGCTGTGTTCCCCACGGATTTTAACCCAGAGGATCTCCAGTCATCTATCCTGGTTGCCAATATCAGCTTGCAGGGACGTGTAGATTTCCTTAACGTAGAGAGCTACACCCCCGCCCCTTTTTATCGACACGATCCCTCCTATACAGGGTATAGCCATGTATACCCGTGGTCCAGTCATGGGTGGAGTCCCACCAGGTCTCCATTATCCCTATGACATCATAATTATTTGCACTGAGCGGGAGGACGAGCTTCTCCTGCTTATTCCCCAAGCTCCTGGCATTTGTGTACAAGCAGGCAAGTGTCCCCTTGGGCACTCTTGCCTTTCCCACAGATTGTACCTGGGCTGGAGCAGGGGTGGGCTCCCTTAAGTGCCTTGGCCTGCTGGCTTTGCAAGGGTTGCTCAGTGGGCCATCAGTGGTGGTAGACCCCCTGTCCCCCAGCGGGCTTAGTTTTAAAGCCTGGTGGAGCAGGTCAGCCAGTCTGGCTGAGAAGAGCCTCCTCCCCAGAGGAGAGAGGTGGAGGCCGTCTCTTGCCAGCAGCTCACTGCCTCTCTTGCCAAAGAGCAGGCTGTGGTCATGGAAGCCAAAGCCTTCCCTATGACACCAGCTCCGCAGTCTTTGGTTCACTGTGTGGATCCTCCTTTCCCTCCTCAGCCCATACCCCGAGACTGGGAGGATATGAAAAGCTTCATGTAAGCAAATGACTAAATACAAGCATAAATAGTGTTCATTTTGGCATACTTAGGAAAGTTGCAGATCAAAAACCATTCACTTCCTGGAAGAAAGCTAACATTTGTTTCCCAACACGTAGGGACTATGATTTTGACACCAGTAGTTGATCTGATCACTCACCTGGGTAAAAAAACAAACTAGATTTATTAGTTTGTTCTAGAGTAGTGGTTCTCAAACTGTGGTCCATGAGGCCTTGGTATGTGGTTTGTGGAACATGCCATTATCTGTGACTACAGGGGACAGGAATAGGAGCAATGGCTTCAAGCTTCAGCAAGGGAAATCTAGGTTGGACATGAGGAGGAACTTTATGACTATGAGGAGGGTGATGATGAAGTGAGTGTTGCCATACTTGTATGTTGGAAGCGTGAGGGTCAGAAAGCCAGCAACAGGGAGAATGGTCCAGGTCAATAATACCTTGGGCACCAAAAAGAGGATGGTCAAGCACTGGAACAGGCATCCTAGAGAAATTGTGGGAATTCCATCCTTAGAAGTTTTCAAGAACAGATTAGACAGATGGTTTGGTCAGGGGTGATCCTGTCCTCAGCAGGGAACTGGATTTGGTAACTTTCTCGTCTCCCTCCCAGCCCTACTTTCCTATGATACTTTCCCTCACCATTTCGATTAAAAGTTTGATGGTTGTGGTCTGCAAGAAACCTTCAGGGTTGGTAAAAGTTTGTATTTGAAAATGTTTGGAAACCATTCTAGAGCAGTGGGAGCCAACCTTTTTGTCAGGCGTGCCATACATTATCCCCATGCTACTCTGATCTCTTTCCCCTGCCTGATTTGATGCTCTGCTTTCTGCTCCCTGTCCTGCCTGTCCCTTCCTCAGTCTGCCATGTGCCAGATGCTACAAGCGATGCCAGCAGCCTGTGTATGTGTGCAACAGGTTGCCCACCCTGTTCTAGAGGAAAACTAGAACTTGTATATGTTCAAGTTGTCTTAAGGCAGGGGTGGGCAAAATACAACCCCACAAGGCCATTCTGTTTGGCCCATGGGGTCCCTAAAAAAAAGTTGGAAAATTTTTAATATTTTTTTGCCCTTGGTTCCTGTCAAAAATGACAGGAACCGAAGGCAGTAGGACCCAGGGGAAGCCCAGTGGGCTCCAACAAGATGGGGCCTGTCTGGCTCTGCCCCCCAGCTGGAAGGCCCAGCTGTGGTTTTTGGGCTGGGAGCATGTGGCCGCCCTGGTGTGGGAAGCTCAGGTAAGCAGGTGGGGGCAGACCCTGGGCAAGGAAGGAGCGCAGGTGCGGGAGAACCGGCCCCTCCCCACCCATGCCCGGTGTCCTGCGCTGCAGCTGCTTGCAGCCTGCATAGGGCTGCCTGTGCCCGCTCCGGACAGCCCCATGCGGGCTGCGAGTGCCTGCAGCGCAGGGCGCTGGCCACAGGGCAGGTGAGGGGCCATTTTTCCCCATGCTCAGCACCAGCTTCTTCCCTGCTGGTGAGCAGGGGGTTGGGGCTGTGTGCTGCCCCCCACCTGTACCGTGGGGCTGGGGGGCACTGGGTGTGAGCGGGTGGGGAGCCAGCGGGAATGCAGGGCCCTCACCGGTATTCTGGGACCAGTGCCGGTAGGGCCCAGAGCAGGGTGGCAGGAGCACAGGGTCCCAGCTGGCAGGGCTCTATGGAGCTGGGCCCCCATTCCCTGCTGGTGCAGTCCAGCCCAGCTCCACGGACCCCTGCCAGCCTGCACCCCACTTTGGGCCCCACCGATGCTGCCCTGGGACATTGGTCCCAAGATGGTGACCAGGGGGTGGGGCACTTGTCAAGGGGTGGGGCTACCCATGTGGCCCTTGACAACCTGCCAAAACTGGATAAGTGGCCCTCTGCTCAAAATAGTTGCCTGCCCCTGTCTTAAGGTATCATAGTAGAAAGATGTCCTACTTTTAGATGTGATTTTCTTTTCTTTAACTTTAGAATTTTTTTTCGTTTTATATATCCTTGTCTTCTCCTAAATTTCCAACAAAATCTGAGAAATGTGTTCTCTCAGAGTTTAGCCAAATGCCTTAATTTTTTAGAAGTTCGATATTAAACGTGTATAATTCATAGTAATGGACAGTAGGAGTCATCCCTTGAGAAGACAATAGCCTTTTCTGAAAATCTGAATTTTTGTATTGTTAATATCACTTTGAAGTCCACCCCTGTGTCTTTTTTTTAGCAAGCTAAATGTGTATCGGTCCTTATTGAACAGATCATTTACTTTTAGATTTTTTCTTAGGAATACCACAGTGGTGGTCATAACTTTACAGGGAGGTAAATTGCAATGATGTGGTTCTGAGATTTGTCTTCACAATAGTTCTGTTTTAGACAAAATAGCACTGTCTGACTGAAAAAACAACATACTGTAAATGGCAGAGGAAGCTTGAAGGTTTTTTGCATTCTTAATACAGCTGGCAGTGCTCTTTAATGTTCTGTCCTTCATCTATTTTTTTCAAATGTTCTGCTTTACCAGTATGTCTAAGCTTTTTTGCCTTTTAAGGCATGGCATCTGAAGAAACCTTCAGATTGCAGTCTTGGGATAAATACATTTTGAACCATTTCGCTTCTTTATTTTTAAAAATCTTGCCACAGTGGATGAATTTCAGATGCTTTTTATTTTGTCCTTTCACTAAAATTCCTGTCCTATGCTAGTTTTGATAAGATAAATGCTCATCCTGAGTCTTAAACAAGTCTTTAAGAGGTTAAATTGTGATTCCATTAATTTTAAATAGTGCTTTAACTGGACTCTGTGGTTGTGTTTAAAGTGCCAAGCATGTGCATCTTTTTGTAAACTGTTTTTAAACTTTGTTTTAAAAAACTTAAACAGAGTTATGCATCTACATTTTAAAACCAACTACTTAAGCTGGGTAGCTTGATACAGAAGAAACTAATTCTTAAGGTATTCTTAACATAGTTTCAATTAAATTACTTGTGGTGCAGATGGGTCTGTGATAAGGGTGGGCAAAATACTGCCCGATAACTGAGTGAATGAGTCGATGATCAGTCCAGCAGTCATCAGCTCATAGCATGGCTTGAGTGGTACAGACATCTTTGTGATTGCAGGCATGAACGATGGCTTAGTTCATCAAGTGCCACTGCTTAGATCGCAAGTGTTGCCACAATGTCTTGTACCTGTTTTTCTGGCAGAATAGTGTGTTGGTGATGACGAATCCACATTCTGCACACTTGGTCAAGAGGAGGATGCCACGGGAGTTGATCTGTTCCCACTCCTTCCTTGTTGATGTTTCTGTCCCATAGATTTGAGTCCCTTCCAGCTCCAGCATTGAAATTTGCCAGGCAGAACAAACCTGTCTCTCCCCGAAATGCCAGAGGGGACTTTGGTCAAGGTTGGGATGGAATTCCTCCCTGGTTTTGTTGGCAGCATCAAGAGTCAGGGCATATGCGCTGAAGACAGTGGCATGTTGGCTTCCTGCCAGTTTGAGATGGAGAGTCATGAAGAGCTCATTAATTCTGCTAGGAACCTCATGGACTTGGTTTGTGAGTTCATTCTTAATGGCAAAGCCAACTCTGTGAAGTTGGTATTCTCCTTCCCGTTTACCCTTGCAGAAGAGAGTATAGCCACTTCGTTGAACTGCCCACCTCCTGCTTGCTAGATCTTGCTTAATGCAGCGATGTCAATGCTGTGTTGCCTGAGTTCTCAAGTTATGATTGCAGTGTGGTGCTCTGTGCAATCACAATCAGGATTGTCCATGACGGTCCTGATGTTTCGGGTCCCAAAGTTGATTGTGTGTCATATTGATTTCAGCCGCAATAAATATGATCCCACTGCATGCGATTATCCAGTCAGGAAAGAGGTAGGAAGACCATGTTTATGGTACCTTTTCTAGGCCCCTTTCCATGTGGAGTGAGCAAAGCGGATCCTAAAGAGAGCTGTTGTCACAGTTACAGCTGTCAAATCACACTCCTGCCTTGTCCAAGTGCTAGAAAACCTTCTTGTAACTGCTGTCTTCATGCCAGTTCATGACTAGAAGCTCCAGGTCTTACAATCCTGCTCCCATTGTCACTAGCTGGTTGCTGAAAGGCTTTAAAATGTGCTAAAGCGATTTTCAAGGACAACACCTGTGTGTGACTTCAGTCACATTATCCTCTGATGAGGTGCCGTCACATGGTGAGTACAAGTTGCTACTGTAATAAACCAGTTCAGCGCCCAGCCATGGGGTACAAGTTCTTAACTATGAAGCAGGCTAGATTCTCTCAGCAGCTGCAGGGGTGAAGGAAGGCTGCAGCAGAACGAGATCTCCAATTGTCTTGGCTCCTTGCCATTGGATCGAGGTCCTGTTCTGGTCAAGAACCGTGTGGAAGCTGATGAGCAGCAGCTTGTCCATGATGCAGGCAGGGGAGTTTGGGGCATGTGATGCGTGATTGTATTTTTCTGTCTTAATTGTCTTCCATTGGCATGGTCCTGGGGTAGTTAAAGTAAACCTAATTGTTTGTCTTTTGTAGGGTGCCAAACAGATGCCATTGTTTTCATTTTAAGGATCTTCTTTCATATTAATTCTCTTCTGATTTTTATGGTTTAAATTAAATTTGAAATTAAACTAAGTGGTAGATGTTTAATCCATCAAATCATATATAGTCATGGTGTAAGTGATTGCATGATAATTCTTAACTGGTCAAAACTCTAAGCCCCTAAACAGTACTTTTCTTGAGGTTAACAGATGCTAATGAAATAGCCATCACATTTTCTTTTTTAGAAAAAGAATAGTGTTTTCTTTTCATTATATAGTTTATTCTTCATTGCCACTTAAAAATGGGGGAAGAAATTAGAGATATCCTCATTAAATCAACTATATAGTTGAAAGCAAGTGCTTATAGAATCATTCTGCAGCTTTTTTGTAGTTTCTTTACTTTTGGTTGGTTCAATCATGTATGTTTTTCCTCTGAGAAAATATCCTTTGAAAGGATTGGAAGTTCACTTTGCACAGCCATTAGTGAGCCATTAGTGATGTTTGTTTGAAAAAGTCTAATGTCCCAGTGTTTTTTATTAGGAACTTGAAATCTGGCTTGTGTATCAGCAGTGTAACATGACATTTGTTGCTGTTGTAAACCCCCCACAATATGGCTGAAGTTATAATCCGTTTAATCTTCACAGTTCATGCAAGCTCAGAAACCTGAAGTCAAGCAGCTAATAAAATATGAGATTTTTTCTCACCGCACGTGCATCATTCCTACTCGGCTCCTACATTTGACCAAACTATGCCACTATGTGCCATCCTGCAAAAGCTAAATTGTAGCTCTGCCTCTGAATTTTGATGCCAGCAGACCTATTTCCCCCGCCACCTCCAGACTGTTGCAAGACCAAATATAGGAAAAAGTTATCAGGCAGAGCACCGAGTAGCAGCATATGCTAAGGGAACATGCACCTGGGTGGTTGGAGGGAGGAGCGCAACATGAACTTATTGGGAGTAGGAGCCAATTGGGATTTTTTTCCCCAAGTCCCTTGTCTCTATTTTGCAGATGAGGATCTAACTGTACCCCATTGATAAGATTGCTTCAAAATATTAATGTAACTGTAGTGATAAGCATTATAAAAAATCTTGTGGTGAGACTCTGGCTTCAGAACAGGATTTGAATCGTGTTGTAAATAGGGTCTGAACGGTGAGGAAAGACTAGATGTTGAGTAGGTGCTCTTCAAATGAGCATGGTCCATTCTGTGTACTGAATGTGGCACAGGGGCCTTACAGTCATGTCATGAAAATTTGCATCCTAAAACAGGCAGAAGGTGACCTGAATTCTGGCATTTCCTCATCTTTAAAAGTTTTATTTTTCAAACTTTTTAATCTTTTAATATATTTTGGATGCATTTGTTCTAAATACCAAAGATATTGGATTTACCCAAAGCACCTTGTCTGTCTGTGTCCTTAGAACAACCTGGTTACAACCTATACCTCTAAATACCCAAGGAGGCATTCACTCAGGTTCCTGTGAATAAAAAAGTGAACTGGTTCTGCTTCTATCCTCGCTTTGCCCTAGTTGATTACGTTGTCTTAAATACACCATTTTGTTTCTAATGTAAACTTGAATGTCCTTTGCCTTAAGAACATGAGTAACCAATCAGCAGGCATCAAGTAGAGATGGTCAGGCTTTGGAACAACCTACCTAGAGAAGCTGTGGGATTTGCATGCTTGGAAACTTTCGAAAGCCGGTTAGACAGATGTTTGGCTAGGATGGTTTCGTCAGGGATGATCCTTGCCTTAGCAGGAAGCTGGACTGGATAGAAGACCTTGTGACATCTCTTCTAGCCCTACTGTTCTGTGATCTTAAGATAGTGTGTACTTGAAAATGCCTGCTTGTTTGAAATGAAGGAATATCGTATCGGCACCAATAAAAGGAAAATTGACATGATTTACAATTGGCTTTTTTTGGCTGACATGGCTGATAATGTTGCAGATATATGCCGCGTGCATGCACGCAGCCGCAGCAGGCACGTGGCCACGAGTGCAGCCTGGCAGCATGAAGAGCAATGTCCAGCAAGTGGGTGGCAGGGAAGGGGGTGTGGCAGACCGAGGTCCCTGTGGTGAAGGAGGGAGCGGGGCTGGGACAGGGCATGCTGTGGAGCCACGGCTTGTCCAGAGGCCGCAGGGGGGTGGGGCAGCTCCCACTGCTGCGTGCACCCCCAGGGGATGCATGGGGGGAATGTGTGCCTTGGATCCGTGCGTGGGGCAAGGGCAGGCTGCTGCTGCATGCTGAGGGCCGGAGGCTATGCTGGCCTCTTCCTGGCGGGAGGGCTGGGCTGGGGCTGTGGGTGGGGCAGGATAAGCAGCAGCAGCACTGGCGGGGGGGAGGTTGTTACGGTGAATTTTGGGGTGGCTGTAGCCCCCCTGCCAGTGCTGCTGCCACCTGCTCCAACCACAACCCCAGCCCATTCCTCCCCTCTCCCCCCACCTGCTGGGAAGAACCCAGTGCAGCCTCCAGGCCCCAAGCGTGCAACAGCAGCCTGTCCTTGCCTTGTGCACAGATCTGGGGGAAACATGCTCCCCATGCCTCCCCCAGGGGTGTGTAGCAGTGGGAGCTGCCCGTGCCCCCTGGACAAACCGTGGCTCTGTCCTGTGCCCCACCCGGCCTTTGCAGCACCTGCCCCGGCCCCACTCCCTCCCACAGTGTAGGGTCCTCAGTCTGTCCCCCATGTCCCTTCTCTTCCTTGTGCCCCTCCCCCCAACAGACTTACCAGCTGGATGCTTTCCAAACTGCCAGGCTGCATATTGGTAATCAGATAGGTATCCACTGATATAGCTGGTTAATGATTGCCCATTGGTATTGGCCCAAAAAATCTTTATCAGTGCACCCTTACTAAATGATAAAGCAACAGAAGCCAAACAGAATTCAAGTGCTGTATTCCTGTAATCTGATTTGCCTATTTTTAAGTGTAAGTTTTTTAGGTACTCTGCTCATTTGGCTTTCTCTGTTGCTACCAGAATGTGTAGTTTGACTTCATTTCAAAATGTTTTCCTCATTTTAGGTCTAACCTAAAAACTCTTATGTAACTTCATATATTAAAAATCATTTGGTTGAGAGCTGTATTTTCGGTTTATTTCTAAAGCCCTCTCTTTTCCATTAATAGAGCAGACAGTTCACAAAAACCCATTTAGTCTTGCAGCTTTAAGCATATCTGCTTTTCACATGTAAAAGAAGGGCAGATATGCTTAAATGGAAACATTTTTATTCAGACTTTTAATCAGCATCTTTCATTTTGCTTCCTGTGGTCACTTGTTGCCATACTCTCATACTTCACTAAAACTGCTGTGCAAGTAGCTGCTGTTGAAACCAGCACTCTTAATGCTTTACAGACTTGCTAGCAGTTGATATCAAGGAATAAAGCAGTTGGCAGCCCACCTCATTGAAAGATTGAGTCTGTACAATCACTGGCACATTCTTTGTCAGCCAGGGCCTGAGGTATTAACTTCAGGCGGTAACTCGGGTTTAAATACCAAAAGAGCAAAGTGTTAATTTGGTCAGTCTGGAGAGAACAGCATATCTTGTTTCAAAAGAATCCTGGAACGAAACCAGTTATCCAGACTTACTGTTATAGCAGCTGATTAGTTCACATAACTTCAGAACTTTTCATGCTTTTAAAACCATTATTATTCAGTAGGAAACCTATAGGAATTTCTCCAAATTTATGGCAGAAGCATTACCTTTTTCAGTACTGACATGGCTCATGTAGCTGGAAATGACTGAAGAGGATACAAATGAGTTAATAGCTGGAACTTGATTGAGTGCATGAAGAAATGCCTGAATGTTCTTCTGAACTATTTTTATCAAGCATTTGTGTGTTTGGAGGAAGGGTGGATTAATATTACTCAACTGTGGTAAATTTTTTGAATATTTTCAAAACTAGATTTAGGGAAGAAACCTACTATAGCACAAAAGTGAATATACTTTTTGTCCAAAAACACTGAGTATATACAACATTCCAGTGCAAGGACTAACTCTTTTGCTTGGTATAAGGTTTCAAAATGACACAATCTAAAAGTATTATTTTTTTTCTTTTATAAACTGAAAATACCATAAAGATGACAACTTAAACACAGAAACTGACTTTTTGGGTAGGGGGTTGTGAGTCCTCATTCAGGTTTGTGGGCTTGAAGACCATATCTAGATTATGAACTTACTGTGTCCAGCAGAAGGTCCTTAAACATCCCCCACTGCCCTGTGCATAGGATTCATCCTACCCCACTCCCAAAAGAAAGTAGTTTTGCTGCGTCTGAATGGCACCTTGGGCTGATTAGCACGGCTGAGTGTCAGCGCCCTGTTGTGTGGCATGTGGGGGCACCAAACAGGATCTAGACATGGTTCAAGATCCTTTTTTGAAAATATTTGTATTAACTTGTAGCAGGACCTAGCTTCCCACGGGTGGCTGTGATGCTGTCTGGTGGTCATACGCCTTCTGCCCCACTATGGCTCTTTGGGGTATCCTTCTCTCTCACCTCACCTGCCAGCTTGATGTTTCTTACAGAGTATAGGTAGGCTGCCCGCAGGGTCCTTAGCCAGCTGGTCTTCCCTATGCCCAGCTGGCCCCAGTCTTGCCACTAGGGCCCTATCAGTGCTGGCACCAGTCTCCTTGAGAGCAGTATTCATGGCCTCTGTCCTTCACTGTAGCCATGTCCATGCCTTGCAGATGTTATTCTTGACTTTGAACACCAGCCTGTATGGGCTTCAGCCCTCTTGGCTTTTGCCCCTGATTTGCTGTCACTCAGGGGTGGGCAATTATGTTGCCCGCGTAATGAGTTTTGGTGAGCTGTTGAGGGCCATGAGGGTAGTAGCCCTACCCCTTGACAGGTGCCCTGCCCCCTGGTTGCCATGTTGGGACCAGAAATTTCACCTCTAGCCCCCGACCTTTGCCACTGGAAGTCCCTCCCCTTGGCCAGAGAAGTACTTGGGCGGGCGGGGGGGGGGGGAGTTGCCATTTTGAAACCAGAAAAAAAACAGATCGTATGCTAAAGTCAAACACTACTATAACATACTTTAATTTTACTTCAAAAAATATTTTTGTCTCGATTTACTTGTGCTTGCATAGTGTATGTAGAGATGACTGCATACTAGCTCAAAAATAGTCTTTCTCTTGTATATCGTGTGATTGGGGGGGTTGGCTGTTGGGGGGAAGGGTATGTTGTGGGGGTTGGGTGGACGGGGGGGGTATGTGGATCCCTCCACACAATCCTCCCCCCACATGGCGCATAGCCCTTGCTGTTGGTGGTGGCAGCAGCAGGCCCTCAGGGTGCTCGTGGTCCATGCAGGGACTGCCACCTAGCAACACATGGCTCCAGCCAGTTCCAGGACGTGCACGTGGCTGCAATGAGTGGGGCCAGGCTGGCCCGTCTCTATTGCGTGAGGTTCCCTGAAATTCCTGTGGCGCTCCCAGCACTTTTGCACCACTGGCGGAAGCTGCATGCAGCAGAGCCAGCAGCCTGGCTTTATTCCCTGCTACCACATGCATATCATGGGACTCTGGCGGAAGTGGAGGGGAGCCCCACTCCCAGCCTGCCAGCAGAGTCCCATGACCTGCACAGGGTGGTAGGGAAGGCCACCAGCTCCATCATGTGGGGCTTCCCCCTGGTGGTGTGCGAGTACTGGGAGCTGCACGTGAGTTGCAGGGAGTCTTACCTGTTAGATGCAGGCCAGCCTGGCTCCACTCTGCACTGCCATGCGCAGCTCCTGGAACTGGTTGGAGCTGTGCGTCACCAGGCGGCAGCGCCTACACAGGCCGTTTATCACCCTGAGGGCCTGCTCCTGCTGCCGGCACCAGGGGCTGTGTGCTGTGTGGGGGGGTCCCCTCACCTGACCTACACTGACTGACACCCACATGGGCCCTGGGCATTGCACTCCTGCCAGCCCCATGCTCTGTGCTCCCACCCAGCTGCAGTTTCCTTCCCCCACTGCCATTTCCCTATGTGCTGCCCAGAGCATGTGCTACAGCAGGGGCACAGGAGCTGCTGGAGGCCAGGGAAGCCAAGCAGGTCCCCCAGCAGGTGCAGCAGTGGCCCCACCTGGAAGCTTTGTTTGCTGACTGGGCCAGGGCTCTCCTGTGCATGAGGGTGGAGCAAGGCATGTGGGCTGGGCAGGGTACAATTAATTGGTGGGCGCCTGAGGGTTGGAAGAAATTGATCTGGCCTGTGGGGTGTATTTTGCTTGCCCCTGCCTTAGCTGCAGGTTTCTGGCCTAGGCCCACTTGCTCTGGCCTGGCTTCTGAGCCTCAGCCTTTTCTCTGTTCTGCTTCACTCTTTTGAAGTGCTGGCTCTGCCCTGCCCAGCTCTGTCCCAGCCCCTGTCTCTTGCTCTCGGGGCACAGCTTGCCCCCTCCCTTTTTTGCTTTCAGGGTGCAGGCTCTACCTTGCTCAGCCCTGGCCTCCAACCCTCCCTTACAACCCCAATCTGGTCCTCTGGTATCAAACACAACACAAACACAAGCACTGGCTTCCAAACTAAATGTCTCCCTCCCTCTGGGTCAGTGTCACCGTACAAGCCATTACTTCCCTTTGAGGTCTAACCTTCCAGCTCTCGTGGGTGGGTTAGGTGCCTGCCCATCTGTTTCCTGCAGGCCCTCTATCCCAGGAGCTCTTTCCCCTGCAGCCTGCAGGGCCAGACTACATGTCTTGCTTCAGGCATGGGGCTTATATGCCCCAAAGCATCTGGTCAGATGACTCCTTATTCATACACAAGGGATTCTCTTTTTTCCTAACGGCCAGCCTGTGCTTCCCTGCTGCAGTTCAGTTCAGCTGCTTGCAGCCTTTACTGTCAGGCTGCCTGGAAATCTGCCCTGAACAGCAAGCTTATTGCAGTGCCACTAGCTTTTGCTCAGGTACATGCCTGCACAGCAAGGTTAGCCGGGGGCACTTTCCCCTTTCAAGTAACAAGGGGTCCCCAGTGTACTTGTTAGCATTATCCCTGCACTGGAGAGTTACTATGTTGGGTAACAGCAACAATATATTGGATGACAGTGTGGCAAGTCTTACCAACCTAGGCATTTTGTGCTTAGTTTCTGATGAATGAAACCCCCTTATAAGATTTGGCAGATGAGATACGCATTTATCATTTTAATATGGTGGCTAGGCTAGTAAAAGAATCTGAAAGGTTGCCTTGTCTTGCATAAGTATCTTTCTCATAAACGCAGTCTGCCAAGGAGATAGAAAAATAGGTTGAAAACACTGAAGTAGTGGACAAGAATGGAATTGGAACAAAGCTGTGCCTGAGAGTCAGTGGCTTTCACAGTAAGGGAATTCATGCAGTGTTTAATGTGAAAGGGAAGGTTACATCCAAACATTGTCATATGGTGTGTGGAAAGAATATTAAAATATCCCTATGCTATACTCCAGTTACTGTAGGGTGCAGGATCAGACCCTTGGACTTACACGGCAGTGAAATAAGTACTTAGATCTGTGTTGAGGTAATTCAGTGCATATCAGGATGTGAAATGTATAGCTCAGCACTTGGTTCTTACTGTATTACATGTGAACAGCATTTCTTGGGAAACAAAATTCTTCCAGAAGAGGGAATCTTGTTGCCAGGTTCCTTAGTCCATGTACTGCTACCCAGAGCAACCAAGGTGCTAGTATACCGCTTAGAAATCTCAAGGGAAGCATACATTTTCATTATAAAACAGAGCAGCCTGTCTTGTGCCTTTTCCTGGGAAGACAGCAATTTTGTATTGCTTAGTTAAAACCCACTCTGCATGTTTTTGGCCATTGTTTGAAGTGTGATTGCCCATTACTCGCATGGTTTCCTTGTACCTACTGCATACTTTCTGTTAAGGGTTGGGCTGTTTACTCACCAATAAATGCTGATCAGGTTGCTCCACAGACTGGCAGGAAGTGCTTTTGTGATATGATTTGCCTGTTCATGGCATCTCATCCTGCATTTGTGAATACACTAACTTTGAAAGGTAGAGTATAAAAGGGTATAGAACTGTAACAGTATGGCGTTCCCCTGTGCAAACTACCTAGTGTCACGTCCATGCATACATTGCCTTCCTTGGGGCACCGAGTCAGTGTTTGCCTGTAGCATTAGCTATAAAGATAAAAAGCAAAATTTGAGCTAAATGAGAGAGTGGCTTTTTAGATCTAATTAATCCAAAATCCCAGGTTCCCCCACAAAAATAGACCAGGTAATATGTTCTTGCAGAAATTTCAGTAATAATGCCTCATGGCATCAGTACTGAAGGTGCCATGAAATATGAAGATATTTAAAACGGTACACCCGATCATCAGGAGTACATACAACAATAACCCAAAGGTCCAAATAAAGTGATAGACACAAATTCAGAGCTTTTGACCATATAGTCTGTTGGGTTAGAGTTCTGGTCTTGGTCATAAATTGAATATTGGCAGCTCCAAAAAGAGCTAAGATGTGTCACTAATAATACAAACCTGTAGTCTTGAGTCTTTAAGATTAAGATTGCCAGCACATGAATTCAGTATTTTGTATGTAATGAGAGCTTACTTTAAATGATGCATAAATGCCACTTGGGAAAAAGTTAAATGTTATCTAGGTTGTTGGCAAAGAAGAAATCACATGCATTTGGGGTAGCAGGGGAGACCTGAAATTAAATTTAAATATATTCCTAATTTCTAAAATTGTATTTTGCTTTAGTATTGAGAGTGAAGTAAATCTGCCAAGGAAGGAACCGTGAGGAAATTTACAAGTAATTAGTATGCAGAACATGGTGTACTGAGCCCCATTTAACAGTGAAATTTTTACTTTATCTGGATGTTGTTTTTCTTTTGTTTCAAATTACATCGGTAATTTACATTTTAAAAAGCAATGTATTTGTGCAGTAATCAGTCAAAAATATTTCTTTAATTCTTCTCAAATCTGTCTGCTTAAAAGAATGTCGTTAATGCATGTTTTGATGCATTTAAAATGCATGGCAGCAGGTATATCTATCTTAACCAAAGTTTAACTTTGAAAATATGATAATCCTATTATAAGTTTAAAAAAAGAGGACACTTGTCGGGGGGGGGGAATATGATTGTGGGGGGCCTGTGCTCTTCTCCTGCCCATCACTCCCAAGCCACAGCCCCTTTAACCCTGCTGCTGCCCCTCCCCCTTCCCTGCTGATGCCCCTTACTCCTACCCACAGCACTCTGGCACTGCCTGTGCCCTGCACTCCCAACCTGTAGCCCCCTGCCCCACCCTGGTACCCCTCACTCCCAAACCCTAGCCCCTCACTCCAGACCTGCATTGTCTCCTGGCTGCTGTACCCCTGTGAGCAAGGTCACTGGCTCTGGTGCTGCTGGCCTGGCCATGCAGCTCCCAGCTGCATACCTTCCCCCTCTGGAGGGTAGGTGCCTCCCTGCCCTACTGCAGCTCCAGCATCTTTAGACAGCTTCTTCCAGTGCTGGGAGGCAGTGCCCCCCCCCCCCCCAAAGACTTGCCTGCATCCAGCTGCCAAGGCTGCTCCCACCACCCTGCCTGGCTGCATGCTGGCCACGTGCATGTGTATACACAGACACATGTGATGCCCCCCTGCCTCCAGTCACCTCCCTGCTCCACCCAGCCCCAACCAGCTCCTTGCTGGGGCAAGCCAGGAAGTGCTGGAAAAAACTTTGGTGCTAAGTGGAGCAAAATCCTGGATATTTGTTGATATTTAAAAAAAAAACATCTGGACTGAGATGGTCAGACCCAAAAAGAGTAATATGGTAATATGGTAACCCAAGTTTAAAGTTGTCATCTTACCTAAAATGCATACAGGTCAGCTTAAACAAAAGACGCTTTCACTTAAGGCGGGGTGGGCAAAATGCGGCCTGCAGGCCAAATGCAGCTCGCCAGGCCATTCTACCTGGCCCGCAGAGCCCCTAAAATGTTTAGAAAATTAATCTGCCCCTGGCTGTCTGTCATGTGGCCCTTGATGGCTTCTCAAAACTCAGTAGGCAGCCCTCTGCACAAAATAATTGCTTACCCCTGACTTAAGGAGTAACACTGGAATATGGACTTTTCTTCGGACCTGTAAGATTGAGACATTGTTACCAGACTTACTAGCCTCCCTGTTAATGATGTATTTGGAAATGCATTTTGTGTAAAGTGTCTAATGTTGATAAAGGAACTACTTCCTCTTGCACATTGTTAAAAGGGAGAGACTCAAAACTGATAGCTCCCCAAATAGGGTTTCCTTTTCAGTGTATCCTTAACGTTTTGATCTGGACTTAAAAACATGCCCCAAATACTGAAAATACCTGCCTTCCTATAGGACAGCTGAATGTAGTCTAGGTCTAGGTTACATTTTGGGGTAATATGTTTAAATTTGGATTAGGAGTTAATGATGAAGTTGGCAGTAGTATAATCTTGAAAACAGTTGTTCAGAAATGTTGGCCTAATCTTGTGTAGATACTGGAGGATCATCTGAATTTACTAGGTTTGCACAATATTGAATTTGTGGAAACCTTGCAGCTGTTGTTGGATCCAAAATTGAGCTAGAAAATAAGTTGCTTTAAAATTTTAGGATTGGGTTTGGAAACAAAAGTGTGGGAGTATGGTTAGGAGGTAGGGGTACAGAATTAACCCTGTTACTTCTGTTCCCTATGCAGAAATATTCTAAATTAAAGTCAGAATTTGGTGTCTGGTCTACTTTAGTCTTTCCCACTACTGTCAAAGGCACAGAATATGGCTTAGCTTATCCAGGGTGTTGAACTCCAGATGCTTGCTTGCTTGCTTTCCCTTTCTTTTCTGTTTAGCACCATTTCCATACATGTTCTAGTTTTAGGGAAAACATCTCAATGTTATAGTGTTGGAGATCTTGGCAGTTGCATTTTACAGACTTCTTTATTCTTTAATGATGCAGAATAAGATGGTTGGGAAATCAGTCATTCTTGTGCTTAGAGTAAGAGATGATTTCCTGCTGTAGAAACAGTACTGCGTTAAAGGCATATTATCCAAAATATTCATATTTGGGCCAGCTGTTTTAGATGTGGGAAAAGCACGTGCTTTACAAGGAATGAGACCTATCTGGTTTCATACATAGAATCAGAACCGCTGGGCGAAGTAAATTAAAACAATAAATCTAAATTTGAATGCAAGAAAGTGGTTTTTTTTTTGTTTTTTTTTTAGTGTCTTCAGCTATTTCTAAAATGGTGTAAAAGCTATTTATTTCTTCTATTTATAGAACAACATTGTGCTGTACTGTTAATTTTAAGCAGTCTGGAAATAAGCATCTTGGTAGTGTGATATTCTTACTAAAATTTTGTGGGTAGTTTTCAAGCAGGAAAAATGCTGACCATTTCATGGTTTTTCTGGAAACATGCACAATTACATCATTTAACCACACAATATTGCTTTGTGTGGTGCATATGAGATAAACAGGAAAATTCTGTTATTTTTTAGTGCTTGGGTTGTTTGATATCATAAAAACAAATTTTATCTTTGACAGGAAAAATATACCTCTAGCGACCTCCCTAAACCTCCTTTTTGAGCTTAGTGGAGTGCCTGTCATTGTAGTATTGTGCATTTCACGTAAATACAGTATTTACTCAAATCCAAGATGAGCTCTTCTTTTTTTTAACGTGGAAGAGGGGAGACCCTCATTTTAGATCTAAGTACAAGCGGTAAGTTCAGACAACTGCTCCAGCTCTGGCTCTGACCCAAGGTTTGGTCTGGAGCCTTAGCTGCTGCTTGCCCTTCCCTCCTAGCCTTTTGCCTTCCACCCCTTCTCACCTTGTTGTCTCCTAGGACACAGCCCCTGGCCCCTTACTACCTTTCTCCTCCTGCCCCCTCCCTTTTTCCTCCCCCTCTGCTTCCCCTTGTTCTTGCTTCAACTCAGACCTGCTCTTGCCTGGGCCATAGAGAATGTGTTTGCTCTGGCCCTAGCTCAGTCCTGTATTTAATGGCAGTGGCAGCTTGGGCTGGGCCCTTGAGCAGAAGCTGGAGCTGCCATCCTCCTGCTGCTGCTGCTGCTGCGGTGGGCCTGGAGCAAACATGGGCTTCGTGCCCCACGTCCCTCAGGCTACAGGGGGACAGACAACAGGGACAAACTGTTTTTGGGTGAGGGCAGGGACCCAGGGGTCAAGCTGCCTCTCTCTCCCTTGCCACTGCCTTTTTTCCCTCCCCACTGTCTGCCCCCTCTGCCACTGCTTTCCCATCTGCAGCTGTGGGAGGGACAAATTTAAGATGATCCCCTGATAATTAGATTCTGTACGTAGAAAATTAGGACAGATTTTAGGATTCCATGTGTAGAATTTAATTATTGAGGGGGTCATCTTAAATTCAGGGTCATCTTTGGTTTGGGTAAATACAGTACTATAACTTATTGCATCAAAAGTGCTCACATTTAATACAGCAAGTGCTGTAAATGTAGGCCACATTCATCCAGGGGGCAGATGACTTCCAGTAAGGACTTGACTATGGCAAACTCAGGAGAGTTAAGTTTTATTAATTTTAAGATGTGAGGCTATTATGCCTAACTTAAAAACATACTGAACTCCCAGTGTAGGTTCCCTTATTTGAGAGTAAAGCAGCTTTAGATTACTGCAGATTAAGCCTCCTTAGAGGTAAATGAAAGCCACTATACTTCTGAATGAGAGTATCTATGCTGGGGGTTCAGTGTGCTTTAATTAAAATGCATTATTGTCACAGCTTTAATTCATGTGTTAATGTTCTTGAAATTCCCATAATGATGAACCTGAAGTGAGACTTTCATTTGTTCTGGGATTCTAGCCTTAAAAAATAAAACAAAGGAAAACATGGGATTCAGCTTGGAAAAGAAGTGTAAACTATAGGATCCAATAGACGTGTGGGGAGCCTGCTCTGATGCGGTAAAAATCCAGTGTGTTGGAGTGGACTTGATTAATCTAGCGCCAGAGCATGGAAATTAATGTGCTGTGGCAGCCTTCTGCATCATGTGCATCAACATCCCCATGCTGAAAAGGTGGCAGTGGGGCACTTTGAAATAAAACTCATTCAATGAGCTTTAGTTCAAAGTGCCCTGCTGCCATTTTTTTGTGTGTGAGGATGCACGGGGATGCATCATGATACACATGATGTGCAGGTGCTTTTAATTAATGTGGGTTGTTAATTAAAGTGTCCAGTGCCACGTCCTAGAACACATGTAAAAATGCCCTACATATATATATATATATTTTTTTTTTTTAAGCATCCTTTCCCAGAATGGGTTAGAAGTGGCAGTGCACAGTCATTATGTTAGCCTGCGTAATGGAGCTTCAGATGGCACTCTAGTGAAAAAACCACCCCCCAAAAAACGCAAGAGATTTCTGCCTTCTGGGCAGCAGCTAGAAAGAATGCTCCACCTGGTAGTTCACTTTCTTTCAAAACTTCCCTTCTAGCCCCTTTGTAGCTTATCTTTTCCCTTTTATTTCTTCCTCTTGCATTTTTCCAAAAATGTTATGTCTCATAGTTCCTAGCTACAGTGATTCAGAAGCTGACTGGGATGAAAATTGTGTGACCCTCTGATGTGGCGTTAGACATTCTTGTTTTGGATGGAGTCTGAGAAGTAAGAGGGTAGAAAGCAAAGGATAACTACCACAAAATATAGTCCATGGTACTGCTGTGTTCTTAGGCCTTTGGGTTTCAGCTGTTTTCCTTTCCTTCATTCCTCTGCCTGAAATTCAGAGGTTGGGAAAGTGTTATTGGGAACCTGCTGCTGGAGGCAACTGCAGGAGTCTTCAAAACCTTTCCAGCTGTCTTTGTAGAACTTTTCTGATTCTTTTTTTTTTTTTTGCCTGGTTAGGGTAGATGCATCTCTAAGCCTTCTGTATGGCAGATCCTCCTTTTGCATGGATAAAGCATGGGTCATCCTTGGCAGGTGAGAGTGGATGGAACCGACTACTCGCCCCTGCATAAGTTAGAGGCCTTTTGCTCTGTCATCATGAGAGAGGCCCTTGGGGTATGAAGAAAGCTGTAGTGTTGCCACATCTCTCAAAAAATTTGGAGGTACCAGAGAAATTCAGCCCTAAATTAGGTGTTTTCTGGTGTTTTAGAATCATAGGGCTGGAAGGGACCCTGAAGGATCCTCAGGTCCAGCCCCCTGCATGAGCAGGGAAGACCTCTGGGGTCAGGTGACCCCAGCCGGGTGGCTGTCCAGTCTTCTCCTTGAAGACTTCTAGGGTAGATGATTGCACCACCTCTGGGGGGGACCTTGTTCCATAGTCTGGACACTCTAGTTGTGAGACATTTTTCCTAATGTTCAGTCTGAAACTATCTTCCAGGAGTTTGTGGCCATTGTTTCTAGTTTTCCCCCAGAGCGCCCTGGTGAACAGTTGTTCACCAAGCCCCTGACGTACGCCTCTTATATATCGGTAAGCTGCAATCAGGTCCCCTCTCAGCCTTCTTTTCTTTAGGCTGAAGAGTCCGAGATCCTTCAGCCTCTCCTCATATATGGCTTGCTATGCAAGTCCCTGATCATGCTAGTGGCCCTTCTCTGGACCACTTCTCGAGCTTTAGCATGTCCTTGTTGAAGTGTGGTGCCTGGAACTGGACGCGATACTCCAGCTGCTACTTCATAGACTTCATAGACATTAGGACTGGAAGGGACCTCGGGAGATCATCGAGTCCAGCCCCCTGCCCAAAGGGCAGGAAGTCAGCTGGGGTCATAGGATCCCAGCAAGATAAGCATCCAGTTTACTCTTGAAGGTGTTCAATGTAGGCGCTTGAACCACCTCCGCTGGCAGACTGTTCCAGACCTTGGGGGCTCGGACAGTAAAGAAATTCTTCCTTATGTCCAGCCTGAAACGGTCTTGGAGGAGTTTGTGACCGTTTGACCTCGTCATCCCTTGGGGCACTCTGGTGAACAGACGTTCCCCCAGATCCTGGTGTTCACCCCGATAAACCTATAGGTGGCCATCAGATCACCCCTGAGCCTGCGCTTTTCCAGGCTAAAGAGTCCCGTGGCTCTCAGCCTGTCATCGTAAGGTCTGTTTTCCTGACCTCTGATTATGTGCGTGGCTCTCCTCTGGACTGTCTCAAGCTTCTCCACATCCTTCTTGAATTGTGGAGCCCAAAACTGGACGCAGTACTCCAGCTGCGGCCTCACCAAGGCCGAGTACAAGGGGAGAATGACGTCCCGGGATTTGCTGGAGAAGCATCTATGGATGCAAGCCAGCGTTTTGGTCGCTTTACTAGCCGCAGCATTGCATTGCAGGCTCATGTTCATCTTGTGGTCAATGATGACCCCCAAGTCTCTTTCTTCTGTAGTGCTAACCAACGTAGCACTGCCGAGCCTATAAGGGTGCTGCAGGTTTTTCCTCCCAAGGTGGAGAACCTTGCATTTTTTGGTGTTAAACACCATCAGGTTCTCGTCTGCCCATTTGCTGAGCTTGTCCAGGTCAGCCTGGATCACCCGCCTATCTTCTGGCGTGGATGCTTTGCCCCAAAGTTTGGTGTCATCGGCGAACTTGGCCAGTCCACTCCTGACTCCAATGTCCACATCGTTAATGAAGATGTTGAACAGTATGGGTCCCAGCACAGAGCCTTGAGGGACCCCACTGGTCACAGGGCACCACGATGAGTGACTGCCATCAATCGCAACCCTCTGGGTCCGACCACGAAGCCAGTTTCCCAGCCAGCAGATCGTGGTGGAGCCAAGGCCACAACTGGCCATTTTGGCCAAGAGGTGATCATGGGATACCAGATCAAAAGCTTTTTTGAAGTCAAGATATATGACATCAATCTCTTCTCCCTTGTCCAGGTGATAGGTCACCTGGTCATAGAAGGAAATGAGATTGGTCAAACAAGACCTACCCGCAACAAACCCGTGCTGGCTGTCCCTTAGAATGTTAGCCTGGGCCAGTCCCTCAAGCATGGCCTCCTTAATAAACTTTTCTAAGATCTTCCCCAGGATAGAAGTCAGGCTAATGGGCCTGTAGTTAGCCAGATCCACTCTCCTCCCTTTCTTGAAGATTGGCACCACATTGGCCTTCTTCCAGTCTTCGGGCACTACACCAGAGCGCCAGGAGTTTTCAAAGATCCGTGCCAGGGGCTGGGCTATGACGCTCGCCAGCTCCTTGAGTACCCTGGGGTGCAGATTGTCAGGGCCAGCTGACTTGAAGGTTTCCAGCTTCTCAAGGTGTTCCTTCACGAGGTCAGCATTGATGGAGGGTAGGGGATCCCCCTCACCCAGATTTCCCTGTCTCTACTGCACCAGTGTTGAGTAAAGCAGGAGAATCACTTCTTTGGTCTTACTGGAGATGCGTTGATTGATGCATGCCAGAGTTTTATTGGCCCTAGTTGCTACTGCGTTGCTTTGCTGGCTCATATTCATGCTGGGGTCTATTGTTACCCCCAGATCCTATTCATTTGTAGTGCTGGTCTGGTTAGCGGTGCCCACCCTGTAGGTGTGCTGGGGGTTCTTCCTTTCCCGATGCAGCACTTTGCATTTCTCTACATTGAACCTCATCTGGGTCCGTTCTGCCCAACATGCCAGCCTGTCCAGGTCTGCTTGTATCTGCAGCCTATTGTGGGTGTGTTTGCTCAACCCCATATCTTGATGTCATCTGTGAACTTGGCCAAGGGGCTTTTCACGTCCTCCTCCAGGTCATTGATAAAGATGTTGAACAGCACTGGGCCAAGTACTGACTCCTGTGATATGCTGCTGCCCACATCTCGCTAGGACGACACTGATTCATTCATTTGGACTCTGTGTCCTACTCCGCAACTAGTTTCGCACATACTTGATAGTCCCTCAGTTGAGCCTGGTATCTTCCAGTTTTCTGACCAGTACCTCATGGGATACCAGGTCAAAGGTTTCAAAGGAGGTTGAGGTATATGATGTCAACCACTGGTGTCTCATCCAGGTGACAAGTCACCTGATCAAGGAAAGAAATGAGGTTGGTCAGACAAGATCTGCCCGTGACAAAGCCATGCTGGCTGTCATTTCAGCATCATGCCATCTGCAAGTTTGTCACATTAGCTTCTTTTGATGAATGTTTTTAGGATTTTCCTTGGAATAGAAGTTCAGCTAATTGGCCTGTAGTTTCCTAGGTCTTCACGCTTCTGCTCTTGAAGATGGGCATAACGTTGGCCCTCTTCCAGTCCTCTGGGATTTTTCCAGAGGCCCATGATTTTTGAAGGAGTTTTGCCAGGGGCTCTGCAACTCTTGCAGCACCCTTGGGTGGAGTTCATCTGGTCTTGATGATTTATATATGTCTGATTTCTTTAATTGATCTTACACCAGATCTATAGCAGTGGTGGGAACAGTGTCAGCCCTGCCCTACTTGTTCTGTGCCCTATCTGGTGTGTTGTTCCCCTTGGTCTTGCGAAAGACCGAGGCAAAATAGTCATTTAGGAATTCTGGTTTTTTTTTTTTCCTTTTTTCCCTGCATGGTGGTGACCAGGTATCCTGAGGCATTGAGCAGTGGCCTCACACTCCCATTAGTTTTCCTTTTACTCCCTATGTAGCTAAAGGAGGACTTCTCGTTGTCTTTGATTCTTGTAGCTAGTTTTACTTCGGTTTCTGCCTTAGCTTGCCTAATTTGATTTCTACAAGTGTGGGCCATTGTCAAGTAGTTTTCCTTAGAGCCTGTCCCAAGCTTGCATTGTTTGTATGCCTCTTTCTTTTTCTGTATGAGGGCTGCACTTCCCTGCTTAGCCAGGAGGGTTGTGTTTTTTTAATCCTTCTGCTACTTTTTTTCTGTAAGGAAATAGATTTTTTTTCTGAGCTTTAAGGACTGTGTCCTAAAGGGACGGCCATTCTTCTTGTGCTTCCTTTACCTGTGGTCCTTGGTCTCTCAGGGCATTCTCTGCTAGTGACCTGAGCTTATTAAAATTTGTGTTTTTGAAGTCTTAAGACTTTGAGCTTGTCTGTTTTGTCAGCCTTGCGACGAACTGTGGATGTAATGATTTCATGGCCACGATCACCTAGCTGCCCTCTGTTTAAGTTGGTCACGAGGTCATCCCCTTTGGCTAGGACCAGGTCAAGAAGTGCATTGCCTCTAGTTGGCCTGTGCACCTGCTGAGTCAAAAAAAGCAGTTCGGGGCTGGCCAGAAAGGGTTGTGATCAATCTGAGCTGGTCAGGCATTCCTCCCAGGAGATGTCTGGGTATTTGAAGTCACATATGACAACCATGTCCCATGCACACATGGCCTCCGTTAGTTCCTGGGCAAACGCTAGATCAAGTTCCTTCCTTGGGTTAAGTGGCCTGTAGTATACACCTACAGTCAGGTCTCTCACACCTCCCCTGGACCTTGACCCAGAGGGTTTCAAGCTGTTCTTTTTTGGGGCTGACATCAGCTTGTAGGGAGGTGTACTGCTCCTTCACATATAGGGCAACATCCCCACCTCTCTTCCGTACCTGATCTCTTCTGTGAAAAATGTAGCCTTTTATGGCTATGCTGCAGTTGGGAGAGGAGTCCCACCAGGTCTCTGTGATCCCTACTAGATTGATTGTAGTGGCCAGTGGAAAGCAGGAGGACTAGTTCCTCCTGCTTCTTCCCCAGGCTTCTGGCATTGGTGTACAGGCACCTGAGTCCTCCTGCTGAGGTCACTGGCCGCCTGTTGCGTTGAAGGGAAGCTGTTTTCTCAGCTCCTGTAAGAGTGGCTTGCTTGGTTTCATTGTCAGTGATGCTTTCCTGTATATTGGTCCCCAGGTAGGCTGCAGTTAGCGTTTCCCTATCCCCTTGTGATCTTAGTTTAAAGTGTTTTGTTGCATTTCACAGGATGTAATGGGGATTTGGGTGGAAGAAGGAGCTCTCACAAGCCCTGAGTGTCTAGAAAGACTAGCCAAGAAGTTTCAGTGTCCATAACAACATTACTTGACTTTCTGAATCTGCCCGAAGTAGACTTAGCTCTGTTTATTGGGAAATATATAAACAATTAATTCTCATATAAGAAGATTCCTTCCTGAAAGATTCCAGAGAAACATTGACTTCTTGGGACTTCTCTAAGACTACTTTACTTCATCAGCTTCCATTTGTTTTGCCTCTGGCTGTGTTAGTGTGGACAGACTCCCTGTCCAAAGTAATTTACCTTATGTCAGAAAGTCATATAGTTTGTAAGCATCCTTAAGAATTCATTTATGTAGGATGCATCACAAGACATTTATTTTGTCAGGACTTGTTATGGGACACAGTACGGTTTCAATTACCCATATACAGCTGCAGGCATGGAAGCCTTACAGGAGAACTCTTTGGGGAGAGGATTCCTCTGAGTAAGCTGACAAGAGTGCTATAAATATTGAGAGCATTAATATCCTATACTGCAAGCCACAACATTCCTTTTATGGCTGTTGTTCAAACAGTACAACAGGAGAAGGGTGGACCAGGCTGGAGTCAGGAACTATAATACAGTGACTTGACAGAATGAGGCTCAGCCCCAGCTAGCCAGGCAGCCTGACTCCAGCATAGTCTGCTTTGATAGGGAATTGCTCATAAGCATGGTTTCTCGAGAAGCTGGTTATTGAACATTGGCCAGGGGGTCTGTGCTGTTCACCTATACTAAATAAATAAATATTTAAGGGCCCCCAAATACATATGACATGAAACATGCATCTGTTTTGTTTCATCACAAGCCTCCAAACCTAGAAGGTTGTAATGGGTAGGGGGGAGAATTAATTTTTTTCAGGCTTGGAGAAGATAATGTCAGGAAACCTGAAACCTATTCCAAGGATTTCCTTTTAGTAAAAGATATTATAGCCTTTCTATGTATATACGAGACATATGAATGGACCTTTGAATAGTGTAGTCCAGGGGTAGGCAATGTTTTTTGGCTGGAGTGCCGAAAAACCCACAATGCCTACCTTGGAAGATGCTGGAGTGCCAGCCTGCCAGAAAAGCCAAATGAGAGCAGGAGGGGGTACATGGCAGGGCACCCTTTTTGTGTCCCTGCCCCCCAGGCCCGCTACCCCTTGCCCCTTAGCCCAGGCTCCATGGCTATCAATAACTACCCAGAACCTGGACCAGCTGCAGCCAGGAGGCTGCAAACAGCTGCTGCCTCCCAGACCTGGCTCCGGGGAGGCAGCAGATACTGGTGATGCTCCCCGTTGTGCTGCCCTCACACATGCTGCACTCCTGGCCCTGCTGCCCTCCCCTGGGTCCTCCCAAGCGCGGTGTGTGCAACCCAGAGTGGCAGCGCACAGAGGGACTGCACAGGGAAGTTGTCTGCTGCTGCAAGCTCCGTGCTGCCTGGGTACCACATCCCCCATGTGACCCAGAACCAGCATGGGCAGTACCTATGGTTGGCCCCTTGCTGCTGCCCCTGCCTGCGGGGTAAGTGTGGCCAGGGCAGCGGGGAGCTTGGAGTGACAGGCAGCTTTCTGCACCTCCCGCTGTGTCCTGCCACACAGTGGGGAGCATTGCCAGTATCTGCTGTCTCCCCGGAGCCCAGGGCTGGATCTGGGGCTGGGAGGGGGCTGGGGCTGGGAGGCAGCAGATGTTTGTAGCCTCCTGGTTTCAGCCGGCCCAGGTTCTGGGTAGATGCTGATAACTATGGAACCTGGGCTGCTTGCAGCAGGGCTTCCATCCTCCCAGCCAGCTGCTGGGAGCAGCCCAGGCTCCATGGCTATCAGCAGCTACCATGAACCTGGGCCAGCTGCAGCTGGGAGACTGCAAAGAACTGATACCTCCCACTCCAGCCCTGGCTGTCTCCCGGCCCTGGGCTCTAGGAAGACAGCAGGTGCCAGCACTGTGCCTGTTGGAGCTGGGGCCGTGGGCAGTGTGGGGCTGTGGGGCCAGGGCCCCCAGCAGCAGGGGGCTGGGGCTGGAGCTGGGCTGTTGATAGCACTGGGATGGGGCCTGTGGCAGCACCGGGCTGAGGCCGGGGCCGTGCAGGGCTGGGGGCTGAGGCCGGGGCCGTGCAGGGCTGGGGGCTGTGGCAGTGGTGGTGCTAGCTGGTGCTGGGCCCACCAGCAGCATGGGGCTGGGGCCTTTGGCAGCACCGGGATGGGACTGGGGCCCTGGCCTGACACTGACGATGGCCCTGACCTGGCAGTGCCACTGCGTGCTGGGGCCCACGGTGACTGTGAGAGCTGGGGCCAGGCCCGCTGGCAGCTAGCACCACTATCGCGGCTGGGGCCTGGGCCCAGCCTGGCTCCAGCTGGCTGCCAGGGATGTGTGCAGTGTTAAGGCCTGCGCAGGGCCTGGACCCATCCTGACACTGCCAATGGGCCAGGCCTGGCAGCACTGGGCTGGGGCAGACAGCAGCAGTGGAGGTGCTGGCCAGGGTCGGGCCCTCCAGCAGTGCCAGCATGGGGTCAGGGCTTGGCCCGCTGGCAGCATGTGGCTGGGCCCGCTGCTGGTGCTGGGATGTGGCTGGGGCCCGCGCAGGTCTGCAGGCCTGGGCCCTAGCCTCATCCTGGCGGTGCCAGCAGCGGTGCTGGGCTGGGGTGGAGGGTGGTGCTGGTGCTGGCAGGGCCAGGCCCGCCAGCAGCACATGGCTGGGGCCATCTGTAGCGCCAGGATGGGTCCCGGCCCCGCAGATGGGCCTGGGCCCAGAGCGGTGATGGTGCAGGCTGGGGCTGGGGCCGGGCCCAGGGATGGGGCCCACGGCTGCGATGGTATGAGATGGGTCTGGGCCACTGGCAATACTTGGCTGGGCCTGGGGAGGGGGCCCGCAGTGGCAATGGGGCTGGGCTCACTGGCAACACGTGGCCAGCAGCACGGGGTTGGGGCTGGGGCCATTAAAGTGCGGATGTGGCCAGGGCTGGGGATGGGGCCCGCAGGGGCATTGGTGTTGGCTGGGGCCTGCTAGTGCCATGTGACTAATAGTGCAGAGTTGGGATCGGGGCACAGACGGCCCCCGGCTGGTGGTGGTGCTGGACTAGGGTTGGGGCTGGGGCTCTTACCTGGCTGGTGTGGTCCGGGTGTTCTGAGGCCTGGGTGCAGTGGTGGCAAGTCTAGCTAAGACGGGTGTGGGCAGTAGCACAAGGCTGTTCCCGGGCAGCCATGTGCTGCTCAATCTGGGCATGCCTCTTCCCACCCCTCGGGGTGGGAAGCAGCTCATATGCCAATAAAAACCATGCCGCCATGGGTTACCAGCCCCTGGTGTACTCTGTTCTTTTATGTTAAATTCCTTTGCTTTAGATTCATAATAGATGCCAATTCTACGACAAGTATTAGATAAGTTGCTCTCCAACACAATTTATCTAGCCTTTAGTTATATTGTTTTTGTAGTCTGACCTTAAGCTTGTTAGTCCACTAGTTTGTTTGTTAACTTTGCACAGATAATTAATTTAGAACATAATGGCTAGGGACAGAAATGATATATAAACCAGTGCAAGGGCTTGGAAACCAGTTCAAATTTGTAACACAACAGAAGTTCAGTGCGCATAAACCACTTTCAAAATAGCCAAAACTGGTTTAAAATGGACCTGGATGGATGTAGTATATCAGACTTAACTGATTTAGGTTAAATCAGTTTATTGAACTTCCTTCCTGGATGACCTCCAGGTTCAAGTCAACTCATAGTCCCATAGCATCCCAGGATGCTTTTCACCTCCCCCCACAAACTCACATTTGCAGGGTTGGCCTTGGCCCAAGCTGTCTTCTCCAGCTGAGCAGGGAGGCGTGCTCTAGCACTCCCTGGTTTCTGGCCTGGGTGTCTGCAGACATATGGCTGCATTTCCAGAATCGCAAGTGAATGTCTGTTCACTTGCTTATTGATTCAATTTACGCACCTTAGACTAACCTGCGAAGATTGAATTGATTCAGCCTTGGGCTTTTTGACTGTCTGTATTTAGGCTATAGGTTTTATCCAGATAACTTGAATGTTAGTTTTGTGGGGAGAGATTAAGGAGCTAGGGAAAACACTGGAAGAGGTGATGCCTTTCAGGCAGCTAGAAAGCTACTTGTTTTTACCCTGGAATAAAATCCATAAAAAAATAGTAGTTTGTACACACAGGCCAGTTGACATTTTTCTTTTTGATGGCTTTCCATTTTGAAATTAAATGCTTTCATTTATTTAATTATGTTCAAATTTATACTAGTCACATGACATTCTGGGGAGCACTTTTACTGCAAAGGTTACTAATTCAAATCATATTTAGATGTCTTGTCAGACAAATGGACTATCTAGTAAGAGTTTCACAATGCGATTAAGATGGACAGTTCTGCTTCCTATGTTAACTTTTTCAGCTCTGAGTTATGAGCTCACTGGCTGGACACTGACATTTTAGTAAGTCCCTTTGTAAATTTTTAAAGTGTGTTGTTTTTAAGCAATCTGTGGTGATTGAACTCTCTCAGTACACAGTTGAAGTGTATTATGATTTTGTTTCTTCAGTGAGTGTTTTTGTATATTATTTTGCATATTATGTGTTGGTTGCAAAGTATGAACTGAAATAGACTGGTTAACATGAGTATGAAATTCATAATGAAAAGAGCTTTAGTGCATTTTAAAGGAAATTCACACCATTGCTTATATATTCCTTAATTAACTGAAAGCAAGGATCCCTCTCGCAACTTATAAATATCTTAAAGCAAGCATCTCAACATTTTGTTGAAAGATGGCATTCTTCTTTAAAGACTCTGGTGTGTTCTAATTGCATTTGGATATGTAAAGCATCTGTGGCAGTGTTAACTTTGTTCTGTTTTATGATGTGATAATTTATTCCGATTTATTTTTAGTTATACCACTCATTGTGACACATGCAGAGATGATGCATTAATAATGAAAAGGTATCATCAGTAGCTTATGGTAGAAGTAATAATTCTTTTCAAGATGAGTGATGCAACTTGTGCTTTTTGAAGCACCTTTTACCATGGAGAAAAGAAAAAAATTCAAAACTTTGAATAATAGAAAAAATTATATTGACAAAGTGGAATTCTAAAGTTTTTGCTGTTGCTTCCACTAAATCGATGATAACCCCAGTGAGAAGGATAAAATTGTTTAATGCTGAATGATTTTGAAAGTTTCTTCAGTTGTATTTTCTGGGTTTCCATCCTGAACTGAAGCAATTGTGAAATTATGTTTATACTTTTCTTCCTAAATACACCGGTGGGCTCACATTAGCAATACATGGGCAAGTTTGAGTGAATGCTATAAAGTCTTTTGTAAGTGATGATTCACCCCAGGCGACTTGCTGTTGAAATAGTTAGTTAGCAAAAATAGCTCTATATAAGTAGAATTTTCCTTGCTGCATGTGTTGCAGGTAATTTCCACCCCCTGTAATGAACAATGAAGTGCAGTCTAATAATAGTAATTGCTTAAAAGTTTTCATAATGTCTAATCTGTCATAACTTGTAAATAAGAATCTAATATCTTTTGTGCAGAGTTCATCATCCTGATGTTTGGCTGTATTTTTTATATAAAGGAAGTATTTCTTTTGAAGCTTAGGTCGGTGAAAGGAGTATGTTAGCTTTGAAGATCTGCAACATTTGGTGTAGATCTGTTTTGTTCTTCAGAAAAGAGAAGAAAATTGTATGTGTGTATCAGCTGAAGAACAAAACTGTCCAGTCCTCAAGGGTGTTTGTTTATAGACATGCTCTGGGAGGTGAGCGCTGTAATTAGGAGCTGTGCTAATTAAAAGCTCCCAAGCATCATGTGTAATGTGTATCAGTGTCCCCATGCTAAAAAAAAATGGTGATGGGGTGTTTTGAACTAAAGCTCATTTGACAGGCTTTAGGTCAAAGTGCCCTGATGCCATATTTCAGTGCAGGGACAGTGACGCGAGATGCTGGAGGCTGCTGGAGCACGTTAATTTCCATGCTCCAGAAAGCTTGATTAATTGATTTACAGCCCCTCGGAGCAGCCTCCCTGCATGTGTGTAAGCATCCCAATAGTCCATTGCGTCAGCATGATCAATAGGATGCACATCCCGAGTCTTTGCTTCCCCACGCGATAACTTGATATATAAAATAAAAAGCTTTTTATATGTAAATATAAATAAACAAATACCTCTTTTTCAGCTGTGCTGCAGTGCTTTGTGGGTCAAAAAGCGAAAGGTTGCTGTGAGTTGGCATAAGGCTGTATGTTGTCTAATTTAAAGCTGTTTGTGTTAGTTGTTCAGCTTATAGACAGACATGTTCATGCTAAGTGAAGAGAGGAATTTTTAATTAGCCTTGGCTTATACCTCTGATTATAATTTCCTGCAGTCCTCCAGTCACTATAGAGCAGGCTTGTCCAACATGCGGCCTGCGGGCCACCATGTGGCCCGCCAAAGCATTTTCTTTGGCCCGTGGTGCTGCGATGGGAAATGAAAGTAAACATGGTTTACTTTCGTTCCCACCCCTTGTCCCTCCCCCAGCCCCTTAGCAGCTTCCTAATGGCTGCTGAAGGGCTGGGGAAGGGATAAGGTTCCCACATGCACCGCGTTAGGTTGACGTTGCCGACACGGTGCGTGTGGGAAGAGGAGTAGCCGTGTGCCTCTCGGGACTGGATGAGCCCAGCCGGAGCAGCAGGGGCTCAGCTGCACTTTCCCCTACCTGCGCCAGTTAGTCCCGAGTGGCACATGGCTCCACTGCTGCCTCTGTTGGCTGGTGCCGACCTGGACGGCTCCATCCCATCCAAAGCAGCATGCAGCTGAATCTGGATTCCCACGTGCTGCTGGGGACGGGAGGAGGCCAGCCAGGTTGGCACCAGCCAGCAGAAGCGGTGGCGGAGCCGTGTGCCGCTCGGGACTGCCTGGTGCAGGCAGGGGGAAAATGCAGCTGAGCCCCTGCCACTCCGGCTGGGCTCGTCCCGTCCCGTCCCGTCCTGAGCACCACACGGCTCCGCCACTGCTTCTGCTGGCTGGTGCAGACCTGGCCGGGCTCCTCCTGTCCCCAGCAGCACGTAAGAAGCCGGCTTCAGCTGCATGCTGCTCTGGATGGGATGGATCCAGCCAGGTCCAAGCACCTACTTTGAACACTTTCAAGAGACATTTGGATGTTTATCTTGCTGGGATCCTATGATCCCTGCTGACTTCCTGACCCTGGGGAAGGGTGCTTAGACTCAATGATCCTCTGGGGTCCCTTCCAGCCCTAGTGCCTGCGAAGGTCAGCACTGGCCAGAAAAACGGCATGCAGCTGAAACTGGCTGCTCGCGTGCTGCTGGGGACGGGAGGAGCCCGGCCGGGTCTGCACCAGCCAGCAGAAGTGGCGGTGGAGCCGTGTGCTGCTTGGGATGGGATGAGCCAGGCCGGAGCAGCAGGAGCTCAGCTGCATTTTCCCCCTGCCTGCACCGGTCAGTCCCAAGTGGCGTGTGGCTCTGCTGCCACTTCTGCTGGCTGGTGCCGACCTGGCCAGCCTCCTCCTGTCCCCGGCAGCATGTGGGAAACCGGCTTCAGCTGCACGCTGCTTTTCCTGGCTGGTACAGAGCCGGCTGGGTGGGGCAGCATGCGGCTGAAGCCAGCTTCCCACGTGCTGCTGGGGATGCCTGACTGGGTTGGCACTGGCCAGCAGAAGTGGCGGTGAGGCCTTCTGCCTTTTGGGACCAGCTGGCACAGGTAGGGGGAAAGTGCAGCAGCATGTGGGGAAGCCACCGCTTGATAGGGGATGGGATGGGCTGGCCGGGCTATACCAGGGAGGGAAAGCTGTGGCTGAACCCCCTGCAGCTGTGCTGTATACTCCTTTAAGACTGAACAGTATGCTCAGGAATAGAGCATGAACCATCTGGGCTCCAGTGTAAATTTGGAGCAGGTAAAAATACTGTCCAGTGTTTGGATTGTGTTTGCTTCTGTTTCTCTTTGTGTGGAATTGGGGGTTCAACTTGTTGCTACTTGTTGAAGATGTGTTACTAACAAGTTATTAATTCAATAAAAGTAAATCTTAAAGATTATTCTCAAAAATGCCCATATTTTGTTGCTTTGATTAGTTTCCACTCTGGCTGATATCTTTTCCACATTTGATCCGTCAACTTGCATTATGCTTCTTTCATTCACTGAGAAGTGAGTAGAAGCAAAAGTGTTTATTTTAGTCAAGTGTTTGGTATTATTTCATTCTTGCTTTTATATTGTTTTTATTTTGGATTTTAAACCACATTTCCAGACCCATTTCATTGTCACTTCCTGCAACTCCATTGGTGTCAAAGGTCACGTGACATCACTTCCTGATGTGATACCACTTCCTGTGAGGTCTTTGAATATGGCTCACTGGCCCACTGGGTGATAAAAAGTTTGTGAACTGGTCCCACATTCAAAAAAGTGGGACACCCCTGCTATAGAGTCTTCGAGGGTAGAGAGATTTGCAGGTTCCATAGTCAGTTTCTGAGAAGCGTAGGAAAATATCCTTTCTAGAAAGCAGTGCAGGCATTTTATGTATAATAAAAACCCAGCTTTTTTTATAGAGTACTTTTAAAAGGGGAATCTTCAACTTGAAGTTTATACTTTAACGTTGGAGATTTTTACAATTGTACAAACAGTGTGTAGGGCTGATGCATATGAGTTTATTTTGCATTAATGTTTTCATTTGTGCTTTTGCATAGACTTCAGCATAGTAACTTTCACAGTATGCCATGAATAGTAAGCTAAATTCCAGTCTTTCAGGCCCTTGTCTGTGCTTGATTTTTACATACAAGTTATGTCACTGAATTCAGTGGAACTACTTTCTGCACAATTTGAAAGTGGGTAGGAGTTTGCAAGATCAGGATTTCAGAACTTCTGTATTTACACGAGTGTTTCTGCCAGTTGCAAGGGGATGAAGAAATAAGCATTTGCAAAGATAGAAGTGTATGATTGCTAAACTATAAAAAAAATAGGCAATGGGTTCTTGGAGGAACATGGAAACTGTGAACGTATTTGTAATTGTTTTAACCTGTGTACATTTTAAGGTGATAATGACTTTTGAAATGAAAAGCATTTACTCTGGGATTTGGCTGGATCTTGGTACTACCAGGCAAAAATAGTTTGTTCCTTCTGAAACCTGGTCTGAGAGAGAAAAAATAGAGGTGCACTGATGCATCAGTCCGATTATTGGATTGGCACTAATATAAAGAAAACTGATCGTATCAGAAATTGGCCTGATGTGGCCAGTAGTTTGGCTGATAAATACTAGTGCATGCGCACAGCCACAGCGCGGCACGTAGGCAGCAAGGAGCACAGCCCGGCAGCTTGGAGAGCTGCATGCAGCTGGGAAGTCTGGTGTGGTGGGAGGGAAGGGGTGTGGGAGAGTAGATTAAGGCCCTCACAGTAAGGAAGGAGTGGAGCAGGGGCTAGGACAAGCGCGGGCGGGGCGGGCACGGGATGGAGCCGCAGCTCCTCTGGTTGCACTTACTAACTGCACGTAGCTCTCCAAGCTGCCAGGCTGGTATCAGAAATTGGATCGTTATCAGCTGATATGCCTCCTTAAAAATCAGCTATTAGTATCTGCCCCAAAAATCTCTATCGGTGCACGCCTAATAAAAAAGTGAAATAAACTATTTGTGTAGCCTTTTAAAAATTTTAGATCGTTGAGTTAGGGAAGTGTGGTGTTCTTTTTTTAAGTTGCCCTGGACCAGTGAAGAGAGAGATGTTAGATCATAGCCATTTTGTTAAATACTATCATACATAAGTACCCAAAAAGTCTTGCATTAATTTTTCTTTGTTTTTGCTCTCAAATACTGCTCTGCTCTAAACTTTGCTCTAAACTTTAAATCGTGCATTCCTGAGAGTAAACTGATCATGTTCCCAATGGAAATTTCAGGAATACTTGTGGCTATTTTCAAAATGTGGAAATCTATTTATATTTTTTTCCACTTGTTTTTCTTCCTAGGTTTTGGCACTGATTGCATTCATCTGCATAGAAACCATCATGGAATGTTCCCCGTGCGAAGGCCTTTATTTCTTTGAGTTTGTGAGCTGTAGTGCGTTTGTAGTTACTGGAGTTTTATTGCTTATGTTCAGTCTAAATCTTCATACAAGAATACCACAGATCAACTGGAATCTTACAGTAAGTTCACATCCAAATATTCACTTCGTAAAAATAACTGTAAATATATTTAAAGTTTTTGTTGTTTCTTTGCTTCCTTTCTGTTACACTTATTCAGGATCTCATGTCTCAGTGTTTTAAGAGCAGTAAAGATTATATCTCTCTCATGCTCAGTTTGAATACCCACAGCATATTCTGCCTTTTGAAATGTGATGAGATCATAGAATATTAAATTAAACTGGAATTGTGTTTACCAGGCACTTCCTCACCTCTGAAGGAAAGTCTTCCTCACAGTGTAAGTGCTTACTGTTTGTGAGGTGAGAAACAGTTCATAGCTCTAACAAATGCCGTCAAAGACTTGGGAATAGATTTTTGTTAATCAAGTATATTGAAATGCACATATTGCCTATTTCTACTATTTTAACTGGAGGCTGGGGGAACGGCTTATGTCAAGTCTGTTTTTTTAAAATGAATATGGTCTCTATATTACAACACAAAAATAGTGTCAGGAAGAAAAGGCATCAGGTGTGCGGATTTTGTGACATGCACGGATGCTGTGTGATCCCCTGACTGGCAACACGCAACATCAGATAGAGAGGAAGGCTTCGGGAAAGAACTGCCGGCAAGGCACATTCCTTTCGTATGAATCTTCTCTTCCTTACTTTCAAACCTTGTTGCCTGAAAAGAGTCAGCATATGGGCCCTTTAGCACTAAATATGTATTAATTTGGGGGATCCATATCTATCTGACTTGCTTGAGGACACTGCCTATATATTTTGGGCCCCTGCTTTGCCTTGCCACTGTGATAGTAGTCTAGTAACAGCTCTCTTGGTTCTACATGTCAGCCTGTAGGCTAAGTAGATGATCCCTGTCAAACTTTGCATGTGACATTTTACAGTAAAATGTGAAAATATATGCAGATACCTGCATACATGGCCTTAATTGTCCCCTAAGAGTCAATATATATCTTTGGTACTTGTACCATACAGCCTTAATGCTGTTTTCTTTGCTTCAGGCTTGACTTGGAACTCATTTTGATTCTTTTCTTAAATTCTGATGACTAGTTTAGGAATTCTGCAGACTTTCACATTGACACAGTTCTGTGTATTATAACAATTTTTGTTGCTTCTAAACAATGTATTTGGAGAAACTGTTTCCCATATATAGTTGTATTGGTTTGGGGATCTGTTGATTCTAACTGGGGGGACATTTCCTTGTATGAAGGCTGCAATTGGAAAGATTTTAGAAATTAAATAGAATATTACAGTCAGAGGCTACCATAGCAGTGCAGAGATGCAAATATACAAGTCTGACACTTTTCTTTAAAGAAATAAAAAAAAAAAATAAAAAAAATTGGAGTACTTTATGGTGTGGTGTTTCTTTCATAACCTTTTTATATACCCCTACCTGGGCAACAAATTGCCTACCCAAACTGTTCATTCTCAAATAATTCTAGAAATTAGAGAGGAAAATTTCTAGGTCATCGAGCCCACTCTCCTGGGGTCCACACAAGACTGTTACTTATAGTACTTGTATTAAAATTAGACTTCTTTCTACATCAATTAATGGATGCCTCAGGCTTTTACAGTGGGGTCACAAACATAATGAAAGTGGATATTTGTGGCAGTGAAGGAGCAGCACATGCTATTAATAGGGTTATCTTAATTTGCTATACAGAATAAGTCAGGACTAGAGAACTGTGGTCTTTTAATAATCTCTCTTAATTATTGGGAAAAGTGGGTATTTGTTTCAACCACACCCTATTTATTGGTCAGAATAGTACTTGAAGCTCAGAGGTTATGATAGAAGGTTATTTCTTGTCATCCTTTCCCCTGTTTTACTGTCCTAACTTGAACAAGTGTCAGTGATCCTCACTACTTGCAGTAATGTTTGGTACAAGAAGAAAAATACTAACTGGGTTCTGTCTGACTTCCTCTACTGATGATGCAAAGCATTGGTGTCTGCTGGCATCTAGCACAGATATATGCACATGTTACATGACCCAACGTTTTGTGGCTTTTACCTGTCAGCCGTTTTGGAGTTAGTGTTTTGTTTTCATTCTAATTAGCAGGGATCTGGGTTTTCTGTTTGCCATGGGGAAAAAAAGCAGTAAAATGTGGCCTTTTTCTCATTTTAAGAGAAAAAACGGAGGAAGCAGTGGGTTTCCCCTTGCAGGCTAGCAGAATTCCAGCCTGCAAGAGGCTGGGGCGAGTGGGAGGAGGAGGATGATCAGGCAGGGGCCACCGTGCACACATGCAAATGGCAGCCAGGCAGTTTGGAGAGCAGCTTCAGGCAGGTAAGTAGTGGGGAGGATTGAGGCCCCCATAGGGTGGCATATCAGTTGAATAAAATACAACATTGTATTCAAGTGATGTATCTATACCGAGATAGATCTATATCTATAGTGGCACTTCATTTTAATAATGGAAAAACATGGATTTTGGGCATTTTAATGAGAGAATTCGCGATTTTTAAACAGAAAAAAACAGGCTTCTTGCTAATTAGACACTCAACTGTCATCCTAAATGTTCTTGAGATTACATACTATATGAAAAGAGCAGGGGACTGCTTTAGCTAGAAAAGAATCTGTTGTAGAGACCCAAAAATGTCTATTTGTGACAATAAGATAAAAGAATGGATCAGTCATTTCTCTGTTAGGCCAGGTAATGTTCGATTATCCTGAGATGTGAGAGCTGGGGAAACTGATGGTGCAAATTCCCATCTCCCTTTGTGACCCAGCTAAAATGGATCTGATTCTGTATGGATACTTGCAAGCAGCACCCAGGAAGGTGGCGTACCTTGCAGCATATTTTGGTACAGGTTCCAGATGAGCTCATTTAAATAATAAGCATCAAAAACTTTTCTTTACAGTTGAAATAAATTCCTGACAACAAAATGGCTTAGCATAAGCTTTGTTGCTTGAACTTTGGCTTGTCAACTGGAATTTGAGGGAGGGTCTCGCTTCTGCAAAACTGTCTTGAAGTGCATAATACCATGGGGCAAAAGGTTAACAAGACCAGGAGTGGGAAACCATAAAAGCCAAGTAGTTCTAAAAGATTTGCACTTGGCTTCTTTGGCACATAGACTCAGTAATAGAAACTTGCTCTCTGTCCCTATAGAGGAGGGGTAGGCAATGTTTTTTGGCTGGAGTGCCAAAAGACCCACAATGTCTACCTTGTAAGGTTCTGGGGTGCCAGCATGCCACAAAAACAAAACTGGGGCAGAGGGGGTACATGGCAGGATGCACTGCGTATTTAATACTATTAATAATCATTAATGTTGCTTTTCTGTGTGCAGGGTGGCTGCGGTCCATCCCTGTGGAGCCACATGAGCTGCCCAGGCCCCACCCTGGGTGCTGCTAGGCACCCCCACCTGCACGTCCATCACAGCTCGAGCCTGCAGAGCCCCAGGGCAGCCCCCACTTCCTGCCCAGCCCCCGCCTTCCTAAGGGCCCAACCAGGCTGGCTTGCCTCCGGTGCCTCCCCACATGCCGCCCAGATCCTGCCCCGACCGCCCAGCCCCAACACTCGGCACCTCAGTGCTGCCCCGGATGGGACAGGGCATCTGCCTGCCTGGGCAGCTCCCTCCAGGGGCCAGCTGGGCTGGAGGGTGCAGCCTGGGAGCAAGGGGTGGGGGCAGTAGAGCACAGACAGTGTCTCTGCCTGTGTTCCTCTGGGTCCACCCTGGTGCCTACCATGGCGCTGGGACTTGTGGCTCCACAGGAGAGCTGGGAGCAGCAATGTTTAGAAAAAAAACCCCACAAAAAACCCCCAATTCCTTTGCGTGCCTCCTGGCATGCCGAGAAAAATGTCTCCGCGTGCCACTAACGGCATGCATGCCGGGGGTTGCCGACCCCTGCTGTAGAGGCTGGTTGTCAGAAGAACCACTGGAGTTCTGCAATGATTTCCCAGTGCTGCAGTGTCTCTGTCAGAACTAAGGAAAATCAAAATCTCCCCAGTACATATGGGGATGATGAATGGTTCAGTGGCGAGGAGCCCAGGATGCTTGCAGTTTGAACAAAAACTGTTGGATCCAAACAGAGTCTTCATGGTTTTGTTAAATGTATCGCATTTAAAATTCTGTCTTCAGTAGACTGGAAACATTGATTTGACTCCATCACAGAAGCTGCAAAAATATGTTTTGGTATATGTGATTTTGAGCATAAAGAATTCTTCCACCAGAACACTTGCCTTGTTTTCTATTGACGAACAGATTCTGGTTGAATCTATTCATATAATTTGTATAGGTCTAAAACATAAGGCCAGCAATGCTAGAGTGGTGTGTATTGGGGTTTTTCAGCATGTTTCTGAATTGTAAGACCTGCATTAAATAACTTGCTTTATTAAGTTTTTTAAAACATGAATGTTGGTTAAATCTTCTAATTTCCTGAAAACTTACTTAATCAACTTTCCTTTTTATGAAAAGATACAGAGATGAGTGCATTTTGCATACAAAAGTTCAAGCAGATCTCACCAAAATAACTGATGTAGTTCTAAACAAACTGTTTTACTCTCTTGGTCTTGGCATAATTGCAGAGGTATAGCTTAGACACCTGCATGGAGGAAACTTTTTTAACAGTCCTGGTTCTTTCTAGCTTCCTTAGATACTAAATAGGGATATTGGAAAAAATTATATATAGGTGAATTTTTTCTGTGTCCAGTGTGTGTGTGTGTGTGTGTGTCCGTCCCAAATAAATAAAGTGATCAATAAAGCAATGTCTGTCAAAGACATTACAATGACACTTCAACAGAATCCATGGGCAAGGGTTTTCTGGTGTAAGAATGTGTTGTAGTTGTGCTGTCTCCACGTCACACTCCATGTGAAGCTGATAAAAAGAAAATATTTAACATGGACACCAGTCATGCCACCAACATTTGATGACTAGTAGTGTTTGCAGCATAAAGATAGTAATGTGCTTTAGGAGTGGAAACCCTTGGCAGAGGAGTAGGTAAGGAAAGCATCCCACTAGAACACATTTCTAAAATGAACCCTTAATTATTTTGGTAACATAATCCAGTAATTATAAATAGATGCTTTGTTGCATGTGAAAATAAATAAATACATGTTGGGAGGAGGTGGAGATCTGAATTCTTATGTAGCTGATTTGGTTCTTTCTAGGATTTATTTTTATTTCACAAACCGTATTTCCATTAGTAATTGAGCTAGAAATGATCACACGATGCTAAATAACATGACTACAAAGTGAAATTATGGGGGAGACCAGGGAGAGTGGATACAGTGGATTGCTTGGAATGTATGTAAACTTCAAATTGATAGCTACATGCAGGGAAAGGAAGAAAGCAGCCCAAAGATTGGTAGTTGGGAAAAATTAGAAACATGGGACACAGAAAATGTAGCTGAAAGGCAATGTTACTTTGAGCTCTCTGTTTTGCAGAAACTCACTTGAAGAGTGGCAGACCTCAAACTTCTGTAACCAGATTATGACAAATACGTGCCACTGAAATGTCCAGGTTCTTCTTCACATTATATGTATTCAGATGAATATTGAAATAGTTGAGTGGAATTATTGGATTTCAAGAAACAAGTGACAAAAGGAGGGTCATTATTTTTAAGGATGTACATTGGCCGATACTGATCTGATTTTCAATACAGCTGCTTCCAGCCGGTAAGTCTGCTGGGGTGAGAGGGGAGCGGGGGGGAAGGAGTGTGGGAGGGCAGATCAGTGCCTCCCACGGTGAGGGAGGGAGTGGGGCTGGGGTAGGCACTGCCCAGCCGGGGCAAGACAGGCGGAGTATGGAGCCGTGGCTCATCTTGGGGGGAGGGGGGGCTCCTGCCACTCGCCTGGGAGGGTATTGGCGGGGTTGGCGTGTGGCCTTGGATCTGTGTGGGGCGGGGCAGGGTGGGCTGCTGCTGCAGGCTGGGGCCAGGGGCTGAACTGTGCTTGGGGTAGGTGGCGGCAGTGCTGGGAGGAGGATTACGGGGGTGGAGGGGCTGCAGCCCCCTTTCAGCGCTGCCGCCTCCTGTCCCAAGCACAGTGCGGCCCCTGGCCATCTGCAGCCTGCCCTGCCCCGCCCCCACGCAGATCTGGGCGCACCCTGCCATACCTTCCTGGACAAGCGGCAGGAGCTCCCTCTCCCCCTCCCCCATGCCCCCCCAGACAACCCGCAGCTCTGTCCTGCCCCACCCCAGCTGGGCAGCGCCTACCCCAGCCCCACTCCCTCCTTCACCATGGGGGATGTTGATCTATGCCCCTCCCCTCCCCTCTCCCCTTCCACCAACAGACTTACCACTGCAGGCAGTTCTCCAAGCTGCCAGGCTGTGCTCCTCGTTGCCTGTGTGCTGCACTGCGGCTGTGCGCACACACAGGCAATTATTGCCCACTTCAGGCCAATTTCCAATATAGTCAAATTTCTTTATATCAGAGCTGATCCACCTCTAGTAAAAGGCGCACTACTTTCTTTTACATACCACCTGACAGCTTGTGCTCTTTCTGTCCAGACTTCTGTCAGTTTATCTTGACCCAACTGACTTTCTCCTGGAAAATTATATTCCTGAAGCCTTGGAGACGAGTAGGCAAGACGGGGCTGTCATTGCCACTGCTGGTTGCTAGAGCCAATTTCAGCAGACCTGACTTGGGAGGCTTACTGGAAAGGCTCCTTCATATTTCTTTCCCCTTGCAGCTGTTTAGAAATGACTTTCTGATTATCAGTAGCAACTGATCTCTGCAAAATCACAGCCTCTGTCAAGTATTCCCTCTCTAGTTAGGTTGTAGGCCCTTTTCCCCTGTCCATGCTTGACACCCAAAGGTGAAGGACTTTGGGATGACTTGCTGCTGTTAGCTCTCTAGGTGCTATTTGCACTGCCCGTCTCTCCTGCTTGTTATCCAGTCCAGCTTCAAGAAGTGAGAAAAGACACAAAAATACAGTTAAAGTAAAAACCTATAGTCTTAACGTTTGCCCATGGAAAGATTAAAGACTGAATGATGATTTTAGTGGGAGGCCCCCCAAGTGCACCCTGGGGTCATTTGGAGCTGACAGATTTTTTTCTTTTAAAGGTGGCCATCCTTGACAGAACCAGCTGATTAGCAAGGCTGTGGACACTGGATATTGAGTAGCAACTGACTGCAAACTCTGTGATTCATCATTAAGAATAATTGATGCCCCGTGTAATGGGCTTAGTAAACTGGCAAGGAGCGTAGCTCCATCCTGAATGGATAATAATGTGCCAAATATTTTGGGAGGTGCTCTGTTATGTGAGCTGGCTTGACATGTTTTATCAGCAAAAGGTCAGCTGCATAATTCCCACTCAAGCTTGAACTGAGTATTGAAGTTGTTTCTCCTTCTTGTAACTTTGTATGGGTAAAGCACATTGTGTTTATATCTATTGGATATAAAAATGTTTTTGTTACAGATTCAGCATGTTGTCCCGCCTATTAAGTAGCCCTCCATGAGCGTCCTTTTAAGAACCCCCTAGATCTGTGCTTAATGGGGCAGAAAGTAAGACATTTTGGTGCATCCAGTATAATTATGATCTACTGCTTGTACAGAACTACTGCTACATAGGACAGGATTTGACTTTTCCTGTATGGCTTCCAAAAGAGTGGCAAACATTTGATTGCTGGTCATGCTCACCATTGTCCCCTAGTACGTCCCCCTTTTGTCTGTAAAAGTCTGTTATCTTACGCTTAGATTGTAAGCTCTTTGTAGGCAAGAACCACCTTTGTTTTGTGTTTTAGAAAACACCTACTGCAAATGGGGTCCTAGAGAGTTTTTTTAGTCACTAGAGTAATACAGGTCATTACTTTAGAGGTTATTCTTTCTTTTATTCCCTTGCTAGCCAGCCTTGCTGAAATTTAGCTAAAAAATGAGTCCACCTCTATCCACCCTCCTCAAGTAATGGTCCACCTAGCTACTAATATTTGCCCCTCAAATGGATACCAAAATGTGATAGTGGGAAGTATGTAGTGCAAAGAAGGTTTGAAAAGTGAAGAAAAAAGGTTTTAAAAATATAGCACTCTGGCCTTTCTGTTTTGTCACATTGAGTGTGTGACTCTGTCACAGTTTAGTTGTACTTTTGATTCATGAAGCTAAATTGATTAGGGAATGATGGAATAAATTATATGAATAATTAGGAAGTGCCAGTAAACTGCAATCTAGAGCAGATGTGATCCATATCCTAGACTTTACTCTGTGTTATGGATGGCAGCTTTGTACGGAGTTTTATGGCACAGCATACTGTCTCATGAGGCTGCTGTAATTTCAGCTGAAATTCTTTTATCTGTGTGATGTGGCTTTACTTTGTCTATAAATATATCAGTAAAAACTTTCAGCCACATCGTGGCCAGATTTAAAACTGCTCATCTTTTTCTGATTAGTTTTATTCTCTTTTATTGTTATGGTCACTGGGTTTGTCATATTACTAAAAAGTAAATACATAAATACTTTCCGGGAATATCTTTTTCCCTTTTGAATTCTTATTCTTATCCCGGATCTAGATTCTTCAAAGCAGTTGTATCATGTCAAAGTTAGAGAGTGCCATATTTTCCTCATGTATTGGTCTGGCTTTGCTGTTGTTTTGATTGTGGTGAAATACTGGATTATAAAGCCCTGCCCTTTTATTGAAGTTAGCAACATTACCAGCATGTATCCCAACATCAGCAATCCAGTTTTGCTCCTCTATTCCCTTACACAAATCCATTTTCTACATTAACAGGAGTTTTTATTCTAAAACATGAGCAGTTGGAAAGTTTTTAAGAAAACAGTAAAGTTTAAACATAACACAAGGCTTAATTGTAGCAATAGGTTTTGGTAACAAGGAGAATGAGAACTCCAAAATAGAATAGCAGGCTGGAATTAATATTGTTTTACTACTTTAAGTGTTTTACTACTTTAAATGTGAATTGGTCCCATATTGGTAAGAAAAGCCTGACAGAAAAACAGAAGATTTCAGACCAGTGGTTCTCAACCGTTGCAGTCCCAAAGCATACTCCATTCTGTTTCTGAATTTCACAGCACCCAAGATGAGAACAACTCTTTTGTATCATAACTAGTGCAGGTGGGGATGGAGGTGTGCTGAGAGCAGAAGAGTTGCGAGGGGGGACGACGGACGACAGCGGTCAGGGGCAGGCAGTCTTTTGTGCTACTGTGGGCTCACCCAGGGGTTGCAGGCTTGCTGTTAGGTTCCTGGGCAGAATCCCCATGTTAGCTCCCCTCACCCTCTTCATTAACTTCTTGCAGGTGCTGGTGATTTGCATGTAGATCATGGCTGTGAAAGGATTAACACAGTAGCTGTTGCCACACAGCAGAGGGGAGCCAGGTTGCAAGAGAACAGCCCATCCTAGTGAGTCCAGGGCACAGACCCCTGTTCACACATCCCTGACCCGCTCCCCCTGTCTCCACCTTGGCTGCAGCCAGGCAGAACTGTTCCCCTTGCCTGTGGTTCCAGGAGGGGCTGGAACTGTGGCAGGCAGGCTGCGAAGGGCTGTGGCCGAGGGGCATCTGCTGCAGCTGTCTTGGTTCTCCTGGCTTACCCCTCCTGGAAACAAAGGTGTACTGGACAGTTCCACCTGGCAGCGACAGTGGTACCAGCTCTGCAGCACCCTTGAACAGTTCTCTGTTTGAGAAGCAGTGCTTTACACAATGTCTGACTGCAACTACCGTTCCCAGGTTGGGCTTGTTGAAGACAGGCCAGTCTCCTTGTCTGCCCTACGCTGCATTGTTTGACACAGAAAATCAAGTTTAATGGGGATTCTTAAATAAACTAGTTTGTGGTGTGTATCATAGGCCATTGACTCTATTTTTTTTTAAACGTCTGGCTAGGTCTGATGTCAGCATATTTTTAGAAAAGAAAGATTAATGATTGGATCCCAAACTAACATGTAAGCTCATTAGTTGAATTGCATGTATTGGTGAAAGTGTGTCTATAGAGAAATCTGAATTTCTACTAAATCTAGACATCTGAGTGTATGTTTTTTGGGACATGTAAATAAGTATGGTATTTTTCCTACTTGTTTGTGTGTGCTTTCTCAACCTCACCTTCTCATTATATGTAATATAAAATTACAAACATACATACGTGTGTGTGTGCGCGCGCGCGCGTGTGTACAGTACAGACGCCTATTATTCTTACAGTGCCGTAGGGTACTGTATAGACCAATAGAGACTGGTACTAGAGAGTGTGCAATCTAAATATTTGTGAATATTTTCTAGATAGTGCGTGAAAAATTGCTGTGGTTTGAAAAAAGTAATAGTTTGAGGGAGTATGAAATTAGTATTATGGTTAATTAGTTGGAATGCAGCAGCTTTCTTTTAACCTCAACTCTTCTAAGACGGTTTGATACACTTTCTGTAGTTGTACTTATTTTGTGCTTCTCATTACTAGTTAGAAACTGGTGCAACATCTGGAATCCCCCACAATGATTTACTATGAACCTAAGTAACATGTTAATTTGTGTCTGTCATGCCGCGTGTGCAAGTCATTGCCACCTGTTGCATAAAAGATGAACGTCGTAAGTCGGATGGCTTTGAAGGTTCTGTTCTGATACTTTATCAATTCGGGTTAAAAAATGATTGCGTGTTAATTTCTGGTAACCTTGTTTTCACAGGATCTGGTCAACACTGGACTCAGCACTTTCTTCTTTTTCATTGCATCTGTTGTACTCGCTGCTTTAAACCATAAAACTGGAGCAGAGATCGCTGCTGTGGTAAGAAAATAATTTAAATTTCTTTACTCTTGATGGTTACTTCTCATCAGAACTAAAGAGACTTTCCCCACCCACTGGCTATATTAGTCTGTCACTTGCTCTTCTCTATAGACCAGGGGCAGGTAATTATTTTGGGTGAAGGGCTGCTTAGTGAGTTTTGGCAAGCCATCGAGGGCCACATGACAGGCAGCCGGGGGCAGACAAATACTGATTTCTCTAAAATTTAGGGGCTCTGCAGGCTGGATATAACGGCCTGGCGGGCCCCATTTGGCCTGTGGGACACATTTTGCCCACCTTTGCTCTAGACTCAGGATCTTGTTTCTCTTTTACATGTTGGCCAGTCAGTGTTTTGATTTCAAGAACTTGTTTGACCTCGAGCTTAGGGTGAAATTGAATGGTCAAAAATGTTACTTTTTTGATGGCAAGAGCCAAAGACATTAAGTATTTTAGACAGGTGTTCAGGAAGTTTGCCAGTTTAATTAGTCATAAATGTAACATTAAGTTGTACTTTTAAGTGTTCAGCATTCAGGGTATATCTATACCGTGGCTTGAAGTGTAGCGTAAGGATATCCAGGCTAGTTAGTATGACAGGCAATCTAGCCTCAGCAGCACAGAGCTCCAGGTGGGCCAGTTCGCTTTGCTGCTGCAGTTTAGACTGCTTCTAATTCCTGTGCTAGCTTGGGGATCTATACTGCAGACTGCACTATAGCACACAAACTTATCCCAGTGCATATGAAATTGAACCTGCTTTAAAGTTGTTACAACTTCCTTGCTAAATTCTTTTTCCTTATGGGGGAGTATGGGCATTCTTGAATTTCCTTCAGGATTGTAAGGATATGGTAACTGCTGCTGTGCTTGACCTGGTAAATTTAAGCTTTTTATATGGGTGGTTATAACAATGATGAAAGTACTGCAACAGCTCTAAAGAAACCTGTGTGGAGGAAATTGAGGGAATGGGCATGCTAACTCATTATGTCCTGTGTTCAGGAGTCTAGGGCAGTTAGCCCTGCCCTCCTTGCTATTCAGTATAATGTGCCTCCAGGGATTTATGGCAAGTTTTAGCTCTAGGATCATCAATCCTAGTGCTTTTCACAACTGGTAGAATATATTTAAAAGATGGCATCTGGAGGACCCAAGAGTGTGTCAGTGCAACAAAAAGTGCAGAAGGTTACGAACCTTTGAAGTACTAAAGCTTTTCAAGGTTTTATTGGAAAACTTGATCTTGAAGTTTGCCTTTGACAAATTTTGCTGCTGTTCCTTTTAGATATTTGGTTTCTTGGCAATGGCAGTGTATGCTGTGAATCTGTATTTAGCTGTTAAGAAATGGCGAATGAACGGCAGGCAGCAGAACAGCCGGCAGACCAGCAATTACTTGCGGGCCCGGACAGAGTCGAGAGAAGTGGATCAGCATCCTGAGATTCAGCGTTTGGATGATGCATGAAAGCTACATCTGGGGAGAGGACTGTGAGGAGGGAAAACCAAACATTTTATTTTCTCTCATCAAGTAAAGTTCATGTAGTTTTCAGTTTTCCATATTTTTAGGAAGAGAAGGGAGAGCCTGTCTTGGCAGAAAATACCTGGCTGTGTGTATGGAGAAATACATTGATCTACGTTTTGTTCAAAAGCCATTCACATGAAGGCTATAAGCACTGGCCACACAAAAAGCAAGATCTGTGTGCAAAGTCCACATAGGTGTCTGAAGTGTGTTTAGTATTTTGATTAAATACCTGCAGGGTACTTTTTCCAGTTTCAGGCTGTAGAGACTCATCGTATTCTACCACTATCTCTTCATCCAGCAGGAATGTTGTAACCAACATTATTTTCCTAAAAGAGAGAAGAAAAACAAAGCCTCCTTCAAAATTCAGTGCATTGCACATGAATAGAAAGTGGGGGACAGATAGCAATAACGTTAGCTAGAGACCACGTACACCAGTGCTGTACACTTCCTTGTGCAGCTTTGCCAATTCAATTCAATTCACACTTCCACGGTTTCTTTCTTGGTACATTTGTATCGCTGAGACAGACAACCATGTTGGATATTTGGGCTGGTGGATATGATGATGCAGACAGACCTACACTATTGACAATGCCGAAGCCACCAAATAAGTTTCTTTTATGACCTTGGCCGTATTAAAACTTGGGCTTCTACACATGCAAAATGAGTACATATGCCTGCTCTGTGGTCAGCACAACCTAGGCAGCACAAGTATGTAGGTATCTGTGAGTGGTTTTGAATACATTGCATAACTTTCAATAACAAAATCCTTTTTGGAATAATTATCAAATAATCATCTACACCTCAGTGACAGTTGTTCCTAATTCCTAGGTTCAGCTTTCTGGAAATGTTAGAAGCCAGAAAAACCCATGTTTCCAAGACTGCAATACTGCATTTTGTGTATGATTAATACATTTCATGGCATATTCTGGTTTGGGCTGGTCACGTGACTTTTGTTTTATGTTTAAACTGGTTGGTAGTAACTAATGCAAGTTGATTTGTCCAATTTGGGTATTATCTACGAATGTTTTTATAATGCTCCTTTGAAGATTAGGTTGTAAGGAAGACAGTATGATGGACTCTCTTGTTTTTCGCTGTTTATATTTATAAGCCCTTCTCCCCAGTTTAAGTTTTCTTATTTACATTCCAGTTTCAGTGAGGAGGAGAAGAATTCATATTTTCTAATTGGAGACTATTTTGCAATAATACAAGTAGAATCTGTTAATTGTAATTGGAAGACTTCCCAATATTTAATGTTGTCTATGTTGTTATATCTGTTTGTCATGTGTATCATGGTTGGCACATGAGTAAGTGCACATTTCAGCAGGTTCCCTATTCGTTGTAGATGAGGAAAAAAAATCACTAGTCAAGTTCCAACCTAATGGAAATTGGGGGATCTTTGAAATCAGTGGAGTTCTGCTTGCTTGTACCTGATCTGAGTTGACTTTAAGCATTGTATTTGCATGTAGCTATTCCCAGCATACTTATACATACCTGTACCAGTAAATACTTGGAATGCTAAGTATGAAGGGTAGTAGAGTTCAGAGGTACTGTCCAGTCACTTTCAGGTACATGTGAATTTTGCAAAACACTTTTACCAACCCTACAATCATTAGAAATATGTTTGTGATTTTTTTCTGTTTAACTTCCAAAGAAGATAGAGAGCTCAGGATTTAAACACTATGCTTCACTGTTCACATCTTAGGCAATGCAGCATTGTGCTAGTGCGTGAAAGCCAGAAAGTGGAACTGACTCATCTGTTTTTATCATACAGCATGTGTGTTGTTTCCAGTCCAAGCTACATTAATGGTCAGAAGCAAATTTAGATAGTTTCAAAATTAAAGTTAGTGATTAAATTAAAAGAACATTTTAAAAACTTGTTTTTAACTTAGTAATTGATCTCTCCTAACATTTTAATGTTATGTTACATTTCAGTGAATGCTCTAGTTGAAGGCAGGGCTGAGTTTAGAGTCTGAACACCTAACTGTTGAAGTTCACTTGAATCTACAAATTTAGCTAACAACACAGATGGCTTATTAATGTAAAGTTGCTCTTCACCAGGACTTTTGGACATCATATGAAACCTGTAGTTCGATCTACCGAATGATGGAGTTTATCATGCCTATTGGTGCTCTGTATTTCCGCACACTGTACCGAACGTTGGAGGGATGTGAGGGAGTTTATAGATGCTGTTAATTGTTAAATGAAAATGAGTATTCATCAAAACATGTTAAAAATTAAACACGGTGACATCTAGGCTGTATAAAAAAGAGAATGAAGAAATCTTACTGAAAGCTCCAAAAAGAGACACCTGGAAGATATTGTCTGCTCCACATTTATACTTGTAGCATGACGTTTCAACTGAAGTCATGGAGCAGACGAAGAAACTGGGTGCTAAGAGCCATAACAATTGAAATGTTCCAAAAGTAACTGAAACGCTCTAGGCACCTCTTCATATGAAGTACTATTTTGTAGTGTTTCACTTCATTACATATGCCCAGGGACAGTACACAGGAGCTAGACTGGAGCTGGGCTTACTCCTACTTCTCCACTGACTGCTGCGACAGCACTGATAGTGGGCCCAGCCCCTTCCACCCTTCCCTCTCCTCCATCTCTTTTTCCCTATGAAGGGAGGGGAAGCTGAGACGAGAGCCGAAGGTCACTACAGCCTGGTCTAGCATCCTCAGGCCAGTGCTAGACAAGGCTGCAGGAGCTTGAAATATTTCAGCCAGGAATGGTACAGGGGATGTAAACATGTCCCTTGGCTGTAATTTTTCAGTTCTGAAGCATTACCAATGAAGCATTTTCAAGTGTTTCACTTGGAAATGTTACAGCTGTTATATCTGTTTGTACCCGGTGTGGCACAGTAGTAAGGCTTGTTAATGTAGCAGGAGTTTATTCCAGTTGTTGTTTAGAAAAAGGAATAAAACATGGGATGTCCTGTAGTCCCCTAGTTTTCCCTATGGTTTGTTGTTGACCTTAATTAATGTTCTGGTTACTGAATAATCTTGTGCTGAGCATCTGCAATTTTATGAGCTCTTTATATCTTTTAACTTGTGTCTTTAGTTATGTGGGGAAGTAGGGGGAAGTTGATAGTGCTTTGCCAGTTGATTCACAAAGAGTTCTTGTTAGTGTGCGTGGGGGCTGCAGATGCCTGACTAAACATGAGCAATACACTGATACCTCTAACATGGTATGATACAGGATCATACAGTAACATATAGTAGGACCTGAAATGGTTACACTTGAAATACAATGGGTTTGATATGTTGTGCATAGTATCCCATTGTTTATTGCTTACATTTTTACGTAGTTGAAACAGTCATTGGAGTTGAGTTTCAGCAGAAAACTAACGAGAGACAGGTCTTAAATACATTGGTAAATAGAAAAATGTGGAGCTTCCTTATTTTGGGGACCAAAGATGATGTTTGTGTAGTGCACATATACTCTTTTTAATCTGAGCTAGTGATATATTAGTTTTGGAAAACATTAATTTTGATCTTTAATTTGAAGAAGCTGGATATGCTTGAAGCTGGGATAGAAAATCATATGTACATACTGAACTTTCCATATATATGGTAGTGTAATGAAATAAACCCTTTTCCAACAAATTTGAAACTGATAATCCTATTGAAGATTGCAGTTGGCTGCCTTGGGGAAAAAAAATGCAGGGATTTTTTTTTTTGTGAAATGTGCATAGAAAATTCATGCTTAATTGCTGCTTCCTACTGGATTATGGTTTTGCTTTGCTATCAGTTAGTCCTGCTCTAATGTATTTGGTATCATGGAGGGATGATTTCTTTTAGTTCATGAGAACACTGCTGAGTTTCTCAAAGGACAGCATAAATGAAGCTAAATTGAAAACCAAACTGAGGGACGGTGTGGAAATTGGATATGTGAAACGATGGTCACGATCAGTGTTTTCTTGTGGGGCAAATACTGCCCTCAGATAAGCAGTGAAGTCGGTGTGTATTCAGTGTGTCGGCGAGATAAGGGCACAGTTTTTTCCATAGTCATATATATAAGAGTCGTATAACATGAATAAAATGGTTACTTAATGGCAGTGGCAGCTGCACATGTGGGTGGGTTTTTTTCCCCTAGTAGCTCTATTATATGCACCTTTATCAACATCATGATGCATTTGGCACCTGGCAACTTGTTCATCTTGCCACACATTCCCATGACCTTAGCAGCATGCAAACTGCTCTGTGCCTGAGAGAATTTTTCCAGAAAACTAAGCGCTGGGAGGTGCTTAGCCCAGTAGTGAAGCTGGTTCCTTTTTCCTTCTATCTGGTCCTCCGGTTTTGGTCGTTTTTGGACATACATCTCCATTCTACTTGCCTTTAGAAAGCTACAGATTGCCCAGAACCTGCTCTAATTTATTTGTGATCTTGTTTGGTGATTGATTTTTTTTTTTTTGGGTAGATTTTTTTTTTTTTTTCCCCTCCTCCATAAATTTAGAATCTGTTTTTGTACACAAGTCCTCTATTGTACCCCACAGAAATGCAAGTTTAAAAGACTTGGAGAGTCTCTGTCTATGCTTCTTCCAGAGAGAGGCTTCTAGCATTGGGATCTCTGAGGTCTCGGCTTCCCAGGATGGTTGGCCTTTGTGTATGACAGCCATTACTTCCAGATATTCAAAAGTCTACAAGGCATTGCTTGGCTCTGGTGGCAAGGCTTGTTACAGTTGCTTTTTGTGCTTAAGGGATGCTTGTTATTTAAAGACTTAAATGCAGCCAGACAAGAACCTTAAAGATGCTCTGCCAGTGTGATCCCATGTTAAACTCTGTGATGAGCTTTACTTTAGGGAAGAATAACTCCTCTGGTGTTTTGTATGACTTGCATTCAGCCTGTAGCCCATGGCTTGGACCTGTCTGGGACGCCTCTGTTCTCAACCTCCTGTGTCTGGCAGTACGAGATGCTTGAGGGAGCTGAGGAGAGCTGGAGGGACAGTCAGCAATTTCTGGTATTTTTCTAAATCGGTGATTCTCATCACTTGGTGGCGGAAGGCTTCAGTACAAATCTTCTTATCAAAGAATCTTTGTTCCATTTGTAACATTGCGAGCTCTAGGGATTCTCAAACTATTCTCCTCCTTCAGTGGGAAGGGTCTGTGGATTAGTAAGAGAACAACTCTTTGAAAAGATGGCCTGGACAGTTGCGTGCATTTGGGTTGTAGAATTCGTCTCCAAACTTTTCCATGACACATCAGGTTTAACCTTTCTAGGCAAAGGAAGACTTTTCCTTCTCGCTTTTAGCCTTCCTGAGCTCTTGTGGGGGGTAGAACAAGTGCTTGCCATACCCATTTCACCTTCCTATTGCAAAGTTTGTAATTCATCTTTCTCTTTTTGACAGGGAATATTTCCCTACCTTAAGTCTTCCCATGCATGTTTGTTTTTTTCTTCCATAATTCTTTTTTCAACTCTTCTAACCCATTTCCTTTCTGGAAGTGGTGATTAATAATGCAGTGGTTCTGCTGGGCACCTTTCACACAAAGTTTGACGAGATCTGCAGTTCAAATGTTATTAAAAATAGCGTCATCCATCCTCCTGCAGATGCAGTGTAAAAACTTGAACAGCTTTCCAAATCTAAACAGAAGCATAAACAAGATATAAGCCCTCACATTTAAAGGCCTGGAGCCAGATAGCTTCAACTGATATTTAACAAATAAGTGGGCAGAATTTGATCATGGACATAAATGTGCAGGGAGCTAATAATACTTAGCACTTACATAACTATCTTCAAAATAGCATGTGCACATTAATGATTATCAGCGCCCCTGGGATGGAGGCAGGGAATGTATTCTGCAGTTCTGCAGAAGGGGGAGACATGAGGCTAAGTGAGTCAGTGGTAAAAAGCAGGCTTAGAAAGCTGTGCTCCTTTGACTTTTAACCCTGAGGAGCCAGCACCATCCCTAATGAGAAATCAAGATCATCAGATCTTGATGTTAACCAAACTCTTCTATGGATTTTAAAGATGCACTGTTAAGTTACCCGTAATATTGTTGTCATAGCATTCGCTCATTTGAAGAGCAGTAGTTGCTCCGTAGAGTTGCTAAAGCATGCAGGTGCTGCCTCCGCCCGAAGACCAGAGGGTTCTTGGGAAGGAAGGACAGGTTGAAGGCACCAGTCTTGCAAAATGTTATGCCCCTAAGTTATCCCTACAGTGGAGGCTGTTTCCTTGCGTGGGATTTTTTTATGGTCCTCCCCATGCAGGGGAGTGTAGCACTGGGGCCAAATCTAACTCAGATTATGTGGCGAGAGCAGTTGTAAACTATTGTGTGTTTATACTTGTTTTCACATGTATTGGAAATTACACATGGCCATTTTGAAATAAAACTGAAATCTGCACCGAACAAGAATGTTCCTTGAAGGGAGCTGGAAAGGTTGCTTGAAAATAGCTAATGAAGTGATGAGGAAAGTCTTCCTTTCACTTGAATGGGGGAAGTCACTAAAACTATAGGCAGAATTAATTTTAAATTGTTTTTAGTCCAGGGCTCTGCTCTGTATTCAGGAATTCTCAGGAAACTTCTGTAGAGGTTTTTTGTTGTTTGGTCTGGGTTTTTTTTCTTGCTACCACTGTATTGACTGTCTCCCTTGGTCACAGGAGCAGGGGGGCTTCAGATCTGGTGGATCTGTCTGGGAGATAGTGAAGTTGTAGTAGTTTTGTTTTTATTATTATTGTTTAATTAAAAGACAAAGATCTGTCCCTAATTTAACCATTTATATTTTAGAATATGCTTTTTAGGAGAAACTCTACATACACTGTGATTATAGTGTCCTTTGACTTGGAATACATGATGAAGTCTGATTTTTCTTGTGGGATATGCAGCTTTCAGAAGTGTTCTTATATATGCCCATGAATGAAAGTTGCTTATTTATCTCAGAAAATGTAAGTACATCTTGTGCTGGCATTTGCTAAACTTTCGTATCCACAATCCCAGAGGGGCTAGTGAAGAGTTGCCTTTTAATTGCTATGGGCTAATAATATTTTTATAACTAATCAAAGAGGTTCCTTCTTAAATTATATTTGGCAAACAGAAGATATTTAATTTTGTTTTTATATTCAGTATACATAGTTACCTTGATTGACATATTTATAATAGAGCTAATGAATTTACTATGAAGGTTTTATCTCTGTCCCATGGATTTCATGGATGAAGTATAAGCCAATTAACATATGTTGAAGAATATGAAAACTGTCTTCATCGATTCCTGATGAAGATGTAGGAACATTTCAAAAGACAGTGTCCAGATCTTGTAAACAGGCTTTTGGACCTTTTCCTTGTTCTTTGGTTGGGGCTGGTCCCTGCAGCTATAACAACATCTAGATGGGGGATGCTGGAGTAACTGAATGGAATACAAACATCTGCCTCTTCTGACTGGTAAGGATTATTGTCCAGAACATGATGAATTTCAGGGTACTATATCTTGGACAAATGTCTTAATAGACATATTTAGTTGAAACCTTTTGTGTATTTTGAAAGGAAATACCCTCTAACTAGTCTGAGTTATTACTTGTGGTAACCTTTAATCCCAGAAGTGTAATAGTCTAAACATTTTTGCGATGCTATGTTGGTCCTGATGTCTATAAGGTTAACGTGGTTCTGGTTAGCATTCTGTATTTTAAAACTTGCTACCTTCTTTTATTTCTGCCGTTAATAGTTAGATCTTGAATGTTTACTGGTTCCTACTTGTTGGATATTGTGGAGGGATAGTGCATCTTGGCACTACTGTTAGTCAAGCTTGAAATAGTAAGTTGCAGTGCTCATGTGAGATCTTATCTTATTTTTGATTTGCACTGTGACAAATTTGCATTTTTAAATAACTCTTACACTTAAAAGACAACATTTAGGATGTCCTAGAATGTAAGATTTAGCTATTTGCGAGGTGTCTTACCTGTCCAGGTTTCTTCTCTTCTACGTTGGTGTCAATTGAAACTATTTGTATATGTTGGAGCTTGTAAGGGTTCAGGAACCCATGATAAAAATAGTAAAGTGTGTATTTATTACTCATTGTATTGCTCAATTTTGATTTGCAAAGTTGACACGTGTTATGTCTTTTCATGTACTTGTAAACAAATATTGGAAAATCTATTTCACCTAGGGTGCCTTCCTTATGTGATATAAGCACTTGTCAATCATAAAGGTAGAGATGTAAATGTATTAAACCAGTAAACACTATTTTTGTAACATGGCTGACTAACACACTTTTGGCTCCTTGTTTTGTTTTCACTAATACCAGCCTTAATGGTAACCAGCCTGTTTGTTTTTCTTTGGTGCACTAAATAGTTATGTTCTGATCTTACGGTGGAACGGGAAAATTGTACCTCTTCTGCTCTGCGTGAGCCAGTTACCTGATAATGGAAAATTGTTCAAACATGGGGTGAGTGAACTAAACTATCAAATACAAGTACCCTCTCCTTTGTGAGACTCCTGTTTGTGGGATGCAGATACATCCTGGGAGCTGAGTCCCTGTAAAGGAACAGACTGGGACTGTCTGATCCAAGCAGTCCTGCATCCAGCTGATACTGGGAGCTGAGCTAAAGCAGACCTTCTAGAAGAAGGCGTCCTGCCTTGATTGAAAGACCTCAGGTGACAGGCACACGTTCCAGTACTGCCAGTTGTGAGCACGAGCAGCAGAAGGCTCAGGAATACCAGGTGAAAGTAAAGCCTTCCTTATTTTCAAATCTGCCATCTGTCTTTTGAACTTGCTGACTTCTAGGCTGGGCATAGTGGACTCAATTTTCATTTTAAAATTTGAGCTCAATTAATCTGTGTGACCCTGACACCCCTTTCCCTCTCTGCCGCTCATGGTTTCCTCAGAAAATTGTAATCTTCTGCCAAACATGTTGAGCATGTTTTATGTGCCATTGCAAATCCGAGCCTGATTCTGCAGACATTCCTCAGGCAGAACTCTCTGCTGGCTTCTAGGAGGGCAGGATCAGCCCCTCCCTTCCACCCCCATGTGTTATTTCACCTTTGTGTATGAATGCATGTTCTGACCAGTTGGTTTTAATTTTAAGAAAACTTCATTCAAGCAAAATGTGTGTATGAGAAGTTTCCAGCTTGATGTCACTTTAGCTGGATTTTGGTTGGTGTGCTTGCAGCTCTGTCAAATCGGTAAGGGCCATGGGCAAGATGGTTCGTACAAACAATCGAAGGTTTCTGCTCTAGATAACTACTGTCCACTCCACACTGGTGTCATTTCCAGTCTTGGTAATGTGTTTAACCTGAAACGGCATGTATAGTGACTGTCAGGCTCTTTGTTCAAGGAAATTCTTTTGATGCTTTGAATAACTTCAAAGGCCAAATCATTTCAGCATAAGCAAAGGAAATGCACTTCCTAAACTTATTTTTTAATGACAGCTCATCCTTTTGTATGTTACCCACTTCTTTTCTGTTCTTATAATTGCTAAACTGCAAATAAAAGTTGAAGGATTGTAATAAATTTATTGTGTGATACAGAAGGCAGTCTCTAACTTCCTATTTTATCTTGTCTATGTTTTTATAACACAATTTAATGGTGTATTTTATCAGTTTAAAAATGTCATTTTGCTTATCCAATCTTTTGTATATGGGCACAATAACTTTTTTGTAATTTCCCAATTCGGAATGTAGTATTGCATTACCTTTGAGTTTGTCTCTGTTTTTGTTGTTGTCCTTTTTGATATAATAAGATACTGAGCTCTACAAATTTTCATGGTACTCTTCTGATTTACGTCTTCATAGTGGTAAAAATCTGTATTTTTGTATGTAGGGAAATAGTAGTTTTCTGAACACTAATCTCTGATCAATATAGTATGGAATCATTTGTGAAGGACTTCTTGTTTAATAAATGGACATGTTAAAGTGCTAAAACATTGTCTTCATCTGTAAATGTAATATGGTAATGCAGAACTGCGTGTCATAGTTGTTAACATACTTATTAGAAAGTGTATTTAATAACTGATGCTTATGAGAGTTCGTCAGACATTTAAAGAAATTATGACTGACTTGTGGATAATAATGAAACAAGGAGACACTGGATACAAAAGTTAATGGAAACCCAGTTGTCAGCTGTCTTTGAGACATTTCATACAGCTGAAAGCACGTGGAGCTGCCTTGTTGAAAGAGTGCTTGGCTGCAGCGGGATCTCTTATGGGAGGTTTGTCTAGTACAGTGTAACGGAGTGAAATGCTGTAGCTTATTGTGATTTGTGGAGTTGCACTTTGAAATGTAAGGAGAGCCCAAGACCGAAATTTTGGAGCAAGTAAGTAACCTACCCCCACAAGGACTGCTGGGGTTGGAGAGCAACTTGGCAAGAAGATGAATGTTGTCATTATATGTGCTTTTGGCATGATGAGTAATTTGGCTTAGCAGGTGAGAGGAGTTAGGAAGGGAAACTTCTTAGAAAATGTGTTCATTGAATGCTGTGAAAAACGGGGAAATTTGGGAGCTGTTTACAAGGTATCTGAAGAAGAGCCTACCATACTCTCTCACTCAAGCATCCACCGCAGCCTGCTCTGCTGGATGGAGGACTTGCTGAGGGAGTGCCAAGTGCTTGTGTGATGTACTTTTCTTCAAAAAGTATTGCCAAAAAATGATGATAAACTGCTACCAGCTGATCCGGTTCCAGTTGGCCCACGTGTCTTGTGGGCAGCCTAACACCAGGGTCAGAAAGCTGGGCAGCAACACCATCAGGAGCAGGTTGTTGTCTGTACTGAAGTCGTACCCGAGACCCAGTCGCAGGCAGGGACCCCATTGTGCTAGATGCTATGTAAATGCAGAGCATGGTGAACATGCTGCTGGCATTGTAACTCTTGGTGCTCTTGACAGTCCTGAGCGATGCCAAGAAGCTGTTGTTAGTTGTTTTGCCTCTGCCCCCTTGCACCCCCAGGGGAAGTGATTGCTCTGTGGTATCCTAGAACAGGCTAAAAGAATATCTGATTTAGTTTGCGATGCATTTCTGTGGAGGCCCAGTTTCATTGAGGTTTAGACCACCCCACAAGGGTAAATACCTTATGTTTCCAGTGACTTTTGAGGCCAGGCCACCAGAAACCTACTTAATTAATACCAGATTGCAGGCACTTGCATGTTTTTCATCAGGCTAGGATCTGCATGCCCTGATGCAGCCTACTGTTGTATCCTAGCCCAGGCAAGGTGTGGGTCATTAAATGTAGGCTTTGAAATCAAGGGTTCTCACCAAGGGAAATAATCAAAAGCACAGCTCCCCTCCTTGTTTTGTGGCTTGCAGCTGTCAAGCTTGTGAGTTAATGGATGGTCTAAAAATGCTCTGTACAGAGATGGTCGTGAGTTCCCTGCCAGGTAACATTCCTGTGCTATCACTTGCCTAGTAATATATTGGAAGGCATGAACAAAGCTTCCACTGATAAGAATAAAAGGCTTTTGACAAAAAAGAGTTGAGGCAAAATAGTGAGACAGCCTTCCACCTGGCCTGTAAATGGAGATCTTTTTCTCCCTTCCTATATCTTTGATTCTCAGCGAGGAGCATTAATCGTGGGAGTATTATATTGTCCCTATGTAAATTTGCTCTGCAGTTTGCTGTTCCAGACTTTTTCTTTATTCATCTATTGTATAGTGCTCTGCTGGAGAATTGCTGAAGTCTGAACTAGAGATGGCTGTACTGTGGGGGTAGGTAAAATTATGCCCACATTAGCATTCGGGTGCTTTGTAATTTATGGTTATCGTTGTCAGAAAATGGACAAGGTTTAGGCCTGAAAACAATAGCTGTTTGGTTGTAACACTGCTGTTGCATTGACTGTTTCAGAATAACAGCAAATGTCCTCACATACAGATATTTTCACAGACAATGACCAACAAGCATTTCCATTAATTCTGGTTGGTTAGTTTAAAAAGAAATTTTACAGTCAGGAATGATATTAGACAAGTTTTCAGGCATTAAATGCCTCCCCTCAGGTCTGAGAAATCAGCAGATAAGTTAAAATACCAAGTAGAGCAATTATTTAAAAAATCAGGACCTTAGGGTTTGCCAGCTGCAAACACTAACAAAAGATATGAACTAGGCTCCAAGTCATAATTAGCTTTAAATTCATGTAATTTTTTAAAAAAAAATACATTTCAAGTTTTCTTTATTTGGAATAAATACCTTTTAAAAACCCCAAACAAAGCAGTCATTTTTTTTTTTCAATGCTGAGATACCTAGATAGAACAGATAAGAGCTGATATACTCCAGGAGCTGACCTTTAAAACAAACAAACAGAACAAAAACCCGACATCGTGATGCTAATTTTAAAATTGTGAAGAGGCAACCTGGTCAGCAGCTAGCAAAAACTTGTATCAAATTCACTTTATATGAATCTTCTGTTGACTTACAGACTTGTCAACGTGGAAAAAACAACGCAATTCATTTTATTTAAGGGGAATTTGTAGCAATGGAAAACATCTCAAAAGGCAATATCATGTCCTTCAATACTATTAGATTTCAAAGCCCGCAGCCCTTTGCACACCCGCAATAATAACTGGAGAGACTATTGAAATGTAGTGTACGGGCTAGAGGGAAAGTATATGTCCTTGTTAATAGGTGGGCAAGCAGTGTCGTAGCGGCGGGGAAGCATCACTGTCTTCCTGTGTCGTGTGTGGAGTGCCAGGCAATGGGTGGGATTTTCAAAGGAAAACACAAAGCTCAGCTTCTACTAAAGGAGGTTTAATGGCGCGTGCTTTATAAAGGCTCCCATGTGCTTGTTTCCAGCTGTGACATGCATTACATATCAAAATTAAAATTACAAAATAATGTAAAAAAATGATACCACAGTTCCACTAATGTCACAGTAAATGCCAGTAAACATGACAGGATAAAGGCTTAAAGAAATGAGTAATTCCACACAGAAGAAGTCCTGAACGAAGCAAAGATTACGTATTGCCTTTGGAAACAAACATTCATTATCGCTGCGTATCCTTTAGAGGTCTGGAATGAGGAATTGTGGAGAAGCAAGAGGCTGCCTTTTGGATACCTCTTTATTCGGGCAGATCATCCTTTTGACATATGTGTGCACTGCTAGGAAGTGCCTGCCTGTAGCCAGCTAGCAGCCAGCTGCTAGCCTGCAACTGAAGCGCAAGCGATAGTTTTGTGTCCAGCAAAAAAATGCCTTTTCATGTTTTACCACCTTATTCACTCTTCAGGTACCGTCTGGTCTTGTGAGGTTTTTTTTGTTTTGTTTTAAATTGTCTGGTCCCAGACTCTGTTAAAATGCCTTTTTTTTTTTTTTTTTAAATTATAAAATTATTTCTCTGAAACAGTTGAAAGCAAATGCTACAAGCAAAAAGTCATTTGGCATAATTGCTTGGGATACGGACTGGCATTCTCTCCAGCTCTGACTATTCCAGGTAGCTTATGTTACCTGTGAAAATAGTCTCCCTTAAGAGAACCCTGTTCATAAATGCAGGGATTTATTCCAGAAGTGCTACAGTGGACAAGCTGTGTCCTCTTTCCAAAAAACCTGAGTGGGGAGGGAAAACAAGCTTCACTGCACTAACTGCGAGGCTGGACTTCGCCTCTTCACAGTGGGGAGGGAGTCTTGCCCTCCTAGGTTAGAGCTGTCCTGAGATTTGCAGAAGACGTATCTCTGTGTCGTGTCCTGTACCCCAGCATTCATGGCAGCATGATGGTCAGGAGCTGGGAGCCCAGACGTTCTCAGACCTGGGATACCCATTGCTCTTGACTGGAGGGCTACTAACAGTACAGATCAAGAAGTTAGGCAGCGATGCCTCACTCCGAAGTCCCTGCAGGCTGCTGCAGTGGCTCTGAGCCAGCCCTGCCTGGATGTTCTGCAGTAACCGGGAGCTGTAAACATGCAGACCGTACTGGGGACTTCTGTGAAGGTGGCAGGAAGGTGAGGTTAGGATGGTGCATCAGCCCCATTTCGGAAAGATGGGAAGTCCCAAGAAAGCAGCTTGGGAAGTCAGTGACGTGTCCCTAGCAAATTCTACAGATGATGGAAAATGTAAGGTCCACTGAGCCAGTATCTGAGCCAAGGCTCAGACTTGCTTTGAGATTTGTTCATGTTTCACATTTCCTGCTGCTTATTTTCTCCTTGTCACATGTAGGCAGCAGAGACGGAGTTAAATGCAGTATGAAACCCCGTGCATTCACTATACCCTACACCATCAGTGCTGGAGATAGGAAAGGTACTGCGACTTCATCTACAAGAATACTGCTTAATCTGACAAAAAACCCAAAACATTAAAAGGCATTCCATGCCTCTTGACTTTGGTATAGCAAGAAAGATTAAAGCTGGAAGTATAAAAGGTTTGGCATAAAGAAAGCATGTTAAAAGATAAGTTCTGTTACAATACTATGTTCCTGTTCACTCGGTAAATTGTAGCGCTGAGCAAGGGCAGGCCAAGGAGAGCTGAGATTCATGTTAACACATGAATCTCTGCACAAGGCTGAACTGCTGCAGAATCATCTGTTGCCAAAGAAATGATACCTGCCAGGGGAGTATTCTCCTCCCCACACGTCACTGCGCCACTTGCTTTGGTCAGCCTGTAACCAGTGAGGTGAAGAGGGAGAATACTGGTGCCAGAGACCCAAAGCAGAAGGGGAAAACTCTCAGTTGGCAGTGCATTCAGCAAATAGGAAAGTGCTTGGTCCTCTCTTCCCTTAGACCCCACAGTCTGTCAGTGCTCTGTTCTTCAGTCCGAGTCCGAATCGGAGTTCTCATCTGAAACCAAAGAGGCTGGTGAGAGAGGAAACTGAAAGCTGCACTGCTGCCCTTGCCTGCTGTTTTGACAGTATGCTCCGGCTCTGCTGCTTTTCTAGCAGTGCCCTTGTGTATTACCAACTCCTTAGAACGGTTCGCTACTAGAAATTGCCACCGTTATTTGCATTTCCCTTGGAGAGGCAAATTAACCAGAGTTTATTGCATTTAGCAATGTGTCTTTGCTAGCTCCTACACAGGATTACCAGTAAAGGTCTGTTAAATGAGACTTAACATAGCATGGTATATGTCCACAAATTCTTTTGCCTCAGACGGATTCAATTTGACACCTCAAGTGGAAAAAGTTGCAGAGATGCCACTAAATGGAGGCTATCATAGTGTCTGTACCATACATTGTCAGGCAGGAGCCAGAACAAGGTGGCACCTTAAAGACTCATTCAGAAATCAATAAGCTTTCATAGGTGACAGCCTACTTCATCAGCTGCTGTGAATGGATGAAAGCCTAGGATGTTGTCTAGGAAAACTTCACGCATTTCTGAATGATCTAGTCTGTAAGATGCTACCCTGCCCTGCCTTCTGTCTGACTTCAGACTAACATGACAAACCACTTCGATTTTGTCAGAAAGTAGCCACTTTGCTGCTGGCTTGGTGGTTTTTCTCATGGTTTAAGTCTATCATTGCCTCTGGGCGCATGTACACATTGCTGTACAGCACACTATGGCAGTGTAGCAATCGCATGTGTCTACATGTGATCATCATCTCCCTCACTGTAGCGGCGCGCTGCCTGGGTATAGTGCGCTGCACTCGTGGTGCAGTAACCACCCATACTGTGCCATGCTTTAGTATTTCCAAAAAGAAATAATAAAGCAGGGCACTGTAGCAATGTTGCCGTACCCTCTGTTGAGGAGTCTAATCCTCCTAAATATCCTGAACCTGGTAGATTTTGTGGGGAGAATGCTTTGGGTGGATTAGGAAGAGAAAGTCCCATTCTGCATCCAAAGACACCCCTCATGTTCTAGCACGTGACCGCTTAATGCTGCTCGTAGTAACACACAAATACCAAAAGTAAGTTGTAACTAAAGACCTCATGCTCCAGAACATGATGTTGCAGCTCAAACAGAAATGGGCAATAACATTTTATCATAGTGTTTGAGGAGGTTCAGAGCTTTCTTGAGGAGGTTCAGCGCCTTTTGTTAAGCTTGGTCCAAGCGGTATCTGCTTATACCAGATGTGAATGGTGCAGCCTAGACCCTGAGGTCCATGCAAATCATATCTCCTATATTAAGAAGTAATAAAGCTTTAACTGGATCCATAGTATAATAAATGGGTGAGAGAGTTACTGATCTGTCCTACTGAGGGACAAAACTTGTCCTTTCCCCAAGTAAAATCAGAGTATTAGAAATGGTGAAGGGAAAGAGAGTGTCCATGAGAACCCTGAAAACATTTTGAGCTAACTGTTCTGGTATTCAGTGAAGTGCAGAACAACTATCTTGTTTGTTCAGAGCACAGGTTTCTCATGGAAGGTAAAAAAAAAAACTCCAAATGCCAGCAAGACCTAGGCCTTAAGGACAGCCTGCTCATACTTGTTAATGCTGGAAACACGTGTTGGCTGTGAGGTTGGCGTCAGAGGTGCACTTGTGAAACCAAAGGGGGTGTTTGACCTACCTTCGGACTTCTGCGCTTCATTATCGTTGGAAGAATTGCCTTGTTTAAGAAATGCGACCAGGTCGTTAAAGGTAATGTAGAAATCGATGGCAAACACTACTGTGGCTATGAATCCAAATACCTATGGCAGGAGGACACCTTTTTATTAGCAGTTCACATCAGCAGCAAAAATGACAGCGGTTAGCTGACATACAGCTGCGACGGCTCAGATAGTACAGTAACAGTTTCAACAAGGGCCACGCTCAGTGTTGTGCCACTCCAGATGTTATTCTGAACCACCTTTGCACCTACGAAAGTGTAGGCCCATGGGAAGCCTGCCCAATGGCCCCAAGACTGCCTTGTAGAAGCTCCACCTGTACCTACCATCCTGCAGTTGGCACAGCTGCTCAGAAGGCATTACCAGAGACCACCTTTGCTGGACTAACACTGCTGTTTGTCCTCTGGGCCAGAGGAATGCCCTTTAAACCACTTTTCCATCCTAGCTTTTACCATATTACAAGACTTGCAGCTGCCACAGAATTTGTCTACTGATGGATAAGCAGTGTTGTGTGTCTGGAGCTATCTATTCATAGTCACGGGACAAGCAGGCTGGAAAAAGTAGGAGACCTCCTGCAACTGCTTTGCAGCATAAATCCTCCATTCGGTGATGCTACCCAGCCACAAAAATAGTGACAAAGGTGGAATTAAAATCAACCTTCTTCAATATCCAGTTTGGTCAGGGCTCTGGTTTGGGAGGAGAAGCATCCCAAAATATTTTTAAAAATACTGCATGATTTTTAATGTGTATTACTCATGCTGCATTAAATATTTAGTTTTGCTGAGCCTCACATTACAAATGGAGAAAACATGTCTCAGTTCTGACCACACAGTGCTGACTCTGAACTCTGTCCAAGGAAGAGCTCTTCAGCCAGGCTGTGTGGTGACGTGGTGTTTACAGGGGAAAATGGCATTGCTTCTGTTTCAGCGTATCGGTGCCAAATCAGGCAGCAGAGGCACAAGAGGGAAAACATTTGCAGCATGGATCAGATTTGATAAAATACAATGACCTTTTCAGGGCTCTCTACAGGAGCAGGTTAAGTATTATTTACATTTTGCAGAGGGATAAATGAAAGCACAATAAGGGACGTGCCAGGGGGAGTGGCAACATCGGAAACAGGACCCAGGGTCTGATTCCTAGTCCCTTGTTCTAAACAATAGGTTGTGTTTCTTCATCTGGGACTGATGCTGGGCTTAAATTCATTTTTTGGCAAAACATCGGGGCGGGGAGGTTTCTAAAGTCTGGCCGAGGACAAATCACCAAGTTGCAAGAGTGTAATAACTATACTTACTCCTGCTGCTTTGGATGCTCCATCTGCATATTTTGAGACTGCAGCAATTGAGATGGCAAAATATATAATGGCGGCAGTGACACAGCGCAAGAAATCCTGTAAAAAAGCCAGATGATGGTAACATGTTAAATTCCTCTTAGAATGACGTTAACATGACAAAAATGTCATTGGACTTGTGTCTCGGGTCATCTATCACTTCTGTTCTCTCCACATACATCTGTTGTAGTGTAGCAGATGAATCTTTGATTTCCCAGGTATCAAAAAATGAATCGAACTGAAAAAGAAAGTAAATAGGCATGGAGCTGGTAGCTAGACAAGCCTCACATGTGTGAGAAGAGTATGCTATCCTGGCTCAAGCCAGGAGTCTGAGTAACGCTACACCACAGTTTAAAGAACATTTCACCTTTGAGACCAGATCAGAAATGTTTTCTTGGTGTCACAGCCATCTCTTATGCTAATGTAACCTGACAAGACATTGGCAATTGTTGCGGGAGATTTTTCTTCTGTCAGCTGAAATATAACACGCGCACAGCTATTGCAGAAACGATGGTGGAAAACAGCACTTTCACCTGAAATTTCAAAAGACACTTGTGTTTACAGATGCAATTATAGGCTCTTCGGGGTGGGAGCACTTGCTTTCTATCAGTTCTTATAACATGCTGGGGAAAGGGAGCAGTGTAGTGATGCAAAACAATGATGTGCTATTATGCACAGAGGGCGCAGTGGTATCTTGACCCCTATTCACAATTAGGGTTGTGTCTATTCGGAGCAGATGAGCAACTTAAGGTACTGTTGTAAGACATCCTCCACGAAACTGAAATCCTTTGAGGTCAAACAGAGGTTGACAATCTGCATTATGAGGCAGGTGTATGTCACTGCACAATAAACGTCCCACGGGCCGTGCCCCCACCCCTTGGAAAGTCTCTTACACGGCTCTGCGAAGGACGCTGTAGAGCAGCGAAAGATGGTAATTATTTAGAAGGGGCACTCGACGATGGACCTGCGACCACCAGCTCTGCAGCACTTAGATGTTCACAGAGAAAGAAACCGCTGCTGTAGTTTAATCCGCTAAGGAGTCTGCTGATATTTAACTCAAATTTCAGCAAGGCCAGTTATCGATACGCTCCACTGAAAGGGATTCCATACTGACCTGGATGGGATTCATCGCTTGGTAAAACCTATTTGTGCTGCTAGAGAAATGTTCCCCTTGCTGCGTGTGTTTGGAGCAACAGAGACATCCAGTGGCCAGTGAGAGGCAGGAACCAATAGCTCCTGGAGGCTTCCTCCTGACGGAGACTTGCCTGTTATAGTAATGGTGGTTTGGTTGACACAGATTAGGGCTTGACTGGCACCTGGCTTCCTCCTAACAGGCCGTTGTGGGTTTGCCTCTAGAAGGGGTCAGCTGTGTTACTCTGAAGGCAGGGCAGGATGAGACCATACAGCAGTGGTGCTCAACCTGTTTGCCACAGTGGGCCACACTTGCAGCTCTCAATATGTTATGTGGGCTGCACCCCCACCACTTACAGCCTGTATATCCATTTAAAACTGTTTTGAATCTGCTATCTGACAGTAATGCAATGCAAATCAATATGCTGTAATATCTCTCATTTCTTTACTTAATGTCTTTACTTCCTTTTTTAACAGCATGTCGCATGGACCGCAGCAGTGTGCTGATTGGGTTGCACGCGGCCCATGGGTTGAGAACCACTGCCTTAGAAACTCAGAGCTTTTGTAGGCAGCTCTTTCCCATGCTGTACGTCTGATGACATGTTGCCTATAAAGACCTCCTGTGCCAGTTAGTCCCCCCCACTACCCTCTGCCTTACTGCGTGTCTGTGCTCACATTGGAAAATCTCAAAGTACATTAGCAAGGCAATGATACTACCATCACTTTCCAGAGCGTGAGGAAACTGAGGCACAGCACTGAAGGGCTGCATTCGCAAGACCACGCAGTGCTGGCCTGGAAGTCAGAGCTGTGGCTAATTGACCTCCAAGTAACATGTCCAGATTGGGAGTAGAGCCAAGGCCTGTGCTCTCACTGAACTGTTGCTCCCTAGAGAGAGAGTCAGCTAAGATCTTGTAGAAAGCCCATTGTACTTTGTGAAGTGACAGCCTGTCCTTGGAGTGAAAGGCACTACGCAAAAGAAGTTTGTAATAATGAGGTCAAGTAGCTAATGATGAGCCTAGAATACAGTTCTCTCTCTTTTATCATCTCTTCTCAGACTGCACGATTGAAGTTGCGTGCATCTTTTGCATCCCACTTACCGACAAAGGCCAGCAGATTCCTTTGAACTTCTCATTAAGCTTAGAGGCATAGGCAAAGAAAAGGAACACTGCCATTAGAAACTCTAAGAGCGGTACCATCATGAAAGCTGCAGCTGAAGACGCAATATAGCAGATGAAGGTGATAAATGACAGCACCTGCAGTAAAAGGGAAAACATGGATAATTAGTCACGTGGCACAGCAGAGACCACCCGGGGCTCTGACTGAGAGACACCAAAGGACTATTCCCCAATCCAGCACATGTCACTCTGCATTTCCCCAGGGCCTCCCACTTAGACTGGCATAAATCTAGTACTGTGTCATTTGTTGCAATCTGTCTGATTTACTCATGTATCTGATTGATGCATCAGGATTTACCCCATCTAAATTCCTTAATTGGCCCTGACGGGTAAACAAATCTGGCAACATAATTATGGCACCAGAGCAAGGCTGCCAGAAAGTGAATACATTAAGTGTAAGCTTTCAAACCAGGGCAGTTCCCATCTGAAATCCAAGTCAGTGCTCTGACAACCCAAAGAAACTTAACATTTCTAATCTTGTCAGTTAAAAGGGAAAAATAGCTTTTATTCTGCTGATGGATAGGAAGAGTCTTGAGGATTGCTAACAGTCAAAGATCTGGGTTCTTGTTTTTCTTGCAGTGTGAACTCCTTTGCTTTGGTAATGGACTTGAGTATTCTTAAGGAAGGAGAAAGTGAAGAGATGGATAAAAAGAGCGTACTCTGTGTGTGGTAGCTATGTATTATTCCCTCCCCCACCAACACTGACACCTCCAAAATAAAAAAAATGATGTTTTATTTAGCAACTCTCTTACTGAAAGGAAAGGCTCCACTGTTATGGCTCAAAAAGGAAAGCTCTACAGCAGAGACATGGCAAAAGAAAAAAACAGTCTGAATCAGACACTCAGGCACTAGGGTAGGTTTGAGACTCCTGGGCTGGACTCGGGTAGCCCGTTATCCTTGGAAGGAGACAAGAGAAACTGAGGCAGGCCTTCCTAAGGTTTTACTGAGAGCTGGTGACTGAGTCAAAAATGGCACCCAGTCCTGGTCCCCTAAATTTTCCTCCCTCTTTTCAAATGCTACCTCCTTCGCAAAAAGGGGGAGACCGCAAGGCTCTGTCTGAGGACAGCGCGTGTAACGAGAAGGTCTTGGGGAGGGCGGGGGGTCGGTCAGTGTGCTAGACAAGAGGATCTGAGAAGCTTAAATTAGCTGTGGAGGGGGCTACCACCAGAGCACAGTGACAGGACGCTGACTGGGGAATGGCATAAAGAAACGGCATTTAACAAGACCCGCAGTGTAAGCAGCAAGCCCACAATTGATCTGTCTGCTTCAGCCCCCGATTGAACCATAGCGCAGGGACGGGAGGCGCTTCAGCCAGAAGACTGTGCGAGGGTTCGTCTTCGTGGGGGAAGCGGGGCTTGATTGCTCCTGCTCCTGCTCCTGCTCCTTTCCGTCCAGACTTCTGGAACACACCGTAGCAAAAAGACTTGAAAAAGAGAAGAACCTGGTGGGTACTGAATAATGCTCGCTTCCTTCTTCCCATGCTGCCCTTGGACCGTTTCATTTTGTTTTGTCAAGTGGGGCTCAGTTGGCTCCTTTCAAGAAACAAACGGGCAACTTTCCATTTGCTTGGATTTGTGCAGTTCTGAGCCCATGAAGATATCAAGTGCCGAGCATGTTAGCTTGGGGCATGGTTTGGACGGGTCGGGGGGTTTTCAAGCTGAAGCTCTCTGCAAGAAACCAAGTGAGGAGAGATCAGGATGCAGGAGGCCCCACAAGAATTGGGAAAGGCTGCAAAGTGAGAGAAGGGAGGTGAGAGTGTGAAGATCCCTGCCTGCATGTGCGCTGGCAGAGGAGCGGACCGAGGGCCTGGCGTGGCGCAGGATCTCTGCAGCGTGGAGACCATTAACTGAGTGGGAGGAAAGGATGGAGCCCAGATGAGAATCTGTCATCGCTAAAAGGCACTTGTATTTAACACTCGCTCTGAAACCTGGATGACATCACACCCCACCTCACCTCCTTGTTTGTTTTCGGGAATGTCACCCTGTAGCCTTGTCGCCCAGCCTTTACAGGCCTTGGCTGCTCATGGCGAGTCTCCACAGCACAACGAAGGAGCCTGCGTAGGTACAACTGCATTGCGGAGGCTCTGCACGGGCCAGCTAGTTCTGCCATTCAGCGGACGAGCTCCGCACTGTGCTAATGCTGCTGCGGTATTCCTGGGGCCCACGCCGCCCTGTTCAGAGCTTGGCTATCTCTGCAGAGCATTATAATCGTGTGTGGCTCCAGCCATTCAGCCCTCTTACCTTGTTCTTCCCCACAGGATCCATACTAGGCAAAACCATTAAAACAATCCACTTCACCCCCTGATTGTGCTTTGCCCAACATTGCTCTGGGGGCATACACATCGTTTCCTTGTGATTTGTAGATGCTAGGGTCAGAAGGGACCTCAGCAGATCATTGGGTCTGATCCCCTGCCTAGGCAGGAAAGTGCTGGGGTCAGATGACCCCAGCCAGATGCCCATCCAGCCTTCTCTTAAAGACCCCCAAGATAGGGGACAGCACACCTCCCTTGGAAGCCCATTCCAAATTTTGGCCACCCTTACCATGAAGAATACTCAAGGCAAACAGGATAATAGCTACACAAAGTAGAAACAAACCATTTGCAGTTTTGATCTGCCCAAACAGAAGCTGAAATAGGCTTCTGCTGCCTTGTGAAGCAAATAAGTAGCACCCCCAACTCTGGCCTGCTCCCAGACTTCCAAGATGACTTCTTCGAAGAGCAACTGATTGGATAAGCCTCTCTTGACGGGTGTGTTTCAAATAAGCTAATAGCCTATTAATTAACATTACCTAGTTGTGTGCCAAGCCACAACGATTTACATGCTAACTTGCATACCCCTTTTGAGCCGTCTCTAAGTGCAGAATCTAAGATCGCTGCTAAGGAGATGTGAGGTAACATCACAGCTATTTCACTGACTTGCCTTTCCAATGGAATGAAGCACGTGTTTTTCTTCGCTGTTGTTATTTTCCACGCTAAATAGAATACAAGATATCCATAAATGTATAGATACTGTATGCTAGGGACTGGCATTGAACATGCCGCGTTGGGGAGCACATTTGGAACAGAAGAAACTACGTCAGGCTTGTAAAGTCAAAGGACAAAATACCGGTTTAAGGAGCTGCTGTTTGAATTGAAATCTTATTAGAAAATGTTGGTTTAATCTCACCACTGAGATTACACCATGGTACAGTCTTGAAGCCAATTCTAAACACAGGTGACTACAGTCAGCAAGTCTAACACAAATGGGTCCCAGCTGTGACTTTCCCTTAATGAACCAAATTCTATTGCTGCTAAGAAGTTCAGCTGCTGGAGCCAAGTTCAGAGGTGTTTAGAGGCCATCACTGCAAAAAATCAGATGGGAGTTCAAATTCTGCAACCTCCTTCTGTATGTGGGAGGTTTCTGACCCTATTTCCAGTGTCAGATTACTGAGGGGTTTGCATGCTTTTTCTTTTTTTGCAATGGACTTTTTTTGTAAAGGACATGCTACTGCTTAAGAGCAGAAAGAAGTAGGAAGTGTTTGGACTGGGTCAGTGTATTTGCCGTGGTGAATTTCAGATCTATGGGTTTGGCTGTCTGCAGCTACATTATGTTTCCTGGAGTGTGCTGTATAGCAATAATGGAAGCATTGTATTTGGCATATAAAACAATAATTGCTGCTCTGAAAAGTCAGTCAGTACCCTCCAAAGCATATGCCTGAAAAGCACGTTAGCTTGAGAGACAGCAAGCACTAAACAGTTAATCCCACAGAACTGATTTGCTAATTGGTTAAACTAACAAACCTTCATGTTGAACTCTAATTGCCTTGCAGACTCTTCCCTCTGTGACCAAAAGTAGAGGAAGCATGATAATGAGTGCAATAAATTGTCTGCCGTAAATCATGCTCTGCATTTGACATGGTAAGTTTGTTCAGCCTTAGAAAGGAGTGATAACCCTGTGTAAGATTATGATTTACTCCTGGGTCCAGTTCTGCTGGGTGGTGGTTCACCTTCCTGTCCTGGGTAAAATATTCCACTTGATTCTCAGATATTAAAAGAGCTCTTTCCATCTCGGCTTATCCTCCTTAATACCACGGAAGGTGGCATTATTGTCTAATTTGTCTATGAAATCTCTGGCTATTTCTCTGGTGTGCTTATTATGGATACAAGACCTCCAGAAGATGGGTGCTTCAGTAAAGATTAACGAAACACACATCACCGGCTGGGCTGAGGACACACATGACTAGAACTGAGCTCTTTTTGGAGGAAGTTTAAAGGTTCTCTGCAAGCTTAAACATAGACCAGACGTTGATCGAGTGTGAATCCCAGCAAGATGATCATCAGGGATCCTGTTTTTTCTGATAAAAAAAATCCTCAATTTTTTGATTGAAAAAGGAACCCCAAATCCACATTTTTCTGTGACTGAAATGAAACTAATATATAGATCTTATATACCTATTTATGTGTGTGTGCGTAAGTGGCGTTTCATTTTAATCATGGAAAAATGTGGGTTTACTTTTTTTAATCTGAAAATTGGGGATTTTTTTAAAATGAGAGAAAGCCAGGATCCGTGATGATCATGTAACTGGAGAATTCCAGTATATATTTAGAGTTCCTTCTCCTTCAGCACATGTGACTCTTCAGCCTTGGCCCCAGTCTACTACCCACAACACTCAACTTCCTTTACCGCAGATGTACAGCCCTGAAGCTCACTGCGTGCAGACAGGGGTGTGCTGAGATCCTTACGGAAGGAGGAGATGGTTTGGAGCTGGGAAGACAACAGTATCTTGTCTTGGTGCATCAGAAGTGTGGGGAGCGGCGATATTCCCACATCATAACTCTGGGACGGTCTAGATTCTTAGGAAATTATGTCATAAGAACCCGATACTGGTTGCAGGGCCTTCCTTTGGCGAGCCCTTGTGACAAGGTATTTAGCAGAATTTGCAGATTCACTGGAGTCTGATAGGCTGCACCATGAGCACTTCTGCTTTGGCCTCAGACTTGCCAAAGTCTGAATTGTTAATCAAGAACCTTAGTGCCCTTGCTACCCTAGCTCCCTTTTTTGCTGGTGTCAGATGGTTTCGTGGCTGGAGTTAGGGTTGGACTGTGAGATATTAAACCTGTTTGCTGCATGTAGCAGGGTATGAGAACTGCTTCAGATGGGAAGAGAAGAAACTTCCCCTTTCCTCCCAAAATAAAGGCTGACTATACAGTACAGAAGTCCCCAAACTTGGTGTTACAAGAATGTTTGCTTCATTTGCATTTTGTTCACTGCTTATTTTGGGGTTGGTCCAACTCAGCACAATAGGAAGCAGTTTTTCACTGCTGTACTGCTTAAAAGTTCCTCTCTGAAGGCAGCGCAATGATGGGTGAGGAGGGCTAGCCTATGAAGGGAGGCCACTGTAGGAACAGGAGACACAGAGGACAGAGCAGGAACAAACTGATGCAGTGGGGTAAAGCCCATCTTGCACAAACCCCACAATTACTGGGAAAATTAGACTCAAACTACACTTCATTCCACAGGCTTATTGTAAAGAACTGCACGCTGGGAATTTTGTTCGGAAATAGCCAGAGAAAGATGTGCTCTTCCTGCGTCACCCCCATCGTGCCTTCGTTCTTCTACTTTCTCCTGACGTAGTCTCGAGCTGTGGGGATGCTAAAGAAGATTGTTTGTCACAGGAGGCTGTCCCAGCATCCCATGATTCCAGTAAAATGTCAGGGAAGGCAGCAAAGAAGAGGCCTTTGAACGAGCAAGGGCAGTGTAACCCTAGCAGCTGCTCAGTGGCTCATTTTCTTGGTATTCTTAATGGAGCCTGAAGTGTCGCTTCCCTGTTCATGGAATGACTCTGTTTTGGATCCGATGCAGATCTGAATCCTATGAAATCTCTGGAGCCCTGTAACTTTATTCATTGGATGTTAAATATGACTATAGTAACACGCTACACGTAATTCCCTCTGTTAATGCCCCCTTGTCAGCATTGGCCTCTGCCTACATGGTTTCCCTTTCAACTTTTTAGTTGTTCTTCTCCATTTCAGCCAGGATGTCCAACAACCAAAAGCCTTAGGATGATGCATGCTCTGAACTCGTTTGGAGGAGAGTACTCGCAGAAGAAAAGAGCCTGTATTTGTGCTAACATGCCTGAGGGGAATTCTCTAACAGCACTGGTGACTACAAAACACATACTGATCCTGGGGAAAACTGACCCATCAAATTAGACCTTGGAAGCAGAATTTGGCATCAGTTATAGTTCTTTGATCTCCTTTAGAGCGTCACTTCACTGACAAGAGAGAGTTGATTGTTCTTTCACGATAAATGGGCCTCCTCTGTGTCCTGCTCCCATGCTAAGGAGGCAGTTGTGATGGGAACTGCCCTGACCAAAATCCAATAAAGTAAAAGGGAAGAGTCCAATGGACATGGGTTAATACTTGATAGCTTTACTAAGAGATTCAATAGACATCATTTCAGAGTAGTTCAGGAGAAATCTGACAGAAAATGGAAATCATTACAATCCGGTGTTAATTAGACGCTTGTTCACTTTGCTTACATGCTACACACGCATCTAAAAACTAGGTTTTCCTATATATTCACCTCCATATACTTGCCTTGTGCAGTTTCTCAAACAATTCAGGGCCTGATTGCTTTCCACTCTGAACCTGGCCTCCATTCTGTGAAATGGTTTTGTTTATAACTACCCTTTGCTGACACCAGTGAGGTTACTAAGTAACCTGTGACTGTATCAGCATACCCTAAGACAGACTAATTACACTAGCAGCAACCTGTAAATTGCAAGGGTGCAGCTGACTTTGCGGCACTGACTGCCCCGTGTTGGCTCCTGCCGTTCCTTCTCGCCTTCCCGTTGTGTTCTCGGCTCAGAGCAGTTTCCCAGGCGCCCTCTTGTGCCACTTTCTGAACCACGTAAGAACTTTTCATTAATATAGCTAGCAACCATTCTTTTTAGTTTCAATTCAAGAAGAGAGAGGCTACGAAACAATTAAGTTGAAAAGTTTCCAGACTTGATAAACCTCTTCTTGTCTGTATATTTTTGGAAGGAGCTTTTCAAGTGGACCTGACACCTAGTACCTTAGCACTACACTGAGTAATAACACCCATGGGCAACTCCCAGAAGGCAGCGCAACAGCAAGAGGCTCTGAATCATGTCCAGATTTTAGTTCTGACACAACATTAGTCAACTTTCCAACTATTTTTGTTAGACCTTCTTTTTCTTCCCATCTTTGTTCCACTTCCCTGTTGAAGTTCATGTTGGTTAGTCCATGACAGATTTTGGCAGAATCAGTGGCTGTCCTGATTCTTACACTTCCGGCCCTGGGCAGCAAAGACAGTGCCAGTCAAGTTGATAGAAACAGTGAGCACTGCTATTCCTCTCTGGTTGTGGCAAAAATGAATGGGACTGTAGTGGTGGCTGGAAAGGGAAAAGGGAAGATGAAGGTTGTTGCTTTTCAGTCACCAGCAAAGCCGTGAGCAAGTCTGCATTAACATTTAGCTCCAAGTGGCATTCTTCAGAGCTCTCCGCGCTGCAGGAAGCAGAGAAACTTTTCTGGGCTAAGTTTGTGACAAGGGACCCTAGCTGATCTGCTTTGTGGTTTGTGACAGCAGCCTCACAGCTCTGCTTTAAAACAAGAAAATGTTTGAAGGAATGGAAGCAAGAGTCTGATGGGTATTTCTGCTGTCTAATATGGTTCCTTTTAAAGAACTTGGCACTTGGGAAATTTACTTGTCAGCTTTAAAATCCGATGGGCAAAATCCTCATTCCCCTGACTGGTTATGATGAGCTTCCCTTTGCTGCCAGGAACAGGGCCCTCTCTTAATGCTCTTCTTTAACCCTCGTGCTTTAGCAGTTCTGTTCTACCTAATGCCACTATAAAATGCTCCTTAGCTGGAGTCCAGCTGGCAGAGGTGTAAATGGCAAGGTTTATGCCCTCAGCCAAACCTCCGGGGGGTAGGGGGAGGTGTCAGCATCTAGGAGGCATTGGCCTCAGGATCCGACCCTCAGAGAAGTCCTGCTGCTGTGGGGTGGGGAGAGAGAACCAGCAGCTGCTCCCTTAATCCCCTAGCTATTCGCTGTGCCGGCACTTGGCCCTGCAACAGCAACATCTGCCCTGGAAGCAATGGCTATTTACTGAGGCTGTTTGGAGCACTGCTGCTTTTGGCCCCAATCCCTGCCCAAGCAGCAAGAAAAGGACAGCTTTGCTGACGGGGCTCTATTCTGGTGTCCCAACCAAGCTGGCACCAGGGCTCGTGCCCTGCTTGCCTTTTTGTACTTACACCACTGCCTGTAAACTCAGCTTTCTCTTGTGGTATGGGTCAGGAGGCTGGTTGCAGCGGAGCAAGGGCTGGACGGTGAAACCCTTCCATCAGCGAGCAGTTACTGGCATGATGTCTATTGACTTCAATGGGATTATTCACGTCACTGTTCCCCACTGCCAGTCAAAGCTTCAGAAACTGGGCCAAAGTGGGGAACCACTGAAGTGTGCCATCTCATCCTGTAGATTTGAGAGGAGTCAGAGCTAGAAGAGGTCTGAGATATAATGGTGATATGATATACACCCAAGGCTGTAGCCAATAGTTGTACCTTTTTAATACAGAAAAGAGGGGATATTCTTGTAAAATTTATAAAATTACTGAATCTACTGTACCTGGTTTGAAACTCCTCATTTATCAGCAGCTAGAAAGTAAAAATAGAAGAGTGAAAAGAGAAGGGAAAGAACAAGTAAAGCAAAAGGAGGAGAGCTAACATGGATTTGGCTTTTTCATTGCCACTTTTTTGTTGTTTTTATTTTATTCTTATGTGAAATGTGGGACTTCAGCATCCATAGTGGATCTACTCCACAAGGGTAGCTCTATTACTCATCTTGTCTTTCCGCTTCTCCTTTTCTGCTATGTGCAGTGCACAGAATGCCAAAGACGAGGGCAGGATCTCAACTATTACCATGTTTTCAGATGGCAAAAAGGTGAATAACTGCACTGTCGGAAACACTGAGATAAAAATTCTTTTATAAAAAAATCAGCCATTGTAGGTAACTTAAAAAAAAAGATATAATTATAAATATATAGTGACTTTTTTTCTTCAGTTTTTAGTCTCCATAAGGCAAACTTTTCAGCAATTGCCTGTTCCTGAGTTTAGATGGCCAGCTTTTTGCATGCACCCTTGACACTGCTGGCAGTCCATTTGAAAGGGTTACTATAAAAAATGTATTGCATGCAAATTCTCATCACACCCTCCTTGCTCAGAAGTCACACCTAGTCATTGCTTTGAGAGAGAACCCCAGCAACTGTGGCTTGTCAGTTTTGTTCCAATATGCTCTTTTTCTAGGCTGACAAGAGAGGGGGTGTTTTAGGCAGACAGAAATGTTCTCTCACGCTCAGCTGCTCAAAGCTGCATTGCTTTTGAAACTTCTTGAAGTCCTTAATCAAAGCCACAGTTTCCTAGAGAAGGCATCTTCACAGCTGGAGTCACTAGAGCTTCTAAAATGCAAGCCTAACTTCTCAGACCATCCCTTCTCGTTGCTATTACTTGGAATATTTTGCGGTGCCTCTTAGGAGTCCAGTCTTGCTGCTACCCACCCCCTGCCGCATAGGAAAATTTGAGTGCTGACAACATTCATGCAACAGACTTCAGGCAGGGAAGAATAAATGGATTTCTCCACAACAGCAACATTATGCTGTTGCAAAAGGGTCGTGCTGCGCAGCGATGGTACTTTTATATATCAGAGGAAGGAATTGTTAGTATCTAAATTTTTAAGAAGACCAGCTTTGTGTTTTATTACTAAATTTGGCGTGCATCAGCCTCCTAAATGATTTACAAAAGCTAGGAATCATTTAGTCGGTTCAGTCAGTTATGGATATAATACAACGTTAGTTAAAATGGTTAGAGAGGATTATGCTTCTTAGGGAAGGATCTCTTTTAGGTGGTTAGGTCATGAGCAGAATGGGAAAGCTTTTGTGTCCTCTGCACTGAGCTCACACCCCCCTGCCATTCATCAGGGTTTACACTGAATGCCAGGAAATAGTTTAGAGCTTTGCTCTGTGATACAAAGTATCCACACTAGTCTGACTGTTCAAGCAGGTGTTGTCTTTTTCCCCTCTTCCTTGGAAAATAGCATTGCCTGCTTAAATTGCTTAGTGATGATTAGTGCACCAGCCCTTCTTTCCCCTATTTAATCTTGTTTCTTCCTTTGCCATTAAGTTTCTAAACAAATTCATCTAGTGTACTTTATATTGTGTGTAGCTCACCAGAGCTGAGACAGAGATGGAGCTGTGGGAGTCACCGTCTGTTTAATGACTCCTACACTTTTCTGTGGCTCTTCTTCAGAGGAGGGATTACACAACCCTTTCAGTCCAGATTTTCAGTTAGGAGTTCACGTCAGAGAAGGAGACTGGAAAGAGAGAAGACAGACAGAAGACAAGGAAAACAAGCATCATGTTTTCTACATTTTTTTGCTACAAAATACTCTGAGCGCATAAATGGGCAACTGTGTGCGTCTGATGTTCCTACAAACATTTCTGGTGGCTCCTGGTGTGGTTCTTTAGGCTCAAAGGCGTTAGGATGCAGAGAATGTGACCAAGAGAGCCACAAAGGTTTGACTTTAAAATAGTGGGGAACAAAAAACATAAGTGAAAATCTTGCCAGCATTTGTTATGGAAGTTGGTAGCAGCGCTGTCTGTTAAAAGATGTCATGGCAGGATAGGTGGATTTAAAAAAAAATGTATCTTTTTCTGATGAGGGAGCATGGAGTATTTGCTGCTTTCCAAATCTTTAATACAGAGGGTGAATGGTTTATAGGAAAAATGAATATCTGAAGTGGGTTAGAATTGTACAGTATTGGGAAATAAGAGATAGGAAAGGGGGGGAAACAAATAAAAGGAGAAAACGTAAAATGTCAGACAGATAGAGAAGAATGAATAACTAGAAATGGGAGAGGAGAGAGTAGGGGCAGGAAAGGAGACAAAGATTTTGTATTTAAATTCATGTACTGCATGTTACTGCTTATTTGTGGCTGTGCAGTTACTCCAGATGGAATAAAAAATTAATAAGAGAAGAAGATCAAAAAGGACTGAGAGGGAGAAGAGAGGAGATTTTTCATCTGAATAAAATGTAAAATGGCAATTAACTTCTGGCAGTTATTAGATTCACCGCCAGCCTAATTTGCTCTAAATACAGCAACAGAATTCCCAAAAGCTGGCAGCCACAAAGCACGCTAAATTTCTCTGCCTTTGACGTGAACATTATATCAAAACCAGTTTCCCTATGGAAAAAACCCTGAATGTGTGTATAAAAATTAGATAGTGGCAGTTTCATTTAATGTGAATAACAGCAATGTCACTAGCAAAGCCTGCAATGCTTTTCTCTGACCCGCTGCAAGGACAGGGTATGCTTGCTTACGCGGCACACTGCAGGGCCAAGCAGAGATACCCAACATAGCTCTAAGCCTCTGTAGGGTATATGCATCCAGGCTGGGGTCTGTGCCCTGTGCCCTGTGCTTTCACCTGTGCTCTGAATAGTGCTGTGTTGTTACACTACGCACACATGTACCAAACAAGGTATTCAGGATACTACACCCTTGTAAAATATGTTGAGCACACAAGACTAAAGGCTTGCATTCCTTTCAATTGCCTTAAAGGACAGATTCTTTTCTGGACGGAGACCTGACCAGCGAAGGCAAAAGGGATACAACCTGGGGAAGGGAATTGTGATTAGATCCAGCTTCTTGGTTCTCAAGTGGCACCAGCCCTCATATAAACTGGAGCCTGCTTCAATTTATGACAGCTAAATCAACCATGTGCTGGCCACCACTTGGCACAATGGGACCACGTTCCGGCCTGCTCATGTGGGGAAGTGAGCAATGGCTGATGCGGAAGCTGTTTTTTGCTAGAACAGTGGCTTTCAACCTTTTTGGACTTGAGGCCCGCCAGAGCTCCTGTGAATGGAGGGGCACACCATGCCAAAAATGATCTTATATTACAGTGCTTACCCCACTACAGAGGGGCCAGGCAGGGACAAGCTGGAGCCTGCACTTATCTCTTCACACTGCAAGGATCGGGTGTCACCCTGGTTGAGCATCCCTGTGCCAGACAGACCGCTCCGGCAGGATTCTGGCCCCTTTGCACCACCTTGGCAATGCAAAGGGCCTGGAGTGGATGTTCCTCCTCAGTACAATTATCTGACCTCTTCAAGGTTTGTTAAGTTGCTTGGGTTTTTTTGTGCATGTTAAGTTTTTCATCCAGTTCAGGGTGAAATCCAGTGTTTCATCCAGTGTGTTGAAGGAACGGTGTCAGGCATTCTGCAACTGAACAGACAAGCACTAGCCCTCAAAGATCTGCTCCGATTTGCATAACTTTGAAGCCTCACAAAGCTGCAACTCAACAAGCCACTGAATAATAACGTGACAAAATTATCCACCCAAAACTGGGAGGCTTATTTTCATTCTGAAAAAGGTGTTATTCAAAACCTGCTTCCTACTTATAGTAATATTTTTATGTATTTTATATAAAGCCCTTTCTAGTCTTATTCCAACACTGAAACTGGGACATTCAAGCATGCAAGAAAAGAAATGTAGATTGATAAACTTTCAATGAACTTTGCTCCTTTGGGCTATCACTGTGAATTATGGCCCATAACATATCTTTGTCTATCAATAGTCTTAAACTGAACATCAAGAAGCCTGGGAATTTGGATACATTTCTGTACCAGTATTCTTTATAATGTGTATAATCTGCAGCTGATCATGAATGGTTCTGGTTATATGGGTCCAGGATAGGTCTGATTTCATGAGCCCAATTTGAGAGCAGTTGAGAGGTGTGAGACAATGTCTGGTGAGAGTGAAGAGAGTATATCAGGGGAATACAACAGGGCCTGGGGGGAGCAACCAACATCTATGAAACTACTGCACTGCCCCTTCTGCCAGGGAACAACCCACATGGGGACAACTCAAGAGAAGCAAGGCCAGTTTGCAGCCTCCACAGCTGGAAGTCTAGGTGCAGAGCTCTAGGGGTATGTGTTTCAGTACTGCTCTACACTTCTGCTGAAAGGCTGCCTGGCCTCCGTTAATCCAGCTATAAAGTGGGTCACTTGCAGAGTCAAAGGTGGTCAGATATGACATCAGCTTTGTCACTGCCTTGTGTCCTGATGGCTACAGAAGATACCAGCCCACTAGGCTGCCAGGTTTGGGCAAACTTTGACCTCAACAGATGGGATCTGAAAGCTGCCTTTACCCAACCTAAGCCCAAAAGAAGTACATGCAGGTGCCACAAGACAGAGCAGCCCTTGTTGCCACCTGTTTGGAGCCAGCAAAACCTGAATCCTACCCCGTGGCCCAAACAGTATCCTTTAAACAGGCTGTTGCTTGTAATCTTAAAACAGCCATGCTGTCTGAAGGCACGCAACCTGCTGTATACATGGAAGAAAAATTCCAGTGTATACTGTACTATGTAACACTTCATACCATAGATGCTCAAGGGAGCAAAGTCAGCCGAGCTCCTGCACTTCCTAAATGCAAGTGGTTGCTCTGTCAATCTTGACTGTTGCCCAAAAGGAAGATGCTTCTGTAGAACTTTTTAAGAAAGTAAAGGGATAGCAGTTCCCAGTAAGGCTGGTATAGCTATAAAACTTGATGGATCCTGTTCCCAGCAAGAACTGCCAGAGGTGATCCCTATTTCCTAAGCTACACTGTCCACCTGTTGAAACAAATCTTTACCTCTCTCTGTCTCAGTGCCTCTTACATCACAGACACCATGGTATTTCTGCTGCTATGACCACAAAGCCACTGGAGTGAGAAGAGCTGGTCAGCCACCCAGCAATTACCTTCCACAGACATAGTTTGTGATTTCTGGAAACTGCAAAGCAAGAATAGGGAATCCAGCTGCATACTGCTGCCAAATTAACCACTTTCCTTTTCCTTGTCTGAGTTTCCTTCCCCTGCACTGTCACAGTGGGTAAGCAGACATGCACCGATGGTCTGTGACTGCTCTATATCTGACTAATAATTTTGGGTGCCACAGCACCCGAGTGCTTGCTGCTCAGCGTTCATAGTGCAGCTAACCTCCATATTTTAAGTTTAGAAGGGAAATGAGGCATAAGGAAAAACACTTTTACGATTGGAGACAGTGTCATTTTTAAAAATCCTCTTTAAAATTCAAAACCCAATGGAAAGGATTTTCTTTTTCGCTTTCTGAAACAATTTCCCTTTGGGTTGAAAGAAAAGCCCCAGTCCTGCTGTGGCATCTGCAAAGAGGGGCCACTGTGACTGTTTAGAGTCTCCCTGAAGCTGGCGGGATTTCCTAATGAGCATCAGGGTCCTCATGGCAGGATGTCCAACGCCAAATGTTTTGGAAAGCTTTGAGCACATGAGAAAAAGAAAGACTTATAACAGAAATGATTTTGCAGCCTTAAATATAAAATTAAATTGGTCCAGCCTCACATTGCAATGTGCTACCCTGGCCGTATGAGTGTTTTCTTCATAAACACCTTTTGCCTGATCATAGCCAAGTGTGTAGAGAGGTTTTTGGCCAGAAGCTTGATTATGTTTTTAAAAGCCTTGTCCTGTTAAGAAGAAACATGCATTTTCAAGTTTGATGGTTTGTCACAAGTGAAGAAGTGTAAAGAAAGGGGGGAAATAAGAACGTGGGTAAGAACGATGTACAACGGTATTTGCATGCTTTTAGAGCTGACCCACAGGTGCTTAGAGCTTCATTTCCTCACTGTTCCCAGTATAGCTGGTTGGTGGAACACAGCTTCAAATTTATTAATGCCCGCACAGAATAAAATTAAACTTGTTCACGATATACCCACTTGTTGGGTTTATTATTATTATTTTTCTTTCCCACGGATGTGATCCTCCATTTGTCAAATTTTAAAGTCTTTATCGAGCAACTATAATGCCCAGTGGGCAGCACTAAGGTCCAAAATGCTATGTCCACATCCACCTGGGATCTCCAGGCAAGGTTTGAGAGGAGAGATCCAGTGTGGAGTATCTGTCAGCAACAGAGCAAGGTCAGGGAATGTGGGGGTCCCTTACTGAATGGGGGAGGCAGCCTAGTGAGGAATGATGAGGAAAAGACGGAAGTGCTCGATGCCTTTTTTTTAACCTCAGTCTTCAGCGGCAAGGTCAGCTCCCAGACCACTGCACCTGGCAGCACAGTCTGGGGAGGAGGTGAGCAGCCCTCAGGGGTAAAAGAAGAGGTTAGGGATGGTTTAGAAAAGCTGGATGTGTGCAAGTCCACAGGGCCGAATGGGATGCACCCGAGGGTGCTGAGGGAGTTGGCTGATGTGATTGCAGAGCCAGTGGCCATCATCCTTGAAAACTTGCGGTGATTGGGGAAGGCCCCGGACGGTTGGAAAAAGGCAAATATAGTGCCCATCTTTTAAAAAGGGGAGGAGGAGGATCTAGGGAACTAGAGAGGAAAAGCGCGAGGGGGCTGGGGCCCATGACTTGCGAGAGGGGCTGAGGGAACTGGGCCATTTGGTTCAGAGAAGAGAAGACAGAGGGGGGATTTACTAGCAGCCTTCAACTCCCTGAAGAGGACGGAGCTGGACCGTTCTCCGTGGTGGCAGATGACAGAGCGCGGAGCCATGGGCTCAAGTTTCAGCAAGGGACGTTTAGGGTAGATACAAGGGAAAACCCTCAGGAGGAAGGCGGTGAAGCACTGGAACGAGCTACCCAGAGCCGCGGTGGCCTCTCCCCCGGAGCTTCGTAAGGCCTGGCTGACAAAGTTTTGGCTGGGATGATGTAGCTGGGGCTGGGCCTGCTTTGTGCAGGGGCTGGACTAGACGTGACCCCTGGGTGAGAACAAAGGGGTGCACGACTGAGTCTCGGGATGAGGTGGGGGTTGGTAGCCGGCAGGAGCTGGGCTCGGGCGGAGGCCAGGTGCCTCCTGCCCCCGCAGAAGCGAGTCTCGGGGACGCCGCGCGCGGGCGGCGGGCGGGTGCGGGTGCGGGTGTGGGTGCGGCACGGGCCGGGCGCAGGGAGCTCCCGCCAGCACCCGGGCCATGGTCCCGCCCGCCCCGCGCGGCTCTTACCGCCTCGGCGGGCAGCAGCCGGCCCTTGTGCGAGCACAGGAAGTCCCTGGAGGGCATCAGCGCCCCGAGCGCGGCCGCCGCCGGCCGGGGCTCGGGCTCGGGCTCGCCCTGCCCGTCCATGGCCCTGCCTGGCGCGGCGCGGCGCGGCGCGGCCGGGGCTGCTCCTGGGTTGCGGGAAACGGAAACCGTGACACTGCGGAAGCGCCGGCCCGAGGCGCGGCTTCAAATCCTGCAGGGAGGCGGCCCCCTCCCCCGGCCCGGCCCGGCCCGGCCCGGCCCCGAGGAGCAGAGCAGAGCAGAGCAGAGCAGAGCAGAGGGGCACCCGCTCACCCTGCTCCCTCCTCGCTTCTCCCATCCTGGTCTGCTGCTGGGACCGACCCCAGAGCAAGCTCGTCCCCGCGCTGCGCGGCGGTGCAGGGAAACGCCATCCATTCCCGCCGGGCCCCATCTTTGCTATGCCACGTGCCCACCGTCCCCCCTTGCAGAAAGGCCCGTGAGAAGGAAGCAGGCTCCAGCAGCCTGTCACTTCTCGGCTGGGAACCGATCGCCCGGTGCCAGCGAGGAGCTTGCCTTGAACTACCCGTCACTTCCCCGTGTGATCGGCCTGTCCTGGCTGGGACTTGGTTTTTCATGTTGTGCTTCATAAGCAGAAGCCAAGACCATCTTCAGCAGCTCTTTGCACAGTCAAGTCTTGTGCAGTTTGTGGACTTTTTAGTATTAAATACTGCTTTGTGAAAAAGGTTGCTTATTTTCATTGCATATTATACTATTTATAGCACATTATTACTGGATTGTTTCATTTCTAAATTAGACTGTAGATATTTTTGGGTTGTTCACATGAAAACTCAGCAGTCATGAGGTTTCAGTAGTAACTATCCACAGGCTCTAAATGTTTTAAGAATCAGTAACTTGATGTCTCACAAAAAACTGTCATACATTTTCTACTTGCTCCTGCTCCCTAACGCTGGCTTTCTTATTTGCTCTAAGATATTTTAGATTTTTTTCTGAATGGAAATATATATTGTTTGGAGTCATATGAACACAGTAGTTAGTACAGGCAGACCTCGGAGATATTGCGGGTTCGGTTCCAGACCACCGCAATAAAGCGAATATCGCAATAAAGCGAGTCACATGAATTTTTTGGTTTCCCAGTGCATATAAAAGTTATGTTTACACTATACTGTAGTCTATTAAGTGTGCAATAGCATTGTCTAAAAAAACAATGTACATACCTTAATTAAAAAATACTTTATTGCTAAAAAATGCTAACCAATGGAAAAATGGCACCGATAGACTCGCTCAACACAGGGTTGCCACAAACCTTCAATTTGTAAAAAAGGCAATATCTGCGAAGCGCAATAAAGCAAAGCGCAATAAAACGAGGTATGCCTGTAATGTTTAATTAAGAAAGGGAAGTGAGACATTTTTGAGTTGCACAGCACTAAACTGGGACCAGGTTAAAGAACAATTATAAAAGTCAGATTCTGATAACTTTCAGTTAATGCCTTTTCTTACAAATGATCCCACTGATTTCCATACACCCACCCGTAGAATAACGGACTATTCAACATGACAAAGTGGGTAAAGATCTGTTCTTAAATATATTTTGCATGAGTAGGGAACATATATTTCAACTGAAAAATATTTTGACATGGGGTATGGTTACTACTTGTCCACTAAAAACCATGTAGATCCGTTTTCATTTTCAATTTTATTGTAGAAAGAACACTTCTGTGTCAAAGATCTTTCAAAAGTGAACATGTAATCCAGTTACGAAAATGAACACAATAATAATTTGAAGTTAACACTGGTGAAAGTATGTGCTATAGAAAAAGCTCATTAAAGCTTAAATACTTAAAGATTGTAAAATGTACACCCATTTAGAAAAATACACAGGAACTTCTGAATGCGTTAGGAAAAATAGCTTACAGATAAAACACGTCCTAATGATCAGCAGGCATCTGAAGTGGAGCATGAATTTGGGTTTCTGGTAAGTTGTCTGTTTTCAGTTAGTAACATTTCTTCCCCTTGGCTGATTAAATGTAATCTTCTTGAAAAGAAAAATCGAATCCGCAATACAAAGGAAAAATGACAGAATACCAAAGATCTGGAAAAAAAAATCAGTTTCTTTTGATGAATGCTTTGGTTAGTTTTGAGTATTTTATCTTTCATTACTTTTCAGAAACAGCGCCACTGGTCCTAAGCAGCAGCAGGTGTCATACAGAGCTTGCCAATTTGATTCCAGTGGTTTAATTATTTTTGTATGAATATTTCATTTGGGATGACTGAAAAATTAAGTGGTTCCTATTTTTAAGTCAGATACTATACTATAACCTTTCTCTTTCTGCTCTGGCAATCACCTGAACCCTGACCTTGCTTGACTTTCAGCTGTCATCTTGAAGTACAGCAAATGACTTGATGCCCATGGTTAACTAGACATGCTGGTTTATGCGAGATTATGCTTTCTGCTAGAGTCATACCTCTTGCATCTAAATAAGGGCACTTAACAATTTTGGACAGCAGTAAACTGAGGAGTCTATAGAAATGAGCTAGGGGGGAAAAAATGCTATCCTTCTCTTTCATGAGTTCTGAACTGAAAACACTGACATTGTTCTTTACTTAATATATAAATGTGACTACTCGTTATTAAACCATGATGATAACTTATTCGAAAATTTAAGGCAAGAGGAAGAAAAATGAATGCTCTAAAGAGAAGCAAATTGATATTTTATTTAGGTCCTAGCCCTGTTCCTATCCCTCCCTTCCCCACCCCAACCCAAGTTTAGTCATGGAGGATGCTTTAAATCTTAGTTCTCTGGCCTGATTTGGGAATATGTCCTACCGTCTGTGTGTCATTTTTAACTCAGCCTGGTAACCCACTGGGTTTGTAGCAAGGAATCAGGCCCAATCACTTGACTGGTACCTATGACTTCCCTCACTTCCCCTTCACCCTGTGTCTCCAGAAGATCAGGTAACTTTCCCACCCTTCTCTGGGAAAGAATCTGAGCAGTTTAGCTCCCATTAATATAAAAGAGCATGAGACATCCTTCCAGCAATATGCAGAGAGAGTAAATCACTAGTGAGGACACAGTAACTCAAGTATGACTGCAGTGTGGCTGCTGGATCCAGCTACTGATCATCTGAGTTAACTCTAAACCAAAACCCACCCTTAGATTACCAAGCCTAAACAATGGTGGCTGGCACCTTGTTATTACTATATGTTAACAATCTCTGTGTTACTTGGACTTGAGACCACGGGTTTTGTCTGCTAATCTATGAAGTTACTTCAACTACCTCCAAATAATATGTTCTTTTGAGTAGCAATGTCTGCTTTAATTTCATAGTTAAACACTGAAAGATGATGAACAGAAAAGTGCAGATGATTTTAGACTATTTTGCTTTCATCTGTAGCAAAGCTTAGTATGTTTCCTTTTGCAAAACATGTATCGTTGCTCTCTTTTTACATTTGTTACCTCAGCCTTTGTCTGTTTTTAAGTCCATTTCCTTGTGACAGTCTGTAGTTTTACAGTTTTCCTAATTTGTATTGTCCAATTTTTCTAAAACTTCCCCCCCGCCTCCGCTATAAACACAGTGTTGTTATTCTGAGCATTAACCTCCTGCATTATGAGAGCTGGTCGGCATAGGGTCAATCCCTCTGTCCTGGGTATATGCAGTATTTTCTGCTATTGTGGCTATTAACTCACCTTTAAATTCTACACATTTCCTTGCCTTGGAGATGAAACTAACAGATCTGTAATCCTGCAGTAAATGATCACTTGCTTTAGATTACCAGTAAAATCTTCCTTTTAATTTACTTGAGTTGAAAGCACAGAAACAAGGTGATAGCTCCGTAACACTCTAGGTCATGGCCTGCTGTTTGAACCATTTATGTTGCCAAGTGGGTTTTTGTTGCTGTTGTTGCTTGACATACTTAAAAATAACCTTTTTGTTTTCAGGAGGCCAAAATACCTCAACAAGGTAGTTTTTATTCCTTTATTAGTCATCAATTGAATATTTAAAAATTAGAAGACAAATTTCTCACAAGTCCTAGCTCATCTTTTGTGCCGATTCCTTTTTCCTCATACTTAAAATTACAGATAATAAATAGCCTGGAAATGTTAATAATTACCAATCGCTGACTACTAAGAAACTGCAACTTGAACAATTTTTTTTTTTTAATTATTTCCATTTCCAGTATTCCACTGTATGTAGAAGGAGCTCTGGAACTGTTCTAGTCTCTGAATTAGTTTTTTAGCTATAATACACTAGGGATTAATATGAAAAACTAAAAATCAGTGTATGTCTAGTGTTGGGTTTCAACTGTATTGTACTGTCAAGGGATGTAATTAGAAATCTAGGACATCATAGAACAGTAACAGCATTCAAACCATTTCTCTTAATTTTTCAAGTAATTCTTCTACTTACTCCTCCAACCAAGGTTCCTACATTGCTCTTGGTTATTATTGCGAACAGGCTCACAACCAAGAAGAACAACGCTGCAATCAACGAGTTGAAAACATCCTGAAAAAGCATTACGAAACAACTTAGTTTCAATTACATGACTAACTACTGAAATGTGTAAAATGCGTCACTTTGCTTTGTTTCCTGAAAGGACCCAATATTTATCATGTTAGAAACCATTTACATGGTTTCATTATGAAGAGCAAAACTATTTTACTTCAGAAAGGGATAACATGAGGCAATTATCCTAATCTGATCTAGAGTGACACCTAGTGGTTTGATGCTAAACTCACATTCCTAAAATAATCCTCTGGGTTTATCTGATGTGGTATATGCAGCTGAAATCTGCTGCATTGTTTAAGAAAGTAGTTACATTTAAAACAAAAGCAAACTGATAAATGAAGGCAATTCAAATGATTAACTTAAACACGACTGTATATTTTGCTGAGGGAGATCTATTTGCATCTTACCATAAAAGAAACAACCTTAAGATTGACGTATGAATATTACGTGTGAGCACAAGGCTTGTTTTTTTTATGCATAAATACATACGCATACTTTTGATTTAAAAGATACAAATCAATACTTACAACTAAGGGACAAAACACAAATTTCATTTTTCTATCAAACTTTAGTAAGTAGAGCAGAAAGAACAGCAAAGTGATGATAACGTCCATGATCGCAAGCACGAAATATGCTTCCTGGGATCTTGAGATAACAAAACACAGGAATGCTACAAAAGCAACAATCTGGAAGAATAAAGAGCGTATTTATAGGTGTCATTTTACTGTATGATCAAAACGTTACCATTTAGTGCAAATACAGTACTACACAACTTTTTCATGAAACGAGCCACTCCCCCCAAAATGAAAGGAATAACGTAACACTCGGGTCACTTTAAAACTGGATCTTCCAGCTACTTCGCCCTGACTAAAGCTGTCCCAGCAGACTGTCTAGCTTGCTCTTGACAATGTTGTGAGCCCGCAACTTCTCCCGGGGGCCTGCTCCAGCCCGCAACCACCTCCAGAGTCAATGCGCTCCCTCTCGTCTCCAACCCAAACGTCCTCCGCGCCCGCCACGCTGAGTCCCGTCCCCTACAGCCGCAAAGGAACGACAATCTTCCTCCCTCCTCACCAAAACTGCCTTTCACATATTTGAAGACTTATCCCCACTCCCAAACAACCCTGTCTTTGTCGCTTATCCCCCAACCTCGCCGGCCAGGCCTCAAAATCATCTTGGTCACATCCTGCCCGACTCTTTCCAAGCCACTGCCTCCTGCTCGAGGTGCGGGGCCCAGACGGAGCGGAGCATGGGGTGCAAGACGCTCTCCCCCCAACGTGCGAGGGGCACTTCTGCCGTTTACGCCTCCCAGGTCGCTGCGCGGGGTCCCCAGAGCCTCGGGGTCCCCCAGCGAGTCCTGCCCACGGCCCTCGGCCCACACCGCCTCCACAAGGCCCCAGGCGCCCCCTACTGGACGGCGCTGGCAGCTGCCCGCCCCGTCAGGCCCACTCGTGCCTCGGGCCCCCGCAGGACACTTCCCCTCAACCTCAGCTGCTCGTACCAGGCGGGCAATCTTGAGGGCGCCCCGTAGGGAACGGGCGTACTCCCAGCGCAGCTCCGCCATCGCGCGCTGCGCGGAAGCGCCAGAGGCCGTTATGGCCCTAGCCCCGCCCCTCACCCGCTGGGGGGCGGGGCCAGAGGGCCGGGGACCCAACGGCTTCTCGCCGGGCCCCGCCCCTCTGGCCTCGCCCCCGCCCCGCCCCGCCGAATCGGTGCGTTGTGAACCGTGAATCCGTGTGAATGACGGATGGTGAATCGGAGCGAATTCAGATTCTGCCCCGTGGCACCGCTCCACTGCTGCCGGCGCTGGGGTAAAGACCAGGGCTTTCCCCGCCGACACCCCTATCCAGTCCCCTGTCAGGGTGCCGCGGTGTGAAGGGCTGCTCCCCTGAAGGGCCGGGGACAGGCCCTGCTTCAGTCTGGACTGGAGGCCGCCCTTTGAAAAAGGCCAGCTCTGCGTTTTCACTCGAGAAACATAACAGAGAGCTTTGCTTTTCAGCGATGTGCTGCCGCATGTAACCCTTACCTCAAAGTCTAACCAACCATCCACAAAGCTCTTGAATAAGGAGCTGGATTTGACTGAATCATACAAAAGGAGGGGTGGAAGAGGCCTCAGGAGGTCACCCTGTGCAAAGCAAGACCACCCCCAACTCTGTTATCCCAGCCACAGTTTTCTCTATCCAGGTCTTAAAAACCTCTTAGGATAGATGTCAGTGACCAGACACCTGGAGAGAGACAGCGCTACGAACAGGGACTCTCCAAAAGGAGCTGGAATTGGGTGCTTTCCTGCTCAAAGCTAAGTTTTTTAGTGACATGTTCTTACAAGACCTCCCCATTCCTTCCACTGTATGTCCGGCATTTGAATCGAGGAACTCGGATGTATTGAATGTCAATGACCAAATCTGTTATAAGTGTCCCCAAGTGACAAGTCATTTCAGCTCCTCTGAAACAGCTTGGGCAGAGAGCTGCCCAGTTCTGAGAAGACAACATTTTGGCTGGAGGCAGATTTGGTTTCAGGTAAGCCGCAGAGGAAACAAGAGTGTAAAACAAAACAAAACAAAACAAAACATTGTTATTAGTTCCAGGAAAGATGTAGTATGTTGCAAGTATATCTGAAGGATGTAAAATGGACACGGAGACACTTAATGAGAGGTGACCTAAAACATACATTATCATTAACATGCAGATGAAATCCAGGCCTTACTGCAACATGTAAAGAAATCAGGGGTTGGGACCTGGGTAAGTGGCAGTATATTATTCAAGAAAAACATACTGGCTCAAGCAATACACTATCTCTGCTTCTTCCCCAGATTCCCTCAGTCACTCTGATGTGCACTTACAAAGTTTTGAGATGGATTTGGTCAAATACTGGTTCCTTATTTAAGACATTTGTTAATAGTTGAATGGAGTTGGGCGGGGGGAGGGTGGTGACATGTGACTACATGGAACTGAAAAATAAAGCATTAGGTGAGAAATCTCTCCATCCCAGCTCCTTTGTGAGACTCCTCTGATCACAGTGATGTGCCATTCAGGGTGGCCCATTCACTGTATTGCTGACATACAGTGAATGTATCGTTCCTTACTGCAAGTGCTATGTATCTAGTGGAATGATGTCAAGAGGTAGTATGTCACTGGAAAGGTTTCAGGGACATGTCATTTTGGATGACCCAAGAAGTATTTTGTTCTGTATCAAAATCAATGTTATTATATATATATTTTACTGTATGATTGCAGAGCTTGTTTTTCAATATTTTATTCCACTTCATTTTAGTGATTATCACAAAATAGTGAAATATATAATATTTTAAGGTATATTATGGATTTCTAAAAAAGATTAATTATTTAAACAAGGAACCAGGAACTTTTGAATTAGGATCCTGAAACTGGGAATAAATAATTAACTTTAACCTTGTTAGTATTTATCAGGTATAGAAATTCAATTCAAAGGCAAAAAGAGGTGACCTGGAAACATTTAAATAAAACCCAATATCCCCTGCAGGGACTTCCAGTCAAACATTTTGGCATTGGTGCTACTGTAGGAGATAACTAGAACATGGACATTGATACACACATGCGACACTGGTCAATTTGTTTTAACTGAGACTCAAAAAGTAAACAAACAAAAGAGGAATTATGAAAAGCAAATGTCAGTTCTGTAGCTGAGTAGTGCTAAGTAGTGACTGTAGTGCAGGCCATTTGCTTTGCAAATGTATAACTTTTCAAATTTTGACCAAGTGCAAAATTATTCAAAGTTGCTCTAAGACAATTTAACAGACTTAGAAAAATAAAAACATCCTATTTTTAACATGACTTATGTATTCTCTTCCTTTTAATGGTGTTTACTACTATGGCTGAGTTATTTGTGACTTCAGCAGAGGGGCCACGCTCAGGCTTTCAGAAACAGATGAGTTGTGCTATAAACTAAGAGAGAGGGATATAATTGGGAAATGACTCCATCATATGACTTCTATATAAGCAACTCCCACAGCCATATCTATTTAACAAATAGGGTTAGGGACTACAAGCCACTTAAAGGGCTGGTATCCCAAAATTTCTCTTTTTCTGCAAACAGATCACATTTATTTTGGGAATTGACAAGAGCCACTTCCACGTAGTGATCCCTGGTAATGTCTCTGATGGCCAAGAGCTCCTCGTTTAAGGTCCTGGAGCTGCTGTACTCTGCTCTCTTTCCTTCTTATTCAATGGAAGATGTTCTAGCAATTTTCTGCTTCTCTTAAGTCTGTCTCCAGTGACATCCTATGAACAAGAAGTCACCTCTTGTGAAACTACTGCCTTTTGTACACGTTTTGCTATCACAGATCTGTACATTATCATGTGACTGCAAAAGTGGCAAGTCATGCATCTCTCTGTCGTAGTACCTCTTCTGTTTGTTTCTTTCTCATAGCCTCTAGAGAATTTGATCATTTGCATGCACCCCATCTCTGCTCCAGTAGTTCAGTTCTGGTTCTCTGTTGAACAACAGTTCTGGTGGTGAGAACCCTTCTTATAAAGGCAATGTTCTGTACTTCAGCAGAGCCTGGAAGGGATCTGGATTTGAGCTGCCATCATTTTTAAGTAGCTAAGTTCTTTAAGATTTTAACACCATTTTCCACTAAGCTATGTGACTATAGATAAAATGGGCTAGAGAGAGTATGTTTTAAATTACAGTATTTGGCAAACCTTTTTAATTTGTAGGTATCAAATTGTGGCCCTTTATTAGTCATGATGACCACTTCAGGTATGCCTGGCAAATATTGATTTGATGTGTGTGATGACACATCTGGCCATTTAATTATCCAGTATTGCAGTTTCCAGATAATGGGAATAATAATCCAGAACAGTACACAATTCTGGTCTGAATACACAAAAGGATTGATGCTAACTTTGGACCATGGCTTTTGAGTTTTAGCTCTTACAAGCATAGGTTGCTTAATTTGACATTTTCTGTGTTTTTTGCTCAGGTATTGCACAGTCTGATAAACTGCTCTACCTCAGCATTCATGTGGGGCTAGTATTCAGTTTTTCCTTGACTTTTGCATATGTCTATTCCTACGTGTCCTTCATCCATCCGGCTCAACATTCCTTGTTACACAACTTCGGGAATAATCAATTTAATACCATTAAACAAAATTGTACAAGGAGCATATGGTTGACCTTGAAAATGGTTGCATGGCCTAGGCAGGTGCTACGTAGACTGTCCAGCATTCATACATAGCTTGTTTTCTGTAAAGTTTTATCCTGTGCTGTGGCCTCCACTATTACTAGCTGTGTATTATTTGATGCAAGGGACTATCTTTATAAGCAAGTTTCAGATGCTCTGTATCTGACTCCATACTGGGTATTTTAATTCTGTCATATGCTCTAGAAAGCATACCACAAAAAAATTTCCAGGTTGTTATTTTAATTCCAAATCATATAGTTGTAACTGAAATAACAGTTTGTGATCTGGGAGGCATGTCATTTTTTAAAATAGTCACTAAAGGCTTGTGATAGATCTCTGCCATGCTGGTCTCCCATTATGAATATATTACATTCCTTACTGGTCCTGGGTATGACTGCAAACTGCATGACTGGAGGGGCTGAAGACAATGTGGTGGGGTAGCTCCTACAAAATACCACAAAGTTGCAACCTCCATAATAAGGTAAGTATAGGGCACCTCAAAACCCTAGCCCCCTGCCTTGTGGGTACTTGGTTGGAGAAAGGCTAAGGGACATCACCATGACAAAAATGCACCTGCTCTGAGGTGCTAGACAGTCACTAGTAGTTCTTATCTGTTGCTCTCTGGCACTGACTGTCTGGACTTGGATTCTGTTTCAATGCTCTAATGCAGAGATGGTAGGTCTTGGGCAGCCGCCATACTCTTGTCTAGGTGAACATGTCAAGGTCTTGGTGTGATGGTTGCAGGATTCTGTACAAGCAGATTCACCATCTAACTAGACCTCTTACGTGAATACCATGATCCAGAGGATTGACGGCTGCCTACCACATTTCTTACATGCATACACACTTGTGTTAGTTCCTCTTTTTTTAACCTGAGCAATCTTTTGAAAGTGCTTTTGAGAAGGGGTTGGCAATTTATGTCACATGGGCTGAATCCAGCCCACAGAGCCATTGCATCTGCTTGTGGAGCTGGGGCTTTGGCAGCGGGGATTTTGCTTGCACTGTGTTGCACGATGACACCCCTGGGCAGTGGGGAGTTTTGCCCTGTGCAACCAGGTCTGGGGCGGGATGGAGAGAAGCAGCAGTGGCAGCCGGGCCATAGCACCAGGGCACTATTCTGACCACTGCTGGTAAAGGTTGCTGCCTGCTACTCTGGAATGGTGGTTCTCACCCTTTTTTAGACTTGAGGCTGCCCTCTGGAAGTCCTGTGAATTGAGGGGCGCCCCATTTCATAAGCTACCTTATTTATTACAGTGCTTACTTCCTTGCAGAGGGACCATGGGAGCAGCCAGGCAGGGAGGGCCCTTATCTGCTTATCTCCTCACCTTGCTGATCTTACCCAAGAAGTCCTTTTTAAAATACATAGGGGGTAAAAAGAAGGTACTGGGTAATGTGGGGCCTCTACAAGACACACTAGGAAATCTGGTCATTGCATGAGATGACAAAGCTAACCTATTTAACAATTTCTTTGCCTCCATTTTCCTGAGCAGGGACCGGATCACCCCTTCCACCGGGACTCCCATAGGTGGAGAGGCACACCCAGACCTAGGGTCAGTGAGGATCTAGTCAGGGAACTTCTGGAGGGACTGGATGTATTTAAATCAGCTAGTCCGGACGATCTCCACCCCAGAGTGCTGAGGGAATTAGCTGAAGTCATTGCGGGACCCCTGGCACAGCTTTAAAAGCACTCGTGTACTCTGGTGTGGTGCCGGAGGACTGGAAAAGGGCCAATGTGGTTCCTATTTTCAAAAAAGGGAGGGAGGAGGATCCAGGGAACTATAGGCCAGTTAGTCTTACCTCAATCCTGGGTAAGCTTTTTGAGAGAATTATCCTGGCACATGTCCACGAGGGGCCAGCAGGGGAGATTATGCTTAGGGGCAACCAACATGGGTTCATCAGCAGCAGGTCCTGTCAGACCAACCTGGTGGTTTTCTACGACCAGGTCACCAAATCCTTAGATGCAGGGGTAGCAGTGGACGTCGTCTTTCTGGACTTTTGGAAGGCCTTCGACACTGTCTCTCACCCTGTTCTCATTAAGAAACTGGGGGACTGTGGTGTTGACATCCACACAGTCAATTGGGTCCCCAACTGACTGGAGGGCCGCACCCAGAGAGCGGTGGTGGACGGGTCATTTTTGACCTGGAGAGATGTGGGCAATGGGGCCCCGCAGGGCTTGGTCCTCGGGCCCGCACTGTTCAACATCTTCATCAGCGACTTGGACGAGGGGGTAAAAAGCACCCTGTTCAAATTTGCTTGGGTGGACGAGAATAGGATGGGATTCAACTCTGACAAGTGCAAGGTGCTGCACCTGGGGAGGAAGAACCAGCACCATACCTACAGGCTGGGGAGCTCCCTTCTTGTCAGTGCAGAGGCGGAAAAGGATCTTGGAGTCATCATTGATGCCAAGGTGAGCATGGGCTGGCAGTGTGGGGATGCAGTCAGGAAGTCCAACTGCACCTTGTCATGCATCCACAGATGCATCATGAGCAGGTCCAAGGAGGCGATCCTCCCCCTCGATGCGACCAAATTAGCCAAAACTATTCCAAATCCACGAGTCCAGAACCGTTAGTTCTGGCAACATCCTCCTCCATCCACACCTGGGCCTTCAGATGTTCCCAGAACCTTTGGCGGGCGGCCTACGTGCCCAGGGGCTTGGGGGTGGAGGCCCCCGGGGGTCTTGCCCTGGGTCATCAGGGCGCGGGAGCAAGCACGGCAGGAGACTCGGCGGGTCCTGAACCGAGCTGGAAAAGCAGTTCTCCTGCCAAGCGGTTCAGGAAACCTGCGCCGATACATTGTATCTCCCCTTCCGGTTACGAAGCCGCTACGCGTGACCTGAGCCTTCGAGGGGCAGAGATCAGCCTGACACTGATGCGGGTCAGCGCGGTTTCTGCCACCTCTGGCCCACACCGCTATTCCTGACCATACTTTGCACGCTCACTTGCACGTCTTGAACCCTCAGCAAAACAGTGCGGAGTTTGCCAGCGCCAGAAAAATAAAGGAGGGGGGGAAAAACCCCTATTTTGAAAAGAAGGCATTGCTTTTTGCAGCCCCGAGCTGCTCTCTGCGCCTTTAAGCGCACGGCCCAGGAAGCGAACCAGCTGCAGCGCGGAAGTGCGCGCGGGGGGCGCTGCGCTAGTCGCGATGGACCATGCGGCTGCTGCTGCCCGCCTGCGCCCGCGCGCTGCGGCTCCGGCTCCGGCTCCGCCCGGGGGCCCCGCGCCCCGCGCCCCGCATGGCCGGCTGCTCGGGGGACGCCTCCTGTACACCCGGTACCGCTCTGCCCGCGCGGCAAGCCCCCCTCGGCCTCCCGGGGGCGGCGGGCTCTTGCTTTGTAGCTGGGGCACTGGCTTGCAAGCCGCTCCGGGAAATGGCTTTTATTAAGCACCCCCCACGAGCAGCCCTCCTGTCTCGGCGGGCTCTGCTTGGTCTCCGCAGCCCTGCCCCTCCTGCCCGGCCCGTTTCTCAGCTGCAGGGCTGCCCATCGGGGGGGCTCCCCGGAAAAGGCAGGTTGCACATGGCTTCCTTCTTCCAAGCGTAAACAGGAGGAGATACCCCTCCCCAGGAAGGAAGGAAGGAAGGAAGGGCTCGGAACGTTGAGCAACCAGCTTAGCCCTTGGCGAAAGCTGCAGTCGCTCTTTCTGGCTTGGCTGTGTTGAAAACCTTCGTAGCTGTGCTGGGTGTTTGCTTCATTAGACCCGCACTCATGGACAGTGAGTACATGAGGGGGGAGCTAGCCACTTGACATCTGCTTGGTTTCAGGCAAGGAGTTATATAAGTTGTCTTCTTAATCGCTCTTGCCCTGGGCACGCAGTCAATTGTTGTTTGTCATAGAACAGCATTTTTGTTGGTTGTTTTTTTTTTTTTTTTAAACCATGGTTTGAGAGGCCCAGAGAAACAGAAGAAGTAAACGGTCTTTTTTGTGCAGGTGCTTTACCAGTGCTGTCAGTTTGTGTGGCCGAGCTGTGGTCTGTTTGACTACACGGAGCTCTCTCAAATGCAATTGTTCCCTACTTCAGTGACGATAATCATAGCAGTATGTCTGTAACACTAACAGGTGTCCTGTTTAATGTCAGACTAATTTTCCTTAGTATCCTAGAGCTTGATTCATAATGTAGCATTTTGCTAGGTGGGCACATTAGATCAGCACAGTGGTTTCCCCGCACAGAATTAGCTGCAGGATGGAGGCCTGTTGTCTCTTCAAGAAGCTAACAAAGGAGTAACAATAAAACAGAAAAGCCTCCTTGAGAAAGGCGTATGAGGCATGAGCCCGCCACTTAGCTCCTTGTACTACATAATATGTAAGTTAAAGGATAAAAGAATAATAGCCGCTAGAGTTTACAGGTTTTCCTACAAAGCAATTAAACTAACCAGTGAACCTGAAACTCAAAACTGTTGGGGCTTACAAGAGTCTTCCTAATGACTCTGGTACCCTAAAAAAAAGTATAACCTATATAACCTAAAAGTACTTTCCTGGTTCAAACAATATTTGCTCCTGTTCTAGATAAACCCCTGACAAATGATGGCAAGAAGAAGACTCTTGTAAGTATTTTACTCAGAACAATGTAAAAAATATGGCCTACTGGTACGCGATGATGATAGAGCCCAAGGAAATGATTTTGGTGTTGTCCGAAGTGATGCACAAATAGAGTCCAGTCCTGCACCTTCTTACCGGCAGTCTGATTCCTGCTGTAATTTGAAGTGCTCTATAACTTAAAAGACAATCAAGAGGGTTCTTTCCCACTGAGAAAATGCCTGTGTGGAATAAGTTTCCCAACTGAGTGGGCTGGTGCTCTGCATGTAACCTGCTCAAATAAATTACATTAATTTTGACTAAATTCTAGGTAGCCCTCAGTTAACCGTTTTTTCAATCTGATTCTTTAAGCTGTATTAGATAGCTGGGCATTAGGCCCATTATTAATTTTAGTAACATGGATAGTTGAAAGAAATTGTAATCTATTTTTGGGTGTAGAACAGTTGCTTCAAATGTAACTCACCATGACATACAAATTTTAAATTTCAGTCTTGGGGGAGGTGGGTAACATTTATATGAACTGCACTGAGTGTACAGGGGCTAGCAGCAGCACCTTAACTCTTAGGTGCCATGGTAAGGGGTTCTTTGCATCTGAATAAGACATTGTGTTGGGAATAGGGAATGGGCTAAATTGGAAGAATCCATAGACCTAGTCGCCCAAACTTTATAGGCTTTGGCAATCTCCAATTATTGTAATGGCTGCAGTAAATGCAGCCGTGCTTAAGGGATTAGGACCTGCATGTGCTGTTGTGCAGGCAGTTTTGAAAGTCTGATCTCACTGAAGCCAGTGGATATCAGTTTGCGTGGCTGAGGCCCAGACCTGTCCTGAATGTGTGTATTTAAATATTTACTGCCATATGTACCATTTCATTTTATGCCAGCTTTCAGCATGTTATACCAATGTATTACTAATGCACTGCAATGGTAAATCACACCCCACATCTTGAGCTCTGGGGGTTATATTGGAAATCATTTCATTACAATGGCACTAGAATTGTTAAAAACATTAATTTTATACATAGGGATCTTTGCATATACAGTTGCTCATTGCTTTGGTGTTATACTTCCTTTAGTTTGAAAGGTTGATATTGTTTTTCATCAGATCTGTATCGAGGGGAATATTGCAAGTGGGAAAACAACATGCCTGGATTATTTTGCAAAAACTACCAGCATTGAGGTACTGGATTTTTTTACTGCTCAATCACGTCTTTGTCTTGCAATTTATAGTATTGACAGTATTCATTAGGGCTGTGAAAAGCTTCGGTAGCTGATTTGATTTGGAGGAGATTTGGCTCGATTCAGGGACCAAATCTCCAAATCGAATTGGGAGACCAGTTAAAAGCTCCAAATTGATTTGAAGCATCTGAATTGATACAGAAAAGCTTTGGAAAAGATTTGGCTGCTTCAGAGATTTGGCCATAGACTAAACAGGCAGCTGACAAGGCTGTTGGGGCTGGGGAGAAGGAAGGTGCGTGGGGAGGGATTGGGGCTGGAACTGGGACAAGCTGCCCAGCTGGTGGGGGTGGGATGCAGATGCAGCTAGCTCTAGGCAGAAGGGGGCGAGTGGCAGCAGGGCAGAGCCCCTGCTCCTACTGCTGATGTGGGCACTATGCCTTGCTGCTGCCCAAAGCGAGTTGTGCCTACATTTTGCACCCACACCATATGGCAGCTGCCACATGGGTGCCAGGTGTGGGGGGGAGCGCTCCCCTCTGCCCTGCATTGTGCAGGGGGGCTCTGCCACGAGTGCCCAAAGGCCCCAATCGCAGCTGCTGCATCTGGTGAGTGCAGGGCTTTTTTTTTTTTTTTTTTTAAAGTGCCGGGACTAGGCTGGGGCCAGGTAGGGGATGGGGCTAGGCAGGGCAGCCTTGAGGGCTTCTCCCGTGGCTCCCCCCACCTGGGGAGAGGCTGGCGCAGCCAGAGGAGCTGCCCGGTTGTGCCTGCCTCTCCCTGGCCAATCCGAATCAGCGCTGAATCTTCTGAAGCCGATTCAGCCGAATCGATTCAGGACTGTGATCCAAATCTCCAAATTGAATCACTGTCCTTCAAAGTGGCTGAATCCGAATCTGAATCAAATAATTCCCTATTTGCACAGGCCTGGTATTCATGTCTTCCAAAGCATCCAGATTTCAGGAGAAGTAGTACGAACCAAAAACTTGTTAGCCTTCTTTTTAAATTATATTATTCCCTTAAAAGCTTGAAAGTAACATAATTTGTTGTGCTGCTGCCCAGTCTCATTTGGCAACCAGCAATCTATTTTTCCTTTCTCTCCGTCTCTCTCTCTCTCTCTCTCTCTCTCTCTCTTTCTCAAGTTATTGGCGTAAGAGCCATCATAGTCTGTTTTATTTATGACTGTGCTTGTGTTCGGGTTAATTCTGGCTTGCATCCTCTTAGTTACTCTGTAGAATATATTTCTTGTGTTAATAGCCTGTTAACTATCTGTGCTTGCTTGACTAAAGGCGGACATGCAATGTTTCCCTGATTTGACACCTGTTAATTTGTGACATGGAATAGTATTGGCTACTGTTAGAGTGGAATTATGAAAAAATATTTTAAAGAGAAATTAATAGTAGGTTAGAGGAAATGAAATGCACACAACCCAGAAAATGTTTTGATGTTGAAACACTGAATTTTGGTAATAAAGACTTATCCTGGCATAAATTAAGAATAACTAGTAGAACCATCATTTTTATTCACTTTGATTAATAGATTTTTTTGTAAAGTCTTAAATGTATCCTTAATCGAAAAACCAAATAAGAGAGAGCAGAAGTAAAGAAGCTGAAGACAGTTGGTTACATAGCTATAGAACTGAGGTAAAGTTATGCTGGTTGGAAAAATACACTTAGACAACTGATCTTTGGAACATATCCAGCAGATACAGGTTTTGATTTCACATTCTCTTAAACCAGGGGTGCTAAAGGGATGGCACCTAGAGCCCTCAGATCCAGCCCACGGTGCTTTCCATGGGCCTTGGATCAGCCCCACATGCCACATGCAGTACATGCGCTGACTGGTCCTGCGTGATGCATGCAGCACAGGGGGCTGATCTCTTGGCCTGATTCAGCCCATGAACTGGTGATGTACCCTTTCTCTGACCCATGGGGATGGAGGAGTTTGATTTAAATGAAACTTCTTAGGTAGGAAAAAGACAAACCTAGTATTGGTTTAAACGAAACAGATTCTGAAAAACCTCACTAGATGTAGAATTTTGTTTGCATTGAATTTTAAATGTTGTCAAACATTAATGCAGAAGTCCAGGATTCTTTATGGGAATACTAGGCATCAGGAGGGCACTTAGTAATTTGAAAGGCATAAATCCATGAGGAATAAGTAGCCATTAACTTGAACAATAGTTTGGGTTTTTTTTCCCCCTAGTGTGCCTGCAGCCTAAAATGTTAAATATTTAAAGGCACGTGTGAAGCAGACTGATTGATTTTGCCAGGTTTCCCTCAGACCCTGATCCTACAATGCTGGTGAATTCTTATGCTGGCATGAAGCCCCTTGGGAGTCTAATACAATTTTGCCTGCTTTGGACACAGCAGATCTTTTTCTGTTTAATTTTGATCATTTATAAAAGACCTAACTGCATCTTTTAAACCTCAGAAATAAAATGAGCATTTTGTACAAAGGCATATTGCTCTTCAGCTTCTATTCCTTTGTTTACCAGTGTTGTCCTATGGGAAATTAATATGTGGAAGAATAATCAGGTCTTTGGGATGAAACACTGTCTATATTTGGTATCCATTCTTTTCCCTCTATGCTGTTACTGATAAATGCAGGCGAAGGATTCATTACAGGGAGACCTGTGATATCAGCCTGTCAATGCTTTATTTTTCTAGATTGATGAAAATAATGAAAAAGGACATTTTGGTAATGAAAACCCATGTTTTTAATTTTTATAATAGCTCTCTAATATTAAAGTTTTTAATTTCATTATTCAGTGCTTTTTAAAAAATGAATGAGTTCCTGTCCATGACTGTAGTCCTATTTTTTTTTTAATTAATTATTCTTATTATGTTGATACATGCAGATACAAATTCTAAACCACTTGGGTAATGTGAAATGAATGTCATTTTTAAAAAAAGGTTTTGACGGAACCAGTGGCGAAATGGAGGAATGTTCACGGTCATAATCTCCTGGTAAGCAGCAGGAATAAATCCTCTAAATACTATCACTTTTTAAACAGTGTGTCCTTACATTCTCAAAGTCTTGTGTCCATGTAGCTTCATACCCATCAATACAGCCCCTGGGAAGGGGGTGGCTGAAGTCTTATGCAAGTGAAAAACCACACCTGCCACTGATGATATTTTTCTGTGTTTGCAGGGTAAGCACTGAAGTGATGCTGCTTATAAAAGACTGTACCAGTGAGGGGCACAGACTTTGACCTTGTCACTTGCTCATAGACACTGTGCCCATGCAAAGTCTTATTTTCAAGTCACAGGGACTCTAATGGCATGATGGTCTGGTTGCAAAGAGCAGGTGGCAGGATGGAGGCTGAATGCGGGTTTAGAGATACAAGGACCTGTTATTGCCTGTTCGTAACCAGGCTCAGACTGGGGCAGCTTTTTATATTGTCAGTCAAAGAGGACAGGGCTTTATGTAATTGTAAAATATTTTGCTCTGTTCTATGTGTGTAAGTGGTGTGGACTTCTGGGAGTGTTTCTTGACACATGAGGAAGGATAGAGTGTGGGGCAACTTCATTGACTTTAGTGAGAGTGGAGGGTGCTCATCAGTTTGCCTTGCAAATTGGTTGTCACATTTCCAAGGGCAGCCATGCATTGGTTGGAAACTGCCCTCTCCAGCTGGTAAATGGCCTTGCTGATGAAACCAGGTGGCCATACTGAAATAAATCATAAGTTTAATTTTCAGGCTAAACTGCATGTGCACTCTAGGGTTTGTCTGATTGTAGGCTGCAGCATGGCATAGAGATGTGTGAGCTAGTGTTACATAGCCTAGCTTGGGTACTAGAAACTACCTACCTGTGAAACCGGGAGCTCAGAGGAAGGTAATTTATCCTGTTTCTTAGTACATGAGCCTGCGTAGAACTCCCTGGTGCTACAGCTAGATGGCTTCTGTTACCCAGGTTAGCATAGGCATTTCTTCATCATGTGACAGTCTAGACTGCCACCTGGCAAAGTCCCTGGATTCCTGAACCTACGCTGTATGGTTTGGCACCACTGTTCGTAGCTGTACTGGAGAAGAGCAAATTCCTTTGGGTGTAGATTACTGATGCTCTGCTTTCAGTTTGTTTCTCTTCCTTGTGTAGGGTTGGGTGCACTTTCCTCCTACTTGGCTATATCACCAGCCTCTGCAGAAGTACTCACCTGCTCACTGGGGATCTTTTGAGGAGGGATATGTGGCCCCAGGCAGTTCAGCTCCTTGTAAGCCTCTGTGCCTTTTTAAATAGCACTAGAGGCTAAGACGTCCCATTTAGACAATATATTGTGTTCTTTGAATTTCATTAAGGGCTGACATTTAACAGGTATGGGGAAGATAATTGAAGTGGGACAGGAATACTGAGGATCTAAGAGATGGTTTGAGGAGCCATAAGGGAAAATAGTTATAATATTTTGGATAAAGGACACGTTGTTTTCAGTCTTGGTGTATTCCAGCTATATCCAGCTGCTCCTGTTTGCAGCATTAATGGGTGCCCTGAAAAATTGCTTCTTGACCTGGAACGCAGAAATGAAGGCAATTTTTGTTAGGCAGTGAGCAGCTTGCCCTCTCTCAGAGGTGAAACTTTAGCTAGAGACCGCTTCCAGTACATGAGCTGCAATGCCGAGCATCCAGTACTGAGCACCTGTAACTCACTTTGAGTTCTGTCTTCTTTATGTGTCTCCATCCTAGGGCCATAATTCCTATACATGCTCTGCCAAATGCAGATGATCAATATGGTTCTTTTCATAGGTAAATGATATTGTTTTAGCAACTCTGAGTAGTTGTAAAGAGTCATGAAATGTTTGACAGAAACAAATTGGTCTAACCTGTTTCCATTTCTGTTTTACTCTCTAATCCTCAACACCAGGGTTTAATGTATCAAGATTCATCGCGATGGGGGATTACGTTACAGACATATGTACAACTTACCATGCTGGACCAACATACCAGACCAATGGTAAATTTCTGATTCTTTTTTCCTTATACCCAGAAACAGATATCAAGATGTGTTTTTTGATTAAAGATACTTTGACCTGCAGCCAACAGGTAAAGATGCTAGGAAGGTGTGACTTTGTCTTCATTTTTGAGACTAGTGAGAATTTCCATGTGGAAGGAGTTCTTGTCTTGGCTTGAGACCTCATTAATCTGGATTTCTCATTCTCTGGCCACTTGATACTGTCTCAGGTTATTCTTCTACCTGAAAAATTTGTTGTGGCATCTGAATTTGCTTTTGAGCAGGGATCCTTCTTTGTTAAAGTGCCACATACAGTTGTTGCCTTCTATAACTAATTGTTACTCTTTTGGTATAGATATATAAGGTGGGGGGCTTGGGCCTTCATTAGTTTTTTCCTTTCCGTCTTGTAAGTGACATTTCTTCAGGTTCTGTACTGAAACATGTTCTGTCTTAAAGACTTGGGCTGACCCCATTAACGGTGTGTTTAGTGTAGCTCTGAGGGTAATTAGTGTGATGTAGTGGGGGGGAGAATCTTTGATTTGCTAATAAAAACGGTAAGTGATTCCTGAGTAGTAGTTTAAGAGGGCAAGCTTCAGAGGAAAGATACTGAGATTAGTAGCCTTTTATAACAGCGGTGTTCCTACCAGTCTTAAAATACTGGGGGGCAATTTTTTTGGCAAGCAGGCCACAAAATAAGTTCCACACACTTCCTGGTGCCACTCAATTCCCTTCCCCATACCAAGCGATTGCTTTGCTTTCCGCTTCCTTCACCATCTTGCTATGCTTTCTGTTCCTTGCCCAATCTGTTGCTCTGCTTTCTGGGTCCTGCCCTGTCTGCCATTATGTTCCCTGCACCCTCCCTGATATGCCGTGTGCACCACACAGAGGCTGCCTGTGACACTTGTGGCATTCATACTGCAGGTTGGCCACCCCTGTTGTAGACCAACAGTAAAATACCTGAACCTGGCCATCATCTGATATATGTGCTGGGAAGCTTTTCCTCATCTTGAACTGCTTTAAGAAGGCCTGCAAAGTGCTGTTGCTTGTGCTGAAGTTGAGGAAGTGCATACAGCTGCCATCTATGGAAGTTGCAATGGGGTGCCATGAAACCAAAGGCCACCCCCTCTACACCTACACCCATTTAATGTGTGCAACCATGCCTGCTCCCTCCCCATCCTTGGGTGTGTAGTCTGTTTTTGTGTTCCACAGACAAAATGCCTTCCACATCTGTACCTTGCTATCCATACTTCATAGCACAGCTTTGGCTTTCACAGCCACAAGAGAGCCCTCTTTGTTGTACAGCTTCAAGGCAGATGGAAGTCTGTTCTCTTGTGTTCCTGTAGATAATATAGGGGGCTAAGGAAGTTGAAGTCTTCCAGACTCCTGGCTTTCAGAGCACCCTAAAAAGAACCAGTGCTGTTCTGAAACAGCTAGGAGTTGAAGGTTTGCAGGATGTCACCATGCAAAGGAGCACATGCCATGCCTGACACCTGGGGTTGCCTGGTTTCCAAAAGACACTTTCATATCCTGGACATCTCCCAGCTCAGCTGCACAGAAATGCCCAAAATTTCTTTTCCAGTTGGGATTTTTAATATTTGAAAATCAGTCTGTCACTAGCAAGCAACATATGTAAGACCTCATTAAAACCTAAAAATTCCCTTGCATTCTACTCTCTGTTTTGCTGCTAGGCCTATCTTGCCCTCACAGGGACAGTTGTAATTTGTGTGATCCTTAGTTCTGTGTCGAATAGCTGACCGGAAAAAAACTCTTCCAATGTTGCCTCACTTCCCAGAAGAGAAGCACATTTGGGTGGTGCATCAGAAAAAGATGTGCAACTTGCCAGTTGCAGTCACTGCTTTGACCTTGCTGGAGGAGGAGGAGTAGCCCACTGAAGATGGGTCTAAAATTCTTTTTCCTTTCCATAGCTTCTGTGATTTCCCTCTGCTATAAGAACGTACAAATTGGGCAGTGGCAGTCCTGTTCATCTGTGGCTTCTAATGGACCACAGGCTGTTTTTTTTCTAATTAAGTAGCTGGTGATTAGCCTGTTTGTATTGGGTCTGGTGCTTCTGCAGTCAGCTTTAATCCATCTTCCATAAGGCTAGCATGTCAGGAAACTCCTGCTCTTGGAATCCAAGATTTATATACCTAATTTTTCCTGAGTGATTTCTTCTGTTCTGAACGAGCAAATAGTCTGACTTCTAACTCTGGAAAAAAAAAAACAGCTTGGTGTAGTGTAGGGCCTTTAATAATGCAGTGACCATGAAGCTGGAGGTAAAAAGAATTTTATGAGTTGAAAGAAATGAGCAGTGCTGGAGAATGTAAACTAGTCAATGACTCTTGATTTTATTTTCTAGATTTCCCCCATAAGAATGATGGAGAGGTCAATTCACAGTGCAAAAAACATTTTTGTTGAAAACTTATATCGAAGGTACAGTACACGCTCCTTCAGGTTCTTGTTTTAATAGAGCTTTTAAAGTAAAACATAAAATGGTCATTTTTGGGTTTTTTGATAATTTATATTTAAATAATTATGAAATTGGCAGTAATTGTATTAAAGAGTTAATTTTTTTGCTCAGATGTGCTGCTGTTATCTTTAAGGACTATAGGTAAGTAGAGTCTGGAGAATTTGCCTCTGTGTATATGAATGACTAGAGGAGTCTTTTGGATGAAATGTACACTGGATACTTAGGATATTGGTTCTTCAGCAGATTTATTTATTACCGTCAGCTATGGGCTGAAGCACAACAGATATTTTATTGCATTCAGAAAGATATATTACAAATGAAGACAGGACATGGAAAGTAATCGTGTTGAAACTGAATGTGCATAAATGAACCCAGATAGAATTTGGCCAGGGTTTGAAGCCTGAATTGCCTTCCCTTATAAATGGAGACTGGAGTGATATATTTTTTAGGACCTCAGTGCAGTCAACTCCAAATCTGGCTCATGCCAAAGCGCAGTATCCTAAAATCATTCCAGGTCCCTTGTTGAGGGAGAGTGCTACCTATTGATTTAGAGCGGTCACTTCCTTCTGCATCCTTGGGGTTCTTTAGGGAAACAGCCGTGTATTGACCATGTCCCAACCCTGCTTACTTGTGCGAACTGATGGGACCACAGCCTGAGACGGAGTATGTGGAGGCAGTAAATTGACTGGGTATCAAGTGCCTTTTCATCTGAAATGACACAGTTCATCAGTCCTGATTGTTCCTTACAGTGCTGACTTTTTTTTTAAAAATAAATTGGAAATTGAAAGAAATGAGTTATGGTTTGTCATACCCTTGGCTGGGCAAAGAACGTGTTTCTTGTCCTTTTCTGGGGAGAAACATCTGCTTGCCACAAGATGGCATCCATACTACACAAGCTAGTTTGTCATATGTGTGTGTTGGGCTGCTTCTGTGTTTTCATGAGAGTTGATAAGATGTAAAGAATACCATCACAGTTGAAAATTAAATGTTTATTACGCTGTATCCAGAAGAAATGTACTTGGGTTTAATTTTTTTGCTTTTAAGGTTATATCTAAATCTGAATCCGAATAATCTGTTTTAACATTAGCCCAAATATTTGTGTCATAAGAACTGAAAATCCTGTCTGTTGCTAAAATGCTATGCATGATATGTGTTGGGCTACATTTGCTGACTTAAAAAAAAGGGGGGGGTGAAATTACAAAGGCCTTTACCCCTTTCAGCTCTGTAGGTGCGAGTGTGGAATTGGATTAGGACCGTGGTATTTCTTTTCTGACTTTCTATAGTAGAATAGAAGCCAGTACAATTAAATGGTGGCAAATACTGCATCTTTTTTGCCTGGTCTGTGAAAGGGGTTATATTTAGGTTTTGGAAAACTACTGTGGAGAACATGGAGAAGGAGGAATGGTGGGTAAATGGCAAAGTTTTAATGGATCATATGTGACACTGTATGTCTTTTAGGGCCTATTTTGGGTCTTCTAAGATGAAGCGTCTTGTAATCATGTAATTAATTTGCTTATAGTTGCATTGCCTCTTACTGTAATAGTGTTTATTTCTAAGATATACAAGGCCAGATTTTCTGGATACTTATAAAAACAGTATGAATGATGATGATTGATTTTTAAACCATTGAAAAAGTCTAGTAGTTGCACTGGAGTTTGGATGTTAGGTAGATAAACAACCTGTACACACTAGAAATCACAGGAGAGATATTTCAGACGCTTGCACTGTACTGAATAGCCCTAAGGACAGTGATCTGAGTGTTGTACACAAGTATATACTTACTATCTTGCTAACTAGAATGAATGCTGTGGAAGGTTTTAATGCAATTTCAGATTGCTTAATGGAGACCTTTAGTCATGTGATGTCAGTAATATGGCTCCTTCTTCTAAGTTATCAACTAAGATATAAAATGATGTGCTTTTTAGTAATGGCAGTATGAGAACCTTACTAGAAATAGGTTTTGATTCCCTATATATACAATGGTGAGTTACACAGTAGTTTTAGTTTATGGTGACCCTTTCAATTGCTTGCAAAAATTGGTGAAATTAAGGAAAATAACTGCTCCATTAGACCTCATAAAACTCCAAGTTAAAAGCTTGAGAAAGTAGTCACTTGCTAATAGAGGAGCCACAGGACAAACAGGGTTTTTCTATGGAGTTGAGGCAGTGACTAGAGAATTTCTTCTACTGTTAGCTGCATCTCTTCAGTTGAGTCTGGCTAAAAGATCCTAACCCTTAGCCAGGTAATGGGGTCAGTTCTCTAGGTCAGTGGTCTCCAGCCTGTTGAATGGTGAAGATCACTTTTTAGTAGTAAAGGGCTCCCCAGGATCTACTACCTGCCCGTCCCTGGCTGGGCTGAGGCTGCCCCCACGTGAGTCCCTGCCGCTGAGCAGAGCTATGCCCACACACACGGCCAGCTGCAGTGGGACTCAAGGTGCAACAGCAGCTGCCTCTGCCCTGTAGAGATGGGGAGGGAGCCCCCACCACACCCCTGGAGGAGCCCCTGGGCTCCAATCTTCCTATCACCCAGCCGGGCTGTTGCCCCACCTACCGTCCCCTGCTCCTGGCTGGGCCGCACGGTCGGTTGCTCACCGCAGGGGGCCTCGATCTGTCCCCTGCCCCTTTCCTCCCCCACAGATCGACCTACTGGGGCTGGCATATATGCATGCATCCAGCTGTCCTCCAGCCCAGGATCAACCCAAAGAGCCTCTGGGATCTACCTGTCAATCAGGATCCCCAGGTTGGTGACTACTGAGCTAGGTAAAAACTATGAACAGCCACAAAGAAAACCTAGGATAGGCTGCCAGTATTACAAGTGGGAGTTGGTTACTTGGCATTGGGTGCCTGGGAAGCTTGACTAACCTGAAAGACATTTGTAGGTTAAGGCTGCTGGAACTTGATTAAGAAATCCAGATCCAACTAACCTTTCTCGTGTAGAGACTATGTACACATATGGCTAGGGATCTCTCTAAATTAAAAACTTATCAGTTTTTGCTATGGATTGATCGCCGTGTGAAGCTTTAATTCTACGGTCATTTTGTGGCAACCCTGCCCCTTGGTGCTGATTGGTGGAGGGACAAGGGGGTAGCCACAATCTTGTCTGCTGCCTTGTGCCACCCTGCCAGCTGGCGCCTTGTCCTCCCAGCAGCAAGGACCACTGGCTCCCACTGGGGAGCCAACATTTTATTTTTATTAAGTTTTTTTTTTGGTATTGTCTTTTTGCAGATTTCACCCACAGTTTTGGGGTTTCCTCAAAGTCCATGAAACCACGAATTGATTAGGTCCCTACATATAGCAATGAGAGTCTTAGTTTAAAATCAGTGTAGGTGGGTATTTTATTTAAAGGGTTTGCTAACAAGTTAATGAAAGGCTGTATAAATAAAGGGGGTAGTGAAGCCCCCGGCTGCTCTGAGCTGGGTGGACGTTCTGTAGAAGAGCACTGGTTATGTTATACGCAGCAAAAGTCTCTATCTCTAGGTCCATATCTCCAGTCTAAACAAACTTTTCTTCTCAGGGAAGATAACTTTTAATCCTGGAGGAAGGGACAGGGAGGTAGGGAGTTCCAGGTGTTCCTCCCACCTTTGCCATTGATTCATTGCACTCATAAAGTTACTCTGTCCCTAATTCCTCATCTCTCTCATTGGGGGAAAGCCTGTGAAGAAAGAATATTTTATAGAGATGTTGCAAGGATCAAATTGGCAACATTTACCATGCCTTTACCTTCAGTGAAAGGCATCATAGAAACGAAAATCATTCTATATTCTTATTGTGATTCCAACTCTTGTATTTAGCATTGAAATGGAAACGAGCATTATCTTTTTTAGCAATTTTAGGCATATATGCATGACAGTAAATATTAACTAATAATTTTTTTTTCCATTTGAATTCTCACTGGCGCTTGGGATGGGAAGTTGCTAACACTGGGTGCATTTCCGTGTGCTATTAGCACAGAGCAATCAACTCTGGGACATATGCTCCTGGGCACTGCATTTACATGTGCACTTGAGATCACAGCACGTTGGCAGGGGGCTTGTGTGAGGCGGAGGCAGGTAAGCTTGCCAGGCTTGCTCTCCCCTCAACATGCTGTGAAGGGGATATCAAGCAGCCCCGGCACTGAAGCACCCTTAGGTCCCAGCCAGCCCTGTCAGCATCTGCATGCGTGTCGCTGTGTGTTGAAGGACTCTGCCATACAATTGTACTTGCATTTACAAGTACTAACTTGCAGCGGAGTTAATTAGTTTCCTGCAGCCTAATAGAGCTGCACGTGTATACATTGAGACTTTACTGTGGAGCTAATTAGGCAGCTCTGCAGTAGACATCTTTTGTAGATGCGTCCACTATTAGATAACCTTGGCCATACCAGCTTTACTTTGGAGGAGTCATGTCCTTGTCAGAATTTCAGAAATAAAGCACCTTTTAGTGCTTTGAATCTTGTTCCTGACTTTCTGGACTGTGAACACAAGCATTTCTTTTGCCTTAACTAGTATCACTCTAACAAGCAAAAACTAGCTGAATGCAAGAGGTTGCGGAGTAGTCTTCCACTAGAGACTAGACTGTGTTTCATTGTGTTTTTGTTTTCTATCTGTTTGGGTGCGGCCTTCTCTTTTCTTTCATTCAAGAAACAGAAATAAGGTTGAGTCTACCACTTTTGAGAAATATGTATTTGAGAAATATATAAGTGGTGGAATCCATTTTATTTCTGTTTCTTGGCTTGTGCTATTAAAATATAACCTTTAAAAATTATTATTGATTGAGACACAGACATTTGCTAGTTAAGGGTATTGGAAAAACAACAGTTGCTCACAATGAATTGTTGCCGTTTTTTTTCTTTTCCTCTCTACAAACTGTTGAGACAAGCTGTTCATTTGGATAGCAGGGAAGGATGGGGGTGGTAGGGTATCTTTTTACTTTTTTTTTCTCATCATGATTTTGCTCTTTTTCTTGGTTTACTCATTATCAATATTGTACTCATCTGTATATTGTGCTTTGTCCGTCCTGGCAGCGATCAAAACGTATTGCCAGAAGGATAGTTTAAAAGCCCATAGTGTCTCTTACTTCAAGCTCATCTGAGAACTGCAGCCATCATCCATTTTATTAGCAGAGAGCTGAAGGCCTTTCACATTGCTGCTTTATATTCCGCTGTGTTTCTGTTACAGAGTCTCTTTTAGGAAGGGGCTGCATTTTCCACTGCATGGCAAGAAGACATCATAATCAAAAAATAACTTGGTTTTTCATCCTTAATACACAAGTCTTCTATTAACTTGCATTTCTATGACAGTTGCTTTCATATTTTATTATTCTTATTAAGATCATTTTGGAATAGTTGTCTACAGTCTTATACTGTGTGACGAATATAGAGCTCAAATTAACCATCTTGAATATTTCAGCAGTTCTCTCCTCTAATAAATCCTTCTCGCATAGAAAGAAAAGTCAAATTTATGTGGTGCCATTAATATGAGTCTTGTTGCTCTTTGTTTGGTGACTGGAGTGTTATAATGAATTGTCAATTTTGCTTAGTAAATCAAAGCATTATGGCTCTGCACACTGCAACAGTTCAAATGTATTCGTAACAATCCTGCTGGGAGGAATTTTAGAAATATCATTTGATGCTAATTTGTTATTGTCACTGTTTAATTGTGAGTGTTGGAACGTTTGCCTACTTGGTTCACCAAGTAATTTTGTTTTTATTAAACAACAACAATAATGAAACTGTTAACTATTAAGCAGCGAGGCTTATATTGGTTAGAATCCATTTAGGGCTAGAAAATAATTCTAGCTTTTCTTGTGTTCAGTCCGAGAACATTGTTATGAGTCCTTGTGCGTCTAGGGAAGTTATGGGTCAGCATCTCATTTAATTTATGCTGGAGTAAATCAGGAGTAACTTTAGTGAGCTCACAGGTTAAACACCAGTGCAAGTCATGTGGCTGGAAGCTTAGAATGGGACCCCATATTTGGTACAGTGAATGGCTGTGTGATAAAGGATGTTCATAAATAATATAATGGATCACTTTTCTTGTTTGCAGTGGGAGAATGCCAGAAGTGGATTACTTCGTACTAACTGAATGGTTTGAATGGATCAAGAAGAATATTGATGTTTCAGTTGACTTGATAGGTAAGATATGTTGTTTGTAACAGTTGTCCCCCTTTTGTGTGGGTTTTTTTGTTTGTATTAGGGTAAAAAAAAATGAAATTATAAATTGATGTATCTCTGTGGCAGGACACTGTTTGTGCCTGCCACTATAAGGGCCTGAACCCAGCAGCCGGCAGGTGCCAGATGAGGGCAGCTATTTTAGATTCAGGGCTGCCCATATAAACAGGGCATTTTGCTGCTAGAAGAGGGCTGCTGGTATCAACTGGAGGAAAGGGAGGAGCTGTAGGGGACGGTCAGGAGGCTCCTGGGCATGACCTAAAACTGCATCCTGCGGGGAGTGGGTGGCTTGGTGGGGCTCTCAGTGGCACAGGAGCCCCCAGGAAATGTCAGGCCAGTTACCACCCTGGTGAAAGGTGGGTTGGGGCACCTTAACCCTAGCTCCCACCTTTGGGTGGGTCAGGTGACAATGGAGGTAGAGAGGGCCAGGCATGGCTATGGCCACCTGAGGAGGGAAGCCCCGAGACCCCAAGTAAATGGGGTGTTGTGGAGCCCAGAGTGAGCGGGAGAAGAACTAGAGGGCTGAGAGCCCAGTACACATACAGACCTGGAAGGGGCCAGAGTATACTTAAACCCAGTCAGGTAATTGGCTGGCCACTATCCCAGTGAGGGTCGTGGGAGAGGCCCAACAGGTACGTCTGCCAGCCAAGGAATGGACTAGCTAAGCCTATGGCCAAAGGGTGCGAGGGAGCAAAGTGGCATAAGTTGTTTATGCAAGAAAGAGACCCTGTAAGAGAGGGTGGAGTGAGTGAGGCCTGGGTGAGAGGCAGGCAGTATGAATGTGCATGTGACTGAGGCCTGACAGCGTGGCCTAAGCATGCTCTGGCTGTAGGTCAGGGACACTGGAACATCTGGATGCCATCTGCGAGGCTTGGGCCATGGTGTAGGGCAGGTGCGGAGCCACAGCCACCCCCAAATATGGGGGTGCAGTAATGGGCAGCCTTCCACCTTATTTAACAGCATATTATTATTCCAACAAGGCATGGTGGGTGAAACAGGCAGGCAGCATGCCCAGAGGCAGGCTGGGGGCTAGCTACAGCTAGCGGGGATGCCCACTTTGCCACAATCTCTATGAGTTCTACATAATTCCTATAATACCAGAAACATTTTCTTCACGTATGTGTTGGAGGGTGGAAATGCCTTTGGAGTGCTTGCTGCTTCATTGCTATGCTTCATCTAACCTTCACCAGGACTTGGAAATGGTTGTTTTCCTTTGAAAGCAGATCCATTGGTTCCATTGCTGGCCATTCATTAAAACAATGTGGAAGTCTAGCCGGCAACCAAGTCAGAGGTTTCCTATATAGATAATTCTTGCATTGGTTTTGAAGCAGATTCCTTATCTATTTTTTTTTCTAAAAAATGATCTTTGTACATATCTATTCCAATGTTTTGTGGCAGTTTATCTACAGACTTCTCCTGAAACTTGTTACGAGAGGTTAAAGAGGAGATGCAGAAAAGAGGAAAAGATCATTCCCGTGGTAAGAAGACCAGATCCTTAGGAAGCAAACTAGACTGCTTTGTGTTTGGCTCATTTTGGCTATCATGTTGTATGTTCAGTTCTAAAGTCTTGGCCTTGCTGCAGTGTGATCCAGCTGGTTCTATTTAGTGTATTATTAGGCCAGGTTGTGCAGCAGGGCAGTGCTGGTCCCTGCTGTGTGACCTGGCTCAGCAGGGAGCAGGGACGGGCAGTGGTGGTGAGGAGACCCCCGGCGCAGATCTCTGCTCCCTGCGGAGCCAAGTCGTGTGGCAGGGAGCGGCAGGCTTGCTCACTGCTCTGCGCTGCTTCCATGCCCTGCGCCCCAGTACGAGAGGGATCAGAGATCTGCATGGGGGTCTCCTTGCCTGCACTGAGGGCAGCGGTCCTCCCTCAGATGAGCCACCCATGGCTTTGCTCCCTGCTGGGGCCCTGCAGGGCAGTAGGGTTGTGTGAAGCTTGCAGCCCATTGGAAACAAGATTTGAAGGAGATTTGTCAGAGATGAATCTCCGAAACAGATTCGGCCGAAACACTGAAAGGAATCGCTGTCCTCCGAAACGTTTGAATCCGAAACAGAAGTGAAATGCAAGTGTTTCACGCAGTCCTATTATCTAGTCCAAACCCCTGCTCAGGGTAGGACCATTCCCAACTAGATCATCCTATCCAAAGCTTTGTCTAGCTGGGTCTTGAAAACCTCTAAGGATGTGGAGTCCACCACCTCTCTGAGTAACCTGTTGCAGTGTTTTACTACCCTCCTAGTGGGAGAGTGTTTCCTAATATCCAACCTAAACTTCCTGGCTGCAATTTGAGACTGTTGCTTCTTGTTCTGTTATCTGCCACCACTGAGAACTGTCTAGTTCCATCTTCTTTTGAATCTCCCTTCAGGTAGCTGAAGGCTTTATAAGTATTCCTTAATATAGAATAAGAAAAAAGAAATAGTATTAGGAAGAAGAGGCAGGCAGCTTTGTAGGATTATAGTCTAGCTGTGTGCATTCACTCCTTTTATTATTTAAAAAATCAAAATGATTATAGGTGCTATTTTGTTCAAGTCCTGAATGTTTGCAGTTCTAGTTGGATAGTACTATGGAAAAGTTTTATGTGAAGGTCTCATACCAAAAAGGTCTTTTATTAATGAAACACTGAGCAAGAAGTAAATAGGATAGCATCAGGAATGGGCTGCATATAACAGTGTTTTTACAGTCGTGGGTAGGTGGTGAATGCAAGCAAAGAGCTAAATTCCAGTACCATGTGAAATTTTCCCTTGGAGAATAAGCCCTTTCTGCTATTTTACTGCAGTAGCTTTGAAGAGACGCAGTGTGTTATGTTGCAGTTCTCTCCTTGTTACTGAGAGAAAACGATTGTGAATGTGAAAGGTTAAGTCATCTCCATGAACAGCTAATAGTGGCTGACAAGCAAAAATGCTTTTAAAGAAGGTGGGTGGAAGTAGAAGAAAATTAACTGGGACTGTTAGGGGGGCAAAAAGTATCCTCTGGAAAAGCAGCTCTGAAGTAGTGTTTCAGTTTTCCTTTTTGTCCTTGTTCATCCTTCCATGGTGGTCATCTTTCTTTTAGTGTTAAGTTGCATGCCTTCCCTGGAAGAGAAACTAGCAGCCTTGATCTTGTCTGGATGAAGCCGTCATTGGCTAAATCATTATAATGGTATACTGTAATACCTAGTTAAGCTCAAAAACTTGTGATTCTTCATTTCTTTATCAGTGGGAATGAGAAAAGGAGAAATGAGATGTAAATAAGGAGAAATGATGAGATTCCACCTCCTGTCGATTCAGTGTGGGTTCACCATGACGTAGCAACAGCACTCATTGAAATGATACTGCTTGCTGGAGCTAGAATTAAAAGGAGAAAAGAAAAGAAAAAAATACCCAAACCCTAAATGGTTCATATGATATTTGCTTTGAATTGCAGCCAAGCTGCTCTCTAGGAAGAAATAATATAATCAGAATATTGGGTAAAGATTTCTGACATGTTGTATGGTCTGTCATGGCAGTGAAGTACATAATAAAAACCTGCATGACTCTATTTCTCAAATTGCCCATGGAAGCTAAACTTTTATGTTGAATGTTTGCTGGTATCTGTTGGCTATGTGCAAAATTTATGTAAATCATTGACCTGTTAGTTGATTTCAGTTTGTTTAAATATATGATTTCTGTAGTTATTTAGAATGTACGTATGAATTCATGTTGTTTGAATGCCTTTTTTATAGGAATATTTACAAGCTATCCATGAGCTCTATGAGGAGTGGCTCATTAAGCAGACACTCTTTAATGTTTCCTGTCCGGTTCTTGTAAGTATAGTTTATCAGTTATAGTCAGTTCAGCAAAGGGGGGAAAAAAAAAGGGAAAGCCTCAGTCTTTGAATGTTAACATTTTGTGATTTAGTTGTGAAAGTTACACATGTATTTTTCAAAAACTTGAAAGAGGCATTGACATGTGTCCAGCATAAGAGTTTGAACCTGCAAAGGGAGCTGGTGGAATGGGAAGGGACTACTTATAGTAGCAAACACTGTTTGATTTTTAAATCCCATCCCTGTACTGAAAACAAACTGGCCTGGTACCTAGGAGTGGTTCAGTCGGGGCCCGTGCAAGTGTTTGATTCTTAAATGCTAGACCTGCATCATCTTGTGAAATGGTAGAGCATGTTTTCGCAGAGCGTCTCATTCTAATGTTCACTTCCTGTTTTCCAGGTGATTGAGGCAGACCACGACATGCAGAAAATGATAGAAAAGTATGAAGAAAATCGGGACCGAATATTAACCCCTTACAGTCTACGGCAGTGTTTGTAGATAGCTAGCTTTGTAGACAGACTGCTGAAAACTGTCTGCCCTGATTTTAGGGGAAGTCTGAGCAACATTTTCCAACATTTTGAACGCTGTGGTCTCTCACTTGAAATTTTGTTTTACAAAGCACAGGTGACAGCTACAAAGACAAGTGGGCCATGTTTTTTTCCTTTTGGTCCTTTATACTTCCGAGGTCCAGTGCAACTTTACTGTTCTCAGACTGTCTGACAAAATGTTGCTGTACTTTACTTCCTTACTTTCACTGCTGCTTACTGTAAATACCTTTCAACATTACATTTTCTCATAATAATGGTCTTTTATTCACTCTGAAAAATAGCCCATATAGAAGATGGATGTGTTCCTCTGTGACCAGAAGTAGTTGGTGAATAAATAGGTCATGGTTGCACAAAAAGGGAAAAAGCCTGTTTACTGTACTAAGTTATGGGTCTGAATCAGCATGGCAGTGCAACCATTTCTGATTTTTAGTGGATTACTTCGCATTTAAATAACATCACAAAATCTCAGTCCTGCAGATAGCTATACATTTGAATAGTTTAACTTAACTACACAGGTATATAAAGTTCTGCTGAGTGTTTGCCAGACTGGGATCTAAGGAAGTATGGGCCAGACTTTCGACAGCACTCAGCTTCCTCCTGTTCCCATTGAAAGTGGCTCCAAAAACTGCTGATCCAAGCACTCTTGAAAATCTAGGTCTTAACATTTTTTCCTGTTGTTGCAGAGAGTCTTTTTTTATGTACTTGTAATAACTTAATAATCATTATGTTACATAAATAATTTAGTTTGTGAAACCCTATTTTGCACTTTTTAGGTTGCTATATTAGAAGTTTGTTTAGAATATAACAGGATTACTTCCTGGGCGTTCATGTTAACGATGGTCCCTTGTAGCTCCAGGTCCTGAGAAAAGAGCAAAGAGCATATAGAGGAGATTTAATTCTCCCTTTGATTGATTTTTTTTTTTTTTTCTTGTCAGAACTGTTCTGTGCTGTTTTTAACATGTTTTATGACTTGCTCCCTGGAACACCATTGGCTTTGCACTTGTAAGTGAGCAGTTTTAAAATTTGCTTGCTTTTAATTTATTATGTGCAACTCAGGCTTCACTGATTCTTGAAGTGCTGCACTTCTTTTATTGTTCCATAAAAGCTTTGATTGCTTCATGTGTTGTAAGCCGAATTCACGATGTATTTTTTTTAAGTCTCACATCTGTTTAAACTAACGTAGGAAAAAGCATGCATCTACATGGGCATGTCCTAACTCTCTGGAGTTTTTTCCTAAAGCTAACTTATTTAAAGCTCTCACCCAACATTAAACTGCTTTATGCTTGATTTGGACTGTTCCCTCTTTTTTTACCTACAGAAATATAGCGCTGATACTTCTTTGTATGTATATTTTGTGCCAATAGAAAATAAACCGTTAGATACAATTTTTGTAATGGTGCTTATACCAATAACATTTTGTAGGGCAAGACTAAATTAAGCATGTGAATGCAGTGTAGAAGCTCTCTGGTCCTACTCTAAAGCTTTCAAATTCCAGCTGAACAATAGAATCAAACATTTCTGATTTACCTAGTATCTTAATCAAAGACGTTAAGTGACGAGGGAGCAAATACTCATGCTTGAATGCCTGTGAAGGTAGGCATCCTTTTAGAGGCAAAACAACTTGTTCCTTAGAAGTAACTCAGCATGTTGGAAATGGTCAATAAATTGCGTGTTTCTTCTCTATAGGAAACTCCAATTAGTGTGTACATTTCAGAAATTAATTGTAAACTGTTTTTTCTTTTGTTTCCTGCACAATTGTCTGATGAGCCAGACACCCGCCTCTCCCCATCGAACCTCGGCGTGCTTGGGCCAGTTAACTTTGAGTTGTTTTTTTCCATGCTTGTTTTCGAGAGCATTTATCATTCAGTTCTCTCCTCCACCCTTCTTTTCCTCCTCTCCCATTGTAACAAAACATTTTGGACAGCACTGATGGTTATATACAATTATCTAAAACGCTTGTCTATAATTTATATTTGTTCCATCGATTTCTGAAGCTTACATTTATAAGGATTGTAAAGAAAGAGATTTTTTTACTTTTGTGTTGGATACTATTTGTTCTTTATCTGCAGAAATCTCTTGAGTGTTTAATTATTAGGAACAGAGCCAAAGTTTTATATGACTGATCAGGGTTAAATTTCATTTTGAGGGTTAAACTTTTTCAAAACTAAACCAACAAGACTACGTGCAAGTTCTTTGGGACTAAAACAAAAAACATCTTGCATCTGTGTAAGGAAGGATCTGTCACCAATTGTGTTTTTAAGCCCGGTATTTTCCATGAAAACTCTATTGCTAAAGGTGTCGGGGGGAGACAAAAGCCACAAAAATGGTCCTTTTATGTAAGTCTGAAACTGAATGTCATTGCTAGAGGGGTTAGTACATGGAGTATGATACAAAGCAGTATATTAGCAGGTATTGCTTGTTTTTTAACTCTGGCCCTTATTTCATTTTCAGTTTTAATCAAAATATACAAAATCTTTGGAAAAACCTTTCTTACTTAAGCCTTGAGCTTTTCAGTTATTTGCTTGCTCGCTTGGGTCCTAGAACAGAAAGATATAAGGTATGCACCTGCATGTGGAAGTTCTCCCAAACTTACTGGATGCATCTGCACATGCAGTTAATGCAAAGAAACTCCAGCACAGTTTGTGTGGGTCTAGGTGGCAGGCAGCCCCTGCACTGTAGCACCCTTGTGCCTCAGCCTGCCCCAGTCACTGTCTTCAGCAGTTTTGTGCCAGAGTTCGCTGTTCCCAGTCACGGCATCTAGATATGGCCTGGGCCAGCAACACTTTGAACCAGGGCAGAGCAACCCTGGGCTGGCAGGAGGCATGCAGGCTCAGCCTCAGATTCCCAGTGGCAGCATTGGGTGGTGGAGAGGCTGGTGGAGGGTGCTAAAGTGTGGCGCTAGTTGGCAGGCAGCCCCTATATTGTAGCACCCTTGTGCCCCAGCCAGCCCTGGTCACCGTCTACACGTGCGTTTCAGTGCAGTTAAGTACTCTGCTGTAAGGTAGTACTGCCCCTGACAGTACTATCTTTCACAGAGTTAGTGAATTTAAAAAATCTTGCCCTCATGCTAGTGCGTGTGCAGATGGTGATGCTTTACTGTGGAGCTAATTAGTCTATTTAGCAGTAAAGTGCATGTGTAGATGCACCTGATGGGACTTCCTTGTTCAGCATATTAAACTTGATGTGGCACCTAGGGCCTACCTGTTTGCACACATGTGCTGAACTGAAATCTGTAGAATGGCTTGTGAGTAAAGCTGAATTTGGAGTATCTGAGTTAGAGCACAGTGCTCTCCCTGCTTCAGGAAGCAATGGTTGGATCATACGCTAATCTACTTGTACATGAGTCATTTGTGCTTTGTGAGAGAGATTTAAATATTTAGTGGAATTCACTGTGTCTCCTGGTGGATTGATATATATTTTATACTCATCGCTTTAAATATTATCTAGGCAGATGTTATCTAGATGTACATCTACAGTATCCTATTAAGTGTTATGAAGTCGTTAGATGTGCATAGGTGATACGCATGTGTGAAGATTGGCATGTGGACAGACAGACTTGCTTTATCTCCGACTGTGAGGTTGGCCTGTTGGAGAAATTTATACTGTTGTTAAATGCTGTCATTAAAAGTATTGTCTGTCTCAGTCCAGCCTTTTGTTTTCTTTCTTTGGGGTGAATGAAAGATTATCTTATTTCATAAGAGACAGGCTGAGCTGATCCCAGGAATATTTCAGTTTCGCTCAGATGCTCTGTTGCAGGCTCTTGCTGCCCTGACATACAAAGATCTTAAATAAAAGTAATCCCATTTTACCAACGTAAATAATTGTCTATCCAGAAAAGGCAGCTACCTCTACTCAACCTGCTTGCTTCCCAGTGTCTTCAAGGAGGAGGAAAGGGTCTTACAGCATGCCCTGAATTAAGCAGACCCGGTGCTCAGGACCCCCTTTGTGTAACGGCCTTGTTGTCAGGTTGTTCTTTATCTGGAATTTGAGGGCAGCGCTCTGCCCTGGGGTATGGAGATTTATGCATACCTCATACTTGTGAAGCAGAATGAGGTGAGTGTTATTTTGGCAAATGACAGCATCTTGCCAAATGACAGCATTTGACAGAGCTGACAAACTGCCAGTTCCTACGAACAGAGCTGCTTGTGGAGAAGCCAGTTCAGCAACAAAAACTAATAGAGTCCCTGGGGAGGTAATGCAAGAAGTGGGCCTCTATGGTTTAGTTCAGCTACTGTGTCCATCTTCAGTTATTCCTCCTATGAACGGCACCTAGGAGCGTGCTCTGCAGTCTTCGACTGGCTCGTACACACCAAATATTTCTGTTACACTGGGAGAGGGTGCAATCTTTTGGACTGTAAACACTTCTAGGCAGGCAGCAGCCCTGAGTCTGTCTGCACAGTACCTGCCGCGACAAACTGAAATGTGAAAAGCACAACTCCTTCAGCCTTGGGTGGCCTATTGTGCCCAAAGCTTAAAAGCTGGATGCACTGCTCTCCCCAGACCCTTTCGTTCTGTAGTTTTTATATATTTCTCTCTCCTCTCTGCAGGGAATCCTACGATTTAAAAAGTTGTCATAGCTTTCATAGCAGGCACTTCCTAGGACTCTGACCCTGGGTCTGTGCTATCACAATCTTGGTTTCAGGCCCGTGGCATTTAGCTAGCTGCCCTGCTCCATAACGAAACACTTCCATTCTTTTATTAAAGAGCAGGATGACTTTTACTCCATTTGGTCTCGACTGAGAATGACACGGGTTACAAACCAGAGTTGTTGCAGTTACTGTCAATGTTAAGGTGCAGAGAGGAAGATCATGACAAAGAAAGTGGGTTTTAGAAACTACAGGTTTTTTATTTATAAAGTACTGGGCACTAGAAGCATGTGTGTCTGTCAGACCTCCTCCTCAGTACCCGTCTCTCCTGTTTCCCTCTTACACAATCTCCAATGTCTTAAACCTATGCATATTCTAATTAGATATTCCCTTTTTGACTCTGCTTAGGGTGTGCTGGGTGTTCCCAACACTTGAGATTTAGTTTTCTTGGTTTTAGCTTCTCCACAAACATTTATTTTCAACCCAAGCCCTGGTTCTGTAGTGCAGCGTCAGGGACATGATATGCATGCAAAGAAGAAAAATGACTAGCTTATAAGACGCAGAGGGAGAGATTGTGTTGAGTGAGTAATATCACCAGCTACCAGGGTTGGGAGCTTGAGCTCTGTGTCTGTTCTGATCAAAAGAGAAGGCTTGTAATCCAGGACACGGGAGCTGAGCCTTTAAAGAAGCTAACACAGCCACCGATGGGTTTGGGAGCATGTCTTTGTGGAAGACGGGCATCCAATCAGTCAGTAAATCCCCGCTCAACAGACAATCCCCGGTCCAGTGGTACTGGCTGTAGCACAATTAAAGTCGTCTGCTCACGAGAGTATACACACTTTTTTACCCAAATAGAGTTTCTGTGAAAAAGAGACCTAGGCTGCTGTCCTGCAAGCGGTCTGCCAGTTTAGGCATTTGCTGTAATGCAACTTACCTAAGAAAGTGTGCGGGGCACGCTGGCAGATGAGGTCAGAGATTGCCAGAGAGTGACCTCCCTGTCTGTCCATTCAGCCTTTCTCACAGTTGCTGACTGCTTTTTAAATGGAAATCTAAGGGTATCTCTGGCTGGTCTGTCCTGTATCTGTAACTGCTGCTTGATCACTGCAGTGTTCCTGGGCCCAGAGAGTGTGCAAGAAGTTAAACACAGACAAGTGCAATGCTGTTTAACACCCCTTTGAAAACATGGGTGCCTGAGTCTAACCAACCTCCAAGTTATAAAAAATGATTAACAAGTATTTTATTTATACATGAAAATAAGCAATTTTCAGGCCTGAGCCAGTTTTTGCAATAAGAAATGTATCAGTTTTGCTAAGAGACAAATTGTTTGAGATTTGAAACATTAGCATTAGAAAAGAGCTCTCTCTCTCTCATTTTGATTTATGCAATATTTTTAATAAAATGGTTCAGAAATTCAAATAAAGGTATTATGTTAAAGTACAGTATCGGATTACTGCAGATGTTTAAAAGCACAACTGAAATAAATGCAGTCTTCATACATTATTCTGGGGACAGATTTGCATGTAATGTCTGACTATTCAGTGTTGGGAACTTAAAGTTAGGCTCTTAGTGATACCAACTCTTGTAATTCCCCACCCCACCAACGCTATTCTCACAGTATTTGTGTTTCCCCTCTATCCCTCTTAAATCTATGCCTCCTGGAGGTATGCGCATAGGCAAGAATCTCATCTCTTGTTCTACCCTTCATGGAAGAGAAAATTTTGCTCTACAAACTGTGAAGATTCAGAAGTAAGTAAATAGAAAAAAGTAAAAGGAAATCGGTTTTTAATCTCATGATTTTTGAGGCTGACTCATGGGTCTTTTTTAATGTTTGCTTGGAAATGTTGGGTTCTTATAGCTACACTTTAAAAAGATAGGTAATTTATTTATAAATGTAAGTACTCCAATTGAGTAGATGCAACTTTAGGAAGCAGTGGATTTAGGCACATGCTTTTTGTAAGCCACAGTATATGTTCCCGTATCTGTCAGGATTCAGGTATGTTCTAGAAAGTTGTACTTCAGTACATTGATGCCTATTAAACATTTAGCAATGTGTGCAGCTCATGAGGAATCTGTTATTTCAAATGCTTATAACCTGGTTATAATCATTTTGTCACTTGCCACAGGTGTTGGCCCTCCCTCCATCAGACTGTGATGGCAGATCAGGCAGAGCATCTCATCTCAGAGAGTAAGTAGATGCGGATGGCGACACGAGGCATGCATCGGCGATGTTAACCGGTGGCTACGGAGCTGGTGCGACCCATGCTTTCGCGCAGGGGACATGGTTGGGAGGGATGAACTACATCTCTCCCCTACAGGCAAGTGTGTCTTTTCTTCCAGGTTGGCTGATTTCCTACAGCGTGCTTTAAACTAGCTTCGCTAGGGGATGGGGCCACAGGAGGGCAGGAGGACACCTCCTAACCAAGACGGGTGACAAGCACAAGGAGTACCCAGGTAAGCGACAGCAGTCCGGATAGTCCTAGGAATCGGGGGGAGGGAGGGGTGCATGCACCGATGCAAGGCCTTAAATGCCTCTACACTAATGCTCGTAGCATAGGAAATAAGCAGGAGGAACTTGCCCTCCGGATAGCTAGTACAAGCCGAGCATAGTAGAAACCTGGTGGGATTCATCCCATGACTGGGTGGTAAACATTAGGGGCTACAGACTACACAGGCTGGATAGAACAGGAAGGAAAGGCAGGGGTGTGGTGCTCTACGTCAAAGAGCAATACATGTCCTCAGCTAACAGGATGGGGTCAGAGGAGGGGCAGGCTGAAGTGCTCTGGGTCAGAATACAGGGGCGTCATGGGGAAAGGGATTTAATGGTGAGGGTCTACTCCAGACCAGCCAACCAAAGGGAAGAGCTGGACTGGGAATGCTTGGGCCAGCTTGCGGAAGCCCTTAAGGCAAGGGACGTAGTCATCATGGGTGATCTATATTACCTGGACATCTGCTGGGAGAAGCAGTCAGCCAGCTCGGACAGCTCACGGAAGTTCCTTGCTGAGATACAGGACCTCCACTTAACCCAGGAGGTGCATAGTCCCACCAGGGGGAATGCCCTCCTAGACCTGGTTCTGGCCACAGGCGATGACCTGGTGAGGTGGTTCTTGACCACCATCGCCTGCTGGAATTCACTGTCCAGCGCAGGGTGTCAAGGGCCTGCAGCAAGGCAGTAGCCCTGGACTTCAAGGGAGCCAACTTCAACGAGCTGAGGAGATTGGTAGGAGAGGCAATGGGGTCCTGGAGAGTTGGGGAACTGGGTGTCCAGGATGAATGGTCATTCCTTAAGGAGACAATCCTACGAGCCCAACGGGTGACAGTCCCAACGAGAATCAAAGGAGGCAAGAGTAGTCAAAAGCCCCCCTGACTCACCAAAGGCATTCAGGAACACCTGAAAGCCAAAAAAGAGGTGTACACCCAGTGGAAGGGAGGGGCTATCAGCAAAGAGGAGTATACCTCCATTGCTCAGGCTTGTAGGGGGGCTGTTGGGAAAGCTAAGGTAGATATGGAACTAGGGCTAGCATCAAGGACAACAGAAAGTCCTTTTTTAAATACAAAGGGAGTATGAAGAAAGCACTGGGTAACATGAGGCCCCTGCGGGATACGCTTGGTAATCTGGTGGTTGCACAAAAAGACAAGGCAGACCTTTTTAACAATTTCTTTGCCTCCATTTTTTTGTGCAGGGACCAGGACTCCCCAGTGTGATTCAGGACGGACTCAGGAGAGATTCTGCCAGGCCTAGGGCCAGGAAGGACTGAGTTAGGGAACTTCTGGAGGGGCTGGACGTGTTCAGATCAGCAGGTCCAGATGCTCTCCACCCCAGGGTGTCGAGGGAATTGGCAGAGGTTATTAAGGTACCCCTGGCATGGCTTTACAAGGTGCCAGATGACTGGAAGAAGGCTAATGTGGTCCCCATTTTCGAAAAAGGGAGGACCCGGACAACTATAGGCCCATTAGTTTTACTTTGATCCTGAGGAAGCTCTTTGAGAAGATTATCCAGGAGCACATCTGGGAAGGATCCGCAGGGGGGATGATGCTCAGGGACAACCAACATGGGTTCACTAGGGGCTCAGTCCAACCTTGATTGCCTTCTATGATCAGGTCACAAAATCACTGGACACAGGTGTCGTGGTGGATGTAGTCTTTCTGGACTTCAGGAAGGCACTGTCTCCCACCCCATTCTTGTTAAAAAGCTAGGCAACTGTGGCATTGATGCCTACACAGTCAGATGTGTGGCAAATCGGCTGAGGGGCCGCACCCAGAGAGTGGTGGTGGACGGGTCTTATTCGACCTGGAGGGATGTGGGCAGGGGGGTCCCCCAGGGCTCAGTCCTCAGGCCCGCACTGTTTAACCTGTTTATTAGTGACTTGGGCAAGGGGGTGAAAAGCACCCTGTTCAAATTTGGTGACGACACCAAGATCTGGGGCGAGGTGGGCATGCTAGAAAGGAGGGACAGGATACAACTGGACCTAGACAGGTTACAGGGGTGGGTGAATGAGAATAGGATGGGATTCAATACTGACAAGTGCTGGGCACTGCATTTGGGCGGTAGGAATGAGCATCATGTCTATAGGCTGGGGAGCTCCCTTCTCAAAAGTACAGTGGCAGAAAGAGATCTTGGAGTCATTATCGATTCCAAAATGAACATGGGCCGGCAGTGTGGAGACACAGTCAGGAAGGCCAACTGTACCTTGTCACGCATCCACAGATGCATCACAATCGGGGCCAAGGAGGTGATCCTTCCTCTCTGCGCAGCACTGGTCAGGCTGCAGCTGGAGTGCTGCGTCCAGTTCTGGGCGCCGCACTTTAGGAGGGATGTGGCCAGCATCAAGGGGTCCAGAGGAGGGCCACTCGCACGATCAGGGACAGCAGAGCAGATGCTATGAGACCTGGATCTGTTCAGCCTTCACAAGAGAAGGCTGAGAGGGGACCTGGTGGCCGTCTACAAACGTACCAGGGAGGACCAGCAGGGAACGGGAGAGACCCTGTTCACCCAAGCACCTCCTGGAGTAACAAGGAATAACAGCTATAAGTTGTTTGAGAGTAGGTTCAGGCTGGACATTAGAAGTCAGGGCAGCTAGGATCTGGAACCAACTTCCAAGGGAAGTGGTGCTGGCTCCTGCCTTGGGGATCTTTAAGAGGAGGCTAGATGATTACCTAGCTGGGGTCATATGCTCTGGGCAGGAGAGAATACTGAGGTCTCTTCCAGCCCTACATCTATGAATCTGTGAATTATAGCTTTAGTAGTACAGCTTTGAGCCTCACCCCACATTCATGCTGAAGGCCATCATCAGCTGTTTCTGGTGGTTTGGGCTGGGGATAGAGGTGGCTTGAGATGAATGCTAGCTGTGATGCTCCCTTATGTGCTGTTGGTTGTGGTCCTCCTGGGCTCAGGTGGACTGCAGCTGACAAAATCTTGGTAAAGTCCCAATCCAGCCATTGGATCCCTCGCCCTGGGCAAAGCCCCCCTGATTTCAGTGGGATCCTGGGAAGACAAAGTTCTAAGTAAGGGAATCAAATTTCAGAATTGGTCCAGAGACACCCAACTGTTTTTGATCGTTTTATTTTTTTAAGATGCTACCAAAGGCAACTTTGGAATTCTACAACAGCAAGTATACAGAGAAGACCACAAAGATTCTCCTAATGCAAAAATACATCTGAAAAAGTCTTAAGAGTTTTTGTTCTACCAGTAGTGGTTTCCGGGTTTTGTTTTTCTGGGGTTTTTGTTTTTGAGTTTTAATCTATGCAAACTTCCTAAAGTTAGTCTTTCAGGTGAGAATAGGCAGAGAAATATTAGCTGAAAGGAAAACATCTCAGGAATGTAATGAACAACTGAAAAAACTTCAGCCATGAGTGCCAGGACACAGCGGAAGCTATAGGCAAGAAATTTCCTCGTCAAAGCTTTGCTTCTCTCATTCCATACCTCTTTTGGACCCTATTTTATTTGCTGATGTAAATCTACTGCATTGCTGCAAGGACACTTTTTTTGTTTCAAAGAGGTACAAAGTGGCAGTGTGCACATTTAAAAAAAAATACTGTCATAAGCCAGGTGCAGCATCTCCAGAGGATGCTTAACTTCTGACCTTACTTCAAATATGTTTGTGAATAAAGGCATGCTTTATATCCACAGAATTTAAAGACAGTTCAGGACTTGGCCCCTAAGTTCGTGTTGCCACGGTGGAGGTGTGTGTGAAAGCCAATGCTTAATGGTCCTTTCTTCACTATTATAAGGCACACACTATTGATATAACAGACTTAACTGTATTTGCTCAAAGAGAAGCAAGACGGGAACTGGAAAGACAGGTATGTTGTAGAGCAAGAGAGAAGAGCACTGGTAGACTTGTGTGCATCGTAGGCCTTATTGGTCATCACTGCTGATAATCACATAGTCCTCAGGGATGGTTTCATTCATTTTTGCAGTGCAGTTCTCACAGTTCACTACAGTGTCGCATGAAAAGGATTCAAGAGAGCCTCCTTCAGGTGCTAAGAGGTTCCTTCGGCCATGCGCAGTGGGGTTGCTACTTCCTGGAAGTCGACCATCGATACTCTGAGGCGGGATGTAAGTGTGGTGTGGCGGTTCTCTAATGTGTCTGACGCCCTCTGAAGCTGAATGTGTACCGGGTGCGTCCCTTAAGAGTCTCTTGTTCTCAGAGCAAATGAAGGCATACTCAGTGGCCGCAGGTGTATGACAAAGTTGTTTCGATGAGGACTGGCCAACCAGGGCAGTCTGGGCATTCGCTGCATATGTGCATTTCATTTTGGTACTACTGCATTCTCTTATGTCCTTATCATTTTTACTTGTGTATGTTATAGACTCTGGTTGTGCCGTTTCCTCCGTGGGATACATCAACCCTTCCTCTCTGGCTTCCTTGATCTTTTGTTTGCTAAAGGATGCAGGCACTTCGCAGACAGCTGTCTCCTCCCTGGATAAACTGTGTTCCGTACCAAGAGAATTGCTGTATACCAGGGACTTGAGCTCCTTGGGTTGATCTGCAGGATCCGGGTGCATGCAGCCCATGGCATCCTTAATTTCTGCTTCAATTGCTTCTTCTGGGATCTCTTGGACCTTACAAATATGAGTGTCATGAAATATTGCAAAGGGCTGTGGTTCGCTTGCTCCTGGTGAGAGAGGAGAGGGACTGGCTTTGCCTGTTGTCGGCTGTGCTGTGATCGCCAAAACGTGTTCTTCGCTCTGACTGTCTCGTGGCTTTTCAAAAGCTGTCAGAGGAAGTTTCTCATTGAAAATAGGCTTGTGTCTTATGACGATGTCACTGTATTGCTTCAAGAAGTCGTCGCTGTCTGAATGCTCTCGATGAGAGCGCACGGAGCCCTTGCCTTGCCTTTGGCATCCCTGAAGTGTGCAGGTGGGTGGAGGGGATGCTAACCAATTGAATTCCTCTTTGTTCTTACTATTTCCAGCAGTTTCAAAGGATAGCTCCTTGTTTGTTGAAGACTTCTCCTGAGTGGCAAGGCATGAAGGTGTCTTGCTATTTTCTTCTTTTCTTTGGTTTTCAGAGTTCTCGCTCTCAGGGGATTGACTCGCTCTGTCCTCATTATCTTCCTGACACCAATGCATCTGTGCCCTCTTCTGTAAGATGTCCCCAAGATCGCTGTGTTTTTCTTTGTTTGTCATTTCGAGGATCGTTTCACACTCAAGTCTTGCAAGGAATATTTCAAATGCAGTCTGCTTTGTCTCTTCCTCATTTATCTTTCCCGCAAGCGAAAACTCTGTTGCTGTTGTTGCGACGTAGCCAATTTTCTCCAGCATCATTTTCACAACATCCTCTGGGAGCACAGATTGAATGCAGTAGACAAAATTACCTGTGAATGTCTGAAAAAACAAATGGTGAAAAACAGCTGGACTGTGTGGTGACTCATAAAGGGGAAGGTCCCTTTCAGCCACTTCCAAATTACTTTACTTTAAAGTTTTTAAACACTATTTCCCCACATTTGCATTGCCAAGTCTTGAATTTTGAGTTGAGGCATGTCCTACAAACAACACTGGCAACCTCCAGGGAATTGCTGCTCAAGCAAATGATTTCAAGGGCGCTCCTTAAAGCAGCCAAGGCCCTAGCCTATTGCCTCGCTAACTGGGAAGTGGTAGAGGGAAATCTTTTTGCTCAGCTTAGACTAGTTTTCTCTTCCTGTACTCCCTTAAAAAAAGGATATTTAAATTTGAAAAAAAAAAAAAATCTTGAAATAAATTGCTGAAGTCTGGGCTTTTCCTCAGGGAATAGACCAGACTGACTCAGCCTGTTATTCATACTGTTTAATCTGCGATAGCATTACATCACTTTCTTGCTTAACAGTTCAGTGTATCTTCCTCCTGCTGCCCTTCTCTTCCTTGGAATGAAGTTGCCATCTCTCTGAAAGGATTTCCTTACATCAGCGCAGTGAACGCTCTCCTCCAGGGTGCTAACGCACGTTCTGTGTGTGGGCTGCATGCACAGCAGCGCGAGTCACAGAAAATGATGTCCTTGTTATGCTGCGGCCCAGGAAATAATGTTCAGTTCTTTGAGCTTTGCGAGGCAATATGCTTCTAATCTTGCGAGGGAAAGGAGCTTCTTAGCTTGGATCCCTAGCACGTTAAGGAATATGTTAACCTGAACTTTTTAAGGGTTAGCTTTTCAGCAACAAGATGACTACTAGTCAAGGCAAAATAGGAAAGCAGTTGACTTAAGACTCAAATGATTTGGCTTCAGCATCTGGGGGTCTGACTAAGGGGTCCTTTTTTTTTTTTTAAGAGTACGGGTGCTTCGCACTTTCTGATAGGACCAAGCTGGGCTCCTTTAAAATGGCAACTCCCAGAATTACTTGTCACTTGAAAAATTATTGGTCTAAGGCAGGGGGTCCCAGGCTTTTTATGCTGCAGACTGGCAAACCGCAGACTGGACGTGACTGTGGACCGGCAAACTGCAGACCAGCAGTGACTGGCAAACTGTGGGCCAGCAGCCAACCCTTTTTTATACTCCAGATATAAAAGGGTTGGCTGCTGGCCCACAGTATGCCAGTCACTTCTGGACTTCCGGCCCGGCAGCCAACCCTCCTGCAGACTGGCAGCAAACCCTTCACAGTCAGAGGATTGGGAACCCCTGGTCTAAGGCTTTAAATGTAAATGCTGTTGACAGTTGCTTTTACGAGCTGCTGTCCAGCTGTTGTCCCCCGTCTTTGGGATAGGGGATGATTTCTTGTTCTGTCCTTCTATAGCACTTAATGCAACAAGCTTCTGGCCTGTGAACAGGGCTGCCATGTACTGCAGTAATACCAGCTGCTGTAATGGGGAGCCCCTACCTTGTTACTAGGAAGTGGGGGGCATAGCTGGGGCAGGTAGAAGGAGCCTGATGGCAAGTGCAGCAGGTGTGAGCTGTCCACTAGCCAGAGGGCCAGGCAGCTGATGAGACAACTGCAGCACCTGCACCCTGGGAGCAGGGAAGGGGGCATACAAGGGGTGGATGTGGAGGGGAACCTGGCTGCCATAGGGCAAAGGTCTCTGAGTGATCCTGGCTGCAGTTTGGAGTCAGGCCAGCCCAGGCGAGATACCTGGTAGGCTACGGGGAGAAATGAACCTGTCTAGGTAGGAGGGCTTGCGGAAACAGAGCCAGAAGGGTATATATTTGAGTTGGAACTGTTTGGGTTGGGGTTTTGTGTTCAGGTTTGACCAGAGGTTTGGTTAGTGGCTATGGAGGAGGTTTACAGGCCACAGGACAGGGCATCAGGTGGACTCTGCAGAACAAGACCTGCTCTGGGCACAGTTGCAAAGGGCCAAAACCTGAGCGCTGAGGTCTGAGGCAGTGGACCTGGGCTGAGAGGAAAAGGGACCAAGGCTGGGATGGCTGAAGCCCCAACAAGTGCTTTGAGGCCTGGCAGGAGGCTGCCTTAAAAGGGAAGAGGAAGCACCCTCAAACGAAGCATAGGGACCCCCAGGACTGAGTTTGAGCAAAGATGCTCAAGGATGGAGCGAAAAGGGAGCAGCACTGGGGCACAGCACTAGGGTTTCCAGGGACTGTGGCCTCAGTATTACAATAGTAACACCAAAGGTGGGGCAGGCGAGAGAATGGAGGTGGGGGGCAGACTCTAGGGGACACCAGCAGCTGGGGGGGACTCACAAGCTTGCGCCAATCACTAGTAAATACAGTTGTTGGGGACATTTTGTGGTATTGTTTGAAGGGATATGCTTTTCACTATTTTTGAAGTACCCTTTGTTATAATGCTAGGCTTCTTTCACAGCTCTGTGGAGACCTCTGCTATATTGAGGATTAGGATCAGGAGACTAATGGCTTTGCTCAACACTGGCTGATCTGTCTCAAGTATGTTAAATTTTTAGGGAAATTTTGGACCGTAACAAGCAAAGCAAAATCCTGTTTCCAGGAGCACTCTCCCTGCACTGGATGCCCTTTGTACTTGCTGTATCACTTCTCTCAGTTCTTTAGGCTCTGTATGCCTGCAAGTCTCTTCCTTACTAATGCCCTATTTCCTTCAGGCTGGCAGTTACCTTTCTCTTTGGCAGTGCTCAGCCCTCCCTTATCCTCCTGCCTTTGACATTTTTAAATTTATATATATGCCTGGAGAACAATATGGCTGTATGAGCAACAGGGTATCTTTTGCCTGAAATGATCAATGTAATGAATTCAGAATCCAGGGCCTGAAGGGGCTCTTTAATCCCAAGTATTTTTATGTCGTGTACCACAGCAGCCTGGATGGACTCCTGAAACTCCTGTGTTGCATAAACAGAGATGATTTCCCCCCATCTCAGTAAGGGGAGCTGGTTCACAGGCCTTGCTGTGCTTCCCCCGTCTGCTCTTTGCTTCCCCCTGTAAGGGGGCATGGAGTAGAAGTGAGTGCTACCAGCACCAGGTCAAAGCAATCCAGAACCCTTCTCCTTGTAATTGTGACAGCATGGCTGCGCGCTGTGGCAAGGGTCCCCCCCAGTGCTGGTGAGGCTGCCAGAGCAGCAAGTCTGAGGTTTAGACAGGGGCAGTCTTTTCTGAAGACTAGAGATAGGGCAGCTATGATGGATGAGCTGAGCGAGTACCAATTTTCTCAATCCTTGCACAGAAAAGGCAGAGAGCAGCAGCCTCACTGGGGAGCTCCAGCGGGAGCCTCTATCTTCCCTAGGGGGGTGGGAGTCCAACCTGATTTGCTGATTGCTGGCTCGGCCAAGCATACTTCAAGTTTCTACTCTCCCCTGGTAAAGGTCTCTGTAATTTTAAACCCCTGGACTCATTACTAGGGATCCTCAAGATCAGCCAGGCAATGGATTTAGTTTCCAGCTCTGCACGGGGGAAGCTGAACCTGAACTTGGCTCCTCTGGGTGCAGGCACCCCAGGCTGAAGGATTATACTGGTGCGGCAGGTTGCAGCACGAGTTGCTTCAGCAGCATATGGCATGTTACTGAAGCTGGGCTCCTAAAATCTGAGCTTGCTGCTAATTATGCAGTGGAAGCAAAGGCAGGAATCGGCTCTGAAGCAGGCACAAGTTTTTATAAGCAAGAGTAATTAACTGGACAAGCATTGCCATGAATTCTCCATCGCTGGGAAATTTAAAATCCTGACTGGATGAGTTGTTTTTTGTTTTTTAAGGACATGTCCTACCCTCAGTGGGACCTAACTCAGGCACTCCTGCATAGGGGAGACAGACTAGACAATCACAATAGTTTCCTTCTTGATCCTACCTCTGAAGCATGCTAGGTTGGTGTGTACTGCCTATCCCCTTGGCTCACGTGATATGAATGTGTGTCTGGCTTGATGCTTTCTTACTTCTAGACGAAGGATGCCATGGTAATACGAAGTGCTGTTCTTGTTTTGCCTTTAGTTGTATTTTGCACAGACTTCCAAAATGAAGCAGCATTTCACAGCTTGGGCAATGCAAAGTCATATGGCAGCTTCAGGACCACATACTTTTAAATTGATGACTTTATAAAATTACCTGATCCCTTGAGAACTTAGTATGCATTAAAACAAATCAAGGAGAGCTGGGAGGTTGTTTTTGCTGTGGAGCAATGCTGCAGTGTGGCTATAGCATCTGAAAGGAACCAACAGTCCATTCACTATGATCAAACTAATTGGACTGGCTGTAGCTTTTGCTTGCCCTCCCTTATTAGCTCATGAACAGCATAAAATGTGCTCGCCCCTTATCACTAACCAGTCAACCTAAATTAAATTTTCCAGACACATCCAAGTGAATTAGGAGCACAAGCTCCATGTTCAAAAGTGACTTGGATGCTTTGTTCAAGTCTCATTTAAAGTCTCACAGGCCAGATTTGCAAAGGTGCGAGGTGTCTAAAAGTGCAGCTAGGGCTCTTCCATGAGCCAGGTGTCGTACTGGTGCCTTTGGGAGTTTGGTGCTTTTGCAGATCCCACATTTGTCTGCCCGTTGAAATGGAGGGGAATATTCCCACTGGACTTCAGAATTTGGCTCTGGCTCAAAATCATTAGGCTGCAGCACTTCAAATGAAGCATTATCCTAACAATTCATTCCCCCCTCCCACCCCGGCTTGCTTAATTCAATGCTACAGCCCTGGTGTCACCCAGTAGCCTACCTTCAGTGACTTGATTTCTTTTCTCCAAGGGAAGAGGAACAGGTTGACGCAGAGCAGCTCCAGGAACTCGAAAGCTTTGATCAGGCCTCTGAGAGTGTTGCCTCCCTGCTCCTTTTTCATCTTGAAGCAATTCTCTGCGATGCCGTAGAAGTTAAACCTGCTAAAAGACTCGCCACCCTCTAGGAAGTGTCTGGCTTTTGTTTTGATCGTTGTCTCGTTGCAAGCCACAAGCTTTCCTTCCAGCCACTTGGTGCCATAGTATGTGAGATAGTCCATCAGAAGGTCCTGCCTGGCTGGCGCTGGCCCTTTCAGCTCCTTCATGGTTTTAGGAGCCTCTCCCTGCCTAGTCCTGCTCCTTCAATGTCAAGCCCTGGGATGGATTATTTCGAAACGAGGAAGTGTCTCAGGCTCGTCTCTGACCTGTCATTGGCCTGCTGCAGACCCTGCAGGGAAGGCAGTGGTCGCCCTCTGTGTCAATCAGGGATCAAGTTGCACGGACTCTTGTGCAACCAGGAAGTCCAAGTCGCCGGCCTCAAAGCAAAAGCGAAACCTGCTTTCAGGCTCTCTCCCATTCGTGATCACACACCCTGCTCCGAGCGCTGCAGCTGGGGCAGTGCCAGGGCAGCACTTGGGATTATTGCTGCCCTATGCTGAAAGCCATAGTGATGCCTGAAAAAAAAAGTAATAGGACAGTTCCTACTGCATGGAAAACGAGTCTAATGGCCTGTAACCTCATGGGAGAGGGTCTGCTAGAGGCTGGGGTTGGGGAACCCTTTTTAAATTGGGAAGAGATAACATGACTTGTTCAAAACCTACCCGCTGTGTTCATGCCATAGACTCGCTGAAATCCACTGCGCTTTCGGTGCCAGGCTTGGGCTCAGCCCCATGTTTAATGCAGCTACGAATAGAGGGGTCCTGTAGTCTGTGCAAAGGCAGAAACCTGGCTGACTTTTATCTGAAGCAGAGCAGAGACCACAGCCACGTGGCCTGAACAATGCTTGAGCAGTGCAGGAAACCCGGAGGGCTGCACAGGGAGGGTAGAGAGGGAGCTCTGCTTGCCCCTGTTCGCTTTCCTTCCCATCTTTTATGGTGCGGCCTGTCAGAGTCCAACGAAATCTGTGAATTGTGCTAAATACCTTGTCACGAGGACACCGGAAGGGAAAGGAAAGGAAGGTTGCAGCAGAATCTGCTGCATTAGAGATCTTGCTTCACTTTTCACTTTTACTCTGACCATGAGACCAGAGTACCCTGTTGTTCTGACCTGCCCGTGCTTGGAGCCCGTGCCATGACCCTCGCTCGGCATTGCTAATCGTCCAGGTGCAGGGCGCCACGCTGGGACCCCCGGGCCTGCCCCCGACAATGAACATGTTTGAGCGAGACCACGTGAGCTTCGCGCCGGGCTGGATCTCCGTTCTCGCAGGTTCTCTGGGCTTTGGCAGCAGGGCAGAAGCTCTGCACTAGCTTATGAAACATTTTAAAAACTGGGTTTTGCTATTGCCTGAAATAAGGAAATGGCTACTGCAGCATCTTCCTTCTGTTGTTTCTTTAGATGCTCAGTTTGTTTTACTCTGCCTCTCTATCCCCAGGATGAGAGTGCAGGCAGTGGTTGAATTAGGGGTCTCTTTCCTGCTACCCCCTTTGTGGGAAGATGCCTGATCTGGCTTTTGGGTGATGTTCAAGCCAACACCTGGAGTCAGCATAGGATAAAACAGCTCCCCCAATTCTGGTATGCTTGCAGCTGGAATTGGGATCTGCCCCAATTTGGTTCCCCAACTACTACTGTCTGTTTGCCGCCTTGGGGTCTAGCAGGACTTTGTGGGCCAAATATTGAACTAGTGCAATTGGGCACTACTCCACTGATATCCTGGGAATTGCATTCACTGATAACCAGGTTTGGGGGCCCCTTAGTGGGCCTATTTCCTACTAGAGGTGATTCTGGTTTCTGCAAAGATACTGTTTCCAAAGGACTGTTTTGTCTCTTTGCAAATGCTGTCTCCCTTGATTGGATTCTTGTGCAAATCCTAGGCTCAAAAACACAATCCTTTGTTGCTTCCGGTGTGCACAAAGATGTCTATGTCCCATTGCAGCAATGTCTTTGCCCCTGATTTCCTATGTTGGGGGCCTTTTCATGAACACGTGCTTCCTGAAGGTCCCAGAGGTGAAATGTCATCAGAAATTATTTACTTGGAGTTGTGCTGGGTAATGGCTATATAGATATCATTGATCTTGCTGGAGGAAAAACATACCGTATGTTAGGCCGGGGTGGGCAAAATGCGGCCTGCAGGCCAGATGTGGCCCGCCAGGCCATTCTATCTGGCTTGCAGGGCCCCTACAAAATTTAGAAAAGTAATATTTATCTGTCTTGGGCTTCCTGTCATGCAGCCCTCGATGGCTTGCCAAAACTCAGTAAGCGGCCTTCTACCCAAAATAATTGCCCGCCCGTGTTAGGCGGTGGCTGTTGTGACACTTCTTTGTCTCTTCCACTAGTGTTGTGCCAGCATACAAAGGTCAAGTATGGCACTGCTGTGAGCGGTGTGCCTATGTGCAACTCTGCTACACTGCTCCATAAGCAGGTTACTATTGATCCCAATGAAGGATCAGTGTGTGTGTGTGGGGGGCACTTCCCATCCCTCACCTTCCCTTGTAGGGGACCAGAAGGGATACAGGTTTTCTGTTTGCTGCAGAAAAACACAGATTTCTTCTCTTTAAGGAGAAAAACATGGGAAACAGTGGATTTCCCTTTTCAGGCTGGCAAAGTTCTGGCCTGCAAGGGGCTGGGGCGAGAGGGAAGAGAGCGATCAAGCAGGGGGTGCCGTGTGCGTGCATGCATGCACGCACACATGCATATGGCAGCCAAGCAGCCTAGAGAGCAGCTCCCGCAGCTCTTCACAGGTAAGCTGCGGGGGGCAGGGATTGAGGTCCCCATAGTGAGTGAGCTGGGGTGGTGTGTGGGGCTTGGGGTCTGGGTACAGGGCGGGAATGTGCACCCACAGGGCCCAGGCCAGGAGTTAGATGAAGCCATGGGTGGCTCACCCAGGGGGTGGCAGGGGGACTAATTCCCCGCCTCTGCACACACTCATGGGGAGGAATGGGAGGCAATGTGGCCCCAGATTTGTGTGCAGGCTGGATGTGGGCTGGCCACTGGAGGCTCAGGGCTCCCTGCCCCACTGCCCTCCTCCCGGGGACTTCCTCAGCCTGGTGGATGGGACCTGGTACGGCAGGGATGGGATGGGGAGGCTCAGTGCTGCTGCCAGGAGCCTCATGCTGCCATGGCGAGGTGCCCCTTGCCCACCCAACAGCAATGGTGGTGGTGACACAGAGTTGTGCTGCCCGCTGCTGCAGGGTGGGCAGGGGGCACCCCGCCATGGCAGTGCAGGGCTCCCGGTAGTGGCACTGACCCTCTCTGCCCTGCTGTGTCCTGCTGGGCTGGGTTTTGCCTGCTGGGCCATGGAGGCCCTGGGGGCAGGGCAGCACGGTGGGGAGCCCCAAATCTGCAGATGCCAGCCCACATGCACGACTGTCCACCCTGAGCACAGCCCAGCCCCCGCCAGGAAGGGCCCGGCACCTCCCTGGTCCCAGCCTGCAGCTGTAGCCTGCCCTGCCTCATGCAGATCTGGGGTGGGGGGGCACATGCCCCCAGTGCACTCCTGGGGTACACACAGTGGTGGGAGATGCCCTCTCCATGGCCCCCAGATGAGCCGTGGCTCTGTCCTGTGCTGGACCCCGCCCCGCCTGGGCAGTACCTACCCCAGCCCCACCTCCTCCCTCACTGCAGGGGCCTCAATCTGGCCCCCCACAACACCTCTTTCTTTCCCCCGCTCCTTCTACCACAAGAGACTTACCAGCCAGACGCCACTCTTCAAGCTGCAGGGCTGTGCATTGGAAATTGGATCAGTATCGGCCAATATGCCTCCTTAAAAATTGGCTATCGGTGCACCCCTAGTTCTCCTACAGTGTTTTTTAGCATAGTCTCTAAAATATCTGGCAAAAAAGAATTTCTACTCCTGCCTTTGTAAGATTGTCCTAAAGTCTTAACAATCTTGTTTTCTAGGAACATATGAGACCCCTGTAAAATACGCTGGGACATACTTGGTAAGGATTCAGTTACTACCAACAACCCATGGGCTTGTGTAGGTCTCCAAACTGGACGGTTCCCCATCAGAAGCCTCCCTTTTTAAACAAAAGCACTTCCACAGGCTGCTGCTCACTTCCATGATGTTCAGCCTGTGCATTGCTCTTTGCTTGATTATTTCTGTTTCACAAAAACTAGATAAGAAAAGTGGGCTTTAGCCTCTTGCCAAAATAAAATCCTGTTAGGAGGAAAACTGACCCAGTACCTTTATTCCTAGTGGCTATCACGACTTCATTCTTTGTTGGCGGTAACACCTGCAAAAATGGCCCTTCTGCTCTGAATCAGCAGTGAGAACCCACCTGAAAATATCAGTAAGTCCAACTACTTTCCAGAAACAGTTCCCCAAAGTTTCTGTCACTGCTACAATGATTATTGTATTTTTTTTTCAAACATCACAACAAAGCAAAAACCTGGTCATTATTCCCCTGAAGGGTGAGAACAGCATTTCAGATGCAACAACAGATTTCATTCAGCTCTTGCTTATTTAAGCAAAATGTTCAATGGACTGTAAGTGGTGCTGTGCCCAACCATGTTGGAGCTGAACTGAGCCATCAGCCAGAGGGCCTGATTCTGTACTACCTTTGAAGAATGCACACTGGATCATTTTATGCTGGGAGAGGCTATTGAAATCCATTTATGTGGTAGTAAGACTAGTATAAAGCAATGGAATTAAATCCTAAAAATGCACCGTGAACAAATTGACTTGATCATCCCAGGCACCCACTGGTATTCCTTACACACGTGTGTCTGGCTTCAGTATTCAGTGTAATGTGCTTTTCCATCACTCCAGGCACTTGTGTCTCTCTCCAGTGAGGTGGAGATACTTACTTAGAAGTGTACCTGTCTGAAGTTGGGGCTGGGCTGAAGAAGCTGACTATTATACAGCAGTAAGACTACTATAAGATGTATTGGAAAACTAGCTAATGCTCCAAAATGCCTTCAAACGCCAAAGAGCCACGTTCCATCACTTTGTCTGCATTGTGTCCTCCCCTCCTCTTCTTAGGAAATGGTTAGCTCTTCAGGGGCAGAGACTTTGTGCCTTATGGGAAAGTTGAGGGAAGAGAAGAGGTGCTGCTAGTCCTGTCGCTGGTCATGAATCAGGGCCCTTGGCTACCGTTCTGCTCAGGGCAAAAGAACAGACTTCCCCAAGTGCACAGCTGCTCACAACATCTGTTAGGTTAGACGGCAAGAGGTGTGTCGGGAGGGGGTTTGTATAATGTGCGTAACACAGGATCCACATTTTCATTTCTTACAGGACCAGATGTGCGCTTTGGGCTGTGTCCAGTTCTGTCTGTGGAAAGGCTCTAACAAAAACCAGCTAGACTGAGATCAGGTCCTGGAAGAAGCTGTTTCATTGACCCCAAGCTAACAGGCACAGCAGCAAGACCTACTAGCCACTCCTGTAGGTGAAAGGGCTTAGCTCTGGGGACCAGGGCATGTAGGAGTCAGGCCCTCCTAGTTTCATAGTTAGTAGGGTCGGAAAGGACCTGAGCAGATCATCAAGTCCAACCCCCTGCCATGGCAGGAAAGAGTACTGGGGTCAAACAACCCCAGCAAGGTGATTGTCTAGCCTTGTCTTCAAGACCCCCAGGGTAGGAGCCAGCACCACTTCCCTTGGAAGTTGGTTCCAGATCCTAGCCGCCCTGACAGTGAAGTCGCGCCTCCTGATGTCTAGTCTGAATCTGCCCTCTGCCAGCTTGTGACTGTTATTTCTAGTCATTCCTGGCGGTGCTCGGGGGAACAGGGACTCCCCCAATGCCTGCTGGTCCCCTCTGACTAGTTTGTAACAGGCCACTGGATCCCCCCTCAGCCTTCTCTTGTGGAGGCTGAACAGGTTCAGGTCCCATCGCCTCTCCTCATAGGGCCTGCCCTGCTGCCCCCTGATCATGCGAGTGCTCTCCTCTGGACCCTCTCCATGCTGTCCACATCCTTCCTGAAGTGCGGCACCCAGAACTGGATGCAGTACTCCAGCTGCGGCCTGACCAGCGCCGCATAGAGGGGGAGGATCGCCTCCCTGCACCTGCCTGAGATGCATCTGTGGATGCATGACAAGGTGTGGTTGGCCTTCCTGACTGCCTCCCCACACTGCCGGCCCACATTCATCTTGGCATCAATGACGACCCCCAGATCCTTTTCTGCCTCAGCACTGACGAGAAGGGAGTTCCCCAGCCTGTAGGTAGGCTGCTGGTTCTTCCTCCCCAGGTGCATCGCCTTGCACTTGTCAGTGTTGAAATCCATCCTGTTCTCATCCACCCACCCTTGTAAGCTGTCTAGGTTCGATTGCAGCCCATTCCTCCCTTCTACTGTGCCCATATCCCCCCACATCTTAGTGTCATCAGCAAATTTGAACAGGGTGCTTTTTACCCCTTCGTCCAACTCACTGATGAAGATGTTCAACAGTGCAGGCCCGAGGACCGAGCCCTGCGGGACCCCACTGCCTACATCCCTCCAGGTTGAAAATGACCCGTCCACCACCACTCTCTAGGTGCGGCCCTCCAGCCAGTTGGGGACCCATTTGACTGTGTAGGTGTCGACACCACAGTCCCCCAGTTTCTTAATGAGAATGGGGTGAGAGACAGTGTCGAAGGCCTTCCGAAAGTCCAGAAAGACGACGTCCACTGCTACCCCTGCATCTAAGGATTTGGTGACCTGGTTGTAGAAGGCCACCAGGTTGGTCTGACAGGACCTGCCGCTGATGAACCCATGTTGGTTGCCCCTAAGCATAATCTCCCCTGCTGGCCCCTCGTGGACATGTGCCAGGATAATTCTCTCAAAAAGCTTACCCAGGATCGTGGTAAGACCAACTAGCCTATAGTTCCCTGGGTCCTCCTCCCTCCCTTTTTTTGAAGATGGGAACCACGTTGGCCCTCTTCCAGTCTCTGGCACCCACACCAGAGCACTACGAGTGCTCGTACAGCCGTGCCAGGGGTCCGACAATGACCTCTGCTAATTCCCTCAGCACTTGGGGGTGGAGATCGTCTGGACCAGCTGATTTAAATACATCCAGTCCCTCCAGGATTTCCCTGACTAGATCCTCACTGACCCTTGGCCTAGGTGTACCTCCCCTGGGGCCTGAGGTGGGGCCCACAGAGGGGGGGGCTGTTCCAGTCCCTGCTCAGGAAAATGGAGGCAAAGAAGTCGTTAAATAAGTTAGCTTTGTCATCTGGTGTGATGACCAAATTTCCTAGCGTGTCTTGCAGGGGCCCCACATTACCCAGAACCTTCTTTTTGCCCCCTATGTATTTAAAAAAGGACTTCTGGTTGTCCTTGATCCTGGTCACTAGTCCCAGTTCTATCTCTGCCTTGGCCTCCCTGACCACCCCCCGGCAGCCCCGAGCAACCCTCCGAGCAGTATAGTCCTCCGTGGTGATGGCCGCTCCTTTCCATTGGGTGTGCGCCTCCCTTTTAGCTAAAAGACATTCCCGGATGCTTTTGGTGAGCCATGGGGACTTTTGCACCCTCCTGCTCCCTTTGATCCATGTTGGGATTACCTCCCTTTGGGCTTGGAGGATCGTCTCCTTAAGGAGCAACCACTCTTCTTGGACACCTGGCTCCCCTCCCCTCCAGGACCTCAGTGCTTCCAACTATTCTCCTTAGCTCATTGAAGTCCACCCTCCTGAAATCTAGGGCTGCTGCCTTGTTGCAGGCCTTCACCACCTTGCGCTGGACGGTGAATCCCAGCAGGCGATGATCACTGTCGCCCAGGTAGTCGAGCACCCACAGCCCCCTCACCAGGTCGTCACCTGTGGCCAGCACCAGGTCCAACAAGGCGTCTCCCCTGGTGGGGCCGTGCACCTCCTGGGTTAGTCGGAGGTTCTGCATTTGGGCTAGGAACCTACATGAGCGGTCAGACCTGGCTGACTGCTCTTCCCAGCAGATGTCTAGAAAGTTCAGGTCACCCATGATAACTACGTCCTCGGCCAGGATTTGAAGAGTTGTATTGCGATCAGAGTGAGTGCTTGTTTTGGGCGGTAGCGCAACTCTCCACTGACTTCAGCACTGGCAAGAGGACTCGGAGTGAATCCCTACCTGGCTCTTCCAAGGCTCTAGGGTGAGGTTATCTGCCTTTTTGAGAAGCACATTTCTTCTCGGTGTTTCTCGGTGCCAGGGGTGATGAATAGACTCAATGTTTTTTATTTTCTTTTCCCTGCCCCTGGTTACGGCCAGTGGAGCCTGCCTCTTCCCTGTGCTCTAAGCCATGACTTCAGCACCCCATACAGAGGGTCAGATTGCACTTTTTCCCCTTTACCCTGTACCGACGGTGTGTAAAGTGAAATATTTTCTTGCCCACGATTTGTCAAGTCCACAAATTGTCAGCACAGACGATAAAAAGCAAAGGGGTTCCAGGGTATGCATACGTATATTCTTTACTAAAAGTTCTGTCTTCAAAGGTTAGGATATTTAAAAAAAATCCCAAATCAGAGATGAATACAAAGGCTTGCAATGTGAGCAACAAGAAACATTGTGTCCAAACCTTTTTCTTCCTTATGCTGTTTCAATAAGCAAAGGGGCCACGTCCTGCTCTCCTCCAGCCCACAGGACACCGTGCAAAGTTGTGTGAGGATTTCAGGCAAAACCTGACAGCCGGATAGAGTCAACTATCAGGGTTTTACTTTAGTAAGAGTTAGGTTACACCTTTATTGGAAGAAATGAGAAAAAAAATTGTATCATGTAAAGTTATCATGTAAAAAAAATTACAGTAAGCGCATTACTCTGGTAATGGCAGTAGAATCTATTGCAGAATTGCTACAGTTGCATTCAAACTTCTGTTTACAGACTTTTCTGGCCAAAATAGCATTTGAGTTGTTTCCATCTGGATTTACCATATACTCTAACAGTAGTAATGTTTAGCTTTCATATGTTATGTCAATAAGAAGATGCACAAGTTACAAAAATCACTCCTGCAAATCATTTTGCTGGGATACTATTGCAAAGTTATTTAGAACATTTATTACACATTCATACTTCTAATTTGGAGGCAATTTTTTTAAGTAGCCAAGTTTAAACAATTATTAACCAAAGCAATTTTTTTGTCACAACAAATATTTCTTTAAAGTAACTGTATGGCAAGATGACCTACCATGCACTCAGTGCTATGTTACTTACAGAAATACTACAGTAAATGAGGAACAGTGCCCAATAAGGCCCAAATCAGGCGAAGTATGTGCTGTGCTTCTGCGCTCCATATGAACACAGACACTGATGTTCTTGTTGGCTTCGGTATCCCTCACTGACAAAGAAGTTGGACATATTTCTGAGAGATTAGGCTCTCTGAGTGAAGTCTACATAGTCTGAAGAATAGAGGAATTTATTTTATAAAACGATACACCACAAGGGGGAGCAGACAGCTATTTGTAGACAATTTGCTATCTGTAATCCAGATTAGCACACTAAGGATATTTTAACTCTAGTGGTTGACAAGAGATTTTGATTAGATTTCTATAGTTTGAGCACTGGGGACATTTCTATTACCAGTCAAAATACAGCACTGCCATTTTTACTAGTAACCCGCTTAAAATGAGATTGCTGGAAAAATCTTAGCCCTTTTCTACAAATGGAAAATGAATGGAGGGAAATGAAATGCATGAACGTGACGCTGGCAGGTTAAAAATCATATACTTTAAAAACCATTAGCTGTGTGTTACCTATCACGTGCGAAATGTCCTTGGCTCTGGCTAGCTTGGGAAAAAGCATGCTGCGGGAACACCATTTCGCAGCTAAAAATGGAAATCATTTTTTTTAGAACTCTATTTTAATTTCTGATACTAATGGGTCAACTTTTGCCACCTTCACTTGGGGTGAGTGGGTTCATTCACTGGGTCTGATTCTAACAGTAGCTAAGGGCCACATACTGAGTTTTGGCAAGCCTTCGAGGCTGGATAGAGTGGCCTGGCAGGCCGCATCTGCCCCCTGGGCCGCATTTTGCCCACTCCTGCTCAGGCTCATGCAGTTTCCAGGGGGTTTTTTGTTAGCATTAGATCCACAAACTAATCCATTTCACTTTGGTTTTTACTCAGTTCTGTAAGTTTCACTCTCTGTTCCCAATACAATAGCATGGTGGATTTTATTGCCCTGTTGGGAAATGTTTATATCCAAAAAGAGTTTCATAGTTACTTTATTAAAAAAAGTACCTTATGTTTTAATTTAGGGTTTGTTTTTTGTTTGTTTTTGCAAACTTCCAGTGCTCATTAGCAGTTGCAGCTAGGATTGTTAATTTACATCTCTTTTTGGGTGTGACATATTGTGAAGGTCAAAAAGTCCTGTTGAACCACAAAAGAGTTCTGTATATCAGTGGGCAAACTATATACTGGCCTTATTTATCTAATGACATGCCTCTATAAGGCTCTAGCTAAAAACCCGACACTTCATACACATGATTCAGTCAGTAATGCTATAATTTACAGAGCAGAAATAGCTATGAAATTACTGTCTTCCTTTCATATTAATTAAAACTGTATCAGTTTTTGGAATGTTGTATGGTGATTCTAATTGAAAATTGTACATCATGTCCAGGAAGTTTAACTGGGATTCTCATGCTTTGGATGATCTTTTCAGTCATTTTAATGTATTACTGGTTTTAATTAGGACTTATTTGTCCTTCCAAGGGGATATTCAGTTGAGATTCTTTTTTGCCAATACAAAAACTGACTGGAATTATTTGCAAGAGATTTAAAGAAAATGGGCCAGGTACACTGGCTTCAAGGGAGCCGCAATGACTTACACCATTTGAAGATCTGGATCTGTAGCTATGTAGAGTCTATATACTCACCAAGCCACAATAAATTGAACCTTCATATTTACAGGGTTTTCCTCTGTTGTCATTAGCAGAATATACCCATATTTTCCAGATGGAGGTACAAGAACTAAGAGCAGATGCTAGATTTATGGAGAGCTACACTGCAGTGAAAAGGATCAGAACTGAATAAAATAATTTTGCACAAGGTATGTAAGATTTGTAATGTCATTATGCATGCCAAGTCCTGATACACTTCACACTTTGGCAGTTACTAGAGGAAAAGGTTATGATCCTTGAAACCCACTACTGGCTTATAACTGAGAGAGAGACAAGTTAATGCCTGGAGATATAGTTTTGCACCAAGAGAACTGGGATGAAAATACCTTTTGGGCTAAGTACAGACGATCAGAAAGCCCGAGGCAGAATCGATTCAATCTAGGCAGCTTCCTCTATGCTGCACAGGTTGAACCAGTAATGAACTGAACTGATATTTAGTTTTCAATTGGAAAGGTGGGGGAGGCCTGTACTGACCCAGGCCAGCACGCAGGCGGCACTGGAGCATGTCTCCCAGCTTGCTGGCCATTGCCAGCCTGGCCAAGCGTCCCCAACCTCCTGCTCCCCCCACCACAGGGAGTTAAAACGAGGCCCTTGTCCTAGTGGTGGCCCACCTTGGAGGATCCTCCCCCTTGGAGCTTCCCCCAGCCCGGATTCCCCAGCCCAGGCAACCCTGGGGAGCTAAAGCATTCAGTCCCTTCCCCCTCCCAGGTGCTGGTTGCTTCAGCTGCTGCCCCAGGATGGAGGGAAAAGGAGTCCTCCATGCCTGGTATGTGCCCATGCAACCCAGCATAGGGACCCTGGGGAACCCCTACCTCGGGGTGCTTCCCCCCACCCCAGCCAAGCTGGGGGCAGCCCCAGGGAGCTATGGGAATTCTTCTCCTCCATGCCAAGTATCTGCCCATGCAACCTAGCATAGGGACCCCGGGGAGCCCCCACCTTGGGTTGCTTCCTCCCACCCCAGCCCCAAGCTGGGGGCAGCCCCAGGAAGCTATGGGAATTCTTCCCCTCCCAAACCCCAGAGCTGCTTGCCTTAGCTGTGGTGAGTCTCAGGGATAGCCCAGGGCAGCCTCAGGTAGCAGAGGGAAATTCTCCCACTCCCCTGCAACTAGTTTTGCCGCAGACTCAGACTCACGGCGGCGGAGGCAAAACTAGCAGCAGACCAGGAGAATTTCCATCTGCTCCCTGTGGCTACCCAAGGCTCGCAGGGGCTAAGGCAAGCAGTTCAGGAGGAGAAGAATTACCCTCAGCTCCCTGGGGCTGCTCCAGGCCGGGGGACCCTTGTGGGGGGAAGCCCCCCAAGGCAGGGGCTCCTGGTGCCCCCCTGCTGGGTTGCATGGGCAGGCACTTGGCCGGGAGGACTTCTCCTTCCCTCCTGTAGCTGCTGAAGCAATCAGCAGTTGGGAAGGGGGAGGTTGGAGGGCTACCGAGGGTTGAAAAGCCCCCACCACAGGGCTTTGCTTTCCCCCATGTGCTGTGTAGACCCTGGCTTGGGGGACCTGGGGGATCTGCCCCCCAGTTACTATGGGTCGACAGATACAGGCAGGAAGCAGGCTAAGGAGCAGATGGGCAAGGAGCAGACAACGTAACTCAGGGCTGCAAAGCATCCTGGGATGCTGGGGGAATGTGTGTTAACTTGGACCAGGCAAGGGTCAGGAACAGGAATTGCATAAACCGGGTTGACCCAAATCAGTTAAGTCTGATACTACATTCAATCAGGTTTATCTTAAACTGGTTTTGGCCATTTTGAAAGCAGTCTGTGTGCACTGAACTTCTGTTCTGCTATAGGTTTAAACCAGTTTTTGATCACCTAAACCAGTTTGTGTGCAACTTCTGTCCCTAGCTTTGGGATTTCAAAATGCTTCAAGTCATGGTTAGGTCTAGGCATCATGCTGTGATAGCAACCCCACAGGTAACAACCCCAGGCAGAGCTTCTAGAACGATCGAGGATGCTACCCACTTAGTATTTCCAGGGATATGCTGCTATTTCTAGAAAGCCTGCTTTTACTGCTGTTGAAGGGAAAGGGGCACTCTTTGGAAAGGCAGAAATAACATGGGTAAGACCACCATATATACAGCAAAATACCTTTTCCTTCCTTCTGTTCACAGTATTGTGCTAACAACCATGTTCTCCAGGCACTGTTCAAGGTCTATTTGAAATATATTCAATTGAAAAATGCTTTTAAAGTTCTAGTTTTTATATCTTAGTAATAAGACATTTGGTGAAATGTAGTGACGCCTACGACAACAACACACAGCTCTTTCTCCTTTTGCTCTACAACATGCAAAGTACCATAAAATCAACACATAGGCTCGACTGGATAACATATATCTACAGTAACAGTGGCTGACTTCATTGTGTTCTCAGATGCTGTGAAAGGGTAGGATTCACTGCACGTCGCTGCTGTTTTTATGCTGCAGTTGTTTCTGTGTAACAAGTCGGGAACAGCTGAAAGCTCAGAGATGAAAGTTTACCTAAACTTTCAAAATTTGCTGTAAAAATTTAAAAAAAAAAATCCCATTACATCCCCACATAAGATATAAAATAGGTAAAACTTTTACAGATTTTATTCTTCCACTGAAACCTCTTTTTCCACCTCAACTGGTCATACTCCCCCTGAAGTATGATGGGAAGAGCCACTTCCATTTACATGATTTGGTTGAGAAAGGTCTGGTAGTCAGGTGAAGAATTTTTCAGTACATCCATTGGCACCAATGGGATGGGGACGTTCTGCTCACATACGACAGTCTCGTAGGGAGGGGCAGCCTCCAGGGTGAGAGATGACAAAGAAATGGAGGAGATGGGCTGTTGCAAGTCCGGCAGTCTGACTGGGTAATTAGCAGCCTGTCCTGTAGTCCCAGAAGTTGCTTCCTCTTCCAAGCTAATGTTTATAGAGAAGTCGTTCCTTCGACAAGGATCTCTCAGAGAGTAAGGCGGTGGATCATCTGTAGGAATGTATATTTGTGTTGCTCCTGGTCCCACACACTCGTCATAGCTGAAAGAAAACACATTCTGTATTATGTTTGCTGGAAAGATGTTAAAGAGGTTCATGTTCGGGTAAAAGTGGCAATGGGGTTATTTGGTGTTTGAACCTCACCTCTCCTTGCCACTTGAGAAACTCACAGCACATACATTTAAGTGCATGTCTTCAAATATCTCAAGTTAAGCATTAATGAGTCGATGAGATTTTTTCAGCCCTAGGCCTTTCCCACAGGAGTTCATTCTAGCATGCAGCAGGCCCAAGAAGCCCTACAAGGCTCCCTGCTGGGAAGAAACTTATTGCAGGCCTAAACAGGCGACAGCTGCTGCTTATTATTTTCCATTGGTGTCCGTTTTGGGAATCGCAGTCCGTATGCATAATAAAAGTCTGTCCCTGCCCTAAACAGTTTGTAATCTAAGTAATAGTAAACAGTTATCTAAATAGGCAAGGTAGAGCACGTGTGAGAAAAGGACAATATGGTATCACCCTTGTTTTACAGACGAGGAACTGAAGACAGCAAGCCCATAGCAGAACCAGGACTCAACCCCCAATCTCCTGGGTCACAGTCCAATATCTTCCCCACAATGAGCTCTTTCCTCCCTCTACTACCCAACTGGGCTAGCTCATTTCTTCTGGCCTTTATCTAAGGAAGCCAAGGCTCCACCCATGCCCCATGAATCCTCACCTTGTTGCCCCTGTTTGTTGGGGTGGGGGGAAAGGGGGGAAGGAGAGCAGTAGGCAGGGGGTGCTGCTCTCCCAGCTGTGCTTGGGTCTGCAATTCATGGAGCTCCACTCCAACTATAATGTCTCCTGCACCAACTTCACCCTCTGCTTGCTGGCTCCTGCTCTATGTGCACCGACCACATTACGTTTGGCAAGGAGATCCGACAGTGGTCCTGACTCTGTGCCCCAAGCCATTCTTAGGCTCTAGGACTTGCTTACTAGCACCCACTCACACCTGAGACTCTTTTATTCTCAGACCCTGCTGTGAAGGCACAGAGGGAATGGCCCAGGCATGCTATAGGGCTGTGCAGACAAATTCATGTTCCCTTACATGACTATTTTAAGGTTGGTCACCCCAATACAAACATGCTGAGGTTTCCTGTCCCAACCCCATTCTGCCTAGCAGAGCTGCTGACCAGCTTTGCTGAAGCCAGACAAATTAAGACAGTTTCTTCAGCCACATGAGCTTCTGTGTGATGTCCCAAGCCATTTCCCAAAATCTTGTCTGCTTAGGAAGGGCTTGATTATACCACGCAATCCCCTAGCGAAGAATGTCTCAGTGAGGCTGCGCTAGGCTCAGTATCATGCTCAGTGCAAGCAAGGGCACTAGAACCGGTCCCATAGGTGAAAGATGAAGTGAGAAAGCACAGCCTGCGTTGCTAATACATCTGGTTAGCCAATAGCTCTTAAACCCAGTGGATGTTTCTATTCTCCTCTTCATAAAGTTTATATTATCCCAAGGTTTCCTCCCCATTAGAAAATATATTTTAACCTGTGTCTTTAAATCTTGAACCAAGCTCCTGAGTATTTAAAAAAAAGAAACTTGACAGATTAAAGCTGAGTACTTTTTATACAGCATTTGGGGGAAAAAAACCCACAGACCATTCCCCATTAATCTCACTGAAGCATCAAAAACATATTTAATTTTTTTTTTGCAATAAAATCTGGCCCCGAGTTCATCAAGGACCTGATCTGGCGAAGCACTAAACACATACAGCTCTCCATGAAGTCAGTGGGAATGGAGGAAGCTCAGACCCCTGCAGGACTGGGTACTCTGAAACATGCACTTAGTTAGATTATTTTTTAAGGATTAGGCTCTGAACCATTGAAGTCAGTAGAAATCTTTCCCTGATTTCAATGGACTCAATCAGACTGATGAAGAGTACCTATTCTAGACAAGAGATGCTCAAAAATGTTTCTAAAATCAAAATCTATGAAAAAAACCCCCAAAAACTAGGCCAGGATCCAAACAGTTTAAAATATCACAGCTCCATTGATTTCAGTTTGGTTTCACTCATTTAGACCAGCTGAGGATCTGGCTCATTATCTCCAACAGTGCCTCTCAACTCCAGTAGTTGCAAAAGTCAGCTGGAGACAATAATTAGAATTATGCTTTCATGCTACAAAATCCCTGGTAGCAGAGTCCTCTGCAGAAGTTAGAGTAAATGGGTTGAGTTTGTGGAGGTTGCTTGTAGAAGTTGTCTGGTGTTAGGGTTATTTCAGATAAGCAGAGTAATGAGGTGAGTGAGTGTAAGACTTGTTCTCTGTGAGCTGCCTGCTGGCTTCTGTTGAGATGGTTTTTGCTAGAATGGCTTGCTGCTGCACTGCTCCTAGTATTAGATAAGAAGCAGCATTCAAAATTGGTCAATTAAAGTGTTGGTTTTTACTTATATAGCCATAAGTACCAGTCAGAAACCATGAGCCAGTCAATAGTGACACTCAAGGACCTGTATCCTACTCCTGTAGTAAGATACTCAGTTAAGCAAGATGGTTTCCTTAAGCCTTAAAAGATTATGCTACAACTCCAGCTAAAATGAACAGCAGTGGTCTGCTCCCTTGGTGGCAACTGCAAGAGGTACAGTGCATCCAGCCCCTGTTTTCTGATCACCTGTGGCTGTTTTTCTAGGATTAAAAATCATCTCTTAATATCTAGGATGAATCTAATATCTAAAAGCCTGAGTGGGATAAACAGCCTCTTGTGGAGCAGACTGAATAGACTTTTAAACAGCAAAACAAAAGAGAAATAAATGGCCCTAAGCAGTACTGGCTTTCTGCATGTTTCTCAAAAGATCCTTTTCTTAAGTTGTTCTCCACTACCTCTTTGCCTCACGTGTGAGGGGAGAAAAAAAACCCAAACCATGTCAGTACATCTTTAATTGACTTGTTTTTCAGTGATCAGGGTTGCATTTAAAAAATCTAGTAGGGAACACATGCCATGTTTTCAATTAAATATTTTCTTGGCACTCTCAAAACTGAATCGGCAGATTATCGTTCTGAAGCAGTCAGCTATAAATCATTCAAATAGTGTATTTTTTACTTTAGAAGTCAGAACGGTGCTTCTGTATTTCACTTGCGTTTCAGTATCCTGATATTAAGGCTGAATGTTGCTTTGAAGCATGCATGGTGTTCAGCTTACCCTACTCTGGGCTAAAGATCCTACTTTTGCTAACAAAGCACAATAGAGTCTGAAGACTGCAATTATTATTGACTCTGCATGGTTCAGTGAGGATGCCAAGAAGTGGGTTTGCCAAACATTTTCCATTATTATGTGATGAGGAAGAAAAAAATCTACCCATTCAATGAACACTATCCTGTGCTCCGAATGAGGGCTCAAATGCTGTGGGGAAAATATTAGTATGTGAGTACATAATCAAAGACTCATGCATAAGGGTTGGGGGGGCAGGGGAGGAAAGGGTAAATTAAAGTGCTATAGACAGCCCTACATTTGTACTTTCCTGCCTTTTGAGTGCATATCTTTGCTACTTTGACATTCTGGCAGATTTCAGACTTTTTTTTTTAAGTGCAAGTTATGCAGGCAATATTGTAAAATAAATAATGAGTGATGTATATGACACCATAATAGGTGTGAATGGGGCATTAAAATGCTCATGCTGAATCAACTCGGATCTGCAAATCCTCACTCATGTGAGTGCTCCTTACTGAAGCAATAGTTTTAGCCCATATGGGCGTTGGTAGCAAGGTAATACTATTTCAGAGGCCACTTATGTTTGGCAAAATGTTTCTTAGTTGGTAGGGTTGGAAGGGACCTGAGCAGATCATCAAGTCCGACCCCCTGCCATGGCAGGAAAGAGTACTGGGGTCAAACGACCCCAGCAAGGTGTTCATCCAACCTCCTCTTAAACACCCCCAGGGTAGGAACCAGCACCACTTCTCTTGGAAGTTGGTTCCAGACCCTAGCCGCCCTGACAGTGAAGTAGCGCCTCCTGATGTCTAGTCTGAATTTACCCTCTGCCAGCTTGTGACCGTTATTAATTCTCATTCTTAGAAAGATGAAAGCATCTCAATAGGGATCACTTAGAGCATATCTCTTCTGTTACCCTGATGTTCCCAAGACTGCTACTGCAGTGCTATAAATGTGCCAGTGGTATTAATGTAACCAAGCCACCCAGATATGCAGGTGGAGAAGTACTAGGCCTGTGTGAATAGGGAACTATTCAATTCAAATTTGGCTGATTCAGATGCCAGCAATTTGATTCGGAGCTCCGAATCAGTGTCCTGCTTCGATTTGGCCGAATCGGCTCTGAAGCTTTGGAGCCCATTTGGAGATTCAGCCATAGGGTATAATGGGGAATCAATGAAATGGCTATAACTTTGTTTTTTGTCCGATTTGGATGGAACTTGCAGGGATGGTAGCCTCTGCTGAGGGCACGAAGCCTGCTAAGTTTCAAGGAGATACGTGCAGGGGTTTGGGGAAAACGGCACCTCAAAATGCGGACAAGCAAAAGTCATGACATGGGTCACTGCTGTGCCTTAACACACACAGTGTCACCCATGTCATGAATTTTGTCTGTCAGCAGCCAGAGGTGCAGGGCCCCAGAATCGATCTCCTTAACAGCTGGCAGGCTTCATGGCCATGGCAGGGGCTACCGTCCCTGCAGCTTTCATCCCGCTGCACAGTGTCAGCCATGGCACGAGTTTTGCTTGTCCGCAGCTCGAGATACAGCTTTCCCCCAAGCCCCTATACCCATCTCCTTGAAACTTGGCAGGATTTGTGGCCTCACCAGGGGCCACCATCCCTGCAGTTTTCACCCTGCTGTGGTGTAACGCATACACATGACATGAGTTTTACTTTCAAGAATTTGTGGTGCAGCTTCCCCCAAACTCCTGCTCCTATCTCCTTGAAACTTGGCAGGCTTTGTGGCCTCTGTAAGAGCTACTGCAGTTTTGACCCCACTGTGGCTTAAGACACACATGGCCATGAGTTTTTTTACTTTCAGGATATTGGGGTGCAGTTTCCCAGAAACCCCTGCACCTATCACCTTGAAACTTGGCATGCATCATGCTCTCAGCAGAACCTTCCTGCATGTTTCATTTGAATCCGTTAAAAGATGACAAAGTTATAGATATTTCATTGATTTTTTTTTTTTTTCTTCCCCATTATACCCTATGGCTGAATCTCCAAATCTTTTCTGAATTGATTCAGAAGGCCTAAAGCTTCCTGCAACTCAATTCAAATTCATAGGTTTGGCCTCCAAATCATCTGAATTTATCTCTGAATCTGAATCATGATCCAAAGCTTTGCACAGCCCTGTTGGTTACTATTAATTCCATGTAGAGGATGCTGTGGTAGTAATAAATCCCTCACCATAAATGAATAATACTTTTTATAAAACAAAGGACTGCAGGACAGGAGACTTGAAAGGACCCCCTGGGCATTGAGTCCAGTCACCTGCTGCTGCAGGCAACTATGCTATATAATCGATCGCTCTTGTAGATTTCCTTAGCTCCATCTTGAAACCCTGCCCCGTTACCCCAGAACTTCACTGCTCTGTTGGTTAGGAACATTCTGATTTCCAGCCTAGACTAACGGGAAGCCAGTATGAGGGGGAGAGGAGTCCGGGAGAGCTGGCAGTACTTTAAAGAAGCCTTACTGGGAGTGCAGGAACAAACCATCCCAATGTGCAGGAAGACTAGCAAGTGTAGCAGAAGACCAGCTGGGCTTAGCGGGGACCTCATCAGTAAATTAAATTACAAAAAGGAAGCTTATAAGAAGTGGAAACTTGGATAAACAACTAGGGAGGAGTATAAGAGCTTGCTTGGGCATGCAGGGGTGGAGTCAAGAAGGCCAAAGCACAATTGGAGTTGCAGCTAGCAAGGGATGTGAAGGGTAACAAGGAGGGTTTCTACAAGTATGTCAACAACAAGAGGAAGGTCAGGGGAAGTGTGGGTTCCTTACTGAATGGGGGAGGCAACCTAGTGATGGGATGCAGAAAAGGCTGAAGTGTTTAATGCCTTTTTTACATCAGTTTCCACAGGCAAGGTCAGCTCCCAGACAACTGCACCTGACAGCACAGTTTGGGGAGGAAGAGAGCAGCTGACAGTGGCAAAATAACAGTTTAAGGACTATTTAGAAAAGCTGGACATGTACAAGCCCATGGGGCTGGATGGGGTGCTGAGGGAGCTGGCTGATGTAATTGCAGAGCCTCTGGCCATCATCTTTGACAACTCATGGAGATTAGAAGGGGTCCTAGATGATTGGAAGAGGGCAAACATAGTGCCCATCTTTAAGAAAGGGATACTTTGGTTCCTATAATCACTACAAACCAGTCAGCTTCATCTCAGTCCCCAGAAAAGTCATGGAGCAGATTCTTGAGGAATCCGTTTCTAAGCATTTGGAGAGAAGAAGGTGATTAGGAACCGTCAGCATGGATTCGCCAAGAGCAAGTCATGCCTGAGCAACCTGATTGCCTTCTATGATGAGATGAGTGGCTTTGTAGATGTGGGGAGACCAGTGGAAGTGATGTACTTATATCTTTAGCAAGGATTTTGATACAGTCTCCTCACAACATCTTGCCAAGCAAGCTAAGGAAGTATGGTTGGATGAAAGGACTATAAGGTGGATAGAAAGCTGGCTGGATTGTCAGCCTCAAGGGGTAGTAATCAATGGCTCGATATCTAGTTGGCAGGTGGTATCAAGTGGAGTGCCCCAGGGGTCCGTGCTGGGGCTGGTTTTGTTCCATACTTTCATCAATAACCTGGAAGAGGACATGGAGTGCACCCTCAGCAAGTTGGCAGATGACACTGAGCTGGGGATGTGTGGTAAATATACTGGAGGGTAGGGCTAGGATTCAGAGTAACCTAGGCAAATTGGAGAATCGGGCCAAAAGGAATCTCATGATGTTCAGTAAGGACAAGAGCAAAGTCCTGCACTTGGGAGAGAACAATCCCATGCACCAGTACAGGCTGGGGCTGACTGGCTGGGCAGCAGCTCTGCAGAAAAGGACCTGGGGGTTACAGTGGACAAGAAGCCGATTATGAGCCAGCAGTGCGCTCTTGTTGCCAAGAAAGCTAACGGCATCCTGGGCTGCATTGGTAGAAGCACTGCCAGTAGGTCAAGGGAAGTGATTATGCCCCTCTATTCAGCACTGGTGAGGGCACATCTGGAGTACTGTGTTCAGTTTTGGGACCCGCACCAGAGAAAGGATGTGGACAAATTTGAGTCCAGTAGAGGGCAATGAAAATGGTTCAGGGGCTGGGGGACATGACTTATGACCCCAGCTGACTTCCTGCCCTGTGGGCAGGGGGCTGGACTCGATGATCTCCCGAGGTCCCTTCCAGCCCTGATGTCTATGAAATCTATGAAATGAGGAGAGGCTGAGGCAACTGGGCTTATTTAGTCTGGAGAAGAGAGAACTGAGGGGGGATTTAATAGCAGCCTTCAAGTACCTGAAGGGGGGTTTGAAAAGCAATGGATCTAGAGTCTAGGCTGTTCTCAATGGTGACAGATGACAGAGCAAGAAGCATTGGTCTTAAGTTGCAGCAAGGGAAGTTTAGGTTAGATATTAGGAAGAATTTTCTCACTCGGAGGGCAATAAAGCACTGGAGCAGGTTACCCTGAGAGACCGTGGACTCTTCATCCTTGGAGGTTTTTAAGACCTGGCTAGACAAAGCTTTGGCTGGGATGATCTACTTGGAGATGGTCCTGTTTTGAGCCGGGGGCTGGACTAGATGACCTCTTGAGGTCCCTTCTATGACTGTATGACACTTGTTCTGCTTACATAATCCTTAAATACACATTTTTCCTCCCTGATGTAAACACCACTGGGTTTACAGTTTTATAGCAAGATCTATCAGACCCTTCCTGAGTGGTTAGTGCTGGGTTTGGGGGGCAGGGAGAGAGGCTACTTCCCAGTAGCTATGAAACAATAATGGACTATTAAGGCTGTGAGGTATGTATGTATCAAAAGGCTTCCAGTGGCCTTGAGCTGAATCTTTTCAACCCTGGGTTTCCAACAGGGGCAGCTTGTGGTGAAGTTTCACATTTGAAGAAAGAAGGTGGAAGAAGCCCCTCCATGTTACTTGGCTGAGATGAATCCCATGCTGGGTGGCACACTTGGGCCATCTTGGAAGCAAGGCCTGTACCATTAGGCCCCAGGCAGAAGTTATACTTAAGACATGATTAACTAGTTAATCACATCTTGGGTGGTAACCTGGCCACATATGCATGCAGTTAATGGTATGATAAAACAGGGAATAAGCCACACATTGTTATCCAAAGTATGTGTGATGACTTCGTGGCTGGTTCCCATCATGACTTATTGAACATGTGGCCAGGCTGATCTGCTGATCAAGGTTCCCAGCCTTGATGGTGCATTGGAGTCGAGGGCTCCAATGTGCTCCTGCGGCTGTGAGTGTTGATCGCTTGACTGGCTTGCTATTTGCTGGTGCAGAGGTCGTGATTACTGCAGCTCCCTACAATGCAAACTTGTGCTACTTCTGATCCCATAATCATACCTCCTGCCACTAATGTGAGCATGGCTGGAGGTGCGATTGTGGATGAGATTCCATCATGCTTTTAACTAAATGTTTGCCAGGAGCCTTAGGCCCTTACTTTTATTACTGGCTGCAAACAGAGGTCTTGGACTGGGGAAGGGAACTGTTCTGTCGGGAGCGTACAGGAGCATTCAAACAGGAGAAAAGCCTGGAGGGGGAAACTGCTGGGCTGATGCACTGTCCACCACCAGAGAGGGAGGGACCAGTGTGAAGGGCCAGTCCTGAGCTACTAAACTGTTTCTGCTCACACTTTCCCTCTTCCTTCCTCATATTAAAATGGGAGTAGTTCCATTTCCCTCTTCAACCTGAAACCCATTCTTCCTCTTGTTTTAGCCTCTCTTCCCTGGTGTGGAGAGGAATAACAGGAACATGGCATCTCTCTCTGGGTCCTAAGAATGCAACAGGATGGTGGCATCATCATCAGTAGCAGCAGGTAGGGAGGCCAGCACTTTAGGGGTTGGTGCGTTCATGTTGGATGTGTTAACAGAGATATTACTTGGGATGTGTGTATAGGAAGGGGGTTGGGGAAGTTTGCATTGTAGGAAGCTGCATTAATTGAAGGCAGAAGTGGGCACCAGCTTGTGTATATATAGAGGCAATGGGACTGAACAAAGATTGTCTCTCTCTTTTGTGCTCTAAATGACTAAAAGGAATTATCTGTGGGGAATGTGTCTTGCCATAAAGGTCAGATTCAACATCATCTCTCTTTCTTTCTTTTTCCATGTGTGAATTTGCTTTGCAGTCTCTAGCAGGTTAAATTCGGGAAGGATGGCTGTTGAACAATTATGGAATAACATGAAATGAAATGCAGGCATTGTGCATTTAGGTCATTTGTCAGCCATTGCGATGGTTTGTCACACTGGAGGGTCTGTAGACTGAGTGGTAAGAGATGCAAATGTTTTGTCATGCTGGTTTTCAAAAAGATGGTTGGTGGCTTGGAGATGTTCAGGGTACAGCTGGAAAGATAAGCAAAAGTCCTTGAGAAACTTTTGAGCAAAGGCAGGTGGTCAGAAGTGCAAGGTTTAAAACAGAAGTCAGCTCCAGAAAAGTAGAATGCCAGTGAAGAGAGAAAATGTGTACTCTTTCATTAATTTAGTACAAAAGCATGGGCTGCTATGGAGAGATTTGTGAAGCGTTTCTGTAGAATCAATGTTCTCAGGCTTGGTTCTATTTATCCTTTTACTTCTATAGCAGGACCCTATACATATCGCTGACAACTATCAACGTTGTAAATGTGCCGAGAAGTGTCATTGCCTGTTCTTGACACTGCCTGCCAGTTCTTTATTTTAATTAAACTTGTCAATAGCTTAGGCTCAGGTTACATAAACCTAGGCAAGGCGGTACATTGCCACCAATTTCTTGCGTGAATTACATTGTCGGGGATTTCTCATCAATTCTATGCACGGTTCACATATATCTAGACTTTAAATGGGTTATTTAAAGTTAGCAACAGAAGTCCCATTCTTTGAGCCTTTGTTCTGTTTATTTTGGAGAGTAAAATGTTCTACAACATTTGGGTTAATCAGAAATGTCAACAGCCACGCAACCTCCCTAGGGTTGGGGCAACCACCCTATGTCGAAAGTGAAAATAGAAACTGTTGTTCCTAATGTAAAATGGTGGTGATTCTTCTTGTTTGTCTTTTATTTTTCCATGTGTGTCTCCTTCCCCACTTTTCTTGGGAAGTGGAAAACCCACTGCAGAATGTGCTTGTGTCTTATAGGGGCTACCTTAAGAATATGCATGGTATCAGTTAAAATTATAGTCCATCCTAAATGCCCAAGGACAGTGAAAGCAAAACCTTCATCACCCCCACTTTTAAATATGGGAAAGTAGGGATGTTTTAGATGACAAGATGTCAGAAATTTTTTTCCAAAACAAGACCCCTAATCCAGCTAGCACTTTCACGTTCTTCAGCTCAATGCATGAAAGAGCCCCTGTTGATTTTGATGGGATTAATCACAGTGGTAAATCTAAACACATATGTAAGTGTCTGCAGGTTTGGAATTAACTTGAAGTTATTTGTACCCTTCAAAAACAGTTGGCACACCATTTCCAAGGTTGCATACACTGAGAGAGATCCTTCTGACCAAAAAAGCAAATGCTTATTGGAATGACTGGGATACTGAAATGCAATGAAGTGGGTTCATGCAGACACTTGACTGGGACGCTTTAGAGCAGCGATCGTTAAGCAGGGTGCCACAGCATTGTGGGTGCCTTGAAAGCTTTTCAAGGGTGCCATGGGGTGCCACACAATGTTAGCACTGTGAACGTGGAAACAGGATTTACAACGTAAACCCAGAGCTTTTAATTGGGAATCTAGAGTGTCAGAAGCATGCAGACCTGTTGCAGTCTTTCTCAGTTCTTTGCAAAAGAAGAACTGCTTTATTTTTCTGTAGTAAAAAAACAAGTGAGCTGGTGTTTTCCGAGGGGTGCCATGAGTCTGAAAAGGTTGAGAACCGCTGGTTTAGCAAAGGGTAGTTAGCTGTGTTTATTTAATCAGGGATGATCCTTCCTTCAGCTGAGGGCTAGACTAGGTGACCTGCTGAAGTCCCTACTTTTCTATAATACTATGATTTTATTACACATGCATCTCTTGTGAATATTGTGGCTTTTATTTTTTTAAATAGTTTGCCAAATGTTTTTTGTTTCCAGCTTTCTCGGGTACAGCTCTTCTGAAGTATTTCTTTTAACCCTTTCTTTTTCATAATTACAGTACATTAAGATACAGTGCATCTTTATGGACCTTCCTGACAGAGAAAGGAGGTCACTGACCTTGAGACACTTTCATCCGTGTGTCTTGGCATTGGTTTTTAACAGAACGATAAGTTCATTCTCACTAGAGATCACACTTTGTGGTCATCTTTTAAGAAACTTGTGTCCTAGTCCTCATAAGGGAAGTATAGGTGGTAGAGCAAGAGCACGTGATCACTTTTGAACAAGTGAGGGGTGGGAGCAGATCCATCACCTGATCCCGTTGTCTCAGTGTTGTGGCTGTTGGGGGAACAAGGCAGGAAGAAAGTCACCCCCCCCAACCACGTCTCCTCTCACTCCAAATTGTATTAGGATAGGTTTGTTGCTAAGGGAACACACAAGAGTTTACTTAACTCTGTCATTCAGGAATTATGACAGTCTCACTAGGAAGAGAAGACTATTTGTTAGGAAGTACACAATGCATAACTGATGACATGCATAACAATCTGAGGCATGGAAGCATTTTAGTATTTAAAGATTTTGTGAAATAAGCATCTCCATAGGGCCTGCTTCTCCATCCCTTTACAATGGTAACTCCATTGGTGCTGCTTGTGTAATTTCACTTGCAGGAAGTTCCTCTCACTCTCTGGAATCGGGTCATGATATGCTAGGATTTTTTTTTTTTTTTGGTCTGACTAGCCCTGAAAATTGGAAAGCAAAGCAAGTGGGGGAGATAAATAAGTGCCTGCCTTTAACTTATTTTCAGCAAGCACACAGCACAGATGGGCAGCAGATATTCATCTGTTCTGGATTAGAGACATTTATCATAGCCATCTCACTAGGATTAGACCCAATAATATGAGTGGAACAACAAACAGCAAACAAAGGAAAACTGTCAGTCAATAGCAGGTCAACTGAGTCTTCAATGAGATGTCAGTCAAAGCTTTGTCTCTTCAGATCTGTTGACTCTTCCAAAGAAACAATGATTCTCCGATTTGAAAAGGTTGGCTTGTGCTACTGGGACTCCAGTGCAGTGAAAACGGTGGTTGAGCACATGGATGTGGGAACAGTGAGTTCCCTCCGATGAGCTGCTGAGATCCTTAATGCCTGTTGATTTCAGCAGGAAAGAGCAGCCTGCAGAGTCATGTAGCCGTGAGCCCAAGAAAAACCGGCCATAACCCACTGAACTTATGGGGAGTCTTTCTTTTTGGAGTTGCCCTGATCCCTAAACAACCTGCTGCACTTGCAGTTTATAGTACTAAAAAGAAAATACTCCTTTTAAAGAACTTGAGCTTATGGTTTTAGAACCATGACAAACTGGCTGTGCTTTCTGAGTTAGAAAGCTTGCCAAACTCATGAGTATTTAGAAGAGCTTAAAGTCAAATTAAAAGGTGGACAACTGAACACTGAATTAAAAAGATCCAGAAAAATAAAGGCAGTTAAAAGAAGAGCAGTGTGGAGAAGTTTCTGTCTAATGAACCCTCTATTTAGATGGAGGAAAGGATACCCTCAGTGCTGAGGGGTGTTGGGAAGAAATGTCCTCCTTGGATCACTGTCTGATCATGTCTTGGGAATGATCAGGGACAAATCATGTTGAGGATACCTATTTCAGACCATCTGTGACTCTGGGTAGTTAAGAGATGTCAGAAAGTATCATCTAAGCAGAGCCTTAATTTCATAAGACAAATTTCAGCCTGGACTAGTTCTTCCATACCAGTTATAAACCCTTGATAAGCTGTGTTTACCCTATGTTAGCATAACCATTACAAATGGCAGTGGCACTATGGGCACCGCTATAATAATGACACCCAATTAAGAAAAACGTGCCTTCTTAAAATCATGTGTTATGGATTACTTCTATTTAGATTCAGGGCATCACATGGGAACTGCACTCCTGAAAACCAACTATATTCATCCTAATATATCACTGTAGTGGTTAATATCCTGGTATTTAAGGAGCTCAGAAAAATGATGCACACTATTATAATGGGTGAGAGTGTGAAGTTTGGAGTAGGACCATATTTCTAGGCAGGCATGTTTTGATTAATTGTTATCTTGAGTTTCCCAGCAGATTAAGGGCACATCCTGCTGAGGCAGGCCATAGATATGCTGATCACTGGAAAACCAGATGGAAATCTGGCAAGGATTTTTTTTTTCCAAGAAGATGATCAGAAATCATTTTTAGTAATAGCATGGTGTTGGCCCGGTACTGTAAAACTGATATTGCTGGCAATGTTACGACCAATTAAGCTAATCTTCTGACAGCCTCACTGATGTGTACCTGATTGCTTAATCTTGGGGCCTTTTCCCCATGTAATTACAGCTTCCAACATCCTGCAAGACAGCTTTTATTACACTCGTTTTACAGGAGAAGTTGAGGCACAGAGAGGCAAAGGTCCAAAGCCCCCTGATTCGATCAGTCTTTCCAGTGATCACAAGTGTCTCTGGATTGGGCCCAAAGTTCAGCATGTCCTGGCAGAACCCAGGGGTCCTGATGCCTGATTTACAGCATTTACATTCTTAAATACTGACCAGTGGTTCTCAACCTCTTCTGACTCTGGGCACCCCTCATTAGCCTCCAGACACCCCTCCAAAAAGGCCAGCTCTTTAGCTTTCACTTGTTTCTTGATTATGCAAATATAACAGAGGAATTGTTCTGTCTCAAAGAACTCAGAAAGCACACAATAGGTCTGCAAGTTTTTGGCACTGTTGGCTTCCTATTTGAAGCTACGTTGCACGAGCCATATGTAGATGTTTCTCTAGGTGACAGTAATATTGCACAGCACCCCATGGTACCCTTAAAAGGATTTCGTGGCACCCCAGGGTGTTGTGGCACTGTGCTTGTGACTTGCTGACCAATACATTATTGCTAGTAGCAGTCATAAAAGGTGCTCCCATTGCTTCACATCCTTGAGGAGCCCAGCCCCTTTCAGTGAACCAGTTCTTTTTGAAAGGGTTGAATTTCCTTGAAAGTTTTCTCTGATTCCAGATTCCAGGGATGACAGATGAAGGGCCTCCAAATACTGTGAAATCCCCTGCTGTATTTGCTTGCCGTATAAGAATGTGACAATAAAATAAGTTTTTCTTACAAGATCAAAATGAATAAAGAAAACAATTGTCCATTAATAACTAATGCAAGGAGCTAGCATTATGTGGAGCACAAAACTAAGAATATAAGATCTCTTGAGACCTAGTTCAGTCCCTTAGCTCCATAGTGGTCATTGTTTCCCCTGTCTGGGGTCAAAAGCATCTGAGAGATCTCCCTGCTCCTCACTGCTCCTTGTCCTAAGCTACAGTGTACTGGCAACAATATAGGCCTAAAATAGAGATCCAGGATCTAATCCCATTGAAAGAGACTTTCAGTCTTGCTCTAGACCTCAATGGGAGCAGAATTAAATTAGCATGGCTAAGTTGGCTATGGAAATTTTTGAGGAATGATCTTTAAATGGAACCACTCCCCTTTTAGAGAATAGGGTGTAAGCCGAGTGATAAAAAACATTCAAAAGATCTGTTAGGTGAAGTGAATGGATGTAGCTGTCACAAAGCAGGTAGAGAGATGCTGAACCACATCAGCTGAGGATCTGACCTAGTTCTATATTGCCACCTGAGGAAAGGTAAGATTCCAGTCTAGACAGTCTGGTGAGGATTGTACTTCTAGACGTTGACCTCCTGAAGGCCAGTGTAACAATATCATGCAACAGGGCAGTTTTCCTGTGCTTACCAGATGGGCCATTAAATGCATGAGTCATCTAAGAATCCCTTAGCAGAAAATATCAACAAACTAATCAAAAAGCAATTAACCTGTTTCTAATATTAATTAGAAATGATGCAAGGAGGGGTGCCTTAAGGGACCAGAGACTCAGAATTCTTGCAAGGCAGGATTACCAGCTCTGTATCACGCTGATATGTGCAAGGGTCGGAAGGGGCAGTTTTGGGGAATTCTTGAGTAAGTAGTTGCCTGTGAATGTAGAGGACTGTACTGTACAGTCCGGAAGGACCTTCTGTTTTATGTTCTTATGTCCAGTATCTTGGACATGTAAAGGTGGCCATATTGTGCTTCTCCTCTACAAAAGGGGGTGATAAAACTCAAAGCGGTTTCCACTGGTTCATATGCTGTCAGATTTTTTTCAATAGCATTTTTAGCTACTGAAGAAATGCCTAGGGAGAAAGGATATAAAGCACTAGCATTATGTATTTCTGTTTATACAACGTGTGTGTTTTATTTTGCCAGATATTCTAAAAGCCTAATAAAATGAATGTGATTGGGCTATGCTGACATCTTTGTTGTATGGGAATCTGGATGGAGCAATTAAATTATCTGGGTGTACCCAGGAGTTCCCATTTCATGCTTGGCAAGCTGGTGTTGTAACATGCCAAATTCTCCTAGCCTTGTATAATTGCCAGAATTCATTGCCCTTGCCGGGGGATAAAACTCAATGTAGTATGTTTTTCAAACTCATTTAGTCCGGGCCTGATTCTTGATAGAACCAGAGAGCAGGAGCTGGCTTTGTTCCACCTGAATTAATGCAGTTTAATATCCTCATTGGGAGAAAGGATGTGAGTAAGTGCAATTAGCTGATTCAGTCTCGCTTTTAAAGGGATCGTAGCTAGGGTTGGAAGACCATGTATAGGCAGTTTTACCATTTAAGATGAAATTCTCCATGGCCTGCCCTAAACAGTTGGGTTTGATCTGTACACGTGATGGGCTGCTAGATTTCTCAGTAAACTCGTGAACTGCTTACCTTTGTTAAAGCAACAAATTGAAGCACTCATACATGCTGCATATACATATCAGAACTATTTTAATATTGATCAATGCATCTATATGCATTGATCAATATTAAAATAGATATGGTATATGGGTGTGTGTAGGCCTAAAAGAGGGAGGAGGAAAAAGTGTGTTGGGTGTGAAGCCATTGGTCCTTAGTGGGAGTTAGCACAAAGCACTGCACTCCTCTCAATTCAACTTACAAAAAAAAAAAAAAAAAAAATCAAGCCAAGTGCATGGTGTTAGCCCTTCAGATCGCTTGGGGCTTGTTGGCACTGTAACAACAACCCGTCCCAAGCATGCAGAGCCCACCAGTGCCTGCAGCCCTGCATCAGACCCAGAAGCACGCTGAAGAAGCTCTTCTGCCTGTTGGAGAATGAGGGCTGGAGAGCAGGGTTGGAGGAACAAGCCTGGAGCAGCCTCCCAGATTCTGGGTCTCCTGTATGCCTGAAAGTGTGGGTGGGTGGGGCCTGCTTGATCCCTGTTGGTGCTTTAATTCACTGTTGCTGCAGTGTGGACAAGCCTGAGACCAGGAAACATAAAAGATGAAGCAAAGGTCTGGGATGAAGACAGTGATCTATAACTCCCCACTTCAGGCAAAATGGAACGAAGCCTCCATCCAAATAAAGCAAAGCAAATCACTGCTCTGGACGCCCATCCTTGAAGGGATGACAAGAGAAAGAACAAACTTTGCATGATGTATGTTAGTCCTATTACTTAATGGACTGGAAGGTGCTCAGCTACTATGGTTACAGTAGCACTCCACACAGAACAGAATAAACCTTTACCTGCAACAAGCCTGCATACTGTAGAGAGTAGAGTTCATTAAGTACTTACTAGCTGTGGTGATCAATCTGTTTTTACATATGCAAGTGTCATTATTCTGAGGAGATGGACAAGGTGGCTGGGTTCAAAGAAAGAATCAGTATTGCCACCAGTGACTGCCAGCTCGGTAGAATAAATGGGTGGCTATGAAGTCTTCATCACAGTGGAGTAAATGTCATGGTGAAGTATAGGGATGTAGTCAGTCATATGGTTTCCATTAAAATTTTCTTTCCGACTCCTTCACCTTTCTCCTCTCAAAACGCACTTCTCATTGTCGCTAATGCACCTGATAGTGACATGAGTCATAGATGAGAGAGGCAGGCAGTAACCCTCATTGCCTGAAGTACTGTATGTGCCATTAATAACCAGTTGCTAAGAAGTGAAAAAGCACTTCGTCAAGAACAGTGAAACGCTTTTCTCTGTGCAGGAGGAAGAAAGGTGATAAAACTCCTTTCATGCAAGGAAGCTCACATTACCTTACTGCTAGATGTTTGTTTGTTTTGGTGAAAATGCCACTGTATAATTTCATGGTCTTTCTGAATCCTGTTGTACCCTCTGCTATTGTCTTTTTCTGACGGGGAGGGTAATATTTACTTTTCTTTGAAATACTTTGCGTTCATGTCCTTATTTTATTTATAAAGAGGATGATTATGGGCACTGATAACTGATGCCCTGTTACAATGACCCCTACTCTGACTCTAGTTTTGAAATGTATTACAGAGATAATGTGCCACTAAGGTGGTAATCTGGTTTGTGTTAGGAATTTCAAAATATCAGTTACGATGTCTTTTTTTGTTGGCTCAAGGTTTGTTGTCATCTTATGGCAGAGAACATCATGCTCTGGACTCCTTGCCAGGCCATGCAAGCCGTCTTTCTCAGCAAGAGTGACTAAAATGTGAAGAAATGGATCCCTTTCCCCCTTTCATAACCACGGGTTTTGAAGTTTCAGGATTACAGCTGCCATGTGAAAGATCCCCAGCCTTGGGAACATACTTGTGCATGATCTAAATGGACTCTAACATACTGCCAAGTGCCATTTGGACTCTGTTTAGTTTGTACCTGTCTCTCCTTTTTCATTACTCATGTGAAATTAATTTGACAGACGTTCACACTGATCCCTGGTTCATTAGAAAGTCATTAATTTTGCGAAGGGGATGTTTATGGCTATAAGCACCACATATCGAGGGCTGTCAAGATAAATTGACCAAACTACTGCTGTTTAAATGCCCTGGGAGTGTGGCAGGACTATGACAAAACCAAATGCATGGCATTTCTCTAAATGATTAGGAAAAGCATCTATAGCAATAATCAAATTAAGCCCTAAATGAGATCTGTGGCTCAGACATCAAAGCAATTAAATTATTACCATCCCAAGGCATCTTTCATAAATTAGTTTCCCAAACAGAATTTATCTAGAAGAGAACCCTTCACTGGACATCCTCCTGCAGAGCTGCATGTACGTGGGGCTGCTTGAAAAACTATTGCCCAGGGTAGACTCATTCTGCAGCCTGTTCCTCCAGGAAATCTAGGTATTGGGCTCATCAGAGCTCAAGCTGAGCAGCAAAATAGCGAGTGGTTTCCTGTCATTCTGAGAGATTTGTGAGACGCCACTTGTATGATTACCAGGTCAAACTGGGTTTAAAAGGTCATTCAGTTTTTGCTCTCATACAAGGCTGGCTGTCGTACAGGGCAGCACTGTGCTACCTCAGCCAGGCCTAGAGGATATCCCTTATGTGTTGGGATCCTTGTCATAGTTGCCCCTATATTGGGCATGGTTGGGATGGGTGTCCTCTTGCTGAAATGCCTCCTTGGAGTGGCAGGCAGCTGTGTAATTTCATTCCCAAGTATACTTGTGCAATCCTTTCTTTAATTTACGTGCATGTATAAAGTTTCTGAAGCCAGTGATCAATTTTCTTTGGCTGCCGGGGGTGACTTTATTTTGGCTTTGACTCCTCAAGACCCCTATTCTTTGGTTTATTTCCCTTGTTGACCACTACCACTTTTGTTGGGTCTAGAAACTTGGTTCTTGAGCGCTCCTTTCATTGCTTACAATATTTACATCCAAGTGGGGAAAGCTGTACTCTGATCTCAAAGGCAGCTCTTCCAATAGTTTCTTACAGAATTTAGCCTTCCTTAGACTGGTGCAAATTTGCCTCTGAGTGAGTGTCTGTAGTCCAGGCCTGATCTTCAAACTATAACTGACACCATCAGTCCCACTGACTTTAACAGGGCATGGGTGAGGGCTTGCAGAATGAGACCCTTAAGCATGCTTTCATATTGGAAGAATGCTGCACTTGAGTCATGTACCTGCAGTAGCAGGGGCTGTACAACCACCCCGTGCAGTGGATTTTGGAAATTGTACTTCTCAGACTTCAGGCACATTCTGACTTGGGGATGTCGTCAAGCTGTGGGCTTTGTTATGCCCCCAGTTCCAAGGCTATGTTAATCTCTTCTCAAAACTGAAATAGGTTGGCATAACCTATGAAAAGAGAAGTGGAAAGCTGTCTCATGCTTTCAGTCTGTGCCCTGCCCACAGCCAAGAGACCTTCTCCTACTTATTTTCCGATTTAAAGCCTGAGCATGAAGCTTAATGAAAATGATAGTCTAAAATGATTATAGTCAGCCCCTGGCCGTGTGCAGGCTAGATATGTACTGCCAGATTTCTCTGAGTGGATGATTTTAGCAACAATAACGTGTGCAAGAAGGCCCAGCTCAGTAGCACCTGGTATGTGGTGATGTAATGCTTCTGCCTCTTACAGGACATTAATATTAGAAACAACATTAAGCAAAGCTAAGTTTTTGGTGCTTGCTCCTGGCATTATAGAACCAGCTTTCATTTGCACGTCTTTCACTTCAGATATATGCTACATATTAATTCATCCCTGCAGTCAATACAGTGGTTCCCATTCTGGCCACTTCTGCTCCTGATTCCTTCCTCTCATGCTTATGCCATAGTTGCTTTGTTTGTGTTTTTTTTTGTGGGCATCTTAGATTAGCTTTAAATATTTCTGTGACTTCTATTCTGTGAAGAAGTCCAATAAGTCAGCCAACTTATCCTTTGCATACGTTTTGTTATTTAAAAATGTTACTGTTGTACATGCTGTATAATAGTTTGAATTTACAGTAACCATCACAAGTTTAAAACATAAAGAAATATTTGACAGGACTAGACCTTGCTTTTCCTTGCTCTCAGGCCTTAACACAGTGCCTAGAACAGTGCCTCTTGTTAACCATTACCAACTAGAAGAGTCCCCAATCCAAACAACTATTTGGTTGGCTCTCCCCTTCAGAAAATGGATGCTTTTATACAACAGCCCCACAGCATAATGTCAGAGTTGCTGCACAGACCTTTTCTGGCTCTTACCCTAGACTGATGTTTTGTATTGGGTATTTCACACTGTTTGTGAAGAGAAGTATTTTAAATGCCTCCCTACATAACTTCCTCTATCTTATTGTCAGCCATCTGCTAAGCTCTCCTTTTTCTTGAAGTTTGCTCCAAACTGTCGCTAAGATATAAGATTTATTCCGTTTCTGACTATTTGCCAAAAGCATTAATTTTTTTCCTGCTTTAATTAACTGTGGCAGTAGCAAGGTAGCAAGAACATAGGAAAAGCATTAATAAAAAAAAGCATGTTTCATTTGGATTTATGATGCAGGCTTTCTGGTTAATTTGATAAGTGTTTATTTGCATATGCAGAGTCAGAGCCCAGGCTGCAGCACAGCTGCATCCTGCACACCCTGTTCTGGTCTTGTATGGAGCTTGGAAAGGTGGCCTGAATTCAATCAAGATGCCAGAGGGAATGGTCCCTTAATATAATATGGAGCATCCTGTTACAACCAGGAACATAGAAACCATTGGAAACTAACAAAGCACAAGAGTCTTTCTAGCCAGACGGTCACTATATTAGTGTGGAACTATTGTGGGAACTTCAGGTTTCTGGTGGTTCTGAACTGACACTTCAAAGGACGCTGCCAAACACATCCGTTTCAAATTCACCGACCTTACACGTGCAGGTAATTGCATGGTGTAAGTGGGAACTTTGTTATCAGTAAGGGTGCGGTGTGTTAGATTGGGCCCTAAATCAATTTACTCTTGTAAGCAGATTTACATGCACCTCTGTGGATTTAGATGCAAGGTTCTGATTTGATTCCACAGTTCAGTCCAAACGCTTTGAAAAAGATGTATGTGGGGGGGGGACCCCATTAATGCATTGTATGGTTCTGAGCAAGTTAATAGCTCACTGTTTGAAGGGATCAACAAACTGAGCAAAAAAGGCGTGTGTGGTCTACGAACCATAGAATCGGAAACCAAAGAGATCTATCTGCTATAAAGTAGGTTTATGGGCTAAAACCGTTCACTTGTTTCCTCCCAGAATAATTGGAGCAGGTAGTAAAATGTTATACTTCCAGTCACAGAACTTCTCAAATTTGGCCCTAATCATTGCAGTCTGATCAACCTATCTGTTCATATATCTGTGTGTTTTTTGTCTTTTTGACTAAAATCTTATTTAATTGCATTCTTGCATGCTTCTGTTTGGTTGACTTGGTACAGAAGGTATCTCTGTGGCCTACTTTCTCTGCCATTTGGCCAGCCCTCTTCTGTCCCTGCTACATGTTTAATTTGTCCCCAAGGACTCCTAGAAATATCTTCATAGCCTCTGTTTGAGGATTACTCTTATTTAACAAGAAAAACCTGGCAATAACTTTGAGTGCATGGAACGCCAACAAAGAAAATGTGTCTAAAGAGAGATCTTTTCTGGTTACTCAAAAATAAATGCATTAACTCATGACTTTTACAGATGCGTGCAAAGTTTAATACAAACATAATCCCACCATCCTTTCTAAAGAAAAGAACTACCATAATATTTAAATGATCAGAAAGAGGCCCAGTTGAATGGGGGGTGGCGGGTGGGATATAGTTCAAGACGGATCGCATGAATAGGACACTTATGGCTGCTTCATCATTATTTGCTGTTGTGAAGTTCATGCTACAGAATGCCTAAAGTGATGTTCTTTTTCAGATGTTTTGTCTTGGTTCAGCGGAGTGAGAAACTGAATTCCTTCATTTATTAGTGCAAATTGCCTGAAGCATGCAGAGAGCGTGGATGACCTGGAGTGGAGATTCTTGTTACCCATGGTGTATCATCCAAGTAATGACCCACCCTCAGACACTCAAAATCATTGGAGAGTTGCTAGCTAATTTCCAGTATTGCTCCCTTTTGGAAGGGATTCCTTCTGGCACTGTTCCCACACCAGCCAATTAGTACAGGTTGACATTTAAGGGATGCTGCTCTCAGATATGGCCCTTTTAATAATGCCAGCCTTCACAAGGGCTTGTTCAGATGTAGGTTAAGTAACCTGCCCTCACACTAGCCCTACTCAATTTTCAGAGGTTACTATGGAATGACTCATATTTCCTCTACTCCCATCTCCCCCAAAGTCAGGAGGTGAGATTAGAGTACTATGGCCCTTTCTGGTATGGCAGTATATATACATCTAAATAATAATACTAATATTCTCTACTAAGTAACACTTTAGGATATGTCTTCATGGTACAATGCAGTGCAGTGCAGTGCAGTGCAGACGCACCTGAGCTTAGAAAGGGACATTATCCAGGGGAGAATGCCCTGCCAATGTGGCTGTCCTGCTTTTGGCCCACCCAGCTAGCTTGTTCAGAACTAGCCTGGGTTAGAGGCACTGCAAACTCCTTTAGCACCTGAGCCAGGTGGGGTAGGAGGTTATGCAGGCCGCTGGACAGTGGGGACAGGGTCTTACCTGTCCCTGCTCTCTGCAATCAAGCTGCAGCTGGTACTGCTGTGGTACTGTAGGCTCAGGCTGCTGCCACTGGGATGGGCTTACTGCATACCAGCTGTGGCAGCCCCATGGTGCGGGCTCCCTGGAAGCTGGCCCTGGTGCACTATTCACTCCCCCATCCCTGCCAAGATACCCTACCAGGTACAGGGATGTACCTGCCATGGCAAAGACTCTAGGGTTCATCCCGCTTGCTCTTTTGCTCCCCAGATACGTTGCTGGATGAGGAGCTGTGCCCACTTGGCTTCTACAGCCAGGCAGTGTGGGGCTATTCCTGCTATGGCAAAGATTGCCATGGTGGGAGTGATTCTGGTGCCCCCTCAAGGTAGCACTTGCAGCCGGGTATTGTTGCATGGGTGCAGCTTGGGTGTATCATTAGTTCTAGAGTAAGGATTTTGCCCTCAGAAAGATGGAGATTGGGGTGAAATTTGCAATGTTCTTTCTTATTGTGTTTGATAAAGATTCTTGTCAAGGGAGGCACTGGATAGGAAATGCAATATACTTGCCATGCACAAGGTCATGTAAACCAGAAGTTTTGGGCAGCTCATCTGACTTGATGCCTCTCCCAACATCAGCCCTAAACAGAGAAGTGTGGGACCTTTCCAACTTAGGATGCCTGCCTATATTCCCATGGGGTATCTCCATGAAGTAGGGTCAACTGAATCGGACACCTTTATGCCCAGCCACTTCCCCAGGGTCACAGCTTGGAGACTCTGCCTTGGTTGTTTTTCACCCGAGGAATCCCACAGGGAGAGGAAACTCTCAAGGGACCAAATAAAGTTTAAAGCTGTTTAGTGTTTGACAGAATGGTATAAAACAGCATGAGAAGCACCACAGATCTGCACACTGGCCCCAGGGACATTGCATACAGAGACAAAGCAGTTCAGGCTCACCAGCCTTGCAAAACTAGAGCAAAAATTTATCTTCTCCAGCACAAAATCAATTTTCCCATCTTTACTACATTGATGATGATGATAACCAAAAAGCCAGTGATATTTTTTTTTTTATCCATTAAAAACTGTTACATGCCCTGAGCAAGTTGGCAAGTAGGGTTTTGCAAGGCTAATGAAGAAGATTTTTTTTGATGGGAGCAGGGTTTTATAGTGGAAACCATAATAAGTAGTAAACCAGGCAGCCCCAGGTTGCTGGATCAGGATAAGAATAGTGACAGCCACACTTCTATCCTAAAAGGCAATTACTGGTATTCTGCTATAACTAAAAAGACTTGTGGCACTAAACAGCTTTAACTGATAAATACAGGATGGAATTTTCAAAAGATGCTGCTTCTGTAAAGTGTTGGAGTTTGAAGGCACAAAAGAGGTTGGGACTGATTTAGTGTCTCCTTGGTACATTAAAAATACAGCTGAAGAGTTCCAGGTGTAAGTTGCTTTCCCCCTTCTCTATTTATCAATGCATATTAGATGTATATTGATGCATACTGATACATTTAATATGCTAGGCCAAGCAACTTATAGCGAGAATAGAATAGCATTAAAAACAGTGGTTTGGGGGCAAGGAAGGATTCTGCAATGGGATGTTCTGGCTTGAAGTTCATCTTCATACTCCATTAGTTTTGCTGCTGGGACTACCTGATTAACTGCACTTGGTTAGGAGGGTGTATTAATGATAATCTTTGCTTTTACCATTACCATATAGAAATTCTAACTTGGCATTAAAAGTTATTTGGTAAAGATTGACTGTGTACACATTTAAAGAGTTTCTAGAAAATCTGAAGTCTGAAAAACAAGTTTTCATCTAAGTTGATTCTATAAAATTAAAATAAATGAAAAAATAACTGAACTGACAACAGAGAAGGAAAACTTCATATAGATTTGCAAAATTGCATATAGGATTGGGATAAGAAATCCCCTTTTTGTATTATCCATAATGCAAGATGTATTAGAAGTATCAATGGCCTCTAAACTTGTATATGAATTTTCTTGTATGAAAAGCACGTAGTAGCACACGCACACAGAAGTGCATAACCGATGTGTAGGGTTTCCTGAAAGTTTGGTATCGGGTCATTTAGCATGACTTCCCTCTCTCTGCGCCTATACCCATCGATACTCTCTCACTAATTCAAGCGATGTCTCTAAAAACACCTTTGGGGAACAAAGATGAGTGAAGTGCTGTTGGCGGTAAAGGTCTCCATTTGTTGTTGACCCTAGAGCATGAGCAGAGTTACAGGGATGTGTCAGAATAATGTATGTTCTCTTCCGTTCTGTTCTCTGATAGAACAACAGGGTTAAGAAGGCTGAGAAATGAGACTCGCTGAACAGTGCAGAGGAGCAGAATAATTGAGGGCAAAGGTTTTTCACACTTATTACGTGGCTTTTCTGCTCCATTTCTATTACTGTTAGCCCAACAATCTCAAGGTCAACAGCTAATGTAAAATGAGAGTTTAAGTATATTTTTAAGTGCATTTTATTGAGAGCTTTTCTTTTTTTTTCACTTGGCTCTGTCTATATATAATGTGTACATATGGAAAGATTTAAATGAAATGGCTTATGGTTTTACACTTGTAAATGGCTAGTGCCAGTAACCATGGATATGGATTTGTGCACTTTTGTGTTATGTACATGTGCTTTGAGTTGTGTTGGTATGTGTGTGTTTCTGAGTTGTGGGCATATTGGATGATCTCCAAGGAATCTCTAAGTAATCTTAATTATGCTTGTAATTTGATGATCACAAAATCTGCATGTTTAGCTCGTGTGTGTGTGTGTGTGTGTGTGTGTGTGTGTGTGTGGCACAGGGAAGAGACTGCTTTGCAAGTGTGAGCTTTGTGTGTCTTCATGTTGTCTCTGTCTTAAACATATGTAAACGAAAAATAAAAATGAATATGCAACATTAACCATAACCCTTTTTTATATCGACCAGTTTACTTCAAATATTATCCCTTGCACACAGTGGTATGAAGAGAACTGGTGAGGAAGCTCAGCAGACCAGACACTGACACAGAGGTGAATCCCCTTATATTTAAAAGAAACAAAAATAATTCCCAGTATGCAATCCTGGCTTTCATCCAAGCCCTGTTCAGGCTGAAGGCATGGGCATATGGTGCCGGCTGTCAGTAAAGTAGCTTGGACACTCTTCTCTGTTGGGGATTTTTCTGTAATCCAGATATGAGGAAAGGCCCAGGACTGTCTTTAAACCTCCCCATCCCCATTACAGATCAGCAAAGAAAAATATTAACTGGAGTCATTTGAGAGTCAATTGTCTTTAACAATTTCTTTCCCTCCATCTTTTTCATCAGGGTCCAGGGCATCCCCCTTCCCCCCAATGGGATCCCTGATGGACCCAGGGGAGGTGCTGCCAGGCCCAGTAAGGACCTAGTCAGGGAATTTCTGGTGGGATTGGATGTGTCCAAATCAGCAGGTCCTGATGATCACCACCCCAGAGTGCTGAGGGAATTGGCAGATGTCATTGCAAGACCCCTGGCACAGCTTTATGAGCACTCGTGGTGCTCTGGCAAGGTGCTGGAGGACTGGAAAAGGGCCAATGTGTGGTCCCCATTTTCAAAAACGGGAGGAAGGAGGACCCAGGAAATTAAACGTCCATTAGTCTTACCTCAGTCCTGGGGAAGCTCTTTGAGAAAATTATCCAGGAGCGCATCTGTGAGGGACCAGCAGGGGAGATTACGCTTAGGGGCAACCAACACGGGTTCATTCGAGGCACGTTTTGTCAGACCAACTTGGTGGCCTTCACGACCAGGTTACAAAATCCTTGGATGCAGGTGTAGCAGTGGACATAGTCTTTCTGGACCTTAGGAAGGCCTTTGACACTGTCTTTCACCCCATACTCATTAAGAAATTAGGCAACTGTGGCATCGATGCCTACACAGTAAGACAGGTTGCAAATTGGCTGGAGGGCCGCACCCAGACAGTGGTGGTGGTGGTGGATGGGTCATTTTCGACCTGGAGGGATGTGGGCAGTGGGGTCCCTCAGGGCTCGGTCCTTGGGCCCGCACTATTCAACATCTTTGACGAGGGGGTAAAAAGCACCCTGTTCAAATTCACAAATGACACTAAAATGTGGGGGGATGTGGGCTGCTAGAAGGGAGGGACAGGCTGCAGTCGGATCTAGACAGGTTACAGGGGTGGGTGGATGAGAACAGGATGGGTTTCACTGACAAGTGCAAGGTGTTGTACCTGGGGAGGAAGAACCAGCAGCATACCTACAGGCTGGGGAACTCCCTCCCCGTCAGTGCAGAGGCAGAAAAGGATCTTGGAATCACTATTGATGCCAAGATGAACATGGGCCAGCAGTGTGGAGATGCAGTCAGGAAGGCCAACTGCACCTTGTCGTGCATCCACAGATGCATCATGAGCAGGTCCAAGGAGGTGATCCTCCCCCCTGTGCAGCACTAGTCAGGCTGCAGCTGGAGTACTGCGTCCAGTTCTGGGCACCGCACTGCAGAAGGGATGTGGACAACAACATGGAGAGGGTCCAGAGGAGGCCACTCGCATAATCAGGGAGCAGCAGGGCAGGCCCTACACAGAGAGGCTAGGGGACCTGAACCAGTTTAGGCTCCACAAGAGAAGGCTGAGGGGGGATCTGGTGGCTATCTACAAACTGGCTATGGGAGAGTCCATGTTCCCCGGAGCACTACCTGGAGTTATAAGGAATAAATGGCCATAAGTTGACCGAGAGTAGATTCAGACTAGACATCAGGAGGTGCTAATTCACTGTCAGGGTGGCTAGGATCTGGAACCAACTTCCAAGGGAAGTGGTTTTTGCTCCTACCCTGGGGGTCCTCAAAAGGAGATCCCTTCCAACCCTATCAACTATGAGAGAGCTTGATAGAAGTCTGTGTAGAGTGCAAGCCAAGAGTGCCACTTTCCAATACCCATTTTCTAGAGATACCAGTGAAGGTATGCTGCTTGAGACTATTCTACTTTCTTATCCAGGTTAGGAGTGAGAACTGCTCTACTTCCTTATCCACTTTGAGACAGAAAATGATTACATTCAGGGAAAATTCCACATTGAGACATCTTGTTTGTTTTAGACTATCTTTCCTGAAATTTTAAAATTGTGGAAGAAAATTGGCTTCTGTAATGCTGAGAGGCCCTGAGTAAGGTCAGGCCTTTGTTGTGCTTGCTGCTGCATATACATACTGTAAGAGATGGTTCTTGTTCCAAATAACTTGCCACACATGCAAAAGATGGTGAGAGAGAAATTTTCTAGAGCTGGGGAGCTGAGATGTGGAATCACTAAGTAGCCTGCCCTAGGTCACATACAAAAGGTGTGGTTGTTCCAAGAACTGAACCAACTTTACAATGTTTTGATTCAACAATCTTGATGCACATCTTCAGTACTTTGCTTAATAGATACTAAGAAAGTATTGGCCCTCATACGTGATGCTTATAAAGATGGGAATTGGGAAGATTTGGTTTGCTTTTGTTACTAGACAAGATTTGTTGCAAATGTCTCATGTAGATATCCTCCAAGCCAAGCAGCCTTTTCCTACCATGTTCATAAACAACAACAGGTAGATTGCACAGCACCCAGATACAAAGAAATATTATTATCTTCATGTCAAAGGACCAAAAATGCAACACTTATTTTAAAATAGTATAAATTTGGGCAATTTGACTGACTTTATGGAAACTACTTCTAAGCTGTGATGAACAGAGCCGTATTTAGTCTAAAGGCCCTCAGCCTTGTCTGTGTTAATTCCCACCTGGAAGCACTTGATTAATAGCACAGGATTCTTGCCTTTCAGAAGTTGAGAGGCATGGTATGATGTGGTGCCTGGGACAGGACTGGACTTAATGGTTCTTGAGTTTCCTTTCAGTGCTACATTCCTAACTCATCAAAACACACTCAACTGAATGATAACTTGGTGGGCAAGATTCTCAGCTGGTGTAAATCAGCCGAATGGACAATGACTTTATACTCAATGGACTTCCAGTGATGTGTACCAGTTGAGAGGCTGACCTACTGGGTTTTAAATTCAATTAAAGTAAAATATAGGACCAAGATCATATCACTAATAAAAGCCTTTGTTCAGCTGTCAAATAAAACATTTGTGTTTAATGAATATCTACAAGTTAAAGTTGCCTAACAACATTTATTTGGCAGCAACATCTATAAAAGTCCAAAGCTAATTGCTTGAGGGAAGGGGGGAAGGTATGATTTTATGAGAGAGAAATGTATAAAGTCCATTAGTACTTTAACCTAATGGATCTGGATTGTATGACATATGCCTGGCAGGTCTATTTCCCCACCTTACATAACTGGCAAGTCCAATCATATCAATTCCAGAATACCAGAAAAGTGCTTACCATGGTGGTGAATCAGGATACATGACATTGACCTGAGAGAGTGTGTCCATGTAGGAACCAAAATCAAATGCTGGTGGGAACTCCTCGATGCAGGTTGATCTTAGTTCTCCAATTGAGCCACCATAGGAGAAGCCATCTGGAGCTATGAAACGAGCAATTAATGATAAGTCCTTTTTCATGGTAGATTCTGCACAGTGCTACTCTAATTTAAAGTGTTAGCCACCAGTGAGAGAGAAAATCAATTTGACACAGCAGGGTTATCAATGATATGAGGCAAGTAAGACTTAAAGGAATAAAGAAATGCCCTGGTAGCAATTGCAAGCCCATGAAAACTAAATCAAAGCTACTGTGTTTCAGGGTGCGGCATTGGGAATACACACTCGGGTACTTCTCTGCAAATCTGTGAGTGGTATTAAAGTCCTACTCATGTGGCCAAAGGTAAAGACCTTTACAAGTTCTGATGCACATTACCTCAACTATTTGCACTGTTTCTCCTAAGCTACTGCAGTTATCAGGAGCTGCACATCTTCAGCTTCTCTCAAAACAGATTAAAATTAGGGGCCTAACTTTTGAGAAACTACGTTTGAAAAATTGAGTCTTCAACGTGAGTGCTCAGATAAAGGGAGGAAATGGAAAACAGTCGTGCTGCAGTTTCCTGACTGTATTGTCACATGGGAAAACTCGCTCTCAAACGGATGCCAGAAAACTGGTTCAAACAATGCATAGACAGGAAGGACTGAAAAAATGGGGAACAGCCTTTGCTTGGAAGGGCCCGGTCATGCCAAGAGCTGAAGTGGGAGTGGTGAACTAGTCCAGTTCATCTCAGCAGTGTATATTAGGCCTACAAGCCTGACCGACCTAAAGGGGTTGTTCCTGAGATAGTCTTCCCTCTACACTAGTAATTTCTTCTATTGGCTTAGATTGCATGGGCAGATGAAGGCCCTGTGCCCAGATCTTTCAGCTGCACCTCTTTATGCTGTAGGCATAGCATAGTCTCTGCCACAGGCCTCTTCATTGCATTGCCTCTCTGGCAGCAGCCATCCCGCAGAGACAGGGGCACCAGCCGGTCCAGACACCTGCCACCTCTGCCTCCCAGCAGCAGAGAGAGAGCCTTTTAGCAAGAAAGCCAGGGCTGAGGCAAAGAACAAGGAGATTTACATTATTGTGAACAAGAAGCAGTCAGAGGCATTGGGCTCTTCTGTGGTTGGGAGGCTCCAAGGAGAGAGAACTGGCACTGCCTGTCCCTCATCTTTTCTCCCTGTATTTGGCTCTGAGGGAGCTGAAGTCCCTCTTCACACTGCGGAGCAGACCGGGAAAAGAGGCGCAGTGAGGACCACCTTAGGGGTGTCTGCAGTGGAGCTGTGCGAAAGGGGAGCATAGTGTATTTGTATTGTAGGGGAGGGTTTGTCTGGCCTGAACTATGTATAAGAGGCAGTCCAGGCAAGGGACACTTTTCTTTCTTCCCCACAGGTCCAGGGAAAGGCCCACTAGTTTCTGGATAGGACCATACTTGTTCTTGCCTCCACTGATAACTGACTAAATAGCCTTATTTAACTCGCCCAGCCAGGGATGTTATTTGTGTGCAACGTCCAGAAATGAAACGCTAATTAGAGATGTGGTTCACAGAACACTGTTTTGCATAATTGTAGTCTGAAAGTGTAAACAGAGGTGGGGTTTGCCTTTTAGTAGATAGGAAAAGAAAGCTCAGGTTCAATGTGCTGCTTGCATTAAAGGTCACACAAAGCAGCAAGTAATGTCAGGGTTGTCACTTGCCCATTGCACAGGTGTTACCTCTGCTATGGAAATCTAATAATTAGGGCTCTGCAAATAATTGATATTTTTGGTTTCTCTGTCAAACTGAAAAACTTGGGGGGGGAATCCTAAAAAAGATTTAGACTGAATAGATTGAACTGAATTTTAAAGTCTTTGTTTTGTCTTGCTAAAACAAACCCCTCATAGATGATATGTTCAGCAAAAGCTTATATTTGACTAAATCAACCCCCATCAACCATTTTCCAAGAAAACAAAGCAAGCAAAAGGCCAGCTGCATCCAACTGGAAGTCTGAGTGACAGTGCCTTCTTTTTATCTTGTAGTTCATTAATAAGGCACTTTCCCGGGATGATGGGGACCTCATCCTTGGTTCAGCTGACTTGCCTGCCTGAAAGGGTGTGAAATCCCACTTCTAGCTCCCATGAGGGTACTGTAACCACAATGCTACATAGCATTCAGCCACGAGGTAGGAGCAGCAGGCTCTCTGGCTCTCCTGTTGATGCTGTTCTATTTTGCACTACTAATTAAATACTCCTTAGGGAATGGTCAAGGTGAGCGGCACAGACACCAGACTAGTGGTCATTTATCTTTCTGGTTCAAGGTATGAAAGTGTTTTATACAAGGTGGAACAGCTCCATCATGGTCTGGTAACAGTCCAGAGTTTAGGGCATTCTCCTGGGAAATAGGAGACCTTGGTTCAAATCTACTTTCTGCCTCACTCTAGCCAGGGATTTAAAACACGCTCTCATCTCTCAGGTAGAGAGACCTCCCATAGACCTGCCGTGACTGCCAGGTGATGGCATTCTTGGGGTGGTCTCCCTTAGCCTTTCCTGCTAGATCTGTTATACTCACTATAACATATTTAATTATTTACTGACTTACAAAGAAAGAATATATAACTTGCTACTCTGGGTGGTAGGATGCTTACCTGGACTCCAGGCCCCATTCTCATGCATATGTCATTATTTAGACAAAGCAGAACAGTATTAAAATGAATGGAAGTGGTGACTGCCAACCTCCCGCCAGTTCCCTCTTAGGCTCCTGGTTCAAAGACTTTTGGGAGGTAAGAGTTCAAATCTCGTCGGGGAGAGGAAGAAAATGAACTTCCTTTTGGGGTGAGAGCTAACTAAAAGATGGAAACAGCACTACTTCAGTTAAATTGCAATAGTTTTAGGATGACAAGAACAGCCTATTTATGTGAATTTACTATTTGACATAACTTTGGGTCCGTTTCTATTAGCAATGTATTTATTTCAGTGTTGGATTAGAGGCCTGAAAACAGAAACAAAAGTTTGAGGTGATAGCATCATAGTGAGAAATCTATAGAAGTCCAACAGCGCAAGGAGATCAAGACTGAAAGGACAAATCCCTTTTAGGAAGAGCAGTCAACACATTTTTAGTAATAAAGCATCTGATCGATACGGTGAGGCAAGAAACACTTTGCTGTTACAGACACCACATTCCCTGCGAGGAGAATGACTCACAGCCGTAAGTTTTGATCCTGGCTTTGGCAAACACACAGATGCTCTAAAATAAGACTGAAAAAACTGCAGGCCTGAGAGGTACATTGGTTTTAAGCTACTCCCTGGTCTAAATTACCTAAAGCTTCATGCAGCTTTGCCTTTTTAGATACCAGCAAGGACACAGATTAGCTTGTCACTTCTAGGAATGGACGTTTAGAACTGGAAAGGCATCAGGAATGGGAAGGATGAGGAGCCAGGAAGAAACGTTAATTGTACTAAGCAATAATGGGATGATAAAGCTGGAGGTGGATTCTGTAAAATTCCCCTAGTGGTATCTGCTCCAGACACTTCTATTAGGAAAAAAGTGCTGCAAGTGATTTCAGCACTGCTCTAGGGTTTCCTGCAGTGTTTTCTGGCAGTGCGGGTGTTCCCAGAAGGCTGGTAGGAAATGTTATTAGACTGCGGTTCCCAGTCAGATGATGCTTCCACCAAACAGCAGAGGCAAAATCTGACTGATAGTGGATTTGGTCTGTAACTTTTTTCTCCCTCCTTCAGTTATGAGATGCTGATAAATCTAGCTGTACTTTCACGTTCACAGGTATTACAAAAGATTGGCCAGCATGTTCCAACTCTTGTATTTTTTTTTGGTAGTTTCTGTTACATGAACAAAAATATCCAGGACAAGTTGTCCTCAGTTCCCTCTAGGAACCAACAAGAAGATGCTGTTACTGCCTGTCTGGTTTTGTCAGGGACATCATCCGGCACTTGATTTTGCAGGTGGTTACTCCACAAACAGGTGCATATCACAGGGTGTCAGCATTATTGTGAGGCAGCCTCGGCCTGTTTTTAGGGAGCTGACAAGGGCAGTCAAGTGTCACAAATGAAGTTTAACTCACTGATGTAGAAGAACAGAGTGAATAAAAATCCATTTGTGAACAAAAAGCAGCTGCTGTGAACTGTGTGTGCCTGCTTTCCACTTGCTAAGCTGTCGACGAGAGGCATTGCAGCACTTCTTCAGCAAAGCCATACCTTGCAAGGTGTGCTCCAGTCCTTAGCTCACTGGAGTTGGTGACACCGCGGATGTGGAGTGCTGTGACAACTGGCATGACTCCTTTGCTGTAGGATTTAAATTGGAGCCCTAAAACTGCATTACCACAACGCTGTTAGTCAAACTCCTCAGTGATGGACCTTCCAGAAGTCTTGGCTGAAACTCAAAACTGGCGTAAGCTGATTGCCCTGAATTGCTGAAAGACAAGTCAGGGTTAAAATATTTGCCCTTTAAAATAGAGCGGCTTCAGTCTGTGACTTAGGGCTGTATACCTGTTTGTGGAGAAGCCAACATTTTCTTTAAACGGGGTTGTAAAGGCAATTTTTGGCTAACTATAAGTATGGGGCCAGGGAATCTTTCCATGCCTCATAAACTGTTCTTTCCTCGGGCATTTTTCAGCTGTGAACATCTTCAGTTCAGTTTTCAGGATCAGTCTAATGGACCAATTGAATTCCCCGTAGATTCCTACCATCGCTCTGCCCACCATCCTCATGTGCCTTTGCTTGCCTCAATACATTTAGCAGGCCGAATGCACAGCAATTCCTCATGTTTTCACTTGTGCCACTGGAAATGCACCCAGATGCTACCATGATGTATGCTGATATCAAGCCAAGATTATTACTACTTAAAAGATGCTGTTGTGTCCCTTTTCTATTTCACACTATTTTAGAGATGAAAAACATTTCCTCCTTTTTGTATCAACCTTTCTCCTGGGCTGATGTCGAGGTTTTGGAATAGAGCTGAAATTAAGATAGCTAGTTTTGTTTAAGCAATGAAGATGACAGCATTTTATTATAATGCACAGCTTCTTATCATGCCCCCAAATCTCTCTGTACCAGCTTTTATCACCGATACAGCAACCGTGGTGCTCTGAAATTAGTGATTTAACTGCTTGTAGAGCCAAATGAGAAAGCAGAAAAATAAATTTTACAAAGCAGTAGACATTGTTTTTCATTTCATGCAATAGATAATAGTCTTTTTAAAGTGTAGCAGTTCTGAGAGATGTGCAAATGTGAATATAAAATTAGGTAAAAAATGCATGAGAATATTTATATGCTTTGGATGAAAAAGAAGATAGATCTGTATTAAACTTGGAGAGACTGATAATTTATTTCCTCTGTTTTTTAAGATTAAATATGCTGCTTAGATTTCAGTTCCGCTGACTTTAATGGGGGGTTGCTATTTCCCTCAGTAAAATTAGGATTAGGTCCAAGGTACTCTTCAAAAAAAAATCTGAGTGGTATCTTCAAATGTCCAATGTACTTTTAAGAAATCTGAGTGGTACCTTCAACATGTACAGTCAACTTATATTTTGGGTAGATGATTTTTTCTTTCAAATGATAAATTTTAGAATTGTTTTAATGTAAACCTCAAACAAAAATCGGAATAAGGAAATCCCTATAAACAATCTTTGTTTCATGACAAATTGCAAACAGAGGGTGAGAGCTTTGAGTGGTAGAAGTTGTTGATGTTTGCTTGAATTCAGTGATATTTCTACCTGACTTGAAGCAGAGGATTTATACTAACTGAAGCTCTGGCCTCTGGGGTTACTTTTTATATGCATGCTAGCATTCTTCTTTGCAAGTACAGAGGCCTATTTTCTGTCGTATGTAATCTGGATGATGTGGTTCTCAACTTCTGATCTGAAAACTATAGAATGGCCAAAAAGTCATCCTGTGAAGGACACAATGGTGAAGGATTTTGGTCACGGGAATTACTGGGATATAGTTTGGTGGTGTCACAGTGAGGTGATCAGTATTACTGGGGCAAGGTTTATCAGGGTTTTATCACATATAATGCTGCAGGAGTGGCAATGTTGGGTCAATATTTTTTTTTTTTAATAAAAAAGAAAGGACAATTATTAAGTTACTCTTACAGGCTAGCTGAGACCGTAGAGGGGAGAGAGCTCCATGATCTGCTTTTCAATAAACTGCTATAAAATGGCTCTTTAGCAGAGAGAAATAAAATTGGGCCCAAGGTTATAACTTGATATCAGCTGAATACAGCAATAAACTGGGAGGCTATGGGGAGGGGGAAAAATATAGAGTACCAAGGAAAAGTAAACACTTGGACTAACAGGAGCTGTACTGTTGGCTCTGACATCTTCATTTTGTCCTTTTAACATATAATTTTTCCTACTTTTGAGCCACCACAGAGATGTCACTAAAGAAAACAGGCTGTATTCTTCTGTCTTATCTATTAAATAATGGATCTGCGTTTCTGCGTGCAATCCCTGTCCACACCTGCAGTACCATGAGAAGGGTAAATGCGTCCTCACCATAATTAGCATCTCTTCTCATATAAGGGTGTCTTAACCGTCCGTCCTTTCGCAGGCTGCCCACAATGATTGTAACGCAGGATAGAAACAGCACGAGTCCAATCACCACTCCGGCCACCAGCAGGGGTGAAACCAGCAAACTGGTGTCATTTCCGTTTCCACTGTAGCTGGGGAACTCACTGACGGGGCTGGTCTGGTTCGAGTGAACTTCTGCACAGCAGAGAAAGAGAAAGAAAGAATCGATGATGCGGAAAGGGATGCTCTAACTGTGGTTAGACTGACACAGAAGCTAACGATATCTGAAACAACATACAATAATACTGAGACTTCATGTAGATTTGCACCCTACCTCTGTGACTGATTTGTGGAGTTAATGTGTTTGACTGTCTGGGAAATCTCAATGTGCAATTTATGATTTCTGGTGTATATTATGAATCATTGAACAGCTCAGTGTATGTGGAATCCACCATGTGCTGGGACAAGGTGACGGCTTATTCAGGTGGAAACACCTTGAGGATTATGCATTGGCAGAAGTGGGGAGAAACCAGTTCTAAGTAATCTTCAGGTAGGGAAAGTGGAGAACGAAAAATCCCCAGCAGCAGAACCAAGGATGTAGGTGCTGGTGTGGGGGCATTAAAATTTGGGGAACTGACGGAGAAGGATGGACCGCTTTAGTCAGGAGAGATAAGTGGAAGAGCATGCTTTTGTAGCTGGGGGTCCTGTTTAATTTGTGAAGTAAGTCAAGGGCACAGCAAGGTGACTGGGGGCAAGGCAGATTTACATTTGCATTCCATGATTCAGAGGCAAACCATATGCTGAAGAAGGGGAGGGAATGGTGCCCTAAGCCCAAAGCACTCTCTGAAGTAGTGAAGAAACTTGTTAGTGTTCTAATTAGAACACATCAGAGCAGACTTGATTAATTGAATTTGCTTTCCATTCTAATTAGAACGCTGCATCACCACAGCATTGTGTGTATTCAGCCCCTGTGCATTTTAAAATAGCCATTAAGCACTTTAACTAAACCTCACTGAATGAGGCCTAGAGCATCCTGCAGCCATTTTTAAATGTGCTGGAGCTTAACACACATGACAGCAAGCTGTTTTAATTGGAAAAGCTGCCAGAGAACCACTCTAAAATGCACTTTGCTCATCTCCGAGCATGTGTATAGGCAGCTTCAGTATTTGTCATCTTGCCTACATTTCTGTGTGTGTTATGTTAAGTAAAGAATTACTCAGAGCCCCTTACAAAGTGTGTGTGTGTGTGAGTTTGCTTCACACTAAGTTGTTCCCAAAGAGGTACATTTTAAAATCTGTCTGCTCACACAGTTGGAGTTTTGGAAAAGTTTGCTTAAGTTACTGGGCGCATGTGGGTGAGCCTGCTTTTCTTTCAAAGACCTGAGGAAGGATGCTATGATACCCAAAAGCTTGTCTGAGTCCATCCCAACCATGCAGTTGGTCCGATAAGATATTCCCCCCAAATTCTTGTCTCTTGCATAAAATCAGTTTGGTAACTTTATCAATGCTGACTGACAGCAGCATGCTTGTAGGGCAGCACTGCTGCAGGCTTACTCAGTGCTTGAATCTAATTCAGTGGTTATGATGATCTAGATACTCAGCATGTCAGTTTAACAGCACAAGTTCATCTTTTTGTGCAGCCCAGTTTTCCATATACTTTCAGGGAATGTGCTAAGGAGACTTGACCCAATTTCTTATAGATGTCTAATAACGAACAAACAAACTTTAAATTATGTTTACAGTTTACATTAATTGGTAACTATATGCACAGAAATGTTGCTGTTTAAAAAAAACAAAAGAACACCATGGCAATGAACAATGAAAGGAAGAGCATATTTAAATAGCTTTTTAGATCATACAGCTTGTAAAGTAAATACATGAGTAGAAGTGGGCTAAGAGCAGGGGCAATGGGTGATATTCTATGGTCTTTGTTATGTAGGAGTGCAGACAAGATAATTATAATGGTTCCTTTTCATCTTAACATCTAAGAAATCTTTGAAGTATAAATGCATTGCATTGAACGATTAACCCCGCCCCCCATCTTTAAGGTTTGTTTTTTTCCGCTGGGAATTTCCCTTTTTTAAAAGAAATGTCAGAAGGCATCTTATAGAATAAATAGCTTTTGGCCATATATTTTTTAAAGCAGACTTTCTATAACCAGCTTCAGCACAGAAAGTTTAGGCATGTTGATGCTTCTGGACTTAATGAATTCAAAGTCAAACATAAACTTTAGTTCTGTGAACTCCAGCTTTCAAGTTCTGCAGTGATGCCTGTAAGGTTGAAACACTCCACAAAGCCTCGTGCAGAATTTACAAGCCCTGCCTGGGGAGCTGCTACAGATGACTGGACTTTTACTGTATCAAAATGGATGCACTGACTCTCCTGGTTTCTTCTTATTCGAAGCTGCTACTGCTTTCTGCACAAACTAGAGGCAGGCCTCTGGTCTGCAGTTGGTCTCAGCTCACTTAATCCATGATGTGGTTATTTCTAAAATGCACAATGACTGTTGTGGCACATAAAAGCACATCAGGGAAGTCTCAGGTCTTCATGAAAGTTGCAGAACTGAGATTACAGCTTTGCTTTTAGTTGGGTGACTAGTGGTGAAGTGAGAGCTAAAAAATGTTGGGGGAATGTAGACAGTCTTGTATTTTACCTCCTACGTGCTTTCCCCCTTTCCCTGTAAGAAAAGCTGTACAGTAGGATGAATAAGCGTGTGTTGTTTTTTGTTTCTGTTCTATGACTTCGGCTTTGTAAGTAAATATATTGGCCAGTTAGAATTTATGGATTTCAAGGGGGGGGGGGCGGTTTCCTTGCAATTTTTCAAAACAAATACAGGTTTTTATTGATTAAAACAGTAATTTCTAGTCCATTTTAGTTGAACAATGCATAATAGTGTTGCCCTGCACTTTGATTAGTGCTCCTTTGGCATTGATACTGCTACCACCACAGTTTTCTCCTTGTTATGATTTGCAGCGTGGTGAAATCTCTCACTACTTACAGGAAAATTCTATATATAACTGCACCGCCCCCTGCCTTTTCCAGCTCCATTCCTAGATGATGGCTTTAACTTCTGTAACAAACCCACTCCAACAGAAGCTGAAAAGCAGACAACCAAAAAAAAACTTGAAACCACAGTTATCATTTAGTCTGATGCAAATATTATTCTGACACAGGCTATGGCAAAATTTCAGGGCAATTTTTTTCAGTTCAGTGCACCTGTTTTCTGGCCCTGCTATCCAGTATGGACTTGACCCAAAGAAAAATTCCAGCTGACTATAATCAGAGGTAGATCAGGCTCTTTGTGTGGCAATGCAGCATTTGTATCTGTGAAAAGTATGCTGGAGTATCCACTGGGACCAATTTTCAAATATGACACAGGCTGCACATTAAAAATTTGTACACGTTTCCATTCTTTGTGTCAAAAGGCAACTGAGCATGTAACCTGGGTATTCCCCTTCTGCAAATACTTTCATTAACCAAACTTGTTCTTATGAATATTCCCCAAAAGCAAATAATGGGTATTGCAAGTCCCACAGAAATGACTTTGTACATTTTGTTGAAACAGATGTTTATAACTTTCCCACAGTTTTTGGTCCTTTAGGACATTCTACTTAGTGTCTTGTAGGCACAATGAGATTGCGGATGAGACTGGCACGTGGTGGCTTCATGCCCGTGTATATTATCAGTGGCTGACACTTGACACACCAAGAGCTGACTGGAAAAATAAAGCAAAGTAGGAATTTGCATATAATGTTTCTGTCAATTCTTAGCTAGCCTGGACTCAAGTTGGCTGAGAAGTCTTATGGGCAATTATAATAACCTTCTAAGAAACGAATGGAGCTTTTACAAAACATTGTGCATCTAAAGGAAAAACTACACTTTATCTAAAGGGAAAGATACAAATAAAGATGTATTGTGTACCTAAAAGAAAACCTGAATTAAGACCAGATGAAAAATTAAGACCAGATGAAAACTATTCTTCTAGGACTTGCAACTCAACTGTTTTTGGCATGCAGCATGTATTGAGGTTTATTTGATCTCATGGATGCGGCATTTGGAGCCAAAAAATTAGCAAATATCTTTGTAAAGCTGGGAAGATGGGCTGCCTGTACAAAGTGTAGAACTGTCCCTGCAATCCCACAGATTTTGGTATGGCCAATTGTAAAACTAGGATCTTGTTGCAAAGTCAGGATTGAAGCTTGGGAACTTAACTGTCCTAAGATTGGTGGTACTGAAATTGGATCCCTAATAACTTGTGTAGGCTAGTTTCCTAGCTGCTAATGAAATAGGATATTGCCCAGGAAATCTTACACTTCTCTGAGCCAGTTACTCAAAGGTGCTGCCCTTCCATCCTAACTTCAGACTAATATGGCTAACTATTTCTCTCTGCTAAATAGATTATGGGTTAACAGTGATGAAAAGGAAGCTTGCAGAAAATAAGGGTATGTAGTTTACCTATGAGTGGGTGCATCTATATGTGAATTAAGGTGAAGCAATAAACTCTGGAGTTGTTTGAACTGGAGTAAACTGCTCCCAGGCTCAGCATCTACACTTGTGCCTGGGATAGCAGCAATCTGAACCAGGGTGGAGCAGGCAGGGGGCACAGGGAGTCAGCCCCAGGCTCTGGGGGGTTGTGGGGGGCAGCAGAGGGGCTGGCTGGGGAATGAGGGTGCTGAACCAGCGGAGTTGTATGGTTAGGTGGCAGCCAGGAGTATGGCCCTCGCCTGACCTCTGTCTACATATGCATTATAATGCAGATAAGTACTCTGCTGTAAGATAGTACTGTCCCTGATACCAGTGCACATATAGACAGTGATGTTTTACTGTGAAGCTAATTAGTCTACTCCGCAGTAACGTGCATGTGTACACGCACCCAATGTCTCCATGTTTCACTTCAAATAGTACCTGGTGCATTAGATATACTAGAATGTATGTGTATAAATCTTTTGTTGCCACTGGTTTTTTTTCCCCTTCCACTATTAAGCAGGTAGCAAAACCTAACCCAGAACTTAGAAGCAGGTCCAGATACTTACATTTTCATGGGGAAAAGTGGGCTAGAGTTTGAACTGGGGGGGGGCGGGGAAAGGCATACACAATTTTAACCATTTGTATTTAGTAACTTTTCCAGCAAGTTGATGCTGGCAGTGGACTGCAATAACCTTTTTCTTCCTGCTGTGCACCATGTGAATTTTCACATGATTAAAGAGGAGAACTAAAACATTTTCTGAAGGGGTGAATGCATAGGTCCAGTTGGCTTGGACTGCAGTTGTATGGACTCAGCAGCTCTGGAAATGTGGCCCAGAGTAGATGCAGCTAGGTTTATTCAAATGTTAGTAGCCTGCAAAGATGAAATGATGTGTTCATTTTGTGCCCACCATAATGACAACACGATTTGATGTTTTCCTAGATATGAACAGGCAAAGTGTCAGCAATTTGAAGCACAGTAGAATTAAAACCACAAAGATGCTGACATGTTAACCTCCAGATATTTATTTTAGCCAATTAGCAGATGAGAATATGGGATAACTAAAGCAGAGATCCTGCTGTCAATTTGGCTAATAACAACCTACCTTGTTCAAATCCAGCTCTTTAGCATAAATAGTTGGACAGATAAGGCTAATAGGGAGTTCTCCAGACAGTCTTTTCCCTAGTGCCTTTCCTTTACCATACAGTTTCTAAACAAGACAAGCTTAACACTTTTTATCACTGAGGCTGGGGTAAGAATAATGATATCATACATCAGATCAGACGATAAAAAATATGACAGCAGTCTCAAGATGCCTCACATTGGAAATACTAGTTGTAATGTACACGGCCAATTCAGTAATAGAATTTTCACTGAAATCTTATACAGATTCTTAGAAAACATCAAAGTCTTTTCATCAGATGAATTTTAGTTCTTAATTGCTGCAGAACTCTGAGTGAGATAAAATTTAAACTTAATGGTCAAGTCTTTGAGCTATTATGGTATTATTTACTGGCAAAGCACCAGTTGTCTTTTCATAAAAATGAAAGGTGTAGTTAGATTTATACTGGCATAAACTCAGAATAACTGCAGTGAATTTGAATGAAGTATTTGCAATCTGCACCTCTCCCTAGGATATCAGAGTCTAAGTAGAGAAAAATAACAAAAAAACTCTTAGCAATTCCAAGGAAGGTTCTAGGTCGGGGTGGGCAATTATTTTGGGCAGAGGGTGGCTTACTAAGTTTTGGCAAACCTTCGAGAGCCACATGACAAGCAGCCAGGGGCTGATAAATATTTATTTTCTAAATTTTTTTAGGGGTCCCGCAGGTCAGATAGGATGGCCTGGTGGGCTGCATCTGGCCTGTGGGTCGCATTTTGCCCACCCCCTCTTCTAGGTTATTATTGTCTTATTTATTTTTGGTAGTGGGCAGGGGATGGGATTTTTTAGAAAGTTGTTTAATTTCTGTGGACTTCACTGAAGTATCCCAGGATGGGCATTCAAAAAAAAGCACACATTAGCCTATCTCTGCTCCCTCTGAATTAATGCTTATTATTAAGCACTGACTTCACTTATCATTGACTTCATAAACTTAGCTCTACTTCCAGTGGTAGCACTTTTGAAAATCCCACCCTATAAAAGTATATGACAAGTTCCTGTAGTCAGGATTTTTTGAGCTTTATAAATACATATACATTAATCATTATCACAGATTGTAAAAAGCGAAAGGGAAACCAAATCTGTTGTGATGGGGACCCAAAATCTATGCAAACTACATGACTGTGATTATTAGAAGGAAATAATTGATCACAATCCATAATGGGGATGCACTGATCTCAGAATACAGAGGGAGAAGGCTGTTTTAAATATCTGGAGTCTTCCATTCTCTCCTTAGCGATTTTCTTACACAGCAGCTTAAAATATTCAGATTACAAGTGAGAAACTTCAACAAGTGACAAAAACAGTGGAACAGTAGATCCTCCCTCAGAGAGAACTGCCTGGACAAATTTGTGGAGATGGGCTTTTTCTCTCTGTAGCCAACTGCTCAAAATTAAAATATACCAGTTGGCTTGACGTAAGCATTCAGAGAGTTTATTTGGAAGGGTCTAAGATTAGACTTATACCTGTTAAGATTTACACCTACTCAAGAAAGGAAACAATAATGCATTTCAAACTTAGATCAATAAAACAGCGGCACAATATGCTCATAAATGCCCTTGGGCTTTTATAGACATAGTTTGGGAGGCGGCGGAGGTGGGGGGTGCTTTAATTAGCGCTGCTCCGAGAGCCATGCTAATTAAAAGTGCCTGGAGTGTCAAGTGTAACAGTGTCCCTGTGCTGAAAAATGGCAGCGGGGTGCTTTGAACTAAAGCTCATTGAACAAGCTTAGTTTAAGGAACCCCACCACCATTTTTCAGCATGGGGACGCTGATACACGTGACACTGGAGTCTGTTGGAGCATGGTAATTACCACGCTCCTGCGGACTCAATTAATTGAATCTGCTCTGACGCGCTGGAATTACAGTGCATCTGAGCAGCCTCCCTGCACATGTATAAGAGCCAAAGGGAGCCCTCAGCCCAAGATTTTGGTCTTGGATCCAGCCACTGCTATTCCTGTCCTAGCAAAGTTCTGTGACTCAGATGGATGAGCTTGAAGACTGATATAAATACATCAGAAGCTTCAGCAATTTCAATTAACCGAAATATTTTATTTGCTGTGGAGGAGACTTTTCTGACTATTTGGAAGAAAAATTCTGGGAATATAAGTTGCTGTTATTCAGAATTCTTCTACAACGTAAATTTTGGTTCTGCCTAAAATCACTGTGGGTATGGTGTAATGGAAAAACCATCACTAGCTTGGATGGGGGGGATACACATGGACTAAGGATAAAAATCCTATTATGATTAAATTAGTTTTGAAGAGCTTTTTCAGCATGCTCTTTTTTTATATAGCCTCTAATAAGCTTATTGGAGCTAAAATATACTGGGATGCTAGTAAAGGCAAGTAAATGGCTGGTTAGCTTTATGATGTTTTACAAGTTGTTTAGTTGTAGAAGCATGAAGAATCTGTTTCTAGCTGCTTTCAGTGGCAGTCTGGTGTGAGTAATGGTATTGGAGTTGTTTCATGGGGGGGAGTTCAACTCCCATGAATAGTAAGCTGACATAGAAATGATTCTGTATTGTTCATTCCCCGTCTGTATTCAAGGAAGTGTTTCTTCTTACAAGACGGAGAGACCATTTATCTACAACTCCCTCGTGGCTGTTCTGAGCTGATCAAACTCTTGTCCTTTTTATCTCCTGTTGCTCATTTTCATAAATCTTTCTTTTTCTATGTACTTAATAATCTAGTCGAACACAGTCTTCAGAAGAAGCAGGATATATTACGTTATTACTGTTATTAAAAGAAATGAATTGCTCCCCTTAGCCCAGCTCCTAAAAACAACAAGCAGTTGATAAGCTTCCTCTGTTACAAACCCTGATATTATTCTGAACCTAGTCCTATACATTTTATTCTCCTGAGTAGTTGCATTGACCTCCAGAAGAGCTCCTTTTATTTCTGAAAATTAAAAATTTCTGTTAACAAAGAACTACTGGAAACAAAATATATTCATATTACTATGGGCAAAACATTTCCACATATTTTTTCTCTTACCCAAATTTCTCTTAATTGGTAATTTACATATTTCTGCATGGCAAAAATGATTTGATTTCCTCACTATGAAAAATAAGAAGGAGACATGTAAAACCCACAAATACATCCTCAGGAACAGAGTATCTGTCATTGTGGTAAACTATTTTTTTTCATGCGATTGGATTCCTACACCTTGTTTAAATATTGCAACCACTCTATATTTATGTTGTAAAATATGCACTATATTGGGGACATGTCACAAAGTATTGCTTTTATTCAGTGATGGAGTTGAGATATCTCTATGCCAAATGCAGCACGAAGTGCACATGTTGGCCATCACAGCCATGAATAGGATTTGCATATTCAAGCAACTAAACTGAATGTTTTTTGTGAGGGCTTGCCTAGCAAGCAAACATGAAAGGGCCACATGCAGCTAAGGTGAAGCTTGATTTACAGTGGAAAATTATCTACACTATTAGCTCAAATCTCCACAGTAATATCTCAGCTTGCAAAATCCTAAAACATCTGTTTTACACAGCACTTGTACCATACCCCGCAGAATGACTTAGGTAGGTATATCTATTCAGATATGTCTGAAATGAACTCTCAGAAATGTTTACCCTATAGAGATGCTGCTTTATGCTTTTCTTATTTGGTGGAGGACAAAAAATAAACCTATTTTGGTCTCTGTGGCTAGGGACAGACATTCAAAAAGCCTAAGCCTGAATTGATTCAATCTTTGCAGGTTAGTCTAACCTGGCTAGGCTAAACCGGTTTGTAAGCGTCCAGACATCCCCTTTGGATTGAGGAAATTTAGGCACATGCCTGCAGTGGCTCAGACTACAAGCTGGGGGGTGCTAGAGCAGCTTTCCCTTCCCTTCCCTTCCCTTCCATACTGCTGAGCTGAGGGGACATGGCCAGGGAGGGGTTCCCCCCCACCCATTGATAACAAAGCATTTATCAGCTGTTATCAGCATTTATCAGCCCATCAGAAAACAAAGCCTTTCTCATTAAAAAGCTCTTAAACAGCTTTTTCCAAGAATGGAATGGAGGGACATCACCAGCTACTTGCTGATTAGCTCCAAAAAGTCGTAAGTGGACACTGTCCTGTCTACCTTGCACAGAAACCTCTCAGAATTACCTAGCATACCACATGCTGGCTACAGTCCATGCTGTGGGAGGGAGGGGAGATCCATGCTTGAGCAGCAAGGGGGTTGGGGCAGGGGGAAGCCAGGCAGATGCTCCTGGGCCTGCAAGTCTGCTGGAGCTCCAGACAGGAAGCAGAGGCAAGGGGCCAGCCCAGCACCCTGGAACAGAGAGCCCAACCCAGCCAGGAGAGCATGCTAGGATGCTGGGGGACTCTGGTTTAACTTTAACCAGGAAGCTGTCTGGAACTAACATTGCATAAACCAGTTTGGCCCAAATCAGTTAAGTCTGATACAACATTCAACCAGGTTTATCTCAAACCAGTTTCAGCCATTTTGAAACTGGTTTATGTGCACAGAATGCCTGCTCTGTTACAGGTTTAAACCAATTTCTGGTCACTTAAACCAGTTTGTAATACTTGTCCCTAGCCTGTGGGTCTACTCCTGTATGGTACCCAGTGTCTTTGATGACATCCTGGACAATACCTTTAATTCCCTGTGAGGTTGGGGCCTCATAAAATATAACCCTTTATTAAGAGCTAATAACTGGCCTTCATCCTTTTCTAGTTTTGCAGCTTGTGCTGTTGCTGGGGTAGCACTGAGCCCCTTTTTATAAATGCAAGTCGCCCCCTCCCTTTTCCACTAAAGAAATATGCTTCTGAAAGCCCGTCAGCTTTCACAGAGTGTGCATTGTGAATTTGTGCCAGATGACTGTGTTCTTTTTAATAATTGATGGTGTTTTTCTTTTATCATCTATAACCATAGAAGATAAGCTAAGGTCAGATTCACAAGAGTATTCTGACATCTGAATTCCCATTTTAATGAAATAGGAGTTTGGGCATAAAGTAGCTTGGTGGATGTGGGCAGCCCTAAGGTTGGATCTTCAGTGACCTCCACATCCCTTAACTTGCTTTGAAAATCTCACTCTGAAACAATGAAAAATGTTGATCCCTGCATTTGAGGGGGGAAATGGTTATTGTTTGCTACATTGGAAAATGGTAATTGATGCCAAAGTTCCTGCATGTTGGAGTAGTGGGCCGGTCATGGTATACAAAGCCTCATGCCTTTGTGCATTTGTTAGGAATAGAAGAGGGAATGAGGATAGAAGCAACTTCCTCTGTCAGAGCTGAAGCATTTTGGCAAGGCAACGTTGCACTGGCACTGTGTTGAATACATTTAGTGGATGTTCTCTGCAGCTGTCAATCCAGTACTTCCCAGGAGCTTTAAATGTGTGAAACAAACAAAAAATATTCTAGGACTGAGAATATGGGTGCAGGGGGCTTAGTACATGACAGTGGTGTATTGTGCATACTTTATAAGTAGACATTTTTAAATTAACACAATCAGGTGCATCATGTATCTAAGCAATCTGAAGTATATTTTGAGATCCTTATTTTCCCTAGCTGAAATAAATGTAGATTAATTTACTGAAGAATGATGAGATGCACTTTCAGGTTCTGCTGAATATGCAGCTTTTTAATCAAGGAGAGAAGATTGACAGATGGTAAGAAGGAGTCGATAGATCCCACTGAGCCACAGAGATGAGACAAATTAGTGGAACTGATGAAGACTGTGTTGATCTTGCCTTGTGAGAAGCTCCTGTTCAGCAATAATTTTGTTTGGTCAAAAATGGCCAATGGATTCTGCACTCTGCTGTACTGTGAAATAAACCTCTAGCTGTTGCAAGCGGGCTGTTACCATAATGTCTATTCCTGTAGCTGCCACGCATGAATCCACACAGAGTATGGTGTGTGCATTACAAAAATCCTTCAGATTACAGGAGCTGGCTGTGTACTAAGTGTCACCACAGCAAGTGAAGTAATACGATTTATCAAATTGTACGAAACTGCCCCATCTGGATGAGGTTTTGGAAAGCGAGATCTGTTGGCTTCAAAGGCACTAAACCTTGGACCATAGCAAAAGATGGACCTTGCCTATCACACATATCAAAGTATTACTTGTCTAGGAAAGTCCATGAGTCGCAGCCTTGTCTTAGTTACATCACTACAAATGTGGAGCAACTTTAGACTTAAGTCAGAGCCGTAGTTGGTATTGGACTGTTTGGCCTTTTCTTTCAATCTAAGAGCGACTGGCTCAGTAGAGATCTAGACTGCAGTCTTCTGGAAGTGTGGTCCATTTAACCTCCCCTCCTCTCTTTCCCCCCCTCCCGCCCCCCCCCCAAAAAAAAGAAGTTGGGAGTTTATGAAATAGATTCATGGTTTTTTTAAACTTTCAGATTCCAAATTGAAGGAAAGCATTTTAAAACTTGGGAGTAGGATGGGGTAGTTCCTATAAGAGAACCTGTAAGAGCCTTGTCTTTAACCATGTTCCCTTGGAAGACTGGTTGAAATCAGTGTTTCTGCAAAACTTTTTGAATCTGCATTTTCCAATTCTGTCTGAAATGTCCGAGCTGCTCTGTCTGTCAGTGGTCTGATATAAAAGGGCTGGCATGACCTTCACATTCATAAAGCAGAGAGAATCTTTCATTTTTATTTAGATCTTTATTTTTTGTTTTTCTGAAATTGCTGGCCAGTGTGTGTGTGTTATGGCTGTGTTGTTTTTCGCTTGGATCATAAAATCATAGAGTAGGGCTGGAAGGGACCTGTCCCATGCCTTGAGGCAGGATCATCCCTATGCCATTTCTTAAAATACTGCGGTTGGAACAGGGAAAGAGGCGGCCTGAGGGTCAATGACCTAAAAAGAAGAAAAAAATCTGGTTCTGTGAAGCTCAGACATGGAAAAAATTAGGTCTGTATTTTGGAGTTAGTATTTGGCATGGTATGCTTTTCTCAGACCTTAGCTTCTACTTAGCCATATAGATGGTTTGATTGCCCATCAACTTGCATTTTCTGCCATGATTCCTACTTCTCTGCTGAGCAGTGGACCAGTATTGCCTGCTACAAGTCTTGTCTCGTGAATGAGCTTGATCACATAAGATTGTAAAATGGTTGTGCTGGCAACATGTATCAGGCAGTGAGAATGGAAGGCCAATGGGATTTGGAACCCTTGAACAAAGATTGTTCAAGGGGGTGGTAACAATTCTCATTGACTGTAATATTGACGAAAAGGTCTTGTTAGGGCAGTGAGTGGTGTCAAGGGTGATTGATGGGAGGTGCTTTCCTAAATCCGTGTAGCACTGGAACGTTATCTGGAGCAATCAACTAAACCATTAAGGTTGGGGACCGTTACTCCTGGGGACAAAAGTAGTTGGTGGTGTGAGTAGCACTGTTATAAAATGAAGATCTTCTGCAGGAAAAATAAAAATACAAGTCAAATGTTAAGAACTACCAACTGAATGCTAACTCAGCTGTGGGAACATCATGAAGCAAAACTATATAAACCTAACCGAAACAAGATAGATAACTGGTGCCTTAGGGTACCTAATATCTAAATAAGGTTATATCTATAGCTGCAGAATCTTGCTCCAAAACTGTCTTGGGGCCGTATATGCCTGCCCTAAGGTAGGGATGAGACCCATCATCTAACCTTTGTCACAGGCTGCATTGGGCTTGCTGGCATCTCTGGTACCACTAGCTGCTGTCCATCATCCTGCTATGAATCTGGGGATATAAACTAGCTTCAAATATGCTCACTGGGGGGTTCTGTACTGCTGTCTTTTGGGTTCTGGATGTACTGCATGCTTGCTACTCATCCCACACAGAAGCAGGGATTGGCAGGAAAAAGGCAGTGCAGTGAAGTGTTCAACTTGATGGTTTGTCTCATTTGCAAAAATGAGATAAAACATATGATCCTACATATGAAGCCTATGCATTTACAGCTTGTATCTAGAGCATTATTTGAATCCAGAGCTGAAAATTTTTCATGTTACAAAATTACTACTGATTTTATTTTCATAGATTTCATAGACATCAGGGCTGGAAGGGACCTCGGGAGATCATCGAGTCCAGCCCCCTGCCCAAAGGGCAGGAAGTCAGCTGGGGTCATAGGATCCCAGCAAGATAAGCATCCAATTGACTCTTGAAGGTGTTCAATGTAGGTGCTTGAACCACCTCCGCTGGCAGGCTGTTCCAGACCTTGGGGGCTCGGACAGTAAAGAAATTCTTCCTTATGTCCAGCCTGAAACGGTCTTGCAGGAGTTTGTGACCGTTCGACCTCGTCATCCCTTGGGGCGCTCTGGTGAACAAACGTTCCCCCAGATCCTGGTGGTCACCCCGATAAATTTATAGGTGGCCATCAGATCACCCCTGAGCCTACGCTTTTCCAGGCTAAAGAGTCCCGTGGCTCTCAGCCTATCATTGTAAGATCTGTTTTCCTGACCTCTGATCATGCACGTGGCTCTCCTCTGGACTCTCTCAAGCTTCTCCACATCCTTTTTGAATTGTGGAGCCCAAAACTGGACGCAGTACTCCAGCTGCGGCCTCACCAAGGCCGAGTACAAGGGGAGAATGACGTCCCGGGATTTGCTTGAGAAGCATCTATGGATGCAAGCCAGCATTTTGGTCGCTTTATTAGCCGCAGCATCGCATTGCAGGCTCATGTTCATCTTGTGGTCAATGATGACCCCCAAGTCTCTTTCTTCTGTAGTGCTATCCAACGTAGCACTGCCGAGCCTACAAGGATGCTGCAGGTTTTTCCTCCCAAGGTGGAGAACCTTGCATTTAAACACCATCATGTTCTCGTCTGCCCATTTGCTGAGCTTGTCCAGGTCAGCCTGGATCACCCGCCTATCTTCTGGCGTGGATGCTTTGCCCCAAAGTTTGGTGTCATCGGCGAATTTGGCCAGTCCACTCCTAACTCCAATTTTATTGTTTTATTCCTCATAAAGAATATAAGATCAGGCCATTTGTGGTAAACAGTATTAGACAATAGAGTTAATAAGTTATGAAAGATCATCACAATTTCAGAGCAGAAGACAATACACAATGGGGTGTGGGAAACAGGCTGTATTTGATTTGGATTTGCCCCGAATCGGGGGACAGTGATTTGATTCATTGATTTGGATCATTGTCCCAATTCGATTCAGCTGAATCCGAATCTGAAGATTCGATGCTGATTCGGAGAATCAGTGATTCCACCATAGACACAGCTTTAAATGTTTTTTCTACATACCCCGAGGTACCAGGCACAGCTCATGAACACTGAGATGGTGGGGCAAATGGAGCATCCCACAGGACTGCGGGGGAGGGGTCCCCTGCACACGTGGCGGCAGACATGGAAGTGGACCTCAAGTACTACTGGTCCACTTCTGGGTCTGCCGCCAAGTGCTCAGGGGACTGTCCCCCGTGCTCCCCCAACTTGGCAATTGGCCGCAGGGGTACTCAGAAGGCACCAGTTGCTGAGCCGGGGGGGTGGGGTGGGGGTCCCCTGCATGCTCCGCAGTGGACCCAGAAGTGGCTGGAAGTACTTCTGGTCCACTTCCGGGTCTGTCATCGAGTGCACTCAGGACCCCCCTGGCGCTCCCGTGGGATGCTCCATCCGCCCCAGCATCTCAGCATTCATGAGCTGCCTGGTACCTTGAGGTAAGTATTGAAAACGTTTAAAGCTGTCTCTATGTCTGAATCGTCAAATCTCTCTGAATCAATTTGGAGGGTTCCGAATCGATTTGGAGAGATTAAAGTGTGTCCTGATTCAATTCGGAGAGTCGGCTGCCAAAATGGGCCTAATCTCCACTGAACTGAATCAGCGACTGAAGCTTCACACAGCCCCAATGAATAACAGCTGAGCACAGCCTGTGACTAGGCTGTCATTAATGAACTGGTCACCATTCATTCTGACTGCTGATCAGTTCTTTATGAAACAAAGGGGGAGGGGAATATCAGAGAAGTAAGAAGGAAAGAACAGGTTCAAACAGAAGAACTTGGTCATAATCTCTGCTCCTGAATGCATTTTGGTTCCTAGAATAAGAATCCTGCAGGTTGTCCATTGGTTCCTTTCATACAAATCCATCTGATCTGAATACAGAACTGAAGTGCACGTGTCTTATGTTCAGCAATAATTATGATCAGCAGAAAAGAAATGAATATTGCTACATTACTGACACTGAAGTAGAGCAATAGAAACCAGTAGAAGCATGGTGACTGCCCCTAAAAAAAGCCTACTACCAAAGAGAAACTGAAGGGTGCCATGCACCCAGCCCCCATTGATATTCAATTGTATTTACATCTCCAGCTCCTTTAGACACCACTTTGAAAATCCCACCCTATGTATTCATCCACCTATATGTACCATATCAGGCTACAGTTGTAGCAGGATGCTTTTCAGTTTGGGTAGATAAAAATGGAGATATTGAATGGGGCACGCCTTCTACTTGATCGTTCGCTATGTATATGCTTGGAGAACATGGAAATATCTCTTTGTTCAAAGAAGTAGCTGATGTCATCAAATTTCTGCACTTTTGAGGAGAAAATTATACAAGCCAATATAACTTGGGCTTGTGCAGTCCAAACTCAAACCACAGCCTGAAGTGGAATGACCGCTCAACTAAGATTAACTTTCTCTATCCTTTAACTACCACCTTGTTAGTCCATCTTTCTCTGTATACGTTTTAATTGTAATTAAAATTTTGCAACCAAGTAGTGGGCAGCAAATCAATATCTCATTCAGAACAAGCGGCTGCCAGTATTAGGGACGTTTCAGGTTTATCAGATGCACTCAATATAAATAGCTTTAGGTGAATTTGGAGCATGCTTACTGGTACAAAAGCTACCAGTGACCTTGAGGAGCTCATCCAAGGCAAAAAGGGTGGTCCATCCTCTGAGATATCTAACTCTGCCTTTTTTATCATGTCTGCTAGCTATCAGATAATGACTTTTCTCCTCTTGCATTGACATCCTTATTATGGAGCCAGAATGAATAAGATTGGATCACCAGCAGCCTGCAAATTGAGACTGTCAGCAGCAAAGAGAATGTAGCTGCATAAGGCCTCAGAAAATAAATCTTTTCAGATGCCATGGCTTTAGGGTATTATGTTGATGTCACAGCAGCATGTATAGGTGCTGTTTCAAATTAACAGGAAAAATCTTCCAATTTTCAGACCTCTGGCCTATTTTATCAACATGATGAATACCACTGCAGTGAAACAAATCACTCTGGAGGTGAAGCAGCCCACCTTAGGTTGGAGAATATATTTCTTTCCTCCTTTTCTCATCCACAAACAACTTTGAGCTAATACAATTTCATAAACAAGACTCGGGCTTAATATTTCTTTCCAGAAACTCTATATTAGGACTCAGAAGCAAATATGATGCAAATCCACTGATACCAATTAAAAAGTAACTTTACTTTCACAAGTTGAAATCAAGTCCAGGTCAGTAGTGACTCACACTGGAATAATTTCTGTCTTATGAGAAATTCTGGCATTTCAGCATTTATTTTCATCCTGAACTGGGGTGAAATAGCAAATTTATGGGATAGGAAGTTCTGAAAAGCTTCGGGAAATATTTTGCTGTTTTGTTTGAGGTTGGCTAGATGTAGAGCTGTGCCTGCTTGGCCTGTTAACAATACCTCCTGGGATGTGCAGTTTGGATGACTTAATGGCCCAGTTGCCTTGATCGTGGGCTCCCTGATGCTCAAGGGTGCTTGGGCCAGAGCAAAGACAATGGTGCCTGAGGGGAGATGGAGTCCAGCCTGTAAGCCATGTTGAAAAAATTGTGCTAAATTATTTTTTTGTGTGGAAAATTTTGAACGGACCAAAACTGCATTTTCTGTTGAAAAGACAGTGACAGAAAATTCTTTAACAACTCTAGCAATGAACAACAGTTACTAGCCATTAATTTATTATTATATTAGTATGTTATTGGTAACCCATATATTAAAAATTGTAAGGGCCTCCCAAAATATGGTTCATGAGACCTTAAAAAAATAACTTTTGGATTATTTGAACCATTAAGGCTCATATTTTCAAGCTTTTCCTTGCAGCCAAAAATACTTTTTTGTTGTTGTTGAAAGACAGAAATTGTTGTATATGTAGATGATTTCCAGGCATTCTGGTGATTATAGAAATATAATTGTAATACAATTGTGAGCATTGACAATGCTGTTGAGTGGCCTACATGAAATGAGCCCAATAGCTTCAATCCAGTTCCCAGGGGGCAGGTCCCCATTGCAATCCTTGAGTCATAATTCCTTCCCTAGGAGTGCGGGAACTATGTGCTGGCTCTTATACTGACCATGTTCCCCCAACCCTCACCCTGTGGCAAATAAATAGGGGAAAAACATGAGGTGACTGACAATTCTTATTTTCATTTTTTGCTGAGTATAGAAAATACAGTAATAATAGAAACTGTTGCTGTTTAAGTAGGCAGGAAGGCAGAACTAGCAAGTGGCTGAACCCACAGATCGTTCTGTCTCAAGGCAGCGTGTCTCTTTCCTGCTCTGTGATTTGAAATGCATGCAGTGATTAGAATGATTTTGCAATACTACTAAAACTGACATTGATACTCAGGGAATTTGTCATCCCAGTTGCTTAGGTGCCAGCGGGAGTCACCAAAATTCAAGGACAGCTAGGGGTCTACTGCAGAGATTAAAATGATGGCTGTGAACAATGTCAGGGCTGGAAGGAAATCCACCCTTAAAATGATACTGGTGGCTTACAGCAGGTCTGCATTTTGAATAGGAGCTCCAACTTACCATGCAGCATATTACCGTTTCACATTTAAGGGTGCATTTGGGACTAAATCCCTTCCTTCACTGTAGTGAACAGCAGTGGGCTGCAGCAAGTTACTTGCAGGTGGGGGCAGGGAAGGACTTGTGTTTCTCCTGGAGTGACCTAGCTACTTGCCTTGTGCACAGGGCTGATTTTACAGTCTCAATCTGGCTCTAACTCAGCAAAAAATATGATTCCAGTCACTGAATAGCCAGTGTTATAAGGATGGTGACTTATAACACGGAAAGGGACAGAAAAGAAGGAAAAGGAGAAGTGAGTTATAACAATAGATTACTAGAAAACTGTGTTGTATATATTCATTTATAAATAAATAAATAAAACATCTATTTTCCAATTTAAGGCTCAATTTCACCAAAGGGTTTTGTATGTCAGAACCTGGAAGAGATCTTGAATAGGAGAAAGTCTGCAGAGAGGTGCAGTTTGCAGAAAAGGGTACTGGCTACAATTTATTCTCTGCCCCAAATCCAAAAAAAAAAAAGAAGGTTTTAATTGCCAGCTTCCAAATGTGGCTGATGAGGAGTCATGTGCAGGGTGGCAGGGAAGAACTGTATTGATTCTCCATGGTTGTTGTTGACAGCTCTGCTTGTTCTTTTTGCATCTGGGTAGCAAATAATTCTGCCTGAGCCAGGTTGAAGACACCTAGAACAATCATTACTTTTTTCTGCATTCAACCATGCAGTTTTATAACGAAATAGGAAATTTCCTGGTGGATTGGTGCGACATCCTCACTGCTGAGTAAGGAGGTAATAGAAATCAAGCAAGATGCAGAATACAACTAGAACAAGATCTTTTGGCTTTCTCTTTCTTTTTTGAGCCAATTGTTTTTTAGGCTAGGTCTTATTTAAAATGTCTGTTACAGGGAAGTTAATTAAATGTTGATATACAAAGGATTTCTAAGACTTTTGTAATGAATGATGTTCAATATATGTTTGAACATCGTACGCCCACACAAAACATTTGGCAATACTTCATATGGAATACAGAGTATTTTCCAAATGCTGCAAACCTTTAGGGCATTTAGAATAAAAGGGACCATTGTTCAACCTAAAAAATTAACATGCAGTACAGGGACGACTTTAATGAGAAGATATAAATAAGAGGTGTTGAAGGGATATTGTTTGTACCAACAAAGAGAAAAACCCATGCTATTTATCTCTTTTCCTGCTGGTATCATTCACATCCGAGATGTTTGTTTTTGTATGCCTAGCGTAATGTTAAAGGTTAGCAATTGTTGATCAAAGAGGATATAACACAGCAGCGATTCATATAATTGGTGTTCCAAAGTATTTTAGATGGGGAGGAGTAATGGGTTTTTGGTCATGACCCTGCACTGGGATTTAAGTAATCTCAATTGTATTCCCAGGCCCATCACTAACTCACTATGTATCCATAAGGAAATCGCTGCACGCTTCTGTGCTTTTGCGTTTTCACGTGTGTAATGCGAATGCCATTTATTCATTTATGAGATATATGTAAACCCAAACAATTGCATAAAGATATTGCATAGATAAATGCATATTTGAAAAGTGCTCTGAAAGGAAAGACATCTTCCAGGTAAATGTAGTTGAAGTGTACGTTGGGAAGGGTTGTTAATTAAGACCAAAAGAGACTCTCTCTGCAGTATATGGCATATGCTATATATATCCCCACAAAGCTTCACCAACGGACTTGAACGGGAGAGGCTCTGTACTGTGTGGGTTTCTGTAGGATACGGTCTCACGTTCAGGGTCACCAGCATTGAGCCCAGGGCATCCTATCGAACCAGTGAGGATTCCAGCACTGCCACCCCAGACTTCAGCAAGTATACGAACACTTGCTGCCTTCCCCCAAACTATAAGACTGCCTTAAAAATTATGACTGCACAGAGTCTCTAAGGGTTGTAGCAGGGGCTGTCAGGAAACTGGCACAGCCCAATAGTCCTTAGGCTGTTTTTATGCTATAGATTTAAAGCAGCTTGGAGGCAGCTCTGTAATATGCTGGATGGAAACACTAACTGCTTCTGTGGAACAGTCTGCACAGCATGCTATGGCTGTATGCTTTTTATGCCAAGGGCTTTAGGAAACTGGTGGTGGAACAGTCCATGCATCTCAGTAGCCCTGGAAAAATTCACAATACAAAGATACCATGGGCTTTCCAGGCCTTTCATGCTACCAGAAAGGCATGGGGGCCTGGAGCTGACCCAGGCTGCCTATGTTGTCTTGATAAAGATAACAAAATGACAGCTGCCTTGTATAGAGGCTGATGTGGAGAACTGCCCTCCTTGGTCCTTCCAAGTGCTTGGCCAAGTATATTTGGGCAGAAATACTTTAAACAATGACAGGGGGGTGGTGGGAGGGGGCTGTGATTCTAGACCCTGGTGTGCCTTAATATACATTGCTGCAAATTGATTTTCATCCTCACCGTTTTTAACAGCAAGAGCTTTGACAATGGCAGATTAACAATTTAAAACAAAATGAATTTAGAAAAGGAACTGCTGAATCTCCTCTCTAGTTTTCCCTCTTATCTGTCTTCCAGATGCATTTTATTTAAGTGCCAGGAGATAACAGTTACATTGCTGGATTCATAAAGAGGCTGATAGGATTCACTAATCTTGAACAATAAAGTGCTAAATGTACACAGCGAGAGAATATTTAGTATGTTAGAGTCCTAGAACATGGGTGAGTCCAGATTTTCCTTCAATACTCAAAGTTACGTGAAAGATGAGCCAGACTTACAGCTGGTTCAGAAAGGTCTGTATATCTGCACACGAACAGTTTGCAGACGTATATGTAAAGAAGTATTTTGGCCAAGAAGTTGGATTATTGCACATATAGCTGTTTGACTGGCTATGTGTTTGAATGTATGCATACGTCCTAACTTTTACATTCTTATGTACAGGCGGGTAAAGTCTTGAGTTAGAATCAGTTGAAACTCTATGGCCATACATTTTTAAATTGCGCTGTTAACTAAACAAAATTGTAAAATAGCCACTATTTTATTCAACTTGTCAAAAGTAAAATGGGGAGGTTTTTGACAAGCAAAAACTTCCCTAAATTGCAATTCATTCCTGATATTACTGATACAGCAAAACCTAAGGAAGAAATAATAAAATTAAGGGCTATGCAGCATTGGAAATTCTGGCAAAATCAAATACGATCTTTCTTTCTAGCTATGTCAAGAGCAGCTCCTGGTGAGTCTTATCTCCCTAAGACTCCTTGTAAAAGGGTGAAACTTTCTAAATCCCTCATATTTAAGCTCTTAGGGAGAAATCTTTCCACGCTGCCACAACATGCGTTAAACAAAGCAAAAATACAATTCTGCATGGCACAGAGTGGATTTTTCTGTGGACAGGTGGAGGAGCCCAGGTAGATGGAGGCGAAGTGGCTCCTCGACCTGCAGCTACTAACACCCACTACTCAGAACCTGGACATTAGTAGGCAAATGAATGCTTAGGACAGCACGTATTTACTGATCTTGTTCTCCAAAAGGACTACAGTGAGAGGAGTGTAGTAAGTGGCTTGGTTGTTCAAACAAATAAAAATAGTTGAGTTTTTATATTTATTTAAAGTGCATTTTCTTTTACTGAAAGCATTTTCACATGAAGGGTAGCATGAACTCAGGGTAGCAGTGAGCACTCACATATTTTGCAGTAACTCCAGGTAAAATAGCCACGGTAGGCAGTTTATCAATTATTAAGGAAACTAGCAGCAATTTCTGGATCTACTTGAGAGACAAGCAGAGATATAAGTGGTAAACTCAGAGCAATCCTTTTGCCCTCAAGCAGACATGAAATAAGTAGTATTAAGCTGATGTGGCAGCCATACAGGTGTTTATCAGAATTTACAGAATCATTAACTTTGCAGCACCTCCTAAATCCAAGTGGATGGAGAAAATGCCCAGGGAGAAGGTATGTTTGCTTGGCATTTTTGTTAAAGGTATGCACGGCCCTAAATTCTGAACAAAAAACATTAAAAACTGCTTTTAGGAACAGGCTGTGTAATCATTTATCAGGGCAAGCAGTTCTGCATGCCATTGGTTTTTCAAGTACTCTCGATCCCTGATAGCTAGATCAGTAGAAGGAAAGGGCAAAACTTTTTTCTGTAGTAGCCTGGGATTATGGTATGGAAAGAGGTTTGTTGTTAGGCTACAAGCCTCTGCCTTGTTTGTGAATTGCCTTTAGTTGCGTTTCTTACTTAAAAGTTGTCCGTGCTCAGCAGCACTTGGTTCAGGACGGCTCCAGGAAGGAACTACTGAACTGTGTCCAACTACTTTCTGAACTTTGACTGTGCTTAGTTAGCACACGGGGGATACACAGATTTGGCATCAAAGTTGCAAAAGACGTGAAGCACACCTTCTGCGGTGACAGGTATTGTGACTGGATGAAGCTTGGGAGATTGATAAATGTGTATCAAAGTTATGATTGACAAGAGCACCTGTTGGTTGAAGACATGACTGACATCGCCCCTAAGAGTCTGATTGTGATTGAGGGCCATAAAAGGGCTTGTACCCAAGGGGGTGACTGGGTGATTGCATATGATTGAGGTACAAGTGACCGCATGACTGACTGGGTGTGTGAGTACCAGTACAAGTGTGGTCGGGTGCAGTTGTACGAGTCGTGGAGCCTGGCTGAGAGTTTGAGGCGAGACTCGGAGACAATCTGTACATCTGCTGTTGGTGCGTCTTTCCTGGGAGCAGAGCAAAGCTCCCCAGAGGCTACTGGAACCAGCATTAGATCAACTGCTCGCTATTTGGTGACCATTGCTGCTATTACGAGGGTAAAGTATCACCCATCCCTGATAAAGAAATTGAGCTTCAGTGCGAGGGAAATTATTGGCAGGGAGGAGGAGGAAGGTAGTACAGAGCGCCTCGCTATTGTGGCTGGCTGAGCCTGTGAGTCTCTGCCAAGATAAGACTATGTCTGCAACTGCAGCATCACTGCAAGTCCAGAGTGAGAGGAGGAGCTTTGTTCTATATCTCTCTCCTGTGTTCACCTTTCATTCCTCTCCCTTTTCTGTTTGATTTTGTAATTACTACTGTTCACTGTTATCTGTCGGTTGACATAGTAATAATAATATAGTGTTGTTGTTTTAATACCTAAATTGAGCCTATTGAGTTCTTTTGAGCCCTTCCTAGAGCCCGGTTAGAGCCGAGCTGAAGGTTTAGGCCTGGTGAGAGCAACCCCCCATCCCTTTTATTCGCTGAGCAGTTATGCTAATTGGCTTAATTAGACACCCTGCATCCCATCATTTCTCATGGAAAATGAAGGGACTGAGTCTGGAGCAAAGTTTTTCTATTTATTTTAATAGGAGTATCAAAATCTATCTCTAATCAAAAAAGTTAATGAATATCATGCAGGTATAAAAAAAATCTGGCCCTCTTGTATAGTAGCTGTGTTAGCATCATTTGGAGAATCATGTTATTCAATAAATATTATCACACAAAAAATCACTACATTTCATGGTCCTGAGCATTCACATGCTGACTGTGTGTACTGAGGAGAGGATATTGCAGTTTTTGTGGGGCTGTTTTGGAAGTCCATGGGAATCACCTGGGTCAAGGGGCCTAACTTTAAGTCCCATCTCTGCTTGGGTTTCAGCACTGACATATGATGGAAAAACTAAAGAAACCATTTCCCTATTGTTTTTGAGATGGATATTAACTCTGATTAGCAGCATCCTGTGAGCCTCTGATGAGATCACAGATTCGGACAACCACCAGCTGCCACATAATCTAATAAAACGTCAGAATGAAAGGCAGCACAAATGGCGGGTGCAGATAGTGACTCTGCTGGCCATTAAACCTGATCCTGAGCAGGATCCTGAATAGGAGGTGCTGATCAGCCCTCAGTGCTTGTTTAATCAACAGGGGCCAAGAGTGTCTGGACTCTAAAGAACCCTCTTCCTCAGCTCATCTTGGGTATTAGCGGGAGATATTCTAACCTGCCTTAATGGTTCGGTTTCTCTCTAATGAAATGGAGTTTACTCCATGCGCTACTTTGTTAAGTGTTAGACGAACCAGAAATTCATTTACCAAAGAGAAACAAACACCAAACCTGGAAAGTTACTGTGGCTGAGACATAAAGTGAAAAAGGGAGCATAATCTATTAATTTATGACACTTGTCACTGCATTAGTTATGGCCCCATTTCCCCTGATGAATCTGGCATAAGATGGCATTTTTACTACTCTGATGCATATGAAATGGATATCATCAATGAAAGATGGGCTCCCTTTAATTCCTCTCATGCTGCCTTCACACTACCCTGAAAGAGTTTCCATTATTCACCAGCTCTACTGCACTTTTGTATGAGGAATCAATACTCATATGTTCTTTCAAATTATCTTGGGCACTGTTTTCTCCAAATTTCAGTTTTTTACAAATACAAACTGCACAGGGACAGAAACTTCAGTGCCCACCCATTCCAAAGGCCAACAGGCTGTCGTGGGACTGATTTGCAAAAGTGTGCGCTTGCAATTGTGTATGCAACAGTTTGCATGCAGTTTACATGCCTAATTTATGTTCATAATGACCCAGGCTAGAAACCCAGATCAGGTATCTGAACATAAAAATAGCCAGTTAGATGGGAAATTGATATTTATTTATGAATAAACCTGATTTGCCCATGTGAGCACCTGTAAATTAGGCACACAACTCTATTCATGTTTTTGCACACAGGATGGCATACGGTTAAAAACAGAAGTTGTATTTATTCTTATTTTGTTGTTTCAGTCACTTTTGAACTCCCAGGCTATTAAAATCTATTAAAATTATATGAAAATCTTGGCGAGCTATGGCTGAATTTTTGTTTTAGTAACTTAAGCAAAGGTGGATAAAACTGCTGTTTCCTTGTGGCTACACTTAAATGTTCTTGAAATCATAAAAATTAAGTGCTGCAGTCAGTATCCTTGTTGAAACCAGTTAACTTAATGTTCTTCAGGACACTGATTTATGAGCACATTAGAAGCCATATTACAGAAATGAGAAGAAAAGGAGGAGGAGGAGGAGGAGGGAGAGAAATGCTGAGATTAACTTCTGGTGAGAGCTTTTCTCCTTGGGTGGGGAGAGGGCAGTAAGAGAGGAGGAAGGGCAGTCATGGAGAAGATGGCAAAAAATATTCTACCTCTGCTCCAGAAAGCTACTGAAACAGCTCCATGCCCATTAATTTTTTCCAAGTTCAAGTTAGGTCAATGGAAGGAGCTGCTGGAGCGGACAGAGAAGTGGGTCAGAGCATAACAACTCAATAGTTTTAAATACTGTATAATGCATAGAGATGATGGGCAAATACCCCAAGGATAAAGATTTCTGAGGGTTTAGTTCTTTTTACTTTATGCACCACTGACCTGGAAGAAATCAAATTTAAAAGGCAACTAGGGTCAGAGTTGAATCAGGAATGCTGGCCTGACATGTCTGAATATTTAGTGCTGAGGTAGGGAACCAAAACCATTTATAAATAGGAATATGAGGTACAAGTGACATAACCTAAAATAAATGTTCAAGAGTTCTTTGGGATTTAGGCTCATAGCTGTTGATGTTGGTCAAGCCAAAACAGCAAGTAACACAGCACAAACCCTGAGGAAAAGCTGGGGATGGGGCCTGCAGTATCGTAGCACAATAGTTAACAGCATTCTAGCAATAAAATGCATTGGAGACACAGATTACATTTTTAGCCCTAAATATGGAAAAGCTTCATATTTCAGTGCACGTCAGATTATTTCAAAGATTGCAGATACAGAAAAAAGATGAAGAAATTAAGTAGCTATTTTTTTCCATGACAGAGGAAACCTGCTGAGGTTTACATAAAAATAGTTGCGATAGCACGTGTGTATGAGTGTGTGGCAGTGTCTGGTGACTTCTTCCACTAATCAGAGCACAAAAGGACTGTGCTTAAGCCAGCCCTGTTGTACTTTTTCTGAGGACAAATGCAATTTCAGTATAAGTATCAGTAGCCCAGAGTGCAGAGCTGCCTTATTATGCCTCTGATAAATATTTTTTTACAAATTGCAGCATTCTTGTTTGAATTATGGTAAAATAAGCCAGATACAGAGCAAGAGGAACAGAAGAGGCATTTAGGGACTTGCGGCTGAAGAGAATCACAGGGTTTCCATTCTTTATTTCATTCTAAAAAGTATAAATCATCTAAGGCCCACATTCAGTTCTGGAGCAAGCTCCCCCAAAGACAACAGCTTTGTAGCAGGGAGAAATTTGGTCTGTAACCCACAGGCCTTTGATCTAGCCAGGCATTTTTACTGATTTTTTTCCCTCCGTGAATTTATTGTGTGTCCAGGCAGACTTCATTATTGAAGAAGTTAACAGGTTTGTATTATAGCTTTTCTTCTGATTCTTGACTGTGTTCGAGGAGCTCTCAGTGGATGGTTGCCAGTTTATAAATGTCAGTGGAATGAAGGAATTCAGGCAAACTAATAGGGAGAGACCTCAGCTCTTTCTGCTGTGAGCACTTTTTCAATAGGATGCTTATTGAGTGGTGGTTCAGCCAGAGGATAGCGATGAATAAATCACAATTTTGTAGAACTGCAGAATGATTCACGTTAGCATTAATATTTAAAAGTCAATATCTCGTCTCTTTATTTGATCAGTTATAAATGTGTAGGGTATGCAAAAAGAAATTCAGTGGGATGCTGGCCTTGGAAAACATTCTTGCCTTTTCTTCTATTGTAAGGATTTGCACTTCTGTAGCAGTATGTCAGATGCCTGCAGCCAGGGGGTAAAGAGAAGCCTCATCTACCGTCCTGTATATTTTATTCCAGGTTGGAATGGGTTGGTTGACAGTAGGCATCTGCTGACTTGAAAGTCTACACAGGGACAAGGAGGCTGTGCCTCTCGTGTAATGAAAGTCCCATTTTGTATGGCTCAGGGTTTCCACAGGTTTATATCAATGTTATGCCTTGTGGGAGGCATCAGTGTCCACTGATTCCAGGATACACTGTTACCTTCCATGTAAGGATCTCAGCCCTACCCAAATTGGGATCCTATGACCCCAGCTGACTTCCTGCCCTTTGGGCATGGGGCTGGACTCGATGATCTCCCGAGGTCCCTTCCAGCCCTGATGTCTATGAAATCTATGAAATGATGGAATATACTTGGGTTGGATATTATCAAACCCGGAATGGACTGGAACCTAGTAACGGAGCTGGGCATCTAAATGACTCAACTGCCCTATACAATAGGGTTGTTGCTATGGATGCAAACACTCAGTATGATGAGTAATGCTTCGGGCATTTTGGTACTTGCCTCTCTCAAATGTGTTTTTGGCAATGGTTTCACTGATATATTATAAACCACCTCTAAGATATAAAAACAAGTTATTATCATATAATGTTACTATAAGCAGGTGCTGATCATTTGTAACTTTGAAGGAAGCAGAAACAGCTTTGAGGAGAGACTTGCATGCATAAGTCACCTTCTATTTTGAGGGCAATTGGGTTATACTAGATTGCATTATACGCTTAAAAGATACAGAGTTGGGGTAACTTCCTGCAATTTTGGTAATCACTGAATCGTAATACATGCAGGCACTGAGACTAGTGCAGGCTGCATTGTTACTTTTTTTCTCATCCCAGGTTGCCTTGTACACATTTCCTTTCTCTGTAGTATTAATATACAGTTTTTTTTCTGATGTATAGACTAATTCTGTTTTCATACACATCAATGTTCATGAAAAACAGCAACTTAGTTGCCAGTGCATACATATATGGCCATATTAAAGTGGAATCAGATCAGAATTGGGATTGACTGCTTGCGGCCAGATTCTGACCCTCTCACTCCGTGACTTATGATTTTGTTGGGACTGATTAAGCAAGGTGCAACTCAGTCTAGGCAAAGGAGGGGGAGGGATTAGGCTGCTGAAATGATTTATTTTATTTTATTTTCCAGGTTGAGGAAAGGTTGTTGTTTGAAATGTTATACATTTTTTAAATTTATAGTTTTTATTTTTTTGCAGCTGCTGTAAATACTGTCATCTTATTTACCATCTCTGTTTACTTTTCTTTTGGCAAGGAAATGTTCAATAAATGTAATATTTAAAACTGGTAGGAAAAATCAAATAAAATGGCAGTTCTGCATCTTCAGCAGCCTTCAGTTTTTGTCCATTTAGACAGATCAGGGTGTAGATTAATAATGCTATACTTCAGACAAAGCTGCTTCCAGTCATCACAAACTGTTTATCAAAATCTCTAAATCAAAGCATGTAACACCAAAGTGGACCAGGACTTGGCAGGAGTAAGCAAGAAAAACTCCCAGGAGCTTCTCTCTGACTGAGTCTTGTAAAAATGACTTTTTAGAATATTGCCTATAAGAGATTATCAAACCCCTATAGAGATTAGATAAAGCAGTTTGGGACATCCAGGCTTTTATTACATTTATCTTTTCCCACATCTGTTTCACTTTTGTAATGAAAGAAACTATGTTGCAAATAGAAGTGGGTTAAATGATTTCATAGAACAGTTTTATTTCTGAACAATGACATTTTAATTTGTTTGAAACTATCTGTGAATTTGGGTTGAGTCAGCAACTTTCAACTTTGCAGCTGAAAATGACTGAACACATTTTGACTTTTCAAAAACTCTTTTTCTTTTCATTATTTTTAAATAAAATGGTTTGATTATTTTTTATTTTGAAATTAAGTCTCAAGGCCCAATTTACTTTTTAAAATTATAGCAACAACAATGGGTTGAACAAAACATTTCATAGGCGAAAACCAGATTTTTGGTGGGTTTGGTTATGGGAGTGGGGAGCAGGGGAGAAACACTTATTTCAGGTTTTCAACTTGGCCACTGAACCAGAATAATCAGTTATTCTTAGTCATTTAGTTGTAAGCTTGATGAAAACCCCTAACAGAAATGCATCATGATGAAATTTAAGTAGATGTATACAGAACTTGAGACCACAACTGCATGATTTTTGATAGCACTACTATGCACTATTATGGAAACTCTTCCTTGCTATTCTGCAGTTCAATTACTAAGAATTATCCTAATAAAAGGCAGATGGTCCTTCTGTTTTAATTTGTCTCAGACTTTTACTTATTTTTCCAGCTGCCCATTAGCATCCTAAAAGTTAAAAAAGAAATTCCTTGGTGCAGATCCAAAAATATTCCTTTTTGGATTGAACTGCCTGCTATCTGCAAGCAAACTCTAACAGATCTTTAGTGCTGACTGGCTGACACGGGAATGCTCAGCCTTGTTCATAGCATTCAGGAAAAGTAAGGGAAGAATTTAATGGAGCTGCATTGTAGGTTAATTCTCATGGATCTGATTTTATCTGGCCTATATGTCAAGCAAAATTGCAATCCCTTTCATGATGGTACTGTAGTAGCTACTTTCGTCCTACACTTGGTGGGTAGTCAGGGGTCAGGGTATGGTTTTAGAGACCACAAGGCAACCTCAACTTTGGAAGTCATGACTCTGGACTGTAGGAAACGCCAGGCTGCAGTGAACACCAGGCCCTGGCTACTGCTGTGATAGTTTTGTGGTGATTAAACAATTTGTTTGTTGTGCAAAAATCCCCAGTGCTGTAAGTATATCAACAATATGTGGAAATAATAGCACATAGATCTGAGACCAACTGTGAAGAGTTTCCATTAAAACTGGTTGGGAGTTTTCTATAGGAATGCTTTTCCAATGGAAAATTTGCTTCCTTCAAAATAGTATTTCCCATGTTTCTAGCTGTCTTACCTAGCCCTGGCAACCTGCCAGGCTCTTGCCTAAAATGCTGGATTGCTCTAATCCCATGTGGAATCAAGCAGCAGAACAATTCTGCTTGAGTTTAGCTCTTGGTTGCTTTTCTTGCAACGGCCTGCTTCCCAGCCATTAGGGCTAGGGACAGAAGTTACATATAAACAGGCATAAGTGGTTAGAAACCAGTTCCAATCTGTAACACAACAGAAATTCAGTGCACATAAACCGCTTTCAAAGTGACCAAAACTGGTTTAAGATAAACCTGGAGAAATGTAGTATTTGACTTAACTGATATACGTTAAATCACTTTATTGAATTCTGTCCCAGATCCCCTCCAGATTCAAGTTAACTCACAGTCCTCCAGCATCCCAGGATACTTTGCACCTCCCCCAACCCCCCCCTTGCAGAATGAGCAGGCTAGCCTTAGCCAAGCTGTCTGCTCCAGCCAAGCAGGGAGGTGTGCACTAGTGCCCCGCCCCAGCTTCTGGTCTGAGCCACTGCAGACATGTGACTGCATTTCTGGAATCAAATTTAATGTCTGTTCACTTGCTTATCAGTTCAATCTATGCAGCTTAGACTAACCTGCGAAGATTGAATTGATTCAGCCATGTGTTTTTTGCCTGTCTGTATTTAGTCCAGGTGTGTAAGTTATATCATCTAATACATGAGCTCATGTGAACACATACTTGCTTACCAGTAGTTGTTAGACATCTCCTTTCACATTACTGCTGAATCTCCTCCCACGATCAGGGGATATACTCTTAGTGGTATGGTTTACATGAAGTCATGTGGACATGACACTTACATGCCTTGATGATCTCCACAGTATTTTCTGCCAACAGAAACAGCCTAGAAAATACACGTGATCTGTGTTCAACTCCAAGATTTTCCTTTATAAGGACTCCATCTATACGATCCCCAGAGTACTTTTGGTATGAACCTTACCTGGTGTACTTAAATATAGAATGCGGCTCGTATATCTGAACTACATGGATAAAGAGGACTAGTTAGCAGTGTTAATCTGAAGTCAGGCAGAGGGCAGGGTAGAGATGCATCTTTGCAGACTAACTGAATTAAAGATGCATAAGCTTTTGTGAGGGAAAGCTTACTTTGTCAGATGTGAAGGTTAGCATTTGTTGAAGTGAGCTCTTGCTCATGAAAACGTATGCATCTCTGAGTCAGTTTATACGGTACATCTCTACTCTGCCTCCTGTCTAACTACATAGAACATGGGAGAAGCAAATTCAGATGCAATTTGATGTGAATGGCCAAGAGAGCCTGTGTGTTCTGGTGCATCTCACTGTGATGGAGATCCTCCAGGCAAGGAAGGGGATTGCTGACTGAACAACTTTTTCAAATGTCTTGGAAGGGTTCCCCACAACCTTTCTACCTCAGAGAGGCTGAACTGCTTCACTTCTCCCTACCTAACATGGTGACAAGACTCAGGGTGCTCTCAGGATGCTTCTGCTCAGCAGAAAGGGAACACGGCAGTGCTCCATATACAGACTCTCCTTCCATTTATTTTTGTAGTTGTTTTCACTGCTTTCTTTTTTTATCATACAGCATGTATAAACAGGCTGCCCCTATAAATAACTGCCCCTATTCATGCTAAGTTTGGTGTCACGACTAGAAATTATATGTTTATAATTGGTGCTCTTGAGTCAATGAGCGGTGCCTCTTCAGCTCAAGAATACTCAGTGACACAGATCCCAATTGTGGGAGTGAATGAATTAATGAACAGAGGAAGGCCCTAATGAATGACAAGTGACTGGATTGTTGTGTGTAGTTGTTTGCTGTCACACATTTCAGACTAGTAAACTGTAACGGTCTAGCTTTCATGCAGGTGTGCAGCAAGTAGCGGTCTTCCCTTCTACTTGCAGATCTAGCACCAGGCACAACAGCAGTTGCTGCATTAAAGCGAGAGTCTGAGTCTTCTGTACTGCTGTGGAGGTGTGGGGCAGGCAGGGTCTTCTTCCCTCCTTATATCAGTTTTTAAAGGGGAGAGTAGCTAAGTTGAGACAGTCAAAAAGCCGGAGGCTTTGCAGGTTAATCTAAGCTGTGTAGATAGAACCAATAAGCAAGTGAACAGACATTCACTTTTGAGTCTGGAAACTCAGCCACTTGCCTGCAGTGGTACCAGAAGCCAGGGGTGCTAGAGCACGTCTCTTGGCTGGAGCAGACAGCTTGGGCCAAGGCTAGCCTGCCCACCCTGTGGGGATTTGCAGAGGAGGTGCAAAGCATTCTGGGATGCTGGGGGACTGTGAGTTACCTTGAATCTGGAGGGGATCTGGAACAGAGATTCAGTACAGCAATTTAACATAAATAACTTGCGTCTAGTACCATGTCCATCCAGGTGTATCTTAAACTTTTTGTAAGTGGCTTATGTGCACTGAATTTCTGCTGTGTTACAGATTTGAACTGGTTTCCAACCACTTGTACTGGTTTATGTGTAATTTCTGTCCCTAGCTTCACTGAAGAACACCTATACTCTACCACAGATGAAGATCTTAAGATAAATCGTAAGACCTGGCTGGGTGGACAAATTACCTAGTCTGAACATGACATTCAGGTGAAAACACTTTCCATTTCAGCAACAGGGTGGCATTTATTTTTGAAATCTTTGGACCTGTGTCACATTCTGATTCTTTCACTTTCAGGTTATTTACTCTTTAATCGTTATCTTTTGAGTCCTTATGCAAGGTATTTTAACATAAATGCATCAAACTGACAAATACATGTATATGTGGACAGAGTAAACAAAAGTAGTTGCTGTGCTATGTTACTGAATTGAGAATAATTTGAAACTGGATTGCCTACCACCTGCTTTTTTTCTTAATTTTGACTTGTTATCCCTTAATAAAGCACTTTTCTTGTTTTTAATATAGGTAGCTATACTGAGAGCACACAGCCTTTTTTTTGTGGTTGTGACAAGGTATACTGCATGTTGAGACATGGTTTTCATGTTGATGTGGAGGTAGAAGAAGATGCTGTCAACAGCAGACTTTGTTTAGCTCCTGACTGTGAATGCTATTTTACGTGTTTATTAACCAGTGTTACTGAAAAGTCGTTTTCTCTGAAATTGAGCTCAGATGAGACCTGAAAGAAAGGGAGGCAAAGCTGCATTACTTCCCCTCCCACCACCTTGTATCCTTGACCTGTGTGAATGCCACTCAAACCCCTGCTGTTTAGAGTGGATAGCAAATGAAATTCTGTGGAGTCCTGCTTCGTGGTGCTTAACCATCAAGGGGCAGAGTATATGGGTTGGCTTAAGAGATGTGGAGTCACAGAAGGCTAAGAGGACATGTCTCTTTTTGGACTTCATAGCATAGTACAGATGATTTCTTTGACAGAGGCTTTCCTCCTAATGGTACTGCCAGCATTAGCTCTGTCCCAGGACTGGGTGATGCATCTGGAGCTCACAGGGCCCAACTCTACCTTAGTTTAGGGTTCCTCCTGTGGGAGGCCCTGGTATTAATGCTAAAGAATAGGGTTTTGAGTTCCCCAAACACCTAGCTATTGTGATCTTGTACTGGCATGAAACAAGAGCTCATGCTTGCAAGAAATGAGCAAACTAAATGGGCAGAGTTTTAGCACGATAGACTCTGACCTTTTTTGGCTTGTTCAGTCCTGAAATCCCGTGTTGCCCTCTATTTGTACCAGCATGACAAAGTACTGTCAGAAGTGCATTTTATTGAATGGCTGCTGAAAAGGCCAGCAGCGTGCTAATTGCACTGCAGTCTCCTGGGGATGACTGGTTTTGCTGGCCTCTTGGGTCTGTAAGCTAACATGCCAGGGAGTTTAGCCAGGCTGGGTTTCAAATGTGTGTATCTGTCATTTTACAAAAATGCTACCACAATGGCAATAACTGGCAGTCCCCTGCAGCTACTTACTTGCTTTGTAATTTCAAACCAACTGTGCAATTGGTGCCTTGCTACTGCCCGCCACTGTCAGATGTTCTGCTTTATGTTCTACTGTAATTTGCTGCCTCTGCATGTATTTTTCTGCTTTTTTTCCTTCTGACCTTTTGAAGGGCCAGGAATTTGAAGCACCATATAACTGAAGCACTATATAATTGAACTTATAAGCACTGTATCTGTTTCCTTATGATGAGCAATTACTTCTGATGAATATTGCCTGGGTTGTATTAAGAAGGACAAAGGAGGTAAAACAGAAAAAGCAGATTTAAAAGCTGAGAAGGATTTTCACCCTGAGTATTTTATTTTGCACGAGGGATTGCTCTGTTGTATCTCCTATACCATATCCTGAAGTAGCTTTAGTTTCTAAGAAATGTTTCTGTTTTTTCCCCCCTGTTATTTTGCTTTATTTCCAGCTAATATTGCTTTGATTTTTTTTTCCTGTACAGTTTGATTTTTGTCCTAATGAAGTGGTTTTTTCTCAACCTGAAGAAGTTAAGGGGTTTTAACTTTCCTCTATAACTTACTCATTTCTATCATCAGAAAGTTCCATAGTGTATTGTCAGGGTGAGGTGACTACTGCTTTGCATCTGATCTTGTCAGCAGAACTGGCATGGGAGCACTTGTTTAATACCCAAGGCAAAAAAATGTTTGGAGCCCAACTAAGACTTGTGAGCCAGCTATTGTCTGTCTCACTGGAGTGATGGGTCCTGTATTTGTACTTTCTTGACCAACCCCTGTTACCCTCCTTGGTTCCTGTTCGTAACTCCTGGTATTAAGAGGCAGGATTTCCTGGAGTGATGTACATTTAATATAAAAGAGCTAATTAACTGCAAGCACCAGGTTGCAAATGTCATTCTCTTGGCTTTAGACACACTAGTCTCAAGAAGCAGACATGGATCTTTGGACTCCTGCCTCTGAGCCAACAATTTCAGATGGAGAGGAAGAGAGAGAACACTATTTGTAATCCCCTGACAAATGCAAAGGAAGTTGTTGTCTCCTCCTGCTGCTTCCCCATGAGTTGGTGGGATAATTCACATTTCCATGACACTTACAAAAATCTTGCCAATGGCACTGAACACTACAAACAGTTTGTCAGTTCTGGCATTTTTTCTGTGGAGAATCCCTTTTTGTTCTCTTAGTTCAAGGGACTATTTGCACACGTTTGTAGCATCTGAAATTGAAGTTGGTTTTACAAGGATACTTGATTAGTCTTTGGACAATTAAATGAAGTGACCAGACTTTCCAATTGCTCAATGCCCAGTGGCTCTTACTCTTCTCAGATGGGCAGTGGGAACTTTTGTGCGTGCAGTTAGTTCACATTGACTTGGATGCCTGACCAACAAAAAGATCGATTGTCTCAACTTTCTTTGAAGCCAGCTAATGAAGTTTGTTGTTCCCTTTGCAGTCTTGGGAAATCTGTGGAAACGTGCTGTCCCCCGCTGTGTGGAGCAGTGGAGTGGCAGAGAAGGGGATTGCTGAGCTCATAGCAAGAGAACTGAAGTTGCTGTTGTCCTTCTTCGTTCTGCCTTTCACTTGAAGCTTTTTTTCTCCTCCCTTCTGTGCAGCAGAATGGTTGATATCAGAAGGATATTGTTTCTTCTGTTCATTTATTAACAATAATTGCTAGTTCTGGTGAACTGCTGCTACCATGACTGGAAAAGGCCAGAAATGGAGGCTTTGCAGATCTGGCAAGATACCTTTATCCTGCCTTCTCTCTTTTTTTTCCTATTGCCATGCTTCTCTGGCAATACAGGAATCATCAGGACACTCAGCCAAAACGACCCAAATCCACCTAAATCATTCTGGTCATCGCTTAAAGTGGATCTAAACTCCCTTTATGAACCTGTCTCACTGTATTTTTTAAAAAAATTTGCTCTCAGTGACATTTTCCTTCCTGTTCTCTACTCTGCTGTGTATAGTATTTCCTAGGCCCATGCAGTGCTTCGCCTCTCAGTTACATGCAAGAAGCTTCAAGGGCCTTCCTGCTTTATGTTTGCCAATGCAAAGTAATGAAGGAAAACCGGCATCATATTGGCACTGTAATTGTGCAAAGCTGTGCCCCAGGCCCCACACCACGTGAACAGGAACTATCCTAGTTTGCGATCCACTGAAAAGAGCAGTGAAAGCACCAGGCTGGAATTGTGCAGGTTTTGCTCTTAGCTCCCAGTTCAAGAAAGCTCTGAAGCACGTTTCATTTTCAGCACATACTTCATATCACTGGCAAAGATGCCTGTGCACGAGTGCTCTGTGAATGGCGCTTAAACTGCTTGTCTGTTTTTCCTCACATGCAATATAGAAACCCACCAGTACCCTCCCACCTGAGAGAGAGAATTAGTCTAACTTAATTTATGTTTCTGCAACCTTTTGAGAATGTCTGCACTGAAAATGAAAAACTATTCTATTTATTATTACAATATTAGCTCATATTCTCCCCTGAATGCATTGTACTAGAGCTGAAAGAAAAGATATGGGCGGGGAAGAAAGTTTCTGACTAGGAGGACTATATGTCTTTATTTAGGGTTTAGACAATAGTTTTCTATAATCTTCATTGACTTGACCTGTGTTTACTCCCTCCTTAAACCTCAGTTGTTCTGGAGAAAAAAATAATCCTTCCTAAGATCTCTTAAAATGTTACAATAATATTCTGAGAGGCAAGGATTTCTTAAGGTGATATTGGACCAACTGTGTAGTTGGGCTGAAGTTAGACAAGTTTTCAAATGAAAGACATTCTTCATCACAACTACACAGTGAGTCCAGTAAAAGAGACCACCCAAAGAAATCCTTGCCTTTCACATAATTTCTGGACAATCACAGCTACAACGTCATTCTTATGCTACCGTAATAATACTTTTTAACATTTCTTACAATCACAGTAAGTTATTAATATCCTATAATAGCCTCTCTACTGGATAACGTAGCTAAGTATTATTAGCTATGCATGGCAGATCAATTTAGCAAGGGAGGTCCCTTCTTTAAGTTCACAGAGGAGGTCGTTAGATTCATTCTAAGGGCCACAGACAATATCCTGACACGTGCGCACACAGATCATCCAAAATGAGGAAGCCCAGTATGACTGGCAACCCCTAACCCCCAAACAACACTAACCGAGTCAGAGAACTACAGTAATAGTCAGCCCTGACAACACTGGTGACTCCTGTAAGATCTACAAAGATATATAGCAGAGCTAAAAATGCTGTTTTAATTACCAGTGCCTTGCGGGCTAGTTCAGTGATCTCCATTGACAATGTTTTTCCTTTAAAAGATTGAAGCACATGAACAGCCTTTTAAAACAGATGTAGCAAAACTGACCAATAATGAACCTTGGCAAGAAAGGGTATTGAACAACACTGCACATCAACAAATGAAGGTCTGAGAGTATGCTGAATCAGCTCAATGAAAGTAGCTTCTTCCAGGCTCTCAAGTTCACCCCTGAAAGTATAAACAATAATTTCCATGAAAGAATGGGATACTGTTGTTATGAGCCAGGATCATACCGCATGGAATATGTGACATGTAGAAGATTTAGAATCAAACCAATCCAGCCACAACCTCCGTGACATATTCTTGTAGTAGTAAATGACTGGAAGCAGTAATTTTCACAATAGACTAATTCTTCTAATATAACATCCCTAAAGGAAAGTACATGAATAAATGCCAATTCAGAAGATCAAGTGTGAGATATCATTTTTATGTTGTGTTCAGGACAAGCAGAGAGAATAAACAACATTCATATAAGTATCACAGAATCATAGAAAATGAGGGCTGTAAGGGACCCCAAGAGATCATCTAGTCCAACCCCTGTTCAAAGCGGGATGATTTGTAACTAGATCTTCCCAGCCAAGGCTTTGTCCAGCCGGGCCTTAAAAACCTCCAAGGATGGAGATTCTACCACCTCTCTGGGTAACCCATTCCAGTGCTTCACCACCCTCCCAGTGAGAGAGTTTTTACTAATATCCAACCTAAACTGCCCTTGCTGCAACTTGAGCCCATTACTTCTTGTTCTGTCATCTGCCACCACTGAGAACGGTCCAGCTCCATCCCCTTTGGAACCCCGCTTCAGGGAGTTAAAGGTTGCTATCAAATCCCCTCTACAAGTCTTCTCTTCTCCAGACTAAATAAACACAGTTCCCTCAGCCTCTCATCATTACTCATGTGTCCCAACCCCCAAACCATTTTCATTGCCCTCCACTGGACTCTTTTCAACTTGTCCACCTCTTTTTTATAGCGGGGGGAGGGGGGGCCCAAAACTGGACACAGCACTCCAGATGTGGCTTCACCAGTGCTGAATAAAATGGATTAGTTACTTCCCTTGATCTGCTAGCAATGCTCCTACCAATGCAGTCCAGGATGCCATTAGCTTTCTTAGCAACAAGGGCACACTGTTGACTTGTATCCAGTTTATTGTCCACTGTAACCCTCAGGTCCTTTTCTGCAGAGCTGCTGCTTAACCAGTCAGTCCCCAGCCTGTACCAGTGCATGGGATTCTTCCATCCTAAGTGCAGGACTTTGCACTTGTCATGTGTTGAACCTCATGAGATTTCTTTGGGTCCAATCCTCCAGGATCACTCTGAATTCTAGCCCTATCCTCCAGTGTATCTATTACATGCTCCAGCTTGATGTCATCTGCAGACTTGCTGAGGGTGCACCTCCATCTTCCAGTTCATTAACGAAGATGTTGAATAAAACCAGCCTGAGAACTGATCCCTGAGGCACTCCACTTGATACTGGCTGCCAGCTAGACCCTGAGCCATTTATTACTACCTGTTGATCCAGACAATGCAGCCAGCTTTCAATCTGTCTTACAGTCCATTCATCCAACCCATACTTCCTCAGCTTACTTGCAAGAATGCTGTGGGGGGTGGTGTCAGGTGCCTTGCTGAAGTCAAATTTCCTTCTGTCTGCTGCTTTCCCCACACCCACAGAACCAGTCCTCTCATCGTAGAAAGCAGTCAGGTTGGTCAGGCATGACTTGCCCTTGGTGAATCACTGCTGGCTGTTCCTAATTAGTAGCACAAGATGAACTTCTGAAATCGTATGGTACAATTCTTCCAAACTGTCATTAAATGGACAATTTGAGGATCAGCAGACCTCTATTGGTCTATGAAATCATAAACATTATCTGCCAAAATTCCCAAAAAATTGAGAGGCAGATCTGAATTTTGTACTCTGAAATGTTCTCTTTATTAGGCAACCTCATATCCCCAAATGTAAAGCAATACTGTTCAGTCCCTTCACAACAATGGCCCTTCATATACTAATGCTTATCTCTTGTACAGAACTTTTCATCCCCCAAAGAACTGCAAGTTCTGCTATGGTTTTGGTGGCAGAGCTATGTCTACACCAGAAACCTAGACTGTGCTGGTGCCTTAGTTAAAGTGGTGGCAGCCCTATAGTATAGATTAAGTATTTATTCCAAACAGTCTCTGGCAATTTGTGCAGAGCAATCTAGTGGATTATCCATGAAGACCCAAGCCTTTAAGTCTGCATCTGTAGAACTGGAAACAGAATCTGGCCTGTCACTAACATGCACTTTTTCCTGAGTTCATGGCAGCTCACAGACCAGTATTAATAGTCTTCTTCTTGAATTCAGTGCTGAAATAGCAATGAGGGATTGGAAATAGAGTAGGATAATTAAAACCTGGTATATTTATACTTTTTTCTTTAGGGGGTGGCAAGACAATATTGGAAAAACACATGCATTCAAAGTGCTACAGGTCACCACTGTCTTACTAAGTGTATTTTCAAGGACTTTATGGTTAACCCTTAAGCAAAGATTATACAACTGATTTCCTTTTATAGCAAGGAACATATTAGTTTATTTTCTCAACTGGAACAAATGTATGCGTTGCTTTTTCTGAGCAGTTTCTTTTAAGTACATGAAGCACAAACACTTTTGTTAAGTCTTAGAAGAGGTCCTTCTGATGCAAGAGAAAATTGGCATCAACTCCAATAATTTTAATAAGTGAGAAATGTAAGAATCCAGTTGTTGTTGTAGGGAATTGGGTTGATTGATATAGGAAGGTGTAACAGGTTAGGTGCCTGAGGACTGCTGTGATACATCCGTGCTAGGCTCTCTCTCTGCTCTCTCTCAAAGTCTCACCTTGTTGTCCTGCCTGCCATGCCTTGATAGAAACTTAATGAAAGGGAGGCTGCCCACAGAGACTGACACCTATGGTGCCCTTTCTTCTCCAGTGGCTGACTCTCTTAACCTTGCTTGCCTTAAGGGCGTTAAGCTGCCCCCATAGTCACGCTCATGCCTTGCAGATGTCACACATCCAGTGGGACGCTTGCTCCCAAAGCAACTAGGCCAGCTCAGGTCTCTACTCCCTTGTCGGGGCTTTAGTCTTCTCAGCTCCTGCCCCTATACTCTAGCTGGTCCCTTAGCCAAGGTCCATTGTTCTGAACCTGGCTTCAGCCCTCATTTCACCCCCCAGGACCTTCATCTCTGCCCTACTCAAGGCTCAGGCTCCATGGTCCCATTTGCCTCTCATAGGCTCTCAAGTCTCTGTCCTCCTTGGGCCTCATGGCCCCAAGCTCTGCCCCTCTCTGGGCTGCCCTTCTCAGGCAGCCCTGCCCTTCTCAGGCTCTGGGCCCCTTGAGCCCCCAGTTCTTCCCCCCTTTAGAGCAGTACTGGGCTCCTTGGCTCCTGTCTGCACCCTTAGCCTGGCAGGGCTCAAGGCAATCGTGTGCCCCACAGGCACCAATGGGACCTCCAAGCCATCCCTTTTCTAGTCCCATCCAAACCACCAGTTGAACCCAAACATAAACTTAAGCTTTCTGGCAGTAACACAAACACCCAGCCCATCGGCTGCCTATTTCACTTCTTCTGAGCCATGAATCGGGTCCCTCTGGTTGCATTTCCAAAGCTCCCTGCCAGGCAGTCATCTCACAGCAAGGCTTCCTCACCCTGCTGCTTCCCAGGTCTAACTTCCTGCTCTGGCTTATATACTACTAAAGCTCTGCCCCTTCCTGGTCATGTGCCTCCGCCTGTGTCTATGCCACAAAAACCCTGCCCTTAAAGTGGCCACACCACCATTCAGTAACAGTGCAAGGGTTTCCTGTTACAGAAGGACAGAGAAATATATTCATACTAGAAATGTACTTTTAAATAACTGGTAGTGTAAGAGTGGTGTGGTTGCCATGATGGTCCAGAAATGGTTTAACTCTACTACACAATCCCTATTTTGTCTTGATGTCTTTAAATTAAGCACTTCTCTCCTGTACAATAGTGGGCAGGGCTTCAGCCTCTCCAGCCTGTGGTTGAACATATTGGGACCAGCCATGCTATGAATGTGCGCACACACACACACAACCCCTCATGCCTGCACCTAACTACTGTCACCCTGCAATATACAGCATCAAGAAACCACAGTATTTGCATTCAGTACCCAGACCTGTATTGTATTACTGTTGTTAATTATTTCTATTAACATAGTGCCTAGGATCCATTCTTAGAACAATGGGGTCCTGAGCCTTGCAAGCTCACCAACACAAAACAAAAAAGATGCATGCTAAGAATCTGTGGTTTGACTTTCTTCCCTAACCTGAGATTAATTACGGACCTCCTGCCATAAAAAGTCTTGCTAAGGATAGGCTTTGGTACTTAGTGGCTGCATCTAATACAGTAAATACAAGTACTATCTTGCAGTAGCATTCTTTAGTATGCAGCAATGCACATGTAGATGCTGATGTGGCTGGCTGGGGCACGAGGATGCTTCAGCGCAGGACTGCTTGCTGGCTGGCCTTGCACTGGAGCATCCTCATGCCCCGGTCAGCCCCTCTGCAGCATGCTGAGCTGGGTCAGAGTAGCCTCAGGGTGGCAGGCTGACCTCTGGGGCCCACTGCAAGCCAGGGCTGCTCCAACCTGGCTCAACATGCTGCTTTACAAGGCGCGCGTGAAGATGCGGCACCCAGGAGCAACAAACTCTGGCACGATATACGCTGGAGTTTATTCATTAGCATTAATTTCATGTGACAACATCCTAAACAATTGCATCCTCCAGGCTTGAAACTATGTGCTGGGTGTGCGACTGCAGTCTCACCTAGCTTGCATTCATGTAGTCCTTTGCTGGATAGGACACACTGATTTAACCAAGATGAACTCGCTTAGGGCCTCAGTGTTTCCTCAGCTGAGAAAGCATGCGTCTCTTCAATGGTGATCCACTGGAACACCCTTACATGCTAACACTTTCCCTACACACTTTGTTTTGCGGAACTGTGTGGGCTGCCATAGTTTCCCTGGGTGACCTGTGTGTCATTCTTGCAACGAACCCATTGAAATCTTGGCTCATCCTGCCTCCAAAGGGTTATATAGAAATTAAAGAAAGATTGGGGATATAGCATTTACTTACACATCCTATATAAATGCTTGCAGCTGGTACTTAATACTGTAAAAGAGTTGAGGGACCATTCTAAATAGTGTGGTCAAAGACTCTTAGCTGGATCACAACAGTGTAATTCCACCAGTTTCCAAAGGTGTCACACCACAGTAAAAGTGGTAAGAGTAGAGAATTTGGCCCCATGTCTGTTTTTCTCTCTCTTCCCCTCTGCTGTTGCTGCATCTACAGAGAAAAACTGTTAGCCATGTCTTCTCCCTTCTTCAGTCTCCTTTCCAGCTTCTAAAACAGCACTGCAGAGATAGGAGCAAGATGTCCTACTACTCAGATGCTAGGCAGTTGTGATTTAAAATGCCTTTATCCATGTTTTTCATGGTAGGCATCAGCTAGTAAAACATCAAAAGTGAAACTGATCCAATAAACTGAAATAAACTAAAAACTCAATCAGTACAAGTGAAAAGTGAAAAGCTTTCTGAACTTCAGCCCCTGAATCTTAGAGACTCTGCCCATTCTATAGTCAAGAATATAGAAAGTCCCATTAGCTTTAGAAAGTCTCATTTAAGTAAAGAAGTTGGTCATAATTCTGCAAGGTGCTGCTGAGCAACCACCTGTGCCATTAATGTAAGTGTAAATGCAATCCTCATCCTCTGGCAGGGCCGTCTTTGGCTTCACTGCTCTCAGGTTGGTGAATTTGTGAGTGGTCTCATTATCATGTCAGTCTTTTCTTCCTCCCAGACTTGGGTAGGATCTTCCCAAAGCAAGAAGTTAGAATTTGTACAAAGACTCGGAGTATAATATGGCCCTGCTGTCTTAGTCAAAAATATCTGTTGCTTTTCTGCGCTAGCTGCTTGTGACAGGGAAGTCAGATGCCAAAGGAGCTGGTTTGGGCATTCATCTTTTTTTTTTCCTATCTAACTCCTCCCCAGCTTTCTTTCCGTTGGTCTAAATAATCATGCCCAAATCCCTGTGCCTGGGGACTAGAAACCGGTTACCAAGGGCCACTGATTGCTGGCAGCATGAAGAGTATAATCTCCAGCAATCTATCAAGTTAACAGCAAACTGAATAAAGAGTAAAATAGGAGTCTTAAGTGAATGAGAATCTCAAGTGAACTAGCTTGCAAGTACTATCTTGCAGGTAGCTATGCAGATGATAACTAGTAGCTCATTTAGGTTTGTTTTAGTTCTCTTTCCCTAGGTTTAGCAGGAGCAAAAGAAATAAAAATCTTTTTCCCTTTTGGATTAGAGCACCTCATCTCTACTTGCAATATCAATGGTAATCCAACCCCTGCCCCTTCGTTACTATGTGAACAGTTTGGGCACTGACTGGATCAGATGACACTGAAACACAAGTGTTAACTAAAGTTGGAGGCAGCTGTAGCTGAGGTGCTCGGTGCACACCAGACTCTAGGCCTTTGAAGAGAGACTTCCCACTTCCTGTAAATAACACTGCTTTGGCAAATGAAGCCTTTGCTCATTAGCATGTACAGTATGGTATTTTGTCTTGCTTATCTCAGGATAATCAGGAAGCTAACCCACAGCGTATCCTTCCTGGGAGCATGGAGGAATGTAGGCAGTGATTGTAAACCCCATCTGACTTGAGAGCTGGTTATTTCTTCAGTTTTTAATAGCAGATTTTAGCTTCTCATTAAGGGGAAGGAGGGGGAACTCCTTTTCCCATGATGAAAGAATGGTCTCTCTGACATGCAGGTGTCCAACGTGCTTCTAAGTGGCTTTGAGCAGCTGGCTCCAAGCAGACCCTTGAGAGTAGGGTCTGGATTTCCAAAGAAGCCTAAGGAAGCTGGGTGACATCTGATAAGAGAGCCCAGGTTAAATGCAATGGCTAGCCCACCTGCCCCAGCTCCCGGCACTTGGGGGGCGGGAAAGCCCTGGCTCAGCAGGTGCTGCCAGGTGGCGGGCGATCCCCACTACTCCCCACCACACGATGCTGTGTGGGGGGCTTTGCATGAGCCCCCTGACTCCCCCCTTGCTCCCACAGGTGTCCCACCTGCCCCAGCTCCAGCCCTTTAAGGAAAAAAAAAAAAGAAAAACCTCCAGACTCACTGCTCCTGCCAGTGTGTGGGGGTGACCCCCGCTGCCCTGTGGCATATGGAGGGCTCTGCATGAGCCCTCAAAGCCCCAAGGCTGCTGCAGGAGCAGTGAGTCCCTGGGCTTTTCTTGGTTTTTTTTTTTTTCTTAAAGGGCCAGAGCTCTCCCGGGGAGGACACCCATAAGGGTGGGCTGGGGGAGTGAGGTGGGGGGGTTGATGGGCTTATGTAGAGCCCCCCATGAATTTTGAGGCAGTGGGGGGCAGTGGAGATCGTCCCCCTGCCCAGCAGCACCTGGTGAGCACTGGGGCTTTTCTTTAAAGTACTGAGCTGGGGTGGGCGAGGCAGCCATGGGGGGGCTGGGGGAGTGGGTGGACATTGGGGGGCGCTGGCAGGGGTCCCCCCCCATGGTCTCCTCTCCCCTCTCCCAGCTGCCCCTTCTCTGTCCCTAGTACTTACCAGCCTGGAGTGGCTGCAGCTCCCTGCTGCAGCCACCAGGGATTGCCTGAATCATTAAAGATTCGGAGAGCTTTGAATCAGTTTGGACCTTTGAATTGGTCCCCTGCTTCGATTTGCATTTGGAGATTTGGCCTATGAATTGGGCCGAATCTCCTCTGAATTGAACCGGCACCCAAAGCTTCGCACAGCCCTAGAAGGGAGGTAGGGAGAAAGGAATTATGGAGCGCCGAACCATAGGAAGTGCTGAGACACCCCCACTAGAGGAAAATACAACGCGAGCATGCTAAGCTTGCATCAGAATTTGGCCTAGGAATACTAGGGTCAAAATGATCATTTGGTCTATCCAATGCAACCATTTAGGCCCCCTCTACATGTTACAGGTATTGCACAATTAACTGGTTAATTGCACAATTACCTGGAGACCAGCCACACACTCAAAGGACCTATCCCGCAATAAAAAGCTCCAACCAGCTATAAAGTTAGACTTTGAAAATGTATAATAACTTTAAACTGGCTTCTAGTGAGGTTTAATTTACATGTGTAGCAGGGTCTCTCCTGCAGCTGGGATCCCATCAGCAGATAGGGCTCCTAGCCAGTGGGAAATCTTCAAGCCCTGGGAATCATGGGTTCTGCGATCCACAAGGCTTGGGGATTTGTGAAACCCCAGGGTCCAGATAGGGCTCTGGGTCCGAGCTGCACATTGGACATATGTGGGATCCTGAGCCTCATCAGGCACAAGACTCTTACTCCTCAGCAAAGGGGGGTCTGCCTGTGGGTGCCTGCTTCTTGTAGATGCTGGAGGATCCTAGGATTGGGCTCCTCCCTACACTGGCAGTTAGGCACAGTTGGATCTAATGCATGATCCCACAATCGTGTCTCTTGTCATACACACATTGCATGGCAGGAGGCACGATTGTATGGATTGTGAATTAGATCTAATTATGCCTTTACTTTCAGGTGTAGAGACAGCCTTAGTATGGGCCATCCATATTTTTGTTTTCAAGATTACACAGTATGTATCCTGTTAATCTGTTCTAGGACACAGTTAACAACAGTACCTCTCACTCGACTTGCTGTCTTATTTGTCTTCCCAAGTGCTCTTAGAATAATTAGAAAATTCTCTGAATGTATTTTTTAAACTCCTTCCTCAATATCACCCTATTTTCCCTTGTCCTGCTCATTCTGAGTTCTTCACTGAGTGCATATCTGCAGTATTACTATTTCTAAATTGAAATGGGTACTTTGGGTACTACCACATCCTGGTGATGGTTAGTAGCAGTAGTCCAGACACCACTATATCTGGTGTTATAAAAACTAGAACAAAAGGCTCTCATTTTTCCTTTTAGTCATTAAATGACTGAATGCAGAATATTAGCTTAGGCGTTAATGACACAGTGGACAGGAGGTGATTTGAAAGTCATTTCCCATCCACTCTATCATTAGTCTACTTCAGTGATTGATGTGCTGCCAGTGTTTTAACAAGGGTCTCTCACAGCAATTTCCCTTTAGCCTGTGATAAATACTAGTGTCCCTGGGCTGTGTGTGCATATACAGAGAGGAAAACTAATAGGTGGGGGAATGTATTAATTTGTTTTCCCATTTAAAGAAAAAATGTTGTCTCCAGGCCATAATCAGTGAAGGAAGCAAAAACACTGGGCACTTCTATGAAGTTCACTAGCTGACAGTCTTTATCCTTTGTTCCTGGAAGCTGTCTTGAGCATACTGACAGCCAAATACACGGCAAGACTCAAACTGAAATGGTGCAATCATCTGGAGAAAGGCTCTGTCGAGGGGCCTTGTATTCATGCTGGGGTGTTTTGTCATTCCAAAGAATCTGATTTATTCTAAAAGCAAACATTATGAGTTACTCTAATGCATGTTAGGGACCATGAAGCACTGGTGAGAAGTCATCTTTGGCAAGGAGGATTTAGGAGTATCCATAGTGGGGTGAAGAATACCCTTGGATAAACAGGGAAGGCACTGGTTCTCCCTTTTTGACCACCAGCTATTCGTGGGGCTGTCCTGGGAGGCTGTTCTACAATATTCTATGGTCTGTGTGAATGAATGTGCTGTGCTGATCAATGAAAGTTGCAGGTGCTCAGCCCCCCTGGAAATCTATTTAAGCCTGTATTTATATGAAAACCCAGTAATCTAAATGGCCAATGACAGGCTTCTCTCTAACTAGAAACAATTAAGCTGCTGTATTCCTGCTCCAGCATGCATTGGAAGTGGTGGAGGGTGAACCTTACTGCTTTCCACAACTGATAGACTGTTTGTTTGCTTTTTAGGCCTCTGGCAGACATGCAATTAAAGCCACCTCCACGGGTTCAGCTGATTTGGGCTCCCAGCCACAGGGGTGCATAGTGCCTCCTTGCAGCTGGGAGCTCAGATCAGCTGATCAAAGCTCCTAGCCATGGAGGCGCAGTGGATCCCTTGACTCCAGCTGTGCCCAAAGGCTAGGAGCCCCAGTCTGCCACTGCTTCCAGCTGAGGGGGTTTATCAGAGTCAAGAGCTTTTAACCCCTTTGGATGGGAATGGCAGCTGATCATAGGTTTGGGGGCCAGGCTTGGAACCCTTGACTCCAACGGGCCCTGGGGCTGGGAGCAGCAAGCTACTAATCAGCACGTGGCCTACGGAGTGCATGGGAGTCAACAGCTGGGAGCCCCAATTAGCCTGGCCATGCATTCAATTAATGGTCTGATGGAAATTAGCCATAAAGTTATTATTCATATTTTATGTAATAACTTCCTGGCTTAATCCTTGCTTTATCCTGTTGTTAATTGCATTAATATATGGCTGGGCAAATACTTTAGACATGATTCATTGGTTAACCAGGTTTTAAGTGTAACACATACCAGGGGCCTTACTTGAAGCCCTTTACCTGACTGAAGCGTAAGTTTGAAAATGAAGTCACTGAGTCAGATGCCACTGAGTGTGGGGTGCGTTTCCTGTGACAGCAGAGAGATCCTAGATATAACCAGCATCTGTCCAGTAGAGCCCACATTATTGTTGCAGTGCCAGTCGATTAGTGGGCATTCTTGCCCGAGAAAGTAAAGTGCAACAATAAATGAAAAGGCAGAGCAGAATCCCACAGTCAAGTAGCTATTGGGATAAATGGATTTTGGCAACAATTCTTAGTACTATGAATAGTATAGTATAGTAATATAATGCACATCTGCAAAATACCCAACAGTATCACCTGCTGCTTAGTAATGCAATTAATTGATCCTATTATAAAAGTGCGCCACTAATTACATGGAAAATAGTTTTCTTGCAAGCAGCACTCAGAGGATTCAGTTGACATCTGCTGCCTTGTTTCAGCCATGTACAACATGCTTAATTCTTCATTCCTGCCTTTGGAAATGGAGATTGCAACATGAATAGCACTTACAGGAAAGAAAAATAAAAAATCTATGACCATAGTGATCTTTTTGGTAGTCTACAGGCAGCAGCATGGACCCACTGACGATACTTCCTTCAACGCGCACTTCCTTCTTCCTGGTCCTGTTTTCCGTACTTGTATAGCTCTGATTCCTACAGGCCTTACAATCTTGAACACATTTTTCTTCTGAGTACCTCTGAAAGGGAGGGAAATTCTAAAATCCCCTTCGTAAAATGGACATGGCAAGGCACAGGAAGGCTGAGTGAGCTTACCCAGGATCACACAGGGAAACTTGTACCGAAGCAGGGACTGGGAGGACTTGAACCAATGTTTGCATGTTCTGTACGCAAGGCTAAAGCAGGATTTGGGATTCAGCACTTAAAGGAGAAAGTCTGCTGTATGCAAAAAGCCAGTATAAGGGCTGGGCAGCACTGACATGCTGTTTTCACCCTAGCAGGACTTGTTGTCGAGTGCTGCATCAGCCTCTTGGCTGCCTTTCTGAACAGGGGAAGATTTTACTCTGCAAAGCACAAAACCTACTATGATGAAAACACTGAACCACAAAGGAATTATTATATTCAAATAAGGGAAAGGAATGACATGCCAGCCACATCACTGTTCTCCTTTCCATGTGTGTGGATGGATGCTTGTTTCAACAGAACTCTATAAAGCTGCAGTATCACTGTTTGCTTCTTTTTTTATGCTGAAACTCCATCATTTGTGACATCTCTTAGATCCACTGAAGCTGGTAAAGGCTGAAATTCAACCTGTCCATACAGTAGTTTTACATCATGGTTTATAATGAGAATTATAAACCTGCATCCCAATGGAAACTCATTTTCAAAACCATCTGCTTAGTATCCAGAGATTTTCAGTTAAAGACGACCATATTGCATGGCAGAGATTTGGACCATAGCCTTTCTTTGTTTGGGGATTAGAAAAAATTGACAACAGCTGTTCTTTCCTCCTTTTATTCTATCCAGTGAGTCCATCAAAATTATGGAACAGGTAAGTAATGGGCTTCACTGCAGAGCAATAATGCACGTTCTTAAATACAGGCTCACGATGGAATTGCTGACTGCAGGCATCTTAATAGCATCCTCGGAAAGGCAGATAAAGGCAGAGAACCATGCTTTTGGATTCCAGTTTTTTCTAGATTTGAACTTGGATCTCTCAGGATGTAACAATCAATCAAGCTTAATTTAGTTCTCTCACTAGTCTTTCAATTATGCTGCCTCTGGGGATCCTTTTGCCAACAGCTCTGGCTCAGAAAGAGAGATATTAAGGCATTCTTTGTCCTTTTAGGAAAAAGAACCCAGCTGAAGGTCAAAGTCTTCACCATGAAATCACTAGTTCAGGGTTTTTTTTGTTTTTTTGTTTTTGTCTAGCATCTGGCCATGTCCCCAGGAGACGATGGCAATATCAGATTTTTCTAGTGCTCCAGTTTTCACTTTATCTCCCATGCTGTTGTTACAGACCAGCAAGACAATTGGAGATTTACAGTCAAACAGGCAAGGACAGATCATGATCTCAGCTACACCAGTTTAAATTCAAACTAACTGCACTGACTTGAATATCTCCTCTTCAGATTTTCATCACTAGACTTTATGCATTGTTCTTTAACGACTACAGAAGCTTTTGTTAATAATAAAGTTTAAAAGAGAAATGGTGCTGATGCCTGAAAAGTATATGGATTAATCAAAGTGGTTTGCTATCTTTTGTAGGAAAAGCAATCTCTGTTAACCAGAATTTTTTTCTTTTTTCAAAGGCTTTTGTCTCTATTCTTTTAAATTCATAAATGAAAATGATGATAATCCAAAGTCTTCTAAGATGTTAAAACATGCAAAAAAAAAGTCTTGTGTGATACATCTAATTACATTTTTAATCAGCATCTTTAAACACCATGACACACTCCTAGTCCAGGAACATACAAAAGGAAGTGTGGTATGGATTAAGCTATTTTAATGGTATTTTAAAGACAGCTGTTACTAGGGCTGAAATGGTAACAAATTAATTAGGGGATTTCTCTTATTTCCTGTTGTCTCCATATCAGTTTTATGAAGGTTTTGCAATTTGTAATTATTTTTCTAAGTAGTTAGATATTTACTTTTGCAACTGAGGATAGCATGACCTGTACTGAGACACTGTGTACACTACAAGTTAAACATATAGCATGGCAATTCTGGCAAGTGTGAAAGTACACAGGTAACTCAGTTGTGGGAGCCCAAACCCTCCATTCAAATGGAAAGGCTCGAAGGTCCAAGTGTTCTCACTGTCCACTGCTTGCAGTCAGTGCTCAGGGATTAGCAGGATCAGAGCCCAAATTTGGTAAAATAATAAAGCAAGTTATTAGTGTGAACATAACTAAGGTCTTTTTTAGCCTGCAGGTCAGACTTTCTTTGGTCCCCAAGGCTGCCTTGCCTATACATGTGCTTGCGAGTGGGGTAGGGAGGCATTTTAATTAGAGCATTTCCTGGAGAGCCGCTCTAATTAAACTGCCTCACCAACATGTGTATTAAGCCCCTGCACGTTTAAGAATGGTTGTGGGATACTTTATCTAAACCTCTTTTGATGAGGTTTAGACAAAGTGCCCCTGTGGCCATTTGAAAATGTGCATAGCTTAATGCATGAGACAGCGAGGAGAGGCTACAGCGTTCTAGAAAGCAGAGCAGAATCAATTAATCAAGTCTGGTCCAGCACATTCGAATTAGAATACCAGCAAGCATGTGTACAGGCAGCCCAATTTTTTGCGCACACAGTCTACATTTGCTCATGGAAATCAGGTTTGTAATTTATGAGCACAAATGCCAATCTAAATGTTGTTTCTGCATGGAAGCTGCAATTGAAAAGGCACCCCTGTACATCTTAGTGAAATGAGGACTGTAACATTCATGGAAGTACCAACTCCAGCTTCCCTAAGCACACAGTCCACTTGTCTCATCCTGTTTTGCTAATTTGCATGATGTTGCTGTTTACAGCTACTGATGTTATTTTCACTACTTTTGGGGGGACTGTATTACTTTCTTCAGGAGTAGTATATTTGATTTGATTGAATCTGTGGCTATGCATTAAAACCTATTTACCATGATAATACTCCAAACTAGAAATGCAACACTAAACCAGGGAGGAGAGAATGCTGCTGCCATTGATTAAAAGCCTTTGTTTGCATTTGACAAACTATTTTAGACCAAAAATACTACAAATAGGGAAAAATAAAACTATACAGAGCATTGTGACAGCAAATTTGCATTATGATTCATACATGGGACAGCCTTATCTCATTTCTGATGCAGCTGCAAACTATGTGGGGTATTTAACTTATTTGTTAAACTTTAGATTTTTGGTATTCTAAAATACCATAAAAGATGCATGGGTTTATACAGAATGAGAGCAGAGACGCCAATAAAGACATTAAACACGGGAAAGGGAAAAAGATCTAAAGTAACCACGTGCTATTGTGTTTGTAAGTAAATTAGATGATGTAGAAAAGTTTTCAGCCTACTTCTTCATCAAAGACAGTTTACTAACCTAGGGTCTTAGTACCACTTGACCCTCACCTGAAGCAGTCAACTTAAGGACACCTGCCTAAACCATCTCTCAGTAACTTGAGAAGTGTTAGCCCTCCCCCCCCCCTTCCCCCCGGCAACCAAAAACCAGACCAGTCAGAACGAAAAAAAACACCCCACCTATTAAACCAACAGGGAGGAAAGAACCTGATGACATGATCTACAGCTTTTTATTCATGAGAATTTCCAGTGAACTACTTTTGTGTCCAGTGTGACTCTGCTACCTCCTAATATTTTAAGCACGGTGCTGGAATTAATTGGTTAGGCAGTTTACTATATAATGAAGGGAGGTTTGTACAGTAAGTGCCTTTGCACCTTACTTCATGCCCTATGGTAAAATAATTGTCTGATAAAGCTACTTCTGATTGTACCATGTGTTGAGAAACAAGGGTGATGAGAGGTATGTAAGAATTCTCATATGCATCCACAGGACCTATTTTATGATCTGTTGGGATACGAATTGATAAGTAGCAAAAATGTCATGATACAAATAAGTCAGCTCTTCTACATGTGCATGTAGAATGAAGATATACAGTATTACATTTACAAGCTGACTGTAGGCAAATTTTTACTCTACAGACTGCTTCTCTTGTCTCTCTCGTGTGCGTACACAGGCAAATTCTCAGATGCAAGTCCTCGTTATAAGTTTTGTGTATATCTGAACACCTAGTTGTCAGGGTTTTATAGCTATTGCTCTTCATCTTCATCATTCCTAAATACTGAGACTGCTTCCCTTATGCTGCAGTGCTGTTCAGGCTGATGCAAGATGGACATAAATTGCAAGCTGGTCCAAGTTCATACTGTTGAGATTTTCTGCTGGTTCTGGTGTTTTAATAGCCCTTGTTATTATTCAGCAACACTCGCACAAGTTCTTTGACTAGCAGAGAGGTGGAGGTGCCTGCTGTGGCACCTGTCTTGTCTGAAACTCTTTTGTGTCCAATGAGACTACTATGAAATGACAGGTACTAGTAGCTAACTGTATGACACCACGCACTCAAGTCCAGCTGTGAACAGCAAATCAGTCTTTCCCTATAAAAATAATGAATTCTTCCTCTAGGCAAGTTTTGATTTGTAGGTGGCTCTGCCATAAACTTCCGTGACTGTAACACATGATCTGTTATTCTGTGTGGTGATTTTTTAGCATTTAACTCCCATAACATTTTCAGAGCAACCGTGTGACTCGCTTAACTCTGTCTTTTGATTAGAACATTTGATTGTGCTTTTTTATTATTATTAACACAAATGGATAGATTTGCAAATAGATATAGAAAAAAACTTTTATATTGAAATTGTATGCTAGGTCTGTCTGTGTTTATTCAGTGCTTGAGATGCATGTAATTGGTTGCTTTGTCTACTGTATGCACGCTATTTGGAAATAATATGACACTTTTGACATATAGGATTTGCAGAAAATGGTTAAAATGACTGGAGACTCGTGTCTACAGTCTGGACTACGAATCACCAGTTCCCTCTCATTGGGATTCTCACTCGGTTGCAATACCGCTCCTATCCCAGGATTAAGAAAAAAGAAACTGGGTCAGGTCTTCATCTCATTGCAACTTGTTTCTCCATAGACACCATTTGCAGATATTGCTTCTCTTTATTTCCTCCTGATAGCTGGGATGGTTGTTGTTGTGGGACTTTACATTTGGTGCAAGGTCAAGCACCCAATTTCCTGCAGACTATGTGCTGATGTATGGGACAGGTACTAGAAGACAGCTGGGCAGTGAATGGCTGGGTCAGGACCCTCGGACAGCCCTGCAGCAATTTACATTGGCACCTCAGCTACAACAGAGCTGGAAACAGTTCTTGTTTCCCACTTTACACTGTGATAAACCCAAGAGCTTTCAAATTGTGGGAGTGGCCTACCTTCCCCTGGGTGGCTTGATGTAAAGCATTGATTTTAATAAAGCTTCAAATCAGCAGGCAGGAAACCCTGATCTAAATAATCAATGTTGTTTTTTACATCTATATTTTGTAGCTATTTATCAAAAGAACGTTGATTCTCTCTGGCTGGTAGTCATTAAAAGATGATAATTTTTAGGTCAATATAGTCTTTGCACTAACTTTGCTACTGCTGTTTGCTACATAGGAGGATATACTATATATGTATACACATTTTTAAATTTAACATATGCTTATTCAGATGCTTAATTTTTTAAAACTTTTATACTATGGTAGAAAATGAGTGATGTATTTCTTGTTTATTAGATGACAATTTTTTAACTTGTGGCATTCAGCTGTATTTGGATGGATCCTGGAATTCGATTAAAATGTACAAAAACAGCGTTTTAAAATGGGTTATTTAATGAATCCATCTTAAATACGTTGGCTACATTAAGAAGCCATAAGTTCATGGAAAAATTAAATCCAACTGATTTAATAAACAGAGGAAATATTATCTTTAGTTAGTAAGCTAAATTGATTTTCCTGGTCATCATATCCTTCGGGTTTTTAAAACTAGGAGATCTGCTCCTGTCAGATACATTTTTGTTGATAGATTGGAGAAGTGAAAATGAGTCTTTCTGCTTTTTCAGCTTTGCATTAGCTCCCCAAATTTAAATGAACTGGCTGTTGAATCGAACTAGTTAAATAAAGTCAAATGAAAAAAACACTCCCTGGGCTTGCAGAAGTAGCTATGCTGGTAAAAAGGTTGATTTGTCCCTTTAGAAAAGTCTTCCAGAGGCTTTGCCAGTGACTTGTTTCAGTTCAGTGGTTTGACTTTCTTTAAATTTTGGCAGAAAACATGTACTGGTTCAATGTTATGTTTTATTTAATTTTAATTATTTGAATGAAATGTAAGTGTAAACCTTAAAATAGCTGCCATAATTTCACACTTAATTTAGAAGACGTTTATTTAAAAAATATTAACATTACATTGAAATTCAATTTTAAATTAAATGAATCCTATTTTTAAAATCCATGTAGCACCTGAGAAGTGGATTGGTAGGTGCTCAGGTCATTCACCGCAGATGTGGGAGATCCAGGCACAAGTCTTGCAAGTCTGAACTAAGCAGAGCAGGACCTCAGCACTGGATGTCCATAGTCCAGGGAGCCGTCCCTTGACCACTAGGCTGTTTGGGGTGGGTCAGTCAGTCCTATAAAGCTTCCCCAGAAAGATGTACTTTTATGAATACTTTTTAAATGGCATTTTTCAATGAAAAATTTCTATTGACAAATTCCTGACCAGCTCTAGCTTTGGCTTAATTAGGCTTGTGGGTGAGAACCATGCAAATCCAGATTTGCAGAATATGGTGGTAATGTCTTTATTAAATGCTCAGCGACAAACACATAGCCTTTCTGTGCTCAGTGGGTCTGTGATAAGGCCTGTGCTGTTTTATGGCCATTCTGTAGGCCTTATTGGATAGACCTGAAAACGTTAAATCAGGAAACTCCTCAAGAGATGGTGTGTGAGATTCAGCTGCATATGCACTGTAGCGGGAAGCTGCTAGATGTAACTAGGGAGGCCTGATATATGCCTGGTAAGAATGAGGGAGTTTACAGTACTTACAAGCCACATGTCTAGTTTCCCAGTTTCAGACAGGATAAGAGCATTATAGATTTCATAGACACTAGGGCTGGAAGGGACCTCGGAAGATCACTGAGTCCAGCCCCTGCCCCAGGAATTGTAATAAACAAGCCAAAATTATGGTGCATTAAGATTAAGGGTATAAAGATAATTTAGGTACCAGATATTGCCTAATTAGAAAAACAGGTTCGGCACATGAATAGTATTCTGATAGGCTAGTAAACACATGACTCACGCATGACCTAAGTAGCTAACTGTGTATTAGCTAATGATTGGACTAACTCCCTATCCATGGGTACACAGATGCAGAACAACGGAAGACTTGGTTCTGTGTGCTCTTACAACTATTCTTTGTCAGCCAGCCTGATCACCTGGCTGACAGCAAATAGAGCTAATTTGGTTGTACTTAACTGGATGCATCTAAATGAGATGCTTTACTGTAGTTTACTGTGCAGAAAGCATGTGCGTCTACACGTGCACATGCTTACTGTGCAGTAAAACTGGCTACGTGTGATTAAATCTGTTACCTGCAAATGCAAGTAGCAAATTTACTTGTGATTACTAACTGTGCACTAGCGGTCATGTAGATGCATGACCCAGAGCAAATATGGTCCCAGCCAGCCGGCACGGGAGATTGCTCCCAACCCCTGGAAGCTGCCTGTTGCTGGAGGAGGGTGGGGGTCTGCCACTGGAGCCCAGGCAGGGACTATGTCTTCCTGCCCTGGTAGCAGGGAGCTCCAAGCCTCCCCACCACTTCTAGATCATGACGAGGGAGCAGGGGCTGGGACATCCTTATCTCCCAGCGCCAGCTCTGTGACAGTGCAGCAGGTGCTGGGACATCTTTATCTCCCAGCCTGAGCTCTGCAGTCACAGGGCTGGCACTGAGAGATCCTTATCTCCAGCACCAGCTCTGTTGTTGCAGGACCGGCACTGGAAAAGCCTTATCTCCCAGTTCTGGTGAGCTGTCACAGGCTGCAAAAGTAGCCCTGCTCCCTGACGGGTTCCTCTTGGGACAGAAAGTTCCTCCCCTATCCCCTGACGTGTGTACTGAAAGTCTCTCCCCTTGCCCCCAGAAATACTGCTTTTTGGGGGAGGGGGGTTGCCACTTGGAACTGGAACCCCCCCCATCATATATTAAAAGTCAAACATCATGTTTTAATTTTATTACATTTTTTTAGTTCTGATTTGTGTACATCTAAGTAGTGTATATAGACCTGATTATGTAATAGCTCAAAAATAAAGTCTTACTCTTGTGTGTGGGGGGTGTGTGAGTATGGAGCAGTGTATGGGCTGTGTTTGGGGGAGGCTGTGTGTGTATGATGGGGTCTGGGGTGTCTGTGGGGGGGTGTAGGTTATGTGTGGGTGCAGGGGGTGTAGGTTATGAGTAGGTTTGTGGGGTGCAAGGGAGACTGGGGGGCTGTGAGGAGCCCCTTATGCCTTCCCCCCCCACAAATGGTGCACAGCCCCTGCCACACACAGTAGCAGGAGGCAGTGGGCCCTCGGGGTGTTCATGGCCTGTGCAGGTGCAGCCGTCTGGCAGAGTCCAGCTCCAGCCACTTCTGGGAGCTTCATGTGGTGGCAAGGGCCAGCCAGCATGTATCACGTGGGCTCCCCACACCTCACGTACAGCTCCCAGGACTCACATGACACAGGAAAAGCTCCACACAATGGAGATGGTGGCCTAGCCCTGCTCCCTACTGCCACATGCAGCTCCCAAGACTTCACTGGGAAGCAGGGAGCAGGGCTCCCCGCCACTTTTGGCAGAGTCCTGGGAGCTGCACATGGCAGCAAGGAAATGGGGAAGGCAGCTCCACTGCGTGAGGCTTCCCTCCAGTGGTGTGAGTCCTGGGAGCTGCTGTGCATGTGAGCTGTGGGGAGTTGCATGCAATGGAACTGGGCCGACCCAGGCTCCACACTCCTGCTGCCCCAATGGGTGCAGGCCCTGGGGTCCCAACAGCCCCAGTGCCATGCTCTATACTCCCACTCTGCTGTAGCTTTCCTCTGCCCACTGCTGCTTCCCTATTTGCTGCGTGGAGTGAGTGGTGCAGCAGGGGCACAAGGAGGGGCTTCTGGAGGCTGGGGAAGCTGAGCACTTCCCCTGGAGGCGGCTGCAGTGGCCCTGCCTGTAAGCTGTGCATGCTGGCCAGGGCCCTCCTGTGCAGGAGGGTGGGCAGCTGTGGGCCACATCCAGCCTGCCCCTGTCCTAACAACCCCTGGCTGCCCAGCATCCATACTGAGGCTCTTTGCTTCTCTGTCTGAACTTCTGTACACGTCAATGTTTCTCTCAGGAAAACAAACCTGGGAGAGTTGTCTTGGATGATATCTGAATGTGTGTATGCAGTCTTTGGGTGACGTGTACATGAGAGTGTTAGCCGGAAAAAATGATGGTCATAGACACTGCTGGCATGTAATGAATAATTGAGCATGCTCAGTTCTATTAGCGATTTGTTGGGTGGGGTGGGGTTCTGACATCCAACTCTCCTTTGGGCAAGATGCTATCAACAAAATACAAATATTTAACTGAAGAGCTCCTGAAGTTTGCAATCAGCAGTTTAGCAAGAACAAAAACCAAGGAGCAGGCACTTTTCAGGCAGTTAAAATTGCTAATAAATGGTTATCATGGACTGTGTTGCACACTTTTATTCTTCATCTATACTTGATATTGTATCTGAATTTATTGACTAGAATCAGCAATGCCATAAAGCATCTGACTAGGACAACATTAGTTTTTAGGCATATTGTTTACAGCTTGCACCATACAGTTCCTTTGAATATGTTGGATGTCCCAGCTTGTACAGTCATTCCCTATTTTTCCTTCTTCAATAGTGTTTTAGCAGATTGAAGATTTATTTATTTATTTGTGTTAACATTTCCAAATGCCAAGTACCTGGCCTACAGCTACTTCTTTATTTATTTCACATAGCTGCTAATACTTAATCATGCTAATACTTAATGAATGGCTACTTAGACATTCCCAGCTTTTGGCTTATACTTCCTTTTATCTTAAACTGGAATTTCACCATCCTTCACAAAACATTAGCTAAATACATTCTTAGCAAAGCTAAGTCTCTTATTTCTACTACTGTTTATATTTGACCACTCTTTCACTTCAGCATAAATGAAATTTAGACAAATAAATATAAATTCAAACATTCATATCTGTACAGCCTCAAACCGAAACAAATCTAATGAGAGGTTAAATACTGGAGAATGATTCAATAGGAACACAGATTTATGCTCCTAAGCCATTTCCCACCCTTGGATTTAGGAGGAAATTGAAAGGTAACTCACTTGAGCATGTTAGTTTGATGGACATGTAATCTCTTCCACAATCTTTCTTGTAGTGACAGCGCAGCCAGTTCAGGAGGCAGAGTCCGTTACCACACTGGAGCTCTTCTTTTTTACAAGGCAGAATGCTCTGTTCATCTGAAAAGAAGAGAAGCAACGGATGGTTTTGGCAGCGCACATTTCCCACCTGAGTAACAATGCTACAGCTCTCTGGAAAGCCAATTTTCCTTTCAACCATCTTTAAAAGTCTTGGGAGAGCAAAAAACTGTTTCCTCTTTGTCAGATATCAAAACGGGGCCTAAGACCCAAACAAATGCTTGGTACATTTTTATTAATCATTTATATAATGTTACAGACAAATGAAGCATGGGTACAAGCTATTAAACAAATCACAAAGGACATAATTTTCCAGAGTCTTTGATTCTTATGTCACTTACGTGCTTTAAAAATAAATCTACTTAGTGTTTGGCCCAGTCAGCTTGTGCACAAAAAGGATAGCAGAAAAGGGAATAGAGTGGCCTAACAGGCAGCATAATCATGAAAGGTTGAGGTAGCTATGGATGGGAACTTCTAGTGATCCTTTTCCAGTTTGCAAAATACCATTAATAGTGTGGAACCAAATCCTACGGCAAGTACTTGCAGAGGAGGAGGTGGCGGCGGCTTGTTTTTGGCTGTGACCTGAATATCAGAACAACTTGAGTTGGGCTGACTATTGGAGAGCAATGCTCATGTTTGGGCTCACAGAGACTTTTGGACCAGCACAAGGGCTTCTGTTGAATGCAATCGCTTGCTCTTTTATATCTGAACAGCCTGAGACTTTCTTCCTACTTGAGGAATGAAGCATGTTCCCGTCACTACTCCATAGCCCTGCCTGCCCATGACTACTCCAGATCCTTGAGGAACAGAAGTTGAATATCAAGCTCCCCCCTCCCCACTCCATTCATTACAGATGAAGGGACATTTTCTCTTGCCCTATAACTGGTGGCTGTGTTAGACCCCACTCCACCAGCAAAGTAAGAAGGAATAGTTCTCTATTCTCTGTCCTTAGGGAGACACTGAGGTTAAGGCTTTATCATTCTGAACCTTGAAACCAAGCCATTTTGAATCCTGAGAAGAATGAATTTAGGGCTCAAATGTTTAGGTCTGTGCTTACTGTACCAGAAAATGGTCATTCATCCCTTCCCAGAGGTTGGGAATTGTAAGAGAGCGCACAACATCAATTCAGCTGACTGGCCACCTCACCCAGTCATTTTATGGGATTTTCACAAACAAGCATGGGAGCAGCTACTGGTTCTCATGTTCGGGAAGCAGCTGGTTTTCATACCAACAGTCAGATTTTGTACCCACATCAGACTATAAAAGCATCCGGCTATTTATCCCTGGTTGTTCTCTTTGGTATATTAGTTGTCAAGTTGTGGAAGAAACCATGCCAGGTAGAGCACAGGTGATATCTCATACCATGCCAGTAGTGAACAAGTTGAAAAGAGCGGTCTTTTAGCTTTGAAATCTGTCCAGATTCTTGATTCAGTACTTGTGAAGTACAATCACAGAAATGGGGAATGGTTTGGAAAGTATTCAGGAAAATAAATACGCACGGGTTGTCAATAACTTCTTTACAAAAACAATCTGGCCCTTCTGAAATTTCTGAAAGATGCTCATTTAGACCCATAAGCATAAAAAACCAGGGGTCAATGTTATATTCTTCCCAGGTCCTAAAGCTGCACTTAAGACACTTTATCAAACCAGCCTTAACCTTCCAAATTAATGAAAATAAAAATCAGACCTCAAACTGAAAATACCAGCTCTTAGAAGCAAGAGAGCAGGAGACCAATGTGGAAATCAGCATCCAGCTGAAAAGAGGCATTCTGATTAATTCAGGTTTTTGTTTGCTCTCCAATATTTTTAACTCGGAGCCTTTGTGTCAGCTCTCATAGCGGGAAAACCATGCAGTTAGGAGTAATTGTTCATGATTTCCAATTCTCCACACAGCTGCTCCAGTGGAAAATGTCAGAACCCCCAAATGCATTTATAAATATCACCAGCATTGACAGCACACTGTTACTATATGTCTTAGACCATACACTTGTAACTTGGCAGCTCTGCAATCTAAAGGGTAATAATCAGATAATTTAGTTTTGTTCTTTTTGCATGTTTTGGATAATGTTCCCTGAATAGCTAGGGCACTTGTGGCAGCTACTTAAAACATGAACTTGAGGGATAAGAACACGCCCTGTAAGAGAACAGAATTCCCAGCAATCTAAAGATTTACTTATTTTAACAGCAGTTAAAATATTTAATAGGGAAGCAATGTTATTAACATTAATATGAAGGGCCAGCTTTGCCCCTTGAGGAAGTGGGATCAATTTCACTGACTTCTTATCAGTCTAAATTTGGAGAAGCAGACTCCTGCAAGACATCTGAGCAGGTGCAGGGAAAATGATAGCAATGAAATTACTCTTGAAAAATATATTGGAGGAAGTAGCCAAGCATTCCCCACTGCTTAAGTCCATTTATTTCAGCCTCTAGTTTTAACATGTCTGTGGACTTTTTCCAGTCCGCTCCGTTCCACCCCACCTTCTCTCTCTCGTCCCTAGCAGTTCTCCTCTGTCATGCTGCATGATCTTACTGCTATTCTCTGCAGTTTCTGCCACCCAGAACTGCTAGCTTTTCTCTTCCTTGTCTTTGCTTTATTTCAGATGTCACCTAAAACACTCATCTCTTTCTTCACTCATAAATCACTTTAAATTTCTTTCTTCTTTTAGCAGCTGTTACGATGTGAAGGCCACTTGTTGGTGTGCTGTGTTGCATTATCAGCATAGGAGAACTCTGTGAGCTATATGTAACAGTGGAGAATTGTGCTTTGGAACGGAAAGCAGTAGAAGCTGATCAAATCTGGAAGACAGCAGGCAGGCAAACCTGACTCCCTGTCTCTTGCCCAAACTGGGCAGTCCCAGTTTTCTGGATGAGGCAGGGGGCTTTGCTGGTTCCTGCCCATTTCCCCTTGCTGCCAAGATGAGCAGTGGAATGGTGATTTAAAAGATAGCTGGGACAGGGGCTCTATGATCTCCCCAACCTGGCTCCTGCCAGCTCCTTTTTGCCACTCTACCACCCAACTGAACAGAGAGGTGATGATTTAAAAGCTGGTGGCTGGAAGTGGGGTCCCCAAGCCCCAGTTGCTGGCTTTTAAATCATTACCTCACCACTCACCTGGGTAGAGGGATGGCAAGAAGCAGTCAGGTTGGGGAAGTTTTCCCCAAGCCCCAGTCTCAGCCACTGACTTTTAAGTTACTGGGGAAAGCCTCCACACATCTCGCTCCTGGTCTCTCAGGCTTTTAAACTGCCACCCCCTGCTGCTCAGAGGAGTGGTGTGGGAGGGGAGCAATAGGAAGCTGGAGGAGCTGGGAACTGTGTGTGTGAAGGCTTTCCCCAGCCAGTCCTGGCCTCTTTAGCTTCCCTCCAGCTGACCCAGAGCTGTGTGGGATGAGGCAGGTTGCTGTAGCTGCAAGGGTCAGGATGCAGAGAAATGCCCCTGCACTGCCCAGAGCTGCACAGAGCAAGGCAGGCTGCAAAGCTCTTGCTGCAAGGCTTCTGGAGCCTTGCTACAGCCGAGGAGTGTGCTTCTCCCCTTCCCAGACAGGGGAGAGGACAGGTTGTCAATTAATGGGCTAGGGCAAGGGTGGCCCAGAGTATGGTATGGGGCTGGAAGAGCAACTGTATGGTCAGCTCCTGAACTATTTTTCTACTGGAAGAAATTTCTTTTGGTGGAAATGAACATCTGCACACACCCTGTGTCTTACTGGAAAAAAGAGTTATAGGATATCTACCCTGAAGGGTTTCCATTGCTGCAAAATATTTATTGCAAGTAAAGACTGAAGAAGCCGAAGGATGAAATGTGGGCAAGGAACTAATTTAATTCTGTGTTAACCTGGAGTAAGTTGGGAAGAATTTAATAGAGAACACCCAGTTTTTACATAGCACTTTTTGTCCTTAGATTTCAAAGTGCTTTACCAAGGTGGGTAATCATCCTTATCCTTATTTTAAACTGAGGCATGAGACTGTAAGGATTTCTCCAAGGTCATCCAGCAGGCAATGGCAGAGTTGGGTCTGAAAGAGGGGTAAAATGTGCTGTTTGAAATTATTACAGGTGTTATAATGCTAATAACTTGAACTTAGAGCTGATGGGATGAGTAATCAAATTTATTTTGCCTGGTGCGTGTAATTTAATATATTTCCTAAAGACACAGAGACCTAATGCCATTCCATAGTTGTAAGTACACATATAGTTTAAATTATGCCACTAATTTACAGAAGAGAAGACTGATGGGGGATTTGATAGCAACCTTGAAGGGTGGTTCCAGAGAGGATGGAGCTTAGTGGCAACGCGTAGGTGGTGCACAGGAGTGCACATGCACCCCCTGAGAGCACTGGTGCACCCCCTGTCAGGCCACGCTCCCTGTGTAGGCAACAGGCGGGGGGGCAGGTGGGAGTGCTGGTGTCTCCCCTGTGGGCGCCAGCCAGGAAGCGGGGCCACTAGCAAAAGCAGCTGCACCACTTCTGCAAGTGGCCGTGGGACTTCCAGAAGCCGTGCGGCCACCCCCCCCGTTGCTGACTGGTGTGCCCCCTGTGATGCAAGACCAGTCACCTATGATGGAGCTGGACTCCTCTCAGTGGTGGCAGATGACAGAAAAAGGAGCAACGGTATCAAGTTGCAGCAAGGGAAGTTTAGGGTGGGTATTAGGAAAAACTCTCTCACTAGGAGGGTGGTGACGCACTGGAACGGGGTATCTAGAGAGGTGGTGTGATCTCTATCTTTGGGGGTTTTTAAGACCTGGCTCAACAAAGCCCTGGGTGAAATGATCTAGGTGAGGATGGTTTTGCTTTGAGCAGAGGGCTGGACTAGATGACTTCCTGAGGTCCCTGCCAGCCCTAATTTTCTGTGATTTTATAAAAGTAACAGACATGTCTTGTTTGATTATCTTTTGCATCACCCACTATAATGGATCCATTATCCTTCCTATACCTTATAGATCTCTTGTATCTTCTGCCTCTGATACCTGGAGTACATTTATATAATTTACTAATTTCGTTCCTTGGTTTGCTGGAGCTGGAGCTATGCCTGGAGAAGTACTTTCAACTGCATACCCTCATGGAGCCCAGCAATTTATTAACCTTGTTTTGAAAAATGATTCTCCTTCTGCATGCTGAACCAAATACAGGAATCCTGAAGAGAAAGTCTACGGCCTGTTCTATGCAGGAAGGCAGAGTACATTATTTTATTGGGCTCTTCCAGCCTCTTCAAATCTGTTTAAATGCTTTTAGTTTAAGTAGGGAAAGCATTGCATAGTGACAGAAAATAGGAATGGTCTATGCTGTAAAATGTTATGCATGTTGCCTGACGCATGTGAGAGCTTTGTGCTCTGGGGACACCCAAATAAAGTGCCTCGCTCCCCTTTTACTGCCCTTCCCTCGACAAGGAATCAGCTTAGAACTATTTACAGAACATCCACTTGTTTTGATTAATGTGTTGCAGAATCTTAGTAGCCAATATTTGTGCGAATGCAGAACGAGGACCATGTGTCTACCTACACTTAAGCACGAGCATGAAAACACCACATTTCAATATGCGGTGCAAATGGAGTCTTATTCCCAACTGCATTTTATTTTTGATACCTAGAGACCAGAAACAGAAAAGCATTAATGAAAAATTCTCTTACAAGTAAGTACTACTCTGGAGAGCTGGAACGATGGCCCCACCAGTGACACTACTCAGGCGTGTGATAGAGATCACTCAGAAAACTGATGGATCAAATTCCTGTTAATATTTTTAATCCAGGAGCAGCAGATTTTGAAGCAGTTTAGATTTTTGCAGTATTTGTTACTGTGTGCAACAAGACAAAAGTACCTATGTTCTACCAAACAAAATGACTGAAATTTAAACTTGTTCCTCCACTGGTATAGATCGGTGTAATGAGGCCAGCAGAGCTATCCCAGTTTACATGGACTGGCAGCATGGTTTTATCTGCCTTGTACAGAATCATGAGGTGTCTGTAAAATGTATAAGAGAAATTCAACATTGATTCTGCTTTGGTTTCAACAAGTGATGTATTTGTTTCAGCAAGGAACAAATGACTTTGGCTTGCTTATTGAGTAGCCAGTGAATGTGATCCAATACAAAGATCAATCCAATTTTGTATGTGATCTAATGTTTTGTCAGAAATTAGTGGTCTTCCAAGCTGACATTTCTTTTTCTCAGCACCAAGCACACCAGGAACTTTTGGGAGTTAATGCTGCTACCATGGCTTAGGGGCTGCCCCTTCATTTCTACCCCACCTCTGCTTGCTCCTCATATGTGTGTCCAGAAGAGGCAGCACCTTAGTTGGAGCTGGCTCGCCTGATGTCTGTAGGGATCAGGTGCCTTAGTGAGCCTTTTTTGGCCCTTTTATCTAATAGCTGATTGAATCAGTTTTAGCTAAAAGCCCCACTGAAACACCTGATCTATACAGATGCTGCGGAGTCGGGTCAAAGTAACATGCTGCTACTTCCGCTAGAGCGCAGTTTTTTGTTTGGTTTTTTTAACACCTGCACTACATGTCATATCTGTTTCATGGCAGACATACACATTTGTTTATTTTCCTAAACTGTTCTTTACCCTAGTAATCAAATTGACTTATTTATATGATTTAATTGGGCACAAACTTCTGGTATCAACCAGCTAAATCTGAAAATGTACCAATTACTCAATAGCAGAATCTCAGTTTTGCATAATCCACCAGTGCCTCTATACTCAGTATTGGGTTTAAAATCCCAACCCCAGTCTTGAGCTGCATTCTGGCTTCGAAGCTACTCTTAGCATCTATAGCAGAATCCTCTGGTGACATAGGGATGATTTAACAATACTTGTGCCTTGGAAGTACTCCATATACTTGGAAAGCCAAAGCAGATTTCCTAAATTCTTTTTCCAAATATGTGACAGTAGCAAAACATTAGGCCCAACAGACTTGGGTCCTGCATTTTGGGGAAGTTCTTGTTGTAGGGTCTAATTTACCACTGTAGCATTTCAGTTGTATGCCAAATGAAATCCAAAGAAATGAACAGAAACTCTGGCTTAAAGTAGAGGAATAAAGCAACAAGTAAAGTCCCAGATTAGTCTGAGCTTAATGACTGGCTGCCTTTGTCTACAAAGATGAACTAGAACACCTGATCCAAAGATTGTTAAATATAGGAAAAGTTCAGATTTAGTTTTAGTATTTCTTTCAGGGAGGTCAGTGGGAGTTGGATCACCTCTTAACAGCATAGTGTCTCCGTTCTGACATTTCAATTATGCATTGTCTCCTACTCCCTCAAAAAAAGTGTGTGGGGGGAGCTTTTAAAATGGATTTTTTCTTTTGTAATTTCTCAGTCTCTATTAAATTGTGCTATAAGTTCTTAAACTATAAATAAAAGAAGGATTGTGATACATTACAGGAATACAAAGCGATGCTGATGTTCTGCTGTTTGCAGATATTGGGAAAGCTTCTGATCAGGGTATGATGTTAAGTAATGTACCATGGGGCTTGTGCTCTAGCACACAATAGAATGAATACGTTGTAACCACTGTGTCAATCTTATTATTGAATACCATGGTTTCCTTTCCTAGGGAACATTTGATTTCACAAACACGCAATTTGTATAAAGGAGCTGGATTGTTAGCATAGTCTAATGTACATTTTGAAATGATGGAAAAGGATGAAATAGCAGGGAGGAGTCATCCTGAATGAGAACTATGCAGAAAGGACTCAGTTCTCCATTTCAGTGTGACACGTCTCCTGTTGGAACTGCATCCCAGACAAAGCACAGATGTTACTTTGGATAACTTTCTAGACCAATCTACGGGATTGATGATTACTTTAACTGGTGGCCAGGTACCGCTGTGGCACCAGACACGATAGCATGTCTGACAGGCCAATAGTATTAACTTGTTATCCATGGCTTCTGTTGTCCAGTTGGCCTCAGGATTTAGCTTCCACTTGCCAGGTGGGAAATAAATGCCAGCATAGTCACAGCATGAATCTGCTGCCTGCAGAAGGAGGTACCCAGACCAGGATGTGGAGAAGGTCATGGGCTGCGTTGATGCCCTGGGATACACAAGCATGATCCTTGATCCATAGAATCAATGTTAGCAAATCCCTGGCTCCTTTTCTAATGGTCTGGTCTCTAACCCTCCTCTCTGCGCAAAGATCTTGGGTTGAGTCTGTGCGAGGAGCTCAGTTCTTTTAAAGGAACTGTCATTCTAGGTTTCATAGACCCTCAGGCAAACAGACTGCTCTGGAGTGGTATCCTTATGCACGCTGCACTGCTTTGGACAGGTCACGTTATAACGTGGAATCAGTGCAGCCATATCTGTGGCAGTAGCAACTAACCCACCCCCATACTAATTAGTCTGCCTGTGGCAGGTTGTATAAAGTTTGATTAACTTTCTGTTGTGTAATTTCCCATTTCCACACATTTCTAGGGCCACCAGTAACCCACACACAAAGCGTTCTCCTAGTGTTTCTGACCTTACAACACTTTCAGCATGAATTTGGCAAGTTCTAAAGTTTGGGATCAGCATCCCAGAGGGTTCATCTGGCTCCTCTCTTTCCTTTCCTGGCAGGGGGCACAAAACAAATCTCAGCCACATTGAAAATTGTGGGGAAATACAAATAGGAGAGATACTTGGCAACTGTGTCTTACAGCATTTCCTACATATGGCATGTGAGCCTGGTGGGGTGTGTTGTTGGAGGTGACAGGATTCACACCAGCAGTGGAAATGTATTCATTGAGAAAACAGAGTAAAAGGATCAGCATGGATGGTGCCAAGCCCCAGTGAGGGAAACAAAGGAAAGTTGAGTTCTAGGGCCTGTCAATCTTCAGCGCACACATCCCTATCTTCTTCCCCATTATGTTCATTTACATACTTTCATGCTAAAAATATAATTAAAAAAGAAGACAGATGGCAAGTGTAAAAAGCCCAAAGGGAATAAAAACAATGGAAAGAAAATATTACCAACAGAAAAGAGCAGAGGAAAAGTTATCAGTGAAACAAATAAGCAAAGAATTGCCATCCAAGCCTTGGAGTAGGAACTTTATTGGTAATGTGTCCACAGGAGCTTCTGTATCTCACTGAACTGCAATTTTGATAGCTAACCCTTTGAAAAATAGATTTGCTGAGTGGTGCCCAGCCTGAAGCTGGGCATTGTGCAGTCATGCCCTGAGTCCTTGCCTGTGATAGTCATTGCTAAACATGGGACAGAATGATGTTCACAAGCAGGGACTGGTAGTTCCCATGTCTCCTCTGTGCATCTCTGACTTTCTCACTGTTGTTTACCTTTGCTGCATTCCCACCAATATTTTCCTATCTCTCCTGTCTGCTCAGATCAGTGGTTCTCAACCTTTTTGGACTCAAGGTACTCTTCCATAACTTCTGTGATGTAAGTGGCACCCAATTTCAAAAGCTTATTTATATAACATAGTGCTTACCTCCTTGCAGAGGGACTGGGCAGCGGGTGTAGGGGATAAGTCAGGCAGAGACAAGTATGAGCTTCTGCCTATCTGCTCATCTCCTCAAATCTCATGGTACCCTTCAAAGGATTTGGCAGCACCCTGGTTGGGAATTGCTAGCTCAGATCATACTTCCTAGATCATTTGGTGCTGCCATCTGGATTTGCTTTTTCTGAGTCTCCTGTGACATTCTGATTCTCATGTCTTCTTTTGCAGCATAACTTTTGTTTCCTCAGGCCTCTCTCTCCTACTAGAAGCCCTGTGTGTTTCTGTCCATCTTACTGAGTTTCTGGCATCCCATGCTCCATTTCAGACACTTAGTCTCTATACATCCTCCCCCAACCTCCTGCAAAAATTCAGCAACAGGAATCTCTTGTCACCAGAGGATACCATTACAGTAGTGTTGAACACCACACTGCCCCTGCCTACAAAGGCAAAAATGTATAACTGGAGTTGCTAGAGTAGTGTTCATATGTGGAGGAAAATCCTCCTGGCCTTGTCCTTATCTAATTCTTCTGCCTCCCACGTGCTGAAGATAACTCTGAAACATGGTAAATGCACGGAATCTGCATTTCCGTGCAGATTCCTCTGTGGCTGGAGCACTGTGTTAAGCCTATCAAAGATGAAAACAATCTTGCTCCTAAAACACAGGCGCTCTTGATTGAAATGTGGGCTAGGAATAGCCCAAAAAATGATAGAACGTTGCTTAGGACCCTCAGGCGGGATGACTGGAATAGACTGGATGATACAGTGATGATCACAAGAGTAGGGACAAAAACATTGTGAAAAGAACATAGGAAATGCCATAAAGGCAGCAGTGGCTGGAATTAAAATCATAGTGGGTTAATGAGTGGAATGTGTGGAAGGTCAGGGTTTCTTGAAGCTCTCAGTAATGGATGATACCCTGCTTTGATGGTCTGCATCAAAGACTGCTGAATCCTATGGTCCTGCCAAAATGCTGGAGCAAAGCTGAAGTGGCTTATTTTCTGTTTGACTCTTCTGTCCCTTTTCATGCTGCGCACATGAATGCAACACAATGAGGATTTGGGTTTTCATGAGGCTCATGACCAAAACTGTATTCGTGTTGTGTGGAAAGAGCCATTTCATTACCAGAAACAGAAAGGCAGAGCTGGAGAAGTAAGGCCTTCTTTGCCAGGATACAGATACAAAACCAAAGCCTTGCAGAACCTTGGCATGACTCTAGCTCTGTGGGATAGGAGACAAGAGTGATCTGGTGATTTGCTTAGATTTGTAGTCTCCTGAGCTATATAAGGGAAACAGTGTATGCATGTCTTAGAAGTTCCTTTGCAAAGTTTATATTGCTTTAACTGTCTCCAAAGAATTAAAATATAAACCAGGGTGCTCATTAGGATGGAGTTTTGGAAGAAGCATGAATAGATGACTTGGAAGGCTTTAGCGTCCTGCCCTGGTCTGTAAGCCTGGATCAGTTAGGGTACCATGTCCCAAAGAAGGGAGTTGGACAGGAGCATGCTCTCTGAGTTGCACAACTGTATATACATCTCTGCCATTGCTCTTGCCAGTATAGTGTAGCCCAAAAATAACTGAATTGTAGTCCATCCCTTCAACACCAAAGCTAATACAAGACAGTAACTAATACTGTATATAAAGGATCATGTTATTAAGAGGAAGCATGGGCACTGGATGGGAAAATTAGGTTCAATTCTTTGCTCACTTCTTGTGTGACCTTGGGCAAGACTCTACTCTTGAAACAAGATACTTGAAATGGGAATTATTTCCTCTAAGCCAAAGAGGAAATACAAGGAAAAGCTGCCTATAAAGAAGTGGTAACTGAGAATCAGGGAATGATAAAATCGCACATATTTGACTATTTCTTTATATGTACTGTATCTTTTTTAAAAGGAAGAAGGAAAACATTTGCCTAAAGCAAAAATCATGGGTTTTTGTGATAGAAGGAAAAGGATTAGCATGTGTACAACTAATAACAGTAATTAAAAGATAAGAGACTTTTAAAATTATAAAAAGGCACTTGGCCCAGAAAACACATCATATGGCCAAGATACATGCTTAAACAAAAGTGCTTAGGCAGGCACTGTAGTGGCTTGAGCAGTCGCTCAGTTCAGCACAGATCCCTGAAGACTACACGTGCCTCACATAACTCTATTACTTTAAAAAGTGCTTGTGGGGATCTTGTGGAGCTATACACTAGTTACTAGGCTATGGGTAAAGTCTTAGAGCTAAATTTACAACCTGCATAAACACCTTTAAGGTCAAGAGAATCATCTGTATATACCACCTATAAAGCTGTCGGCCAGTTTAAATGTATTTACTTGAATATAAGATGAAGTTCCCCCCACAACTGGCATGGGAAAAAAGCCCCCCTCGTCTTATAATTGCAAACAAGGATCTGTCACTAAATACATTATCTATGTTAAGCTGCTGCCAAAAGCAGCATGTGCTCAGCAATGGAAACCAACTATGAAGTTGATTAAAAGCCCCCACTGAGCCTGACTATAAAACATATGGCCCACATTAAGCAAACATGCTAACGGGAAGATTTTTTTGGTGTGGTCCTTAAAAAAAAAAAAAAAAAAGGGGAGGGGGGGGAGTTGCTTCCTCAGAAGGGAATGAGCACTGGGCCTGGAGGTATTGCACTAAAAAGCCGGCACGGCGCTCGGAGAGACTAGAATGAGTTCCAACGCCCTCTCCTGGTGCCAAAAATTGTAATGGAGACCTACTGCGAGAAAGGTCAGTGTAGCCCATCTGAATAAGACATATAGTAGTGCCCGTTAAGGGCAGTCCCCCTCACTACTGACTCTTTTTCAAGGCATCATGAACCACAATAATTCATACAATTCACCCAGAATCTCTTTGTCACCCTCTCTTTCAGTCTGGTGCATCCGATTAGTGTCACCCCACCCTCCTTGCACCTCATCTGCATATAAACTTTTGGAGCACCCCAATACTTGTAATAAAAATACCCAGTTCCAGTCATGAGTGGGGACTGCTCAGAACATGAGTCCTTTGTGGCGGGTATCTGGAATACACACTTACTGAGCAGTGCTGAGCTGCAAGGTCACTATGGCTTGACCTGCTGTTGACTCTGGCAGGGCCCAGCTCAATAAGCTATGTGATAAACCACAAACCTTTGGCTTTAAACTAATATAAGTAGGTGCCAAAGTGCTGTTCAAAAGTGTGTTTATGGAATACCTGTGCTAAAACTTGCAGTAATTTAAAAAAAAAGATAACATGCATTGATTCTAGAAACAATTAAGTGTATGGATACTATGTGCAAATTTCTATAGCCACGTTTACTTTCACAGTTATTGTTTTCAAATTTACTCCTCACTAGCACATGCTTTGGGAGAACAGGGTCTGACAGTAAGGAGGGAGGAAAAAGCTGGAGGAAAGCAAAAAGCAAAGGGCTACCTGACCCCCCAGATTTATTTTCCCTGCTATAGCAGTGAGAGGGAGACAAATTCAAGGCCAACTTCCAATAAGTAGATTCTCTACCTGGAAAATTACAAGAAATTTATAAATTTTCCATAGATGGAATCTAATTATTGGGGAGTCATCTTATAATCAGAGTCATCTTCTATTCCAGTAAATACGGTAGGTATATAACAGTACAGTTAGGTGTTTTAAATGTGCTCCAAGTCCCATGAGAAACCGAACTGTTCTTGAGAAGTGTCTGACCCATTAAGTTGCTTTTGGAAATCTTACTTAGCACTTATCTTCCTGATTATAGCTGCTTACAGGTGCTAAAAAAAAAACAAAACAAAAAACACATTTTACTGGAAGAAGCAGTGCATTAATTCAACCCAGCTCTGCAGCATCTGTATAGATTGGGTGCTTCACCGAGGCTTTTTGGTACTTTTATCTAAAACTGATTCAATCAGCTATTAGATAGTACCTCCAAAAAACCCACATGAAGGTACCTAATCTATACAGACACTGGGCTAGCCGGGTGAACTAACACAATGCCTCTTTTGGGTATGTGCTGGACTCAGCGTGGGAGTGTGCCAAATTTAAAGTAAACAGCTGTTTTTTGGGGTTTTTTTTTTAAGTTAGTAAGCAGCCTATGTGCCCAAATACCTTTGAAAATCTGGCCCTTAGGCACTGATGGGTTGCAAAAACTGTTGTTGTTTGGACCTTTGGATTATCAGTCGCTGTGCAACTGGAGGAAAATGTACCACACTCTGCTCCATCTCATTCCCCATTGTCTGGATCAGATCCTGCCCCCATCAAAGACAGACAAGGAAAAATGTCCCAATTACTTCAGTGAAAAGAGAGTTGGGCCTTGTACCTTTAGTTAGGCAAAACAAATTCTGATCTCATTCTCTGCAGCATCGAGAAAAAAAAAATCTCAGGAGGGGAAAACTGTTGAAATTAAACCACCAAGTCAACAGTTAGAGTAGAAATGAATGATTTGGAGATGAGTCAGCTGAAGTTCTAATAAATGGGATGAGAAAGTAGTCAGCCTTAGTGAGAAATTGATACCTTCCTAGTACAGACTATAGTCTCATGTGCATTCAAAGTGAAGAAATTATACTTGATGTGAATCAGTAGGATGAGCTGAAGTCATTGTAAAATGAAATGGCTGTACGTTGGTGCTGAATAGGGAAGAATTTATTAGGGGAGAAGATAAAGGAATTACTGGAGTTTAGTTTTGGAGGCTTGAGAATAGCCCTGACTTACGTACATCATCACCACTTGTGCCATTAAACCAAATGTGTTTCCTCCTTTTGTACAGTGTGGATGAGAACTTGGGGTTAGCCAGTGTGGAGGAAAGGTGAGAGATTCCTTTTAATCTCTCTACAAATTATCTGTGTAAAAACAGATTTCAGTTAAGGAGCTCTGGAAGTAGTCACACAACCTGCTATGGACTAAGTTACTGTTGCACACTTAATAGCTGTATTCTTGCCTAACCTCCATGGGCACTGAGTGGTCTCACTGCAGTGGAACTTGAATGGCTCCACTGGATGAAAAATGGACCAGGATATGGGGAACCTCTTCAGGTGGCCTACTTCCCCTGCCCTGCCTGCCATACAACAGTTACCTAGGACTCCTTTCATCTTCTTGCTGCAAGAACAAATGTTGGATGGGTGAAGGTGGGAAAAGTTGGCCTGGGTAGCACAGTGAAGCACAGCTCAAAAGGAAATGCATTGGTGGCTTAATCATGGAATCATAGGAAGTTAGGGTTTGGAAGGGACCTCAGGAGGTCTTCTAGTCCAATCCGCTGCTCAAATCAGGACCATCCCCAACTAGATCATTCCAGACAGGGCTTTGTCAAGCTAGGCCTTAAAAACATCCACAGATGGAGAGTCCACCACCACTCTGGGTAACCTGTTCCAGTGCTTCACCATCCTCCTAATGAGAGAGTTTTCCCTAATATCTAACCTAAACTTCCCCTGCTGCAACTTGAGCCCATTGCTCCTTGTTCTGCTATGTGTCACCACTGAGAACTGTCTAGCTCCATCCTCTTAATCATCTGGGCATTTTCAGTGGCAGTGCTGCACATGCAGGGGGAAAATGCTGCTGCAGGGGCAAAATCCTTGTCCCAGTGCACATGACTACCTGGCTAGGGTGAGAGGGGTTTATACTTTTTCTTTTGGCTACTAAGTAGTAGGAGAGCCGAGTCAGGCCGGCAGGATGTGGTGGAGAACAACCCGTGGATTCTACAGAGTTCACTTGACCATATCCCCACACTTCCTTTGGATCTGTGCTTCACTGATCTTAGTGACTGCAGTCCATGAGCATCAGGTGTACTAAGTCTGCGTTTCCTGGGAACTGCACTGATTTTGCTATGTTTGGAGCCTACTGAGCAGGAATAGCAGGGTTTACCACCAACAGCGAATAGTTCAGGTTGAACGGGATAAGAATTTGGTTGTTCATGAGTTAATGCCTGCTCAACCCCTACCCTCTTTGGAGTCACAGCTGGCAGCTCTGTAGTCAATGACAACCCAGCGGGGAGCCAGCTGCTGCTGCGTGCATGTGAGATTTGAGTAGAGCATTGCAGGGTCAGTCTCCTAAGCACCTAGTGAAGGATGTGTAGGATTAGAGGTGGGATTTTCTGCAGAATTTTTTCAACTGCTATCTTTTTATGGCCCTGCCCTTTGCCTCTACTCTAATGCAGGGAGAAAGCCATTGTATTCCTGAATATTTGTGTCCCTTTATGTTTTTTGTGAGCTAAATCTTTTAAGTGAGGGCAAATTTTCAAAACCTGCTAAGCTCATGAGGAGGCAGTACTAACAATGAATAAAAGCATGAGTTTTAAACAGGCCCTCCCCACAGCTTGCCTACTGCATACACTTATTTATCCTGACTTGCCCAGACAAATGACTGCTTACCTGACTTACGCTCTCTGGCACAAACCTGATTTGTATGGACAACCTAATTAAATTGACTCCAAAAATTATGTCAATAAAAGCACTTAAATTATATTTTTTTGTAGGAGATGATCCTAAAGCTTGTTGGACAGAGGTACAAGACTGAAAGGGAGGAAAGCTAGCTTGGAATAGACAGAGAAAGGTAGTCAGCCACATTAATCTGAATCAGGCAGAATGCCAAGTCGCACCTTACAGGCTAACTCGTTCAGAGAAGTTTCAACCTATGAACCATAACCATAAATTTATGCATCTCTGAAATAGTCTATAAGATGCAACTCTGCCCTGCATTTTGCTTAAAAGGGACAAGTTGTTTTCTTTGCTAGATACACAAACAATTTTGGCCCATGTTCACCAAAGCATTTCCAGTAAGTACTAAAGTTTGTGACTGGAGACTCAACTAAAACTAACAATGATTTTGAAGTCACTGTAAAGTCATTTTAATAAACATTTTCCAGAAATCAGTTTACCTTTCCACTGAAAAATCAAAATGGTTTTGCCAGCAAATTTGTCCATGAACACTCTGAAGAGCAACTCTGTGTAGCTGAAAACCTATTCTTCTATTTAGTTTCAATACTAAATTTCCATCAATACCAATTTCCTATTGCTATTAACATGGGAGTTGAGACAAACATTTCATGCTGCCACAATCCTGAATTTTAACTTGACTTTGTGTCACTTAACTTCTTTCCCACAAGCAGTGTGACTGGGAAGCGGATGGCGGCTCTCCTGCCATTTTCTAGTTCTCAGAAGCAGAGTAGGAATGACAGCGAATGGCAAGAGAGTTGTCATCTGCTTCCTAGTCTTCCCAGTGCTCTGGCTGTAATCAGCACCAGCCCTGTACTTGATAGAAAAGCCTTCCCCTGGTGTATCAGTAAGGCTGCACTGGTTGGCATATTAGGGATTAGAGCCAAGGCTCTTTCCTCTCTCTTCTGCATGGAAGAGCTGTTATTTGAAATTTTAATTCATACTACAGTGAGTACCAGCATTATATAGGGGCTCTTTCCCCTAGCAGGAGCCCCAAACAAGCCACAGTTCAAGTTTCTGACTTTGACCCAGCTATTAATTACCTGCGGCAGAGGGGAGGGGGAAGAGGGAGATCATGATTGATAGGGATGTGCGAACCTTTGGTTCCTGATTCGATTCGGCAGAGATTTGGCCCGATTCAGTGCCCAAATCTCCAAATCAAATCAGAGGACCCTTTAATCTCTCCAAATCAATTCAGTCAGATTCAACGGTTTGGACATAGACACAGCTTTAAATGTTTTTTCCTACATACCTCGAGGTACTAGGTGGCGTGTGACTGCTGCAGTGCTGGAGTGCATGGAGCATCCCACAGGAGCACAGGGGACTCCCCAGTGTGCTCACCAGCAGACCTGGAAGTGGACCAGGAGCACTTTGGGGTCCACCAGGGAGCATGCTGGGGGGGCGACTGGTGCCTCCTGGGCCTGGGGGGGCACCTGGGGCCCCCCTGCGGCAGATTGCTGGGCTGGGGGGGGCCCGCCTGTGTGCTCCCCGGCATACCTGGAGGTGGACTGGAAATACTTCCGGTCCGTGTCCAAGTTCCCTACCAAGCACCCTGCCTGTGCTCCTATGGGATGCTCCATGAGCTCCAGCACCACAGTGATCATGAGCTGTGCCTCGTACCTCAAAGTATGTAGAAAAAACTTTTAAAGTTGTGCCTGTGTCCGAATTGCTGATTCGCCGAATCAGCATCAAATAGTTAGATTTGGATTTGGCTGAATCGAATCGGGGACAGTGATCCAAATCAACGGATTGAATCACTGACCCTGATTCGGGCCACATCTGAATCCAAATCGAATAGGACCCGTTTTGCACACTCCTAGTTGCTAAGCCTGAATGGGGAGTGGCTTCATTAACTTTGGAAATGATTTGTGTCTGTCCCTAGTAAGTGACAGGACAGTTGGTCCAACGTGTCTCAGACTTCAGACTTGTGTGTCTAGCAGACCTAGACAGTCATTTCTACCACGACTAGGATCCAGCCTTTAAAGTTTCAGCATGGAGGAGTTTGTTTTATTTCCATTATTTCAGTAATCGTTGCCTTAAGTTACGTTGTCTGCTCATATCCTCAGTTTCCAGAAGCAACCTAGCAATTCAGCCTTCCTTCATGGTGGTTTTTTCTCCTTCTCTTTTTTCACCTATGAGGCTCCTGATCAGAACTTGTTAGCATGAACTCTGGCATCCACGTGGATTTCCACCGACGTTAAGATGCCTAACATCCAGGAGAGATTTAGGGCTTTTAAGTTTATATTGCCCATTTAAAAAAAAAAATCATTCATTTAACTACTACAAAAGAAACCATCAAAAAGAAAACACATTAAAGCAGTGATGGCTCAAAGATCCTGTATTCTAATTTGTTTTGGTCACCGAAAGCCATTTTGAGCCACTTCTGCTCTTACAGCGATTACTGAAAATGGTAGGGAATTTCTGGGTAAGTGGACATCTTGATGTGAATGTATCCAGTTTACATATCAGTTGTTAGGGAAGTGCAAAAGTTGTAGGTAACAGTGTTAAAAGTAAGAAACTAGCAAATCTATTAAACATAAATTAGAAAAGTACTGTACTTGGCACCACATTTTACAGGCCCCATTCAAAGAGCAGCTCAGCCGCTTTAAAGATTGCAGGATTTGGCCCTAAATAAATGAGGATAGTCCTGTTAATATAATTATTTTCTTAGAAAGCTACTTGCTTTTTACTGGATTGATGTCTTATCTGGTAGAGGGCTTTAAATATAATATAGCTACAGCTGTACATAACTGCAAGGCATGCCATTAAAGCAGTTTTAAAAAAAAAGGACTACTTACAGAGATTGGAATAATTGCTGCCTATTCCAATATGGATGGAGCTTCCAGAGATGAGGGGAAGATGGAAGAAAAGAACTAAGGAGAGAAAAAAAATGAAAAGAAAAGGTCCTTAATAGCAGTTTGTTTTGTTTTGGAGCCAGATGTCATCTGATGACACACGGTGGTGTTAAAGTGCACCCACACTCTCTAGTGCCAGGACTGTCTGTTCAGATTGTGAATCCATTTACAGATGTAGTTTGAATGGGCACATAAAATAAATGAGTTGCTGCTGTATGTTTTTGGGAATAACTCCATCTTAGTTAGTAACAGTACAGCTGACTTGGATGCCACAAAGATTTCAAAAGCCATGTTTGAACAAGGAGTTATATAAATGTGCTAATAATTGTTGTTAAGTCATTCGTCAATCACTGAATTAGCACTCCCCATTGTAAAACAGAACAACGGCTCCCTAATTTGCTACCTTCATCCGGCACAAATGAAGCAGCGATGCCTGTCCGAGGGTCAACAAATGTATTTATTTATGGAATTTTTAAATCTATACCTCCCTAACGTAGTTAATGCTTAATAGTGGCGAAGTTGCACTTTTAAAGACTGAATCTCACTATTAAAAGCACAGGCATTTTATACGCAACTCAAATCCATGTACAATGTGGCCTCAGTAACATCACCCCTTCCCCCCCCAAAAACCCAAAAAGTTTCCCTGAAGCTCTAATCGTTTTGTGGCTACAAGAGACGACCCGCCGGACTGCATGCGACTGCCGGCTAGCGCTGGCACAGGAGTTTCCAAGATGTAAATCGCATTTACCTGGAGCCCCGGCGGGTCCTCAAAAGCCGGCCCTCACAGCCCTACTTTCAGGCACGGAAACATGCCTCAAGCACCGGCTGCACCCCCCGGCAGCTCGTGGGGAGCAGGCTGCTGCCTGCGGGGGGAGGGGGGGAGCGAGAAGTTCCCCTAGAAATCCTGTCAGCCGCGGCCGCGCCGCTGCCCGGCCTCCCGCCCCACCTCAGCCGCCGCCGGCTCCCGCGGGTCGCGCCCGCGCCCCGGCCCCGCACGGCGCGGGGGGCGGTTGCTGCAGCCTGCCTGGGGCTGTGTCGGCGGACGCCGGGGGAGCCCTTACCCGAGCACACGCAGGCGGCCGTCCTCTCCATGCGCCCCGGCGGCGGCTCATGGGCGAGGAGCCGAGCGCAGCCGCCCGCAGGAGACGCTCCTCGGCCCCGGCCCCGTCCCAGGCCCGGGCCCCGCCGCCGCCGCCGCCTCCTCCCGCGGCCGCGGCCGGAGCAGCAGCATTGGCGGCGAGCGCCCTGCGCCCGTGGGCTCCGCGGGCGGCGGCGGGCGGGGCGACGGAGGCGGATGGCCCCCGCCCGCGGCGCCACGAGCCCGGCCCCGGCCCTGGCCCCGGCGCTGCCGCTGCCGCTGCCGCCTCCCCGCCCGCTGCGCGCTCTGGCCCGGGCAGCGGGAGGCGGTGCATCCTCCCCCGGGCTCCTCCAGCACCCTGGAGCTGGGCCGCCTCCTCCCCCGGGTGCCGGGCCCCTCCTTTCCCCAACTCTTCCTCGGCCTGACCCCGTTTATGCACCCCCCCCGGTGACCGCCCAGTTTGGGACCCGTTGCTTTAAGCGGGGGTGAAAAGCAGGCCGGTGGGACATGGCCCCGGAGGTCTGGGGGGGCACAGCGGTGCTGGCAACACTGGCGGCGCCCAGCAGCAGTTGTGGACCACCCGCACATGGCGCCGGCGGTGTCGGTGGCAAGGGAGGGTTGGCGAGTGGCGACTGCCTGCGCCTTTCGCAGGGGTGCGCGTGCGTCCGCATGCACCCACTGTGCGTTGCCAGCGGGTCAGCAGCAGTGGACAGCTCAAGGGCTGGCTGGAAAGCCGGCAGCTGGAAGCAGGGAAAGGCAGCGTTGGGCCACCAGCGCCCAGGTGTTGTTGGCGCATGGGAGGGTCGTGCCATGCCAGGGCACTGAGGATGGCTGCCACGCGCTGGCGGGCAGGCTGCAGTAGATGCTGCGCTGCTGGCGAGTCTGTCAGCTCCACTGGAGCATGTCCCCCGGTCATCTCTGCCTGGCGGGAGTCCCACGCCTTAGGACAAGGGAAGGGCTAAATCACCCAATGCTGAACATGAGGCCGCCTTCACTTCTCGCTAGATGTTTCTTTGCCTTCCCTTTTGCTGCCCTTATGTAAGGACCTCCGTGCAAACATCCTCAAGACCACGCTGTTATCCTTCCTGAAATCTTTCGCCCCGCCCAGCTCTTCCACCGTACTTACAAACCACTCGAGTGGCGAGGCAGGTATGAGTTGGGATTTGGCGCTACTTGTATTGCTCGCAACCGTCTTCCTGCTTGTTTCTCACCTCCACCTACGGGAGTACTGTGTCCAGTTCTGGGCACTGCTCTTCAAGAAGGACATGGATGAGTTCGAGAGGGTACAAAGAAGGGCCACCCACCTGGTCCAGGGCATGACGGATAAGCCCCTACAAGGAGAGACTCTGGGAATTGGGCCTGTTCAGAGTCGGAGAAGGCTGAGAGGTGACTCGGTAGCCGCCTCCAAGTGAGCACCAAGATCTAGGTGAGCAACTCTTCAGGAAGGCACCTCACGGGAGGATGAGGACCAATGGACATGGAGCATTGGCGACATGTAGGGGGTGCACGCAGGTGCACATGCACCCCCTGAGAAAAGCAGGCAGGTGGTTGCTGCTCACCACCACACCCCCTTGCTGCCACCACTGCTGGCGGCCACTGCCACACTCCTGCCACCAACAGTGCTGCTGTCACCTACAGGAGCTTGCCGTGCACCCCCAGCCTCCGGGAGCATGCGGCATTCATGTTGTAGGGGGTAAATGCAGGCTAGATACAAGGAAGACCGTCTTCTCTGTAAGGGTCGCACTCCCAGGCGGGGTGGTGCTATCACCATCCTTGGAGGTGTTCAAGAGGAGGCTGGACAGGCACTTTGTTGAGCTTGTCTGAGCCCAATAACTTCCTGCCCATGGCAAGGGACCGGACTTGATGACCTTACAGGTCCCTTCTGGTTTTATGATTCTATAATGTGTGTCACCCTCACCCTCGTCAGCCTGTTTCAGCTAGGACCGTTTCTTTGTGCTAGGCAGCGTTCAAAAGGATAGTGTGGTCTGTGCCTCTAGGGTCTGTTGGGTAAGCCTCTGCAATTCACATGCCTCTACACGTTAACTTTATGTAATACTTCAGGGCAAAATGTTAAGAATGTTTTATCCATTTTAAAGTTCAAGAAGAATTTTCAGTAGAATGAACATCGATTTTGGTTTTAGCTAGGATTTTGGCAATAGCATTTCATTGTATAGAAAATAATAGTTCTGGCCAAGACCTACAAAAGCAGGAGCCTATGTTTAGACTTCAAAGTCCGGATTCAGATAAGAAGGCTGCCTAAGCACTCATCATCTCCCACGTATTTAATTGGAAAGCTGTTTGGTGCTCAGCCAGTCTGAGAAACGTTTCTTCTGTAGGTGGCTAGCTTTAGGCCCCGAACACTGAGAACCTCAGCTGTGGACACTTGGCACTTTTGAGAAAATGACCACTTTTATTTGGATGCCAAGGCATGGATCTAAGCGTCTGAGCCATGTTTGACATGGCTATGACATGCAGTGAATCAGTGTGACACAGCCTGGATTGAAACTCTGCAGTCCCTGCTCTCCAGACATATTCACTATCACTTAGCGAAACTGATAGGTTTGAGAGAAGGAGAATCATGAAAATGTCAATGTGTGACCATTCTTTGCACACATTTTCAAATCTGAACATTTACTTCTGAAGAACCTTTCCATTTGGCAGCGTAACTCAGGCATAGCACAGCTTTATTTCTAGATCATAACCTATTGCGCACAATATGATCCAATAAAACCTATCATCATGGCATATGAATATCTCTCTCTCCAGTCTGTAACCGTGACAGTGGGCACACATTACATAATATAGATTTTGCTTATGACTGCTGACCTTGTTCATTTACCAAAAGTCATTTCAGAGGGTCTTTTAAAGATGAAGATAATAGGGTGCCTTCTTTTGTGCTTCCCATTTGTTTTCTGGGTCATTTGTGCACTTGAATGGAACCTTCACATATTGCTGAATTCAGGTCAGACCTTTATTTGAACACTTGGTGCAAAACTTTAGCAACCATTTGTAGTCCCTGGGCTATACTCTATGGGAATAGCTATATTGTTACTCCCTCATATTTTGCTCTTTTCTTCGGGCAAAACAGATCCTTCATTATAAAAAAGAGAATCTCAGGGAAGATGATATTCACACTTCAGTTTACTTTTGCAGGAACACCGTTAGGTTTTCATACAGAGAGCTAAAGTAAGGACAGAAATACTCAGAATTTCACATACCAGTGCTTGTTCAAACTTAGACTAGGTTGTCTCTTTAATAACATCATAAAACAAGGAGCATGTATTTCAAGACAGTCTCTCCCTGGTGATTTACATACTGTATTTCCATTTTATTTCCTATCAGTCTTGCCAGAATGTTTTCTTCCTAACCTTTTGAAATATGGATCTTGACTGACTGTTTGGAAACTCAGATATATTCACATTAGAATCACAGTGATGTTCACTGAGGATGGAATTGTGAAAGGTTGACATTCCTAGTGACTATTTTCTCTTGTACCAATAATGAGCAGTCAGTAAGGAGCTCTTGCTGAAGACAGATAATTTTATTCCTGGATGATTTTACATTTTCTTCAATCCAGGGACTTCATTATGGCTAAGCTGCACAGTTAATATAGGCTACTGAAATGACAGGGTTCCTCAGCCACATTTACTATCTCCTGTGATTAAGAATTTTCTTTGGATTGCTAAGGCTAAATGCTGAATTAAAGCTAAGGAGTGGTTGTGATGTGTTACTATGTGGATGGCCACATTTTGACATAGTTAGCCATTTGTTGTAAGACAAAATGAATTGCCACTTTATAATGAGAACTGTCTTTGATAATTTTAATATATGCTTAAAGAGACATTTGGGGGATAATATTTAAATACATTCTATCACATCGTATTGCTATGGAAAAGGCTGTAATGAAATGCATGTGTTTGAATTATTGGATTATATTATTGGCCTTTGGTAGAATACCCTGCTGCATTGGTATAAGAGCAGTTGTCGAATGGCGGTTTGGGCAGACACGTACATCTTTTCTCTGACTGGAGAAGTCCAGGTCTTGTCTGCAATATCATCGTTGACTTACCATTAATGGAGTGCCAGGAGTGGTAGAATCCTGGGAAATACTATAAGAGAGTATATACAGGTGTTTTCCTACCATGTAAAACTACTCATCTTCTAAGTCTGGTCTGCCCCTGTAATCCTATCATTGCTAGCACTGGGTCTAGGCTGGCGTAGAAGTGGTGAACCTTATTCTGTTGCCCTGTGGGGTCAGCCCAACATTCAGGATCTCAAAATTGCGCTGTTAGACAGTAGGGCATGGTGTACAATTGCACATATACAAACACACAAATCAACTAGGTGCATACACACACGTACTACCAGCTCAGGCACATACACATTCAAACCAGCCTAGGCACATGCATACCTATTACCAATTCAAGCACATACTATACACCCCAAAAGTTAGACACAGATCACTAATTCATATATCATGTACACAATGCCATACACACACACACACACACACACACACACACGTTCAAAATATCTAGTCCAGGTTCATGCACACCTATCACCAGTTTAAGCCCATACATGCTACACACACCAAATTTAGGCAGAATCAGTTACCAGTTACCAACACCTGCACATTCAATACACATACATGGATTACTAATGTATATACCACACACACACACACACACACACTGATATCTATATATATATGTGTGTGTGTGTGTATTCATTAATTTACACACATACCACCCACCTACACATACACACAGGTGAGTTCCTAAGTTGGGTGTTGTGTATGTATGAATGTGCTTGGTGTACTTGGGATACCTGGGGAAGGGTTAAGGTAAGAAAGTAGAAGTGTAGGGAGTTAAAGTTACCAGGACTGGGATTAGAACCGGTAGGTTACAGGAAACTGGGCTGAAGAACTGAGGCTTGGGGGTAACTTTAGGTTAATTGGTCTTAATTGATTAAAAGACAATGCCCAAAGCCTGCAGAACAGGGAAGCAATGCCGGCACAGAGGCTGGGACTGGAGCCAGAGCTACGGGGGAGCTGAAAAGGTAGGTGGGGAGAGGGAAAAAGGGACTAAGGGAAAGTGTGGGTGTGAAAGAGGGGCTCTGGGTCTGGGGAGCTAGAGAAGTTGCAGGGAGCAGCATGAGGTGTTGGGAGCTGGAGAAAACTGCAGGACAGCCACGAGGAGCTGGGAAGCTGCAGTGGGGTGGGGGAAGCCTGAAAACAGAGACGGACAGCAGAAAAATCACAGGAAAAGCATCAGGAGAGACTGAACGACGGCAGGGCAGTGGGAAAGCAGAAAAAGGCAGCAGAAGGTCACAGGGAAAAGGCAGTAGATGGCACGGAAGGCTGAAAGGCAGCAGGGACAGCATGAAAGCAAGGAGAGAAAAGCGGAGATAGAATTGGGAGGAGATTGGGAAACTAGCAGGGGTGGGGGGGCTGGAGCTGAAGAGAAAGAATGAGGCTGGAATTTAAGATAAGAAAGGGCCTGGGATTCAGTAAAACATGACCCAACTGGGGGTTGCAAATGGCAGTGGTTTTCTTGAACAGGGGAGATGGTGACACGATGTCCTATTGGTTCCCTTGCACCCACCCAAACACACAATGATAGCAGGGGTTAGAGAGGCTTGGTGCAGGGGCTGAAGTCTACTGAAGTCCAGGAGGAGAGAGAGAGAGACAGAGAGTCCAAATTGTAAGAGGAGGTGTGCAGGTAATATCTACCTATCCAGGCTAGAAAGGGGTCCTTGTCCAGTAGATGTTGTCCAGAGGGGAGTCGCCGGCAGGGCCTCTGGTTGGATAGGTGGTATGGCATGGTGCTGGTTCAGATGGAGAGAGCGTCCCAGTGGGTCTATTTTCACTGCCTCTTTTTATAGGTGCAGACCTTGTGTGACTCTAGTGACAGGAGGCATGCCCAGCCAAGGGTCAGCCCCTAGCATACTGAGCATGTGTGCTCCATGTAGCGATGTGCAGTTTCGGGTGTCTGTAATGGTAAGAGTTGATGGTTCTGCAGGGTCTTTTGTCTTTCAAATGCTGGGTTCTTGTCTATGTTCCTGGGTGAGGTCCGTGGTTCCTTGATGAATCAATGCGAGGTGATGGCCCAGTCATTACAGGCCATTCAGTAGAGGCCTGCTACCATTGTATTTCAATCATTCCCAATCACACTCATTCATCAGGGAACCAATTTACATGGGAGGGATATATGACTCATACAGTTGCGACACAGGGGATGCCTGGGCAGAGGACACAAGATGGAGACTTGACATATAAAATGGAAACTTGACATGACTTCGGTTAACTTACAAACACAGGCCTACACCATACAATATCCATATGAAACAATAAAAACCAATACGGAAATGATAATAATACAATATACAACAGTAAGAATCAATACAAACCTAATAATAATACAATATAAAACAGTGGATATCCCAAACCAAAAACTTGCTACCAAAATAAAATTGTTTAAAGCTTATCCTAAGTCTGAGCTCACTTATACTTATCTATAGGGAACAGAGAGGGAGAGAAAGTGTCAGAAATGGCTGGGGAAGGGGTGGGGGGATGCATTTTAAAATAAATTTAAAAAAAAGAAAGAAAAACTGGGGATTTTGCTACACTTCCAAGTGTGGATCATCTCCAGAAAAGTTGACTCCTGTAGGCATGGATTAAAGTTGAACCTGACCCAGAATTTCCAATTTGTTGCAGAGGAGTCAAATGATCCTATATCCCACCCTCCCTTTCCCACACAGTCTTAAGACCCATGCTCAGCTAGACTAATCCATATTCAGTTACAAAAGGGGCCTTCAAGATGGGGCTGGTTTGGTTTTGGACTGGGACCCAAGTCAAATTGCATGACCCAAAAGTATAGGAGGCCAACAGAGAAAAAAAAGAGAAGGAGAGGCTTTGATGTGCCAGGGATGTGTCTAGGGCCTTGTCTGCTTCAGGGTTTCAGAAATGGCAGCAATGGATTTAGCTGAGCTGGTTCTAACTAAACCATGATCAACCCCCTCAGGTAAAACAGAGCTGTCCAGAGTGATTGAATCAGGGCCCATGATCAAGGCGGGCAATTATTTTGGGCGAAGGGACGCTTATTGAGTTTTGGGAGCTGTACAGGGCCACATTGGTAGCCCTGCCCCTTGACAGTTGCCCCACCCCAGGTTGCCATAGTCCTGCCCAGCCCCTGACCATTGCCACCAGAAGTCCCTCCCTTTGCCCTGGAAGTACTCCTTTGGAAGGGAGAGTGCTGCAATCTTGAAACCGGAAAACGCCCCAAATTATATACAAAAAAATAAAACATCTACTATAACGTATTTTAATTGTATTTAAAAATATTTTTGTACTGATTTATGTGTTTTACAAAGTATATCTAGAGGTGACTATATAATAACTCAAAATACTGTATGTTGTGTATGGGCAGTAAGGGGGTGTATGTGGCGGGTATGTGTGTATGGTGGGTAGGTGTCGGGTATGTGAGAGGGCACGGGGTTATGGTGGGTGGGGTGGGAGAGAGAGCGACGGGGCTGGGTTGCTGGCTCCATCACATGCGGCTCTAGCAGACTGCATGCGAGCCTCACATGATGCAGCCATGCAAGCCCCACACCAAGGTTCTGTGCTTCTGCTGCCCGACCCTGGGTCCCTGCCGGTCCCAGGGCACCTGCACAGGCTCTGTGCCCCCGCCTTCCACTGCCCTTTTTCCTGCATTCCCTCCTACACGCTTGCCTTCCAGTCGCCATGCTGCTCTCTGTAACCCCCGTCACTTCCTGTGCCAGTCTCCGTGACCCACAATGCTCACTGTGGCCCCTGCCACTCGTCATACCGCTCCTTACAGCCCCCGTTGCTTGCCATGCTGCTTCCTGCAGCTCCTGCCACTTGTCGCACCACTCCCCATGGCCTCTGCCACTCCATGTTGCCCCTGCTGCTCGCCATGGCCTCTGCTGCTTCCCACACTGCTTCCTGCAGCCCCTGCTGCTTGCTGCTGCCCCCACCACTCACTGCACTGCTCCACGTGAGCCCCACCACATCCTGCGCCACTCCCTGAAGCCCCTGCCACTCGCCATGGTTCCCGCCACTTCCTGCGCCATTCCCGGCAGCCTCTGCTGCTCGCCACACTGCTCTCTGCATCCCTCACTGCTCACCACACCACTGCCTGCGGCTCCTGCAATCCCTGCTGCTTGCTGCACTGCTCCCTGCTGTCCCTGCTATTCACTGCTGCCCCCACTGCTGGCCGCACTGCTCCCCACAGCCCCTGCCACTCCCCATGGCCCCTGCTGCTTCCTGCACCATTCCCTGTTGCCCCCACTGCTCACCACGCCTTTCCCTGTTGCTTCCTGCACCGATCCCCACAGTCCCACCACTCCCTGTGGCCCCTGCAGCTCCCCACAGCTCCCCAACTGCAGCCGGTTCCCTCCGCCCCACTGCCTGCTGCTTCTTGCTCTGGCTCCAGCCTGGCCCAGCAAGCACCATGGGACTCTTGACTGCTGGGTTGTTCCCAGCTGTTTCACCTCCCCACGACTCCATCCAATCTTACTGTACTTTCCACTGGGGCAGAGAGAGGTGGGGGGAACAGCTCTAGGGTTGGAAGGTCAGAAGCTGCAGAGGCTTCTGGTTGGGGGCTAAGGGAGGGACAGGGGTGAGGGCTGGGGGCAGGGTGGAGCTGGGCAGCATTGCTGCTCAGCCACAGGCTCCTGCTGGCTGCCTATCATATATGACAGGCACCCAGGGGCAGATAAAAATTAATTTTCTAAAATTTTTAGAGTTCCCTGTAGGCTGGATAAAATGGATTGGTGGGCTGGATGCAGCCTGCGGGCTGTATTTTGCTCTGCCCCTGCCATAGATGTATACCTTAGATTCATAGATTGTAAGGCCAGAAGGGACCTTGGAAGATCATCAGGTCCAGCCCCCTGCACCAAGCAGGAAAGATAACCGGGGGGCAGGTGATCCCAGCAAGGTGACTGTCTAGTCTCGTCTTGAAGATTTCCAGGGTAGGTGATTGCACCACCTCTGGAGGGAGCTTATACTACAGTCTAGATACCCTGACTGTGAAGAAGTTTTTGTAATGTTGAGCCTGAATTGATCTTCCAGGATTTTTTGGCCATTACTCCTAGTTTTTGCCTTGGGTGCCCTGGTGAACAGTTGCTCATTAAGCCCTTGTGGTACTCCCCTAGTGTAGTGGTCATCTGCTACCAGGTCCCCTCTCAGCCTTCTTTTCTTCAAGCTGAAGAGTCCCAGATCCCTCAGCCTTTCCTCGTATGGCTTGCTATCTAAGACTCTGATCATACGGGTGGCTCTTCTTTGGACTCTCTCAAGCATGTCCATGCCCTTGTTAAAGTGTGATGCATTACTCCCGCTGCAGTCTCACTAAGGCTGAGTAGAGTGGAAGAATCACCTCCTTGGTTTTGCTGGTGATGCATGCCAGAGTATTAGTTGCCCTACTGGCTACAGCATTGCACTGCCAGCTCATATTCATATTGTGGTCTATTATTACGCCCAGGTTCCTTTCATTTGTGGTGCTAGTCAGTTTGGTGTTGCCACGTCTGTAGGTGTGTTGGGGGCTGCTTGTCCTGAGGTGGAGCACTTCACATTTCTCAACATTGAACTTCATCAGATTCTGACCCGCCCAACTTGCTAGTACGTTTAGGTCTGCCTATATCTGTAGCCTATCTTCACGCTTCCCCATAACTTGGTGTTGTCTGTGAACTTGGCCAGTGAGCTCTTCACCCCCACATCCAAATTGTTAATAAAGATGTTGAAAAGTAGTGGACCAAGCACTAAACCCTCTGGGACACTGCCTACACTGCCTGCTTCTCGCCAGGATGACACAGATCTGTTCACTATGACTCTCTGGGTCCTATCCTACAGCCAGTTTCTCATCCACCTGACTGTCTCGGAGTTAAGCCCACATTCCTCCAATTTTCTTGCAAGGACGTTGTGTGATACTACATCAGAGGCCTTTTGGAAGTCAAGGTATACAATGTTAACCTGCTGTCTCACGTCCAAGTGGCAAGTCACCTGGGCATAGAAGGAGATGAGGCTGGTAAGGCAAGACCTGCCCACAATGAAGCCATGCTGGCTGTCATTCAGAATCTTACCTTCTGCAAGCTTATCGCAGATAGATTCTTTGATGAACTTTCCTAGGATTTTCCCTAGGATAGAAGTTAGGCTGATTGGCCTATAGTTACCTGGGTCTAAGTTAAGTTATAGTTAGCTTAAGTCTTTCTGCCCTAAAAACAGGAGCCTTTACTATTTGAGTTATAGAACCTATGTTTGATTCTTGCTGTCTCATGTGATTAGTTGTACCCCATACTCAGTTAGAAAACCTCGGAGTGGTCTTCACAGACTAATTCTCTGATGAATTTGAAAATTCAAGTCACTGATTTCTAAGAGGGGAAGAAAACTCCTGGACTTCAGCTGGAGCAGGAACAGAAGAAGTAGTACCATATTTCACAGCGTATAGGTTGACACAGTGTATAAGTCAATCCTATTTTTCTGATCCAAAAAGTTAGGAATTTTTCAGATCCAGTGCAGAGGTCAACCTAATTTTTTTGATCAGATATATGGGGTTGACTTACACCTGGTGGGGGTAGACGCATGCTACAGTGCCGCTCACAGGGGCTGGGGCTGGGCTGGGCTGGGCTAGTGTGGCCCCATCCCTTGCGAGCAGTGTTGCTTGGACCACGCCAGCTGAATGCCAAGCCCTGTGCTGCTCACAGGGGATGGGGGCTGTACCAGCTGAGCTCTGAACCAGGCCCTGTCTGTTGCGAGTGGCACTGCTGAGCCCAGCCCTGAACCCTGTGAGTGATGCAGGGGTAGGGTCTTGGCTGGCATAGCCCAGGCAGTGCTGCTCGCAGGGGATGGGGGTGGTCCAGTCGAGCACTGAACCTGGTGCTGCACGCAGGTGATAGGGACGGTACTGGGCTCAGCTGGCAGCCCCATCCCTGTGAGCAGCGCTGCCTGGGTCGTGCCAGCCAAGCACTGAACTCGGCCCTGTTCTCTGTGAGTGGCATTGCCAAGCACTGAGTCTGGCCCCATCGGTGCTGGGTTCGGTGCCCAGCAGCGCAGCTTGCAGCAGACAGGGCCAGGCTTGGTGCTCAGCTGGCGTGTCCCCATCCCCTGCAAGCAATGCCAGGCTTGGAGCTTGGCTGACACAGCCTAGGCAGCACTACTTGTTGAGGATGGGCCATGTCAGCTGAGCACCGAGCTCTGCCCCATCCCTGTCCCCTGCGAGTGGTGCTGGGCTTGGCACTCAGCTAGTGTCTCCATTCCCTGTGAGTGGTGCTCCCTGAGCCATGGCAGCAGAGCATCAAGCCCAGTGCCACTTGCAGGGGATGGTGATACGGTGTATAAGTTAAGGTTGAATTTTAAGAGTTAAAAATTGGGCTTCAAACCGCAACTTGGCACAAGATCTGGACCTAGGCACTACACAGCTGCACTAATTAGTTCTGCTAGGAAATTAGTTAGCTCTTCAGGGCCATTTAGCATGCATGGTTCCATGCCTACTTTTGGGGTTTTGGGGGTCTCTATGGTCTGCCTGCCACTGATTTCAGTGGGAGCAGGATGAGGTCCTTGGTGATTTTGATTTCCATAGGTGTTGCAATGAAGATATCAGATGTCAGTTGCAGCTTGATGTATTCACTTAGGTCTTCTGACTTCAGTGATCAGTGGGTCATCTTGTGTGAGTTGAGTGAACAGCATTTGGCTTATGTGGGAACAATACAAGGCTTGTCAAGGGGGTTGACTCCAGTGGCACCATTTCCTGAACTAGTTTTTGGCCAAAGCTGGTAGCTTGCTTGCTATGTAGTTTTCTCAGTTCTACCCAGGGAACACATGGAAGGATTGCATTTCTCTTAGATATGGCTTTATTTAATTTACCATCTTTTCATTGCTTTCTTAGATTCCTCTTAATGTCCTCTTTTAAGCAAAGGCACTCAGAGCAGTGAATCCATTTGTATGTGAGATCTGTTGTAAAATGTAACTGTATTTCCTGAAAGGATTAGGATCAATTGTTAGCTAGTTAAACTCTGTTTATTTGGTGTTTTCTAGATCACATTTCTAAGAAATCTTGGGATTAAAATAGTCTCTACCTACCAGAACAATTTCAGCTGTCAGGCCAGCAATTTTCAGGCAAATAGGTTTAAATGTAATTAAAAAGAAGTGAATTCCCAGTATGATGCTAAAGATCTGCTGAGTTTCAAAATGTACTGTAGAATTATTAATAAGAGGAAGTTCTTACTTGACGGTGTATATTTTGATCAAGGGGATAGAATTTTAAAAACTGTATGTGCACATTTGGAAGTAACTCTTTATTGGGTGAAAGTAAAAAATATTTAAATTTAACTAATTAAATTATTTTTGAAGTTTATTTTTCAAATGTAAGGCATACAAGGCAGCTTTTAGGAATAAATCTTGCCAGGAGAAAGAACAGTTTTTAAAACTCTCAATATAGATGAAAAATACCAATAAACTACTATTTTAAAGTTCCACCCTAGGTCCTGATGCTGTCATTTGCACCAGAATGGAACCTGAAGCAATGAAGTCAATAATTTAGAGTGAAATGGTCTTTACTCAGTCTTCTGAACTAACATATCAAAGAAGTCTTCTTTAGGAATTTAACACCATGCCAAAATCCTCAAAAGCTGAGTGCTATTCTTTCTGTTTTCTTGAAAGCCATCAAACAGTGTTTCTTTTTGACCTTTGTAAAAACAAGCATTGCTTCTACGTTGAGGAGCAGGGACAAGGCAACTCCACTTTGCCTGTGTGAAGATTTTTGCAGGGAACAGACTCCAGTCCTCAACATGTGCACGTTTACTCCTTCCTGCACAAGGAAGCATATTCAGTGGGAAACATTTGGGTCCTGGGTTGTTACTGAAAAGCTTCCAACAGTTTTCTCTGTTGTTCTGTCTCCTCTGGAATTTCCTGGTGCCAACCTCATGGTAATGTTTAAGGTCATTACAGGGAAAATTTGATCTTCATTCTAAGTCTTCTTTCCCTTTTGTTTTCTAACTCCTTAGTGAAATTTACAGTTAATTAAACAATTTACCCTGTGTTGAACTCTGAAAGACCTTAAAGCAATTGGTGATGATGCAGAGTCTTTTTTTTTCATTGCTACTTGCATCAGTCCATTATAAGTTCTAGAGTGATTCTTGCTGGAAAACGGCCATTAGATGATAATGATGATTAATGATGATGATGATATACATTTGTTATATTGTGTCATGCACAGAGTTTATAATAACTCATTCATAATCATCCTTTGCTTTTTTATCCCTAAATATCCCCAAGAATCTAACAGACAGGCCCATACTAAAAGTTGTGTAGATGAATCCTATATGCTCTGATTTGCAAGTAATGTAATAAAGCAATTATATTTATCCCAAAGAGTCATTGTGGTGGTCCAAAGCCTGGGTGTGGATTTCCTTTAAGGGTGCTATGTTCTGAAAGTTTTCTCCAGGCCTGGAGGGATTAGAAGTCTGCTCTCCCTGAAACAAAACACAACAGATATTCAGCACCAAAAATAGCAGAAGAGCTCAAAAGAGGTGAACTGAAGAGGAAAGGGAGACCCAGTACTAGGAGATAGATGTTTCTGAGCTCCTTGTTAAGGTGACTGTGTTGGAGGCTCTGGGTTTTATGCCGTATATCTGTGCAGCTGGATGCTAAGGTAAAGCAGTCATCTATTACGAGTGATCTTTTAAAAGTGTCTTTTCATAGATAGCTTTCAGGAAAAATGCCTGACTTACTGGATTGTTTTATAGGTCTAGCTTCTGAGTTGAACCAGAGCTTTTCTAAGTTGCATAGAAAATAGTTGCAAATGAGAAAAAGCAGGTTTAGGAGGAGGTGAAAAATGGCCATTTAATTCTGAGTGGTTATTAGCCCTCTAATGCCCTCTGAAATGTATAATGCACCTTAAAATGAGAATATTAAAAAAACCGTTGCTTATGAGGTCTTTGGGTTTTCCAGTGAATACAACAACAATTTAACCAAGGCCATGCCTAGGGTTTCAGTAGCTTGTATCACAGGAATATCAGAGCCAGTAACATTTTTTAGGATGTTTTACTGTGGTGTATTGCAGGTATTTTTCCTGAAATGAAATTATAGAGCACACAGCATCATCAGTATCAACTTCTTTCAAGCAGTGTGCCAGCAGCATCCTGGAACCTTTGGGATTTGCCCATATTTTGGCCTAATACAGTCAACGGCTTAACACACACACACATACACATCCATATTTGGGGATGCATTGGTGTCTACGTGACAGCATTTCTGGCTACAGTGAAAATATGTTGAGAACAAACTGGAAGAGCATTTCTATCCTTCTCAGCAACTAGAAAGCAGGAACTTTGTATTTCCAAAGAGGGCCGCCAAAAACTGCATGCAGTACTTGCTCTTTCCATTGCTCTTTTTCCTGTGAAGCTTCTAGTCCCATGCTACACTCCATTCTTCTCTTGCACTTGGTCCTGAAAAGAGCTCTTGTAGCCTCCTCATTGGTGGGTAGTTAAGTCAAAGCTATTTAGTAGGGCTGCACGAAACACCATCGTTTCATTCCAGTGTCCATTTCACTGTTTCAAAGGGACAGTGTTTTGTTTTGTCATTTTGTTTTAAAGTACTGTCCCCTTTTGTTTTGTTGAAACTGTTTTGCTGTTTTGACGAGTTCCCCTGTTTTGCCCATAGGCTATAATGGGGAATCATGAAAGTGCCTAAAACGTTGGCATTTTTTGCCTGTTGTAGATGGAAATTGCAGGGATGGTAGCCTCTTCTGAGGGCATGAAACCTGCCAGGTTTCAAGGAGATGGGTCCAGGCGTTTCTGGGAAACTGCACCTCAAACTGTTCAAAGCAAAACTCCTGACACTTGCTGGCAGCAGCAGTCTCCTCTCATCCAGCAGGCAGATGTGGGGGCTCGCACCCCCAGGAGAGCTTCAGGGCTGTGCTGGACTCATCTCAGGGATTCAGGCCTGCAGATCTGTGTGCCAGATGAGAGAAGGCTTAGGCTGCCACTGCTGCTTGGGACAGGTGGCAGCAGCAATCTTCTTCTATGTTGGGTGCAGCCCACAGCTAGTGCCCGTCCCAGATGGAAGAGGCAGCCTCCTTTTATCTGGGGTGCAGATCCAGGGGCTTGCACCCCTGGGAGGAATCTGGCATAGCCCTGCAGCCCTCCCAGGGGTGTGAGCCCCTGGATCTGCGTACCGGATGAGAGGAGACTGCTGCTGCTGCCTGGGACCGGCACCGAAGCCAAGTAAGCCGGACTTCGAAACTCAAACGTTTTGAAACTTTCCAAATGTTTCAAGTGCCCTTCTTTAATTTTGAAGCTGTTTCAAAGCCTTTTGTTTCATTTCAGTTTCACTGTTAGGAGCTCGAAACGTGTCGAAACAGCTTTGAAACGAAACACCCGGCGAAATTTCACACAGCCCTACTCTTTAGGCTGCAACACCGTTTCTTTGCTACACATTACATTTTATTCTTTCAGACAATTAAAGCTCTCTATTGTTAGAAAAAGGCAAAGTAGTGCCTCTCCCAGAGCAACACAGCTATTCTTCTTTCATCTATCAGGCCCATACAAATGCAGTATCTTCCAGTGCAAGGCAGAATGTACATGCACACCTGAGCAGCACAAAGCATTTCTTCCCCACTAGAGTTGGGGACATCACCCCATGATATGTAGAGAGAGCTGGAGACAGGGATTTGAACTATAGGAGACTATATTAGACTGTCAGTCAAACTGCTGCAATCCCACTGACTTCACTAGAATTGCATAGACATAGAAGAGGACAGATTTGGGCCCTGGGTACTTTTGTCACTCTTCTGAGCTGTGGACTCCATTTTAGAAGAGGAATTGTTGACAAGAGTGCAAGATAGTGGAGAGAGGAAAAGATTCTGAAGGTGGCTGGTTCAAACTTAGTAAAGCTGTCATTAAAAAGATCTGATCAGTAACCTCCAGTAGCATCTCTTTATATCCTGCCAGATTGATTCTTTTGTAAAGTGAGACATGAATTTTCTTTTTAAATCTTGAATGGTTAAAATGTCAGGCAAACCCTTACAGCAGTGTAACATATTTTTCTGTATTAAAGTAGATTTTAAACAACACCGACCTGCAAAAAGCAACATGCAGTAAGACGATAAAACTGGCAGTTAATATAAAATCTCACAGCAATAAATGAATTGGAGAGACTGTGAACCAGGGCAGCTAAGTGGCTTATGCAATTGTTTGTAGAAAAATGTAAGGTAGGCTTAAGGACAAAGGAACACAGAGAAGAGTGGAAAAAGAAATGTATTCTTTGGAGGTATACAGGGTAAAACACTGTGAGAAGAAAGAGGCAGATAAAACTTTGTGATACCTTTGGCATAGCACTTAATACAGCACATAGAACAAAAAGTGGTATGGTCTTAGTTAATCAAAAGATATCAAATGGAGGACAGCAGAAATTAGTCTCTTGTACTCTTGAAAAGGTTGGTAAAACTACAGGTAAGAGTTTAGTGCATTAATATGAGAGTCAATGCCTAACCTGACCAAAGATTCTCAAACAAAGATAAAATTATAGAGAAGCAGCCAGGGTAGTAGATTAATGAAAGACTAATCATGGGCACAGGAGAGTGAAAACTAATGTGAATTCCATGGGAAGAGGGATAATTAAGAGGAGAGCTCATACAAAATTGAAAAAAAGACCCCAAACTACAGAGGTAAAACTCCACCACTGTGGGAGTTATTGATGAATAATAACAAGTAGGAAGGAAACAGCTGTAGGTTCCTTAGTGCCTAAAAGGGCATCAGCATTCAGGAGAATAGATAAAATACTGTAAACACGTATGACTAAATCCTGTTTTTCTTCATGTGACTAAATAGTATGTGCACAACCATTTTTGGGACTTACACACAGGTCAGCATTCTGATTTACCCTGTGATGAAAAAGAAACATCCTATACTATGTACCTGCTGGAAGTAAAATGTAGGATTGACCTGCTCACTTTCAGATACAAGGCCCTCAGGTTCTAACTCCTGAGGCTAGGGCAGACATTACACATAAACCAGTTTAAATGGTCAGAAAATGGTTTAAACCTGTAACAGAACATAAGTTTAGTGCACATAAACCAGTTTCAAAATGGCTAAAACTGGTTTGAGATAAACCTAGTTGAACGTAGTATCAGGCTTAACTGATTTGCTTCATGCAATGTCTGTTCCAGACCCGTTCTTGGTTTAAATTAAACCAGAGTCCCCCAGCATCCCAGATGCTTTGCAGCCCTGGACTGGGCTGGGCTGGGCTGGGCTCTCTGCTCCAAAGAACAGGGCTGGCCCCGCCCTTCTGCTTTCTATCCAGAGCTCCTGCAGACCCAGAGCTCTAGCAGAGATTGCAGGCACAGCAGGCTCTGCCTGGCTTCCCCCTATCCCCCCACCTCTTGCTGCTCACCGCTCAAGCAGGGATTCCCACCTCCTACTCATCTCCCATAGCACAGACCCCCGCCCCATGGACTCTAGCTAATGCTGAGAGGTGTCTGTATGTGTGTCTCCAATTTCATTGGGACAGGCAGGCAGAACAATGTCTACTTAGGGCTTTTTGGAGCTAATCAACAGGTCAGCTGGTAATGTCGCTCCATTCCTTCCTGGGAAAATGGTGTTTAAGAAGAGCCTGTACTAATGTGAGAGGCTTTTGTTTTGTTGATGGGCTGATAAACACTGTGATATCAGCCCCCTGCTGGCTGCCTCCCCTGTCAGGTTTGCAGACAGTATGAAGAAGCAGGGATAGGGAGGCTGAACAACTCAGTATCATCAACAGATATATGCACTGCACACCTCTCCCACCCTCCTTGCCTCAGAGTGCTAGCTGGAGTCTGGGGTCTGGCAACACTCCTGTCCCTTGAGCAGTGAGTGGGAAAAAGCCTGGGATTGTGCAGGCCAGGGTGGGGGTTTATACCCCTCCCTAATCAGAGTGTCCTGCCAGAGCCTGGCTAAACCCCGCTTCAGCTCAGCACTGTAGAAGGGTAGGTGTCACAGGAGCAGTAAGGTGTCCTGTGCCATAGAAGTAAAAGGAACTGAGCTGCCAATCAACCGGGCAGCTCAGGTGCCGGTTGCCAGGGCAACCAGGTGGGTCAGGTGGCCAGAAGGGGGCAGGGCTGGGCCTTTATAAACAGCCCAGGCCGGAGCCTGACTAGCAGTTCCCTTCTGGCAGCTGCAGGAGCAGCCTGAATTGGTAGTGGCAGCCTTGTGGGGCTGACTGGCTGCGATGATGCCGGGTATGAGAGCCCCTTGATGAAAGGTAGGGTTGGAGGCCCTGGTGAGGGGGGCTCAGTGTTTAGGTTATGAGCAGGAGGCTCTGTGTTTTATGTTGAAGCCAGGTGGCTGGCATCTTGGTTATAGTACATCCAGAGGACCGGGTGAGGCTGTAGGGGAGTGAGGAGGCCTCACGGGAGCTCCCCAGCAGCTTGGGGGTTCCCGGTGCCCATTAGGGGCACAGTGCCACAGCGGGCACAGTATAAGGAGTGCCAGGAGGGCGCTTGCTGTGTGGGGGTTGTAGCCCCAGAGTGGGGAGGCGGGCACGGCACAGGCCCCAGAGTGGGGCAGGCTCTGATTGATAAAGACCCAGTAGGGCCAGGGAGGCCAGGTAAGGCTCCGGCCGCCTGAGCCCAACCCGGTATTCTTGGTAAAGACCCAGTGGGGTCGGGGAGGCCAGGTAAGGCTCCGGCCACCTGAGCCCAATTCGATATTGACCAGTAGCAGGACATTGAAGTGAATAGTGGAAGCTAGGGCGGCGGCGACAAGCCAGGCCCAGGGGTGCCGGTAGGAGCCAGACAGCGGAGAGACAGGCCCAAGGCACCGGTAACAGGCCAGTGGGTAGGAGCCCGGCCCAGGGGGTGCCAGGCGGGCGACGAGCCCAGGGTGCCAGGGAGAGAGCACCTGAGGAGCAGGGGACTGTACAACGTCCCATGGAACAGCTGTGAGGCTTGGGACGTGCTAAAGGGGAGGTTTGGAGGCACGCCTACCCCTTAAGGGAGGGGTGCACGGAGGCGCCCCATTTGGAGTAGGGGCAAGAACACGCATACCGTTCACCAGGGGAACAAAGGCAGCCTCCCATTTAACCATTCAAGATCAAAGTTGTGGCTGGCGAGATTCTGAGGGTGCTGAGTCCACCGTGAGTGATGGTAGGGGGCGCTAGGGAGTTCACGGACGCTCCTAGGCCCCACTCCCTCACAGTAGGAAAGGCTACTCTAGCACCCCGGCTTCTAGCATGTGCCTGCATTTCTGCAGCCCAGAGGGAATGTCTGTACAGTTGTAAACTGATTCAATCCAGGCAGGTTAGACTAACGTGCAAAGATTGAATCAGTACAGGTGTAGGCTTTTTGAATGCCTGTCCCTAGTCTTAGAGACTCAGGTTCTAGCCTCCCCACCAGGTCATTTGAACCTGCATCTCTTGCTTCCTAGCAAAGTACTTTAAACACCAGGCTATGACATAGGTACTACCCAGGCCCTTCTCCAGCTGTCCTTTTGAGGTTGGTGCACTGGGCAGTCCAAAAGGGAAGATATGAGGGGCCAGTGAGAGCAAAGAGGGGTCTCAGTGAGATATTGAGACTGGGAGGGCGGGAGGGTTTCTACCTTTGACCCTTGCTCCCAGTGTGGAAGAAACTTCCCCAGTGCCATTTATTCATTCTATCCAATGAATAATAAATACAAGAGGCTGTAGGCCAGCTTAAAGAAGAGGATTGGAGAGTGGTCTGGATAATGCCCAGCCCTTGGCCCCTGCTTAGAGCTTTGCTTGGGGGCAGGAAAGGCAGCTTCAAACCCTGTTTGGCTGAGAGGGGCCTAGAATCTGGATCTTCAGCAAGTGTCCTAACCACTAGGCTATTGGGCTAAAAGCTCAGGGCTCTCCTCTTACTTCTGAGGGATGTAGCACCAGTTAGTCATGTTTTTTCAGCAACTAAGTTACTGGAGTTATCCAGCCCTGTGTGTGCACTTAAGTGTAAATATTTCCTGGTGTACCTGCCCCACAGATATCCTGTGCTCAGTTGAGTGGTGTGCGCAAGACTGAATCTTAAGCTGTGCGTACATGCCCAAAATGACAGTTAAATAGTGCACAAGCCATTTGAGCCCATAAAACAAAGTAGGATTTAACCATATTTCTGCAGCTGTAGCTCCTTTAAGGTGTGGCATAATGCATATTGACATTAGTGGGGGGATTTCTATTGGCTTCCTTAAATCCTGGGCACAGCCCTGGAACAACAGGTTTGTGATTAACCCAAAGCTAGAGCTTGCCTCTGATTAGCCAAAGAGTTGATCAGGGCTCACAAACATAGGCCAATGAAACCATGGGACAGTATGTCCTGACTTTATTGGTCATTTCCCTGAAAAATAAGTTTTCTGTTGTCCTGTGTGAAAGCTCAGGTGAGTTCTCCAGGAATTGCTTTGCTCTGGTTGTTCCATTGATCTGGTTGATCACTAGTGACTGGGTACAATTAAAAACAGTCTTTTAAAATTAAACAACACCTATTAACGCATACTGACAACTCCTGCCGCACACATACTCTAAGGGTGACCTTTCCAGCATATCACTTCCAAGGCTAATTTGATTATTCTGTTTTGTGCAACAGAAGAAGTTGCTATGAGACAGCCACACATCATCTCATCTGTAGTTATTAGTTCTTTCCAATGGATTAAGAGATGCATCTTGGGTTCAGCTTTCCAAACTGCATTTATTTCTGTTATTAACACACTGAGTGGATCTGAAATCCACATTTGAGTAGTGATAGGAGACTCTCCAAAGGGCTGCGAGTGCATTTCAGTTTTAAAAACTGAAGCCCGTTTCATCTGTGCTCAATTGAAAGATTCATTCTTTAGCAAATGGAATGTGATAGGCTTATCTAATGCCATGGCCAAATTCCAACTCAGGAAATTGCATTCTATCTAAATACATCCCTGATTCAGTTTCTTCTCATTTTAAGACCTACCTTGCGTGCTTTGATGCTGAAAACCATGGGCCACGTCACTGGAGGGTATAAAATCACTGACCTTAATGGAACCATATTTCTGTATTTCAACTGAGTATCTGGCCTGATATCACCCACACTGTTTCCTGCTGGATACTACATTTCCCCTGGAGATTTCCTGTCCAAAGACCCACCAGACCTGTTGGTACTTTCTAGAAATGTGACAAAAGTCCGCACAGGATGATTTTGTATGTGAAATACTCCGCCGTTGGTTTCCGAATGTTTTCAAACACCCAGTGTCACTGTTAGGATGCTTTACTTTAAAAATATTTTTCTCCTATCTTTGGGGTTACTGGTTTCATGAAATATGATTTCTGTGAAAACTACAAGCATCATTAAGTCAGTTGCATCCATCTGTCCCTCTTTCTGGTGTGCAAACCACAAGGGTAGCTTTCCAAAGCTGTCACAAAACAGTTGCAGCAGGCTCAGTGAAAAACACTGCAGTTTCAGTGTCCACGTTTTCACTTTGTAATGCTACATCCAGTATTAGAAAGGAGGCTGATCTTATGTTGATATTTCCAACACCATTTAGATCTCTGGTCAGCATACAAGATACTATCGTTCCTTACTCCTCATGTATTTCCGTATAGTTTCATTCAAACAACCTGAGCTTGGCAAAGCTGTTCCAAGAAATCTACAGCTTTTAAAAGCGACTTGTAAGGGAAATGCATTGAGTCTGTGCTGCTGTTCAGTTCTAGATGATAGGTAAAGGTAGCCTGGGATTCAGCTTTTTAAAAAAGCAGCCCAGTTTTAAACCTGAGAAGTATCATAGTCTTCAAGTCTTGTTACCTTTGTTTTTGCTGTTTTAAGGTCACTCACTCTAGGCACTCACTTTCTGGGGACATGGTATCTCAAAAAATAGCAGTTAATTGGGGCATTTGTACACTGGACCACCCAAACTAGTGGAGTGTTTTAAAAAAGTAATTTCCAGAAATCAAGCAGTTGTTTTTAACTATCAGCCTTTTTTGGTGGAACATCTGCCTTCTACTATCTTTGTTCACAGTTGATTGTGGGTGGAAAGTGAGACCCTGGATTAAACCCCTATTTAAAATTTGTTTTGGAATGTGATGCCATCAGCGTTGACAGAGGTGGCCTGAGCATAGATCTACACGGTGAGATTTTATTCAATCTCATCTATGTACTTTGATTTATGACAGCAAGTCACTGCACTGTTGGTGGGTCAAATCACTACAGTGCTTCAAACAGCACCCTCAGCACTGGAGCTTTTGTCCGTTCTTTTAAAGATTGGGGCTAAATTAAAATAGAATAATAGAAAATAAGAGGTATGGATGGGAAGGACCTAGACAGGTGATTTAGTCCATGACTCAAGGCAGGATCACCTATACCTAACCTGTTCCTGACTGATATTTTCTCTGACCTGTTCTTAAAACCCAGCAATAATGACAATTCCATAACCTCCTAAGGTAAGCTGTTCCAAGGCTTACCTCTCCTTATGACTTAGAAAGATTTTTACTCTAAATCTCCCTTTGCTGAAATGTAAGTCCATTATTTCTCACTCTATCCCCAGTATACATGTTGTATAGTTTATAACCATCCCGCTTGCAGTAATCTTTGACTTATTTGGAGGCTGTTATCACGTCTCCTCTCATTCTTCTTTAAAAAACACTTCCTATAATCCCTCCTCATAAGTCGTGTGTCTAAGCCCCCTGATCATTTTTTGTTGCTCTGCTTTGGACTCTCTCTTAAAGTGTGATACCCAAACCTGGACACGGTGCCTCAGCTGAGAACTACCAGTGCTGGGTGGAGTGGAAGGGTTACTCCATGGCATAGCTACAGTATTTCTGTTTGTGCAGTCCACTTTGTGGTTGGCTTTTTTTTTAACAGAAATGTGACAGGAGTTTAAAATCCATCAAAAAGATAAATCATCAGGTCCCCCCTCCCCAGTTTTTTTTTTTTTTAAAGCTTTTTAAGGATAATATAGCCTGTGGGATAAGACCTTGTCTGGCCTCAGGCTCATCAAATAGAAAGCAACTAATCAAAAGGGAAGCTAAATCCATCTCCCTTAAAGTGTTTGTTAACCCGGCACAGTCACTGAAAACAGAAGCCATCTGAAGCTTAAGCAATGAGCACATCCCTCCAGTCACAAAGATGGACTGCGGTGACACATCCTTCTGCAGCAGCAAGGTCTCCTGAGATGGGGGACTTGAGGCAGACAAGGGGAGAACCCAGCTGACACTGGCTTAGAGGGCTTGCTGCAGCCAGATCAGTCCTATTCCAAACTCTTCAAGGACCAGTTGTGGCCTGTGAAACCATAGGTTGCTGCCCCCTCCCATAAAGCATTTAAACCATACCCCAGGTGGCAAAAGTAGACTTTGTCAGAGCCAGGGTGGCAGAACGAGTTTCAGTGCTGAAGGGCTGGCACAAAGGGTGCCCTTTCAGCAACCCCTTTATTTTTAACTGGGCATGGCTCCAGCTCCTCTGCTAATTGCAGCAACTCATGTGTCTCAACACAGCATGATGCAGGTTTTAAAGGGGTTTATAGGTCAAAACTAATACCTGAAACTTTCCCTGGAAACTGAAAGATTAAGTGTATGAATGTGGTATGATACGCCACCTCCTAAAATGACCGCAACGTGGTCCATGAGCATAAGTTTGGGAGTAGATTTAAAGTATAAAACAATTGGGCAGTGTTTACACAGGCAGAACTGTGACCTTTTGAGAGGTGGGAGGCATTTCTCCCCCCCACTCTCTTTTTCTTTTTTAGCTCCATTACTGGTAGCACTCTGAATACAGACAGGGCTCAGGATTATTTGCAGTTGTTTTCGGCCCTGCTCAGACAGGAGGCAAGTGCACCAGAGAGGTGAGTTAGGGGTATTCATTTGCTAGTATTGACAAGATTATATATATAGTGCACCATAGTAGTCTAGTCTCAAGTTAACCAAGGCATGAATCATGGCAACACATTCTGCTGCCAAAAGCATTGGCTACAGCCTCCCAACAGATTTAAGAACGAGAGAGAACTCGAGTAGATTTTCAGCTTTCAGATTTGTGCTTGCAGTGCTGCCAGGGAGAATAAAACATTGTTTATCTTGTAAACAAAGCAAACTTGATTTCCGAATCACTGAGTGAGGATAAATATGGAGACTTACAATGTCATTTTTACCTTGTCAGTTCCCTGACTACAATCGCATTTAAAAGTGGCAGGATATGCCTCCGAGCTGTCATAATGGAACATGTTACCTTGAAACACACCAGCAAAACAGATGTTTTCATGATAATGATCCAGAAAATAGCTGGCATCACTGCTTTGCTACTGATCTTTTTTATTTATTTATTTTTTTGGGTTCTTTTACTCTGTTGTTTTGGTGACATAGCACAAAGCAAACATTTGCAGCTGCCATACATGTGCACCTGGCATGGGGGGCATTGATAAGAAGATTGCTGATGAGGCTTGATACGTCACATTTTCTGTCTATGGAGGGAGAAAAAATGTCACTGGAAAAGCAGGGAGGCAAGAAGGGAGGTAAAGCATAGGGTGGAGAAGTGAATAATGCCAAGGAATAGGAAACACAGCAAATGCATGCTATTTTTGCATGTGAATGGGCGGGATTCCTATAGGAAGAGAAGGACAGTAGTGTCAGGTTCTTGGGGTTTTGGGTTAATTTTTTTTGTAAGATGGGGTGCTGGAACAGTACGACACAAGCAATCCATCATCTTGCCACTGGCAGGCTCAGTGAGGCTGAGGGGGAGTTTCAGGAGACCCTTCATGTACTGCTTCGTGTGAGTGTTTGCAGGGGGGGAGGTGGGGGAAGGGAACATGCATACTACCTCATTCCTTTAGCTCCCCCCATGAGTACCAGTTCAGGTCTCTTGGATAGTGCAGAGGGGCTGGAGGCAGCAATTCAGCTCCTTTGGAAGCATCTTACACCTCAAGGGCAATGGAGAGGATTCATTAGTAACGTGCTGAGTGCCGTGGCATGACGTGCTATGGAGGGCAATACTGCAGCCTTAGAACACACACACATTTATATTTATCCTTACTGATGTTTTCGTCAAAACACAGCGCAGACGAAAGGAACATGTATTCAATAAAAAACAGCTATCAATGCATTATTTAACATGCTGCCTCATAGCGGTATTTAGTCTGGCGCTGTACTCGTCGTTGGTTGTAATTACATATTTGCTCTACCAGTAGGGGCTTCATAAATGGATTTCAAAGCCATGCCGAGGACAATATTATTAGACTGATTCGATATTACTTTCAAAATCACTTTATTTCTGGCAATGTGAACTGACAACAAAATGAAAATATGTCTCAGTTACTTAAGATATTTTGTACATTTTTTTTCTTTCCACTTTAGCTGTGTACTCAGCTATCCCTGGATTACAGGAGTGCGTCATGTGAGGGACCCTGAGTGGCTGTTGCACTTAATATAAACCAAAAGCAAAATGTATTTAAATTGTTATATATGTATGCCCTATGACCAGAATCTTGGGGAAAGGATGGGAGAGGGAGGGAAGAACTGTTTTAGTGAAAAGGGGAAAATGCTACCACAGAGAGCTTCATTTGCATTGTTTAGCTATCCCAGATCTCTGGAATGACACTTGAGAGTTCACCCTACATACACACTAATGTGTATACACACACACACACACCTCTCACTATGTATACATATGGATGTAAGAGGGTGCGTGTGTGTATGAGAGAGCTTTAATAGCTTTACTTATCAACTTGGGTTCTGTAGACTAGGAGAAAGAAGTCTTTCTTGGTATTTCTAAGTAGCCAGGAAGTTGCTTAAGGGTTCTATGGACTTCTGGAATTGTTTTTGTGAGGATCTTACTGCAAGAGACAATGCAGGCAGAGAATTTGGCTGTGAGAGGTGAAGTAAGAGCTGTCACAGATGACTTGCTGAGTGGACTCCCCTGGGGCCCTGCCTACTCAGTACCTTAATAAAGCTGAATCATTAAGGTAGATCAGGTGGTGGCACATCCGGGAGGGATCAGACGAGCAGCTCCCCTGGGATGGAGACAGAATTATAAAACATTTGGATTATTGCTACCTGCTGATCCAAACTGTGAGAGAGGTTATGTGGTGTCGGTAAGAGTCTGCTTTTTTTTGTGCAACACTTGCTGTTGTGTAAGATGGGAGTTGCATTGAGTATTGCCAAAGTAATGGAGGTCAGGGGGATATTTGCCCTTCCTTTGCATATACATCCCGTGTCTAAGTTTTCACAAGTGTATGACTGCCTTGTCTTCCTCTAGTAACTTTATTGTTTATACACACTCTGCAAGCACTACTGAATGGGGAAATTCTGTTTTTTTCATGATACCCCAAAACAGTGCTTTAATTGCATACGTTACATTTTGTTTATCATGGTAGAGCTTAATGGTCAACTGATTAACCCTATTGGCTAGGGACAGACATTCAAAAAGCTTGAGCCTGAATGGATTCAATCTTTGCAGGTTAGTCTAACCTGCCTAGATTGAATCAGTTTGCAACTGTGCAGATATTCCCTCTGGACTGAGGAAATGCAGGCACATGGCTGCAGTGGCTCAGGCTAGAAGCGGGGGGAGGGGACACAAGAGCAGCCCTCCCTTCCCTTCCACAATGCTGAGCTGAGGTGGGGGGAGGAGTAACCAGACCATGAGCAGGATGCTCTGATTAGGGAGGGGTTCAAACCCACCCCAGCCTGCACAGTCCTAGGCTTTTCCCCTGCTTGCTGCTCAAGGGGCAGAAGTGTTGCAGCCCCCAGCCCTGGGTTAGCACTCTGAGGCAAAGGGGCGTGGGGGTGTGCAGTGCATGCATCCATTGAAGATACAAAGCTTTTCAATTTCCCTCTCCCTGCTTCTTCATACTGTCTACAAACCTGACAGGGGAAGGAGCCAGCAGGGAGCTGATAACACATCATTTATTAGCCCATCAACAAAATAAAAGCCCTTTCTCATTAGTTCAAGTTCTTGTTAAACAGCTTTCCCAGGAAGGAATGGAGCGACATTACCAGCTGACCTTTTGATTAGCTCCAAAAAGCCTTAAGTGGACACTGTTCTGTCCGCCTGTCCCAGTGAAATTGGAGATGGACAAACATCTCTCAGCATTAGCTAGCATACCATGTGCTTAGGGTCCATGGGGCTGGGGTCCATGATGTGGGAGATGGGAAGGAGTGGGGATCCCAGCTTGAGCAGCAAGCAGCAAGGGGAAAATTGCAGGGGGAAGCCAGGCAGACCTGCTGTCCCTGCAGACTCTGCCGGAGCTCCAGCCCAGGGAGCAGAGAGGCATAGCCAGCCCTGTTCTGTGGAGCAAACAGCCCAGCCCAGGGCTGTATAAAGGAGGTGTGGAGGACACGGTACTGGCACAGATAAGAAGGGCAGTTGTGGAGTGAAGTTTGAGAGACCTGGAGGGTCTGGGCAGAAGAGCATTGGAGCAAACATCAGTCAGCACCAGATAAGGAATGTCCTGTCACTATGGCAGTCTGTTCTTCAAGGCCATGTTTGTGTGGCCTTTGGAACAAGCCGAGAAGCACTTCTGAGAAAGAGAAATTCCACCTATACCCGAGCCCATAAAATAGGCATAATTGATGGGTTGGGCATGCACTCAAGTGATCCTCTCTCTCATGGTGTCTGTTGAGACCGATCACAGAGCTGCAAAACACCCTGAGGGCCAGCTAGGAGCATGCTCAAAAGTCTACCCTATCTCATTTCAGGTTCAAGCATCAATGGAAAGGGCTACTCACTTGGCCCTTTTCACCATATAGATCTAGCCTGAGTGGCTGAAGGTCTAGCTCTGGTTACTTCTGTAGTTGTATTTACTGGTTGAGTCTCTAGCTGGCTCCTCCCTTCAGTATTCCCACTGAGGTCATGTGATGAAGGGGAGGGGAGGCAAGATATGGGTTCTTCTATTCCCAGTGGTGGGGCTGTCTCCCCATTCTGGCCACTAGGAAGGAGTGTGGTCCCCTTTCCTCCTTCCAGTCTCTTGCTTGTCTGCTTCTCCTATCAGCTGTTCAGCGTTTCCAAGCTGGTAGGTGGAAGCTGGAGCCAGTTTAGTTATTTGTCAAGGGAGCCCCAAGATGCATTTGCTCTCATTTACACATGGCAGAAGTGTTTCCCAGGTAGAGTGTAAGCACATGGGGAGCCTTTATAGGGGCTGGAGCTGGGAAGAAGTGCTAAACCACTTCAGAATGAGAAGAAAGGAATAAGACCAAGAACTATAGAGTTTTCTGGGTTATGGAGCTTGCTTGTTGGGAGTTGCAGCCAGACCCATTTCAGATGCAGCACAAACTTTATAGCCTGGTTGTAAATGACTTGCCAGGCCTAGCATCCTGCAGTAGTGGTATTGTACTGCAGCTTGCATCAGCATTTCCAACATGAACGTGCCTTCTGGGATTTAACTTTGCCTTAAATATTTGTGTTTTGCTGCAACATGTCATGCAGTGATTTAAACTTAGTGCAAAAAGTCCAACACTGAAACTGCAAAATCAGTGGGGCTGAATGAGGAAAATTTGGACTAAGGGGAAACTTTACATACTCCCATTCCTATGCCATATATATAAAAGGTATAAATAAGTAAATATGGGGTGGCAACTCTCAATTTGAGCAGGTACAAACCCTGGCGGTGCTGTGTAGCTGTATTGACTCAGGAGCAGGACAGAGCAGGTTATGACTCTAGATCACAGTCTGGTTTCTTCTCCTTCCCAGCCTGAGGAAGAATATAACCTGTGCTATCCTGTTTGCTGATTGATTTACTCCCTTCTCCATACAGGTGCAGCTGTGTTGGCCAAAGTTTTGAAGGCAGGTGAAGTCTGAGCTCCCTTTTTAATGCTCACCTGTATGTGATAAGGGATGGGGGGAGGACAAGGTGGAGCCTGGGGTCTAAATCAGCATGGTAAAGGGACTCTATGAAACTAGTTGCTTAGAGCTTGTAGGGGGAAGTAGGAGACTTTAAGCTACAATTCTTCCATGCCTACAGTATTGCTCAGTGACTCGGGAGTCCTCAGGACAGTAAGCCTCCACAGTCACATCTCTAGCTTGCTGAGTTACCCCATTAGCTGTAAGTAAAAATCTTTTATATAGCATGTAAATATAAGGAGGTCTTCCAGTGCGGTGGAGATACTTAGCGTTCAGTATTGTTTCTCCAGTTCATTAAGATATACATCTCAGGACTTGTATTTCCCTTCAGGAACATCGAATTATCAGATTAGTCTGGTTTAAGTTTCACACATTTTTTCTTCTACTTTCTTGTTCTGGATTAATATAGATTTTTGGAGCCAAACAGTTTTAGAACAAAATAAAAATTCACTCAGGATCCTTCCTAGCCAGAAACCCTGAGGCTTAAAGTGAAGAATACAGCAGTTGCAGAGACTAGAAGCAATTGATAAGCTGCCTTTAGAAGAACATTGGTTTGTGGAGCTTTGCTGCTTCTAAGACATCTGTCGTAAGACCCTTCTTTTCTGTTCAGCTTGCGAATGACATCCTGAGTAGTGTCTTATGATCTTGTGTATTAAGGATGTCATCATAATTCCATTACCAGATCTTGCCATTTTTAATAGCTAGAAACCCCTCATTGACTATAGGGTCAGTCATGTATTTACTAGGCAACAGCAGCTTGGTATCAAAATAAAATGTATTGCATGAATTTGTTGTACAGTGTAAGACAGTAGAGAGCATGCATTATAATTCCCCTTCTGGACCTGTCCTTCAGATATGGTGAGTCTTTTCCTCTGAGTCCACTCAGGGAACATTAACTCTTCAACTCAAGCTATAGCTGCTCTTGCCTCTTTCTTTTGAACTGTTCAGATATAGATCAATGCAAAAGGACTCTGGTTGAAGTGCCTGAAAAGCATGACTGAGCATACTCCGTGTAGATAGTATCAAGTTCAGAGAACATCAAAGCCTGACTTAGCACCTGACTAAATGGTGGCCTCTCTTTGTACTTTTCTATTGCCAGAGGGGACCATTAAGGCTAGAGACAGAAGTTGCACATAAATTAGTTTCATAGTTTCATAGTTGGTCGGGTTGGAAGGGACCTGGGCAGATCATCAAGTCCGACCCCCTGCCATGGCAGGAAAGAGTACTGGAGTCAAACGACCCCAGCAAGGTGTTCATCCAACCTCCTCTTAAACACCCCCAGGGTAGGAGCCAGCACCACTTCTCTTGGAAGCTGGTTCCAGACCCTAGCCGCCCTGACCATGAAGTAGCGCCTCCTGATGTCTAGTCTGAATCTGCCCTCTGCCAGCTTGTGACTGTTATTTCTGGTCACTCCTGGTAGTGCTCATGGGAACAGGGACTCCCCCAATGCCTGCTGGTCCCCTCTGACTAGTTTGTAACAGGCCACTGGATCCCCCCTCAGCCTTCTCTTGTGGAGGCTGAACAGGTTCAGGTCCCATCGCCTCTCCTCATAGGGCCTGCCCTGCTGCCCCCTGATCATACGAGTGGCCCTCCTCTGGACCCTCTCCATGTTGTCCACATCCCTCCTGAAGTGCGGCGCCCAGAACTGGATGCAGTACTCCAGCTGCGGCCTGACCAGTGTCGTATAGAGGGGGAGGATCACCTCCTTGGACCTGCTCATGATGCATCTGTGGATGCATGACAAGGTGTGGTTGGCCTTCCTGACTGCATCCCCACACTGCCGGCCCATGTTCATTTTGGCATCAATGATGACTCCAAGATCCTTCTCTGCCTCTACACTGACGAGAAGGGAGCTCCCCAGCCTGTAGGTGTGGTGCTGGATCTTGCTCCTCAGGTGCATCACCTTGCACTTGTCAGTGTTGAAATCCATCCTGTTCTCATGCGCCCACCCCTGTAACCTGGCTAGGTCTGATTGCAGCCTATTCCTTCCTTCTAGTGTGCCCACATCCCCCCCACATCTTAGTGTCATCAGCAAATTTGAACAGGTGCTTTTTACCCCCTTGTCCAAGTCGCTGATGAAGATGTTGAACAGTGCAGGCCCAAGGACTGAGCCCTGGGAGACCCTACTGCCCACATCCCTCCAGGTCGGAAATGACCCATCCACCACCACTCTCTGGGTGCGGCCCTCCAGCCATCTGGTGACCCATTTGACTGTGTAGGTGTCGACACCACAGTCCCCCAGTTTTTTAATGAGAATGGGGTGAGAGACAGTGTCAAAGGCCTTCCTAAATTCCAGAAAGACTACGTCCACTGCTACCCCTGCATCTAAGGATTTGGTGACCTGGTCATAGAAGGCCACCAGGTTGGTCTGACAGGACCTGCCTCTAATGAACCCGTGTTGGTTGCCCCTAAGCATAATCTCCCCTGCTGGCCCCTTGTGGATATGCACCAGGATAATTCTCTCAAAAAGCTTACCCAGGATTGAGGTAAGACTAACTGGCCTATAGTGTCCTGGGTCCTCCTTCCTCCCTTTTTTTGGTTTAAGTGATCAGAAACTGGTTTAATCCTGTAACAGAACAGAAGCTTAGTGCACATAAACCAATTTCAAAATGGCTGAAACAGTTTTAGGATAAAGCTGGTTGAACATAGTATCGGATTTAAATGATTTGTTTCAAACCAGTTTATGAAACTTTCTTCTCAGAGCCCTTCCTGGTTCAAGTTAAATCACAGTCTCCCAGCATCCCAGAATGCTTTTCAGCTCTGGGCTATGCTGTCTGCTCCAGAGAGCAGACCTGGTTCCACCCCTCTGCTCCCTAGCTGGAGCAGTGAGGGCTTGCTGACAAAGGGGTGGGGGAGACAAGCCTGGCTGGAGATACATCCCAGTCTACAGGGGTGGGGGGACTGTCCCCCGCCTCCAGGCAAACCCTGGCTGGAGTTTGGGGCCAGGGAGGGGGTTAAATATCCCCCAAATTTACTTCTGGCTACACTGGGAGCAGGAAGAGGAAGCGATGAGCAACTCTGCAGAATCCTACTGCTGTAATTCTGGACTGCAAATCCTGAGACCTTGGGGGAAGCAGGAAAAGGAAGTGAACACTTTCAGAGAACTGTGCTCTAGCACCCCCTGGCTTCTGGCCTGAGCCACTGCAGGCATGTGGCTGCATTTCCTGAATTTGTTTCAATTTAATCTGTGTATTTTAGACTAACCTGCAAAGACTGAATCGATACAGCCTCGGGCTTTTTGGCTTTACCTAGCCTATATTATCTGCCACGTGAATTTAGCAGGTCTGTAATGAAATTAGCTTAAGGAGCCTGCTTACAATATGAAATTTGAGTTAGCTTTTTAGGTTTTTGGGTGGCTGTGTGTAAATTAAGGGGCACATGCAGCTTTACGTAAATAATTAAAAGGCTAACTTGTAAGACCATCCAGCATGTGCACATGCTGAATGACCATATGATCACTTTACTCTAACCTTTGTTCATAACGTCCTCCGTGTTTTGTCACCCGCCCTTACAGTGACATGTTGAATGTAGTGTCCAAATCTTCTGTGCAGATAGAGTACCTATGAATAGGTCTTTAAGTGTCAGTGGGAATATTCCTGTTAACAAGGTTTATGCCAGGCAGGAAAATGTCCTTTCACTAAACTCTTTTGGATTCTGGGAAGTGTCTTGTGTTTAAAGTCTGCTATAAGTAATGAGAAATAACTAATCATCTCCTGAGATGCCCTGTAGCACCACAATGCACCCCACAAGATTTGTCAACACCAACACCAGAAGCAGTGGCCTGTGCAGAAGGTTTGACTGGAGATACGACCAAGAAGAAAAATTAACCTTCCACCCCTAGTAATTAAAATAAACATTAATACTTGTTCCTTGAGCATGTTACATCCTCAAAGGCTGTACATGTGTTAATTAACCCTTGCAACAGCATCATGTGGTTGATTGTGATCCATTTCCATGTTGATGATGGAGGGGATTTTAAAAGCTTCACTTTTAAAAGTGACCTCTCATTCTAAGTGCCGTAGTCTTTAAAAAAAGAATAGCAGGGATCGCTTTTTGAAATCTGGACCAAAATTCCTAAGCCAAGATCAAAAAAAGAATTGATGCGACAGCCAGATAATACTTTCAAGTCTTGGTCTCCTATGCTGGTACAGGTACATGGCAATATTTTATAGCAGAGAGCATGTGTGAGCATGATATTGTCACCCAGAATGACAAAGGCAGCTGACAAGGGTGCCACTGGCATGATGCAGTTATCAGCCTGGGAAAAAATAAGCAGTTCAGTATTTGCCAGGTAAGCTTGGAGCTGGCGGCAATCTTAGTATCTTTGAATTGTTTGTTTTTTATTCTCGCTTAAGTTTTAAAAAAGGCCTTTGTGGGATTGCCACACTTTCCTTCTGTTAGTTTTCAGTAAATAATTTTATTAAAAATGACCATATTCCCAATATCTGGAAAGCCACCTCTAAAACAAAGCACTGCAGGACCCAATTCTGGTTCCATTATAAAACAATAGACGTTAATGTTGCTTATTTCCAAAAGGACCAAAATTAGCGAGAGGAATTTGAATCAAATGTCCCCCGTCTCTTCTGCTCTCCTTAGCCTTGTCTGGCATCCACATCTTATCATTCCCTTCCACATAGCTCCTCTTTGGAAAGAGATAGCGATTCAGTGACTTCTTTCTGAATGTAAGGCTTCTTATCGTCATCTCAGCTGGCTCCACAAGCCTTGGGGACACACTCAGGAATGCTGGTAAAAGCAAGCCTCGCAGGCTAACAGCATGCAAGAACGTGGGCATTCTTCTTTGAGTTCACTGTCAAGGCATGAAAATGTCTGTAGCATTAACTGGTTTCTTAATAATGCTGGTGTGAATTGATGCAACAACACTATAGAGGCAAGCTGTAGATCTGTGCCGTGGAGTCCAAGTAGATGATAGAAAAAGCAGATTTCTGACTGTAAAATGTACTATGTGGAACAATGCAACCTAATTCTTTCTCTCAGTATTACTGGAATTGAGTGCCACCAGGTGTTCGTGTATGTGCATGACAGGGGATGCTGATTACACGCAGAATCTTCTTCTTCCCTAGTTTGCTTTTATGAAGGATGCAATGGGCAAAATGTGCCTGTGGGGGCTAGAGTAGGAACTTTGGAGGCATAAAAGTGCTGACAAGGCTTAGCTAGAATCTTGCCAGAGCAGTCACGTAGGAAAAAAAACTAGTGGGGATGCCCTTGAGGGGGAGAGGAAGTTCTGTTTAGGTCTTTCCTTTTCAGAGTAGCAAGGAAATGGGAGTCAGGAAGCAGTAAGAAGCTAGGAAACCAACCATCTGACCTACAGCTCGCAAGGGACTTTTCTTTTTTTTTTTTCTTTTCCTCTTTCTGACACAGACTAACACTATTCCTTTGTTTCCTGTTTTCCTCTCTGTCTGAAATGCAGTGAAAAAAGCTCTGGTCCTTATTCTAGGTTTATTGGGTCAGGACATGAAATCTGGACTCTGTGGCCACACAAGTCCACATCCAGACAAGCATGGACAAGCGTGAACATCTGTGCTGACCCCAGCAGCCTTACCTGGGGTCCTGGGGTCGGGGAAGCTACAGCGGCATCACTCCTGCAGCTGGGAGCCTGGCTGGAATCAGGCAGTCGGTTTTGGGTGGCACACATTGCCTTTTTTCTGTATGAGTTTTTTGACCCCATGATCTCCCGGGGTTAACCCCCCCCCCCCTACTCTGCAAGGTAGCAGTATGGGGAACACCTAAATGTGTTGTGCTGCAGACTGGCTTGTCTGGATCCGGCCTGTGAGTGCATCTACACATGTGCTTTACTGTGGAGCTGACTAATCAGCTCCACAGTAAAGCGTCACCGTCTACATGTGCAGCAATATTAGAGCACAGTGAATTAATTAACTCTGCTGTAGGATAGTACTTTCCGGGACAAATACTGTCCTACAGTGTAGTAGTTACATGCACTGAAAAACTTGTGCAGATTGTGGCTGGGGCTGGCTAGGGCATGAGGGTGCTACATTGCAGGGACTGCCTGTCCCTTTAGCCCCAAACTGTAACACGCTCGTGCCTTAGCCAGCCCATCTGAAGCACGATGAGCTGGGGCGGAGCAGCCCCAGGCTGGGAGGCCGACCCCCTGAACACCTTGCCAGCCTGGGGCTGCTCTGCCCCAGCTCAATGTGCTGTGGTCCTGGGTGCACATGTAAATGCTGTGACCAGGAGAAATTGCTACGTGTTAATTGTAAATGTAGATGCACCCAGTTGAGAGCAGTGGCAAACTTCCCATTAACCTTGATGTGCTAGGATGGCACTCTTTGTGTAAATGTTCCTGCATAGCATGGATACTTATATAGGCTTTTCCAGCTCCATATTTATGACAGCAATAATACCTTCAAGACGCATGAAGGGTTTTGTGACAGCTTTCTTGCCAGCTGTGGGACCTCCAGCTGAGATTAGAATGAACTGCAAAATTTTTGTCTTTGACCTAAGCCAAAAGGAAACAGTTCTCTTGAATAGGAAAGACATGGCGAGTAACATGACATCTGAATGCTTTGCACTGTCATTTACAAAGTAGGTATAAAATGCTGCACCTCGGAATTACAGTGGTTTACATGTACCATACCAAGTAAAAATATATATATATTCAATTGAATGAATAACACTTCAGAAAACTTTTAGTAAAAGTAGAATTTTTCCAAGTAGGTAATCAAAATGTTTCCTTAGAAAAATACATTTAATTGTATTTTGCCTTTGAACATTACACTAAATTGGGTAAAGTGCATGTTTTTTACTGCTGTGTACCTGCCATTGAGGGAACTTAAGCTTTTCACATTATTAAAATCTATATAAAATACAATTGTTAATCATTGGGAAAAATCCGTGTTTAAAAAAACAATGGGCCCCTTCATGAACTAATACCTACATTTCCCTGTGTTTTGATTTCCTAGTGCTTTTACTAAGAGATTCCACCGATCTGATATCCAAGTTCATTAGAGCCAGGTAACCCAAAGGGCTGGAATTGTCAGATATGTACGGCTTATTAATACAAAGAGAGATAAAACTACATTTGACTTTAGCTTTTATGTAAGTAAAAAAAAAAATACAATACGGTATTATAAAAAGAAATCCAGTGCAAACATTATGTACAGTAGAGATCAATATAGTGTTACTTTGCATAAATTTAAACAGATTGCAAAACAATTATTGTTATAGGAAATACCAACATCTACAAAAGTAACTTTAGTTGTTAATCTAAACAGTTTCATGACTAACTTTACAGTTTTGCAATTCAGCATGTAATTATTCATGAAAATCTTAAAATATAAGTAGTATTAGTAACATGTTCCCTAGTTGAACCTCACTAACATACACTGCTGACTGGATTTAGGAAATTGGAGCCTGAGTGAATGAGTGCAATAAAAATAAAAGCAAGGATAAATGATTCAAAATTTGCATTGCACACAACGTGATCCAAAGCCTAGTCAAGCCAATGGAAAGGATCCCAGTAAGCTTTTGGTCAGGCCTGTGTTTGATAATTGTAGCACAATCTGAATTATTGATAATAGCATTGAGCAAGCTGTAATCTGCTGTATAGTAAATTTTTAAAAATATTGACGTGCTAATAATGATACCATGCAGCACTTCCTTCCTATTATGTCCTTGCTAAGAAAACCTACATCACTGTGTCTAAATTATGGGGGGGTGTGGATTAGCAAAATGCAAATTAGTGAGATTCCACTACTCTGGTTAAAAAAAGTGTTATCTGGGTTAGTTATTGTAATATAAAATCCAATTTTAAATAGATCAACTGAGCTAAATCATACATTTTCAGTACAGAGTCTGCAAAACTGGGTATCTGGTTGGCAGGGCCCTGCTTCCAGTAAGATTAGTGGGAGTCTTGCATCAGTGAAGGCAGGAGTCGGTCCATTGCCATCACAGGAGATGGTATTGCAAGATCGCGCAAAACTGCAATATGTGCTTAACGTTAGGAAGTAAACTCCATTGTCCTGAACAGGATGACTCCCTCTCGTGTGAAGCTAAGCATGTACAAGCCTCAGGCACAAGGGGTTATTGCACCCCAAAATCTTGCTTATGTTCATGCTTTGGTCTTTTATGACAGACAGTGAAGTATGTAGGTATATGATGTTCTGGCTTGGAATTCTCTACTATTTTTTAAGCGGAAATACCCATTCTACAGTACCTGCTTACAAAGAAAGTCAATAGTTTCACAGTAGTGAGGCCCTTTATTTTTTTTCCCTGAAATAGCAACATTCTATCAGCTACGATAAAAAGAAAACTTACTTAAAAAATTAATGAAACCCAACAAGCTGCTCAGCCTGTGACGTAGTGGTTGCACTCTAGTAAAACCTTACAGACCTGAAGTCCCGACATTCCCTCTGTTCCTTAAGCTTCCTGTCCTGCAAGAGATATTCAGCTCAGCAGCACTGAGATCCTTAGAAAAAAAGACTTTGTAAGCTAGTAAGAGGAATGTTAATGCTCCAGGACTGTGTCTAAAATACACAGTCTGGCTGTTAATATTGATAATTATCACTAAAAATCCTGAAGAGGTCTGTGTTTCACCAAGAGCCCATATTTGGATCAGAAGGGTATTGAAGAAAAGTAGTCGGGGGATTGCAAAGAAGGGACAAGTCCTGCCTCTCTGAATAGGATGAAATAACCTCTAGTATTGAATGATAGACATTAGCTTCTCTTACTCTGCTGTGTGTAGGGTTTATCCATGCAAAGTGTTACAGGAGGCAGGGCAGACCCATGGGTTGGGGCAACAGGTGGCTCCATAATGCTCCTAGTCTGCATTTCTAGACCCTTCTGCTCTAACACTAGATGATCTTGATTGTGTATTTAGAAACTGGACAGGGGAGGAGAAGAGTGGAAGAGAGACATGAAATAGGGAGGAAGTCATAGACCATGTGGCTTCTGCCCAGGTAAGTGTCAAATGCTTCTCAGTAGTGAATCAAAAGGAGTGTCACTGGAAGAATCAGTGTCCTCCCAGGTGTCAAGTCTGGAGGAGTGGGGCAAGAGCTACAGTATCTTTTTTTTTTTCTTAAAGGATTTCTTTGTACTTCTTTCTGATCTCATATGCTTTGGGTTTCTTAGTGTCTGCAATCCTAGTGGTAGCCAGTACTGCCTGGGTAAGGAGCTGTCACTCCTCCTTTGTGCACTGGCAGCATATTGGCTTTACTGTCTGTTGCTAGGGGGAGGGGAAACTCAGTTATTTTGGACTTAATAGACAAAATCTATAGTTGGTTCTGACCCATACAACTCAGCTAACATTTTAAATCTGGGTCCCCAGTCATTTAGAAAGTCATAATCAGTGTCCGAGTCTGAGGACCCTGACTCCAAAGAACTGAGAGACTCTGCAATGGACTCAGCTCCTTCATAGCCATAAATGTGAAGGGTGTCATATGGCAGCAAATCCCCATCATTGTCAGCTTCATCCTTCTTCACCTCAATCATAATTTCCATTTCCCCAGTGCCAGAATGTCCATTTTCTGCGGGCTTCTGGATCTGTGCATACGGGGAGAGCGCAGGTTCCAGGGTCAGCCTTGGGGGCTTCATGGTGTTCTTGCGGGCGGAGTTGAGCACAGACACGTCGTAGCTGGTGGTGTCCATTTCACCGCCCCCTTCCTCGTCATAGGTGACAAGCTGCTCATGGATTTCTGCCACATTATTCCTGAGAACATTCAGGTCTTTCTTATGCCTCTTTCTCAGGAAAAGTAGCAACGTGATAACTGCAGACAAAACATGGCAAATTTATAAGTGAAGGTAGATGGAAGTAAGTGGAGAAAAAACAAACTGCGTTCGGAACTTAAAACCGGCTGAAGTTCCACTTACAGGAAATATAAGAATTCAAAATGGCATTTAACTGTAAAATCTGCTTATACGCATACATCTGGACTAGGGACAGACATTCAAAAAGCCAGAGCCTGAGCTGATTCAACTTTTGCAGGTTAGTCTAACCGGCCTAAGTTGAACCAGTTTGTAACAGGACAAACATTTTTTCGGGACTGAGGAAATGCCAGCCAATGCCTGCAGTTGCTGAGGCCAGGAGCCTGAGCGCTAGAGTGTGCCCTCGGCTGCAGGGAAGTTGTGCTAGGAGCGTGCGGCCAGTTTGCTGCTCGGTCTGTGCTCAGGGCAGCATCCAGCAGAATAAGCCCCCTCCTGCTGGGAGAAAGCTGGCCGCAAGCACAGACCAAGTGGCGGCTGCAGACCAAGTGGTGGGCTGACTCAATCTCGACTCTTCCTGGCAGGAGGGGACTTATTCTGCTGGAGGCTGTCCCAAGTGCAGACCAAGTGGCAGCTGTGGCTGGGCCGAGCAGACCTGGTTGCAGAGCCCGGGGGCAAAGTAAGGAATAACCCTGCTCCCTGCCCCCCCACCCCCCAGGAGCTCTGCTGGCGATGTCTGGCCATGGCCCTGCCCCTGTCCAGCTGCTGGAGCAGTGAGGGGGGAGCAGCAGCCCCCATCCCCCTTTCCCCAAGAGCAAGCCTCTTCCATGTGGGGGCCGCACTGCAGGACTGGCAGAGCTGCTACGGAGCGCAGTGGCGCTGACAGGTCCTGGATGGCTCTGGCCCACTCTGGGCACCAGTGCTGCCATATGCATCCTGCTGCAGCTCTGCCCACCCCTCAGTACAGTGCCCCTGCCAGGAAGAGGCTTGCGCTCCCTGACATTATGACGGGGGCTGAGGCCCCCAACGCTGGCCCTGCCCCCTCCCGCTGCAGCGGCGGGGCAGGGGCATGGCCAGAGAGGGCCCTTGGGGAGGGGGCGGGGGGAGGGACAGGGGTTATTCCTCCTCCTTCTGGAACAGACATTGCATAAACTGGGTTGAGCTAAAGTAGTTAAGTCTGATACTACATTCAACCAGGTTTATCTCAAACCAGTTTCAGACATTTTAAAACTAGTTTATGTGCACTGAATGTCTGTTCGGTTACAGGTTTACACCAGTTTCGGATAACTTAAACTGGTTTATGTGTAATGTCTGTCCCTAGCCCTGGACAGTAGTGGTCAGCTGTAGTGTTCATATCTGTGTCTCCTTAGAATTTTATTTTAATAGCATCTGGAGACTGATCCTATATTCATTAAGAGAAAATAGGTCCCAGCAATGCAAGCTCTTCTCACACGACCTTCCATTGTATCTGACATGGAGGATATATCCTTTGATAGTGGTTGAGCCTACTTTTCTGTCTTGTGTTTGGCTTAGTGAGTCGAACACCTGGCCACCAGACACTGGGCTTAGATAACCCAATCATTTTACATAGGACATCAAACAGTAATAGCTTTCACCCTTCTGTACAGTCCAAGTTCCATCAACCCATCCATTGTGCCAGTAATCCCATATTAAGTGCTATTTTTAATTTTTTTTTAACCATAATGACCTCCTATGCTTCTCTAGCTGGATTTCTAGGTGCCAGTTTTGCAAAGGCAGTTTCTCTGCTTCCTCCATCAACAAAATCCTTTCATAGATTACCATAACCTATGGTTGCTGTAATGTAATACATTATAGTAAAATTGATACTGTTTTTATTGTAGTGTTTCATCTTGTGCCTGTACCATTTTGTAATTTTGAGACAAGAAACCTGTTACCTCTCTGGAAGAAATCAGCTCCTGTCATACAGCTGCCTAATAATGCTGAGCAAATACTACTGTGGCAAAATTACCATTGCTCCTTTGAAACTCTTGTGATACGGCAAGCAAAAAGTAAGGGTTTGCTGAAAGAATTTATTCAGCAAACTCCTTTTAACGTGTTCCTGTCTTCCCGGTCACTTGATGAATAGAAAGCTCCAGAAGACCCCAGTTAAAAACCATGCCTCAAAAGCAAAATATATTTGAAGTATCAAATATTTACCAATGATTGTGAGGATGCAGACAAAAATTGCCACCAGTGCCTGAATACTAACTCCAACCATCTTAGCACTTGCTTCACAAAAAGTGACCTCTCCTCTTTCATTACACTTGCAGATGCTGATGGCAAGTGTATTTGTGCTGGTAAGTGCAGGCTTGCCGTTGTCTGATATCATAACAGTCAGGAAGTGGGTTTTAGCGAGTTCGCGATTAAACTGTCCATATTTGACAGTGACATTTGCTGTATTATCTGGAAAAAAGATAATGGCATTTAATTAAGTGGTACTCTAATGGCCTCATTTTCTTTATAGATTATCAGTCGTCTGATGTGTCTTCCCCTGAGGCTAAGCATGCCTTTACGGAGTGCACAAACATTTGAGTGACCACGAACACCACTTTTTCAGTAGGTTGAGCCTTAATAACCTGTTATGAATCTCAGTCACCCATGAGGACCCATCACAGTCCTTGTGGCTTTCATCCCATACTTCCTAAATCCTCTCTCTTCCTATCTGAGGAAATTCACTGAAGGGATACAGTACCATGATTATCAGACAATGTGAAGTTGCTGTCTTCTGTGTCCAAGGAATATTTAAAGAAAACTCCAGGCAACATTTCATCCTTGTCAGTAGCTGAAATCCTGGTGACTACCTATAAAGATTTAAAAGCCCATCATAATTTTTAGACATGCACTAGACAAAAACACTCACAGTATAATATTGTAGCTTAAAGTTGGACTTCATGCAGCATTTGCAGTAAATATCAGGGCAGAACTGCCTCTGGGGGCTCCTCTCTGCACTGCAAAAGGGGGACTAATATGCCTAGCACACAGTTGTATAGAAAGAGGAAGCTTCCTTCCCTCTTATAACCAATTGGGCTCACTGCCTGGTGTGGAGCAAAGAACAGTGATACTGGTGTATAATATCCTTTTACTGCCCTCTCCCAGCATACAAATCTGCATCATGGCTTTTGTGTTCTCCGCAGCATTGGGCGGTAAGATCCAAATAGCCTCAGTCTAACAGAGGCAGGTTCTTGCTCTTTCCTTCATGGCTATGTTATGGATAACTGCAAAGTAGCCATAAAAGAATAAGTTAATACTGTAATCATTTAACTATTTTAGGGGCTTAATGGATTCAGGAGTTGGAATCTTGTTGAAAGGCTCCTTGTTGAAACTTATGCTCCTAAATCACATGCTTACTTTTGAAATTCCCCAAGTATCCAATGCACAATATATCGAATGCAATACAGTAGATGAATATGTATGACAGCAACTATAAATTGCCTGCCAAATGTGCATTAAAATCAAATTAAGGGTCAAATTCTACCTTGGGTGCTCAGCTCACATCTTCCCTTTTGGCCTAATTTGATACTAACACTACAAATGAACAAAAATCAAGGAAACAGCAGGTAATTGTTGCTAAATAGCTCAAGAATACAAATGCCAACCTTTTGGTACTGCTGAAAATTGTAACTTGGTGCAGTAAAGAATATACTCAGGTATGTTTTCTGCTGACTGTTTTTACATAGCATGGTTTCTGCATAAGGCAATACTGGGCAGATGATGGAAATAAGCTGTTGGTGCTAACTGCTACCTTACAGGGGTTAAATGAATGATGATATAACAGCTAATGCACGTTCATACCACTGACCTTGTGTTAGATAGGGAGTGGTTATGCAATCTGTATGTATGTGGGAATGGGGTAAGTGATGGAAATCTGTGTTGTAGCATCCAGAAAAACTGTAGCAGAGTTTGTTGTTGACAGTTTGGGCATATGTGCAGTCATAGTTTCATGGTTTCTAGAGTCGGAAGGGACCTGAGCAGATCATCTAGTCCGACCCCTGCCACAGCAGGAAAGAGTACTGGGGTCAAACGACCCCAGCAAGATGTTCATCCAACCTCCTCTTAAACACCCCCAGGGTAGGAGCCAGCACCACTTCTCTTGGAAGCTGGTTCCAGATCCTAGCCGCCCTGACCGTGAAGTAGCACCTCCTGATATCTAGCCTAAACCTGCCCTCTGCCAGTTACTCCTGGTGGTGCTCGGGGGAACAGTGACTCCCCCAATGCCTGCTGATCCCCCCGACTGGTTTATAACAGGCCATGGAGCTGTCACTAAAGGCAAATGGAGATCTGAAGCCTTGATTCCCAAACTGAGAATATTTTTTTCTTCTGTGACTGAAGGCCTATAGTAAAGTATTAGCAAAAAGACCTCTCAGGCATTACCTGTCCTGGTTCAGCATTTTCGCATACTCTGGGCTCCTCTGGATAACTCAGTTCTGGAGCATTGTCATTCACGTCAGTAACCTGGATATGAATGAGCGCCTGCGATTCTTTGTCTGACAGAATATCTGAATAAAATAAACGTGAAATTTATAAATAAGCAAAATCATTTTAACATCTAGAGTCTGCACCCAAGAGCCTTGTTGGTGCCTGGGTCCTTCTGTGGTACATCAGCATAATATACAAGGACACCGCAGAATATGGGGCTGGGGTTTATTTATTTTTCTTCCCTAGTCTGAGTAGTTAGATGTGAACATGATCCACTTGTAGTGTGTTTGTCTTTCCATGCTTAGGCCCATCCCTCCAAAAGAGAGAGAGTTGGGAAGTTGCTTATGGCCTCCTGATCCTTTGTGCTGGACCCTGTGTAGACACTCCTTTTTCCCAACTTGGCTCTTACCATGGGAACAATGGAGGGGTTTGGCCTGTGAAGTAGTTAATGTGGCTTCTCTATACATACAGTCCTCAAATGGGGACATAAGTGGTGTGGTGGAGGGGAACTTGGGCTCGCTAACATGAATACGAACATGCTCATTGTCATTATGGGTGTGGAATCAAACCTGAGAATTTTTAGTTTTACTGCTACTTTGAGCACTGAAGTAGAGGTTGGGACAAGGCTAGGCTACAGTAAAGCTATGCAAAAGTACATTGGGTTTAGCAGGAGCATAGTAGGTTTTAAGAGAAGGAAGAAAAGGAGTTTTGTGCCGTCCAGCATTAGCAGATTTGAATGGCTCTGATAAGGCAGATCTGCCTTTACATAGGTCCTTCTGCCTTAACATGCTGAAGGAATAGCTGCTTTTTTGAACTGCTTGTTGTATGGCACTCATGGGATTCAGTCCCGCTTACTGGCCTCAAGACTGATCCACTGGTGCCGTACTTGTCTTTCTCATGCTTATCCTGGTTAAGAAGGGGTGTGATTTTTTTCATAGTAGCAATGGACCGGTGCTGACTGAAATGTTCTTGGCTCTCATTGTAGATATGGTTTGATGTGGAAGTTTGTAGTTCAGAAACATCTGATGGTATTTGCAGGAACAATTACTTTATTCAAAGGGCGGGGATGTACTAACTTGCTGCAAATACTGTGTGTGACACTTTTCCCTCCCCCACCTAGGAACCAGGTTTCTTAGGCAGCGCTTACTCTTGTCAACGAGCTCCACGGCTCTTATGGTTATGTTATACCAAGCACTTGTTTCTCTGTCCAGAGCCTGGTTGAGAAAAACCACTCCCTTATCTGATATCTTGATGTAGTTTCCAGGAGGGCTTGATATCCGAGGAATATATCTGCATTTAGTTAAAAAATATAAAACTTTGTCAAAATCATAATGGTATTACATTGTGTAATATTTAGTTCTTCATAGGAGAGGGTTAGTACATTGTTATATGATAAATTGAATTTACTATGCAGTTCTGATACTTTATCTCCATATTGTCTCTTTATCTGTGCCCACTGGGATTATTTATAGTTTCAAAAACCATTCACTAAAAATCTTTACAGATGCAGGTTTCATTTTATTAAAATCCTGCCCTGCATATAGAACTTCCCCCTCAAATTATGCTGGCTCTAATATAGTAGTGTAACACATTTTGTATCAGTTATAAAGGTTCCCGCATTTGCTTTAATACATTTTGGTTACTACTTTGCCAATAGTCTATTTTGTTTTCACAAAGGTGGTTATTACCATAAAACCTTACAAATACAGTCTATGGACTTATAATGAAAGAAATACTCAGAAATGTGCAGTTTCACTAATGTGCATGTGCTATCAGTCACTTTATGTGGTATTTATGTGTTGGTAATCGGACTGCTTGTGTGCAGTTTGTTGTAGCTTTATTCAGAGTTGTGGTGTTTAAACATGTGAATTAGATATTTTTGCATATGCACTTTTGAAACGTCGGTTATATCTCTGGGTCTCTTAAAACGGTCAATAGTTCAACAACATAGTTTACTAAACCTAGTGTCACGTCCACCGTGGTGTTACCTAATTGCCCGATTAGCTGCATCGGGATCCCTTGCAGAAACTGTGCCGATTGGGTTGTTTTTTTGAGGGTTATTTTCTTCTACTTTGAAAATATATAATGGCTGAGTGAAGACAGGAGGTTCATCAACATCAAGAACTTCAATAGTAATCGTTGCAATGCTTTTGTTTCCACCAGGCTTGTAATAACGAGGAATAACTGTTGGATCGGTTGCTTCAACATTAAACTTGTACTCCTTTATTTCTTCGTAGTTTAATGGCTAGAACAAAAGATAAATATAGATATCCATGCTTTGGTAATGTCTGAGCACATGTAGCATTAGCATTACCCTGAAGAACCATACTGGAAATACTAACATTTCTAACTAACCAAAAGGCTTCTCAGTTTGGCTTGCCCACTATGGGCAAGGTAGAGTTCAGCATTCATTCTACATGTTGTAAAAGCAGCTGAACTTAAGGGCTGATGTACATTTCTTGGCAGAAGAGTTGTGTGCCATTCAATGCCAGAAACGTCAGCATATCCATGAGAAAACAGTTTGATCCGGAAAGAAAAATTTGGCTGTGGTTCTTTTTTTTATTTTGTGAAGGGTCAACATTTTATTTCAACATACAAGCTGTGAACCTAAATGGCTTTTACATTTTTTTTAAAGTCTGCTTAGGGCAATGGAAATGTTAAAATATCACAGAATCATAGGAGATTAGGGTTGGAAGGGACCTCAGAGGGTCATCTAGTCCAACCCCCTGCTCAAAGCAGGACCATCTCCAACTAGATCATCCCAGCCAAGGCTTTGTTTAACTGCATCTTAAAAACCTGCAAGGATGGAGATTCCAGCACCTCTCTGAGTAACCTGTTCCAGTGCTTTGCTACCCTTCTAGTGAGAGAGTTTTTTCTATTGTCTAACTAAAACTTCCCTTGCTGCTGCTTGAGCCCATTGCTCCTTGTTCATTAATCTGCCACCACTGAGAACAGTCCAGCTCCAGCTTCTTTGGACCAATAAAATTAGTATGAGTCCCTCAGTCCTCGTGTATTGTTGGCACCAAGTGGCCACTTGTCAGTGTCATCTCTGCCTTCAGAGGGGAATACACCTATGGCACATCCTGTGCAGATCAGGGCAACCGATCCTGCCAGCCTCTATCTTTGCTTCCTCACCCCCTTTGAAGACCTGTTCATTACTTCTGGGTCTCACCCTGACTCCCCCCACCCTCCATAGGCAAGGTCATTGTTTGATGCTTGCTTTTTCCTGGAGGTTTCCTTTTATAAAGCTGATTAGTCTTAACTGCCATTCCAAAACAAAACCTGCTTAGTTCACAGTCCAATCAACTACTCTAGGCCTATTTGGAGCAAACAGGTACTAGACATACACAGTCCCTACAAACAGAACCCCAGATGTTCAAATACTCACCTTACCTCATCAATTTGCATCAAATCCCCCCCTTAATTTGCAGTTTTAACAGAGGGCCCTTAATGCTGGTCCTCTCAGAAGTTCCTGGGCAAGAACCTAAACATTTCTGGCCCTCATGGCTCTGGAGAGAGGCTTGAAGACATGAAAGCAGCATACCCATACAGTTCACAAACCAGTAAGTAAACAAAAAGACTTATTAGGTGTAAGCCAGTCTTGTGATTTTTTTGGTGGGAGGCAGGTTTTTTAGGGCCTAAGGGTGACGATGCTGTAGCGAATGTAGAGAGTCTCTCCATTATAAGTGAAATAGGGGAGCCACCTGTGATAAAGGACCTTTGGGAGAATTCAGGCTCCCTAATAGCAATTGTTGGTGGTAATGGCAAAACCCTGAAAAAAACGGGGAAGAGTGGGAAAGGGTAGTGTGGCTGAGAGTAGGCCAAGTGTTAAACACATAATGGAAAACAGACATTGTCTTTGTGCCACCATAAGAATTTGTATGGCCAAGCAAATGGATGTCCATGCCCCTTGGACCACTAGTCATTTGATTGGGAGGTCTCAGCCCGGGGACCAGATTGGAGTTGGCTTTCCCTGCGTACAGACGTTCCCTGCGGATGCATCTCTGTTAAGTGGGAATGCGTTGCTCGTTGACCCAGTAGGCAACCTGCATTTTGCTTGGTGAAGCAGATGAGCTGTGCTGTGATACACTGTGGCACAGCTGATCCACTTCATCGGTGATGTCTATTTCTAGCCAGCGAGAACAAGGAAAGCAAACTGACCCTGGGGGTTGGCCGTATTTTAGAACAGAGGTATTGCAGAACGTGATGATTTTACTTTTGTACTTTGACACCAAACCCCGTCCCCAAAAACATCACTTCAGCCAAAAGATCAAAGCATTAAAAACAGTCGTTCACTGAAGCACCCACATACCCGATATAGTAAGCCGATGGGAAACTGATATCTGACAAAATAAGTCTCGGTTACACCCTGTTGAGGATAAAATTTTCTAACGTGATGATGATGAATCGACTCACTTGTTAACTTACGAACTAATAGAAACATTGGACTGTCGCATTAGCACTCTTTTGAATGCGAATTCTAACAGCAGCCTAGATGTCAACTGTTAATGCTATGCATAGCAATCCTTTTTTGTCATGGGGAACCATACCTTTTGTGGCTTAATTATTCCTTCATTTGTGGATGGAATGGTTATAATCTTAAAGGTATCCCGGTAGTACCCACGGACTAAATTGTATGTGGTGTTTCTGTTTTGTGGCTCATCAATATCTACCACTTCCAACCTGCCAACTTCACCTTTTATTGGGGTGTTTTCAGGTACTCTAAAATGAAATGATTCTGTTTAAAAAAAAAAAAAAAAAAAAAAGCAATAGTGAGTTTTTGTTAATGATTTACATTATGGATAAAAATTAAGATCAACATTTTTTGACAGGGAATCCAAAGGCTACTTATCCTTACAGACAAAAGGTTTTTTTTTGTTTTCAATTAAAAAATCATGGCCCCTCAAAATGTCAAAATGCAGTGCAGAATGAAGGAGATAGTATTGAATTGGTGCATTCTGTCCTAGATGCACCTCAAAGCTGTGCCCAAAGCAAGGGGCCGGGGTTGGAGTGGAATAGTAAAAATGTGTTGAATTTACAATATTCTAAATAGTTTTTTAGGCAGTAATAATTTTGATTGTATGAACTCTGATAAAACCATTTGCTTTGTTTTGAGTATTAATTCTGCAATGAAATATGTGCATAATCCTTACCTTTTTTAAACGTTGGGAAGTTGTCATTGATATCCAACAAAGTAATAAAGACTGTTGCAGTGCTTGCTTCTCTACCAGTATTCCCTAAAGAGTCTTTTGCTTTCACAACTATTTTATAGGTAGATTGAGCTTCTCTGTCTAAATTAGCAGTGGCTGTAGAAATCACACCTAAAAAAGCCATGTGAAAGATGACTAGACATTCTAACAGGACTTGTTACTTAAACTTTATTGCAATTTTTTTTTATTAGATGTCATTGATGTTGTTAGCATTTGGACTATATATGCTGTGGTTATAAATCTAATCTCTGCAGGAGGAAATATTCTGGATATTTGATACAGTATTTTATCTCCCTAGATATTAAATATGTATATATACCAACTAAATACATATAACTGGTGGAGTCAGAGCAACTAAAAAAAACCCTTGCAGGTTGTTCTCAGTTGTTACTGTGCTACCTTTAGTACATATAGATATACTACCTTTGTTGCTGTAATGTTGGTATGCATGACTGCAGTCTCCCCAAATTCTGCTTTGATCCCTTTCCCTTACATGATCTTTTGCTCTGCTTTCTGCTCTCTGCCCCATGCTCCCTAACCAAGGTGCTGCTTTGCTATCTCCCTTCTCAGCATTCATCACACAAACGCTTGTGGTTTATTACCTTACCTTCAGATCTCCAAATAATAGAGAGAGTGACATTTGTCAGTGTTGCCAGTACAAAACAACTCTGAACATATAAATTCTTGCTGATAACTAAACTTCTAACTTATTCTCCAGCTTGTCCAGAAAGATTAAGGCTTAAAGTTGTGACATTCCTTAAAGTAGAAGGTAAAAGTTGAAATGTGTATCATACCTACCAGATTCATCAACTGTGAAATAGTTTTCTCCTTCAATGACTTGGTATATGACTGTGGCATGACCTGTAACTGTTGGGTCATCAGCATCCACTGCTGTCACTTTGGTGACTGAAGTTCCTAGAAAAAAAACATCAAATGATACATTTATTTATTTATTTTTTAAAACCCTCTCTACACAGAAACATAAGCGTAAGTGAGTAGTTAAAACACCTACCTATTGATGACATTTCTGGCACAGATCCATTAAACACTTTTTGTACAAATATGGGGACATTGTCATTAATATCATGGACTTTGATAATAAATCTGGATGGTGCCTCCATCCGTTGGTTAGTTATTTTGTCAATAATGAGAGCTGTCAGCTCATACTCTGATTTTTTTTCACGGTCCAGCCTCTCGAATGCATATACATCTCCAGTCACTTCATCAACTTTAAAAATGGTGTTGGCATATTCCCCCTCAAGAACGTACTTAGCATTCTTATTCCTTACACTGGATATGATCTAGAAGGCATAATTCACAGAAAAGTGAGCTTTCAGATCTAAAACAAGAATGATATCTGCACAGATATGTTCATAATTGGACAGACAGAACTATGCAATAATTCAGAAACTAGTGAAAGTCATTACTTTAGCACATCTATGAACATTTTCATTTGTAAAACTGCCAAGCAACAGTCACGAGTCTAAATCAGATAATTCAAGCCTAGTTTTCCTATGAACCTTGTCAAATTATTATATGCACAAAGTGAAGTTTCTCATGGTGGATATCTGAGGTCATTTGATACAACCTTTTCACTATTCCATCCTACTGGCCATCCTGTTGGTAAATTAACCCAAGTACAGAGCTCATTCATCCATTGAAGATGATTTGAATTTCCAGGCCTAAATGTTGGAACTGGAAGATGCCCTTAAATTTTTGGGTGGGGATTTGTCAATAAAAATGAACGCACAAAGACAAAGAGCAGTGGCACATACTGTGCTGTTGGTGTTTGTCCCTGGGGAAACGCACATTACCATTTGTGGGGACGCGTCCTCTGTGTTTAAGTTTCTTTCCTTTAACAGAATAGTTGTAAGCCTCATCCAAGGGTTGAACAAAATAAGTATATGACAGTTCAGCTGAATAAATAAGCATATTCGATGAATAGTTGAGGACTTGGATACTTTCATCAAAGAACACCTTAAATCAGACTTACAACTGCACTGATTTTGTCTGGCTAGTGCCAATTATCTCAGAGGTTTTAAATCATTGGGTGAAATTCTGTACTGACTGAGGTCAATAGTAATACTTAGGGGGTTGGGCTTTCCCTTGAGTGCAGAGCCCCTCAGCATGGTATGTTGCCTGGCACCATAGTAAATAATATAACGTGTTATTTGGCTTATAACTGAGACCACACTATGCTAGGCATGTTGAAACCCCCCATAAGATTTAGTCTCCAACTTGGAGAGTTAATAATGTAAGAAAAAGAGTAACAAATTAAAGAAAGAAAAGGAAACGGAGCCAATCAACTTTTAAAAACAATTGAATGCAATCTCAAATGGAATGATGCATTGTAATTAATTTGGAGGTAACTATGATTTTTTTCCATTCCTATTCCTTTTGGCAAGGTGCTCGATAAGAGATGCCATTTAATGACATCTACCATACACTGACTTATCTATTATGTTAGTGTTCTTAGTACAGTTGATATTTACCAAGAATGAGATCATATCGAGGTCATAATAATTTGCAAAGAATTTTTAGTCCTATGCTTTTGATGCTCTCACAGGTTGCAGTTGCTTTTGACAGAATCTGACTCTTCTGGCTGTTCATAATTTGCTGTTGAACAGTCTTTGCTACATATCCTTGGTTTCTGTGATGTTATGAAAACTCTCTTCCCATACATTTCCCATACTCTCTTCTACATTTCAAGTCACCTATATGGCTTCATGATTTGTAGGACTGATCAGGAATAGCTTAGAAAAATAGGCAAAAACTCCTACTTATTAAAAAAAAAAAATAAAAAATCGGAGTCTGGTCTGTGCCTTCTTGCTCAATCTTTAATTTACTTAATCAGTGTGAAAGTGTAGGGACTTGCAAAATTGCCTTGGTTAAAAGTGTGGGATTGAACCTACAAGGAAAGCGTCCAAGGTCACAAAAGGTAAAATCAAAGTGTATCAGCATATTCCTGTAGCTGCCACTCAGTTCTGCCATCCTGTCGCTGTGGCCTTTTCAAAAAAGCTTATCGAATGTTGAATCCTGCAAATGCAATCCATTGAACACAGACATTGCAAAAGTAATCAGAAGCACTCCACTGCTGAAAGACCACAGAGCATACTACAAAGTGAATTATTCTCTTATTTAGGACAGCTCCAGGAAAAGAAGTGTTCTCCTCAATCTCCTGCTGAATTGATCTGAAATGAAACAGAGATACCCTCTGTAAGCTTAGAGTACCCCCTGGCCTCTTTCTCTCTTGCTCTCTGGCAGTAAACAGCGCCGATCCAGAATGGTCTGCTTCACTTTACCAAGACAGGCTGACAGATGCTGATTGTCGTACATGGGAAGAAAACGTACAACTGCATTTATCTGAAAAGTGTCAAACTAGTTCAAATGGAGGGACAAGATTGGAAGAACTTTTCCTGAGCGATGTGCAGCTAATCGTAGAATTTTATGAGCAATGGCCTGGGGTAAATGAGTTTGCAAGCAGGTCAACACTCATGATTATTATTATTGTTGTTGTTTTTGTTAACAATTCATTTCTTTCATTCAGTTTGAAAAAACCTTGGAAACACAAAGTTCCCAACTGCAGCACTATGGATTTCTGTATAATCTGATGTGCACGCACATTGTTTAAAAAAAAAAAGGGGGGTGGTGGTGGCAAAGTAGGCTGTAGAATAAGGGTAATATTTTAAAAAACACCAAGTGCTGGCAAAAGCCTGCAGTCTTTGAAATCAATGGTAGGCCTGCCCTTTATTCCAACAGTTAGAGAGTTAGGTCAATACAGAGCCTTCTTGTAATTTCCGCCCTATGTGTATTTTAAAAGTTGATTTATATATTTACAATATATAGAAAGCATGTTGGATTTAGCTGCCAGATCTTTATGGTTATAATTTGATGGCTTGATGGAGGGGGAAAAAAGCAACCCAGAGACTAGAAACCTGTTTGCAGTCAGTCTTGAGTGTGGCTGACAGGTCTGACTTCTAACTCTTTTTAGATGTCATGGTGAGTGATTTTTTTTTTCTTATTAAAGAGACTTGCAGTCAGCATTATTGTTTAATTAGAAGTTGCAAATTTTGCACAGACACACAAATAAGGAGACCAAGTACTAATAAGTGTACTAGTCTAAAATTATAAATTGGGCAGTCTGTAGCTATAAAGGAGTTAGACTTTAATTCTTCCCAGATTCTCTGCAAATTATCTAATCTGCCTTGAGAACAAGAGTTCCCTGCTGGGATCTGATCTATAACTTTGAATAAGGGCCTATAAATGAAACCCATGCAGCCAGATATAGGAAGAACTTTTTTTCTTTTAAGAATTGGTAGAATGGCATTTTGGGCCCAGTCCAAGTCCTGTTGGATCAGGCCATCAGTCTATTAATAAACCTATGGCACCATCCTGCTCTGCCTTCTGCCTGGTATTTATACTGATGATAAATTATACTGATTATACCTATACCTTAGGTAGCTCCATTAGCTGTTTATGCTGCATATGTGCACAAATAATTTACTGCATTACAGGAGAACATAAGTGTTTCATTTTTGCATCCAGTATTCTTTGCACATCTTGACTTTTGACCTAATTAAAAAAATAAAAAGTTGTGCACAAATAAAACCTCATTCATTCTAATTATTCTTAGCATTTTTAATTGGCACAGATTTGTATCTAGGAGTCCATAATGAAATGGAAAATCATGAATCTGCAATTACACACTTTCAGCATTTTACAGCTTTGTCTTTTAAAAATGAAGCACAAGTTTGGTAATTTTATTTGGTTTTTTTAGGGGGCAACTCTGGTGTTGAAGCACAATGAATAGATTAAAACTATTTTGGAAAACAGATTTCTGAAAGGATGCAATATTGCTTGTTGATGGGACGAATTGTTGCCTTGAAATACTGTTGTGATTGCCTACAAGCCTGTCCACTTGCAGATTATACATATTCTAAACATAACTGACTTTCAGTTAGAGTAGAGGCTAAATATGATTTAACAGTTTGAATGAGGGTTTTTGGCTGTTGGTCTAAGGACATAGGCAGGCAAGGTTCTTTGAGTAGATGTGGTATCTTATTAGACCAACTGAGCCTACCAACTTCTCTTCATAAATCTACTGGATGCAAAAGTCAGGGACTCGATATAGACATTGGTTTTATGACACGTTACAACCTGCCTGACATCTGATTCACCAGGTACCTGCCTGGCCTAACCACTTACATTCTTCTTTTCACCCACCTTTTCACCCCTCCCCTACTTTTCTGCCTTTTCTCTCCTTGATTTCCTACTATTTCCTTCCTCACTCAGAACCTCTTTTTTACCTTGTATTATTACTACTAATACTGTAGTGTTTCCCTTTGGCCTTTTTTTTTTCCTTTCCCCCCTGCTTTCTCCCCACCTCCTTCCCTGCTTTACCTTTTTGTTTTTTCCTTTTTTACCTATTAATATTTTTACTACATCCTCTCACACTTTGAGCTTCTCTCCTTCTTGTTCTCCTGTCCCCGACTATTTCCTTTTTCAGAGACCAGCCTCTTTTCTACCTTGTATTCTATCACTGTAACATCTCCCTTTAGTCTTCCCCCCCTGCTTTCTTCCCCCTCCCCTTTCTGCTTTACCTCTTTGCTTTACCTTTTGTCTTTCTAATTTCGACCTACTTACATTCTCACTGACGTCCTGCCACAGATTTAGCTTCTCTCACTCCCTATGCCTGAAGAAGGGTGATTGCACCCAAAAGCTTGCCAAGAACTTTTTTCCAACTACTCAGTGGGTCTGATAAAAGATATCACGTCTACTCAAAGAACCTTGCCTGCCAGTTTGAATGTTAAATTCTCTTACTCGATACAAGTAGTATGGGGGAAGATGCATGTGAGTGTAACGATTTATTAAATAGATTTGCAAAACTGTTCAAATTCACTCCAGATATTTGAAAATTACTCTATAAACAGTGAATATAAGCAAGTGTTTGGTCCCGATGTAATATACCATTATCTAGAGTCATTGATGAATGAGGAGAAAGGAAGACATGCGCACTAAGCTTCCTAATAATTACTCTATTGATTTATACAGATAACGATTTCTCTTGTAATTAGGACTTGTCTCTGCTATTGAACCACACACTACCACTTCCCTCTTGCTAACTTTCCTACTAGAAGGAGAACAACTGACAGAATTTAAAAACATATTAAACACAGGCACAAGTTAATCTTCGAACCAAGTCACATAAACCAAACGCTTAGCTGGTGTAAAGTGGCGTTGCTCCTTTGAGGGGTAAGGGAGTTTGAGTAATTTATACTGGATGAGGCTCTGCTTCCCCTGCCCCCAATACACTCTGAAAAGGCAGTTTTCTGAGCTATCAGAATGGCTATTGTAATATTAATGTATACAATGTATATAGTCTTCCCTCCTTCAGTTTATCAACAACCTTTCCTATTTTACAGACTCCTTCATTCAGCAATCTGAAAAATTAGCTTATATTGTACTAATAAGTTATGTCTTCATTTATTACAATAATATTCAAACTTTTACAATATACAACTCCATTGCTTTGCTATAAAACCTTATTTTAGTTTCTTTTCCCCTTCATCTTGCCTCAAAGGTCAAGAGGTAAGTGTTCATGATTCTTATATATTGTCTTAATTCCTAGCTGTTAATTGCTGGTTGACTTCCAAAAGCATATTATTTACCTTCCCAACATAATGTGGTAATGGTGAACTCATCTCTTCCAAAATATGCATTTGATTCCATATCCAGTCTCTCTTAAGTCGTTTATGGGTGGTACTGTTTGAAAAGTTTAGTTTTGTCTTCAGATTTTCTGTGTAAGCCAAGGTTGGCACCAAGACCAAGGAAAAAAGGAGAATAAGATCTTTCATCTTCTTTCAGAACCTAGAAAACATAATAAAACGTGAGACTAACAGGGAAAGTAGGACTGCGATGTCTCCAGCAATGGTAAATCAATTCTAGGTGTATTCAAACCCACAAAGCTTAAATTTTGCTCAACTCCATGGGTGAGCTGTTAAATCTACTGAGCTCTTCCCCTCCCCTTTTATATCAGGCTTAATTCCACTCAAATTTAGTAGGTTTATCTCAGTTTAACTACATGAAAACTCAAGCCTTTTATGGTGGTCCAGCTGAATTGTTTCAAAACAGGAATTTCAGAGAGCACTATTTCATAGAATATGAAAATATTTCCTGCAACAACAATAACATCGTCAATGAGAAAATCATAGGAAATGAGGGTTGGAATGGACCTCAGAAAGTCATCTGGTCCACAGGCCCTGGCTCAAAGCAGGACCATCCACAACTAGATCATCCAAGCCAAGGCTTTGTCAAGCCTGTTCTTACAAATCTCCAAGGATGGAGAGTCCACCACTTTTCTGGGTAACCTGTTCCAGTGCTTTACTAGCCTCCTAGTGAGGAAAAAATGTCCTGATATCTAACCTAAACTTCCCTTGCTGCAATTTGAGACCATTGCTTCTTATTCTGTCACCTGCCACCATTGAGAACCCATCCTCTTTTAAACCCCCCTTCAGGTATTTGAAGGCTGCTGTTAAATCTTAATTCTCTAAGATTAAATAACCTCAGTTCCCCTCAGTCTTTCCTCATAAGTCATGTCCCCCAGTCCCCAAACCATTTTGGTTGCCCTCCTCTGGACTCTCTAATTTGTCCACATCCTTTGTGTAGTGGGGGGCCCAAAAGTGAACACAGAACTCCAGATGGGACCTTACCCATGCTGAAGAGAGGGGAATAATCACTTTTCTTGACCTATTGGCAACACACCAACCAATGGAGCCCAGGATGCCATTAGTCTTCTTGGCACCAAGGGGACATTGCTGGCTTATATTTGGCTTCTTTTTCCACTGTAACGCCCAGGTCCTTTTCTGCAGAGCTGCTGCCCAGCCAGTCAGCCCCAGCCTGTACCGGTGCATGGGATTGTTCAGTCCTAAGTGCAGGACTTTGCACTTGTCCTTGTTGAATCTCATGAGATTCCTTTTGGCCCAATCCTCCAATTTATCGCAGTCACTCTGAATCCTAGCTCTACCCTCCAGCGTATCTACTACTCCTCCCAGCTTGGTGTCATCTGTAAACTTGCTGAGGGTCCTTGGTGAAGGCACTGAACAAAACCAGCCCCAGGACTGACCCCTGGGGCACTCCACTTGATATCAGCTGCCAACCAGACATTGAGCCATTGATTACTACCCTCTGAGCACCAATGATCCGGTCAGTTTTCTATCCAATTTACAGTCCATTCATCCAGCCCATACTTCCTTAGCTTGCCTGTGAGAATGCTGTGGGAGACTGTATCAAAAGCCTTGCTAAAATCAAGGTGTACCACATCCACTGGTCTCCGCACATCCACAGATCCATCTGTACAGTACACTGAACTTTAGTTTGGTTACAACATAAACATTTAATTTTACTCAGCAGATCCCTGTTCATGGTTTCCAGTCTTGAAATGATTTTACTTCCGCCCGTTTCTTGTTAAGAGAGTCTTTGTTCCTAAATAAACTGGTTTTCTGTCTTGTGACTGGGTTTATAACTGCAGCCTCATCTCCTTCTCCCATAAATGGAGAGCTCCCTACACATGTTGGCGCTCCAGCTGTCAGGAGCTCCGTATGTCCATGAGCAATGTGATCACTGTGCAATCATAACACAGCCAGAGGGATGTGTGTGTGACTGCACTGTGTCACCCCCCACTCCCTGCTTGGAACCACCCCACCTTATCCCTGGCATTTTTTGGCCGTGACAATTCACTTTTCAATATTTAGTTCTCCACAGACAGTCAAGAGAAGTGTTCTTGAGTGTGAACACAGGATAGTATGTCCTGTACAGCCTGTGGGAACAGCCAGAAGCAGGAACTCCCAGTGACTTAGCAGGTGGGTGAAGTGTGGGACAGATCATCCATCCCTACCTTGTATCCAAGGTAGCAGCCAGGTCTGAGAAGGGGAAGCAAGCTACACCTTGTCAAGTGCTGCAGTAACTTCTGTCCCCTGCATCACCCTACTAGAACAACAAATAAATGGACTGAGTCACATTTTCTTCCTATGAGTGCTTTTCGGGTGGAGCCACTGCATGATATCCTTGGGTCTGAGTCTACACTTACTACACTTCCTAGGCCAACAGACTAAACTGCCCTGTTTTTAAAAAACAATAATAGAATCACAGAAACATAGAATATGAGGGTTGGAAGGGACCTCAGGAGGTCATCTAGTCCAACCCCCTGTGCTCAAAGCAAGACCATACCCAGCTAGATCATCCTGGGTCTTACTGGGTCTTAAAAACCTCCAAGGATGGAGATTCCACCACCTCGTTAGGTAACTTGTTCCAGTGCTTCACCACCCTGCTAGTAAGAGTTTTCCTAATATCCAAACTAAACTTCCCTTGCTGCAACTTGAGGCTGTTGCTCCTTGTTCTGTCATCTGTCACCACTGAGAACAGTCCAGATTCATCCTTTTTGGATCCACCCTTCAGGTAGTTGAATGTTGCTATTAATTCCCCTCTCAATCTTCTCTTCTCCAGACTAAATAATCCAAATTCCATCAGCTTTTCCTCATAAGTCCTACACGCAGCCCCCAGCCATTTTCCTTGCCCTCTGCTGAACTCTCTCCAATTTGTTCACATCATTTCTGTAGTGGGGGAACCAAAATTGGACACAGTACCGCAGATGTGGCCTCACCAGTGCTGAAGAATCACTTCATTCGATCTGCTGGCCACGCTCCTACTAATGCAGCTCAACATTCCCATAGACTTCTTCACAGCAAGGGCACACTGCTGGTTCATATTCAGCTTATTGTCCACTATAAGCCCCAGGTCCTTTTCTGCAAAGCTGCTGCTTAGCCAGTCAGTGCCCAGCCATGCAGAAAGATCGATAGGAAATGCTTATCTGTATTGGAGGGAGCTAGCTGCATGTTGTTGGTAATCAAGACCATACCCCCCTTCAGATAGTTGAAGGCTGCTATCAAATCCTCTCAGTATTATCTTCTGCAGCCTAAATAAACCCAGTTCCCTCAGCCTCTCCACATAGGTCATGTGCCCTAGCTCCCTGAACCATTTTCGTTGTCCTCTGCTGCACTCTCTCCAACTTGTCCGTATCCTTTCTATAGTGTGTGTGTGTGTGTGTGGGGGGGGGGGGTGGGGGTGGGGGCAGGGGCTCAAAACTGGACACAGTGCTCCAGATATGGCTTCACAAGTGCAGAATACAGCAGAATAATTACTTTGCTCAATCTGCTGTCAGTGTTCCTACTAGTGCAGCCTAGTATCCCATTAGATTTCTTGGCAACAAAGGCACGCTGGTCACTCATATTCATCTTATTGTCCACTGTAACCCCCAGGTCCTTTCCTGAAGAGCTGCTGCCCAGCCAGCCAGTCAGTCCCCAGCCTGTATTGGGGCCTGGGATTGTTCCGTCCTAACTACAGGACTTTGCATTTCTCCTTGTTGAATCTCATGAGATTCTTGTGTCCCAATCCTCCAGTTTGTCTAGGTCACTCTGAATCTTAGTGCAACCCTCCAGCATATTTACTACTTCCCCCAGCTTGGTGTCATCTGCAAACTTGCTAAGGGTGTATACTCGATGTCATCTTACAGGTCATTGATGAAGACATTGAACAAAACTGCCCCCCGGACCAACCCCTGGGGCACTCCATTTGATACTGGCTGCCAACTAGACAATGAGTCATTGATTCTTATTCTCTAAGCCCAATGCTCCAGCCAGTCTTCTATCCACCCTACAGTCCATTTATCTAGCTCATACTTCCTTAGCTTGCCTGGGAGGATGCCTTCTATGAGATGACTGGCTCTGTGTATGCAGGGAGACTGGTGGATGGGGTGTATCTTGATTTCAGCAAGGCTTTTGATACGGTCTCCCACAGCAATCAGGTTGGTCAGGCATGACTTGCCCTTGGTGATCCATGCTGACTGTTCCTAATTACCTTTTTCTTCTACAAGTGCTTAGAAATGGATTTCTTGAGGATCTTCTCCATGGTTTTTCCAGGGATGAGGTGAGGCTGACTGGCCTGTAGTTCCCTGGATCTTCCTTTTCCCTTTCCTAAATATGAGCACTGTGTTTGCCCCTTTTCTAATCATCCAGGACCTCTTCTGATCTCCATGAGTTGTCAAAGATGATGGGCAGTGGCTCTGCAGTCACATCAGCCAGCTCCCTCAGCACCTTCAGGTGCATCCCATCCAGCCCCATGGACTTGTACCTGTCCAGCTTTTCTAAATAGCCCCTAACCTGTTCTTTTGCCACTTTTGACCTCCTCCCCAAACTGTGTTGCCAGGTGCAGTAGTCTGGGAGCTGACCTTGCCGGTGAAGACTGAGGCAAAAAAGGCATTGAGCACTTCAGTCTTTTCTGCATCCTTTGTCACAAGGTTGCCTCCTCATTCAGTAAGGGACCCATAATTTCCTGATCAACCTTTTGCTACCAACTCACTTACAGAAACCCATATTGTTACCTTTTACATTTCTTCCTAGTTGCAACTCCAACTGCGCTTTGGCCTTCCTGACTTCATCCCTGCATGTCTGAGCAATGCTCTTATATTCTTCCCTAGTAATTTGTCCAAGTTTCCACTTCTCATAAGCTTCCTTTTTGTTATGTAGTTTGCTGACAAGTTCCCTGCTAAGTCAAGCTAGTCCTCTTCCATACTTGCTAGTCTTCCTATGCATTGGGATGGTTTGTTCCTGCACTCTCAGTAAGGCTTCCTTAAAGTACAGCGAGCTCTCCTGGACTCCTCTCCCCATCAGACTGGCTTCCCAAGGGATCCTGCCCATGTATTCCCTGAGCGAGCCAAAGTCTGCTTTCCTGAAGTCCAGGGTCCTTACTCTGCTGCTTTCCAACCTGCCTTTCCTCAGGATCCTGGACTTTATTATCTCATAGTCACTGCTGTCCAAGTTGCCATCTACTACTACGTTCCCCACCAATTCATCCTTGTTTGTGAGCAGCAGGTCAAGAAGTGCGTGGCCCTTCCCGGTGGGCCATTGCACTGAAGTGGCTTTGAAAAGTAAATATGAATGAGAGGCCAATGTGACTAAACCAATTCTGTTAAACATTCAAGTGAACTTTTGTGGAAAATGTTTGTGGTATGCATTCATTGCTAATTCTGTACACCTCACCTGCTAATTCAAAGTGTTGTTAGTTTGGTTAAAAAATTGAGTTATATATCCAACCCTTTCCATGAGGATTTGTCCTGTATCTGCATCCTATGTAGAGAAGTAAATCAGGTCCAGTTCTTGGTTTAAGTGAGTGACTACTCAGTTTAATTTCTACAGTTGCTTTCTTCTCATTGAGGGATCCCAGAGTAATCCTAATTAGGGAATCCTTGTGATTTTTAGTTCTGTACTCAGGAATATCTTTAGGCTAACTGAAAAATAATGATGGTAAACATGCCAAGTAAGAAATTTGGCTGTAAGTAATGGTCACAAATGAGATTAGGGACAAAAATTCCCTGATCATCACTTAACAGGTTTTAATATGCATTTCTTCCCCACATGAACTTTTAAATTAAAAAGGATAATTTGTTTTTGTCACTTTTATCACAGGCTATTTTTGGTTTATTAGAAAAAGAAATTGGGAGCCAATTTTTTTGGATATTGAATATTTGGCTTTCAGATTTTTTTTTTTTTTCAAAACTGAAAAATGTTGATGAAAAGTGGTATTCTGGGCCCACTCAAGTTGCATTCCCTTTCTAAAGGGAATAGGAGCTTGGAAGAAGGAGCAGCGGGCAAGCTAGTGAACGGGAGATTAGGTATTATTGGAGCAACACCTCTATGGATCAGGATAGAAGCCTGTTATGTGCTGTTCGGGGAGACAGCACTTGAGAGAGAGAAGACCAGGCATGCTACCCCAGCTGCTGGAGACCCTGCATCTCACTGAAGAGCCTGGAGGTCTGTGAGTCTTCAGTAGGCAGGAATTGGGTAGGGAGGCTGGAGTGCATTGAGAAACTGTGAGCAGGGAAAGGAGTAAGGACCCAGCACCAAGGACTGAGTCAGATGAGAAGGCTGGTCGATGTTCTCTTTTTCTGGTGAAGTTAATAAAAAAGAAGAGCGAGGAAGGGAGAGAAATCTTTTTTTATTAATGTGTGCATAGGAAACGGTGCAAATGTTTTGGTTTCAGTCTGATCTGCGCAAACATAGATTTAAAAGGAAACATGTAATTTTCTGTGAACTGGAAATGTTGGTCTCCAGCCATGTTTGCACCACCTTCTCCCCTTTCGAATAATCAATAGGCTGGAAATCACCCAAGTTCAAATCCCTGCTTTGCTTAGGGAGTTTAACCCAAGTCTCCCCCTGAGTGCCCAGACTATTGGCTATTCTTGTTTTCTCGATCCCTCTCTCTGGATTTGACCAGAAATTCTTTTTTAGAGCTGAGAAATCTGCCTGATAAATTTCACTGAAGTTTCTATGTTTTTTGTGAAAACTTGTTTGTTTTTAAGAATCAGCATTTCCCAAGAAAATCATGTCAACAAAATATTACTCACTAGCTCTATTAAAAAACTGATCTGGCATTTTGTCAGATTTAAAGTTGTATGATTGTCATTGTATCTAACAGTAAATATTCCTCAGAAAAGTTGAACCGGATTTGGCTTTGTGATGCCCATTTACGTCCAAAGAGACTAATGAATTCAGTGAAGTTATGCTGGATTTATTCTACAAGGAGAATCTGATCTGTCTGCAGTCTATGCAGTAATTGTATATGTTGTCATATAGGATCTGTAGAAGAAAGTTTTCCCATTCATCTATCATCTATATTATGCCTATGAACTTCAAAGGGTAAAGACACGTGAATATAATAAGCAACAATAAATAATAGAGCAAGGTAACCATGATAACCATAAGGTAACCATAAGGTGAAGAAATTACCTTTTTCTTTCTATAGACATGTGGCTCAATGCACGCTCCATTTACATGGCAGTTATAGTGCATGCAGCCTTATGTAAACCTAGCTAAATTAAAGTAATTGTAGTAATACTTTAGAACCACTTTCATCCAGGGATATCGGAGGCCTTTACAAACATGCACCGAGTAAGGCAGTTCAACCTCCTATGAGTCACAGTTGGTAGAGGGTAAACTGTCTTACAAATTGTTAACAAGAAACAGCGAAACCTTAAATGACTTGTTTATGTTCAGGCTATGGAGCTGGGTTAAAACTAGCAACAGAATCTCAAACTCTGGCCTCCCAAATCCCATTAGACAAGATTTCTCTTGTGAATCTTAATGCCAAACAGAGAGGCAGTGTAGAAATAGGAAAACCAGGCAGATTTGTTACCTGTAGCTTCCTTTTAGGAGGGATTACATCTAAAAGAGTAAATTGCACTTCTTGGCTTCCTTGGACTTGCAGTTCAGTGATAGTTGAAGCATTCAGTTCAATGTAAATGCTAAATGGGGTATTTTTAAAAATCTCTACAATCATAAAAAAAGGATCCAGTGAAACCTCTGACTTGAGGGGCTTGTAGCTGTCATGTCCTTATACCATTATCCCAACAAGGAAATCATCTTACACTCAAACACACTTTTTCCCCTTAAATATTTAAAGCTTTTTTGCCAAACATTTTAAGCAATGTACAGAACATATGGCATGTGTCTCTTACAAGAATGGTCCTCTCATGTGTCTTGGAAAATTAAATTGATCTATAAGGTGAATTGGAGCTTTTCTGTATTGCATCACTTTATTTTGCATTGGCATTTTCACATCTGGTTTACAGATTTGAGAAGTGGCCTTCTTAGATGATCTATCTTTCTGAAATGCTTGTGGCTACCTGAAAACTGATTGCAGCCTCTGAACAAATCTAAACATGGATCTCTGTACATGGACTTTTAAAATAAATCTCTGTATCTGTCTGTTTCACCAGCATTTTTATAAGCATGTTGTTGCATTGGAATACATACGCTTACTTCAGGATCATAACAGTAATTCCCCAAGCTTTACTTCCTTGGAAAATTAGTGTATATAGTTGCTCAGTTTCCAGACTTAATCATCAGGCCCATGTATAGTTGTGGTTGAGGAGGCAAGATGCTACATCCCAGCTCGGCTTTTATTCGTGTATGCAGACCCTTATATACCTTTTCAGAAAAATAGCCTGTGGGCTGAAATTGCCTATTTGTAGTTTCAATTGTCTGATTTCTGGAAACGTTAGCAAAGGTCTTATTTTTCCACTAAGTAAACATAGTATTCTTGTACAATCCAATATTATTCAGATACCCCCCTCTACCTGGAGAATGCACCAAACCAGCAGCCTTTTGAAACTTCAGGCTTCCTGAGGACTGAAGCTAGGAACGGGTGTTACAGTTGTGTTGGGAGAAAAGCCTTTTTCCTGGCAGAAAAAGTATGCTACTGTTCAATGGTTTGGTTTTTTCCCAGAAGAAAACGGGCTCCTTTGTAAAAAGTTAGATCGGCTACTATGAGGAAGATCTCCCTCCTCTTCTGTAAAAAGTTAGATCGGATACTATGAGGAAGATCTCCCTCTTCCCAGTCTAACTAGAATAGCCGCCCAGTTTTCTCGGGGTGGAGGACATGTAATATGCCTCAGTTCTGTGCTCTCCCTTCCTCCCTCCCTCCTAGGGAGAGCACTGAGACCCTGATAACCCACCCCGGGGCAAAGGGTCCTGTGGGGACCCTGTATAGAACAACCCCCACCCCACTCAGCTCATTGGTGGGAGGGGGAACATCCTCCTCCTGGGGAGAGGGAGTCCTCCTAGAGGCCCAGGAGGGTTGCCCTTCAGGAGAACGTGTCCCCCGCTCCAGCACTCATCGGGGGGTTCCTGGAGGACTGTGGGAGGCAGCAGGCAGCTGTGCTGCAGTGGGGCTTGGGGAGTCTTGCTGCCTATGTCTTGCACCCCCCCACCCCCCAGCCCTCTCCACACTTCCTATTCAGCTGAATGGTTTGCAGGGTGGTGGTGGTGGTGGGGAGGGGAGGGTGGGCAGTGACTGCCAGGTTCTCTGGGCTCGGGAAGCCTTGCCGTTGTAGCAGCTGCCCCGGTCACCCTAGAGTGCAAGGAGCAAGGGCTACTCTCTTGGGGGGTGGGGGAGACTTGAGAAGGTTCCCACGTGGGAGAGTGGCCCCTCTTCCTGCTAATCGAATGACTGGAATCACGGCCTGGCTGTCTGTGCCAGCTGCTGTTTTCAGCACCTATCAGCTGCCCCTTGAGAGCCTGCCCCCCTTGCAGGCAGGGGAGAGGACAGGCTGTCAATTAATGGGCTCCCGTAAAGCGGGGCTGGCTCAGAGAACAGCCCTCTAGTCAGGGACGGACACGGGCTTGGGAACCAGGCAACTGCCTAGGGCCTGGACAGAGCGGGGGCCTGAAAATGGTAATTTAAAAATTATTATTATTGTTATCTCCGGTGAAGGGGGGCCCGATACTTAAAGTTTCCCCGGGGCTGCCAGAAGTGTAGGTACGATGCTGTCTCTAGTGCCCCCTGGCCTGAAGGTTTGCTTGTGATCCTCTCCACCCACGGGGCTTGAAGGCATGTAGGCAGAGAATTTCATAGATTTCATAGACATTAGGGCTGGAAGGGACCTCGGGAGATCGAGTCCAGCCTCCTGCCCAAAGGGCAGGAAGTCATCTGGGGTCATAGGATCCCAGCAAGATAAGCATCCAATTTGCTCTTGAAGGTGTTCAATGTAGGTGCTTGAACCACCTCCGACGGCAGGCTTTCCAGACCTTGGGGGCTCGGACAGTAAAGAAATTCTTCCTTATCTCCAGCCTGAAACGGTCTTGCAGGAGTTTATGACCATTTGACCTCGTCATCCCTTGGGGAGCTCTGGTGAATAAACGTCCCCCAGATCCTGGTGGTCACCCCTGATAAACTTGTAGGTGGCCATCAGATCACCCCTGAGCCTGCGCTTTTCCAGGCTAAAGAGTCCCGTGGCTCTCAGCCTGTCATCGTAAGGTCTGTTTTCCTGACCTCTGATCATGCGCGTGGGTCTCCTCTGGACTCTCTCAAGCTTCTCCACATCCTTTTTGAATTGTGGAGCCCAAAACTGGACGCAGTACTCCAGCTGCGGCCTCACCAAGGCCGAGTACAAGGGGAGAATGACGTCCCGGGATTTGCTCGAGAAGCATCTATGGATGCAAGCCAGCATTTTGGTCGCTTTACTAGCCGCAGCATCGCATTGCAGGCTCATGTTCATCTTGTGGTCAATGATGACCCCCAAGTCTTTTTCTTCTGTAGTGCTAACCAACGTAGCACTGCCGAGCCTACAAGGGTGCTGCAGGTTTTTCCTCCCAAGGTGGAGAACCTTGCATTTTTCGGTGTTAAACGCCATCAGGTTCTCGTCTGCCCATTTGCTGAGCTTGTCCAGGTCAGCCTGGATCACCCGCCTATCTTCTGGCGTGGATGCTTTGCCCCAAAGTTTGGTGTCATCAGTGAACTTGGCCAGTCCACTCCTGACTCCAATGTCCACATCATTAATGAAGATGTTGAACAGTATGGGTCCCAGGACAGAGCCTTGAGGGACCCCACTGGGTAGAACTGAATGTCTGTCCGTGGCACGAGTCTTCAGTCATAGCTGGTGCCTGTATCGCATGTGAAGCAATTTGTTTTAAGGAGGAGCTAAAACTATTTGAGAGCCTGTGCTGTTTATAGTGAAAATATATTGCTTTTATCAGATGCAAGAGCCTGTGCCTACATTTACAAAGTAGGGCAGCAATGTCGAGCAAAAGCCTGGGCCTTCTGGAAAGTAGATCAGTCCTAATAAAATAGGACACCTGGTCTTCCTATTGCTATTGGCTAAATGTAGAGCAGATTGAAGAATGGGGGAGGGGAAATGCTGATTTTTATGATTTCTTGATGGTTTGTTTTATGTCAAAAAATTCCAGCAGACTCCAATGACAAGTCAATCCCCATTTTCCCTCCCCTGCTTGCTGCAAGCAAATGGACAGGTAGCAGGTGCTAAAGATGTATGGTAGCAGCAGTTAGAATTGCAGGAGAATCTTAGTGACAATATAGAGCCTGTCCTGCTTTCCAGAATCAAACTTGCTAAATCCCAGGTTTGAAAACTGGAGGAAATATGAGGAGAGTGATTTAAGAAAAAAGGCTGAAATGGAGCCATCCAAGCCAATGGGGAGTGAGTTTAGAAAAGCAAATAGAAAGCATTCTCCCTGCTCTAGTAGACTTACTAGTTTAGGAATACGATTAGGGTAAAGCTCATGCAAGAGAGTCAAAAGCTCTCTTTTCTTTCTCTCTCCAGGAAACTTTTATTGCAAATGGAGACCTCTTGAAAAATCTTTTGCAAAAAATCTGTTTGTCATATGTAGCCTCATCACAGTGCATCTAAGGTGTGCTATGTGTCTGTGAGTGTTAGAGTCTTTTATGTGTGGTTAGGTGTTTTGCATGCATGCGTGTGTTCCCCATGGGCGCGAAATGGAAATCAAGATCTAAAGTCATATTCATTCTCTGGGTCTGATGCTGCATTTCTCGCCAAACAAGTGGTTGGAGTTGTCCTTACATTGAGATTAGGGCAAGATGTTTTAGCCAGGTAGAGCAGGGTAAGAAAAAAATGTCATGGTGAATGGGAGGGCAGTTAGGGCTTTTGCCTTTTGGTTTTGTTTTATATGAGAGTCTTGAGATCAAGTGAGATGGACCAGTCAATGAACACTTCTGCCCTAGCTGTGTAGTCATCTTTTCAGAACCGAACATGCATGTTTTATGTCTCTGGCTAGATCGGACTGACTGCCTCTTGAACTGGTCTGTCTCATGGGAGAAGTGCCATGGAGGGTTGCTGGACCTGACACAGGGTAGTTTTGCCAAACTCTAGGTGGGGATGAATCTCATAAGAGGCAGGAAGATTTTTATCCCTTCAGTGCTAATATTGGTCTTTATGGAACAAAGGAAAATGGGAGCCATTCTCAGCAGAGAAATGCTGGCTGTGCTTTAGTGTAGCACGGAGGAGGGTTTAATTCTGATCACTACGCAATCCCGTGGATTTCAGTTCACATCTGGCTCCCCAAACTCCTCACGGTACATGTTTATCTTGTGAGCATTCAGACTAGGATTTAATATTTGGATAGCTATGCTCTAAGGCCCAGATCCTCAAATATATTTAGTGCCTAGCTCCTATTGATTTTCTTTAGGTTTCTAATGATGTGTTTTTGTTTTGTTTAAAGCCTCTCATATCGGACATGTCTGAAGTTCAGAACGTAGAACAGCATATTTCAGTCTTGTTAGGGACAGCATTTAGTTAGAAGACCTTTTTGCTCTGTTCATGCTGGTAATGCACCTCCTAGCTTAGTGTCATGTTTACAGATGTGCAATTTGTTGGTTCACATTTTGATTAATTTATCCATATTACCCTTGTATACATGCCTTATCAGACAAGTTTGTTAGAAAAGTTGAACGCTTGCTGGAATGGACCAGCTCAGGCCTGACACAGTCATGCAGTTCTTTGTGGAAGTAAAAACCAAAGCCTGACAGTTTGGTTGTCTTTTTAAACTCAAAGCAGGGGTACCGATAGGTAGGTTTTCTGAGAGGCATGGCAAAATCTTGAGTTGTAACCCCTTGTACATGGGGCGTACTCTGTGGGGATGCTAACCACTGTGTCGTGTTACAGAATCATCCCTCTTCCCCTGTCGCTTTGTGTTTACAACCCCAACAGGCAGTAGGGATGTCCTCCTCTTTAGGTAGAGGGGGCCAAATATTCACCTCATCTGTATAAATGAAAATAGGCCGTTTCTACATCACCTAAGTAGGATCATAATGTGGTCTGGGACGTATCCACTCAATTCTGCAGAGGGAAGTCTACAAGCAGGAAGATACGTTTAATTGGAAATTTAAAGTGCACAAACTGTTCTTGCGGTTGAACCTCTGATTAATCATTTTACTTTCAGGTTGCAGTTATTTTTTTAAGAGTGCTTTCTGATATGGACATTCTGCTATGCTACTTAAGCATGAGAGTAGGCAGAGGAAGGAAGTAGAAACAGTGATGTTTTAGTTATGGAGCTGGGCAGTCTAGACCCTGTTAAGGCACATAAACTTGCTAACCTGATGCTTTTAAATCTCTCCAGTAGTTAAACAGAGTAGAGCGCTGCTGGAGAAAGCCAGGCATTGCCTTCTATGGGAAGAGAGACTTGTATATAATGCAGGCAGGGGAAGAACTTTAAATCAAGAAATATCCAGTAAAGCCATTAACTAGATTCTCAACAGATCAATTGTGCAATAAAATGGTCCTTATAAAGGATCCCTAGTTTCATTTCCTATGAGAACCTTAGCACAGCTAAGAAGTAATATGCCATTTATGAAACTGCTGGTTTTTCATCTGTCTCAGAAGCCAAATGCATACAAAAGGCTATTCAGTGCACCGCTGTCTAACTAGGTGGGTGAGGAAGATCTACTGTTCCTCACTCTGTATGCAGATCCTGTCTTAGGCTGGGTGAAGACTCAATGATCCAGGTCCTAGGCTACTGCTAGTTGGCATCCTATAAACTCTGGAGATAACTGGGACCAGGAGGGGTAACCAATTTTTGAGGGCCCATGCTGGCCTGTGTCAGCAACACTTGCTCAGCTGCCCTATTTACAGGGGACACCTCTGCTCCAGGCAGAGACTTCTGGTGGAACCTTTTCTGGAGTGACCCATTCTGACAGAAAGCTGTCATTTTGCCCAGCTGGTCGGGTATGTTCTGCCCAGCATTCCTGCAACCCTGGTCCACCCAGTATTTTTGTTTCTATTACAGAAACCATCTTTGAGTTGATGCACAAATTAGATTTAAAACACTCATTCAAACTGCACATGGCTCTTCTCTGTGTACCTCACATGCATTAGCATTAGTAATGAATGATAATGTGCCCAGGCACTGAAGAAGGTTACTGGAAGTTTTTGAAGGGAAGTACTTGCTAGAAAGAGGGAGAAAAAGAAAAGTATTAGCTGGAAAAGATTAAATGTCTCAGTAGTGCATAAAAGGAGAAAGGCAGATAAGGTTCTTTGGGTAAATGTGATATCTTTTATTCGACCAACTAAATAGTCGGAGAAATTGTTCTTTGCAAGCTTTCGAGCACAAACACACTTCTTCAGGCATAGGGAGAGTCTGCAGAATTCCTCAAGAACGGCACCATCAGACCCATGCTATACTTAACATATACGGATGACATCTTCATCATTTGGACCAAAAACCTACAATCTCTGATCCACCACAAATTTGAAAACCATCACCCCTAGGGTTACCATATGTCCAGGTTTTCCCAGACATGTCCTCTTTTTGAGCCCTCTGATCGCTGTCAGGGTGGGTTTTTCACGTCTGACCAAACATCTGGGATTTAGCTTTGCTCCACTGGTGGGTGCGGGGGGGGGGGGGGGGGGTGCAATTGGAGGCAGCAGGGAGCACAGACGTGCCTCTGCAGCTGCAGGCAGGTACGCAAAGACCCATGTGGTGCTCCCTGCTGCCTCCGATTGCCATTCTTCTTCTCCCACCAGCAGAGCAAAGCAAAATCTCAGGCATTTGGTTAAGCCGGGGGGCTGGGGCTGCGATAGGGTGGGGGGTTGCCTGTCCCTCCAGTGGGGGGAAGGGGTGGAGGGTGGGCCCTTTGGGGGCAGTGGGGCACTCTGTGGCTGGGCTGGTAGCACAGGAGCCAGTGCCTGTGCTCACAGAGGCCGAGCAACCAGGAGATGCTGCCTAGGTGGGCGGAGAGGAGAGGGGGTGAGGGGCTGTGGCCATGCTGCCTGGCACGGTGTGGCATCCCCATCCCAGGGCAGGGATGCCACAAGCCTCCCCTCCTTTTCCCTCCAGCCCGTGCTGCGGCCGGACACACTCTGGCACCACCTGCATGAATCGGATCCACTGCACTCCGGCCTGGTCAGGATGGGGACAGCTGGGGTGCCTCTGGCAGGGCTGTGGCAGGGGTGACAGGCACCGGCAGGGCTGGGGTCAGTGGGTCAGGAGTGAGGGGCAGCAGGGCTGGGCTGGCTGAAGCTTGGCAGTGAAGGGCAACAGAATAGGAGGGGCAGAGCACTGGCATGTCACTGCCCCCCCCGGTCATATTCCCCCTGCTTCCCCCCCCCACTCACCCCACATCCCTCACATGATAGGTGTCCTCTTTTTTGGACCTGAAAATATGGTAACCCTAATCACCCCTCCATCAGTCTCTCTTGAATACTCCAGCACCAACATTTCCTTTTCAGACACTATGATCAATATCCAGAATGGTAAAATACAAACCACCCTATGCAAGAAACCTATGGGCCAACATCCATATCTACACAGAGCCAGTGATCACCCTAAACACACCAAGGAAGCTGTAACATTTAGCCAAGCCCTCCAATACCACTGAATTTGCACTGGGGAGAACGCCAGTACTTGTCACCTCACAAATCTCAAAAGGACTTTGAGACAACAAGGACACTCCTCCAGAGAGATAAATTGCACTTTTGAAAGAGCCACCCAGATACCACATAAAGAATTGCTGCAGCACAAAAAGAAAATCCCCATGAATTGCACACCATTAGTTATGACATACCATCCCTTCCTGGAGCCTATACAGAAAATCCTCAAACAATTGCAACCCATACTAGAAGCAGACCCCATTTGTAAAGCAATCTTCCCAGAACCACCCATCCTAGCCTTTAAACAAGCACTGAACCTTGCCAATCTCATCACCAGAAGCAAACTTCCTATGGCCCCAAACACACCAAATGGATCCAGGCCATGCTGGGACAACAAATGTAAAACCTGCCAACATATCTCCACCACCCCCACAATTACTACACCCCACAACAGAACCATCACCATTCCTCAATCTTATATCTGCACCTCCAGAAATGTATTATATCTCATCCAGTGCACTAAATGTCCTGATGTAAAATATGGAGGACAAACCAAACAACAACTGCATACCAGAATGAACGCATACTGAAAAATTATCAAAGACAAAAATACCCAGTTACTTGTGGGTGCACGCTTCTCACAAGACAACCACTCCACTCCAATATCTCGGTTCTAATCCTCAAAGGGAATTTACAAAACACCTTTTGTAGATGAGCCTAGGAACTTCATTTCGTAAATCTGCTGGATACTGTTGGAACCCAGAGACCTTTAGGCCTGGGTTTGACCTTTGTGGTCAGCTCAAGCTGTATGCTTAGCTTGAATTGTGGTCAAGACTTGCACCCAGTGAGAGGAGCAAATGGAAAAATATTGTTCCTTACTTGAAATGAAGCAGGAAGTTGGCAAACTAAATTGAATAAATATAACCTGGGCAAAAGAGGAACAGTAGGAGCAAAACCTACCCCCACCTAAGAAAAAAAAAATTACCTCAGAATAGAAAATTTTAGTTAAAGCGAACCATATTTGGCAAACAGAAGCAAGATTATTAATATGCATTAGGAGGAAGGCTTAAGTTAATTTTATGTATTAAAAAATGCAAGCTATATGATATATAAAAAGAAAGGTGAGAGAGTGTATCCTTCAGAACACTCTTGAAAAGAGCCTGAAGACATCCTGTCACCCATCCAAGATCCTGTCTCAACATCAGATGTGGGAACCAGGAGCCCCAGACAAGAATTCATGGCCTGAAGTTCACAACATTTTGGGGTGGCGAGCATCTACTTTGGCTAGCTACAAACGTAAAATTCTTAAACTGCTACGTCAATTTTAATTAGAATTGTATCTGTTAGGGTTCAATAAATTTGCCTTTAGTTTAGGACAACTGTGTCTTAGTCTCCTTGCCTGGTATAAGACCCATTATAGTGTAACAATACAAAAAATCATGGACTAAATATAGACATTGTGGATTTATGGCATAAGATAACCTGCCTGCCATCTGATAACCTCAGACCTGCATTTTCCGTATTGGCTTCCATTCCATCCAGGAGAACATAAAACAACAGCAGACTCTCCCTGTGCCTAAAGATCGGTGTTTGTGCCCAGAAGACTGCAAAGAACATTTTCTATGACTATTTATTTTTTTTAATAAAAGCTATCACATTTACCCAAAGAACCTTGTCTACCTATGTCCTTAGACCAACATAGCTACAACCAGCAACCCAAAAAAAGAGTAAGATTTTTAAGGTTAGGTTCCATTTCATATTCTTGGACTTTGCCCAACTGTTGAACAATTCGAGGTTTACTTTTACTTTGCCCACTCATGGGATGAAAATTCCCTCACTGTGATGGGGAAATGGGCTTTAGTAAAATATTTTTGTTCTAAATGTACTCCTATTGTAATAATGTGGAGTGTTTCAGTTTCCCTGATTAACTTGTACATGGCACAAGAAGTGTTAATAGAGTCCTGTTAGATCCCAGGACTGCCTAGTATAGGCCCTCACAACAAAATGGACCTCTAGTACCAGTAGAGACTTGAGTAGCCTTTTGATACTTTACCAAGGTGGGACTGGGTGTGACACCAGGGCTAAGTACAGATAGTCAAAAAGGCCAAGGCTGAATTGATTCAATTTTCACAGGTTAGTCTAAACTGTGTAAACTGAGCCAATAAGCAAGTGAACAGACATTCACTTTTGATTCCAGAAATACAGCCACATGCCTGCCGTGGCCCAGGCTGGAAGCCGATGAACACCAGAGCATGCCTCCTGGTTCAGCTGGAGCAGACAGTTTGGGCCAAGGCTAGCCCACCCAGCTTGTGAGGCAGTGGGGGCTTGTGGGGAAGGTACAAAGCATCCTGGGATTCTGGGGGACTGTGAGTTAACTTGAATCTGGAGGGGATCTGGGACAGAAGTTCAATAAACCAGTTTAACTTAAATCAGTTAAGTCTGAACCTGAATCCATCCAGGTTTATCTTAAAGCAGTTTTGGCCATTTCAGAAGTAGTTTACATGAACTGAACTTCTGTTGTGTTACAGATTTGAACCAGTTTCCAGCCACATATAACGGTTGATGTGTAATTTCTGTCCCTAGTCTAGGAAGCATCAAGGGAAGCAGACTGAGATAAGCATCCAAATGGACAGAGCACTTTTGCCTTTTAAACAAGCCCCTTAACCATGCCCGACTCATCATCAGAAGCAAACTCCTCATTGATTAACAGGCACCAAATAGGATGCAACTCTGCCTTAACAATAAATGTTAAATATGTCAACATATCTCTGCTACAACCACAACCAACACCTTCACAAGAAACTATTACAAGCCATGGATCCTAGACATCTATCCCAGAAAGTTGTATATCTCATCCAATGCCTCAGATGCCCTTATAGAAACTATGTGGATGATACCTAGACATGAACTATACTCCAGAATGAATGATCACAGGAAAAAGATAAGACAGTGACATATGAATGTGAGTAGAACACTTTGTACAAAATAACCACTCTCTTTCTGACCTCGCTATACTTGTGCTCATGGGAAATCTACAGAACAGCTTCAGAAGACAGGCTTGGGACCAAAAATTCAAACCTTACTAGACACTAAAAACTAGGGATTAAATAGAGACATTGATTTACGGCTCAATATGGTTTACCTGCAATCTCTGCTAATCTCTCTACTTTCCGCGGGAGATATCAGCCCTCTTCCGTAGGAGATAACAACCCTCTTCTCTTCCGATTGGTTTTGCTCTTCCACTACTCAGGCTTTCCTTTCTAATACATTTATTCTGTTAGCTACCCCTGATAATGTCTCTCTCCTAGTTTATAGCCATGCTCCATTTCTCCAAGAAGGCTGTTTTTATTTACATATATTTCTTTGTACAGAGGCCATTGTTCTATCTGCTACTATGCTCAGACTGTGTTTGCTTCTTTCCCAGACCTGAGGAGGGGTATCCTGAGGCTTGTTTAAGATCTCTTCCACCTACACAGATGGTCCAATAAAAGATAGTACCCCACCTTGCATCTTGTATTTCTGTGGAGATACCAGTATGGCCAGGAGATTAAGTAGGGCCAAGTTCTATTCTCTACTGTGCACCCACCACTCCCAAGAATAAAATGCAGTGGTGGGTGGAACCACTCTGAAGAAACCAAATACTCTGTTAGTTAATGTGCACAGACAGATCAGCAGACTCGTTTTGAAGCAGCATACTTCCAGTTAGCTCCGTATATTATTCATTCTGTCACATAGCTCTTCATTTTTTGTTGATTCAGAGGATTCCATTTTTAAAATCAGCAAGCTCATGGGACCTGTGACTAATGTGATTTCTTGGTCTGGAAAATATTGTGGGGGGAAAAGTTGCAAGTGATATAAGATTTACATTTTGGCCATGAGTGTTTTGATGACAATGGCCAAATGCAATCAAACTCCAGGCTGTGTTTTCATGGTTGAATTATTTTTCACCTCCACCCATCTTATTAGATCACTCTGGAACAAAAGAGCTGTATTCAGTGCAAACTGAAAACAGAAAGTAAAGTTAACAGCAACATTCTCCCTAGAAATTCTCCTTCAGAAAGGGTAAAAAATAAGGGGCAAGTATAGCCAGGGAAGATATTAATAAACTTACTGGGTCTGGACAGTTGTTTAAAAAAAATTACAAGAAGGTGCAGAGTAGGGAATAAAAATGCAAGGAAGTGTTATCTTTTTACACATTAGATGTAAAAGGTAGTGAGTGTGGATAAGGCCTTCTCCCAGTTGAAGTTTTCCACTGATTTAGGGTATACTGGGGGCATCTACATGAGACGCTTACTGCGCGGTAGCCTAATAACGCTGTGCAGTAGTGTGTAGTGTGCTGGTCAAAAACCATGCTAATAACCTACTGCACAATGTTATTAGGCAAGTGATCATTAAGCATCACAAAATAACTATGCCAGTAGTTACTACACATTCAATTAGTATTTCATTAAGTATTAAAGTAAATGTGCAGTAACTATGATGCATTAATGAACATGTAGATGCACCCGCAGTCTTTTTCTTGTCCCTAACCCTTCTGGTAACTCTTCCTTCTAAGCACACTTCCTTTTAGCTCTGGCATTGGAGTCCTACTGAGTCTCTTGCAATTCAGGTTTTGGGATCAGCTCAGGAATCTCCAGCTTTTGCCAGAGGAACTGTTGTGTTCCAGTGACCTGGGAATCATTTAAAATTCCTTCTGTTTTCATAATAGTCTGAGGAGAAACCTAGCAGGCATCATTTTCTCTGCAGAACGCTGGTTTTGCCCTGACAATTTGACTTAGTCTGGTGTTTCCGTATCAGAAATGCACCTGTGTCTAGGTTCTGTTTTTATCTAATTCTTTACAAAAGTTCAGTTCACGCTGGGTGATGGCAAAAAATTATCTTCACTAGTCATCTTTTTTCCTTTACACATCCTTCCTGCTGAAGACCTCATTTTCAATACACCAGCCATGAAATATGAAATACCATATATGAAATATGATAGTTGTAAGGTATGACTTTCCACCACGTAGCAGAAGAATTCTTGTAAAACTTGCATTTAAATGATAACCAGCACTATATTTACATACAGACACGCTATGTGTGGGTAGGCTGCATTTTATAAGAACCTTGGCCAAAGTCCTGCACGGAGAGCTGGACAGAGAACTGTCTATTAAACAGGTTTTTGCTGAAAACGATGATTCACGAAAGCAATACTTATTTTTCAAGAACGTACTATTTCTGATGAAATATTAATCAGGAAAGGATTCTTCAGTTTGGAATTTTACAGTTAAAACCCCCAACAAACTTGTGTGTGGGTAGAGCTCTCGGTCTGAACTGCTTGGCTATTAGATGTTTTGGTTTCCCTTTTTCCCTCACGTCATCTTCTCTTTTGCTTAATATAAATAACTAACTATTCACTGGAGCATGGAACTTGACTTTAGTCTCCTAGGGCGTTTATACACATAGCTTTTCATGCTGTGATGCGCTGGAGATCCAGTGCATCGGAGCAGACTTGATGAATTGAGTCTGCTCCGCATGTGAGCTGACGTGCCTGGTGCTGCATCGCTTGCATTTGTATAATGGCGGTGGCGCGCTTTTGATTTCAAACACCTTTGATGCGTTTGAGTTCAAAAGCATCCTGCCACCATTTTCTCAGTTCTGACTCGTGTTTCATCATTTATACAAATGTATGCAACGCTTTAAAAAACGCCCAGCGTTGCATCCCACTGACGTCTAAAAATACCCTTATATCTCAGACAGAAAGCAGTGTTCACCAGTGCTGGAAGCTGAGCAAGTAAGCTGGAGTGGGGGGGAGGGGTAGGTGGGATGGGAGGGTTTGGTTTGCCAGGGGTTAGAGGGATTGAGGGGCTAAAAATAACTCCTGGCCATAGGAGGCAGGGCTGAGAGCTCCCCCATCCCCCTGAGCAAGCCTCCCCATGGACCCTGTATATGCTTCTGATCCTGCCAAGCCCTCCTGGGCCCCAGCAACCCCCTCCCTCCGTGGACCCTGCCTGCCTCCCTGATATCCTCTACAGACCCCACTAACTTCCCTGATCCCTCCTGTTCTCTCCTGTGGACCCTGCCTGCCTCCTCTGTTCCCTCCACCCCACTGGATCCTGCTTGCCCCCTCCCTCAACCTGCCCCACTAGCCCCCTGCATCCCAACTTACATTAGATCAGGTGGTCATTTTTAACTTGATCTAACCTCCCCGAATGCCTCTATATGCCTTTACTGAATCAGAGATGCATAAGCTTCTATGAGCCACAGCTCACTTAGTCAGATGCTACCTCTTTGTATCCCACGTGGTACCCTAACCACTGGTCTGTAGAGTCACCCTCTCTTTTGCTGGTCCAATAATAAAGAGATGAAGAATAATAAAGAGACGAAGAATAGCTTCAACAGGAGAAATCAAACATGCATACATGAGAAATAGGAGAGGGATAGGTCAGTGATTTCAGGCAAGAGTCCTTATTACTTGACTGTAGTCATTCTCTTTCCCTCTATGCTCTTTTTTATTTTTATTTTTTGGAAACACTTCAAAAGTTCCTTTTGTCTCAGCATAGAAGGGAAAATGTCTACAAAAAGCCTTTCCTGTGTCCTGCTCTAATTAGAAACCGGACTCCTTGCTATCTGCGGTAAAATAAAGTGTGAACGTATGTTTAACTCTTGCCTTTATACATGGTAGCCAAGGCTGTAGCTGAGCTGTAAGAACTGGTACAAGCCAAAATAGGAAAAAAGTGCTTTCCGTGCAGCAAGAATGATATATTGCCAACCAAAGCTTTTGTTGCCTTCTTGTTTTAAAATGGAGGCAGCCTTCAATGACAGAGAAGCTTCATACAGCAGTTGGATGTGGAGTTCTGAGCAAGGGATGTTGATCAGGGAAATGTCCCAACATCCTGGCACCTGGATGTGATAAATACCATGTTCTTTTAAATCTCCCTCGTGATCTTTTTCATAGGACACTTTTAAACTAAATCAGCTGCTTACATGTTGGTGCTTAGGGTAACTAAACCTAATGTTTGTTGTCATAATTGGAAAAGAAAACAGTAAAGATATTATTGCTATCTATTCTGATAGATCCCGCTGCACGAGCATAATTCTTTCTATAGGAGTAGGTGGCTGCAGACACCAGGGAGGGTGAATCTATAATGGTCTTTATTGGGTGTGTCATGAACCAGTGTCCTATAATATTCAGCATTCTTTTTGTTTTAAATACTCATGTCATTCTTCTCTGCTTCCTGTAGTTAGCTAAAGAGCTTTCCAGCACAGGCCTAATTAACCTTTCAGACCTTTCTGAGTCCCCCCGTGCTCACAAACCCTTTGTGTAACATTTCCATTGTTGTAGACACCATGCATTATGAGAGAATCAGATGAATGACATGGTAGAAGAGTGGGTTTTTTCCCTTATATTTATCATGAGCTTTATACTTTTTTTGTTCAAAAAGCCTCAGCTCCTGGATCTGTGTTTTTATATAAGAATCTCAGTTCCATTGAAAACAAAAAAAGCAAGTGTGTAGTTTGTGGTGGTAAATGGATGGAGAAAAGTTTGAAAGCACGGTCAACAACAAGGAGACAATATATATAATTTTTAGGATCGTGACATTTTTTAGAGTCGTTGTTTTGGGAGTTTTTCAGCCTGACATACTTTTTGAATGGTTTTGACTGGTGATACTGTGTTTGCTTTGAAGAACTTGAGCCCTTTGCATTTTAGAACCTAATCTAGATATAGAGAAAACATCTAGCTGAGAGCCTTGTTACAGGGTAATTTTGGGTGGCTCCTGGAGCTCTTACCTCCCTGGATTGCTTACCCATTAACACCTGAAACTAGTTTTAAGGACTTGTTAGGCAGCTCAAAGTTATGCCACTCTAGGGCAGGATTGTCTCTGGTCTGTGCTATCCAACTTATGTTATGCTAAGGTGTAGCCACTCTGGCCCCCTCCCCTGGTGACCTATATCAGGCCCATTGCCCTCCCCAGCACCTCAGATCCCCACTCACCACTCCTTCCAGCTAGGGTTGCCATATTTCCAGTATCAAAAAAGGACACCAGGGAGGCAGCAGGGTGGGGGTTGGGTTGTGCTTCTTATGAAAACATGTTATCTTTGTTCAGTAAAATTAAAGAGGAGACCATATAGGGAATGAAGGGCAGGTCACACACACTTCCAATGAATCAACATGTTTCAAAGGGGAAGCGTATCCATTTCCTCCTCTTGAAGATTTATGTCATCTTCCTGGACTGTTACTGGTAGTACTGAAACTACTAATTATGGGTCATTAGCTAATTCTAGGCCACTAGTGTACAGAGCTTCTAAGTTCATGAATAACTCATACCTCCTGAGGCTGGGGCGCACAGTGACTTCCTGCAGACATTGGCGGCGGGAGGGGGGAGTGGTGAGTGGCGATTGCCCGCAGGTGGTGATGTAGACGTCACCAACAGTAAATTTCAGGGGGGGCATGTGCCCCACCCCCCCGTGGTTCCCCTACACATCACCTATGTCTATGTTTGTGAAGTAGCATGCTTTGCACCATAAAGCTCTGTAATGGTCTAATAATCTTTCTAAAGGGAAGCTGCATTTGTCACTGTGTCACTCATTTCCAGACTGAATAATTCTTTGTTTAGTGGTGTGTAAGGCCCTTTTTTATTTTTTTTTGGAATAAAAAGCCCCCAAACTGTGTTTTGCTGTGATTAAAATGAAACACCCTTTTATATCTATATCTATCTATCTATCTATCTATCAGTTGAACACAATATTTTGTTTATATCTTTATAATTTTAAAGTAATTTTGAAGCCTACCAGTGCCTCAATCATTATAGATTTCATAGATTTCATAGACATCAGGGCTGGAAGGGACTTCGGGAGATCATCCAGTCCAGCCCCCTGCCCAAAGGGCAGGAAGTCAGCTGGGGTCATAGGATCCCAGCAAGATAAGCATCCAATTTACTCTTGAAGGTGTTCCATGTAGGCGCTTGAACCACCTCCGCTGGCAGACTGTTCCAGACCTTGGGGGCTCGGACAGGAAAGAAATTCTTCCTTATGTCCAGCCTGAAACGGTCTTGTAGGAGTTTGTGACCGTTCGACTTCGTCATCCCTTGGGGCGCTCTGGTGAACAAACATTCCCCCAGATCCTGGTGGTCACCCTTGATAAACTTATAGGTGGCCATCAGATCACCCCTGAGCCTGCGCTTTTCCAGGCTAAAGAGTCCCATGTCTCTCAGCCTGTCATCGTAAGATCTGTTTTCCTGACCTCTGATCATGCGCGTGGCTCTCCTCTGGACTCTCTCAAGCTTCTCCACATCCTTTTTGAATTGTGGAGCCCAAAACTGGACACAGTACTCCAGCTGTGGCCTCACCAAGGCCGAGTACAAGGGGAGAATGACGTCCTGGGATTTGCTCGAGAAGCATCTATGGATGCAAGCCAGCATTTTGGTCGCTTTATTAGCCGCAGCATCGCATTGCAGGCTCATGTTCATCTTGTGGTCAATGATGACACCCAAGTCTCTTTCTTCTGTAGTGCTAACCAACGTAGCACTGCCGAGCATATAAGGATGCTGCAGGTTTTTCCTCCCAAGGTGGAGAACCTTGCATTTTTCGGTGTTAAACGCCATCAGGTTCTCGTCTGCCCATTTGCTGAGCTTGTCCATGTATTTTATTTATATTATAATAAAATACATTCTAAATATTTTGGCATTTGATTTTTTTTTTTTTTAATCACGGAAGATCAAAGCACCCCCTGTCCCCTTTGCTTACCAGGATGTGGGTCCAGCTGCAGCTGTCCCCTCTGCTTTCTGATGCTGAGCAGGCCTGATATGCCAGTGCCCCTTACTCCCAAGCCACAGTCCCCCTCCCCACCCAAGGAGTACTGGTGCCCCTTACTCCTGATTTGCAGCTCCTGCCTACGCCCCACACACTCCCTCCTGGTAGCAGCTCACCCTCTGCACCAAGGCACAGGTCTAATTGTGGCTTCCCCCCCTGCTGATTTGTGCCGATGAGCAGCCCTGACATGCCAGTGCTCCAGTCCTACCCATGCTGTTGCCCCCATTCTCCAACCACAGCCCCTCAGCCCTGCCAGTGCACCTCACTCCTGACCAACAGGGCCTTCCCCCCCTACAGCTAATGGTAGCATGCCCTACCAGAGCCTTGGAACACAGGGGTGGGGACCTGGGGGCAATGCAGGGCTGCTGGGTGCCAGCTGGCACTGCCTGCAGAGCTTACCCCTGTGTAGTCTCTCAGCTGCTGCTGTGAGATCCCAGGCAGAGGCCATGCCCCTGCTGCAGAGGAAGGCAAACCTCCCTTCCCAGTACGTACCAGTATGACCATGGGAAAAATCATTCCTGACCCCAGTTCAGCTTTGGTCTGACCCTGAACAGGAGGGGCAAGACCCTGTAGCCAGGACCCTCTGGGGCTGAGTCTCAGCAGGGGCATTGGCATATGCCTAACCCATGGCTAACCACCCTCTTCTTGAACACCTCAGGTGCCGGGGAGTTCACAGCTGCCCAGGGTGTCTGTTCCACTGCTTTCTGGTCTAACTGGGATTTGAACTGGAATCGAACCAGAACCTAAGAACTGGTTTGAACTGATGATTTATTTGAACCTGAACCAGAACTGAACCATTTGTCCACAGTGGGAACCAAGCCACAAAAAATCACTGAGGTCACCAGTTAGACTTGTGTCACTGGTTAGACCAGGTTTACTGGTTAAATGGGGTAACCAGTTACCCCACTGGTTGATTGAGATGACCAGTTCAGGCTTCATTAAAACTGCCTATAACATTTTTTTAAAACTATAAAAACCATTGGCTCATATGAAGACACACAAAAATAAAATGACATACTCGCTGCTACTACAAAGACATGCCTCACTGCTCTATCACGAATTCTTGGGATTTCCTCTGAACCTCCAATTTCTATCACATTTTTTTTCTCTTTGGCTCCTTTAGTCTATATGATTGATTAACAGAGAATGGAGTGAAATGGAGGTAAACAGCTGTAAATAAATACTATTGCTTTCTCAGTTCTCACCCCTATTTTTAAAACTTCTTATGGTTCAGGTCAGCTAGTTCCAAATGTCCATTTCCAAAGCTTGCTTAACACTTTATGAAGTTGCAGCATGTAGGATGTGGAGAAGGAGTGAGGCAGGCGGGTCTGTGGAGTAAAGGGATGGGAGGGATGAAAGACTGTGATGCTGGTGTCATCAGGAAGGCTTTGGCTTCCATGACCAGCCTGTTCTTTGGCAAGAGTTGCTGTGAAGAGATGGCCTCTACCTCTCTTGGCTGTGGAGGAGGCTCTTCTCAGCCAGACTGGCTGACCTGTTCCACCGGGCTTTAAACTAAGCCCTCTGGGGGATGGGGGAGACTACCGCCACTGCTGGACCACTGAGCAACCTTTGCAAAGCCAGCAGGCCAAGGCACTTAAGGGAGCCCACCCCTGCCCCAGTCCTGGTACAATCTGTGGGCAAGGCAAGAGCCCCCAAGGGGACACTTGCCTGCCTGTACACAAATGCCAGGAGCTTGGGGAATAAGCAGGAGGAACTTGTCCTCCTGCTTAACAAAAATAATTATGTCATAGGGATAATGGAGACCTGGTGGGACTCCAAATATAACTGGACTATGGGTATAGATGACTATACGCTGTACAGGAGAGATCAAGTAGGTAAAAGGGGCGGGGGTGTAGGTCGCTATGTTAAAGAAAGCTACACTTCCCTGAAAGCTGATATTGGTGACCAGGGTAGACCACTGGAGACCCTCTGGGTTAAAATCCATGAGGACACAACGGTGGGAGCCTACTACAGACTGCCCACCCAAAGTCAGAGCTTAACCAGGAGTTTGCTTGGGAACTGGCTGAGGCCGCATGCTCCAGGACCATGGTTGTCATGGGTGACTTCAACTACACAGACATCTCATGGGAGGATCACTCAGCAAAATCTGAGTGCAAAGCTTCCTATCATGCGTGGATGACCTCTATCTGACTCAAGAAGTCTACAGGCCAACAAAAGGTAAAGTGCTGCTTGGCCTGCTACTGGCAACTGAGGATGACCTAATTGGTGACCTAGTGACCAATGGGAAGCTGGGTGACAGTGACCACAAGCTGATTACCTTCACCACCTGCTGTAAAGCTGGCAAGTCAGTCAGCAACACGGAAGTCCTTGACTTCAGGAAAGCTGACTTTGACAAGCTCAGGAGGCTTGTCAGTGAGGCCCTAACGGACCACGACTCCAGGGGGAGGGGAGTTCAGGAAGAGTGGTTGCTCCTCAAGGGAGTGATCCTCAGTGCACAAACTAAGTCTATTCCATCTCAGAGGAAAGGCAGCAAGAGGGCACAGCAGCCCCCCTGGCTCTCCAGGGACCTAGCAGATCTCCTGGGGCTAAAAAGAAAGGCCTACAAAGGATGCAGGATGGGATTCACTTCCAAGGTGCTCTGGTCCAGACCTGCAGGGAGCAAACCAAGAAAGCCAAGGCTGCAACTGAACTCCAAATAGCTTCGAGCATCAAGGACAATAAAAAGTCCTTTTTCAGATATGTGGGGCACTGGAGGAAAAGCAAGGGCAACACTGGAACCCTGCTGAACCAGATGGGGCAACTGACAACTGATGCCCAGGAAAAAGCCAACCTATTAAATGGGTACTTTGTGTCAGTCTTTCATCAGTCCTATGGGACACCCATGCCCGCTACGGGACAGGGAGGTCCAGGTGAAGCAGATCCCCTGCCCTCCATTAATGCTGACCTCGTGAAGGAACACCTTGAGAAGCTGGATACCTTCAAGTCACCCGGCCCTGACAATCTACACCCCAGGGTACTCAAGGAGCTGGCGAGCATCATAGCTTAGGCTCTGGCACGGATCTTTGAAAACTCCTGGCGCTCTGGTGTAGTGCCCGAAGACTGGAAGAAGGCCAATGTGGTGCCGATCTTCAAGAAAGGGAGGAGAGTGGATCCGGCTAACTATAGGCCCATCAGCCTGACTTCTATCCTGGGGAAGATCTTAGAAAATGCTCGAAGTATGGGGAAGAAGCAGGAGGAACTCGCCCTCCTCCTAGCTGTCACCAGCCCTGACATAGTAGGGATCACAGAAACGTGGTGAGACTCATCGCATGACTGGGCGGTGAGTGTCAAGGGCTATAGGCTATACAGGAAGGACAGGATAGGAAGGAAAGGTGGAGGAGTAGCACTCTACATCAAGGAGGAATATACTTCCTCGTTAATTAGCATGGGGGTAGAGGGGGGGCACTCTGAGGTGCTCTGGGTTAGAGTAAAAGGCAGTCCAGGGGAGAGAGACTTAACGGTGGGAGTCTACTATAGACCTCCCAACCAGGGAGAAGAGCTCGACCTGGAATTCTTAGGTCAGCTTACAGAGGCAGTGAGGGCTAAGGATGTGGTCATCATGGGGGACCTAAACTTCCCAGACATCTGCTGGGAGGAGCAGTCAGCCAAGTCTGATCGCTCACGTCGGTTCTTAGCCAGACTGCAGGACCTCCATCTAACCCAGGAGGTGCACAGTCCCACCAGGGGAGACGCCTTGTTGGACCTAGTGCTGGCCACGGGTGATGACCTGGTGAGGGGGCTGCGGGTGATGGGCCACCTGGGAGACAGTGATCATCGCTTGCTGGAATTCACCATCCAGCGTAAGGTGGCAAAGGGCTGCAGCAAGGCAACAGCCCTAGACTTTAGGAGGGCTGACTTCAACAAGCTAAGGAGGATAGTTGGGGAAGCGCTGAGGACCCAGAGGGGAAGGGAATCAGATGTCGAAGGTGAGTGGTTGCTCCTTAAGGAGACGATCCTCCATGCCCAAAGGGAGGTAATCCCAACAAGGGTCAAAGGGAGCAGGAGGGCACATAAACCCCCATGGCTCACTAAGAGCATCCGGGAATGTCTCCTTGCTAAAAGGGAGGCATATACCCAATGGAGAGATGGGGTCATCGCCAAGAAGGACTATGTTATAGTCGCCCGAGGATGTAGGGGGGCAGTCAGGAGGGCCAAGGCAGAGTTGGAGATAGGACTAGCTTCCCGGATTAAGGACAATAAGAAGTCCTTCTTCAAATACATAGGGGGTAAAAAGAGGGTCCCGGGTAATGTGGGGCCCCTGCAGGACACGATGGGCAACTTAGTCATCACGCCAGATGACAAAGCTAACATATTTAACGATTTCTTTGCCTCTGTCTTCCTAAGTAGGGACCAGTTCAGCCACCTCCCTGCTGGGCCCCCCTCGGGCCCCGAGAGAGACACGCCTGGGCCAAGGGTTAGCGAGGAGTTAGTTAGGGTACTTCTGGAGAAGCTGGACGTGTTCAAGTCCGCTGGTCCGGACGATCTTCACCCTAGGGTTCTACAGGAACTGGCTGAGGTCATTGCGGGACCCCTGGCACGGCTCTATGAGCACTCGTGGTGCTCTGGCGAGGTGCCGGAGGACTGGAAGAGGGCCAATGTGGTCCCTATCTTCAAAAAGGGAAAAAAAGAGGACCCGGGAAATTACAGGCCAGTTAGTCTGACCTCAATCCCGGGTAAGCTCTTTGAAAAAATTATCCTGGCACACATCCAGGAGGGCCTTGCGGGGGAATGCATGCTCAGGGGCAACCAACATGGGTTTATCAGTGGCAGGTCTTGTCAGACCAACCTGGTGGCCTTTTACGATCAGGTCACCAAATCATTAGACGCAGGGGTTGCTGTGGATGTAGTCTTTTTGGACTTCCGGAAGGCTTTCGACACTGTCTCTCACCCTGTCCTCATCAAAAAGCTGAGAGACTGTGGTGTCGATGCCCACACGGTCAAATGGGTCGCCAACTGGTTGGAGGGCCGCACCCAGAGGGTGGTAGTGGATGGGTTCTTCTCGACCTGGAAGGATGTGGGCAGTGGGGTTCCGCAGGGCTCGGTCCTCGGGCCTGCACTGTTCAACATCTTCATCAGTGACTTGGATGAGGGGGTAGAAAGCACCCTGTTCAAGTTTGCTGATGACACTAAGATGTGGGGGGATGTGGGTGCACTAGAAGGGTGCAATAGGCTACAAGCTGACCTTGACAGGTTGCAACGGTGGGCGGATGAGAATAGGATGGGGTTTAACACTGATAAGTGCAAGGTGTTGCACATGGGGAGGAAGAACCGGCACCACACTTACAGGTTGGGGAACTCTCCTCTTGCCAGCACGGAGACGGAAAAGGATCTTGGAGTCGTCATTGACTCCACGATGAACATGGGCCGGCAGTGTGGGGAGGCAGTCAAGAAGGCCAATTGTACCCTATCATGCATCCACAGATGCATCTCGAGCAGGTCCAGGGAGGTGATCCTCCCCCTCTATGCGGCACTGGTCAGGCCGCAGCTGGAGTACTGCGTCCAGTTCTGGGCGCCACACTTCAAGAGGGACGTGGACAATATGGAAAGAGTTCAGAGGAGGGCCACTCGTATGATCAGGGGTCAGCAGGGCAGGCCTTATGAGGATAGGCTACGGGACCTGAACCTGTTTAGCCTCCACAAGAGAAGGCTAAGGGGGGACCTTGTGGCCTGCTACAAACTGGTCAGGGGGGATCAGCAGGTATTGGGGGAGTCCCTGTTCCCCCGTGCGCTGCCAGGAGTGACCAGGAATAACGGTCACAAACTGGCGGAGGGTAAGTTTAGATTAGATATTAGGAGGCGCTACTTCACAGTCAGGGTGGCTAGGGCCTGGAACCAGCTTCCAGGGGAGGTGGTGCAGGCTCCTAGCCTGGGGATTTTTAAAAGGAAGTTAGATGAGCACCTTGCCGGGGTCATCTGACCCCGGTGCTCTTTCCTGCTAAGGCAGGGGGTCGGACTAGATGATCTACCTAGGTCCCTTCCGACTCTAGCTACTATGAAACTATGAAACTATGAAAAGTTTATTAAAGAGGCCATCCTTAATGGACTGGCCGATGCCAACATCCTGAGGGATAGCCAGCACTGAGGGTTTGTTGTGGGTAGGTCTTGCTTGACCAACCTCATTTCCTTCTATGACCAGGTGACCTATCACCTGGACAAGGGAGAAGAAATTGATGTCATATATCTTGACTTCAAAAAAGCCTTTGATTTAGTATCCCACTATCACCTCTTGGCGAAACTGGCCAATTGTGGCCTTGGGTCCACCACAATCCACTGGCTGGGAAATTGGCTCTGTGGTCAGACCCAGAGGGTAGTAATTGATGGAAGTCAATCATCATGGTGTCCTGTGGCCAGTGGGGTCCCTCAAGGCTCTGTCCTGGGACCCATACTGTTCAACATTTTCATTAATGATGTGGACACTGGAGTCAGGAGCATACTGGCCAAGTTCGCTGATGACACCAAACTTTGGGGCAAAGCATCCACACCTGAAGACAGGAGGGCAATCTAGGCTGACATGGACAAGCTCAGCGAATGGGCGGATGAGAACCTGATGGTGTTTAACACTGAAAATGCAAGGTTCTCCACCTTGGGAGGAAAAACCTGCAGCATCCTTATATGCTCGGCAGTGCTACGCTGGCTAGATCTACGGAAGAAAGAGACTTGGGTGTCATCATTGACCACAAGAGGAACATAAGCCTGCAATATGATGCTGCAGCTAGTAAAGCAACCAAAATGCTGGCGTGCATCCATCTCAAGCAAATCCCGGGACATCATTCTCCCTTTGTACTTGGCCTTGGTGAGGCCGCAGCTGGAGTACTGCGTCCAGTTTTGGGCTCCACAATTCAAAAAGGATGTGGAGAAGCTTGAGAGAGTCCAGAGAAGAGCCATGCGCAAGGAAAACAGACCTTACGACAACAGGCTGAGAGCCATGGGGCCCTTTAGCCTGGAAAAGCACAGGCTCAGGGGTGATTTGATGGCCACCTATAAGTTTATCAGGGGTGACCACCAGTATCTGGGGGAACATTTATTCACCAGAGCGTCCCAAGGGATGATGAGGTTGAACGGTTGTAAACTACTGCAAGACTTTTTCAGGCTGGACATAAGGCAGAATTTCTTTACTGTCCAAGCCCCCAAGGTCTGGAACAGTCTGCCAGCGGAGGTGGTTCAAGCACCTACATTGAACACCTTCAAGAGTAGATTGGATGCTTATCTTGCTGGGATCCTATGACCCCAGCTGACTTCCTGCCCCTTGGGCGGGAGGCTGGACTCAGTCTTCTGAGGTCCCTTCCAGCCCTAAAATAAAATTAAAAAAAAAAAAAAAAGACACCTCATGGCAGCTCAGTGGATGCCCCCAGGCCCTGGCTCCTTCCTGGAAAGTGAATGCACAGGGTTGTTCTCTGTGGCCAGTGCCTGGGTGAACAATGGGGCCTGACCCCTCCCCACAAGTGCACGTATAGGTGGGGGGCCACCCCTCATGGGATGAACCCCCCCCTCTGGGGATGAGCCACTTGTGGCTCTGTCTTGCTCCTCAGCTGGGCCATGTGACTGTGCATTCCCCCCCAGGATGAACTGCCCCCCCGGGACCAATCTGCTTGTGGCTCAGTCCTGCTCCCTGACCAGGCCCTGAAGCCACACATTCCCCCTGGGATGAACTGCACCTCCCCTGGGACAAGCTGACCATGGCTCCATCCTGCTTCCTGGCCGTGCCCCATGGTTGCACATTCCTGCCTGTTCCAGCCATGCCAACCCACTTCTACCACTGCTCCTGCCACCTGCTGCAACTTTTTCAGTGCTGCCCCTTCCTTCCCCCCATCCCATAGACATATGTGGATGGAACTGCTTCCACTACCTTTCCTAGCTGTATTGCCAGCTTCATGCGTGTGCATGCACGTAGCACCCCGTGCCCTCCCTCCAATCCTGAGCAACTCCTTGCAGGCTGGAATTTTACCAGCTTGCAAGGAGAACCTGCGGTTTCTTACTTCAATGGAAAACCCCATGTTTTTCTCCTTTAAAGGGGACAATCCACGTTTGTCCACATGAAATGGAAAACCAGGACCCCTGCTTATCAGTAATATTGAATGTTGCAAACTAAACAGTATTACTAAATGTTGCAAACCAACCTTGAAGTATTAAGTAAAGTGACTTTTTCTGATGAAATGTCACTTCATCTTCAGTGTGGGTTTTTGAAACAAAATCTTGCAAAACTGGGAGTTAATGAACATCAAGCCTTCTGTGTGGGGTGGAGCGAGACATTCCCCTCTGAACTCACCACAAGGGAGCAACATGTCAGAGGGAGGATTCCACAAACAGGACCGAAGAACAAAGCTTACAAGTCTACTCCAGAGGACCTGAATTTTTGTAGAAAATCTGTTGTTGTACAGGGACGGCTCCAGCTCCCATTGAAGCCTGAGGACAGGATTGGGGGATGTGAATATGTTGAATCTGTATTTAGGAATCTAAAATTATTTTCTGTTGAATCTGCTAGTGCCAATGCTTGTTGAGTTTTACTTTATGTCCTCCATATATTCTGTGTATGCCTGCCAGTCTGGCTGCACTCTTTCCCATGCTTTTGGCTGGAGTCACTTATTTATGAAGGCCTTGGGAGCAGAGTAACGAGGATCAGTCCCATAAACCGTGCAAAAAGTACATTATTGGACGTGCTCAGTGCTCTAACACCCAGTGGGTAGTGTTGCAAGTGGGCGGGGAAAGGAGAGGAGCTCTACTGGGGCAGCCTCCTCCAAACTGCTTGGACAATGGCAGTAGGACGAGGAATTCAGGTACTTTCTCAAAACTTCCTGCGATGTCAGGAACAGCTACTCCAAGCTCTCCAGATAGGAAGGGGATGGGAATATTTGCAGAGGGTCGGGGGGCTGAGTCTCCAGCTGGGGGGCATGGGGAGGATGGAGGGAGAAGTTAATGAACACTAATGAATGAAGTAGACGAGCTTGACCCGGCTCCACCCACAGCATCACTCCAATCGGTGGAATCCCTAAACTTCCTCAAGTCCCCGCTTCCAGGCCGCCGTTCTGAGGGCGAAGCCTCGGACTGCGGAGCTGTCCACAGCAGATAAAAGGATGACTGCTGATGCTATCACCCCGTGACTCTACATCTTTTCTGTTTGCAGCTGAAAGAGGTCCACCAGGTTGTTGACTCCACAACACTGCTAGTTCTTAACCTGGTTGTACAGCGGCGCTGAGCAACCACCCCCTTCTCTTAGTAGTGGGCCAAACTAAATTTGGGGTCTAGACCTAAGCAGGGTGCTTTTGATATTCACATACAAGTCTGACTCTGGAGGGACTTTTTCAAAGGCATCAGTGGGAGGTAAGAGCCCAACTGCCACTTAGAGTTGATGGGAATTGGGTTTCTGAGTGTCTTTTTGCGCCTTTGCAAATCTTCCCCCTCTGTAGCTTGGCAAATCTCCAGTTTGTACAAATAACCAGTTTTTGACACATAATAGTGCAGGAAGAAAACTAATCATCCCAGCATGCGTTGTGTGATAAACTATTCGGGCTCATCTCATTTTAAACATCCAGGAAAGAAGAATGGAAAGTACCCTGTCAATCTTATGTTTTTCACCCAGCTTGAAATATTCCCACTTAACACAGATATCTCATGAAGTAAGCAGGACATTTTTTTTTTCTTTTCCTGCTTGCCATTACAATTTGGACCTTTCTGAAATAAATTTCTGGAACTTACATAGAAACCAAAATGATGAAAAGATGGCTACAGTAATCATATTGATTAGTCACTGAAATATATAATAACTAAACGTTAATAGGCCTTCTCTTCCACAAAAATAATGCACTAACTGCTTTAAGTGTTTTAGATAAGTAACCTGACAACAAAAGGTATTTCTATGATTTTTTTCCTCTATTTTTCTTTTGAAAAGGGAAAGTATTCTCTTTTGAATATTAATTTATATTCTTATAGTCTGTCTTGGTAAGGGCTATAAACCAGATGAGCTTCTGAGATAGAAAGTATACAAATCCATGTACTTATATCCTGTTTTGAGCTGCTCTATTCCTCTCAACAAAAGCAGGATATGAGACAGGCATGTTCTTTTGGCAAATATTTTCAAAGCTATTAACCATTTAAATGAAAATTTCTCTGCATATACTTCTCCTTGGGTATTGAACCTAGCTTTTGTCCCTATACAAAATATCCAGATTATTCAATGAAATAGATCTGTTGTGACTCAATTTGCATTTTAAATATTGAAATGAAGGTTTTAACATAATGTTGAAGTACTATTGTTATAAAATGGAAAGCATCAGCTGAAAAATATTTCAGTTTTCAGTGCAGTAACATTGCCAAAGCCAAATAAATCTGAGCACTCCATACAGAGCTCAGATTAGCATCAGAGCACTGAGAGTTTATTTTTTGTATTCCAGTTCATTTGTTTTATTGCATGCAACAACCTCCTTGACTGTTCTCAGTAGGTTGTGAGGAACAGAAACAGAAGAAACCTAGCCTTATGTCCTTTTCTTCTATAGTTTGCCCCTGGTTTCAGGATTCAAAGCTGCCCTTAAAGACACCAAACCTTTTTAAAGTAAGCACTTGTATTGCTGTATTAGTTGTTTTGATTCATGGTATTTATTAACATGTTCAGGTTTTGTATACATCTTGAGTTGCTTCTGTTTAATAGATTTTCCTAAATTTTCCCCACAAAGAACCACAGGGTAGATGCTTTTATAAATGTAAATACCGACTACTATAATAGCAGCAGTTATAATCAGAAGAGGCAGAAATTAATCCTACTTGTGTTAACTTCGGTAGCAGCCAACTTAAATGCTTTGGATAGCTGAGACTTGTTCAGGTTTTCTCACAAAAGTTCAACCTATTCTGTCTTTTTCCTGAAGCCTTCATTTTTTCCTTTTCTTTATACAGCTTTAAACACAGCACAGTAAGGCACTGTATCTCCTGACACATGGACTATAATTTCAACCCCCCCAAAAATGCATTTATTCATCTCTTATTCATAAACATTTGTCTTTGCAGACTTGTTAGTCAAGGGATCTCCTGTGTAAAACATTATATGCTTATGGCAGCATAAAAACCCTTTCAACTGATGTCTTGTGTCAAGGCTTTCTGCATGAAGTAACTTACCAGAAAACATGGTAAATTTGGACAGCTGAAAGCCAGAGATTTCCTAGAGAAATCTATGAGGTTTTTCCGCTAGTTGTTAAATGAGCGTCATAAAAGTTGAATGATCCAATGTAACATTTTCAAAAGTGCCTAAACCAATTAGGTGCCTTAGTTTCATTGAAAGTTAGTGGAGATCAGGCTCCTAAAATGCATGATTCGCTTTGAAAATAAGACTTAGGAGCATAAGTCACTTAGCTGCTTTGAAAATGTCACTGTAAGTCTTTACAAGTGAACCTCCTGTCATACAGATCTGCCTAGTCGCAGCCAATGAACACGAGAGGTGCTAGCCTTTGGTTCTTAGCGCCAACCAGACTACAATTTCACTATTACATTTTGAACAGAAAAAGAATGCCAAGGACCTGTGCAACCTTCATTCAATATGTTTATGTCTAAAAAAAGCAAGATATAACATCGTGAATGCTAGCTCAATGACAAAATATTAATCCTATTGCTGTCTGTAATGCAACTGGAATCCCTTCTTAAAGGGTCCCCAAGTGCAATTTGTTGCACTGATTTCTGTTTTTCTGTTTTATTGAAAACATCCACTGGCAGCATAATTTGATCATTTTGAACCAAAAGATTCACTTCTTTGAGTCTAAATATTCTCCACAGTCTGGGACCATTAGACGCAGGGGCAGAGAACCCGATTCGCCTCTCACTTCAGTGTTAATTGGCAGTAACTCCACTGGTGTCAATAGTTATTCTGCCAGCAATATTGGGCCCTAAGGGTGCTCTAAATATACCTAACATGCAGAACATGAACTTCAGAATCATCAAATAATTTCAAGCCAGTTCCAAACTGTCAGCCATCAGGGACAAAAAATTCTTGAAATTAAAAGTAATAATATCCTCTGTCCCTTACCTGATCCCCAGGAGTTGGTGAAGCTTCAGTTTTATCCCAAATTAAGAACATGAAATGAACAATATCCAGAAATCATGAGCGCCACTCGGAGAGTGAGGAACAAATATAAAATCAGGATTTCATTTCACTAGGTAATACTGGGAGTGTTCAGCTTTCCAGTCTCCAAGGTTTCCCAGCTGGGGGGCCAGCTTTTCCCATCCTGCATCCCTGCATCCTGTTATTGTTACAAACCTTAGTAATGCCAGTGAGAAAAGGGAGTGGAGGAAACAAGATAAACTTAGAGTCATTTTGCTAGACTTGCCTTTCAGAGGGCGTAACAAATACATATCTGAATAAAAGGAAATGGCCTGTAAGAGTAATATAAAGCCAGTGCTGTTATTTAGTATCTTTCTTACTGATCATTTTCATTTTAGGGGTTATTAAAAACCCTAAATTAGCACTTGTTTTTATTTTTATTCTATTTGAAGAGTATGGTCTCTGGCTTATTTTCAGATTTGTTTTCCCGTTCAGGCAGATGGGAGTGTTTTCTTCTCCCCACCAGGATTATTACACTACCAACAAAGGCTGAAACTCCATCAAACAGGAGTTCTTATAAAAAGTTTAAGAGCCAACCTTTGCTAGTGTGAGAGAGCATTGGGATATATTGAAATTCTGGGATGAGCCGCATGCTGGTTTTGGTAACAGTTGTACGGATTTGATATATCTGGATTTAGCAAGTCAGAGAACAGAAATGGGTTGCAAGTCTCCAGCCCAGTGGCAACTTCTTGGCCTTGCACTTTATGTAATGATCCCAACCTGTGCATAGTGGACAAAACACTGTTTAGATTTTATGGACTATTCCAGAGGTGGAAGTGATGACCCAACATGTGAGGCAGTAGAGAGTTGGGCCCCAAGATTCACGAAACAAAAACTCTTAAGAGAAGAATCACTGAATAACACGTATTGCCTTCATTGTATTAGAAATTTTGGAGTGGAGGAACGTTCAGGAGAGGGAAAAGGGGAAAAGATCAATGTTCCAAGAGGACGGCTTGTGTTATGCTAACAGGCTTGATTTGCTGTTTAATTGCAGACCAATGAGGGTTTGATTTCAGCCTCAGTGACAGCAGCGAGTGTTGCATTCTTGAAACTTAAGGTAGGATATAGTCCAGTGAGCTCGGCATGATAAGCAGATGGGCCTTCCTACAGCTCAGGCCGAATGCTGCGATCCTGCTTTTGAACAGCAGAACATGCTTTACTTTCTGTTGCAGCTTAAAAACAAAGAATGCCCATCTGCTATTTTATATATTTAAAGCAGGAGAAAATTTTAAATTAAAGAATTCAGGAGAAATTCTGAGAAACATGAGTCTTAACCTCTCCCCCCACAAAAAACAACCAAAAAACAAAACCCAACTAATTGTGAGGTGTTGTCACCACACTGTGATAAATGTCACCTAATGTCCAACATACCTTATGGAAAGCTTTAAATAATAACGATCCAGAGTACTCTATCACCCCTATCCTTCATCATGACTTAGCATAGGTAATGGGATTGATTTCCCAGCTTTCCAGAAGACTGAGCTTTGGTTACATTAGTGCACATTTTTATGACATGCTGCAGCAAAGACAAATGACTATTTTAAAATTTTGATACATTAATTATTCAGGAAGGTTAAGCAACTAATGAGGGGACATTTTTCAAAACCTTTTTTTAAGGAGACTGATTACAATTAAGTTTCCTTGCAATAAAATAAGCTGCTCCTATTTCATTGCTGAGGAAAAAGAAGAGGATGGAAAGGATATTGATGGGAGGTTCCCAGTGAACTGTAGTTATCTGTGGAGGATGCATCTTAGCGATAGGCTGGCACCCAGGGTAGACAACAATCCTAGATATCATTTACTTTTGCAAATGATTCCAAGTGTGTTTGACTGTTGACGTCCTTTGATCTTGGTATCTGTGGAGAAAACATGCTTGTTATCTAGCCTAAACCAAGAATGGGGCAAAGAAAGAGACCTCTTCGTGTTCCTTGCTTTCAAAAATATGTGCATCTTCTACACTGGTGTTCTTTAATTCTGCAAGTGCATACAGTTGGATTACTGTTCTATCAACTAAGGACCTTAGAGCCTGATATAAGGTGTGTAAAGATTTTTCTTTGCCTTTATGGGCTGTGAATGAGTCCCATAGTAACAACCTGGTTGTTAGTTAGATTTGATCCTCCAGGTCTTTCTTCCCATGCATGTACTAGAACAATAGGTCTGAAAGGCAGCATTGAGATCCATGATTTGGATCAGCCAATTTTTTGTCAAGTCAGTCTTGAGGCCACTGTGATCATTGGGGCACTTTAGATGCTGTAACAACTACGGTTGTGTAAAATGTTGCCAAGTGTTTCATTTTGAGCTTGAAACAGCGAAACTGAAACAAAACAAAAAGCATCAAAACTGTTTTGAAATGAAATGAAAGCACTCAAAATCTTTTGAAAGTTTAAAAACGTTTCGAGTTTCGAACCAGCCTGGTAGTGGGAGACAGGGGAAAGCCAGGGCTGCACGCCGAGTGGCTCCGCAGCCCCATGTAGCTCAGCGCAGCCCAGCCCAGCCCAGCGGGGAGCGTGGCCCTGGCTCTCCCTGCCTCTGTGGGGCTCCGTGGGGCTGGTGGAGCTGACCAGAGGGCAGCACCAGGCCTACCCACTTCCCGCTGCCAGGTTGTGCTCTGATCAGCTCAACCAGCCCCATGGAGTACAGCTCAGTGGTGGTAGGTGGGCAGAACCAGCGCTGTGCTCTGATTGGCTCCACCAGCCCCGCAGAGCACAGCCCCAGCTCTGTCCATCTCCCACCACTGGGCCGTGTTCTGTGGTGTGGGTAAAGCCGATAGCAGTGCAGCACCCACCTCCTGCTGCTGGGTCATGCTCTGATCAGCTCTGCCAGCCCCCTGGAGCTCAGCCTGGCAGTGGGAGGTGGGGCACAGCACTGGCTCATAGTTTCATAGTTTCATAGTAGCTAGAGTCGGAAGGGACCTAGGTAGATCATCTAGTCCGACCCCCTGCCTTAGCAGGAAAGAGCACCGGGGTCAGATGACCCCGGCAAGGTGCTCATCTAACTTCCTTTTAAAAATCCCCAGGCTAGGAGCCTGCACCACTTCCCCTGGAAGCTGGTTCCAGGCCCTAGCCACCCTGACTGTGAAGTAGCGCCTCCTAATATCTAATCTAAACTTACCCTCCGCCAGTTTGTGACCGTTATTCCTGGTCACTCCTGGCAGCGCACGGGGGAACAGGGACTCCCCCAATACCTGCTGATCCCCCCTGACCAGTTTGTAGCAGGCCACAAGGTCCCCCCTTAGCCTTCTCTTGTGGAGGCTAAACAGGTTCAGGTCCCGTAGCCTATCCTCATAAGGCCTGCCCTGCTGACCCCTGATCATACGAGTGGCCCTCCTCTGAACTCTTTCCATATTGTCCACGTCCCTCTTGAAGTGTGGCGCCCAGAACTGGACGCAGTACTCCAGCTGCGGCCTGACCAGTGCCGCATAGAGGGGGAGGATCACCTCCCTGGACCTGCTCGAGATGCATCTGTGGATGCATGATAGGGTACGATTGGCCTTCTTGACTGCCTCCCCACACTGCCGGCCCATGTTCATCGTGGAGTCAATGACGACTCCAAGATCCTTTTCCGTCTCCGTGCTGGCAAGAGGAGAGTTCCCCAACCTGTAAGTGTGGTGCCGGTTCTTCCTCCCCATGTGCAACACCTTGCACTTATCAGTGTTAAACCCCATCCTATTCTCATCCGCCCACCGTTGCAACCTGTCAAGGTCAGCTTGTAGCCTATTGCACCCTTCTAGTGCACCCACATCCCCCCACATCTTAGTGTCATCAGCAAACTTGAACAGGGTGCTTTCTACCCCCTCATCCAAGTCACTGATGAAGATGTTGAACAGTGCAGGCCCGAGGACCGAGCCCTGCGGAACCCCACTGCCCACATCCTTCCAGGTCGAGAAGAACCCATCCACTACCACCCTCTGGGTGCGGCCCTCCAACCAGTTGGCGACCCATTTGACCGTGTGGGCATCGACACCACAGTCTCCCAGCTTTTTGATGAGGACAGGGTGAGAGACAGTGTCGAAAGCCTTCCGGAAGTCCAAAAAGACTACATCCACAGCAACCCCTGCGTCTAATGATTTGGTGACCTGATCGTAAAAGGCCACCAGGTTGGTCTGACAAGACCTGCCACTGATAAACCCATGTTGGTTGCCCCTGAGCATGCATTCCCCGCAAGGCCCTCCTGGATGTGTGCCAGGATAATTTTTTCAAAGAGCTTACCCGGGATTGAGGTCAGACTAACTGGCCTGTAATTTCCCGGGTCCTCTTTTTTTCCCTTTTTGAAGATAGGGACCACATTGGCCCTCTTCCAGTCCTCCGGCACCTCGCCAGAGCACCACGAGTGCTCATAGAGCCGTGCCAGGGGTCCCGCAATGACCTCAGCCAGTTCCTGTAGAACCCTAGGGTGAAGATCGTCCGGACCAGCGGACTTGAACACGTCCAGCTTCTCCAGAAGTACCCTAACTAACTCCTCGCTAACCCTTGGCCCAGGCGTGTCTCTCTCGGGGCCCGAGGGGGGCCCAGCAGGGAGGTGGCTGAACTGGTCCCTACTTAGGAAGACAGAGGCAAAGAAATCGTTAAATATGTTAGCTTTGTCATCTGGCGTGATGACTAAGTTGCCCATCGTGTCCTGCAGGGGCCCCACATTACCCGGGACCCTCTTTTTACCCCCTATGTATTTGAAGAAGGACTTCTTATTGTCCTTAATCCGGGAAGCTAGTCCTATCTCCAACTCTGCCTTGGCCCTCCTGACTGCCCCCCTACATCCTCGGGCGACTATAACATAGTCCTTCTTGGCGATGACCCCATCTCTCCATTGGGTATATGCCTCCCTTTTAGCAAGGAGACATTCCCGGATGCTCTTAGTGAGCCATGGGGGTTTATGTGCCCTCCTGCTCCCTTTGACCCTTGTTGGGATTACCTCCCTTTGGGCATGGAGGATCGTCTCCTTAAGGAGCAACCACTCACCTTCGACATCTGATTCCCTTCCCCTCTGGGTCCTCAGCGCTTCCCCAACTATCCTCCTTAGCTTGTTGAAGTCAGCCCTCCTAAAGTCTAGGGCTGTTGCCTTGCTGCAGCCCTTTGCCACCTTACGCTGGATGGTGAATTCCAGCAAGCGATGATCACTGTCTCCCAGGTGGCCCATCACCCGCAGCCCCCTCACCAGGTCATCACCCGTGGCCAGCACTAGGTCCAACAAGGCGTCTCCCCTGGTGGGACTGTGCACCTCCTGGGTTAGATGGAGGTCCTGCAGTCTGGCTAAGAACCGACGTGAGCGATCAGACTTGGCTGACTGCTCCTCCCAGCAGATGTCTGGGAAGTTCAGGTCCCCCATGATGACCACATGGCTCTGTCCACCTCCTGCCACCAGGCTGTGCTCCATGGAACTGGCGGACCTGATCAGAGTGCTGTGCCGGCTTTCCCCGCCTCCCGCTTCCAGGCTGCATACCAATGGCTCCGCCAGCCCCACGGAGCATAGCCCCACTCTGCACACCTCCTGCTGCTGGGCTCTGATCTGTTCTGCCAGCCCCATGGAGCACAGCACTGGCTCTTCTTGCCTTCTTCCTTGGACAGGTGACAGCAGCAATTTTCTCTGGTGCTGGGTGCAGCCTGTGCCCAGCGCTGGTCCCAGGTGACAGGGCAGCCTCCTCTCATCTGGGGTGCAGATCTGGGGACTTGCACCCCCAGGAGGGCTGCCAGACTGTGCCGGACTCCTCCCAGGGGGCGCGAACCCCCAGATCTTCACACTGAACGAGGAGAGACCCAGGCTGCCCAGCACCAGTCCCAGGTGGAAGGGAAAGCCTTCTCTCATCTGGGGTGCAGATCCAGGCGCTCACAACCCCAGGAGGCCTGCAGGGCTGTGCTGGACTCCTCCCAGGGGTGTGAGCCCCCAGATCTGTGCTGGATGAGAGCAGACTCAGGCTGTGGCAGCAGCAATTTTGTCCAGTGCTGGATGCAGCCTGCTCCCAGTGCCAGTCCCTGGTGGGATAGGCAGCCTGAGCCTCCTCTCATCTGGGGTGCAGATCTGGGGGCTCACACCCCTGGGAGGGCTGCTGGGCTGTGACAGCCTCCTCCCAGGGGTCTGAGCCCTTGGATCTGTGTGCTGGATGAGGGGAGGCTGCCTCTGCTGTTTGGGACAGGCAGCAGTAGCAATTTTCTCCAGTGTGGTTGCAGCCCTGTGCCCAGCACTGGTCCCAGGTGACAGGGCAGCCTCCTCTTATCTGGGGTGCAGATCCGGGGGCATCTGGCATAGCCCTGTAGTCCTCCCAGGGGTGTGGGTCCCCAGATCTGCACCTGGATGACAGGAGGCTGCTGCTGCTGCCTGTGGCCAGTGGCTGCATCTGTCTTTCCTGGCATTGCATGTGGGTCTCCTCCTGGGTGTGTGAGTTCCCAGATCTGTGTGCTGGATGACAGGAGGCTGCCACTACTGGGAAATTTTGCTTTCATGACTTCAAGGTGCAGTTTCTGAGAAATCTCCTTGAATCTGGGCAGGCTTCATGCCCTCAGAAGGGGCTACCGTCCCTGCAATTTGCTTCTGAATCAGACGATAAATGACAACTGTTTAGGCATTTTCATGATTCCTGATTATAGCCTATGGGCAAAACATTGAAACAGAAAAATAGTTTTGATGAAACGAAATGGGACAGTGCTTTGAAACAAAGTGAAATGGTGAAATGAAACACCGTCCCTTCAAAATGGCAAAATGGAAGTTGAGACGAAATGATGATGTTTCACACAACCCTAGTAATAACCCTCCTCCACTCTGAGGTTAGTTGAGTTGCTCTGCATCATTGGTGACTCTTTGAGCAAAGTGATCTGGTGGTGCTCATCTCCTCTCCAGGCATGGATGGCAGTTGGCTCACAGGGAGCTCATCTGCCCTTTTTACAGGTCTTGTTTTTAGTTTGCTGGGTGTCCACACCCCTCCTCACCCAGAGTAGGTGGGGGTGCTAGTTTAGTCGCCGACAAGCTGGCAGTAGAACAGGCTGTATTGGTTTAAATGATACCAGATAGTAGACCAAGAGAAGCCCGGCCTGACAAGCCAATTTATAGTACTCCTCTAAAAAGTCCTAGAGAGTTTAATGGTTGATGTTTTTATAGACTTTTTCAACCATTGTATGCAATTTAATGGAGAATTATTTCAGAATTCTGCGGGGTACATTGACTGGATTAGAGAAATATTTCTTGTATAACCCACTTGCATGTCCACAGAACCCTTTCATATTATGCTCTGGGTTTCCTCTCTGCCAAATTCTGTAGGGCTTTTCTTTAAGAGATAGTGATGATGTAATAGGCACTTTGGGCATTTTAAGTTAAACATTTTTCTCCTAATAGAAAGCAAACCTGCTAACTTTTTAGGCACTTAAGTCACCAGTTTAAGTCTAGGCTTTCTCACTGTTGTGCTTTTTGGGCATCATGTACCAGGTTTGCAAAAAAGGCACTTAAATAGAAGGGGTCTGGCTAAAAACCTGCAATTCAATTTGTAGGTAAAACAAACTTAAAATGCTGGAATACTCATTTTCTCCTAACTTTTGGTTTTAAACTGTCCTCTAGGTATGCAGAGAAAATCTGCAGCTCTGGGGATTGGCTGATTGTCCACAGTATGCTAGCTACTGGGGAAGGGCCTCCAAACAGAGCTTTATATAAATGTATGGGACTTTAGCAGAGTTACCATGTACTTTGCCTTTTCTGAGTACGTTGGTAGTACTGTAGTTCTATTGCAGGCCCTTCATGTGAAGCATACTGGGTAAAAGTTTGGATTTCTGTCTCAACAGTGAAAGCTTCTAGAAAGAGAAGGAATCTATGGGTGCAGATAGACATGGGGTCCTTAGCAACTAGTATGTTGCACTCAGAATTGAAGAGAATTGATGTTCAATATGAGCTGGAAAGCACAAGGAAGTAGCTGACTGCCTTAGCAAAAGATGTTGTATTATTGATTCTGTGGTGGTTGTCTACATCCATAGATCTCTTCTACCTTAAACGATATTTGGTCTTTTCCCTTGATGACATGTCTCTTCAGGGCTTAGTCTGAAAAAAATTGTTGTGGAGTAGCTATATACAGCTTTTTCACCTTGACTCCTTTTGTTCCAGTTCCACTCTTTGTCCATTAGGTATTCTGGATCTGATCTTTATGCTGTTTTCAGGTAGAACATTGGCTTAGACCATTGCAGAACGCTTAGTCCCTTCCATTTCAGTTTAGTTTAGGCAAGCACTTCTATCAGCTCTTATGTAGTTTAGGTAAATAGGAAAGTAAGGCTAGAAGGGCATCCTGGACTGCTGAGTCCAGCTCCCTACATTTTAAGGGCAAAAATTTACTGAAGAAATCCCCTGAAATGCCACTTCAGGCCCTCACCTCAACTTAGTGTTGATGATCTCAATATAAGCAAATCATGAACCATTTTTGATTGTAAAGGTCAAAGTTGTTAAACAGGATTTTTTTTTTCCTGGAGTCAGGAAAGCGGAAGCTTTATTTTTGAGAGCTGCCAATCCAGCTATGGTTGAGCTTGATGTTTGCCTGAATCCAAACAAGTATATCTGTTTTGGCTTTTACTAATGAGAAGCGCATTTCAGTGGGCAGTGATTGACCTTTCATTTAGTATAGTGAACACAGTGAGCCTGATTATGTTCTCAGATCCATTAGTGTAGATGAGGAGTAACTTCACTGAAATTGATGAATTTATACTTTTAGAAAACCATGCTGAAATCGATATATTCTTTCAGGTTTATATTTTATGATTACAGTTCTATTTACCACATGCTGGGTGACTTGTCCAGGTGACTTGAAACTAAAACATCTTTCTTTGTGTGGCCAGCCAGATGACAACAAGCATAATAGGCTGTATAAGTGCTGTATAGTCTATTCTTTTTCAGTGCTCTAACTCTGGGGGAGGACTGCTGCTTCAGTCTTTGCTATTACAATCTGTATCAATACTGATTCTCCATTACTTTTCCCTGTTATATACAGGTAACCAAATGAATATGTATGGGTGCATATACGTGTACTAACTTTCTGACAGTTAAGCTGGCTTAGCATTTTTAAGTCACCTTAACTGTCAGAGTGTACACATGGAGCATAGTCGACTTAAATGCTGCGCAAAATAATACACCCCCAAGGTGTATTATCTTGAGTCACATTAGTTAAGTTGACTTAGCTCACAAGATGGCTGCCACCATATTAAGGAGTTGTACATGTGTGCACTTTGAGGTGGCTTAAATTAAGGCAACTTAGTTAAGTTGCCTTATTTGAAATTGACTTAGTACATGTGTATACACCCATTACACTAGGGTAAATCCAAAAGAATTTCTAATATTTTGAAAGCAAAATGCATCCTTTAATTTAAAGTAATTTCTAATCTGTTGCATCTCATTGTCAATGTGCAGTTTGCATGCAGGACAGTAACTCTTCAGCTTTAGAGACTTAAAGGAGGGGTAGTATCTTATTTGATGCCCTTGCAAGGCAGTTAAAAACTCTCTAGGAAGCTCTGGGTGTTGGTTTTTGGGTTGCTGTTGGGTCTCTGTTGTATGTGCCTGGTTTTGGAATGTGATTCCTTTTTTATAGTCACCGAAATTGGTGGCTTTGCCGATGTGACACAAGCAAAGACATGTTATCTTTTCCACTGACTCTGCATTTTGGGAGCTGTTTTTATAATCTTGTATTGTTTTGAATTTTCATTCTAGGCCTTGATTTTCAGTTTTGTCTTTCATCTGACTAACAACCTATTAAATTTGCCTGGTAACACTCAGGAAAACTGTAGTTGTAGGGCCCAAATCCCAGCTGGCCAAAGCAGGAAAAATTCCACTGAAGTGGATGAAAGCATATCCCCTCCGGGTGAATTTAGTACTTGGTTTTTAATGATACCATTTAAAAGTGGATTGCTTGTTTTAGGCAATTTGGTGGGGGGTGAGGGGAGCAGATGTAACCAAACTGTTTACTACAACAGCTCTTGTTATGACAAACCATTATGCAATTATAGCAAAATCTGATTTTTTTAATCACAAACAGGTTGTCAGGTTTTGACTCCCTTTGGGCTAGGGTTTACACTTAAGCTGTATACTCAGAGTCTGTCCCCCACGTGTGCTTTGCAACATAATTTAACAAGGCAAAGGCCAGGGCCAGTATGTTGACCTCATAAAACTTAGCTGCAAGGTGAAATACAAGTGAAGCTGTGCCAGGAGTTGACATTTAATCACAATGGTAATACTTGTGTCAGGTTTTTGTGTCAGACGAGTGAAGAATGATGGCAAGAGTGCGAGCAATTTGCACCCATTACAAAAATAAACCCCAGACTGCTAATTTGAAAAGCTTAGATAATCATTGTAAAATTCCACACATTTTAAATGGAGTGCAATTGTATGTGACAGCTGTCGAAGTCCCCCCTCAAAGCAGCATTACTTACTGTTAAAAATAACAATTTCTACTCTGTGTGGCAGTTCTTAATCTTGGCAAAAAGTTTTATTATTATTTCTGGGACTTTTAATCATGGCTGGGGAGTGCTATCAGTCACCTCCATTTACTAGCTGTTTCCCTCTTTGTCACAGATTGAGGTTTGTATTCTGGAGCAGGTCTGACTTCAACTTCCTATAGTCAGATTTGTTAAACAGGGGAATGTAACACTGAACTTTTTTTAAATGTAAGGTGTGAAGGAACTGCTTAATTTTGTTTCAGCAGGCTAATGGAGGCTGACACCTGCCCTGTATATATAATAATAATTGTTTCAGTAATGTCTTCAGCTTGGGCTAGTATAGCTGCATTTGATTAAATTAGATCCCAAATTAAAGACCAATCCTATACCTCTTAATCAGGCAAAATTCCTGTTGATTTATTGAAATATATGACAGTTTTAGCTGCATCAAGACTGAGCTAGGGCTGCAGGCATTTGACTCTGAAACGTTCGGCAGGGCATGGTCTCACCAGGAAAACCGTCCTATTTCCTTGTTTATAAACGGCAAGAACAAACAGAATCTCGAAAGGTGGATTCATATTCCCCTGGGACTCTCGCTAGCACTGTCAGCAAGACCTATAAAATGAAGCTTTACCTCACTACTGAGTTGACAGTGAGAATTGAGCTAACATGCAAGATAAAGCCCTTTTGATTTGGTTATTAAAATACCAATGACAGGCATTGTAACAGGCTGAATCAGACCCTGGAAACCCTAAAATTTGAGAAGCAGCCATACTGCAGTAGTGGAGCTGGCTAGAAAGCGTTCACCAAAAAATTCACATGGAGTCTTTTTGTTCTTTAAAATCATTACATTTTTCTTTAGAAAAACAACAACTTGCACCCTCAAACTGCTTTTGGCCAATCCCACCTTTTCTCCCAACGTAAACATAAAAACTAAAACTAAAAACTATTCTTTTCATTTCACTATTACTTTTCATTGTGTTTTTTTTTCTGCAGCAAACCCTCCTTGTTTCTTCCAGTTTTTGACCAGTAGTGTGCACACTGGGAAATTCAGGTGATCCATGCTTGCTTGCCAGCATTGGACCCCATAGTTACTCCATTGCTGAAATGAGGCAGTACAGACTGATGAGCCTTTTCAAAGCACTTTAGGATATTTGGATTGAAAAGCACCAGGCAAGTGCAAAGCACTATTACAAAGGTGGTTTTTGCAATCGAAATTCCATTTCAGTATGTAATGAGAAGAAAGATTAAACAGTTCTTGTTGAAATAGTGGTGGTGGTGTGCCTGGGCTGGTCCAACGCCTGTGAATTGAGGTAACATCCTTTACTGGACCAACGTGGATAGTTAGGAGAGAGAGAAAACCAGCCTTTGGGCTTTGAGGGCCTTTTATCACGTGAAACCCCAAACCTTATCTCCTGTCCTGTCCAACTATACAAACTGGTCCCCTAGAAGGTCTTATTGCACCACATCTACCTTGTAGAGATATGCAGTTCTCCCATTTAATGGGTCAAACTCTGGCATCTGAGAGATGTGTATAGTTTTTAAAGGTGTAGCTGTTTAGCTGCTGGCGAGTCACAGATGTTTGTTTGACATTTGGAGTGGTCTGCTTTACTGTATCCCAGTCTTCCTCATTCTGTCACTGGGTGCACGCGATAAGATTGTGATGGCATTTAGCTCCCTCGCCCTATGCTCCAGGCTCAATAGCCTTGGGGCAAGGCCAAAATCAAAAGAAACTGAGGGCAAAGGTTAAAAAACTTTCAGAAGTTGTTCGTTTTATTTTCCTCTGTTGGAGAGTAAACTAAAATCTGACATTTCACTCTCATTGTTTTGCAAGAGGCCAAGAGGGGATAAAATGTCAGATTTCTGCTTGATCTGCAACCAACTAAATAAGTAAGAAAAGCATGAAAGGCGCCAGTCCCAAAAGTCAGACCCGTACAAATACCTATTAGTCACTTTATCAGCTGCATTTAATCAATGGAGGTACTTACTTAAGGAAAGATTTATGTCTTGCAAGGACTAAACAGCTATTTTAATGGTGTATCTTCAGTGGATAAGACACTGTTGAAGACCTTGGTTAAATCTCCCACTTACTCGCTGCAGTAGAGTTGAGGTGGTGTTGTTGCCATGATGGTCCAGGAGATATGGGAAAGGCAGGAAATCTTGTGGGTGATACCTTTTATTGGACCAACTCTATGGTCGCCATAGACATACCCAAGCATTTGGGTATCACAGTACCTTTCGTCAGGTGTGTGACTTTGGGGAAGACTTTTTACCTCTATTTCTCCTCCTACCCTTTGCCTGTATTGTTCATTTAGATTGCAAGCTCTTCAGAGCAGGGCCTGTCTCTCACTAGGAGCCAGAGCAGTATCTTGGTGATTTCCTTCACCAAAAATGTATCTGCAAATTTTAAAGAAAATATGGGCAGAAATCTTAATAAGCTAGATTTGGGCCTGGGCAGCATAATTCAGGCCTTAGCTAGGATATGAAAACTTCCCTTGCTTCCTTCTCTCCCTTCCCCTTCCCCAAGATTTCTAGCTTTCATTTTATATAGGGACCAGGTAAGTTTAGATCCTAAATAACTGATGCCCTTTCCCTAAAACCCAAGATTTTGCTGGGGTTTTGTTTGTGCCAAACACAATACACAGGAAAAAAGAAACAATTACATGCTCTGTGCATGAAAGCCGAGTCCATTTATGGGGCTGTGTTTGTGTATTAAAGAGAGTATGCCAGAAGGGGAGTGGAGAAAGCTGTCCTGAAAGAGAGTTTGCTAAGGGGCGTGATTTTGGGAGCCAATGCACTAATGCTTCATAAATTGGTTCAGTGACTTTTACTCATTTATATGCATTCGCTTTGTTATAGCCCCTAGACCTGTGCTGCCTTATTTTTGGTATGGCAACAAAACATTGTGCAAATGCAGATGGTTTAAGTGTATAACTGACAGTCCCGCATGTATTGTTTCTGTTCTGTGTTCTAAATTGATCCACTGTGTGTATGCATCAGAACTCTTAATGGGTTGGATACCAACTGAGGGAGATTTCCCCCCCCGTAGAAACAGATTCATTTGATTTGTGGCAGCTAGATATTTTTTTTAATTGCACATTTGAGGCCAGGTTTTAGCTCTAGTCTTAGTGTGTTAATGAAGCTGGACTTGTTTACAGATGACTTAATTTACTGTTGGCCTTGAATTTGGATTGACTAGAGAATTTGTTGTAACTAGGATTTTATTTGTCTTGAGAACTGATGGAAATACAATCCTTATTTAATTTTTAGGGAAAAATGGTATTTATAATTATCTATTTTTTGTTGCATGTTTCCAACATCAGATGGACAATCTGAATCTTTTAAAATCTCTAAAAGCTAACTTTGGACTTACATTTTTCTTTTTAACTTCAGGGCTAAGTAGAGACAATCAAAAAACCCAAGGCTGAATCCATTCAATCTTTGCAGATTAGTTTAAGCTGCATAGATCGAACTGATAAATGAGTGAACAGACATTCACTCTTGAATCTGGAAATGCAGTGGCCAAGGCCAGAAGCTGGGGGGTGCTAGAGCACACTTCCCTGCTCTGCTAGAGCAGACAGCTTGAATCTAGAGGGGAGCTGAGACAGAAGTTTATAATAAAGTAATTTAACCTAAATCAGTTAAGTCTGATACTACATCCATCCAGGTTTATCTTAAACCAGTTTTGGCCATTTGAAAGCTGTTTATGTGCACTGAACTTCTGTTGTGTTACAGATTTGAACTGGTTTCCAATCACTTATACTGGTTTATGTGTAATTTCTGTCCCTAGCCAACCTGAAAGAAATATTCTTCAGAAAGAGGTTGTGGGTAGAGATTGAAGGCTGGCCCCACAAAAAATTCTGAATTTCAGTGGTTATAATTTTTTTTTTTTGTTTGCGATTGTGGAAGACACATTTTTAACATGTAGTTTCCCTAGGAATTGTTCACTTTTATAATTTATTCTATGTCAGGCATGTGTTTTCCTCAGTCTCATGTTATTCTTTCTCTTGTTTCACTGTATTAGAGCATGGGTGAGCATAAAGATATGGCCCATGAGCTGGTTTTAGGTAATGGAGCCCTAGGATATGGCCCAGGGGTCTCACGCTGATCTTGTGCATTGTGTGTGGCATGCGGTATACTAGCTCTGGACCTACATGCTGCATATTGCGTGTAGAGTTTGTCTGGCTTGTGCTGCATGGGCGCCCACACTGGACTGGCCTTGCATGCTGGCTCTGTGCCTGGATTGGGCCCACAGACCGTCCCTGCACACCAGAGACAGCAAGCAGGGCTGGTCTGGCATGGGTGCTGCCTGCAGCGTGTGCCCCATGCTGGTTCCATGAACAGTGTAAGCCTTTGATCAAGGCTGGCACTTGCTGCATTTGGCGTGTGGGGCAGGACCTGGCACATGCACAGCACACAGTGTGGGATGCCAGTACAGAGCACACACTGCATGGGGCAACCTGCTGGAATGGCACTGCATGCTGGCTCCAGACTAAAGTACAACGAAAGTTGAACAATATTTGGTGGGTAATGAATGTTGTACCAGCAAAATGACCATCTTTATCATCAATTTTGTATCTTTCATTTGTGTTTTCATAAATAATGTAGGTAAAATCTTTTACAATCAAATCTGTTGGTGGATAGAATTTAGGTAAAATTAAGAGTTCATTTTCAACTTTTTTCACTTTTTCAATATTACAACCAATTTTCAGATGAAGTATTCAGTATCCACTTTGGTTTGAGCAGATGAGCATTTGGAAATGCTGTTGGGCAGGCAGGTTTTATTTATGCTGTTTTTGTGGGTGTAAAACTTGAGGCAAAATTGAAGCAATCTGAAAATCTGGCTTTATAAATCCTGGTTTTGGTCAGGAAGGCAACAGTCCACAAGGGAATCCCAAAAGTGTATGATTTAAGATGGTCATTAACACCAGAGCATCTGAGTCTTTCCTGCCTTTGCCTTGTTTCATCTGATGGCAGTGTAGATGGTACCTACTTCTTCATTAGCGTTGTGTGTTGCATCTGACATTATGCATGTTGCGCTTATTGTTATGGGAGGTTTTTTACACATTCAATCATGCTTTAAAAGTACCTTGTGTTATAGTGTATCTTTTATTTGTATAGTTCTTTCTCACTGTGGGATATGAAAGTACTTTACAAACTGCCAACAATACCAAACTGGCGCAGAACAAACCATTTTTCACTGAACAAGTTTTATGGGTCCTACAAAATACAGGAACTATGCTACATATTTCTGAGTTCCATGCACTGGCACCTTACCTATTAACTATTTACAGATATATGGATATAGGGCACTCTGGTAACACTGTAAATTTACCTACCACTGAAATGCCTGTGCTTGTAGGGTATAACATAACACATGCTTAACCATTCACAGCAATATTACACAGTAACTTGGGACTAGAAATAGAAAAAGAGAAAAAGAATTTTATCTGTTCAACCCATTGGTGGCATTACTGTTTCTCTAGAATAGGAGGTAAGGGAAGGAGTTCCCAAATGACCTATTGTGAGCTGATTTCAAAATGTCTGAGTATGTCATACTGTTGTATACTGACTTAGCCATAGAACATTAGAATATTATTTAGAATATTTGTTTCTTAGAATTTGGGTCAGATCTGTACCTAGGATCAGAACAGCTAGAACTTCAAGAGAGTTTAGCTCAAACTCTGCAGCTTGAATTTATCCGTCTGTCAGGCACGGCAGGCAAGTCCTTAGATGATCTCTGTACAGTACTTCTAAATATATGCTGTGATGGACTGTGTTTTAACTCATTTTTATTTGTTCAACAGCACTGAGAGGCTGCTACTGAGATTCATTCTAAATTACACCTGACAGCAGTAGTACCCAAGAGACTGTTATGGTAGATGGACTGCTATGTCCCAGCTATTCCCTGAAGTCATGCCCAGTTCTTGCCAGCCTGCTTGCATCTGGCTGACATGGGTTGGGGACTGAGAAGAGAGAGGTATGTTGCCTGAATGCCATCTGGGATTTCCCTACCTTCAGAGAATCCTAAATCAGTTTCTCAGCTGATTTGTGACAGTGGTCTGAAGCAAAGTCTGTGAGAACTGGGATCTGGACCATGAAATATACATTTGACTTAGATAAATGTCCAGATGTTAAGATGTTTATCCAGCCAGAGCTTTATCTGAGCTATTGAAAAGTACTGGTTCTACCAGGCTGTCTTGAAAATCTTAGAAAAGAGGCTTTCTTATGACATTTCCAGTATTTCCTGTTTCCGGTCAATGTGGCAAAGCAGCAGGAACAGACTTCCTTGAAGAATGTTGTTGTTTCTGCTCCTGGCTCTGACTGGGGCCTGCAGGTGCAGAAGCAATACAACAATGACAGTAGTTTTCTACAGGTTTCCTTTAAACCCTTAGTGAGATTTGATTCAGATTTGGATCAAATGTATGGCATTCTGACAGTTCTGCATGTTCTTAATTATCTCTGGGAAGCATTATAATGTACCTGGTACTCAGTGGGCACATCTACATGTGTTTTAATGCAGCATTTCCCAACCAGTATGCCATGGCAAATTGATGTGCTGTCAGGCATATCCAGGTGTGCCACGGCATTTCGGGCTGGAGCCGCTCCCCCTGCTCGGCTGGAGCCATGCCTCCCTCCTGCTGCTGTGGGCAGATGTGCCTCCAGCCAGTGATTCAAACGCCTGCTTCCCACTGCTCCACGCCTTTCCACTGCTCTCTACCCCCCCTCCGGTCTTTGGCATTCAGCCACTCGCCACCCAATCCCCCCCGCTCTCTGGTGTTTGCCCCCCCATGCCCACCTATCGGTCTGCAGTGTTTGGCCACTTGCTACCTCCCACCGCCCCATTCAGCCAGTGTGCTGGGGGGTGGGGGAGGCCATGTAAATGTGCCATGGGGTGAAAAAGGTTGGGAAACACTGCTTTAATGCGTAGTAACCTATTTTCCTTCACATTAAAGTGTCACGTCAAAACCCATGCTATTATGCTAGTGTGTGGTAAAAACAAGTTAGTGCACATTAACCATCACTAAAAAAGCATGTGCTTTCTCTGCTGCGCATTAGGGCATCCTATAGCACACTTATTTAGTACCTCACATTAAAGGTACTAAATTTAATTAGCAGTAGCAAAAGTGCATTAAGGAATGTGTAGATGCACCCAGCTAAAACAAAACTGCATTGGGGAAGATGGTGGCAAACCACACTGGAGCGGTGAACTGGGATCTTCTCTTTAGGTTAGCATTCTGGATGCCATCTGCTGTAGTGGTGTCCCTGGGGGAAGGGAGAGTGGACTCTTAGGCAGCGTCATCCCTGCGGCGGGTGAATTGGGCTGACTGTCCTGGGCCCCCCACTTTGGGGGGCCCTGTGGAGCTGGATGGAGCGGCCGTGGCAACTCTGTGCCACCACTGTTGGCTTTACGTCCAGCTGCTTGCTGATGATGGCGATGGCTTCTTTGGGTCCAGGGTGCATGGGATCAGAGTGGGGCAGGGCCCTGCATGGGCCAATATGCTCCGGGCCCTGCATCCTGCTCGGGTTGGCTCTGCTTTTAGGGATTAAAGGAGAAAAGCAGACCTGCATGAATTTGACTAAGCCAATGGAAATCTCTCATGGGAAACGTGTTCTTATATTTCATTGATAATAATAAATAAGTTGGGTCAAATTCTGACTCCATTAATGACACAAATACTAAGCCAGAGTACTCCTACTGATGTCACATACCAAATGTAGCCTTTTAAGTTTTCCACTTGGTAGGATTATTTCTAAAACACAGGTGAATGGAAAAATCTGCTCAGGGTTCTTTATCCTTACAGTGTCCTTATTAGTTTGGATAACCAAGGTTTGGAAAACAGAACACGACCAAACATATCCTGCTTTATTTTGACATAATGATCTGGTAGGAGAAGGGAAACTACAGAGAACAACTTCCACCATAAAGTTTAACCAATAACTAAGGAAGCTTTCTACGTGATAAAAAAAGAGAACAGCAGTTCCAAGGTCTGGCTCGGCTTTACACAGCACAATACAAAATACAGTATGGGAGCTGACACTGGAGTTCAGTATATAAATAAGGAAATATGTGCTGTCAAATATGATAAGCTTCATAGGGCCTGGGTGACTACCAGATTTAGTGAAGGAATGCTCTAATTAGCGAAGAAGCTTCTTTTACCTGCATTCTCCCTATTATAACAAGAGGGATGCACGCTGTTGCTTCTGTGGGCTGAGCTCTGCACCCCATGAGAGAAAAATATATTAAGTTGCTGCCTCTGATTTATGTAGGTAGCTGCCTGGGGCACTGGAGAGATTCCTCTGGTGGCAACACTTTAGCATTGGGAGGGGTTGTATATGGAGCTGGGAGGGACCAAGAAGGGGGCAGAGATGGTGGGGATCTGTACATTCAGATCCTTTACCCTCCAGTTACCTGTTAATTTGCCTGTTCGTTCTCTCCTTCTCCTGTCCCCTGAAGTTTACAATTCCCCCCCTACACCCCAGCATAACCTTGATCTCTTATCTCCAGGCTGGGAATTGTTTTGCCTCTTCACACCCATGCCCCTTCTCCTCCACGGTTGTCATGTGCAGAGAATGAGTGGATAAACCCTCTTCCTTTCTCTCCCTTCCTTGCAGTCCCTGCTGCTTTTCCCCTGCCAGGGACCCAACTCCCTACCTCTAAATAAACCTCCCTGTAAGGCTCTTCCAGTCCCGTTAAACTTCCAGTTACAAACTCTCCACCCAACAAGTTAAGTCCTATGCTTCTTTCCTCCCTTCCTTCTCCCTTTGTGTAGGTAGTATCAGGGATGGCTGAGACGTTCTGGCTGCAGCGCCAAGTCAGGTGGGTAGTACTGAACAATGCAAAGAACTTCTTGAAAGTGAATGCAGTGTTTAAAGTTGTTGTGCTGCGCATAGGAAGAAAAATGCTGTGAAGCTGAGTGAGGGCTTTACTTTGCCAATAATATTTTGCCTTGACCCTGTAGAATACTGAACACTCTCAACTACCACCGACTTCACTGAGAGATGCAGGCTCAAGACTGAGAGCTTGATCCAAAGCCTGTTAACCTTTTTTGCACCTGTACGGTAATTTTTGCATTGGCTTCAGTGAATTTTGAGTCTGGCCATTAAACCCGAAGCTTAGCAAGGGTAAAACATGCTTACTGACTAACTCAAGTCTACTTTAATTCACTTTTAAAAGTAGGCTTACTTTAAATTTATGATTCAGGTATGCACTGAGATGCTTGAAACAGAAATGTGTTAGATGTGAATTTATTACTTGAAAGGCCTTGCAGTCTTTGCAGATCATGTCCCTTTAAGAAAGGCATAAGCTTCTCACTCTAGATTTTGATATATGCACTGTAATTTTATTATGATAATCCTACTCACTGCACTCATGATGGTAATCCCGTTCTTTTTAATACAGCTGCTTGAATGAGTAAGGCCAACAGAATTTTGGCTCTGCTACTGTAGGCTGATGCTTTGCAATGTATCTTTGCTTTCTTTAATCATACTATTTACAGGTGTTGCATGATTTGCTCTGGTACAATGAAGAAGGAAAAGAGAGACATGCAAGTAGTAAGAAATACAGTGATTTTTTTAAAGACTTTTATTATCCTTTAAAATCAAATATTGCATGCAGTTGCCTGAAAGCAGAATTTGCCATTATTGATTTCACTCAGAGATGGTGGACATTTCCATATACTTTCACTTACATGTACTATATAACTCAGCAGACCGTCTCTTCTGATTATCTAAACTATGCAAATGTTCACAAAGCACTTTATCTCACTTGCAATGAAAAAGTAGAACCGATGATGCTGTAGAAACATACTAGGGAGAGATGGTAGCTGTATTCAACATGCTGTTGCACAAACGCAACCTGGGAGAAGCCCAGCTGGCTCTAAAGGAGTTCCTCTTGTTTTACACCAGTGTTACTAAGATCAGACTCTGCCCCAGTAGATCTGCCGTACAGATTCTGGGAATTCCTTGTTAAAATGCTATGACCTAACTAGCAGCTGGTTGAGGTGATTTCTCTTCTGCTGGAGTTCACCCCATGAACTCCATGTATTCCATCCCGTTACATCTTTCCTGGGGCTCATAAAAGCAGTTCTCTTGAGCAAACGGGGATGTAGCAGGTAGAACCAAGTGTTGCATATTCCAAGGAATGTTTCCTGGCTGAAAATAACCCTCCCAGCTCACCTTACAGGCTCTTGACCTCTCCACCCAGCCCACATTCCACAAGGTAAAAACAGTGTAGGTGCTATTAATATACCCTGTGTATTTCTTCAGAACAAAGGCAAATCATTTCCAGCTAATCGCATCCCACAGAGTTGTGGATTAAGTAGCGGCTTCACTCCTAGGTTAAATGAAAGAATTTTTGTTCAAATGGGAAAACTAGCAACCAATTGCTCATTCCCTTGCACTGATCTCTGTGGCACATGGTCCCCTTGTGCAGAAGCTGTTTATTACAGGGTGAGAGAGAATTTTATTATGCAGGTCTATAGAGGGTGTCACTTTTCACAGCACAAATTTTCTCTGGGGCAAACTTGTCTTCACAGAAAACAACATAAACCATAAAGCAAACAAATACATAAGCACTAAAACATTAAATCAAACCCTGTGGCCCTTTCCCAGACCCTGAGAGGGCAGCTCTGCTCTATGCTGCCACCTCATCACCACAGTCTTTCCTCTTTCTTTCAGCTCGCCTGCCTGGGAACTTTTAACTTCCTCTAGGACCAGCCGGTCATCCCTGTCAGCTGGCCCAGGCCTCCTAGGCAGACAGGTAGGCTATCCTCTTCTAACCACCTGCAGCTGGGCTCTTCTTAAAATAGTGGCTGTATGTTAATCTGACACAATAAATAAAAAAACATTTTGCCCTCACCCCTCACCTGCGTTAGAAGGTTTCTGCCCAATCTGGTTATATAAAGGTGTGGTAGACAACCTGAGCACAGTGCAGGGACTGGGGCAAAATGGCCTATGTGAGGCCCCGCCCCCAGATGCAAGGAAGCCAGCAGTGGATTCGGTGCCAAGGGGGGAGATGGGTGCTATGCAGCTGGCTGTGAAGCTGGCAGCAGTACCGAGTCGCCGCAGCCACTCTGTCCAGCTCAACGGGGCCCCCCGAAGTGTGGGGCCTGGGGCTGTTGTCCTGATTCACCCCCCGCCCCACAGGGATGATCCTGGTGGTAGGTTTGGGAAGGTAGCAGCAGTTTGCTAATAAATAGCAAGAGCTAATAAAAAGCATAAAAGGCAATAAATAAGCCCAGATTGCAGAAGATGTAGACCCTGTTATGCACCTCACCCCTGTGCTGAAGTTTTCATCATTAAGCAGTAAGATGGGATCTCTTGAGGAAATCCAGAGTTCGTGAATAAGCTCTGGTTTGTCTTGGGCTTGGAGGTAGAAGATTTGGCCACTAGTGGAGAGCAGGGTTGGATAGAAGGAGCCATGTAGCAGCAAATCCTATGGTCCCTTCTCACTCCTACCCTGGCCCTAAACGATGGCAGGTCTGTTGTGGCCTGATATGGCATGTACCAGTCACTACACTGGTGCAAGAAACTCTTAGGGACAAGACATCTGATGGGGAAGCATGTAACTTCATCACAGATGAGAATAAACTTTTATCTAGAATTGAGCAGTTGAAGTCTCTGTGAGGTGTATGTAAGTCTTTTCATGTTTATATGTTTTAGGAGCTCTTCCAAAGGGTGACCAGCCCAACCCCTGGACATTGGCATTTAAAACTCTCCATTAATTTATTCCCCAACCATTAGTTTGTCACAGACTGTTACTGTGTTCCTCAGTTGTTGGGGTAAGTAACTTTACAAAATGGACATCTCCTAATTATTAACCATGTTTTTTAGCTTTACATTTGTCTGGTCAACTAATTGAAACATACTTCTTTGGGAAGAAGTACTTCCCAACACTTCCCCATCTCCTTTCTCTGTCCCCCCCGCCTGCCTCCATCTCTCCAGTTTCCCATCAGACAAATCATTTAAGATATTGATTTCCTTTCCGTCTCAACCCCCAGGAAAACTTGTGCTTCAATTCAATGCAACAGCATGTTTGCTAGCGTTTACTGAAATGCTTTGAACATTGTTACATGTGAAAAAAGGATCTTTGTTTCCTGTCCTGAGCACTGTAGTTATAGCTTGTGTTGACCCATCTGGGTTTCTATCTAAAGGATTTCCTTTGTATAACAAAGCTTGGGACTGGGTATAAATGACAGGAAGCACATTGTAGTTGCACTCTTGCTGAAATATGCTGTAGGCTGCTGTAAGATTAATGCATGTTAAACCTTTGATACTTCAACATATGTATTCTTGTTTGGAAATGTTTCTTTCCCTTTTTAGAGAGGCTATTGGGGAAACAAAAGCAAAATGAGCACTAGACAGGGTTAACTTATAACTAGATAGGGCTAACATATTTCAGTGTATACTGGTAACAATGAGAAAGAGAAGATTTGGGAAGAGAGAAAAGACTATTTGCACTTTAAAAGTAAAAAGTTTGTCATTTTGGTTGGGTTGGTACATTTACTAACTTACGAGCAAAACTCTCCAAGCTCTGGGATTCTTAACCGGCCCTGTCGTCAATGCAATTTTCCTTTTGAAATCTATCCAAAACCAGAGGGTGATTTTACATATTTGTTTTTAAATTGTTTGAGAGAATTTATATGCATATACTCAAAGCTGAGAACTGTTTGTGATTCTCCCATTCAAACTGTTTTCTGTTTGTCATTCACTGCATCTAGCTTGATATGTTGGATGCTACCCTGAATACATGCCCAAAAATGGGTGAACAATGGTAATTGAGTCATGTAATCATTGGTATGGCTAAATAAAAGTGTGGGAAGAAACCAGAGAGTGGAGTCAATGAAGATGTATTCAGATGTTTGCCCTAAAGCCTAATGGATTGATATTTCTTTCAAACCTTCTTGGAAGATAACAAAATTATTTTAAATTTTTTTGCTGGTAAAGCTCAAAGAGGATGCCTACTTGCTAATGTGTGTTATCCATACACACATTACTCGTTCGTGTGACCAAAACAATTGTGGCACATTCTGAACCTAGAGTACTACTGGCAAGTTGGAGGGCTAGTCATCCTTTTTCAAATATGGACCATAGCCATTACAATGACACAGTCAGTGTTGCTGCTTTTCACTTGGACTTAGATACAGTTCTGTACAGCAGGTTTGACTTCCCCTGCTTGACTGAGTTTGACTTCCCCTGCTTGACTGAGTGTACAGGATGATTTCCAATGAGCTTTGCAGTTCTGGCAACAAGTGCTGGTTGTGTAAATGGCCAGTAAAGACATCTGATATTCATCTGTTTCTTACTGAATTAAAGAATATAAGCATTCTTCTCAATCACTCATGCATGTCCTGGCTTACCTTAACATCGGTTCATATATTATTTTTCCTTGCCATCTCTTGTCTACCATTTGTAATACTGTTGGATCTTGTCTTAATTTAAATAACAAATACTTTGGGGTGTGGGCTTTTCCCACACTGACTGCACTAAGCCCAATGGGGCCTATATCTCGAATGCGGCGGCTAGTTGCTGCTGGAGTTCAAGAATAGCAAAGTAGTAATTTGCATCCTTATCAAGACAAGTACTATTTGGACAGAGACCCTATTAAAGCAATAAGCTGTTAATAGGGACACTTCTCTTCTTTTTTTATGATGGAGACAAAGGGCTGCAGTTGTAGTTTTTTTTAACTATATAATATTCTGGATCAAAATGACAAGTGTGATAAAAGAGACTGAATTCTAATGTTACACTCATCCCTGTAATAAAGATGGAATTTGGTCTAGAAACCTCTCTCTAGAGCAGGGGCAGGGGAAGTCTGGCCCCCAGGATGGATCAGGCCTATGGTGGACTCCATTTCCCAGCAGAGCCTGCCTATGTCACTGCAGCTGGTTTCAGTGGAGACCCCAGGGAGGGCAGGGCTGTGACAGTGCAGGGCCAGGGTTTCCCTGGAGACCAGCCCCAGCAGCGCTGGCAGGGCATGTGGTCAGGCAGGGAACTGCTCTGGGGCCGGGATCTCGTGACAGTGACAGTGTGGTCCACAGCCAGGGCAGAGCTGTGATCAGCTGCCCGCATGTCCCAGGCCCGGGTGCGCAGGCAGCAGATGGTAGCTCTGACCCATGCTGATCCCAGCCCCAGCCCTGCGTACCTTGCCAGCACTGCTGGGGCCAGCCTCCATGGAAAGCCTGGCCCCATGCTATCACAGCCCCATTGCTCCTGGGGTCTACATAGAAATTGGCCACAGCGATGCGGGCAGGGGCTGTGGGGAAATGGTTTCCAACCGCCAGCCAGATCCAACATTTTGCCCACCTCTGCTTTAGAGGTTAGGGGGAAAGGAAACCTGGAGCTGTGTTCTGGGAAGGTAAACCTAGCTACCAAGTAAGCTCTTAATTATTACAAATGTCTTCAGGCACTCAACCCTATTGTGAGATTAAGTTCATTGAAGCATGTGTGAGCATAAAATAATTTTTAAATAGTTTAAGCTTTGGTAGATTCCCCAAAAAGCAAATTCTCTAAGAAACAAATCATTATTGTGACAAAATGCGTATCTTCAGATCTAGCAATATCTCCAGCAACTGTTCTATCTATCTGGCTTCCTACATTGAGGGGAGGATTTTCAAAAGCATTCAATGCTGTCCTAACTCTGCTCCCATTAAAATCAATGACAGTAGAGATAGATCAGTGGAAAATGCTTTTAAAAACCTCAGGGTCAAGTTATGTTCCCTGTCTCTTTCTCTATCCCATGCTTTCCCAATATGAGCAAAATCTTAGCTACTGTTGTTCTGGATTTTCAAGTATCTTTATACACGATATCTGCTTCGATGTTTTGCATGCATGAACAAAGAAACAGATGTGTACCTGGCCACATGTTAAAATATCCTGTTTGCATATAGGTATAGGTTGTAGCTGGGTTGGTCCATGGACACAGGCAGACAAGGTTCTTTGGGTAAATCTGGTATCTTTTATTAGACCAACTCCAATAGTTGGAAAAATTCGTCTTTGCAAGCTTTTGGACACAAACACCCTTCAGCAAGCTGAGGAAGTGTCTGCAGTTGGTCAAAACAGCAATTAAAAAAACCCAAAATAGCTGTATTAGCACTTTGAGAATAGGGGCTTTTGCAACTGTTTAGTAGTCTGTTCCTAACAGAATAGTCCTGCCCTATCATAGTTTTATCTCTCGTGGCTTGAGGCAGCTTTTTAGCAAGCATGGAGCAAATCCTGAAATCTTTACTAGACAAAGCTCTTATGGTTTCTCCTTCTGATTTTTATGAAGGCTTTTGTTTGACTAAGGTGCATAGATACTTTGGGATTTGACGGGGGCTAATTATATCCTAACTCCTTTTTGTTATGGAGTGAAAAACAGAAGGTAATGCACTGAAATGTAGGACTAAGGAAACAGCCTGTAGTTGGTAGACTTGCAGGGTCTCCAATCTTTTTAAGATTTATTTTTATGTAAAATTGGCTTTGGCAGTCTATAAACATGAGATAAAAGGGTAACTGGAGATATTGTGAGGAAGAGAATATGGAGTGAAACAAACTGATCTTGTATATAAAATATTTTGTAGAAATGGCCTGTTTATGAAGTGAGGGTCAAATTTATATTGGAACCAATATATCACATCGGTCTAGATGGTTTGTTTGTTTTTTATTTGGATAATTTGCTTTCCTGATGTTTCTCTGAAGAGGGTCTCTATGTTGGAAGAATGTTAGGATTTACGAAGCAATAGTGTATGGGTGCACGCAGGTATTACACGTAGAATGATCTCAATAGGGTTAGGTTGCTCAAAGTGCTTGAACGGTACATAAATTTCGGGAGTTCGGGGGCAAAAAATGGCTGGCTCCATCTAGCTTAGTTTACCCAAAGAGGTGTACTACATCGATCAGGCTAACCCCTGCCTGATCTAAGTGAATGTGTGTATAGGTATGGAGGCAGCCCTAGGGGTGGGAAAGCTCAGCCTCAGCCCCTGGTCTTCACTTTTCCTTGCACCTCTCCTTGTACCAGTCAGGCTATTTTTAGCCTTCCAGTCTCTGGATGAATGACTCCCCCCACACTCCCGCGACCCAGAAATCCCCAACCCCTGCCCCTTCCTCCCACCTGGCAACACCCCTGTGGACACACTAGCCTCACTGGTTTTACCTGCCTCTGCCCCTACCCCAGCATGGCTCCCCGCACTAGTGAATTGTGTGCACATGATCTATGATTATGCAGCTCTAAGTAAGCCATGTGATTATAGATGGGGTCCTGGGAATGTCTGCACGTGCCCGATGTTAAATAATTATATATCATTAATTTTAATGTTGTAATTATGTACTAATTAGAGAGCTGACCTAGGTAAGATTTTAATAGGACATATAGGACTGCTTGAACCATGTGTTTGTGTTTAGTTGTGGAGATTTTTGTGCACTTTTCATGACCTTTTCTAAATACTAACTCAGAGCTGCCTTCACTGCAGCATTATCTTTCTTTCATGCTGTTTTGTACACAGTGTGCAGGCCAGCCCTCCATTCCAATGCTTGAAAAATGAACCCCACCTTTTGTGAGTGAATCAACTTTTAAGCATAGGGGGAAAAACACATTGTATCAATCACCTCCTGGGTGAACCTCCTGGGAAGCTGGAAGTTCAGGGAAGTCATAAAAATGTAAACTGAAAACCAGATCATTTTAAATATGTGTCTTAGCTTTGAATGGATAACATTGTAGGTAATTTGGGGCATAGTTATTTGTGGCCAGAGGCTATTGCATATCTTAGCAGACCAAAGGAGACATGTAATTCATTATTTAGATGTCAGTGTGAAAGAGAAAAGGGCTGTTTCCAGATTCTACAGCAAAGCAGCTAGTTCAAAGCCAACATGTTTGTGATGCATAATGCAGAATTTTTCAGTGGTATTAGTATGGAAAAGACCAAATGGCTTGGGAGAGATGTAACGAGCTGCTGACCCTTCCACTGGCTCCATAACGTTCAGTGGCTTAGGAAAAAATGATTTCATGGCTCCAGGCTTCTGAGCTGCACCACAGCTGGGAAATCCATGTTGGAAATTTCAAAAGTAAAACTAGAGATTGAATAGGCAGCAAGTAACTAGTGATCTCCTCCAGCGGGCTTTAAACTAGGCTCGTTGGGGGAAGGGGAAGATGAGGGCAGAGGAACGAGCAGAACAAATACCCAGGTGAGCAACAGGGACCAGAGCAGTACTGAGATTAGGGGGGCAGTGCAAACATCTTCAGGAGGCCTCAAATGCCTCTGTGCAAACACTCGTAGTATGGGAAACAAGCAGGAGGAACTCACCCTCCTGCTAGCTGACACTAACCCAGACATAGTGGGGCTCACAGAAGTGTGGTGGGACCCAACGCACGACTGGGTGGTGACTATCAAGGGCTATCGGCTGTACAGGGGGGATAGGACAGGGAGGAAAGGTGGGGGTGTGGAGCTCTATATCAAGGAGGAATACACATCCTCATCAAGTAGCACAAGGTCAGAGGAGGGGCACATGGAAGTGCTCTGGGTTAGAATACAAGGAAGTTGAGAGGAAAGGGACTTAATGGTGGGGGTCTACTACAGACCACCCAAGCAAGGGGAAAAGATAGACCAGGAATTCTTAAGTCAGCTCACAGAGGTAGCTAGGTCAAAGGACGTGGTCATCATGGGTAACCTGAACTTTCCAGACATAGAATCATAGAATGAATGAGTCGGAAGGGACCTAGACAGATCAGCGAGTCCGACCCCCCGCTATGGGCAGGAAGGAGCACTGGGCGTGGCAGGGGTCATAAGACCCCAGCCAGGTGCCTGTCCAGTCTCCTCTTGAAGATTTCCAGGGAAGGTGAGAGCACCACTTCTCTGGGAAGCCTATTCCAGGCTCTGGCCACCCGTACCGTGAAGTCATTCTTCCTAATATCTAACCTAAACCTCTCCTCCCTCAGCTTGTGGCCATTATTCCTGGTGACTCCAAGGGGGGCCCTGGTGAACAGACTTTCCCCGAGTCCCTGCTGCTGGCCCCTGATAAGGTTGTAGGCAGCCACAAGATCCCCCCTCAGTCTCCTCTTGCGGAGACTGAAAAGATTCAGGTCCCTCAGCCTCTTCTCATAGGGCTGGCCACGGACGCCCCCAACCATACGAGTGGCCTCCTCTGGACCCTCTCCAGGTTCCCCACATCCCTCTTGAAGTGCAGCGCCCAGAACTGGACACAGCACTCCAGCTGTGGCCTGACCAGCACTGCATAGAGGGGGAGAAAGACCTCTCTGGCCCTGTTAGTGATGCCCCTGTTGATGCATGACAGGGTGCGGTTGGCTCTGCCTATTGCTTCGTCACATTGGTGACTCGTATTCATCCTGGAGTCAATCTTGACTCCAAGATCCCTCTCTGCCTCTGTGCTGCTGAGAGGGTCAGCCCCTAACCTATAACCATAATGCTGGTTACCTCTCCCCAGGTGCAGCACCCTGCACTTGTCCTTGTTGAACCGCATCCTGTTCAGATCCGCCCACTTCTCCAACCTATCCCGGTCTGCCTGGATGCGGTCCCTGCCTGCCGGTGTATTCACTTTACCCCACAGCTTGGTGTCATCAGCGAACTTGAACAGGGTGCTCTTCACACCCTTGTCCAGGTCGCTAATGAAGATATTGAACAGCATTGGCCCAAGGACCGAGCCCTGGGGGACTCTGCTGCCCACACCCTCCCAGGTCGACGTTGGCTCGTCCCCCACCATGCTCTGGGTGTGCCCCTGGAGCCAGTTTGCCATCCATGTGACTGTGCATTCATCAATGCTGCAGCCCCTCAGCTTGCCCACCAGAATTGGGTGGGACACTGTGTCGAAGGCCTTCTGGAAGTCCAAGAAGATGACGTTGACTTCCTCCTTCACATCTAAGCTTTTTTTTACCTGGTGTAGCAACGCGGGGTCCTAGGGGTGGCCGTGAACTCCCCTAGCGCCCCCTACTGTGCCAATGTGATATTAAAAGCATCCTTACATCTCTCCTGCCATGTCTTTGATGTCAACAATGTATAAGGGAGGCTGCCCTTGGTCCTCTCTGACATGGTGCTCTGATGTATCTTGGTCTTTGTTCTATCTATGGTGACTTGGTGCATCCCAGCCTTATGGGCTATGTGTGGCTCCAACCACCCCTGTACCACGCCCCAAGCCTTGCAGATGTACTGGATGTTGTTTGGTCAACTTCACTCTCTTCCACCCCACTGGTGCTCTCTGGCTTGTCTTGCAGCCTGTGCCCCACTGGCGCTCATCAATCTCTGCCCCTGCTCTGGGGCTTCTTGCTGCACCCCCTTGCTCTGGGGCTCAGGTCAATGCACCCCAAATGTTGTGCCCTCTGTACCATGGAGCCCCTATGAGGCCTCCTCCAACCCCTAATAGCTTCACCTGATCCGCTGGTGTAACAACAACAAAAACAATAACACAAGCCCCTGGGCTATAACATAAAGTTAATCCTCCTGACTAAACCTTCTCCAAACCACACAACCTCTCTCACCCATGTAACTAGCGGCCAGTACATACAGGCCTTATTCTCTTTCCCACATTCAAGGCTGATCTCTTTCCCTTAGTTAGGCAGTACTCTGTCCTCCTGGCTGCCAGCAGAGAGAGAGAGAGAGCACTCACAGTCTCCAGTCTGGGTCTTATAGTAGTCAGCTCTGCCCCTTCCGGTCAGCTGATTCACCAGGTGTGGGCCCTTAGCTCCTCCTGGTTGCCCCTAGCAACCAGCACCTGAGCCCATACTGCTGCTTCTCAGGTAGCAGGCACCTTAGTGCCCTGCTACACCTGGTCATAGAAGGAGACCAGGTTAGTCAGGCAGGATTGGCCTGGCACAAACCCTTGTTGGTTACCTCTCAACATCACTTCCCCTGCAGGGCTCTCACAAATGTGGCCCTTGGTAATTTTTTCAAAGACTTTCCCCAGGATAGAAGTTAGGCTGACTGGCCTGTAGTTGCCAGGCTCTTCCTTCCTCCTCTTCTTGAAAATAGAGACCACACTGGCCCTTTTCCAGTCCTCAAGGACTTGGCCCAAGCACCAGGAGTCCTCAAACAGCCATGCCAATGGCTTCGCAATGACACCAGCCAATTCCCTCAGCACCCGCAGATGACGGTCATCCAGGCCCGCCAACTTGGATACATCTAAGCCCTCCAGGTAATCCTTAACTAGGTCTGAACTAACAGTCGGGGGACTCGCATCCTTCCCAGGCCTCTCTACGCTGTCACCCGAGAGCACCCCATTGTCAGCAGACAGGGACACTGAGGGAAAGAACTTGTTAAAGAGTTTTGCCTTCTCTCGCGTCTCCGTCACCAACTGCCCTGCCCTGCCCCGCCCTGTAGGGGTCCAATGTTACCCTGAGACTTCTTCTTGCTACCTATATACTTGAAGAAGGACTTTTTGTTATCCTTAATCCCAGAAGCTAATCTAAGCTCCAGTGCTGCTTTAGCCTCCCTTACCAAATCCCTACAAGCTCGGGTCAGGGAGATGTACTCCTTCTTTGTCCCTGCCCCCTGCTTCCACTGCCAGTACACTTTTTTCTTTGACCTCAGGCCAGCCTGGATATCCGCGCTCAGCCATGAAGGTTTCCTGGACCCTTTTCCTGCCTTCCTGTGCAGTGGAATTGCGTCCTGCTGAGCCCCAAGGATAGCCTCCTTGAGGAAGGACCACCTTTCC